>NC_092414.1:144834271-146084271 GCF_040894005.1 Engystomops pustulosus
CTACAACATGTGAACACATCCTTAAATGTACCTTCAATTAAATGGAAATATAAAGATATTGTACAAAAAAAAAAATTCTAACACATTGCAAGAAAGTTTCTTTTGTCAAGAAGCAGCACAAAGGGGTCACTGTTTGCTGCCCATAGCTATGCACAAGCAAGCACGGCACCCGTATACAGCAGAGAAACCAGAGAAGTAGAATCATATTACAGTCTACAGCCCTGGCTCCCTTACTGGATCATAACCAACATCTGGAGCCTAATAAGAGTCAAGAGTTGAAAAACAACAGCCACGTGACCGCACTCTGTATGTAAAAAACTGCTTAGACAGCAAGGAGCATCCAAGTTCTATCAGGAGTCATATGTGAAAAAAAGACTAAAGTGTTTTTTTGTCTTGACATTTGTATCTTTACATCTGAAAAAATTAAAAATCCATAGTAACAATCACGAATATACCAAGAATTATCACAATTCCTGCTACTATTTTCCACATGACGTCACCTCCACAACAAGTGGGTGTGGAGGGGCATGAAATGCTGGCTGTGCCATGTGGCATCAGATCCTGCACAGCCAGCTGCCGGATAGTTCAGGACGCCAGGACCTCTTGATATATCCAACATATCCTGGGGGGCAGAGTTAGCACCATGCGCCAGCACATGATAAATCTGGTCATAAAACCACTAACCATTTAACAAAATTGTATAAATCTATATACTTTGTATTATATGTTATTAGAGAAAGCTTTTTCTCTGCCTTCCTGCCTTATTGAAGCAGTTTGTGTAAACAGCTTTCCTTCCCATACACCACTGACAGCTCAGAGATAAAAGGAATCTGACGTTTCTAATGACTCTACTCATTACAGACCGCCTCTGGTTAGTTTAATCTCCTTAGAGAGCTGAATAATTAAAAGGGAAATATGCTGGAAGCATGAAAGCGTTCATCTTTAGAAGGTGTGGAGAGCTGTGACAGCTTTAACTTACACTGCTCACTGCAGGAGAAAGAGCCAAATAAAGGCACGAAGATGTTACTTTCCCTAGTGAAGTAGATTTAGTTTATTATTAACATCAGCTCTATTCATTCCTGAAAGTGTCAGCTTTTAGATTCAATGCTCCCTGCTGGAGAAGAAAGGAGCAAATAGTGGGACATAGGAGATATTTTAGGAAATGAAGTATGTTTCAAATTAATATTATCTCCAGGATAATTCACAGAGAATAACTTCCACTGTAACCTGCATTTGTGCCTGAGGTGAGCACTAAGCTCTGGCAGTACACAGAGATATGTGGCCAGTGTGTGTGTGTGCTGCTCCTGGGTAACATGCTGGGCCTGCAGTGTATGGACACACATGACAGCACGGAGCCTCCCTCACTGCTGAGCCCACACTGTGACAGGATGGGAAACCAGAGCCTAAGGACATGACACCGGCAGCCGCCACTGCTACTCACTGCCCCGGTAAAGATGTCCTCTCCCTCGGTGTCACTGTCGGTGCCCGCTGCCTCCTCATCGTCATCCAGTTCCGGGGGCCCGTGCTGTAACACTCCACTTTCATCCGCCATCACTGGAGCTGCCGGAAGCTGGGGGGTTACACAGGAACTCCGGCCAGCAGCGGACTCAGGGCGATGTCGAGCTGACGTCAAGTACAGTAAAAAACAAACCGAACGTCAAGCAGCGCCCTCGTGTGGTAGAGTGTGAGGAATGACCGTATAACATCTGCCCGTGAGCAATGTGCACTTGGATGAGTTTTTTTTTCATCTACAAGGTCTTTAAAAAGTTTTTTTTTTTATAAAACAAAAAATGGTGGGTGTGTCCTACGGAGGGCCATGGCCACTGACAGATTTCCATTTCCGCTTTCACACAAACTTATGATTTCTCCAGTCCTGTATTTCTGTGCCATGTGAGGCTACATTCACACAGCACGTGGCCGAGGGGACAAGGTCACAATGCACACCTTGCGCTCACTGACCACGAGACATAGAAGTCTACGGGGCTGCGCATTATGCGACCAGATCACAGGCCCCCAAACAGCCTTGTGAATAAGCCCTGAATCTGTATATATGTGCCATGTGCACGTATGTCTGTACCGTATCCGTATAAAATACAGTGGCTGGCTGATGGATGGCTGACCAAATTCACCCCCCATTGGGTTTCTATACTGCACATATATGGTGCACAACTGTATGCAGCACATATGCACCATGTATTTTATATATTCCCACATAGACTATGGGGCATACACAATTGAAATACTGGAGAAAATAGGACATGCTCTCTATTTTTATTGTTTAAACTTCACTCACGGTACAGTCATTGCTCATTGAAACGAAGGTGGCCTTATGCTACCCATATGAAAACGGTACAGTTCAGGTTGCATACAGCCATTTTCATACGTTTGTGTAAAAGTTGTCTAAGACATTCTATTGAGTCTTTAGCTGGGTAATTTTTCCTCTTCTGTCCATCAAAGGAGCAGATTTTGTGCCAACCGGCAGCCGCTTTAGGGACTTCCTGCAACGTCATGTGTCCTGCAGACTGAATGCATGCCCTCTTCATGAGCAGAACTCCCAAGTCACTGCTTGGAGGGGCATGCGCATGATCTTGGCTTTGGAAGATACTAATTTTACTTAAGTGTTATATCAGCCAAAACTAGCTGGTGTATGCTGCATCTTTTAGCAGTTATGGAGTATTTTGGGAGTTACGCTCTGCATAAATTGGAAACTGAATTGAGACGGACACGAAGTAGATTCAATTACTTCGCTAGGGCGGATTCACAGTGTCAGTGATCACAGGCTGATCACTGACAGAGAGTATCCATCATTAGCCTTTGGGTAATTATGATGCAGCTAAACCACAGCGATGCTGCATTTCAGTTGAGAGGTGTTTTGGGGATTATTGCAATTCATTCATCTTCCACCTAGAAAGGGTGCCTTGAAAATTGACTTCTATCACAAGTACAGTGTCATGCTGAATTTGATTTTGAACTGGTCTGCTTCTTATATTCTTACTGATCAAAAGGAACCAGACTCAATTTCAGAGTACAATTTAGTACAATTTTATTATTTTGAACACCAATGTCCTCACCAACTTTATACACATTACAGCGATGAGCTTACCAATCATCACATTATAACTTCCATAAAGTTCCATTCTGATTTTTATTAATAGTTGACAGGACAATATGCAAAGTAATTTCTTGTTTCAACCTCTCACAGCGCAGGGAAAGTGGTGGTCCGCTTGACATGGACAACGGCTCTTTGAAAAGAGGATTTGTTTCGAGGAAGTCCATGTACTGAATATTGTAGCTGTGATATCAAGCTGCAACAAACATGAAATAAAATCAAGGATCGCATTGTTTTGATAATAAAAGCTAATAATATCAATTTTTGTATGCAAAATGTGGTATCTAGGGGTGGAAGGAAGGCTCCTGCTTGGCCTCAGTTCCCTGAAATTACATTACATTCTGCATTTTAATCTTACCAACATTCCTTACAGAAGCATCTGTGAATATCCATCTCCAGCAATTTAGGGGTTACTACTAGTGGTCTCAGCTCTGTGTGGGTATGCATATACTTCCATTTCTTGGTCACATGACCACGAGATATACCACGGCACATAATGCTATTCTGAAGATCCTGAAGAAAGAACATACTTTTGTAGATATGTTATACAACTAGAGGCACAAATATCCAGCACTGCTAAATTTTAAACTAATGACAGTATTTCAGCCTCTGATATTACCTGGCACGAACACTGGTGGAAACAAGAGCACTGAACAGTGCTGTTATTAGTATTACTTTCCTTGCGAGTCTCCAGCATAGAACTAAATGAAAAATGAAAATAATAGTCAATAAGAGGTCCCCAGCAGACCGCACCCAGTACACATCAATTCTCACATCATAAATGTTGTATGATCAAATGGAAGAAAAAGATTATGGTCCATTTAAAGAGAACCTGTCTTTATATTTTACCATAAACCTAATGGCAGGTTCCCACAGAACATGTCCATGTTAATTTTTAAAAATAATCTGGCACCCTGCCAGAAGTCTCAGGAAATCCCAAATCTTGTGCTTGCGCACTCACTACCTTGTGTATGTGCAATGTGTCGCAGAGTGGATGTGTGACCACCACTGGCTTCGCTGTGCATTCTCCCCACTCGGCAGCATTCAAAACTATGCAGAGTTTGTGTACCGCTCTCACTGTCTGCAGGAAGAAGCGACACTTGAGCAATGTGTCGGTGGAGGATGCAAACCCACTCTGCTGCTTATTGCGCATGACATATGCAGGGTGATAAGTGCACAAGCGCAGGACATAAGATTTCGGCTGAAGGGAAAGAGGATGAGGGAGCTGAGTTACACAGTGCCAAAAGTACACCCCTTCTTCTTTCTGAGACTTCTGGCAGGGTGGTCTTTTTTAAAATATGATTTATACTTATGCAATGTTTTTTTCCTCCTGCCTTACATTTTTATTTATAGTGGAAAGCCTTCCAACATTTTTATGAGACTTTTTAATTTTAACATAATGGGGCAGATTGGTGATAATTAATGCCGAATTATAAATCTGGCATAGATGATGCCTTTCTAGTCTAAGTTTGCACCTCCTTTTAGATTTCTTAGTGCACACCAGGAAAATACACCAGATTTTGGCACATTTTTTACACAAGCTAGATCACAATCCCTTTCTCCAAGGCCATGGTTTTTTTTGTCCTACTATTTACAAATGTGCACACAAATTGTTCAAAATCCCTTGATAAATGTGCCATAAGACCTTTCAGACACTTTTTTTGCCACCAATTTCCACAGATTTCTGTCATAAATACATTAATAAGCATGCCCCAATATTGTAAAGTCGGGGCATCCTTTCAGTTAGTAAGAAGTCATATACTAGCTTTCCAAAAGACATGGAGGAAATAAAAATCTATTCTTAGATACTTACCTTCCAGTCCCAGGCCAAGAAATCTGAGGCCTTATCAGAAATATCCCAGTTTCGGCATGTAATTTTTGTAAAGTTTGACAGAGATTTTCTGAGAGATGCAACCGCTTTTCTCGGCTTTGCAGTATTTTGTCCCTCCATTGTAGAAAAGCCTGCAGGGCCCATATATTCAGAAATAATATCATCATAAAAACGCAAATGCAGAACCCACTAGAATATATTGTTGTACCTTACTAGGATATGTTAATGTTCAGCTATGTGGTGCTATCAGCACAATGATTTATTACAGTAATGACTTTTACCTGATCTTTTTGCTTTTGTAATTTATTTAATACTGGAGTGATCTGTGGTCTACTGAGGCACTGACTTCTTAAGAGTGTTTCAGCCTTGTTCCAGGATATATACTGAACATATCCCCAAAGTAGACAGTGTAGTCTTTCCTGACACAAAATACGATACTTTGACATCATTCTAGTGGTATCCTGTAGGAACAGGTAAATGTATTAGAACTATGATTATCCAAATGTATTCACCACTAAGAGTCCTCACCTGGTATATGTGAATTGGAATTCTGCCCTGGCAACTTGCCCATTGCAGTTCTCGTCTGTTGTGTTCTTCATCACTACGGGTAAATATCACTGAGGAAGTATGACCCAGATCATGGCTGAAGCGAGCCTTCATCTAGACATACAGGGCAAGAAACATTTTGACTATGTATTTCTTATGTTTTGAGTTAATATTTGACAAAAGATGAAGCAGAATTAATCCTTCAGGGAATTACTTTCATATAGGCTGTTTCTACAGTAGATACATTCACAATTGAGCAAAAAGTGAAGGTATCCAAAGTCCTTATACAGGACTGAAAACCAGGATGGAATAGCCTAGCAGACTACTATATTTCATCCTGTGGCTATAAATATGTGTATATGTTTAGCAAAGGCCATAGTGGCCTATGGGAGACAGATGCTACAGTGCAGCATCCATCCCCAGACTTTTGGTCTTCCTCCAGTGATGCAATTATCCATATATGGAAAGTTACATCACTACAGAGACACCCTTAACATCAGCAGCAGAAAATCACCGTCTGTGCTAATGATTGCTCCTCTCCCTGCTTTCAGAGGTGAGAGGTTAAAAGGAGGACATATAAGTATAGGTTGTCCCTGATTTAAGAACACCTGACTTACAGACGAACCCTAGTTACAGACAGACCTCTTTGCCCACTGTGACATCTGGTGAAGCGCTATGGATGCTTTACTTTAGTCCCAGGCTGCCATGATCAGCTGTAAGGTGTCTGTAATGATGTTTTATTTATAATCCTTGTTCCCATGACAGCACAAAATTTAAAAAAAACAACTGTTCTGGAGCTACAGTTACAAATATACCAGTTGCATTTTACATACAAATTTAACTTAAGTACAAACTTAAAAAACTATCATGTGCATAACCTGGGGACTGCGCGTACAGGCATTGCAGAAAAAAGTCTGCAGCAGAAATGTCTTTATCTAATAAGTCACTTATTGATGCAGATTTGCAAAGCAACATTTGAGGTCTGACCGTCTCCCTGGCAAAACCTATAGGCATCAGAAGCCAGATGATTGCGTCTGGTTTCTAATGCTTCCTGAATGGTTACGGGAGTGAGTGCCTACGTCTTTCTGCAACATGTGAACATATCTGTTCTGGAGCTACAGTTACAAATATACCAGTTGCATTTCACATACAAATTTAACTTAAATACAAACTTAAAAAAACTATCATGTGCATAACCTGGGGACTGCGCGTACAGGCATATTCACCTAACGTATACTTACAATGGAGCACAATAACAAATGTGAACACAGTCTTACATTGGCATTTCTTACTCTCCTCACCACTCTGTACTTACTGGAAGTCCATCACAGTTTTGGCTTTCGTCTCCAATATGTTTCACGGGGAAAAAACTGAAATGAATGTTTGCATAAAAATATTTAACATGTTAATCCACTATTATATTTGTCTTGTTTATTTAAATAGTTTCTAAAATGCTACTATGAATGGTTGATCTTCGGTCAGTTATGCTGTTACTGCTGGTGGCCTCATGCTTTTTCGTATGGGCACAGAATTTCTTGGTGACTTACAGTATGGTACTTTATACGATGGGAGTATGTTCTCTCTTACCTGTCTTTTATATTGGTGTCCTCTTCTTTTCTTAAGATTGGTGAGTGTTCTTCTGTTAGCCCTTTATTTTCAGTGCTCTTCCTTGTGATGTTAATGATTAGACTCCGTAATACTATCAAATATGAAGCAGATAAATCAATAAACATAATGTATGCATTGCACAGTTTAGTCACAATGTTTATCACTTGGTACGGTAGTCTGTACCTGTTGGAAAGTTTTCAAGTTGAGTAAGATTTGTGGAAAGACTTTCTTCGTGTTCGTCTTGTATTTCCTCAACTAACTCATTAGCAATGCAGTGAAAACCTTAACTCAAAGGGCATAATTATTATAATCATTATAAAGCAAATAATAGTAAAATATATCTCGCAATAATAAGTAATAATTCGGAATTGCAGACACTGAAAGACTTTTCTATCTTTTCTACCATAGAACAGAGGAAAGAACTCAAAATAAAACAAAATGGGGCCCATTTGTGCCAGTTTTTTTTATCAGACTTTGCACATTATTTTAGGTGCAAACCTTTTGTTGCACAACTGCACTAGGCATCATGCAAGACCAATTAGGGGCGTTCCGATGCTCAGTCGGACTGTGCATCAGATTTAACATGCAGAGTCCGAAAAAAAGTTGTGGCACGCTTTCGGAGCTGTGCAGATAGCGCCAGATTCATGAAAAACGTGCGCCAGAAATCCTGAATCTGGCGCTCTCTGCACAATACACAGGCAAACTGCATTTAGTGCAGTTTGTACTGTTCTTAGTAAATGTGCCCCAATGTGCAAATGGATGATAATGGAAGACTTTTAAACATTAGTGATGTGAATGGGCCCTAAATCAGTAGGAAGCCATGTAAAAGGTTTGGGCTACGTAGACACTGAAAACTATGGGGGAGATTTATCATCTTCTTTCTAATTTGGGTACAGGCAGTCCCCGGGTTACGTACAAGATAAGTTCTGTAGGTTTGTTCTTAAGTTGAATTTGTATGGAAGTCGGAATTGGATATTTTATAATTGTAGCTCCAGCCAAATTTTTTTTGATCAATGTGACAGTTAAATTTAAAAATGTTGGGTTGTCATAAGAACCAGGATTAACAATAAAGCTCAATTGCAGATGCCTTTTATAACTGTTATAGCTGTTTATTGTAACTTAAGGCTAAAGTACAGTAAATTCCCAACATCCAATGGTCCGTTTGTAACTAGGGGTCGTCTGTAAGTCAGGTGTTCTTAAATAGGGGACCGCCTGTACAAACAAGTTGCACATTTTTGCTAAGTTTGCTTTTTGTGCATTTTCCAGCAATTTCTCCATATTTGTTTGTTTTTTATTTAATGAATCAAGCAGTTTAGACTAAGGTTAGTTGTATTGGCCATTTGCCATTTTTTAAAAAGTTGCAAAAAAATGTGCAAAAGCCCAACTGGTCTCAGGGGGTGAACTTGGCAGGAAGAAGCAGGACAACCTTTGCAACTTCTTTATTTTTTATTATTATTATTAGTATGAAAAAAGTTTCATCCGCCACACTAGGCAGCAATTTTAAACCATTTTAACACAAGGAAAACCCACCTAAGACAAATTACACTAAGAAACTAGACAAAAATCTAAACCAGGGGTACACAGCCCGGGGGACCCTCAGGTTGTGGCCCCCTCCTGCTGCCTGCAGCTCCCAATGCAGCAACGGGGCCGCAATTTTTTTTTGCGCTTTTCCCGCAATTTGCGGCAAAAATTAAATAAAACATGTGTGCAGTAAGCACACAGTGCTTCAGGATCTTGCTGTACAGGGGGGGAAGCTCAAGGACCTGACACATGACCCATCACATGACCCTCCGGCTTCTTCTCTATACAACAGCATAAGGAACAGGGCTGCAGACAGTAAGGGCAGGGGAATTAAACCTGGGGTGGGGCTAGACCTGGGGTCAGGGGGGGAGACTAAACTTGGGGGGCTTGCTTTGTGAGACCTGGGGGGTTTGCTGTGTGAGAAGACAATCGAACACATGGAGGGGGTCTGCCTGAGTAAGGAGAGAGAGAAGACCTGGGGGGGAATAGCTTTCTGTGGAGTGGGCGGGGGAGGGGGGGGGGGTTCTTGAGCAGTTTTATAGTAGTTATATTCCAGTGCATAGGGGGCACTATTATAGTAGTTATATTATTGTACATAGGGGGCAGTATTATAGTAGTTATATTCTTGTACACAGGGGCAGTATTATAGTAGTTATATTCTTGTACATAGGGGGCAGTATTATAGTAGTTATATTCTTGTACATAGGGGGCAGTATTATAGTAGTTATATTCCTGTACATAGGAGGCAGTATTATAGTAGTTATATTCTTGTACATAGGGGCAGTATTATAGTAGTTATATTTCTGTACATAGGGGCAGTATTATAGTAGTTATATTCTTGTACATAGTGGGCAGTATTATAGTAGTTATATTCTTGTACATAGGGGGCAGTATTATAGTAGTTATATTCCTGTACATAGGAGGCAGTATTATAGTAGTTATATTCTTGTACATAGTGGGCAGTATTATAGTAGTTACATTCTTGTACATAGGAAGTAGTAGTATAGTAGTTATATTCTTGTACACAGGGGCAGTATTATAGTAGTTATATTCTTGTACATAGGGGGCAGTATTATAGTAGTTATATTCTTGTACATAGGGAGCAGTATTATAGTAGTTATATTCTTGTACATAGGGGGCAGTATTATAGTAGTTATATTCTTGTACATAGTGGGCAGTATTATAGTAGTTATATTCTTGTATATAGGGGGCAGCATTATAGTAGTTCTATTCTTGTACATAGCAGGCAGTATTATAGTAGTTATATTCCAGTGCATAGGGGGCACTATTATAGTAGTTATATTCTTTTCACCTCAGGCAGCAAAAAGGCAAGAATCAGTCCGGTGCAGCAGGTAATAAGTACAAATAACTGGCTGACTGAAGCCAGATATTCAAGATTATTATTTGCTTATTTATATGGTCACAAGATCACTTTTTCTGTAGCCTTGTAGCTTCTACAACATTACAATGACAATACATCAGACCTTACCAACCTTCAGTGATAAGCATATTTCTTATTTCTTTCATACATTTATGTAATCGTTCTGAGACACTCCGTAACTCTCTATGGTGATCACTGTTGTTAGATGTTTCTACTCTTTCTGATTCCATGTGTTTTTTATTGTATGTAGGTCCTGTCTAAAGTTACAAGAAATATTGTTAACTCCATGGGAGGTAAAATTACGCCCTACAAAGCTCTGGACATTGAAGTATGAAAAAGGTATTGGCATCAGAATCTGATAAAATGAAGAAAAAATATTTTTACAAAAGGTTTTTGAAAATAGATAAAAACATAATAAACCTATATGAATTTGGTATACCCATGATACCCATACCCACCCCCCAAAAAAAAGCAGAGGAGTCATTTGGAAAGCATAGTGAAATCCATAACAACTGTGTCCACACGAAAATAGAGCAAATGGAAATCACGTTAACTACAGTACATCAAAACTTTTACTGGTGTTATTCATTGCATCCCAAGCAAATGTCCGATGTGTAAAAAATGTCTACATTAGTGCAAGATGCATGACAAACACATTTAAAATTATTTATCGCACAAAAATACCTCATTTCCTGAATGTGGTTGAGATGATTTGTGAATAGGATCAGTGTGGCTGAAGCTCTTCATTTCATTTGCACTAATTTCTATATTGGATTCTTTATTTGTTAGGGAATTCGGTTCTGCAAAAAGACAATTTTGTACTTAACTGTGCAGTTAATAAAGCTTTTCCTATAACTACAATAGCTGAAAACTACCATTTTTCTGTTTTCCAGGATAAGAAAAGGAAAACCATTCCTCTTTTAGCATCATAGATATAACCAAATGTTATAAGTAAAGTAAAGTGATGTTTTTATGATATCTGTAGCAGATACTTATATTTAAGACTTACATTTAGGGCTTAACCATAGGCAAATGCTGAATCTGCTAGACCCCAATGACAAATCTCTACTAGTCCCCCTAACTATAACATATTAATTATAGTATTAGTTTCATCTTGTAGGCTCCAAAAAACTAAACAAAATTATGAATTATATTTTGTATCACTGCATTGTTGTACCACTTTGTGTTTTACCTGTTAAAGAATGGATGCTGTTGCTTAGTTCAGATGTTGATGTATTCGGGTCAGTTGTCAGCTGTATGATAGAAAATGATGCAAACTGTTGAATTTTCTTGTCAGACTCATTGTCATCCATGTTCGATTTAGGGACTGAAGTAGCATGTGTATTATCTGATGATGGTGTCACCATGCTGTTAACAACAGGAGGACATCTGCTGGTGTTTTCATCTGACTCAAACTTTAGAGCAAAAACAGAATCTTTCAAATGGGTATATATGTTGGGTAGATCAGTTCTAGGCTTTGTGTCTTCATCAGGAATGAATGATATGACATTTGGAGACAGATGGTTAATTTCACAATTATTGGCCTGAAAACTGTGTGCGCCATCATCTGGACTGTGGTACCTTTCACTTGAAGATTTATCAAAATTCTCTTGATCCACCTCATGGTTTGGTATAGTATCAGATCCATTATCAATAAAGGGGAAAGGCTCACTATTACCATCCATTATTTCTCCTGAGCTGATCTGTGAATCATCATAAATAGCATTATCTTGTATTATTGGTGGAGGCGTCATACAAGATTTGTTGTTGTCAGTCACATGTGATGGTGAGCTGTACTCTTCTACATTGGGTAAAATTTTCTCAAGACTGTCCTTGTATGCTACAGGGATCAAGCATGTAGATGAAATATTCTCTCCATACACAGAGAATGATGGACCAGGAAATTCAGGTTTGCTCATATCCATAAGATGATGGTCAATGTCTTCAGGAATCAATTCCATTGAAAAATCCTGAATATTATTGTGCTCATTGTTGTTAGCCTAAAAGGATAAAAAACATGGAGTCATATGTCATAACTTTTCAAACCTCTTTTTTATGTTTTTTTTTTTCAAAGATAACAAATAGATAGATAGATAGATAGATCGATAGATAGGACTTGAGGCACACTTGCAACATCAATAGAAATATGCAGTGTCATAAAGTTTCATGCTGAGGGTAAACAAGAGCCCCTGAAACCCAGTCAAGAACATTAGGAGAGATTAACGAATGTCAGGATCAGGGGTAGTGGACCCACTGTACCACTGTGGACGTTGACGTAACCCGAGACTTGGGACTGAGTCTAAGTGGTACATGGTTTTCACCAGAACCCTCCGCAAAGCAGGTTGGACTTGTTGCGGCGTGGTACCACCAGGTCGCTCTACAGGCGCAATTTTGTCAACAGTGGACGCCAAGGCGAAGTACAGAGTCATACAGCAGAATCGTAGTGGGGGACAGGCAGGAGGTCAGGGCCAACAGCACAGGATCAAGGTCAGAGGCAAGCAAGAGGTCAGGGCAGGCTGCAGAGGAACATAGTCAGGAACAGAACAGGGTCACAAGGCATAGGGATAAAGCTTAAGGGAAGGGCATAAGGGAAGAGGTTGGCTATTTATTAAGTACCAGGTGGCCAGCAGCAATTTAAATCTCTGAGAGCCAGCACGCACAAGCCCCAGGAGGCAGAGATGCACACGCTGGGCCGCCGGAGACACGGCCTGAGGGACACTGGGCACCGGAGAGGGGCACGGGTGCACCTCCCACCCGGGACATGGGTCGCAGGAGCATCTGTGACAATGAAGAAGGTCTACTTTGGGTCACATATCTCTTTTAAGCTACATGATTAAAATACCTTATTTACCCAATGTGTGGTTGAAGGGGCCTGAAAGGAGTGCCAGTGCAGCAGAATCAAAGGTTTGAAGGATCCGTTCATGCAATGGTGGAGTATATGGCCATAAACCATGAATCACATGCCCAAAAAGGCAAATTTCGGGGCAGTCCCACCAGATATGCAAGAATGCACCTTTAGGGCTCATTTGCCCAGTCGTACTGGGTCTGGTGACATGATTTGTTACCAGATAGATATCTACGGCTCCCAGCCAAGGCGGGGTGAGCACACGCTGCATTACCACACAATGACCAAGTCAGGCAGCCACGCTGCAAATTATAGGACCTATATAGTCCTATACTTTGGCAGATTTGCGTCACGGCCACTCGTCTGCCTATGGAGGAAGGAAAGGGAAAGAGTGCTCCAGTGCAGCGAAATACAAAGATTTAGTAGTACAGGTAAAAACAGCAAAATAATACTGCAGAAATTGCATAAGCAATGCCAGGAACAGTTAGTTTTAGAAGCTGACAAATATACCGGAAGCTCTTTCACCAGAAATACTTGTTACAATCCTAAGGATGTGTGTTGCTTACTGTAAGGAGTATTTCTTCAACTGCCTGCACAGATTCCTCTACTGCATTTCCTTCTACATCAGTGCCCGTAGAATCGTCCTCATTAAATGTTAACATGCAATCTTGTACTTCCCACTGGTGGGAAAAAATACTTGAAGAATATTTTATAGTAATACATCTGAAAGCATTATCTATTTCTATTATATATTATACGATTTGGGTGCCATATAAAGAAAATTCATCACATTTATGATTTAAAATACATCAAACATTGTAATGAAACATCGGTATAGGTGATCAGACTATGACCATACCTGAGTACTGGCATTGGTAAGGTGTTCTGCTTCAGCTGACTTTTGACTGGTAAGCCTCTCCAGCTGTCTTCCCTGCTTTGTAATTTCAGCCTCTAGAAGTGAATGTTGCATAGCTGTTTCCTGCTGCAAAACTTGCAGATTTTTCTGTTAAACAAAAATGTTTACTTTAGAGTTAATGCGAGGTTAGCACAAACACCATGTAGACATCATGTAATCGCAAACTCGATGCAAATGCTATGCAAACATACAAATTACGCAAACACCACATAACGGTAAGCATAAACACGACACGAGCACCACATGAGCATAAACACAACACAACTGCCACATAAACCCAACCACCACGTAAACTTAAAAAAACCAACATAAATGCAAGATCCACTGAAATGCCACCCAACCATGTCAAAGCAAATGCCGCATAAACCCAAATGTGATGTAAGCACAAACACCATGTAAACATCATGTTTGAGTAAATGTAATGTAAATACTTTTACATCATGTTTTATGTATACATCACTTTTGCGGTAACATTGCTTTTGAGTTTACATTGTGCCTGAGTTTACATCACGTTTACATAGTGTTATCAAATTTTAATTTATATATTGTAGTTTACAGCTAGCCTGCTCCCTGTAGTATACAGCCAGCTCCCTATAGTATCCAGCCTGCCAGCCCCCAGTAGCATACAGCCAGCCCACCCAGCACTTAAAAAAAAAATAAATTATATACTCACCCTCCAGCAGCCCCGATGCTCAGCGCAGCTCCCCGATGTTAGCACAGCTCCTCTTCTTTCTTCGGTCTTCTGTAACAGCCGACAGAGACGCGGCCATGCGTTTTGAAGGCCAGCGCATACAATGATGCAGCCACTGATGACATCATAGTATGCGCCAACCGGCAGATAACATGGCCGCGTCTATGTCGGCTGTTAAAGAAGACTAAAGAAAGAAGAGGAGCCGCGCCGACAACGGGGAGCCATGCTGTGCATCGGGACTGCCGGAGGGTGAGTATATAAGTTTATTTTTTTTATTGACTCATGTATATATGCCGAGGTGAGGTTTTTCAGCACATTTTCGGCTTATACACGAGTATATACGGTACATACAAAATCACCAACAAAAACACTATATGCTGATTTGTGAGTAAATTAGAAATTTATCATAAGGCAAAAGTTCCCTACTCAGTGCTGTTAAACATATAAACCTCTAAATCCTCTGAGTCCATGTTTGACATTTACTTTTGTGGTTTCCATTTGACCTTTAACATGACAGATCTCCAGTGCTCTCATTTCATTCAGCTTCTGGAGCTCCTTCATCTGCTGATCTTTCATAGTTAGCTCTAAATAGGAGATGAAAGAAGGAAAATACTTAAGGGGTTGTAATAGTTTTCAAGTTATCCCCTATCCACAGGATAACAAGCTGATGGTGAGGGTTCAACCACTGGGACTACCACCAATCATGAGAATGGGAACCCCTGCAATCTGGAAAACAGAGGTCCTGTTCTTATTATATGGTATTGTATGATGTGATGAACAAGGGAGATCCACATGCCAGATATTGTCCTGTTCATCAAGCCACCCATATCCCTTATTTTCCCCATCCCCAGGGGATCACAGTGCCACAATTCACAGGGCTCTAGCATCCTTGGGTCCAGAGATATACATATCTCGGGATGGGACCATAGCAAATGGGTCAGGTTTTGCATCAATGCGATCCAGGGATTCCCCCGGGTCCAATGATACCAGATACCTGATCTTACGACTTCCCCTTGAAAAGCTATGACTTCTCCAAGGTTCTGGACTTAATACCAGGTAGGAGGGACCTATGAGCCCTCCTGGGGGTGAACACTCCTGATGCTTTTGTCTGGTATACAATGTATTTTAATTGTTATGTATTTCTTAAGGACGCAGACCTTTTTTGTTTTTACATTTCCATTTTTCACTCTCCACTCATTGCCATAACTTTTGTTTATTTTTTCATGTAAATAGCTCTATGACGGCTAGTTTTCTGCGTAACAAATTGTACTTCCAGGTGATATTCCATACCATGTACTGGGAAAATGCAACTAAAATTTCGAAACTGACAAAAAAAAACACATTTGCAACGTTTTCTTTTGGGCCTAGTTTTTACGGCTCTCATGATGAGTTCCAAATCACACCTCCTCCTTATTCTTTGGGTTGGTACAACCACAGAAATACTAAATATATATGTTATTATGTTTTAGTAGATTTTCAAAATTTTAAGCTTTTGTACAAATTTTTTTTTTCATATTTTGCCATAATCTGAGGCTTTTCACACTAGAGTGTAGAGTACAGAGCTGTGCAATTTATTTTGTGGAATGAGATGTCGTTTTCATTGCTACCAATTTGGCGAGTGTACAACCTTTTAAAAATATTTTTATATCAGTTATAAGGAAAGGGAGACAATTAGAATTTTTAGGCTTTATTTATTTTTACTTTTTTTTTTTTTTTTTTTACAATTTTTTCGACCCCGAGTGTAGTTTAACCTTAGGTTGTCTGATTGATTGCAGCATATGGGGATTTTACTGATCATATATTACAATGTGCCACTGACACACTGTAATAGATGTTCTTATTATACAGTACACAGCCTTGGGTCTTGGTGACACATCATCACACCCCCATGACATCACTGGGGGAGGGGGATCTAAGCCAAGATGGCAGCACCCACACACTGCCAGCAGCTCTGCTGATGGCAATTGAATTGTTAACACTCAAACTGCAGCGACCACGCACCTTGTATGGAGAGGGCTCAGCCTGTGAGCCCTCTCCATACACCCACAGCCTCACATGTTGGTAAGGGGTTAAATAGCACTTAAAGTATAAGTAAATGTGCCCCAGTATGTCAGTGTATTTGGTTTACAATCCTTGCTACCGACGGCTTTGCCAGGGGCATTTAAATAGTTAACATCCACGATTGGTGCTAGCATCTATCACAGGTATTAGCGGTGAACCCTATTCATGCACCTGCTACAGCACCATTTTGTTGGGGAACGTCATGGTGCGGCAAGGGATTAAAATCTGTAAAGATCGAGTACACATAAACTATAAACTAGGCCAATATTGTTTAGAGCAAAGATAAACTTCCTTCTCTGACATTCATTGTAGAACTGTGCATTAAGGGTCCCTTAGACATCCTAAAAAGGCTATTCTGCCACTAAGGGCATCTTCTAAATGAATGATTTACAAGTGAAAACAGCAAAACAGGGTTAGTTCAGGCTGCATCATCTTAAGGTTTATCCTTTTTTCTATATTAACCCCTTAACGCTCTGCGCCGTAGCTCTACGGCGCAGAGGTATAAGGGATGTATGAAGAGGGCTCACGGGCTGAGTCCTCTTCATACAGAGGTGGGGGTTGTTGCATATTGCAGCAAACCCCCACCGCTAATAACCGCGGTCGGTGCTTGCACCCTTTCAACGCCGCTGGCAAAGTCGCCGCCGGCGTTTAAAAGACGGCGGCGCGGGCGGTGCCATCTTTATTACGATCACCGCGCCCCCAAACGTCATCGGGGGGCGGCGATCGGTTGCCATGGTAGCCTTGGGTCTTCGTTTGACCCGAGACTATCTGGCATCTGCAGATTCGTTACAATGAGCCAGTGGCTCATTGTAATGAATGTGCTGCAAAAATGCCATATATTGCAATACAGAAGTATTGCAGTATATGGTAGGAGCGATCTGACTATCTAGGGTTAATGTACCCTAGATGGTCTAAAAAATAGTTTAAAAAAAAAAATATAAAAAAAAGTTTAAAAAATAAAAAAAATTAATAAAATATTAAAAGTTCAAATCACCCCCCTTTCCCTAGAACGGATATAAAACATAATAAACAGTAAAAATCACAAACATATTAGGTATCGCCGCATCCCAAAATGCCCGATCTATCAAAATATAAAAACGGTTACGGGCGGCGGTGACCTCCGAGGCGGGAAATGGCGCCCAAATGTCCGAAATGCGACTTTTACACCTTTTTACATAACATAAAAAATGAAATAAAAAATGATCAAAATGTCGCACAGACCTCAAAATGGTAGCAATGAAAACGTTGCCTCATTTCGCAAAAAATGACCCCTCACACATCTCCGTGCGCCAAAGTATGAAAAAGTTATTAGCGTCAGAAGATTTTTTCTTTTTTGTACACATTCGTTTAATTTTTGAAAATGTATTAAAACACAATAAAACCTATATAAATTTGGTATCACCGCGATCGCACCGAACCAAAGAATAAAGTAAAAGTGTTATTTGGAGCGAAGAGTGAAAGTCGTAAAAACTGAGCCCACAAGAACGTTTTTTTTTCAATTTTTCCACATTTGGAATTTTTTTTCAGCTTCGCAGTACACGGCATGTTAAAATAAATAACATTACGGAAAAGTAAAATTTGTTACGCACAAAATAAGCCCCCACACAGGTCTGTACACGTAAAAATGAAAAAGTTATGGATTTTTGAAGTTGGAGAGCGAGAAATGAGCCGAAAAACCCTGCGTCCTTAAGGGGTTAACAATCTCACCTTCTTGTGTCTGTACCAACTTGTCAGTCAGCTGTCCAATATGTTGTCTTGCTTGGGCAAGCAATTTCTCCATCGTTTTCCTGCCCCTGCAGAGCAATGAGTTCAGTGGTATGTATGTAGCAGTTTGTAATATAATATTAAAATGCAGCTGGTGTAAATGTCAGTATAAAACCGGCCAAAAATACCAAGTTTCCATTAAAAAAAAAAATTAAAAAGACAAATCGTTTAAATACCTTTATTGTGATACATTATTGTACAATCCAATAAAAGTTAACTAAATGTACAGGAGAAAAAAAAATTAATAAAAAAAAATATTGTGGTTGCTTAATTGTCCCATGGGGATTTACTCACATTTAGGCTGGGTGCACACAAACATGCTTATATCCAAGAAAACAGAAATTTGTGCTTGTACTGGTTGGATCCCATGTACTGAGCACAGTCCAGTGGATGAGAGCCTTTGCATCATATAGAACAGTGGTGGCGAACCTATGGCACTGGTGCCAGAGGCGGCACTCGGAGCCCTTTCTGTGGGCACCCGGGCCATCACCCCAGCATGAAGTTCACTAGACAGGACTCAAAGAATCTTCCTGCAGATTCTTCCTACAATGACAGGCGAATTTTCCCTCCTCCTTTCAACTGCATTGGTGTCTTTAGGAGGCTGAAGGATTGAAAGTTGTCAAAGAATAAGGAGAAATACATTACTGCTTTCATTGCTGCGCTGGCACTTTGCAATAAATAAGTGGCTTTTGGTTGAAGTTTGGGCACTCAGGCTCTAAAAGGTTCGCCATCACTGATATAGAATATGATGCAGGGAGTCTCTGTATGCTGGCCCAACAGAAACACAAACACTGTACCAGTCAATAAGGGGGCAAACTTCTAATGTCTAAAAAGTTCTCTTTCCTTGTTAAGTCACTTACCTATCATCCATTGGTTTCCTGTAAAACATAAGCAAAGATACATAATAATTCATTATGCGCATTATTTCATGGTTAATTTACATATCATTAGGGGAGTTTATCAAGACTCGCATTACATTTGCCAGTTTTTATTCCCTCAGTGCTATAGTATGTTGAGCCTCAAGCATATGCCCCATGATGAAGTAGGTGTATCTCCTATCCTTCATGATGTGCCATATGCTTTACATTTATCCCTGCCACAGATTGGAGACAAAATTAAGTTTTGTTCTCAATAATAATGAATTCGATAGATTGTTGCAAGGTATGTTCCCTCCTGTTAGGCCCTACTGTAGGTGATGTACAAGGAATAAATAAGGTGCAGAAAAAGGCTTGTGCTAAATATCACATAATTTGTGGTGTTAATACCTGATGTGAATTCCTCAGTTCAGTTCACATTCAGTTCAGTTCTTTTATTCAGATTTTTTTTACATTTTGATTTTCATAAAATGGAATTGGACATGAAAAAATATTTTTTCTTTTCTGTAGGCAGCATATCTGAATTACTACCCTTAGGCCCGTTCCCCACTTGCGAGTGTGATGCGATGAACTCGCATCACACTCGCAACGCAAGCTGCCGGGAACGCACGGCCTGAACGCTGCACCGCGGGAGTGAACTGACATGCTGAGTTCACTCCCGCGGTGCAGCGTTCAGGCCATGCGTTCCCAGCAGCTTGCGTTGCGAGTGTGATGCGAGTTCATCGCATCACACTCGCAAGTGGGGAACGGGCCTGAGTGCAGCATTGCCAGTTCTGCAGTCAGGGACCAAACAAAACTGGACCGGGTAAGTAAATTTGCCCCAATGGTGTAGTTGTAGTCTTGAAAACTGCCAATTATTGAATGCCATATAAATAACTATTGAGACAACCCTCAGACCACACTGTGTCACAGCCATCACAGCCTTTCTTAGTTACACCACTGGCCTAACCACTTATGAAAAAAGTTGTGTTCAGCCATTTCCAGCAGGTCATAATAGGTCTTCCAATTACGGTATATGTAAACAATAAGTGTATATTACACTAGATAAAACAACCACACATATTTATTGATGAGATATATCATACAAAACAGTTGCATACTGCCCCCTAGAGGACCACACTTTTACCGTTTAGCTTGTGCCCCTGCAGATACCACTTGACTCAGATGGCTCATAACCACATTATGAAGCTCTGTAAGTCGAGATATTGCAGCTTCTGCAGATCTCACTGCTCCTGTTACCTGTATCCAGTAAATATAAAAACGTATTTATAACTTTTACCGTTGTTGCCCCCATTAAAACGAAAGCTATAAATTATGGGACATATGGTGGTACCAGCTTAAGCCTGAAGAATTTGTCTAGTTATTTTTTAATAGAGTCCTTTTTGTATTTTTTTTTTCCACATTGGAAGTGTTGCAAGAAAAAAAACATTTACCGTATTTTAAAACTAGTGTAAAGATGAAAGCAGTACTCATATAAGTTTATATTATCAACTTCTATGATTTTGTCTTTAGTAGATTGCATACAATGGACCCTTTTAAATACACATATTTTCTCTAAAATTTACTGTTAGACCAGATTCAGACAGCTGTGTTTTGAATGTTCTTGTATGTTTGCATACAAAGCAGTAGAGGCTAGAAATAAGTAGATCAGCATTTTTTATATATATGCCTTTCCAGCATATTCTGCTCTACTCACCTTAAAGGGGTTGCCCACTTTCAGAAAGTTATTTATATTGTTTGTGTAATGAAAAGTTAAACAATTTTCCAATATACTTTCTGTATCAATTCCTAACAGTTTTTTTCTAGATCTCTGCTTGCTGACTTCAACAGGAGGCTTCACTGTTTACTTCCTGTGCATAAAACCAGTCCATGGTCATGGGATGCCACACAAGTGCATGTAGTGGTGTAACTAGAGATTACTGGACCCCAGGACAAAGTTCTTAATGGGGCGTCTGTTAACCCTAACCATGACTATTGTTACTAATAATTACTACTAACTACCACCTTGCACAGCTCTGTACACCAAAGTATGAAAAAGTTATTAGCATATGTATTAAAACATAACAAAATCTTTAATCTTTATAAATTTGGTATCCCAGTGATTGTACTGACCCAAAGAATAAAGGAGACATGCCATTTGCAGTTCACAGTGAAACCAAACCTGCAAGAAAATGGTGCAATTCACCAACTGCACCGGATTTGGTACTTTCCAGTACATGGCATGGAGTATTAAATACCATCTTTGAAGTCAAATTTGTTATGCAGAAAAGAAGCCCCATACAGCTCTGTACAATCGGGTTAAAAGTGGTGTGGAATGGAGTGATTGACTGGCCTGCGACTCCCTATTATATATTTAATAGGGAGCTGTCCAGGATCCAGCAGAGCCGGCTCTTCTTGGTGAGCAGAGCCTAATGAGCCAGCTCACTAAGAAGAGCCGGAATTCCAATCATTACTGGATATCCTTATTGCTGCTTCTGACCTGACAGCTCCCTGGCTGGTGTCATATAACACGCCAAAGGTGAACAGGAACACTTCACCAGCTGCCACAGCTCATCCACATGTGTTCTGTGCACTGCTCCTGTGGGTGCAGTGTATGGCAGCGCTGTAGGTCCTTCTCTACCAACGGGTCTGGTCAGACCCTCTGCGACCGTGACCGCTACGCCCCTGGTTGTATGGCTCATTAGTATCACAGATAGTAATCAGAGCTGTGTGATATAATGAACCGGCATCTGTGTGACATCACATGACCATGGACCAGTGTTTATACACGGGAAGAAAACAATGAAGCGTCCAATAGAATTAAAGCTAGCCAAAATCTAGAAAACCAAGAATTGATACCAAAAGTACATTGCTTAAATTGGACAACCCCTTGAATGAATAATGTCTACAAACAGTTCTATGTGACACATTCTATATGGAAGTTTTGTTGTGTCTGAGAGCAGAACTGTTCTAGTTGCCCATGGGAAACCAATCAGAGCTCACCTTTCATTTTCCCACAGCTGTTTATGAAATTTAAGGCTCTGATTGGATGCCATGGGCAACTAGAACAGGTCGGCTCTCAGACACTTCTGATAAATCTCCCCCATTCCTTTAACTGAATCACATCACCTGAATTGCTATCCCATCCAGATCCAAAGCAGGCTGTCCACGATACTGGTCTCTTTCCACTTCATTCATATTGGAATAGATACTGAAAAACTGGATAGATTTTATTTACGAGGAAATTAATAATTTTGAACACACATGGTGACAACTCCAGCAATTTTTCTTTCTTGTGCCTTTTGAAAATATCTTAGATATTGCACAATTTTTTTCACGTCGCAGGTTTAGGCCAAGGAGAAACCATACAAGTGATTCTTAAAATTATCCCCAATCTTCTAATAAACTGCATAAATCAATAGTACAAGAACATGTATCAAACTGTGATATATATTTTATCAAAAAAGTGGCCTTTTTAACACTTTCTTAGCTCCTCTAATGCTCCCTCGCTTCCAGATAAAATTAGTTTCTCAATTAAATATCTGCTAAATTTTGCTAGTTAGATGGGCAGAAACTCTCTAAACGTTAAGATTATGTAAACATGCATTAAGCGCAACTCTGAAGTTACCTGGGCAAAAAAAAAAAAAATGTTTTAGCACAGCTAGGGAGAGCCTGTGACATCGATTGCAACAAAACCTGGGGTAATAGTATAAACATGTACATGACCCATAGTTATGAGCCCCCACTAACAGTATAGTGTCAGGGAAATTATTCCACATTTCTCTAGAACCTCAGGGCTAAATGTATTTGGGAACATGGTCAGGTCACATAAACCCTCTTATTTTAAGCTTAACCGACAAATTTGGTATAGGGTGATAGAGAATGGGGTACCCAGTCAATTGAACATTGCATCATTGTAACCATTTTCTGTGTAGAGTTATGAATTTTATGAATTTACTTGCAAAATGTCCCTCACTGGGGTGGTATAGTTCACATGAGCATATGAAGATTCAACTATTCACTAGTAGGGCTATTTGTTTTTATCTCTTTTTTTTTTGTATGAAAACTGTATGTTGTATATTTGCACTGTAAATTTGTGTATTAAATTAAAGCATGTTGAGCGTTGAGCAGGGCTGAGCGTGTTGTGTTTTATATCCATCGGATGACTCTGATCTCTCTGGCTTTCTCTGGCTATTAAACTATGTTACTATGTATGTTGTCCCTTATTTCATTATTCTTAGCCCTGATTAAACTTCGAATTTGAAATCCTAAGCCTCCCACATATAACTATGCAAATATAGATGTAATATCATGTAGGTCACAATACACGTTTAATGCTGATACAAACCTCTTGTAATTGTGTCAGAAGTTGTTTCCTCTGCCCACAAGTCTCCTGAAATCCTACAATGAAGACAGTCAACTTTTGCTGGTATTTTCTCCTCTGGTCCTGGAGGATACTCTCAAGCTCGTCCTTTAGACAATATTGAGTAAACAAAACAGAAGATCAATGTTTTAATACTATATATTGATTGAAACAATCAATACAGGCAGTCCCCTACTTAACACCCGGCTTACAGACGACCCCCTAGTTACGAACAGACCTCTGGATGTTGGTAATTTAGTTCCAGGCTACAATGATCATCTATAACAGTTATCACAGGTGTCTGCAATCAAGATTTATTGTTAATCCAACATTAATCCAATTGTCACAGAGACCAAAAAAAAATTTGGCTGGTGTTAAAAATGATGAAATATACAGATCCGACTTACATATAAATTCAACTTAAGAAAAACCTATCTTGTATGTAACCCGGGAACTGCCTGTATATGAAACTGTGGGGCATATATTTTAAAGGGCTGGATAATCCCCTTAAAAAAAAGTTTGAATAAATTATATATTTTTTTCCTTTAAAATGTGCCTATTGCTTACCATATTTTCCATAATTTCCACATGAGCCCCTTGCCTGCAGCCCAAAATCCCACAGCTCCGTTCAAAGTTCAGAATCATCTAGTGGAGGGAAAACACGTATTTTACATAGTGGACCTGTGTTTCTGTCATCTTGTTTTCACGCATACACTACTACAAAAAGTTAGGGATATCATATGCTTTATATTTTGACATCATGAGACCAAGACAACACCTGAAACAGGATCAACAGTACCTCACCATTTTGAGGCTGCAAGCAGGACCTGCATGGGCCTGGGAGCATCCGCGCTGGTTGACAGATCTGTCGGCCTCACCGTTTACTTTTGAATGTCAATTCATGCTGAGCAGTAGTTATGGCCACCAATGATGATGGAGACATCAGAGAGAGCATTAAATTAAACCAACCAGATGTAAATGTTACTGGCAGGCATGTGCAGATAAAGGCACTTATTTTCTATTTACTAGAGTTCTACAAATATTTAAATGAGGCGACTCTGACACTACAGGGTATAACTAATAAGGCCCTCCCCTTTCCCTGGCTGAGAGAGACGGAAAAGTCTTGCGCAGGCACGCTCGTGATCCTAGTTGCACAGCGGACTTACGTCAGTGTGGCTGCGCAAGACTTCACTGGCTTTCAGTCACGGTAAGGGTAGGAAGGTGTGCATAATTATGTTAAGTGGGAGTGCCAGAGGCTCATTTAAATATTTTTATAATTCATTTTTCTCTGCATTTCCACTGTTTCCTGTAAATAGAAAATATCAATAAGAAAACCTACCAGTGAGCAAGCTCAGATCAAAAGTACATTTTAGTGGTGTGTGTGCATTGCGATCAGTAACCAGCAAGCGGTATCTTGCATTAAACAATGCAAAACACTGGTTGCTGGTTACCAATTGCACGTTTCAATTAAAACGCATATGTGATTGAAAGGGGGGATTTGTACTTCTGTGCTGAGTTGTGAACAGCAAAGGACATTGTTATCAAGCTGTAACACACTCAAGGCCACAGGCTCAATGGCAAGTTACTAAGACACATTTTCGTAGGGGTACACCCACCACTGTTGGCCTTGGTTTCATTAAATAGTTTGAGATGAGGGTAACACCATTACATGCTTCTACTTAAACTCTCATGATACAATATCTTTAACATTTTCCATAGATTTCAACAGAAAGCCAAATATTCCTAGCTTTTTGTGGTGTTGTGTACCGTATTTTCCGGGCCATTAGGCGCACCGGAATATAAGGCGCATTAGTCCGATGCGCCTTATATATGTAATAATTCCATATATAAGGCGCATCGGACTATAAGGCGCGGGGTCCGGGGGCGTGGCGGAGGTCCGGGGGCGGAGCGGAGACCCGACGGGACGCGACGCGGAGAAGAGACGCAGCGACGCGGGGAAGGTGAGTGGGGAAGGTGAGGGGGAGGTGGAGGATGGCAGCGGACCATACTTACATAGGTCCCCGCTACCAGAGACAGCAGATCTCCAGCGGGAACTGCAGACCACGCGGCAGAAGTTGTTCGTGCCGCGTGGTCTGCAGTTCCCGCTGGAGATCTGCTGTCTCCGGTAGCGGGGGCCTATGTAAGTATGGTCCGCTGCCCAGCGCCATACATAGGGCGCACCGGACTATAAGGCACACTTTGGATTTCCAAGGAAATCCAAGGCTTTTAAGTGCGCCTTATAGTCCGGAAAATACGGTATATGTGTGTGTTGTTTTTGTAAGATGGGTTGGCATGTAAACAAAACCAGCTACCATAATGGAAAACACATAATTCACTATAGAGAATGACTCGCATTTGCTGGGTGCCAAACCAATATTTGGCATCAGATGACAGCTCAGCAAACAATACTGGGCAACTAGATTTAAATTAACATGAATGCATTAATTCAAAAACAAGTCCTTTAACTGTAATTTTGCTATATGTGCCTGTAAAAACTGGTAATCTTTTCCTACTTATTATTGTATAGCACTGCAGGTGAAATATATTTGCTATTTTGCCTACTAATAAAAGCATTTGTGATTACTTATCCTTACCCTATCCACTCTTTGTTTTATCTTGGTAACTTCTTCCTGAACTTGTCTGCTTCTTCGTGCCATTTTGGATAAAGTGTTCGATGCTATAACAGCCTTTGCCGGTTCATCACTACCACCAATCCAGTCAGGTCTGTGATCCATTACAACCCAGTCTAGAATAATACACATTACTGCAATTGACAAATCTTGTTATGCCAAGTTGAACATTTACAAGATGTTCTCTACAGCCAAGCTGCCAGTTAAAGAATATAAATGATGTCCTGTATAAATGTAAAAGATGACCTGTGAAAGCAATTGTTCATTATTTTGTGCTATAAGCCTGAGGCTAAATTCACATATTGTTTTTTAAATAGTTTTTTTTATAACCAGGAGTGGACAAAAAAAAAATTGCATCTCTTAATGATATGTTGTCGCCCATTATAACCCACACCTTCTTTTGACTTTAAAAAGTGCATCTGAAAAACTGAACATGTGTTCTCAGTCTTACAGCTCTTTATCTGAAAATCTTGAGTTCATCCACCTTCAATGGAAGAACTTTAGAAAAGCAAAAAACAGATTCATCTGTTCACCTTAGTACAACTTGAAGAAAACCATCAGAGTCTATTTACAGTCAAGTTTATATATGTATTTGTTGAGCCTTAAAAGACATATGCAAATCTGTATGCTGATTTCAGTACTTAAATATGACAAGTGTAAAATTACATATTTAGAATATGAACTTGACAAACAATTACTTTTTATATTGCCTCATGAAATAAGTGCTTGTCTGATGAGCGTGACATCACCTTCATGTCTGTACAATGCACTGGTGCAGGAGAGAGAAGTTCAGCACTCACCTGTGGATGTGCATCTGTGAATAGTATGGAGCGGTTCCCTGCACGTTACTATAAACACGATTGTTGTAACCCTGCTACACCGTCAGCCAAAAGCTTTTATTCAACACACACCCTCAAATATATGGTTCATGAAAGGGCATGTGTTTATATTGAATTCTTAAGAGCAATAAATATCTAAAACAATGACCCAAGCAATTGCAGGAGTATTTCTAGAGGTGTTGTGCAACATAAAAAAGTGCTGCTAGAATGCAGTTTAACTCTGTGCAGTCATCTATGTCCCCCACAGTTCTGGGTAGAGCAAGCACAAAGACAGCACAGCAATATAGCACATAGGAGTAACAGGTGGTCTGGGAACCCTGACATCCCGCTGCCCGGCTGGTAAGCAGGGACTCCTGTCTAGTGCACTCAGTACCTGTGATCTCCTCCAGCACAAGGGACTGTTTCCATAGGCCAGGCATGTTCATGGCAAAGGAGTCTGAAGCACCAGATATAGGGCAGGTTTCATGGTTAGAGAAAAAATCAGAGACCCTTTTGTACATTTGATCATGGCTTACACCAAAAAGGGCAACCCATCAGCCAGAACATCAAGCGCATCAGGTCCACAAAAGTGTTTTGGGAGAAAAGCTTTTTAGTTGCCAACAGATTATGAGTGGTAGACTGTCCTATAATGTATGCTTGTTACTTCTAGGAGATGAACCTATTTCCAGCTAGATCCAAATATGCAAATAAGCTTGAGGTACTCAGGCTCATGTGACCCGAGCTCCTCTGCTACCTAATTTATGCACGTCCCCAGTTTAATACTCACCCATCTCACCGCTCGCTCTGGCCAGACAGTCGATAACATAATCCAACTGTCTGGAAATCTTGCGGAAGATCTTCTACCTCCTTTTCCATGCAAAGATCTGTGTGAGGCCTTTTTACTGCATAACAGATTGTACTTAGAGACTGTATTTAATATTCCATGCAGTGTACTAGAAAGCGAGAAGAAAGCTCCAATTGCAGTGAAATTGGTGAAGAAACGCATTTGCGACATTTTCTTGTGAGCTCAGATTTTATGGCTCTCACCATGCACCCCAAATGACATGTCTCTTTGGGGCGGTAAAATGACAGGGATATAAAATGTATATTTAGTTTTTATAATGTTTTCATCCATTTACATAAAAATTAAAACCTGTACAAAAAATAATTTGCCATCTTCCCCTGATATGTTTTACACATTTCAGTGTATGGAGCTGTGGTGTCAATTTTTTTGCGAAATGAGGACATTTTCAATGCTACCATTTTGTGTACTGTACAGACTTTTGATCACTTATTAAAATGTTTAATATTTTGCAAAAGGGTGAAAAAGTGCCATTTCCCGGTGTTAAACGGAATATAACAGGAATAAGTTATATTTTGATAGATTTTTGGACTCTGCGATATCAAACATGATTTTTACTATTTATTTATAATTCCATCAGATTTAGGGAAAGGACTGCGATTTGAAATTTTTTCTTTAACTTTTTTCATTTACTATTTTTCAGACTCCCATGCACGGCATCTTTGACGCTGCCGAAGATTGCAGTGTAAACACCTGTGATAGGTTCTAGCATCGATCGTGGGTGTTTGCTGCAAACATTGGCAGACGTGTGACATACTAATGTCACACGTCATTCAGGGGTTAAAACCTTTTCTGCATCATATAGACTCAATTGAAAACAGGCTCATCTCCAAGAGCAGGAGTAGGGAATCTATGGCTCGGGAGCCAGATGTAGCTCTTTTATTGGCTGCATCTGGTTGGCTCTCAGACAGATCTTTAATAAATAGTGATGGCTGCTGTGTGTCTCAGACTGATCACAGGCAGCGATGTTACTGCTGCCTACATCCTTTGAACGACCCAGGCGCCATCACCACCACCATCTAAGCCTGGGTTGTGACGAGTGTGGGAGCAATGAGGAGCTGGTTGCAGGGAGCGCTGGGAAGTTAATATTTTTTTTTTTTTTTTAGCTGGGGCTACCTATCTCCTGGGGGGCATGTGCTGGGGATACCCATCTCCCGGGGGGCATGTGGTAGTGTACCCCCTGGACGATGATGTAAGCAGACACCTGGGAACAGAATCCAGGTGGCACCCAATCTTCACCAGAGCCCGCCACAAAGCAGGTTGGTCTTGCTGCAGTGTGGTACCACCAGGTCGTTCCATAGGCGCAACTTGTCGACAGTGGCAGCCAAGGCGAGGTACAGAATCACTAGGCAGTCTCGTGGTCAGGAACAGGCAGACAGTCAAGGCAGGCGGCAATGATGCAAGGTCAGGGTTGGCAGCGAAGGAGCAGAATCAGGAACAGGTCCGGGGTCACAACAGGATGTCAACACTTGGGAAGGAAACACTGTGGAAAGCTTCCTTATAGACATGAAGCACTAAGGTCCGGCAGAGAATGCTGGAAGCCACTGGTCTTTACAGAAACCCTGGCCCTTCGAATCTGTGAGTGCGTGCGCTGGCCACCCGGGAAGGGAGCAGAAACGTGGAGAGTTGAGTGAGCTCGGAAAGGGGCGCCACCATGGAGAGGGGCACGGGTGTACCAGCGATCCGAGATGTAGATCACAGGCACACCCGTGACACAGACTACCCATCTACTGGGTGGCATGTGCATATTGTACGGCTCTTACGGAATAACATTTTAAATTTATGCTGCGTTTATGGCTCTCAGCCAAAAAGATTCCTGACCCCTGTCCTAGAGGTAACAAACATACATTATAGGACAGTGGTGGCGAACCATTTAGAGTGCCAAAGCTACAACCAAGACCCACTTATTTATTGCAAAGTGCCAGCACAGAAATTTAATTTGTGATTTATACTCCGTTCTCCGTCACAGCTTTCATTCATATCAGCACCCGAAGGACACCAATAAAGCAGAAATTGAAGAAATTTAGATGATCATTGTAGCTTCGCTCCAGGGCCCCATAAACAGGAAGAATTGTCAGGGTCGAAGCAGGAGCTACAATGATAATCCAGATCTGTTCACACCTTCCCACTCCTCCAGTAGTCCCAGGTAGCGCTGTCACTTTAAAATAGCTCTGTGCGCAGCAAGTCCTGGGCTGTCTGGGACTGCAGGAAGATACATGGAGTCCTCTCTGGTGATGGCCTGGGTGCCCACAGAGAGGGCTCTGAGTGCCACCTCTGGCAGCTGTGCCATAGGTTCGCCACCACTGTTATAGGACACCGTCACTAGTAATCTGGTGTCAGACGCCCTTTAACTCGTTAGCAACGTGTAACCCATCAATACGTCACAAGTTGGCGCCAACTGTATGGAGAGTGCTCATAGGCTGCTGCATAGTGCAGTAAAAACGCACCGGTAACACCCAGGTGTCAACCCTGTGAAAGCCCCCAGCAAAGCTGCCTGAGGCATGTAAATCCTGGCAGTGCCATTAGGATTTTATCACCCCCCACTGAGGTCATTGGGATGTGGCAATCGGTTAACCTGACAGTGATCAAAAATACTGTTGCAAAGTAGAACATGTCCTGCAAAAAACAAGCCATCAACCAGCTATGTAGTAAAAAAAGATAGCAATGCAAATATGATAGATTTTTCCCCACATTAGGATTTATTTGGCAAATTTAGTAACATGTAAGAAAATATATTCAAGTCTGGTATCCCCATAATCATATCGACCCATAGAATAAAAATAACATTAGGCTATACGGTGAACACAGAAAAAAAAATCCAGTAAAGAATTGATGCTTTTCTCAAAAAAATTTTCCTAAATTTTCAACAATAGGGGATACCAACCCCAAAATGGTAACACTGGAAAAAGCATCTGATACCGCAAAAAAATTCCATCACATGGCCCCAATAACGAAAACCCGAAATTTTTTATAGCCTGCAAAAAGGCGCCAATGAGGAAACTAAAATCTGTATGTGCGTGCGTTCAGGAGTTCTCTTTTTATCTTTTGGAAATGTGCAAATTTTAGGGCTAAATGAACGTATAACCAACACAATTTGGCCATTCTAAATTTCAACTCCCATTTTGATGTAATTACTATGAAGATCAAGGGGCTAACTATCTTCCTAAAAGCTGTTTCTGATAGTTAGAGGGGTGCAGATTTGAAAATGGGTTGGCTATATAAAGGGGGGGGGGGGGGGGGGGGGTGTTCTGATGATAAATTTCATTCAAAACTGTATTTATCCCCAAAACAGGGGGATTACTGTAAATAAATGTAAAACCCAACAGCCAAAATGTACCACTAAAATGAAGTACAACTTGTGAGGGGGAAGAAGAAAAAAAAAAAAAAAAAAAAAAAAAAAAAAAAAAAAGTCTCAAAAATTACTTCGCCAAGTAACAGTGTTCAAAAGTTATAGCCATATAAAGCGACGCAAGTCAAAATAAAAAAAAAATGGGACTGTGCCTTAAAGGGGCATTCCAGGAATCTGCATAATTCATATATAAATGGGTCCGTAAAATATAAGCTAATGTGTAATCAGTTGTTATTTAAAATTTTGCTCCCCGTAGCAGAAAAATGCTGATGACATAGACTGTGATGGAGAATTAAAATGCTACTGGCCCTTTAATCAGTCCGTTAATTTCCTCTGCGCGGTCCATTGCAGAGCAAAAAACAGCAGAGAAGATGGCCGCTGGTCACATGTCCACATCACATGTCCTGCACCTGCCTGGGCAGGTCATGTGATCACCAGTAAGTTTGGCTGTAGTCGGTTGGTTGCAGTGCATCCAGTATGGCTGGTGTTGTTGTGATGGCAGTTACACATCATTACTATGGCAACAGAGCAAGAAAACCTGTTACATCATCACTGGGAGCAGAGTATAAGAGGGAGGAGGAGTTACTGAGAACTAAAGGATCTTGGGACTTGTAGTTTCCAGTGGCAGCCATCTTGGTGATAACTATAGAGAGGCCATAAAATTATGTGAATTATAAAATCAAACTCTATAAGCTCCACTTTGTGACTAATGACATCAAGTTTTGTTACATTCATTTATTTACAGCATTATGGGTTTTTGTATCAGACATTCATATTCCCGGAATACCCCTTTAAGCTGTAAATGGCTGTGTCCTTAAAGGGAACCTACCACCACGAATCTACCTATAAAGGTAGATCGGGTGGTAGGTGGATGTAAGGGACGTGAGGATAGCTCTTTTTAGAGCTAATCCTCACGTCCCCGCTAACTTTAGGTACACTTTATTCCCCTAATATGTAAATTTCGTTATGCGGCTACTGGGGCGTGGAGTAGCCGGCACGAGGCTACACAGCGCGGCTACTCCACGCCCCGGTAGCCACATTACTCCTCCTACCCGGTTGCTTGCGGCGCGCAGAACGCCGGCCGACGGCTGAGCAGTCCCAGCTCCGAGGCCGGAGCTACTGCGCATGCGCAGTAGCTGGCTTGTCGGACGAGGGCGCGCAGCTACGAGGAGCTGCGCGCCGCAAGCAACCGGATAGGAGGAGTAATGTGGCTACTGGGGCGTGGAGTAGCCGCGCTGTGTAGCCTCGTGCCGGCTACTCCATGCCCCAGTAGCCGCATAACGAAATTTACATATTAGGGGAATAAAGTCTACATAAAGTTAGCGGGGACGTGAGGATTAACTCTAAAAAGAGCTATCCTCACGTCCCTTACATCCACCTACCACCCGATCTACCTTTATAGGTAGATTCGTGGTGGTAGGTTCTCTTTAAGGAGTTATGTCATATGCAAAACAAAATAAAAATAGCACCACTTCCAAAATGACTGACAGAGCGTCTCACTACAATGTACCAACCTAAAGCAGAAGTACAGTATATAAATGTATATATTTCTCCAAAGAAGGGCTTGACAACCGCCCAATACCTGCTATGACCTGTGGTCAAATTTTAAATGTAATCCTTTAGCTACAGATAGTAGTTTGAGACATCCTTGGTTGAACTTTACAGACATGTGTCTTTTCAACCATATAAACTATGTTACATACAAGTAATGTAAAGAATTACATTACCAAATCCAAAAGTTTTGGAGCTGGAACATTTCTATTGGACACAACACTGACACCAGGCAGTCCCCGTTACATTTTTCTGCAGGATCCATAAAGATTAAAGAAGGCACTTGCACAAGTATTTGGTCTTCCAAAGTTTATTGGAAACTGTATAATACAAACATTTAAACAGCCCCCCGTGGCGTTTTGAAGTTCATTCCGACAGTAGGCTGGGTCACTTGCAGGTTGGATAGGCCGCCAAAGTCCTAAATTGGGGGAGAAAAAAAAAAAAAAAAAAAAAAAAAAAAGGAAACATTAAGAGGATTCCCACCAGACCCTTGGGGTGCAGTCATACATTGCGTTTCTTAAAACAATGTAAATGGAAACACATCATAGTTTTCAGTGAGACACATGTCATCTAACTAGCACCTGATGCTTTGCACTTTGTACAGCAGGTGCTTAGTGCCAGTCGCATCAGTTTCACTGGAAACGCACATACAATCAAGCCAAGGCAAGCAGCGCCTGTAACCGCAACCCTCATCAAGGGCAGCAGTGTATACCATCGGATGCGGGCTACGTTTTCAGGTTCAAGTCCTTCCCACTGAAAGCAGGAGGACTGAACCTCAGGAGCAGCCAGTGGTTTGCTACAGCTAATATTCAGGATGTCTCCAGAGTGAGTTTACACAACAAGGGAAACATGCCAAATGAAGGCCAGAGATTGAGACCATGCTATTGTATTCATCCCCCATAAACTTTAATTGCCTCCACTGAGCGCATACTGCTTTTTGTAGAAGGATGAAAAAAACCAAACATATACCGAGTAAGACTTATACTGGCAGATGAAGGCAATCTACACACGTGAACAAAGCCAATGCATAGATCCTAATATCATTGGCATAAAGCTTACCAGCAACTTCAGCATTTCCTTTGTGTCAGGATCCACCTCGATGATTTCTTGATCTAGGGCAGACACCTAATAATAAAAAAAAAAATTGTCACGCCTATTCAGCGATGTGGTAGAATGTCCCACTTTCCAATAAAACAAAAAGTTCTCCAACGATAACACATAGGCACAACTTTTACATATGTACCAGACAGACCGATCCTTAGGGGTCACCACTGGGATTGCCAAACCTCAAGGTGCTGCTCAATTACATGTCTATGGGCTGATCACCACTGAGCCTACCCTACAAACGGCTTCAAATAGCAGTGTGGTGGCCCTGATATTCTGCTATTCATATGGTCTCTAGCTCAGAGGAGCGGATAAAGTAGCCCATTATTCTTTTAATGACAAATGACATTCATCTTTACAGATAGAACACGCAAGTCAGTCTGACACAGGAATACAAATCTATTTAGTACCGTTGCACTGATCTGCAAGGCAAAAGGGGAGGGGAAAAAAAAAAAAAAAAAAAAAAAGGGGAGCACAACCAGCATCGAAAGACTCCATAATACAGATCCACAGACCATAAGTATGCTTTCAGAAGTAAAGGAGTCAAACTAAAATTTAAGTAAACAGTAGGATGAATTATTAAGTCTTCGTACAACTTTTTCTGGAATAGCATAACAAAAAATGCTGAGCCACTGATTTGCCATTAGTTATGTTAGAGGTGCACGTGCAGGAGGGTTCGTCCCATTTTTTTCTGAATTAGAACATTAAGAACAAGCTGTTGCACCATTTCCATAAACAGAAGCATGATGGAAGGCACAAGGGCGCTGTCCCATGTTGCGTTTTGGTTGCAAACCAAACTTCCTGCAATCGGGAATGAGCCACCAGTGGTTTGCAGTAAAGTAACAAAACACCGGCGGCTCGTTCTCGATCACAGACGTTACCATAGATCAAGCCGCGGACCGCTTGCAAACGCAGCCAAAATGCAACGTGGGAGAACCCTTAAGGTTGGTGTAAACCTAGCATTAAGACACTTAAGATTTTTTCGAATGGCATGCACAAAAAAAAACAAAACAAAAAACCTGCATTCCAGGAAGATTGATGGCCCATTATCAGGATAGGCAAGCGATATATATATATAGCAATGGAGTGGTTGACAATCACCGCCTCAAGTCAAGAACAGCTAAGACACAGCATTTGTACTAATTATGGGGCATCTGCAGAGTCTAGGAGTCTTCTATCCAACTTCAAGGCACTAGTATATTTGAGCCAATTTTAGATTAGCCTAAGAGACATTGCATTTAGCTCTTCCAACAAGTTCATTTTAGTAAATAATCCTAGGCCAGTGATGGCGAACCTTTTAGCGACCGAGTGCCCAAACTGCAACCCCAAACCCTCGATTTATCGCGAGGTGCCACCAAAAATTAAAGCAGTAACTTATTGCTCCCTGTTCAACAACGTTCAATCATACTGGCCTCCTGAGGACACCAACACAGTAGAAAGAAGGAGGGAAAATTTGCATCATTGTAGCTTCTTTCCAGTGTCCCTCTGTACACAGAGAATCATGGGGCCCACAGGAAGTCCTTCAGAGATAATTCAGCCCTGTCTACACACTCCCCTCTTCCTACAGTCATAAGTAGCCAAGTAAGTATCACTTTAAAATATGACTGAAAGCAGCATCTTTGCTTCCAAGTTGCTTGGAACTGCAGGAAAATTCTTTGAGTCCTGTCTGGTGTGCTGCGGGCGATGGCCCGGGTGCCCACAGAAAGGGCTTGGAGTGCCGCCTCTGGCACCCGTGCCATAGGTTCGCCACCACTGTCCTAGGCCAACAACTTGCTTAAAAGGGTGGAGGCAAAAAAAAATATATAGAACACTACAAAGCAGAGCCATGAGAACTCATTAAAAGGCTGCTGTCGTGATAGTAACTGAAGTACAGCAGTCCTATGAACACAGGCGAGTCACCACTCAGACAGGCCATGCAATATTATAGAGCCACTGACTGTGCAAGGGTCAGCAGTCACACCACTCTGATGCACACCAAGACAACCACGTTTTGCAGCAGTGCTCACTTGACCACTGGCACTTGCGACCCAGTTGGAGGTGTAAACAAGCCAATGTGGCATTGCCATGGAGACAGGGATTGAAAGCCAAAAAGGCAGAACGGGAAAAAAAAAAACAACACTTTGATAAAACACTGTGTGAACATTACAGGGTTTGAAAGGTACTAACACAACCCACAAACACAGGGAATTGTTCACTTATGCTTTCCCTGTACTATCAATGACTGGGGCACAAGCACAGCCAGAGCCAATGTCGATACAGGTTGGCCAAAACAAGACAAAAAAAAAACATAGTTGGCAAGCATTGAAAACCCCAAAAGAAGATGTGGCTGGTTTTGTACAATCCCATCAAATACGACAACCGAAACCTGGGACAGGCCGAGAACTTTCTCACAGAATGAGCAAAACATCAGCACATCAGGTTCTGAAGAGATGCAGCTGCTGCAGCAGTCTTGGACCCTCCAGGGACACAAGTAGATTTATTGTTCAATAACAAACCCAGCTACATAAGGAGTAATTCCAATAAGCAGAAAAGACAAAGAAAATCTACCATTTAGAAATAGTCGTTCTGACCCACACATACCTGCACATAACTGTAGCCGAGATGATGCAGGAACATATTTTGGTTAAGCATATCATCCGGCCGTTTGGTTACAAAAATAGATACTTATATTTGCTGATCACCCATGCGGCGCTTATGTGTGCGTCACAACACTTGGGCATTAGCATTATAGGGCAGGTATGCAGTGCCCGCCCTCCCTTCCGAGTACTGTTGCCGAACTCTCGTGCTATTGCGAGACTTTGGGCGAGGAGACTGCTGAAGTCTTGTGATAACACAAGACTTCTGTTATAGTACACGCAGCCGCCTTGTGAGCCAGCGGGTCCGCTTTGCAAGCCAGCGATGCGCATGTCCTAATGCTCCTGAGAACTTGGTGACGCACACAGCAGCGCCGAATGGGTGATTAGCAAACACAAGTATCTATTTTTATAACGAAACGGCCGTATTATATGCCTAACCAAAATAAGTTTCTGCATCTCAGCTACACACTTATGTGCAGGTATGTGTGGGTCAGAATGACCATTTCAAAATGGTGGGTTTCCTTTAAGAGATTTCCCAGGCTCAAGATATGTCCCAGTATTTAACACACATCAGTAACACTGATCAGATCCAGGCATAAATATTTAGTGATACAACCACTGTTGCCTATACAACAACAGCTCACTTTTGCAGAGATGCTTAGTTCTACAGCACCAAGGATGAAGTCATAAGTAAATGGTAATTTACTATAACGAACAGGGAACTCAGGAGGGATCAATGTTTTTGCCCCATTTGATGTCAATATTCTTACCTCTGGGACATAGTTATCCCTTCTCTCCCTCTCCTCCTCCTGCAGTTTGATAGAGATGCCTCTGACAGGGCCTCTCTGGATGCGCTTCATAAGATGTGTGACATACCTGCAGAGAAATTCAAAGCACACAAATTAAAAATTTGATGCTTGCCTATAAAGCTTATGATTCAAAATACAAATGCTGTGTGAACGTTACAGGGTCTGAAAGGTACTAGATAACCGACAAACACGGGAAATCGTTCACTAATACTTTCCCTGCGCTATCAATGACTGGGTCACAAGCAGAGCACAGTCATTGTCGATACAGGTTGTATAATACATGGCAAGAGGCAAAATAGAATAATAGAAGGATGGCAAACATACAATATATTATTAGTCTGACACATATGTAGACACCTTATGGAGTCGCATTTGCAGAACACACCCAAGAATTCTAGCACACCAAATCCTTTTAGGGTAGCAAAAACAGTCTCACTTTATTAACTGGAAACACACCGTTTGCTACGGTGTCCATCATAGGTCAAGACGTGACCTCTATAGACAGGACTAATGCACAAGCTACCAGCCTCTCTACATCACATGCACAGGCATAAAGAGGTGTTCAAACCATAACCCATCTAACACCCCATGTGCAACTGCAAGAAAATTAATGATGCCAGTTTGCTTGAACTATATAAACAATAACCGAGAGATCATCTATCCATCTACTAGCATGGCAAGATAACACTGAAGACTTGTTCTTGGTAGCAGCTTACCCAGCGATCTTGTTGCGCAGCTTTTTGCTAGGGATGATGGCGATCTCCTCACACACGCGCTTGTTGGTGTGGAAATCATTGCCCAACCGGGTGTAGTACTTTTCAATGATGACCCGAGCGGCCTTCTTCACGGTCTTTGTTCTGACGCGTCCCTAAATGAAAAAGAATAATCCAAAATATATTTTAGTATTCATAAAAAATAAATGTGTGCGTACAACGCACACCGCATGCAATTGTCTGCCAAGTAAGGCCAAGTTCATACCTGTGTTCCTACTCCATTACTAAACAGCAAGAAAATATAGTGAAGCCCATGTTTTTCCTTGCTAATAGTAACAAGCGCTAAAGAAGCCTTATCTTATGAAGTAAACCAGGAAAGGAAGACCATCGGTTTTTAGTTTGTGACACTTCTTACAGTGTAATAAAATCCTGATACAGATGTGAACAGTGCCCAAGGAAAGAGGCAGCCATATTCTAAAGCTGAGAGCGGATTCCCTTGTGGCATTACAGTTGCGCTTTTAAAACACAACAAAAACAACACATGGAATTATCCCTGAACATCCCCTTTAACACAAGGGACGTGCTATGCAAGGTATGGACATACAGGACAACTTATAACCTGCAGCACCAGTCACTGGCCGCATTCATCACTTAGCATAACAGGAGGTGTCATATATTACATGGAGGCAGCACATCCTCCTGCCAGGAGTGTATGAGGGGAACAGGGTTTGGTAGATACAATGTACACTCTCTCACACGATTCTCTCCCGATGACCGGGTTCAAACCACCTACAGAACCCCCACACAGAGCGATACATGCTGTGGGCCCCACACATTACTCTCCCCCTCATACCGCAGCCTTACATACAGCGCAGGGTGTAGGCCTCAGTCCCCGGCCTGGACAGCGCCCGCAACCCGAAACACCTCCACCATCCGGAGGAGCCCGCCTCACGGAGGCTCAACACAGCTCAAAACTCCCGATACATTACAACAGGCCTCAGACAGCGGCAACATAGTCAGCGCGCAGGGCTAACCCCCATGACACCCGCAGAGACACGGACTGTAGCCCATTACCCCCGCCAGGACCACAAGCTGCGGCCAATATACGACGCCGCAACATCATAAGAGAGTCAGGCGGCCCCTGCAGGGGAGGAAATGCTGGGATTCGGGGGTCAGGGTGAGGATGATGAAGGATTGTGCAGGAGAGACACTCATATAGCAGACCCACCATGTTGGACCGAGCTGGTAGAAGAGGGCAAAGGATGCCGGGAGCGAGGCTATAAACAGGCGGAAGCGAGGTTACAGCGCGCTCTGACAGTGGCGGCCCCTAGTGGCTCGGAGGGAAGAGCAGCTGTAAACCATAATTGAAGCTGATGAAAAAGGTGTCTATATGGGTGATGCTAAACGTCGCGTTTTTGGACCGTTTTAACCCCTTAAAGCCTAAGCCACTTTTCACCTTCCTGACACGGCCCATTTTTTCAAATCTGCCCTGTGTCACTAAGTGATTATAACTTTGGAACACTTTAACATATCCAAGTGATTTAGAATTTTTTTCTTGTGACTCTTTGTACAGTACTTTTTGGTGGTATGTTTCACGTTTATTTATGAAAAAAAAATGGAAATTAAAATTTGGTGAAAATTTTGAAAAATTTTCTAAATTCAAAATGTTCTACTTTTTCCATACATATTCATAACAGCAAAATACTTGATAACTAACATTAACCAAATGTCTGCTTTATGTGGACATGTTTTTTTATGCATTCTCTCATTTTTGTAGGATGTTACGAACGTCAGGTGCGATTTCTCACATTTTCAAAAAGAACAAAATCCTGCTATTGAGGGACCTGCTCAGATTTAAGTCACTTTAAGAGGCCTAAATAAAAGTAAAACCCCATAAATTAGCCCTTTATAGAACTACCCTTCACGTAGGTAAAACAAGTTTCATGAAGTTTGTTAACCCTTTCATTATTTTACAGGGGATAAAACTGTACAAAAAAAATGTACAAATTCTCAGTGGATAAAATACCACTCGACTTTTTTCAGTGACATGAGATGTACTTCATCAATTTTAGTTTAATTTCTTCTTGTATTTTTTTGGGCTGTACAACGTACCATAGAAATAACATATTATCTTTGTTCTATAGATCACTACGATTATGGTGATACCTCATTTATATAGTTTTATATATATTTTTACAATTTTACTGAAAAACGAATAAAGGGAAAATCTAATTTCATTTCGGATCGCCATCTCTTCGGCAGCGTTCCGGTGCTCAGTCGGACCGTGCGCCGATTTAACATGCAAGTCCAACAGAAGTGTGTTGCAGGGAGTGCCAGATTCATGCAGAACGGGCCAGAAATCATGAATCTGGGCACCCTGCATTATACACAGGCAAGCCACACTTAGTGCAGTTTGATCCATTCTTAGTAAATGTGTCCCAATGCATTTCAATGTAAACGCCCCATGTGACCAAACCTTTATAGTCCCATGAGAAAACTTGGCCTCCTTGTCAAAGCTGAACTTGTGCAACACTATTTATTAAAGAGAACCTGTTACCTCCAAACCCCAAAATAAATCCCAAACAGATCTCTTAGATACAGTCAAGATCCCCCACCTCCTCACAGCAGCTCTTTTGCATGCCCTGCATCAAAGCCCTCAGCTCCACTTCACTACAGCTTGGTTAAAAAATTCTGCATATGCATGGTGCGCTTAGCATTGGGCAGCATCTCCTCAGCCACATCCTGTGGTGAATTGCGCATGTGCAGAATTTTGAGGCTAAGTAGTGATGTAGGTTTGGGGCTGTGACAAGGGGCATGCAAAATGGTGGAGCTGCTGTGAGGAGTCGGGGGGTCTTGACTGGATCAAGAGCTCTCCTGCTTCCTTGACTGCATATCAGAAGTAAATGTTGGGCAATAAAAATGTTTGAGAAGCCACACTGGCCCCATAACATGACAATTACAGTTATCTGTTTGGGGTTTGTTGTGGGGTTTGGAGGTAACAGGTACCCTTTAAGGCGGTGGCCCCACGGGCCAAGTCCAGGCAGTGGAGCACCGGGCCCCAGGCCACGGCCAAAAGAACTTAAAATGAACTGCATACTCACCTCCGGCGCTTTCTTCTCGGCGGCTTCCCAGGAGATGGCCAGAGGCACGTCTATGCGTGCTTCCAGTGTGCACACACTATGACGCCACCGATTACATCACAGTGTGTGCGCACTGGCAGAGCGTTTAGACGTGCCATAAAGATCCGTTGGGGTGTACAGGGAGAGCTTGGGTTATAAAGCATTCGAGGAATGGCCAGCACCAATCATCGGTGCACTAGCGCTTGAAATCTTTTAAAGTTGGCGCGCACGCCCTAGGAGACGGGGACATGCATGCATGGCTGCCGGAGCAGGTGTGTGGAGCTGTGGAGCCGCTGGAGCATGGAGAGGGGCACGGGTGAGCCTGCAACCCAAGACATGGGTCGCAGGAGCACCTGTGACATAGGGGCTGCACTGGGGACATTAATATGGGGGCTACCATGGGGACATTTCTATGGGGGCTGGGTAGGGGTAATTACTATGGGGGCCGGGGGCATTACTATTGTGGCTGCATAGGTGACTTACTATGGGGGCTAAGCAGGGAACATTACTATGGGGGTGGACAGGGGACATTACTATGGGGGCTGTGATGGGGACATCACTATGAAGGCTTGGCAGAGGACATTTCTATGGGAAATGGGCAGTGGACATTACTATTGGGGGCTGTGCATTTATGAGGGGGCCCTGCGCTGGACATTTTATTAATGAGTAGCGGCTGCATTTCCCACACTAGGCTTATACTTAAGACAATAACTTTCCCAGTTTATTTTGTGGTAAAATTAGGTGCCTCGGCTTATACTCAGGCCATCTTATTCTCGAGTATATGTGTTATAAAAAGGGGGACCATGAACAGGGGCATAACCACAAACAAACAGTATGCATGGTTTGGCAGGGAAAAGTCCATGTGCCCAAACGTATGCACATGCTCCCAAATTTTGCCATCAAATTCATTAACCAGTATCAGACACTGTGATAAATCTGGTACAGCATTCGGCTGTCTAGCCTACTTTTGCACTGTTCTACTCTGCCACACTTTTGGCGTAAACTTTGGAGACAGTGTTAGATTATTCTGACATATGGAAGGGACAGTCCTAGCACTTTAGACCACTTTGCTCATGTTGTGCTACACCTGCCTCTTCTGATGACCTGTGATGATCAGCATACATTGGAGTGTGTATAATGAAGATCATCTTCTCTCAAGCATGCATGATGCTTCTTCAAGTTTAGTGGGCTCTGCCATCTTCTGTTCTTTGGTGGGTGAAATAATTTTGTTTCTGTACACAGGAAATATTTGGGGATAATTGTTCAGTCATTCACTTGCTGAGGTAGGTCACCGCTTGGGCCACTGATGGTCTGAGCATTCATCTCCAACAATTTCTGGTTTATTGAGGCGCACAAGGGAAAGGAGCAGAACAAACACAAGCAATTTTTAGTATTGGGGGGATTGGTCAAATTTGTTTTCTTTGTTTTCTTTTTTTTATTTTATAATTTTGGGACCCAATGTCTACTTGTTTGAAGAATGTTAATAGTTTCTTTGAAAACCCTTTAAAGCCTCTTACAGCTTTGTTCCACTTCCAAATAAGGAAACATTATTTAGCATTCCTTGGTGAATTATGCTCCCCTAAATTTAACTTCATCCTGGCTACCCACTGACAAAAGAGCAGACGTTGATGTTGCTGCAGTTAGTTCTGCTCATGTGCTAATAGTGGTTTATTACCGTTTAAAGTGGTTTGACTATGAAAGAGTAATGTAATAAGATTATCAGGGTACAAGGTTTATATAAACTTTCATTTAGTTTCTGAACATTCTATTAGTATCAGACTCATAGAAAAAGACAGATCAGAGATGAGAGATGATGAGTTCCATGAGATGCATATTACGCATGACTCTACTATCACAGGCATAACACACATAGCTCTGCTATATCTCACCTATAACACATACTGTCAGATCTGCTGTGCCTCCCCCTCCCCCGGATAAAGTTTTTATCCTAGCTTTACTCTCCTCAAGATGCTGATGTTGCTTGCCGGCAGGAAGTGAGTGTGTGTCTGTGTGAGCTCGTTCTGGAATGCAAGGGTGGGGGCTAGAGGGAGAGAGCAGAGAGCAGCTTAGTGCAGTATCAGACAGAAGAGCAAGATGTCTACCCAACCCTAAATGCAGAAGATACAGGGTCGGGTCTAGGGGCAACCAAAATTGTGTATACCAGGACTGATAGAGACAGGTTGGAATTACATCTGTGAAATGCTGTATTTTTGTTAATAACATTGAATTTGAGAAAGTTTTATATTGTTAACCTAAGAATGTTTAAGAAACGTGTCTTTGTGGGAATAACCCTTTAAGCCTTTTCCTTAGTAGCGCTATGCAGCGAATGCAGGACTCAGAGGTCACATGACCACTCGTACAGAGGTTAATGAGAGATGCTGGGTCTGTACAGCTGTAATCACACATTTAAACATATATAAACTACCATCGCATATATAAAAAATATAAACTGTACCTTAAAAAAAATATATATTGTTTTCCAGTTTTTGTAACTTTCTAACATTTTGTGGCAAAAAACTATCCTTGCCACAAAAAAATGTAAAGGTATTGCACAAAAAATGTTATCCTTGCCACAAAAAAATGTAAAGGTATTGCACAAAAAATGTTATGGCCCTTGTGCTGATATAAACACTGGAGATCAAAATTAGAGAACAATGTATGTTCACTTGATTTTCTTTCTGAAATTAGTAACGTATATACTCGAATATAAGCCGACCCGAGTATAAGCTGAGGCACCTAATTTTACCACAAAAAACTGTGAGAACGTATTGACTCGAGTATAAGCCTAGGGTGAGAAATGCAACGTCTACTTTCTAATAAAATGAGAAATGCAACGGCTACTCTCTAATAAAATGAAGTCTCATCTCATCAATAAAGTGTCCAATAGTCTCCCCTCTACCTCATCAATAAAATATCCACAGCAGACTCCCCCCCTTAGTGTATTGTCCACAGCAGAGTACCTCATAAAAAATAAAGCATCATCACCTCAGGCTCCTGTCCAGGCCGGTACATGCACGTCTATGCAATCTGTTGGGACAGAACTATGACGTCAGCTGTCGGCGAAACCGCTGCATCTTAGTTTCTCTGCTGGAAGATTGCATAGACATGCAATCTGGCCCCGAAAGGAACCTGAGAGGGGGTATGTGGAGAAGAGGACACCGGTCGAACCCGAAGACCTGCTACGGGAAGAAGAAGACTCCAGGGGGACAGCGCCAGAGGGGGAGTACTAACTTTTTTTTTATATATATACTCGGGTATAAGTCGAGTAGGAGTTTTTCAGCACAAACATTGTGCTGAAAAACTTGGCTTATACTCAATTATATACGGTAATCTCCATTGATCAAAAATTTATAGTTATTTTTTTAAGGCCTGCACCATGTCTCTAAAAGAGCATTTTACAAATTACCAATTACCAAAGTAATTATCATGATTATAATTAAATAACATTTAATTATTACACTTTCTGAAGGTTACAACAGTCACCAATCAGTAGGAAGTGTACAGGCCTTTACTTTGAATGACTTCAGCAGATCTGCGGCCACAGGACATCACTAGTCTCTCACACTGCTCTGCTGGGATTTTCAACAACTCTCTTCCACAGTTCTGTAACTGTTGTGGGTTTTTGGACATAACTTTGTCACCTTGGCTTTTCCACAGGTATTCTGTTGGGATTAGATCAGTACTGTAGACTCCCCATTTCATTTCAGAAAATTGTTGGCTGATTGAATGAAGAATGCAAGGAAGGAACCACGTGTTGTTGAAAAAGGTTCTGATAAATATTTGCATTCACTCTGCCATGTATCAGTCTGCTGCAGAAAACATTCAGGAAAACATGACACTTTCTCAACCACCATTCACTATTTTCTTTACACACTTTGGGTTCAGTCTTTTCCCAATGTGTTGATAAACAGTGACATAGCTAGGGTTTCAGTAGTGGGGTAAGAGCACACCTGCGCCCGATCCAAGTGTATTTAACTTCAAAAACGCATGCTATTATTGTGGTTATACATAATGGATAATCTAGCAGTTTATATACTACTCCTGCCGATTCAGAATTATGAGAGGACAAGTTTAAAATCACAATAGTCTTGTGGTTCTTCAGTTTTAATATGACTCCATAACCGTACTATGGATATACTATAGAGTCCAAGAAAAGAGCATGAAAGTGAAGATCTAATAGTGACTTTTCTCAGATCATTTGCATTACAGAAGAAAGGTAATTCTAGAAAAGATATTTCATACACTTCTGAAGGCAGTTGGTAGCTTAATGGTTTAAAAAACTGAACCAAGACACCCCCTTCAAGAACGTAGTTTGGTCTTTGGGACACATAGGCCTTAAAACATAGAAATTCCTGTCTCTCTTACAAACACACAGTATATATATATATATATATATATATATATATATATATATATATATATATATATATATATTTGTATATTTGAGATCTCTCTGAGTGTACTGACCCAAAGAATAAGGGGGGGGGGGGGGCACAGTGAAAGCTGTAAAGACCATGAGTAAATGATGTGTGAATTCAGCCATACAGCAGAAAGACCTGCAACCCCCATTCCAGGTGCGAGAAGGCATGCTGGCAGCTCAGTGGTCCCAGAATCTCATTTACAGGTTCCCTTTAATTAGTTTAAATGACTTGTAACAAGGAGACAGGCCCCTATTACATTACATAAACCTACCTGAGAGATGGAAACTTAACAGCTTAAACTAGTATCCAGCCAGACCCTGATCATGCCTGACAAGAGGACAGAGCAGTGAAGTGAGCACGGAGGAGATGGGGCATGACACTTTCAACTATGTATGCTCAGTGCATCATTGCGTCACTTATTTCATTTATAAGGGTGATGTCACACATGGCGTTTTTAAGCCGTTTTTGGGCCATTTTTAGTTAGTGCTTTTTCAGATCGTAAAAAACGCATCCGTTTTTACGACCTAAAAACGGCCTAAAAACGCCATGTGTGACATCACCCTTAGTCCCCTCCTCCTAAGCAGAATCCTGGAGAGACTGTTTCTGCTGAAGACTGCAGGTGCAGTTAATAGTTTTCCTTGCTCAGTGACCTGAGATGTTCTGCTCTGATTGTCGCTAGGTCCTGGGGCGAAGCAGAAGAACCATGTCTCTGCTGTTAACTTTGCTCTTTTTCACAGCATTACTTTGTCACAACCATCAGACCCTCAAGAGTTAATGTGCTCTTGAGGGTCTAAAAAAAATAGTAAAAATTTTCAACAAAGTTTCAAAAATGATTAAAAAAAGTAAAAAACCTAAAAGTTCAAATCACAGACACAATGGGATACATTTACTCACCCGCTCTGGAGGAGATACCGAAAGTGCATTGTCCGATGACAATGCAGTGTGCTGCGATTCAAGAAGATTGTGCACCCAATATCATGCATGTGTCGCTTCCCCGCTCAGTTCCGCTGGAGTTCACCATCTTCCACGCGATGCATGTAAGAGCATGGCGACACAATTTTTAAGTTAAATCCCACGGTTTGTCCAAATCCATCGGATCGTCCGACGGTCCACCCCCGGATTTGTTTCGCATGTAAGCCAGCACAATTGCGACTAAATCCGATCTCGTGCAACACAATCGACTACTAAATACCTTCTCCCAATGACGCGATCCCTGAAAACGAAGGAAAACCCGTCGGAAATGCAGCCACAGGACCCTTAGTAAATAAGCCCCAATAGGTTTTGCCTCGTCCCTTAATGCCCTATTTTTTAAAATATAAAAATGGTTATTGTCGGCAGTGAGCCACATAACGTAATATAGTACCCAAATGTCCAAAACGCGACTTTTACACAATTTTACTTCCCAACACCCCCCCCCCCCCCCACACATGGATAACAAATCTAAAATTACCACTGTCACATTGCTTGGTCTATGAGTAAGTGTCTGAGGTTTATCCATGCTTGCTTTTGATGGCTGATTTCCTTTAAAGGTCACTCCAGTAAAGACATTGGGGAACATTTACGCCACATTTTCGTCGGGTTTCACAATTCTTTTCCATTTTGCCCTGAATTGCCCCGGGTTTTTGGCGCATGCGATCGGATTGTGTCGCATCGGCGGTGGCTTGCATGCAACAAGAAACGGGGTTGACAGATTCGGACAAACCAAAGCAAAATTGTGATGCAAGATCAGCACACCAGGAAGAAGAAGGTGAACTCCGGCAGACCTCAGCGGGGTGAAGCGACACATGCAGGAACTTGGACGTACAAACTTAGTGAATCGCGGCAGACCCGTTGGACAACGCATGGCGGGCATCGCGACGGGACGGGTATGTAAATGTGCCCCATTATTACATTCTCTGTAAGTTTGATAACCACCAAGTGCTAGAAATGCCTAATTGTCAGCAATTTTATTTACTAGTGTTAAAGATATTACACTGGACTCAGACGCCATCTTACATACTGTCGGACATTTTAAAGATTCAGCATTATTTCACATAACTTTGTGTACTGATAACTGAAGTTTGGGTGGGTTTCATTTCTCAGCAAGCAAACAAAGACTTAGTGTTCGCTAGCACCACCTAGTGGAAGGTATCCAGGTGAACACCTGGGAAGTTTCAGTATTTGCATGTAGCCAATAGTATCAGACTCCTTTGTGTGCTTACATCCAATAGTGTTACATTTCCTGGGTGAGAACATCCAATTATAGTTGTTGCTTTCCTAATTACACGCCTTATGTAAAGTACCTTATGGTTTTCTATAAATGTGTCAGTCCCACAATAAAGTAGTGGTCTTGTTGCTAACTTCCTGCAAGGACAGGTCTTGTCTTTTCATTCAAGTTAGTCAATTCCAGCGCTGGACACAGACTCATTTAATTTGAAAGTCACCTTACAATGATTAGGGGTTTGAGCCCCAGATATAAATCTATAAGAAATGGCGTCCCATTGGGTTGGGCATACTTTTATGGACATCTAACCATCGAGGTGACCTCCGCAAGAGTCCAGGCGGCCAGTGACCAGAACTGACAATGAGCGCTCGTCGGGGTAAGTCAAGTCTATTTCTGTCTACCTTGACTGTAGTTCTGTTTCACTGGCTGAAAGGGACTGGGTAAGGTCATCTCCTTGTGTGATATTATGTACTTTGCCTTACATGTCCATATATAATAGTATGTGCTCGATGATTTCGGCAAAGGATCACTTGTACGGTGACCGACAGAGACTGGACGTGACAATGTATGTTGTAGAAAAAGGTCTGCAGTGCCCTCTTGTGAATTGTTGATGTAGTTCAGAAAGTTTGTGATGGTGGAGATTTTCGTTCATGTAAGCGCGGATAGAATCTGGAAGTTTGCAGAGACAAATTCTGGCCAAATTTACGTATCGTTCCTTTGGGATTGATGCGGCCCCGTGATGCAGAAAGGACAGAGGCAGGAAGGACGCTGACGGGAATTTTACAGTTGAGCGTAATCTCCTTGATTTCTGAAATATTGTGTGAAGGTCTCTAATTTGTTCTTACTGATAGTTAGCGGGGTAGTCTGGAGCTGTATGTACGGAGGATATCTATAGCCCTTGAACAAAATCAGGTATTCCACAGATTCCACAAAATGGGTAGTGAGCAAAGTAAGACTGTAGCTGGACACTGCAGACCTAAAAAGGCAACTGACATAGTGTAACACAGGAAAGGTAAAGAGTGGGTAAAAGGAAGTTATGAGGTATTGAAGTTTTTGTGTATGTTAGATGATCCCCTGAGTGTGCAAAGGTAGGAGACAGCACTTGATGAAAATGGTGGCTGGCTCAAAGACAAAAGTGGCACACCCAGGCAGAAGGTTGTTTTGATGTAAGTAGAGAGTTAATGACAAAGGAAAGTGGATGGGGTTGATTACTGGAGACTTAGACCAGTGACTACGGACGGACGGACCAGGGCAGAGGGACAGGAATCCTAAAGAGTGCTCATTAAAAAAAAAAAAAAAATCTTTTGGAATGCAACCAGCACCCTCTTAGACTCCACCCCCGTATCTGGGGGGTTAGAGAAGATGACACGCCCTACCATCTTTTAGTGGTGGCCATCTTAAGACAGTATATTCTTTTCAAGTCCCTGAAAGTTAATTGCCTATAACTCTACACTGTAGGCTGGTTGTAGGATAGCAGCCGAGTCACCCTTGAGGCGTCCTGGCGGACGTTTGAAATATAAATAAAATGCCGGCAGGTAAATATTTTTACCAATTTCAAACATTTGCTAAGGGTCTTGAGTGTGCAACGCTGTTTGTTTATTTTGTTTATTTTATTTTTAAACTTATTTGATCTTGACAATTGCAGAAAAATTAGTAGAAAAAGTGTTGCAATGTCTCTGGTACCTGCTTTCTGGAGTTGAAAGAGTTAATCAGGGGGAGATCTCTGTGCAGCTGGGCTTTGTCTGAGCTGCCTTATCTATGTCTGTGAGAAGTGGCCTTGAAGCGCACAGAAAGCATCTGTGTTGAGTGGGGGAAACAGAGCTGACAATCTAAAAGACGTAAAGGAATTTGCTTGTGATAAGAATACAAAGAGACACAGTCTAGGAAACGTAGACGGCCCCAACAGGGCGGGACAAAGGGGGTGGTAATGGACAAGGATGTCAGCAAGAACAGTCCCCCTCTTCTGAAAGCCCCCCCAAATAGAGTTAGTGCCTTTCATTGTAGAACTCTTCCCTGTTGGCAAATGTTTTCCTCTCTGTGCCCCTACATGAGGATTACCAGGACCTATTTGCCTTTACCAGTGTAGTATTCCAGTATACCTGATGCAGATTCCCACAAGGGGGGTAAAACTCCCCCAGCCAGTACTCCATACAACACGGCCCTACAGGGAGTAGACTGGCAGACTAGCCCCTTACTGGATGTTCTCCTTTTCAGTATGCGGAGGACCTACTGTTGTTGTTTGCCAGGTTGCATTTATTGACCTTATGTGTTTTCTGTTCCAGAAGGGTTGCAAAGTTTCCTGAGACAAACTCCGGTACTGCCAGGAGAAGGTGGTCTTCCTAGGCCACTGCTTCTCAGCCACAGGCAAACACCAGAAAGAAAGCTGGCAGTCCAGAATGTGCCCCTGCCCCGAGGCCCTAAGCCTCTTCACATGTTTCTAGGACTGGCCAGCTCCTGCAGCCTGGGATAAGGTCTGCTGCCCCCAGCCTGATGTTGCCCCTTGATAATTGAATTGCCTCTTCCCCAATTGCCCTTAGTCAGGAGGCAATTGATGCATTCTATAGCCTTAAGCTGACAAATTCTGTGTGCACTGGCCCTAGGCACATCCCATTGGATCACATTGAGTATCTAGGGCACGCCACAGGTGTCGAGTCCAGGAACGTGGTGGCCTCCCCAGTGGCCCACTATTAGGCCCGGTTAGACTCAGTCGTGAGGGGAGCCCCTCATGTGTCAGTAGCTGCAGCCAGCAATCTGCTCAGCAAGACCAGTGAGCTGATCCTAGACCCTAGATCACTCAGTTACTGTGCAAACCCCACATACCTTGCACAGTGTCCTCACCCAAGTACAGCCCAAGCATCTGAGCAAAGGAATCACAGCTCAGACTCCAGTGTGCACTCCTGATGCCCCAGGATACACTGATAAGGTGCACAGCTCTGAATCCTTCATTCTATCGCCAGTCTTTCAGGATTCAGAGAGGGGGGAGAGAAGGGTGATTAACAGATGTTGAGTTTTTTCTCATAGATGGCTCCAGGTCTGCAGGAGAAGACAGACGGTTCTACACTGGATATACAGTGGTCAGTGGCGCACATGAGGTAGTACAAGCAGAACCACTCCCTCCACACAGGTCAGCGCTGGAGGTGAAGTGACGGCACTCAGGGAAGCGCTACAGCTGGTGGAAGGTAAAAGGGCAAACATCTATACTCAAGGTATAGGTCTGGGGTCTAAACACGACTATGAACCCTTATGGAAGGCTAGAGATTTCCTCACCTCTGCAGGGAACCCCTTTAAGCATGGCAAGCTGGGTATAGAGCTCATGGATGCTCTCTTACTTCCATAAGAGGTGAGGATAATAAAAGTTGAACCACACACAATTTGGTAACTCCACAAGCCAAGGGCAAGTATGTGGCTGACGGGATGGCGAAGGCAGCTGCACAGATGGAGCCCGGAGACTGTCCTGAAGTCTCAGCAGTGAGTTCTGAGCTAAAAGTTTGATCCACAGGTGTTCCAGTCCCTGGTGGCCCGAGAGTCGTCAGAAGTGAAGGAAGTGTGGAGGAAAGCTGGAGCCCAGATACCGATGGGACCTGGATGCTGGGAGAGAGGGTGTGCCTGCCCAGAGCCCTGCACCCGACAGTAAGTCAAGTAGCCCACGGACACACACATATCCAAAATGGCCATGCTAGTGCTCATAAACCGCAAGTGGTTTGCCCCGGGCGTTACTACCACTGTCACTAGACTAGTGAAAGCCTTTATAGTCTGTGCCTGCCACAACCCGGGTAAGGTGGTAAAGACCCCACAGAAGGTGACACCCAAGCCGCTGTATCCCTTCCAGAGACTGCAGATGGATTTTATCCAGCTACCAAAAAGTGGTACGTAGGAATACGTGCCTGTGTGCATTGATCTCTTTCCAGGGTGGCCAGAAGCTTCTCCCATGACCAAGGCTACTGCCAGAGCTGCAGCCAAGAAGTTGGTGAGTGAGATTTTTCTGCAGGTTTGGACTTCCAGAGACCAAAGAGTCCGGTCGCAGAACCCACTTCACTGGACAGGTAAAGACCTGAAACCTTGTCCCTCCTGGGTGTAGAAGAGGCCCTGCACACCCCTTCCCGAATTAGTTGTCGGTTTGAGAGACTAAACGGCACTCTTAAGTTAAAGATCCGGGAGGCCATGGAAGTAACAGGGAAACCATGGTGCGAGTGCTTTCCTGTTGCCCACCATTCAGTTAGGACCACACCCACCAGAAAGATGGGATTGTTCCCCTTTGAAGTATTTTTTTTGGCTGTGCACCCAGACTAGGCCCCTACTAGGAAACCAAGTGGAACATGCCATACAGTTGAGCCAGGCCTTGGAAAAGGTCCGCAAAGTGTTTCTGATTACTTTTTCAGATCCAGACAGAGACCTCAGGACGCATAACCTGAAGCCTGGAGACTACGTGGTGGTAAAGAGACCAGAGAGAGTCTGGAGCCTCGCTAAGATGGTCCTTTCCAAGTCCTGCTGACCAGTGCCACGTCTGTGCAGCTAGAGGGAAGTCAGCACGCTTCCCACACTTACTATTGCAAACTTATTCTTCTTGCTAGCTGGTCTCTTCTGAGTGACTGTATGCTCAGGGACACCCCAACCATGACTATCACTGTATCTATAGGGCTGACCAGGATGCCCCCAGGGTAGGAGACTTTACCTACGGTTGGTGCAACAAGACAATGACCTTCTATAACACTGACAGCACAGGCAACCCTGTATTAGCAGTGTCTGATGTGTACTGTATTTGTGGGGATAGGAGAGTCAGGTCAGGCCGAGAGGCTGGGAAGGTGAGTGTACGGTGATAAGATTTGTGCATTCCTTCCTCGTGATCCCCAGGGATAAGGTTGATCAGACACATAAGAAAAGGTAGAGAATCCCAAAGGATTCTGGAGGTCTGGGAGGAGCACCTAGATGACAACGTTTATATGGATACAGTGGGAGCACCAAGGGGGGTCCCAGATGAGTACAAGGCCCACAATCAGATATGGGCAGGTCTAGAGTCCATTATTCCCCAGAGAGCTATGAGCAAAGATGTTGGTTGGGTTAACTGGTTTTATTGTAATCAACAGAGATTTATGAATTATATCGGAGATGCTTCCCAGAACCGCACGGCTTTGGACATGATCCTTGCTGAGAAGGGAGGAGTCTGTAAGATGGTGGGAGTGGCTTGTTGCATGTACATCCCGGATGACATCGCTCCCTATGGATCCATTACCCATGCACTTGAAGAGATTGAAGGACTGTCCAGGGAACTCAAGAGAAACTCTGGGGTGGACACTTTGTCCTTCACTTTGTAGTTGGGGGATTGGAAGGGTTTCCTTTAAGTGGGGGTGATATTGGGGATTGTGATTTTTGCTCTCGTCACTTATTGCGTGTTGTGTGGTCCCCCTCATCAAGTCCACCATGTCCCAGATGGCCGTCCAGGTGGTAAGAACCACGACAGGAGAAGTGCCCGGAGCGGAGGATACCGTCTTGTTGAAGAACCAGCCTGTTAATAAACCCATAAACTATGGAAACACAATGATGTAATTTGAGTATGCAGGCCTGTAACCCCCGAGTGACTGGCCTCCAGGGGATCTGGTGAAGAGTTAACAAAGTCCAGCAGGTAAGGGCTTAGCCTACCTGTATGTACCTGGAGTTTGAGGAGGTCACTCTGGACAACAGTTACAGGCCATTCAAAGCTCAAAAGGGGGGAAATGTTAAAGATATTACACTGGACTCAGACGCCATCTTACATACTGTCGGACATTTTAAAGATTCAGCATTATTTCACATAACTTTGTGTACTGATAACTGAAGTTTGGGTGGGTTTCATTTCTCAGCAAGCAAACAAAGACTTAGTGTTCGCTAGCACCACCTAGTGGAAGGTATCCAGGTGAACACCTGGGAAGTTTCAGTATTTGCATGTAGCCAATAGTATCAGACTCCTTTGTGTGCTTACATCCAATAGTGTTACATTTCCTGGGTGAGAACATCCAATTATAGTTGTTGCTTTCCTAATTACACGCCTTATGTAAAGTACCTTATGGTTTTCTATAAATGTGTCAGTCCCACAATAAAGTAGTGGTCTTGTTGCTAACTTCCTGCAAGGACAGGTCTTGTCTTTTCATTCAAGTTAGTCAATTCCAGCGCTGGACACAGACTCATTTAATTTGAAAGTCACCTTACAATGATTAGGGGTTTGAGCCCCAGATATAAATCTATAAGACTAGTTGCATATTTTAATTAAATGTAGATCACCCAACTACAGGACGTTTTATGCAAATAGACATTGGGGCACAATTACCTACTCGTCCTGACGCGTTACCTGAAAGTGCATTGTGTGTCCGGAATGCACTCTGCCGAGCTTCACTAAGATCATGCGTCCCATATCCTGCATGTGTGGCTTCCCCGCTCAGGTCCGCCGGAGTTCACCTTTTTCTTCCTGGTGCATGTAAGTGCTTGGTCTTGCGACACAATTTGAAAATTAAATCCTGCGCTCAGTCGGATTGTCTGACGGCATGGCCCCCATTTCTGACGCATGAAAGCCAGAGCAGCTGCACCACAATCCGATCGCGTGCAACACAATCCCCAGTTAAATACCTGTCAAAGCGGCGCAAATCCCAAAAACGTAGGAACAACCGTCGAGAGTGCAGCCTCGGACCCTTAGTAAATAAACCCCATTGTTCCTCAAAAATGTGATCTCATTTGGATGAGATGGTGTGAAACTCTGCTGACCGCTGCCAAATAACTTTCATGCAGGCCCTTTAGCTTATGCCATTACAATTGGAACCACAGTTAAAGCACACATCACACTAATGCAGAACACTTTATTCATAAAAGTTATTACTATTCTTAAAGAAACTATGGAAATTTGCTTGAATTCCTACTGAATTAAACTTACTTTCATAAAAAAAAATCAGAAAGGGTATTTAACTGCATAAAACAGCATCTATAGCTAAAGGCACAACACGTGTATCTGTTCTAAGACTACAATTCTTTGTGCGCTCGTATATTTGAAATTTGTATGTAGTAGATCCTTTAGATTTACCATTTTTGAGGGTATATCACTAATGATTCTGGACTGCTGTTGGTTTCCCTTTCAGAAGGTTCTGTGCTCCTGTTTGTTGGTTGATGTATATCAGAATTACTGTTTTCAGATTCCAGATATGACACATCCCGGCTGCTATAGAAACTTTGCCTACTGGAAACTTCCAGTCCATGGAAAAAGGTTACTGGAGTTTCCGGGTGCTTTATTGAGGTTTGGCTTGTACTTGATTCCTGAGATGACGGGTCATGGCCCCTGTATACATTATGTATACATGAAATCTTAGACTTGCGTGAGGACCCTAATGGCCTCTCCAAACTTCTTAGAGAATTTGAGCTATTTATTGTTGGTTTTAGGTTGATGCTTAAACTTGAGGATGTTTCTGAAATTGAAGACTTGGAAGAAGATGGAGAATATCTCTCTTCAGAACCTTGAAATGAATAACAAGAACTGACATCGGATTCCTCCTGGGAACTATCAAAGGTTTCATCTGAACCTTCATAGGAAATAGGTTTTCTTGCATTTTTCAATTTTGTTCCACGATCATTATCCGGCTGAGATCTTTCGCTCATGCACTCTTCTTGAGAACTGTCCTTTCTTTCTCTAATATCATCTTGTTCGCCTCCTTCATTATTCACTTCAGAAACACAATTTTTGGATTTACCAAAATGTATCTGCTCTGCAACAGAATTCCCCTTGTTTTTACACTTTGTTTTCTCCGATGTTGCACTCATGGCTGTTTCTCTCTTACAGTAGATGTAAGTAGACCCCTGACCTGTGAAGCACTGGACTTTATCTTCAGTCTCTGTCTCAACAACTTTTTTAGCTTGAATTGGTGACAGTTTTCTTTTTTCTGTGTGATTTAATTGTTGATTTTTTCTGATATATACTGCTCTATTTGGGACAATGTCAACTTTCCTTGTAGATCCTAAAATGGAAAAAAGAGTTGATTATGTTTGATAAGAAAGCATTCAGAAACATACGTTCTACAGCGATGCCAATATATTGATGCTACACATAACTGTTGCCCCTATTTTACAAAAGATTTCAATTTAATATATCAAGAACACAATAAAGGATGTGCTTTAGATTTGTTTAGTGAAAATCTTGCTTAAAAGGAAACAACATTTTTGTCACAACTGTGGTCTGATCTACAGGCCGCTTGCTATGGAGCAGGAAGCACTGAGCAAATGTGCATATAGGATTGTATAATAAAATTCTGAATAAAGTATTTTTTTTAATTGAGACCTCTGTTTTTAGCCTTTGTGAAGCACTGTGCTCCCCCATCAACCCTGATCTGTAAGTAAACAGAGATAACAGAAGTGACGTCACCACCACAGCAACCCCTGTGCAGCCTCTGCCTGCAGCCTTTGTAAGTGTTAAAGGAAACCTACCACTTGAAGTGGCAGGTATAAGAAGGAAATACCAAGCACCAGCTCAGGGTGAGCTGGTGCCGGAGCTCATTTTTGTTAGTGTTTTAAACCGCTGTATAGCGGTTTAAAACACTTTTTAAACTGTATGGCCGAAGCTGCTTCGGCGCAGAGAGGTACGCGCTCGGCGCTTACCATGCGCGTGACCGTGCGCGTGGCTACATAGGAAGTGAAGGAGAGCCGCGCGCATGGTAAGCGCCGAGCGCATACTTCCCTGCGCCGAACCAGCTTCAGCCATAAAGTTTAAAAAGTGTTTTAAACCGCTATACTGCGGTTTAAAACACTAACAAAAATAAACTCCGGCACAAGCTCACCCTGAGCTAGTGCTCGGTATTTCCTTCTTATACCTGCCACTTCGAGTGGTAGGTTTCCTTTAAACTGACCCTGCTCTGGTTGTGATGTTGCTGCTGCGCCTCTCTATACATACAGACCAGGGGTGAATAAGGGCACAGTGCAGGACCGCAGCACCAGAGGGGGGGTGTACAAACTCTGTCTTGTTTTTACAGCCTCCTTGCTCCACTAGTAAAGAAAAAAAATACAAGCCTGGACAACCCTTTAATCGTTTAATCATGAAGGCTTTGTATGTGTATATATTGGGGCACATTTACTATGTTAAGGAGGTCGCACTGGTTTCGGACGCCATCTTGACTACTGTCCGCCATCTTAGATACAGCGGCCATGTTCCCTGACCATTGTCCAGTTAATGTCATGATTCAAACTTCATTCTATGTAACCTGTTTGCTCGTCTGTCAGCAAATACCCTTTGACATTTAATAAGAAGCCAGTCTGTCCCTGATTATATTATGATTCTGGAGCCACTTATCTTCTTCTTAGTATAAACAATATCTGTGTACAAGGTCTCTGAGAACTGAGCACAATTAATTAACTTTTTTCCCCAGAATGTGCTGATGTCCAATGGAATCGAAGTGCCTTATCTCCTTTCATACAACACCCAAAATGTTGATTTCTCTGTATTAAAATACAGCTGGGGTTTTTTGAAATAAACAGTGTGATTTGAGTGCATCGGAAGACCGGACTGTGTCTTTCATTTACTCTGTCATCTCGCTGCCGGCAGCTATCTCATCCTCCCTCAAAGGGTTAATTAGGACTCACCTTACAAAAGTCAAGAGGGCTGTTGGGGCCCTGCATAAAAATCCCTATCAACTAAGAAAGTAGGAAACTGCACTAAAAGTGCTCTTTCTGTGTATAATGCTGTGTGCAACCGATTAATTAAGATTGTGTGCCAGAAATCAGGAATCTGTCGCTTCAACGCACAGGCCCAACAGAGTTCACCAACTTTTTTGTGGTGCACCTTTAACATAGGGCATGCAACACAATTTGCATGTTAAAAACTGTGCTCAGACGGAGCACCTGCACGTCCGCTAATTTATGTCATATGGAGGCTGTGCCACGTGTGCGACACAATAGCAGTGCAGACACTTCTTAAATATCTGTGCAAGCCGTTTTAGCGTACAAGAACGTGCAAAGTCCGACAGAAGTGTGGGGTAAAGCCCTTAGTAAATGTGCCCCATTATATATATGGGGCATGTAACTTTATTTTCATCTGTTTCTCTTTTTTGCAGGTTTTTTTGATATTTTGGAACTATTTTAGGTGCATTTTTGCGACTTTTGCAACCAAGGTTTTAAGAAGTTAGCGAGAGGGAGTGGGACGATTGTTTCCTGATCACAAGTGTTTCACTGTAATGCAGATGTAATCTGGAGAAACTCCCCCGCGCTGTGCTAGAAATGTCTTTGTAAATGTAATTCAAGCCGAGTGTGAACACAGCTGGAGGCCACATTCTGATAATGTGTTTGCAATTCAAATGCCTTGGGCAATGCATATGTGTTATGTCTTTTAACATTAAAGGGTTTGTCGGATAGGGCCAAATTTGCTGATTTTTGGGGTCACCGTGATGGGACGCCCATGGATCATGAGAACAGGGGTCTGATATACATCCGTCAGTCCCCAAGAATTCTAGTAACGTGCTGGGGGTTATGGGCAGTAGTGTTAGCTTGACGGCTCCGATTGGGGGTGTAAGCACTGAGAGTGCCTAGGGCAGCACCTACACTAAATACGGCCCTGAGCAGGACTCAGTACTTCTGGTAATGTCCTAGGCCTGATCAAGGAAGCCGTGCACTCATCAGTGTATACACACCCCTCTTGTGAACAACACTCATATGTCAGTGGTTGGTGGTGTGTGTGGAAGTCCTGTGTTCATCTGAACTATAGTTTATTACGCTCTATTAAAAATAATAGAAAAAGTTGTTGGTCAGCTGTGATTGTACATATAAATATTGTATATGTACATTAAAGGAAGAACATAACCTCCATACAGCAGAACCTATGAATTTATATCATTCATCTCACCATGTGACCAGTAAATCATACATCTTCTGATAAAAAATCAGGTATTTGCACCTGACACAAACCATTGAGTTTTTTTTTTACCTTATCTGTATAATCATTTATGTAGTTACTCACTGCTTATTGTGCTGTCTGTCTCACTTCCCTCAAATAAATTCTGGATGTCTGTATTACTTTCATTGTCCTGAAACGTGACTCTGTGCTGTCCTGACTGGAAAATCAAAGTATATTTATTTTTTACACAAATAAAAACCACCTAAGAAATCAATTACAAAAAATAACAAACATACTACTAAGCAGCAACAATACATGTGTGCCTGGCATATAAGCATTCAATCTAAGCAAAGAAACAAAGCAAAAAAAAGAAAGAAAGGTCCTTATGGACAATAATAATACCACCACACTACCATTGTCCTTATTGACCAGTGATTTTGAGTTCCCTAAATATAAGTATTATTAATGTATTACAGTAACAAAACTGGGCAAGAGGCTTTGGTCGAATCGAGGATACTATGGACATTAATTCCTGTGTCGACAATGGGGCACATTTACTAAAAGAAGTGCAGTTTGCACTATGTGCAGTTTGCCTGTGTATAGTTCAGAGTGTGCCAGATGCATGAATCTGGCACCCTCTGCACTGCTCCGTCAGAGTGCATCAACAGTGTTTGGGTGCACCTTTAATGTGGGGCGTGCAACACACTTCTGTCAAACTTTTTGTATATCAAATGTTGCCCATGGTCCAACTGTGCACCGGGACGGCCATTTCAGTGACGAAATTTGTGCTGCGTGAAGAATAGTGCAGCTGTGACACAAAAAAGGTCTGCATGCGCCACATATATAGTGCAGACACTTCTTAAATACATGTTCAAGCTATTTGCAAATGAAAGAAAACTGGCGCAAGGTCCTAAGTAAATATGCCCCGATGTGTGCTTCTCCATCTGCAGATGCCAAGAGCATCCGGTGAGTTTCCTCTTTTTATATTTTAATATAAACCCAAGCAATGTTGGAATGACCTACCGGAGACCTGCAGAATCCTCATGCTAATATTGGAACCAAGAAACAACTTTATCTGGAGGTCAGTGGGTCTAATGTTTGGTTTGTTTTTGTTATGTATGTACACCATCTGTACTCTAGACTATGGGGCACGTGTATCATAGTTTTTCGGCTGCCACTTTTTCAAGTTTCCTGAAGTTGACCTACTTTATAATTGCAATGTATCTTAAGTTTTTCCCCTTTGTGATACATGTGATGAGTTGCCTGTTTATTCTCACTTTTGGGACTTTTTGTAGTTTGGGGCTAGCATGCTCTGTTCTGGGAATTATTAAGTGTAAGAATGGGACAATTTCAGAGCCCAAAAGTCTAACAAGTTGAAGAAACATCTGGGCTACAAAGATAAATATGGCACACTGCATGAAATCCTAGAGGCAGCTAACTTTGGTACGTTGTTTGATTCTGCACCCAAAAAGTCTCACAAAATAAAGGGAAAAAAAAATATAAAATATGTTGGAAATAACATTTTCAAAATGGGAAAAACGACTCACTAGTGTAGGCTATGATTTGAGTCAAAATTGCTTTTATATGTTTACTAGCTGAAGCCCCCAGCGTTGCCTGGGATAGTAAATTAACCCCCTCTTCTTGCCCCTCTCTAGCTCTTCATATCTATCATATTACCTTACACTTAAGATGCCTTATACTCATGGCAAAATAGAAACTGAGCTGTGATTGGTTGCTCACTACCACAACAGCCAGCAGACAAAGGCTCCTGTAGTTGGTGAACAAAGCTACGCAAGGTCAGACCTAGCATAGTTTTGCGTAAAAGACAGCGAACAAAAGTTCTCTGGTTCTGCAAAAGAATGTAGGCATGGGGCGGAATGGCTGTGCCCTGAGGATTGCCCCCTCCATGCCCACTTGGTGTGCAGGTGGCTTCTAGCGCAGAAACAGTGAAAAATCTCCTGCAAAGTGTCTTTTGCATTGGATTGAGGTAAAGCATTTCTTATAAAAACATGAACCCTGTTTAAGTGTTTCTGTCACAACAATTTACCCTAACAACATGCATTCACCTCTTACCCAGGTCACTTGTGGATATCGAGATATATTTGCTTGAATCTTCTTCACCTTTTCCCACTCCGACTCCCACCGTCCATATTCAGATTCTCTTCTTAGGATCCGTTCTAATATTTTGCCATTCTCATAGGAAATTTTATTTAAATTTAGACGCTGTTGCACTGCATTGAGGCTGCTCATTCATAAATATAAAAGACAAAATTTATTAAATCTGACTGACTTAAGGAACCTAATCCTTTTATACAACATTCAGATTGATAGGAACCTGGGTTACAGAGAGTAGTGTAATCCAGCACTTTAGGCATATGGAGAGAGACGGGGTTCAACCGGAACACACACATTAAAGGGTTTCAATGACAATAAGACATTTATAACAGGTGCTCTGTCCTAAGCTCAAAAGAATCCTGTGGGACTTCTGGAACACTACAACGGGAAAGTCAGGGAAGTCTGGACTCCACTTTGAATGGAGCAGATAAGGGTACATTGTGGTTCCTTTGTTCACCACTTGTAATGGAAATCTGAATTCCAGTGATAAAACTTATGCCCCCTAACTGGTAGATAGGGGGATACAGGAATCTAATAATACAATTGTACAAGAAGGTATGATGCTCTGTAATACACTTTTCTCTACACCAAGGCCTGAAAAAGTTTATACCCCGCTATATTTTTTCAGCAATCCGCAATTTGCTTTGCTATCTCAGGCCATGGTCATGGTCTGCATTTGAATAGCGTTTTGATATACATTTCAAAGTCGTCAGGGGGTAGCTAGCAATGTAAACACATATGCAATCTGGAATGTAGACCACTTCACATTGTTTATATGCAAAACACATGCCGTTTGTTCCCTATAACGAGTGTTTCAGTGTAAACACATATGTGACTGGCCAAGCTCCTCTCAGGGTGCAGTCACACGTTGCAGTTAAAACTGCATCGCAATCAGTTTTGAGGTGGTTTTAGGTGCAGTTTTGTCAATTTCACAGGTGAAAGACATGAACAGAATGGGTGAATTTGATTTTGGAGGAGAAAGTTGTTCCACAAATGTCATTCACCTGTTGATTTGATGTCTTTCACCTGTTAAAATAAGTTATACCACCTAAAACCAACCCAAAACTAATTGCTATGCAGTTTTAACTGCAACGATTGACAGCACCCTCACAGAGTAGGAACGCAACATCAATGAGAAAGAGCTGCACGTAATTATTCTGATTTGGACAACCACCACCCCGTTCTGTACTACTGAGGGCAAAAACACTGAAGTACTACTGATATAACACAGTATCTATGTCCAGGGCCGCATCTGCCATGAGGCGAGATCAAAATCTCACCTCAGCCGGCAGAATGCAGATCCCTGAAAAGGGCGGCGCTCGCTCTAAAGTGGGTGATTCGGGGGCCCGTTAACGCCCGAATCGCCCATCAGCTAAATAAATCGCACCTGTCTCTTTAAGACACAGGCGCAATTTATATGCGGAGCGACACAGCGCCTTTCCGGCTGCTGCGTTGCTCTGTTCTAAGCAGTGACACAGGCGTCATGACGTCATGCAGCCTGTGTCACTGTGTGAAGACCAGAGCCGCGCGCCGAGGGAGCAGCTACCTGCAGGTGAGTATTATTTTTATTATTTTTAATGCACCTTCATTAAATCTATGTGGGTAATAAGGGAGAGTGGGGAGGTGTCATGTTATCGTGGGGGGGGGGGTACTGTATATATTATATGGGGCCATAATTGTTTTATACTGTGGGGGGGGGTGTATATATTATATGGGGCCGCCATAATTGTTTTATACTGTGGGGGGGGGGGGGTGTATATATTATATGGGTCCATAATTGTTTTATACTGTGGGGGTGTGTATATATTATATGGGGCCATAATTGTTCTATACTGGGGGGTGCTGTATACATTATATGTGGCCATATTTGTTTTATACTGTTGTGGAGGGTGTATATATTATATGGGGCCATACTTGTTTTATACTGGGGGGGGGGGGGGTATATATTATATGGGGCCATAATTGTTTTATACTGTGGGGGGGTGTATATATTATATGGGGCCATAATTGTTCTATACTGGGGGTACATTATATGTGGCCAAACTTGTTTTATACTGTGGGGGTGTGTGTGTGTATATATTATATGGGGCCGTAATTGTTTGATACTGTGGTGGTGGGGGGGGGGGGTGTATATATTATATGGGGCCATACTTGTTTTATACTGTGGGGGGGAGGGTATATATATTATATGGGGCCATAATTGTTTTATACTGTGGGGTGTATACATAGCTCCCAACCGTTTTTCTTACCTCTGCCCTGCGTCCAGGGCAGCTATGAGATTGTCACGGATTTTCTCCCCAGGTCCCGCTGTGTCCCGGCGCTGTGTCCGCATAGTAAATACTTTGAAAGCCTGAACTCACAGTACAGAATGGCTTCTACAGACATCGGGAGGGAATCCTTTTCAGAGAAGTGTCGGGCTTAGCGGAGAGCAGGGATCACGTCATCAGCATCTGTCCATATATGGTCACTGCATCTCCTAGGGTTCCCCAGAGCAGACGGTCTCCAGGGCTTCCCCAGACACAAGCTGTTTATTTAATTAAATTACATAAAGTTTTGCCCAGGCTGAGATTTGAACCTGGGACCCTCTGCACTGCAGACAGGAGCCTTAACTAACTGAGCTATAAGCCCAGTGATACAGAGCTGAGGATTTCTGGTAACTAAGAAGTGTTATCTGCCACTGTTACATTGTGACACAGACTTACTGCCCTGATTATATAGAGAGGAATCTTCTCAGAGATTATTTATGTTAATTATTGAAACTATTATTATTATTATAAATTGTATTATTTTTATTATGGAGACGATTATTAATAATAGTAAAAATAATAATAATCATCTCAATAATAATAATAATAATCTCCATAATAATAATAATAGTCTCAATAATTACAATAATCTCTGAGAAGATCCTTCCCTATATACCAAAGCATTAAATCTGTCTCACAGTGTAACAGTAGTCATAGTTCTTAGTTACCAAAATTCTACACCTAGATAATCTGAGGTTATAGCTCAGTTGGTTGAGGCACTATGTCATTATTGTACATGGACACTGCAGGTTCTGGGTTCAAATCCCAATGAGGATAATTTTTTTTTTTTATTGAGATGATTTTTATTATTATAATATGGCTAAAATTTGGGGCGTGGCCAGGGAGTGATTGGGGGTGTGGCTTAGGGGGATCGCCGCGGCACGTTACGAGTGCCGCCATTTTGTCCCTCTTTCCCTTTCACAAATGTTGGGAGGTATGCAGTTGTGTTGTGAGGGGTATAAATTATTTAGGAGCACAGTGTTGTTATCCAGGAGACTTCATACTGTAAGTGACTGTGGTATTTTTAGGGACCCCGGGTGGAGATGTGCTGCATGGAGCTGAAGATATCTGGCCGTGAATTCAGCAGTGATACGTCATGGATTGGAGAACCTGGAATAAAGTCCTCCTGATGGAAGAGATTGTCATCTATAAGGTACTAGATGCCACCAATGCCTCTCAGATCCTGTAGTCAGTCACACAGTGTCAGTGCGCTGCCTGTGGGGATGTTAATTGTTAATAAAGTTTTCAGCATTTACTTAACAGGGAGCGGGCAATGGAACAGGAGTGGGGGGGGGGGCAGCATTTTAATATTCGCCTCAGGCAGCAAATATGCTAGAATTGGCCCTGTCTATGTCCAAACTTTCTCTTTACTCACTATCTGCTTTCTCTCTTTATAATTGCACAGTAGTCACCATCTATTAACACGTACCTCTACTGAATTTGACTCTTAGTTACCTGCGCTGGGGGTAAAAGTTCCAGTTGTCTAGTCTTCCATGAGATTGACGTATAGCGCTCAGTTTGTTGGAATGGATGAGGTTTTGCTTTTGTATGACGGTTTGTAATTCTTTGTTCATCTAGGTTGTAATCAAACATGATTGGTATTGTAAATTATGTATTCCTGATTATAAAAAATGAACTAGTCATTAAGGGGATAATGACCAGACATTGTGCACATTTGTTAAAACATTCTAAATTGGTTGCTCTTTTTTTTTACCTACATGAAGCAATTTTTGTGATAACAGCCCCTCTTACCATTTCAGGAGTTGTCTAATTTCACCAAATAATTGCGATGGTTGGTGTAATGAAAAGTTATACAATTTTCCAATATACTTTGTATATCAATAACTCTCAGTTTTCTAAATATCTGCTTGCTGTCCTTCTACAGAAAGCTTCTATGTTTACTTCCAGTGGATAGAAATCTGTGGTGTCACACAGGTGCACAAGACGTTATTATCACACAACTCTGATTTCTCTCTCTTTGAGGGGGCGGGATTTATCAAACTTGATGTTATCCCCACCCCTCCGGATATATCTAGAGGCTCCAGCCTCTACACGAGACAGGACCTGCTACAGCCTAGTGATGTGTCCTTTGCAATCGAGCCAGCTCTTTAGATTGAACGATGGGAGTTCTCTCCTGAGAACCGATTGCTCAGTTAAAGGGGTTGGCCACTTTTCAATAAATATGTTCCATTAGACATGTCTCTGCATGTATATGTGCCTGCTTCCTTGCCTGCCTGGATCACTTGATGAAGAATCAGGGATTATTATTAAGGCGGTAAAGGCACATGGCTAACTTATGTAACAGACTCAACCCCTTTAACCACACCGCTAATCGACCAACTATGCCTCTTTTTAAAATCTGGTTAAAAGTGGAGCAGGGATGTGTGGATAACCACATACTGATCCAACTCTCTAAGAGACGGACTTCCCATCACTACTATAGTTTGCACCAAGAATGGAGGTAAGCTATAACTAATGCACCAGCGTAGGAATGGCCCAGTCTACAGTTGGGCAGGGCCCACTCAATGTCCCGCCATGCCAACCATGCAGGTGGTGTTTGGGAGAAAAAAGGGGAAAGTCAGAATTCCAGGTCTTGCACCAGGAATTGTGACTTTATTAAGGGTTGTATGCCAGCACAAACCTTGATTCATTCCCCCTAGGCTTTTGTTTCCCTTTTTTCTCTTTTCATAATTTAAACAATAACATTTATTTGCTGAAATGGGATTACCCATTTAATATTTTATAGTTTTTTGCTTTTCTGTACACCTTACTGAGCTAAGCAACTAAACCAAATAAGCTGGAATTGAACTTAGGGTACATTCACACGGCGGTATGCCGTGACCCCTCCCCCCTCCATATAAAACAGCGGCGCACGGCCGCACACAGGAAATAGCACGCTCTATTCACATCTGATATTCTTTTCCATTGTTAAATAAACAAACTAGAGATATCGAATACTGATGGTAAACTGAAGCAGCCTACATATTTTTCAGCTTTAACAAATTGATGACAGAAGGTACCCTTTTATACATTCAAGTCAATGGTAAAAGGACCTGGGTATTTAACCCCTTAGACCAGGGGTAGGGAACCTGTGGCCCAGGAGCCAGATCTGGCTCTCAGACAGATCTTTAATAAATAGTGATGGCTGCTGTGTGTCTCTTAGACTGATCAGCAATGTTACCGCTGCCTACGTCCTTTGTACGACCCAGGCGCCGTCGTCTAAGTCTGAGTCAAAGAAGAGAGTGGGAGCAATGAGGAGCTGGCTGCAAGGAGCGCTGGCATGTGAATATTCTTTTTTTTTTTTTTTTTTGCTGTGACTACCTATCTACTGTGGGACATGTGCTGTGGCTACCTATCTACTTGGGGGCATGTGCTGTGGCTACCGATCAACCTGGAGTATGTGCTGAACCTTTCTACTGGGAGTATGTGCTGTGGCTACCTATCTACTGGGAGTGTGTGCTGTGGCTATTTATCTAATGGGAGTATGTGTTGCGGATACCTATATACCAAGGGCATGTGCTGTGGCTACCTGTCTACTTGGGGGCATGTGCTGTGGCTACCTATCTTTATAGGAACCCAGAAAGTGGGCAGTGCCCCTTTAAAGCCGCAAATGCAGGTGCACGCGCTGGCCAGCTGGGACGGGAGACGGAAAGTGGTGAGTTGAGTGAGCTCAGAAAGGGGCGCCGCCACAGAGAGGGGCACAGGTGTGCCTGCGATCCTAGATTGCAGGGGCACCCGTAACACTGGCACTACCTATCTACTGGGGGGCATATGCATATGGTACGGCTCTTCCGGAATAACATTTTAAAATATGTGGCGTTCATGGCTCTCTCAGCCAAAAAGGTTCCTGACCCCTGCCTTGGACGATGCAATCACCTATGGAATCAAATTGGTTTCAAAGGAAGGTGTCAGTAAAGCCAGGTAGAAGAAGTTAATCAAAGAGCTTCCATTTACAATCTGTACTCTGATTATATTGGTTTAAGGAAATGTTTTGTCTTAACTTTGGGAGAATTGCATAAAATATATGATACCTGGTTCACCTACTACATCTTACCTGTAATTTCTTTGTATTGACAAGGAGATGTGTGGGTGTCTCAGGGCCTTTAGTAACTACTGCAGGAATAGCCAATGCTACCTATTAACAAGAAGCAACAATTAAAAATCTTAGCATTTTCCATAACGGTTTATCAATTTGTGCACATTCTGAGATCCATGATTGTCTTTAATCCAAAAACGGCTTTAGATGGGTCTCCAAGCTTCATAGTTATATATTATGCAAGAAGTCCTTTCTTTGGCCTCATGCACATGAAGGTATGCTTGCTCAGGCTGTAGCCAGGGTGAGCATTGAAAGCAGAGGAGCTCGGACACAGTGCTTACGGCACTGTGACCAGGTGCCATAGACCTCCACCCTAGGGTGCAGAAACACACAAAGTTGTGAAGTCTCATGGATTGGGATGAAGGTCCTGAAGGGTACAGGGGAGCCGCCACACTTCATTTTTGCAGGAGACCTCTGCATCTATATTTAAGGCTATCCTGCTGGGTACACAGAGCAACATCACATGATGGTCTCCTGCTACAGACCTAGCAGGGAGCAGCAGCTCCTCCCCAACTCCAGAGTCTTGTGTAAATTCTTCTGATTAACTTATAAAAATGTAGAGTAAGGAGATAAGAAACCACATGATCCTGCTTTGATGGGCTAAATTGAGGCCGATAACAAAGAAACTGTTAGAAATAAATAATGAAAGTATTGATATAAAAATAAATAGGAAGATGCTTTAGAGTGCAGCCACATCTTCAGTTTTTCAGATTTTTTTAAGCCAAAAGCAAGTGTGGATCATATTGGGTGATGACTTATCATTAAGAAGAGCTACTGCTCCTTTATTTTCACTCCACTCCTGGTTTGGGCATCAAAAACTGCATCTGAAAAACTGAATGTCTGGACACACCCTCAAAGGCTTTATATTATTTTACTGGATCACTTGCATTCTCTAATTCATGTTTTGCATGCAATGTTAGAAGCCAAAACCAGTGTTTGTTAAACCAGATAGCAACAACCAACTGTATTGATGGTGCAGGTTTCCACACTCCATGGATCACTGGAGCCCCTTAGAGAGGGGCTCTATGTAGTGAATAGAGGCAGTGGTTTTCACTGTGCACTAACATTGATCATTATCCCCCACAGACTTATACAATTAAATCATATTTTGTTTAAATGATTGCATTGTGGCCATTTTACATGTTAATTCTAACAAACACAACTTCTTACCTTTTTTCGGTGTGTCTCATATCTATTTCTGTCCCACTTATCTTGCAAATAAAGGTTTGCTGTAGGCAAAATGGGCTGATATGCTCTGTACATTGCGGCCATACAAGAAGCAACTGCAAAGGTTGGGAAAAATATTCAATAAACCCTTTGCTCCTATGACAGAGGTTAGGATTATATGTCACTAAACAAAGATATTACTGCATGGAAGAAACTGAGTACTCAAGAGTAGGTCATCTGATATTCTGCAGATGCACTTCGTGTAACCTCCTAACATTACCTCTTGCTAAATAGTTAACTAGCTCCTGAGCAGTGGTTACCTACTATAGAGTAAACATGTTTTTACCAATGCAAACAAGGCACAAAGAGGGAATTTTGCATCAGTAAAGAAACTGTTCTCTAAAAATTATATACTGAATAGTTACTATTTGCCATCTATGGGGACAACACTCACAGGCAGAGATGATGTGGGTCCCCCATGCTGAGGGCACAGGATAGGGCCTAACTTGCTGATCAGTGGGGGTCTCAGTGATGAGACCCCCACAGATCCCAAAAACTCTACAAAGTCTGATGCCCAATTTCTCCCAAGTAGGACAATACCATGCGAATGGTGTTAACCTGCTGTATGGGCTCACGGCAGTGCATAGAATGGAAGGAACACCATTAAAAGGGGTTTGCCCGCAAATACAAGTTAGGCCGGTGGCACATGTGGCGGTTTGAACCCATTTTTTGGGCCGTTTTTAATCAGTCCGTTAAAAAACGCATGCGTTTTTAAAAAATGAGTTTTTTGAAAACGCATCCGTTTTTGACCGTTTTAATTAAGATAATTGGTAAAACCGGTCAAAAACAGATGCGTTTAAAAAAAACACATGCATTTTTTAACGGACTGCTTAAAAACAGCCCAAAAACGGGTTCAAAACGCCATGTGTGTTGCCGGCTTTAGGCCCTATCACAGGATAGTGATGAGACCGCACAGATCGTAAAAACGAGGGTTCCGATGGGGTCCCATGTACCTCAGTCGGACCCCTCGTTGCTCCATGAGAGTAATGGAGAAGACGCCCACACATGACCTTTCTGCTCCATACATCTCCCTTAGGGTGGTGGCACACGTGCCATCTTGGCTGCGTTTGCAAATGCAAGGCGATCAAGATGCAATCGGGCCACGGCCCGCCCCGGTGGGTGCGGCTTGGTCCGCGTTTGCGTCACCTTAGGGTGATGTCACACATGGCGTTTTTAGGCCATTTTTGGGCCGTTTTTACCTTCTGGCGTTCTCAGATCATAAACAATGCATGCGTTAAAAAAACATCCATTTTTAAAAACTGCGTGCGTTTTTTGAAAACACATGCGTTTTGTCAGTTTTTATTTGTGCAAATTTGGAAAACTGGACAAAAACTGCATGTTTTTTTAAAAACGGATGTGTTTTTTTAACGATCTGAAAACGCATTAACTAAAATCGGACCAAAAACGGCCATGTGTGACATCACCTTATGGTAACACATATGGTAACTCATAAAATTTGTACGCATAAAAAGGCTAGTAAGGCTCTGACTGATTCACTGAATAGGGTCGCTATTATGACAGAACAAATTAATCTCTCAGACCTGACAGGTGACAATGAGCAAACATGGCTTTCTGTACAAGTTCAGTACACAGATCACATTCAGTATATTTCAGAAAATAAGCACTTCTTTACCAAGCAGAGGTATTTTTTATCGAAGGGGAGAGCACAGGGCACCTGTTAGAGACTATTATCAGGTCTCAATCAGGCCCCTCCTATATAACGGGTTTACAGGACGCAGAATACTTTAAATGCAGATGAAGAAATCATCATGCATAGGTTATATGTTTTCTTTAAAGACCTCTATGGGTTACAACTAGTTGCTACAAGGGAAAACTTAGATGACTATATATCAGCAATCTCCCTTGCAGCATTTGCTACAGAAGATCGATATAAGCTAGAGCGGCAGATTACAATAGAGGAGTTGGAGGATATGGCAAATGATAAGGCACCGGGGTAGCGATGGATTGCCTGTGGAGCTATATAAAATACATAAGGAACACATGCTCCTCCATCTTTTAAAGGTGTTCCAGGAAGCCTTAGATGAGGGCAGTCTACCGCAGTCTATGAGTGAAGCTAATATATTCATGATTCCGAAGCCAGGTAAAGACCTGACAGATCCTGATGCATACCGCCCAATATCACTACTCCGTATAGATGTCAAATTACTGGTAAGGTGATGGTCTGCCGCCTCCTCTTGGTGATCTCTATTTTGATCCGTCTGGATCAGTCAGGCTTTATGCCAAATAGGTCCACTGCAATCAATTTACGATGGTTATACTTAAACCTTTGCTTTTGACAGCATTGAGTTGGAATACTTGTGGACAGTTATGAGAAATATGGGGTTTCCACAATTTATGGCCTGGACGAGGCTACTTTATACTGTGCGTCAGCATCAGGGGCAAATGCAGGTCTATTGGAAGTGTCTATCGGTCTGTGGGGAGAGGCACACATCAGGGTTGCCCCGTTTCCCCTCCTCTCCGTGATCGCTATGGAACCTTTGGCGTGTCTATTAAATGCTTCACCAGAGATTAGGGGTTTCCCCTGGGGGATGCGGAGGAGAGAATGCCCCTATACGCAGAAGACATGCTTGTATATTTAGGAGACGTCAGTGCATCCATGGGCCTGGTCAGGGATCTAATTCAGGCATTTGGGAAAGTGACAGGTCTCAGAATAAACCTGCTCCCTATGATACCCCTCTGAGTATTGTAGTATCTGGGTATTATGGGATCTCATCACCCCTGAGATTATGTGGAGAATAATTTGTTGCCCCTTATGAAAAAAAGCAGGGATAAAGTGAATGTGTGGTACTGTCTGCAACTCTATATGGTTGGGTAGAGGAAATTTCATAAAAAAATGGTACTAATGCCACAACTAATATACATGTTACACGGCTACACCAGAGTGTTCCAGAGATACTGAATAAACCATTCTTCCACAATACATTTCCCGTCTACATGAATTACCTGTGTGCGCCAACCGTGACAAACATCCCCCTCTATCTACCAAACTCAATTCCGACCTGTGTGGCAACTGTGTTTTGACGACCCCTGTCTGAAGGCAGCACATGGAGGCATTGACACTAGTTCCAACATGCCCGTAATAGAGTTGTGCCTAACTTAGCACAACCAGATCTGGTGAGCCACTTTTGAATCCTTCCAAAATGCCACCACTGGCTACAGCAATAATACTATAGGAGCGCTATTTGGTCTTCCATTGTCCACCTTTCTATATGACACAACAATGGCACAAGTAAAGGTGTGATCTCCTAGAGCAGTGATGGCGAACCTTTTAGAGACCAAGTGCCCAAACTCAAAACCAAAGTCCATGTAATAATCGCAAAGTGCCAACACGTCTATTTAGCCTAAAATACACACCATACCACTCTATAAGGGACATATAATACTGCTATATGATGACAATTACCAGTACAACAAGATAAATACCATCATAATGATAATAAACAGACCACTAAAGAAAGTCCAACTTAACTAATTATATCACAAAGCAGGAGCAAATACAGCGGAGAACACTACCCCCATCCAGTGAGGAACACTACCTCCATACAGGGGTAATATGAAGGATTGTTGAATTCGGCAGGGGGTGTGTAGGGTAATGTGTATGTTGTAGGGTGGAGGGTGGGTGCACTGAACACATGAATCTACATGGAATCAGGCAGGTGAATTTACCATCAAATCACCACACATGACACATGTCTGTGGCCACACACATACATATATATATACATACACTTCCCTTGGTCCGGAGCTCTGGGCACCTGTGCCATGCTGTCAGTGAGGGCAGTGTAGTGCACCCCAGGGTCACTGGCAGCATAGCACAGTGACAAGAGATCTGTGCCAAGGGCAGTTGTGTCATACAGGGCAGTTTGGGACACTAAACAATAAGCACCTATAATTGTTTAGTGTCCGAAAGCTGCCTGCCTGCTGCTTGTTTTCCCGGGCTGAAGGGGAGGGAGTGGAGGGGCGGGCACTGACCTGCTGCTGTGTCTCTAGGCAGCACTGTGGTGCACAAAGCAGGTCTGATGCAGCCCACAGTAAGAGAGATCGCTGGAGCTCTCGGCGATCGGCAGCTTTTCCTGCCTGGCCAGTACTTTAGAGACGGCAGTGGAGATGGTGCGTGTGCCCTCTCTGGCACGCGTGCCATCGGTTCGCCACCACTGTCCTAGAGGAGTATCTGAAAAGGCATCCAGTTTCTATTAAGGAAAAGTGATAGGCAGACCTGGACGCGATCACGGATGAGCAAAGGGAAGAAGTCTTGGAGAGTGTCCTTTTGCCTTCACCATCAGAGGCCCAAGGAGTATATCAAATAAACTTCTACAAGACCCACAAGCTTACTCTATAGGATAAGGGTTTGTCCAGATACTAATTAGCTCCGGTGTTCCATGCCAGAGGCCAAATCTTTTCTTATGATGTAATAGTGTAGATGTGTGGGAAGATTCTGGAGGGAGGTGCTTCAGGCAATTAGAACAGTATTATCAGTGGACCTCAAGCTAGATGCCAAATGATGTTTATTGTGCATGATTGAAATGGATAAGGTTGACAATGTAACCAACTTGAGTGGAGAGTATTTGAAACTGAAGTGTCTGAAGAATCAAGAGAAGCTGTGGGGGAGATGGATAGAGACGACAGGCCTATGGAGTAGGGTACTCTTAGACTTGCAAGGGAGCCTTAGCTATTGTCTACATTCATTAGGTCAGCTCTATAATGGAGCTGAATTGTTCCATGTATGTGCCTATTTGTGGCAACTACCTTAATCTTGTAAAATGTGTGGACATATGCATTAATGCCTATATTTCCTGACATGTATTCACATCTGCACAGTTGGGGGGGGGGGGGGGGCTAGGAAGTTATGTACTTAGGAACATGTTTGATTTGTGTTTTGCCTTGTACAAAAATGGACAAAAAAATATTTTATTCAGAAAAGTTGATATGTTTCTAGGTGAAAAAAAAAGGGATAACTGATAATATATTAAAAGGTAGATTCTCTGAAATTGGACAACAGGATTACATCTTTCATTTTTAAATGGATCAGATTCCTTTGAATTAGATTTGTTACACAACTTTTCCTGTTTACAAAACTAAAAAAAAAGTGCCCCTTGTCTCTAAGAATGCCATCAAGGTTTGGGACTCCTTTCCAGAATTTTCAAATGGCCACTAAATTTTCAATAGGCTCAGCATTAATTAAAAACACAAGCAAATTCACAAGCAAACTTTAATCCATCTTCAAGGGGAAAAAGCACATCTTTCTGTAGTTTGGCTCTTCTCTTCCTAGCTTTCTAGTCTTTGCACTATGGAAGGTCCTCCAAATACTTCTGTCTTTAGAAAGTACAGTAGCTCACCAATGTCAGATTGCATAGGGGGGGGGGGCACAATGTTTGCCTGCCATTGTGCTCCCTTTAAGTCAATACAGTTGGAAAAGTATTAAAAATGGAGAAGTAATTATCAAAACTTTAAACACCCGTCATCAGGTCTGTCACCACCACCTGTTAAAGCTTGGGATAAAATCCTTGTGAGCTGCTCTATCTAGTTAATACAATTTTAGAATGATTGCTAGATACAGACCTGACATGCACATGGCTGCATCCTGTAACAGTTGTCTCTCACAGGCTGCAGGGGACATGGCCTCCTGCACCAGAAAACACAGAGGAGCCAACACCACGAGTGTCACATCAGTATACAGGCAGTAAAGCAATAGGGGTGTCGCTGTGCCTCACATTGAAGGGGTTTACCCGAGAAAATTCTCAAATTTCAATCCCCTAGTGAGGTTTAGGCAATAAAGATCATTTTTAACCCCTTTACAATTTTACTCAGTTTTATTGCTATTTAGCTCCCATCACTGGTCAGTGTAAAATCCCAGAGTGTGGGCAGGGACTCTAAGCAGACACAATCCCTGTAGTCCTGTGAGATTGTCAACACACTATGTGGTTAGATTTGGGTACAACTTATCTGCCTGTAGCTTTCCTCAGGAAGTCAGTGTGTCAGCCGTGTCCTGGAATGCAAAGGTGGGTGCAGAGAAGAGCTCCGCTCCACAGTGTCAGACAAGATGTCTGCTAACCCTAAAGTCAGAAGATCCAGGTTTGGAAACCAAGAGCAACTGAAGTTGTATACACCAGGACTGATAAACATGTTGGAATTATATACGTGAATTGCTGTATTTTTGTCAGTGAATTCGAGAATGTAATTTTGTTGAGTTTCTTTAAGAAACTGTCTTTGTGGGAATACCCCTTTAAGAATGTATATTCACCGAAAAAGTTTGTATCTTGGCCAATAGCTCCTAGGATTACAGTAGATTCACTGTGAATTGAAGTATTTTTCTTTGAAATTAAAACGTAGCATTTATTTCACTTGTATAACAATTAGTGGACAAAATTGTGTTTACAGTGGGCACTGCTGGACCAGTCAGCTCCGCGACGACTTCCTCTGACCCGGGCCATGTGTGCCGATACTCAAATGTATGGACACTATTTACCTGCCCTACAACATATCAAAAGTTTTTTGAAATGACGGTTACAAAGTACCCGGTGTATGAACGGGTATCTCTAAACTCGATCATAAACAATACCATACCAGAAATATGTATCCTTTGCCTATAGTACAGAACGGAGCAGATAGGAGGTGGGCGGGATTCAGTGATGGTGCCTCCCAGCAGCCGCGGATAGGACATGTTGGTATGACCCACAATAAACTGGACTGCAGAATATGATAATGACTCATTGGACCAGTCTCAGGTCATTTGTATACAGCTTTAGGATCTGTTTGTTTAAGTTTACAGGCATGTAGAGGGGCAATGCTTTCTAATGGCAGTTTATGAAAATATATTTAGTTTTTGGGTGATGAAGAGAACCTTTTAGGTAAATCAAAGTAGGTTTGTATAACCAAAACAGTGGATGTTTACATAATTTCTGATGTAACCAGGAGGCTGAACCACTGCTACATTCTAGGACATTCTAGGTCCCCATTCGGGACACAGCAAAATTGATTAAAAAATATTAAATCCAACATTGACAAAGCCCAGTGACTGCTTCAACGTGTTTATTATGTGCCAAACAAAATGAAAACACCACATCTGTAGGTTAAGTGCATTTTCAGCTTGCATAACTACAATGAGGTAGAGACTTTACACACGCAGCTTCACAGAAATGCCCATTTAGGGCAGCTAGTGCATATTTAGCTCAGCATGTACTGGGAAGGGGGAGGGTTACAGAAAGTGGGATCTTTGGCACAGAGCTTCTAAACAGAGGGGGGTACTAAAATAAAAAAATGGACACAAATTTTAAAGGCTTGCAACAATTTGCATAAGTCAGCTGCTTCCTAAACAAAATACTCCACCTAGAGCATGGGCACATTCCCTCCAGGAGAAAGGTCTCATCTCTTGCCTCTACCCCACTCAAAAGAAAATATATTACAGCCCTTTTCTGTCCAGCCAACCAAACAGGAAGTGATTAAAAACTCTACCATCCCCTGAAGTGCAAATTAAAAAAGTGCAACATCCTTAAAACTATATTCACACACACTAATAATCTTGTTCAGCCAAGGCCCAAAGTCTGCTTTGTTGCAAAATTCTGTTGTACAAATACAGTAATTTATTTTAGGTTATTCTTACTAGCAGCTCTCAGAAACAGAACACTTGCAATAATGTTAAAAGCTGCCAGGAAAGAAAAATGGACTTAAAAACCATCTTTTTAAGAGTGTAAAAAGGAACTGGTAAAAATCCCCAGAGGGTAAAATATGAAATATGATTTGGTTAAATTAAGAGCAGATCCTGCCATTGTTGTTTCAGTAAAAATGTCAACTGAACAGCCTGTTAATGTAGTTCAGAAGAACATTAAAGAAATCAGAAGGCACTGTATGGCAACGGCAAAAAACTGGGCAACAGCTTAATGAGATGCATCACCCGCAGTATTTGCAAGGAATGTAAAAAAAAGCGCCTGTAATAAAAAGGAGGGGAGAAAAAAAAAAAAAACAGAAAAAAAAAAAAACCCAAAGTCTCAAAAAACCATCAGATACTGTCCACACATTGCTTACATTCAGCAAGTGCTGGAGCTCAACATGGGTACAACTACTGGAGGTTGACAATTATACCCCCATACCATAAAAAGCAACAAAAAAAAAAAAAGCCCTCAAAAACAGACAGTATCCCTGGCAAAACTTCACTGTGCACAAGTGCAAAAAACTGTTACATGGTACAGCAAACAGTAAGTGCCAAACAAAAGTGATTTCCCCCCACCATCTGCCGATTTCCACAATAGTCCATAAAAGATGTATAAATGCTCCTCGTGCTGTCTGGAAGGACACCGGGTGCAGCATTGTCTTCAGCACATTCTTTGAGTTAAATTTCTTTGCTGGCCAATATTTTTAACTGGAGTCACGGCTCTTCTGGTTGCGCATAAGAGGGCGGTGGTGACGGAGAATCTCCATGGAGTGCTGCCAGTGCCAACAAGAGCGGCAGAAGTACTTGAAGCAAACCTTACAAAAAGAAGGAAAAATGTGAAGACTCAATTTCCATTTTTAATATGCCTTAAAAGTTTAAGTTGGAACTACAACATTAAGATTCCTTATCTGTATAAAACCATCCCTGGCTCTACATAACAGAAAACCTAATGGAAATGAGAACTGGGCCCTTAATTTGACCCTGTTAAAAGGTGGGGGTTTAAAGATATTTGTTTTAAAGTACATTGTGCCCCAAACAATCTGCCACACCTCAGTTTCACCCCTGCATGGAGATAAAGCTTCCCCACAGGTCAGAAAATAGGTTAAGGCATTATGAATCAGGCTTTAAGTGTTTTGAGTAGTTCCCAGATTTCCCCGACTGGTCCACATGGATGTAGTTTACGGGTTCAATTCATATATGGCAATAATGTTACATAGCACTGCTACTTATCTAGCGATGGGTTCAATTACTACATCAGACCAATCCCGAGCATCACTGAATGACTGCTCAGGTTACCCGAAGTAAAGTGCTTCCCAAGGTGTGCATGAGCCCTAAGGGCGTGTTCAAACACGGCATGTATACTGCATGTCAAAACTCAATTCAGCTGGAGAGTTTTGCCTAGTTGCATTTACGAAAGTGCAATGTTAACTGCATGCATATGCCACTGAATGCACTTGTAGGACTCATGCAGTCTGTGGATACAAGCCTTTGTTGGCCTAGCCCTATGAACTGCACAGAAGGTCTAGCATTATATCAAAGTAAGGCAAGCACTGCATTAACTGTTAGCGCTGGTGCTGCAGTCCGGCTGGCAGGCTAGTCCTTGCATCAGAAGGATTTCTGTCTTTTGCAAAATGTGCAGGGGCCAAAACTGTAAATTTCCACATTGGTTTCCCAACACATCAGTTTTAGAAGCTAAAAGTACTAGTGGTCATAATGGGCAATTGAGAGATGCTATTCTTTTACATAACTCCTGGTTTGACATCTAAAACTGCAACCAGAATGTGGGAATGTAGCCTTACAAGCAAGATATGTTAGAGTAGCAACCCAACCACTGTCACCCTCCAAAGCAAATTTTGCATGTTTAAAGGTATATTCTCATCTAGGCATTCACATGCAAGTCAATTAAAAAAAAAAAAAAAAAAAAAAAAAAGTACCATCTTTATTTCAGATGAATTGACTTAAATGTGAGATTTCCTCTAAGCATTGCAACAGACAGACATTTGGAAATTTGCATTAATGCTGTTATCCTGTGCAACACGGCAGGTGAGAAAAAGAATTGATACCCCAACAATTTCTGGTGTTCTCATTGCAGCTTACTGCAATACTGTTATAGGAATAAAATGTCACTTGTACTATAAACTCTTGCATACATATTTCTATGCAGCAAATAATTTGGTACTACCTGGTCTCTGCAGAAGAAGGGACCCGGCTGGGAATTGCAAACCTGGCACACCGAATCTTCAAGGTAAGGGTCAATCTGAACCTTAGAGGGGTGAAAAGAGAAAAAAGGTGTAAGCAGACAATGTGGTTAAATGTAAAATAGCTATGGTGTAATAATCTTGAAATGAATTAAATTATATGTCCATCTGACATTTCAGCAAATCTTGTGTAGATGTGCTGCAAAGTCATTACAGGCAATACAGGGCCACTGCGGACCAGAAGATGCTGGCTGCCTGAGGCACTAAAGCAGAACAACTTGCTAGTTCTCTGTAAATTCCAAAAACAAAAATTAATTTTATATTGAACTTTACTTTGGGTGGGACCCTAGTCCAGAGAAGTGCTCATTAAATAACACGAGGAGGGGGCCACACAATTTTGAATTGGTTCTCTGTAAAAGACAGGTCATGCAAATTGCAGCTCTCCCAAACTGAACGATTAGTCTGTTGACATCAGAATAACAGCAATTTGTGCTGTCTAAGAAATCCTGACCAAAGCAAAAAGTATACCATTTAATTTACCTTCTTGGTAAACTTGGCAGTTTTTATCTCCACAAATGCAGCACTAACTGCTTTTAGATAACTGCGCTGGTTGTTGAAAGTCACACGTCCAGAACCTGTAAAAAATAAAAAAAATGTATAAAACATGTGCATGTAGAGGACTTAGAACTAATGAAATAGTGCAAGTTTATGGCTACACACCAATCGGGTACTTGTGCTTATCTGTATCAATGCCAGCATAGACCACACCACCGAACAAGTCATTCATTATAGAGGCAAGAGCTTCGGCATTCAGCATTCCATGCAATGCGCCAACAAACACCGTTTTACTTGGATCCAGACGCTGAGAAGGACTACGAACAAAGTTGCTGTCTGCGAGCACCCAAGGAATGACCTGCACCTACAAAACAGAACAGCAGTTTGACACGGATTACTGGATGAAAACTCAAATATAATTTTGCCACAAACTAAAAGGGAAAGCCTAAAAGGGAAAATCTTTTTTACCCCCCCACTAGGTATTATTAATTTACCATTTAAAACGAATATATTTGGCAATATTAAACTATATGGAGCTCCAGCAACAAAATTTATAGGTTTTTTATATTGAGGAAAATATCTGTAAACACCCCCCCCCCCCCCCCCTCAAGCCACCTCATATTATAAAGGACTGAGGAAAGAAAAAGGGGGGGGGCACTTCAACAGCTACCAAAGCTACTATTTAAAGAGTAACATTTAAACCTGGTGCAAATATCTGGGGAGCTTACTAGGGCCTGGTCATTAAAGTATATGGCAGCAAGCGTAGCTTGTATATGGGTTCAAGCGTAGCTACATTAGGAAGAAAAACTCAAGTCAACATGGGCAATAAACCTACCTCCTTGCAACGCATCCTGCGACTTGACATCTTGAAATAGTGCTCACTCAGACCATCCTGGCTTAGCAAGTCCTGAGTGCAGGCCTGAAGAAGCGCTCTTACAGATTTTTCAGATTCAAACACCAAGTACACATAGCCTGCAATATCAAAATAGCATTTATAAAATTGGAATGCATCAGCAGACAAAGTGAACGCGTGCACACGTCAGCACACTGGAGAGGAGGGATGAGCGCTGTCCCTATATTTCTCTGTGCATGGTCATGGTGCAGCAAGACTGGTGCTATATGCGTCAATGGGGAACGACATCCAGCCACAAATTGTGCAGCCAGATATCAGTCCCCATTATGGTCAGCTGAATGAGGCCTAAACACATTGCACAGGACAGGAATTCTTGATTCATGCACCAGATGTTACAGTACCATGTACTACCTTTTGACTGGCAAATTGAGTCCTTGCATCAAATTTCTGTATGATGCAAGGATATCCTGTGCATGGTGTTCAGTCAGTGGCATCAGACCAGCACTGGACCATTTCCTGGTCTTTACACAAAATAGCTTCTTAAGCAGTCGATTCAATAGGCTCCATCACCAAGCGCAGAATTTTATTATGACGTCAAGTAACCATTGACATTTTGACTACCAAGCCTACATGAAAAAGGTTACTTCGTTAGCATATAGTGACCATGTTTCAGGCCAAAATGTTGAACCACCCACTTTAGCCCACCTTTAAAGATGATTACAAGAATTTACTATCCAGACAGTGTTCCAAGGGATCTGCATATTTAGTACTCATACCACTGGATTTTTCCTCTGGGCTCCGGCTACATTGCCTTGCAGCACTTTTATCCTGCATGCTACCTCCTACATCCCCCCCCGATGTCAGCTGGCTCTGGACTGCAGAAGGGGAGAACTGGTGGAGGCAGCAGGCAAGTTCGAAAGTGGGGTATTGGTAGCCCAAGCACCAGGCTAATTTAAAAGGACATCTTCCAATGGTTTTACTGATGTAGACTAGCCCTACACCAGTAAAACTGATTGTAAAATGTTATTTAAAAGAGTAATGACCACCATTATCTTTGTAGAGGATAAATAGCTACACACTGGCATGCCATTAACAAAGTTTCTACCGCTACATTGTTTCTTGTTCAAAGCTGCCATCCAAGTGTTCCTGTTACACAATTAGGTTTGTAAAAGCAACCATTCTATTTCAGTACAGTACAAAGTCTGGAAACTCAGGATTTGACAAACTAATCTTTAGTGATTCCATACCTGTCCCCGTCACCGTGCCACCAGCTATCAGTCTTGTGTAAAACTAAATCCCAGTGCACACCCAGGAAGTGCTAAAATAAAAATATGCTCCTACCATTCTGTTATTACCTTTAGGCATATTACCTTTAGGAGGACAACGGGGGTGTTTCCCATCCTTACCAGGCCACTCGACACTTAGAGCACCAAACACACGGAAGGTGTTGATCAGTCCAGCTGGATAATAAAAGGTACATTTCAGACTGCAGGCATAATAAATCCATAAACTGAAAACACCAGTTTGTATAAAACTGCAAATGGCTTTGGTGGACCCAACTTGTCCTTGCCTTGTCAGTATGCAATTAAGCAGCAGGTCTTGATTACCTTTAATTCTTTTAAAGGCGTTCATACATTAGACAACAAGTGAAGTGCAAAGACCGTTAACTACAATGAACTACAAAAAGTGGGAGGACCCTTCCCATTAGGGTTCATAATTTACATGGTGGGTAGAAGGAAACATCCGATGAGGCAGCAGCGCTACATTAAAAAAAGGGTTTCCAGTTAGTACAATTATATCTGTGCAGGGCTTTAACCCCTTAATGACCTGGCCCTTTTGTTTTTTTCACTCCCCACCTTAAAAAAAAAAAAAATCTACAACTTTTCATTTATTTGTAAAGAGGTCTGAGGGCTTGTTTTCTGCATAACAAATTGCACTTCATAGTGACTATTATTCCATGCAATGTACTGGGAAGCGAGGAAAAATTCCAAATGCAGTCAGTGGTAAAAAGTTTTTATAGGTTTTATAAAGTTTTCATACATATACAAAAAGTTTTGGGGGATTCTGTCATCTTCTGGTGCTAATAAGTTTTTCATACTTTGGTGTACAGAGCTATGGGTGGTGTCATTTTTTGGGACTTGTTGACGTATTCAATGCTTCTATTTTTAGGACTACGACCTTTTGATCACTATTGAATTATAGATTTTTCAAAATGGCAAAAAGGGCCAATTTCAATTTCGGGCGCCATTTTTCATTATGGGGTTAAACGCAGTTAAAAACCCATTCCATTTCTAGGGAAATTGGGGGTGATTTGAATTTAGTTTTATTATAAAAATAAAGGTGAAAAAAGTTATTTACCATTTTTCAGACACCCTAGAGTACTTTAACCCTAAATTGTCTGGTTGTTCCTACCATATACTGCAATTCTGCAGTATATGGGGATTTTCCAACCAATTCATTACAATGTGCAAATCACACATTGTAATGAAATTGTCAATAGGAGCGAAAATTGTCACCAATATGACGCCCCTTTACTGGTGGCGATCGGCGGGATAACATACGAGTGTTACCGGTAAGTCTTTACTGCAATATGCAGCATAGACTTACTGGCTATGGAGAGGGCTCAGCCCGTGAGTGCTCTACAAGCACCCTCATATGGCGCGTATCGGGAATGAGTTAAAAATCAGAAGTGACCATACAGTGTTTGTCTGTATAGAGGCTGGTGACACATCTACAGTAGGGTGCTTGCTACAGCAGAAGCCTTTCAGCAGTGGCACGAATGGGGGGAGGGGGTTTGGAAGAGATTGTTAGTTCGGACTTACTCTCTGTAATGTCCCATGGCACACCACCAAGAAACACTTTGCAGGAGTAAACTGGATTTTTATAATTGCGAGGAGGCAGCTGGCCACTCCACGTGCAGGTAGCTTCATTCACAGCTAGAAGGGGGGGGGAAAAAAAAAATAAGTTACTGGAACAGAATATAGACATATGCAAGGGAAGGTACTTCCGATTATTGAAGAAATGGGATCCATGACTATTCCGACAACTGTAAAGTACCAGAAATTGTATGGTTTCCCCTGTGGTGCAGGTTAGCTATATAAGGGATTGTTTACAGGTAAAGTAACTAGCGCACCGAGTTAAAAAGCTGCGCAAAAAGTGGAAATTCGCAGCACATCCTCCTAAAAATGTTTTCCTTGTTAAAAGCATCACAAATCAGTCAGTATAAAGCCTAAGCGTTTTGAGCATTACTGCGCTCCTAGTCATGGTGGGGAAAAACCAACCCAAAACAGGTTGTCCTTTAAAATAAAATAACATGCTAAAGATTCTCATGCGGTGATTTATACGCGACACGAATAGGCTTTCAACTGACCGGTTTATCATGCCTAGGAAATAGGATACATTTTTAAGAAGGACATGCTGCGAATTTCCTTACTTCCATGCAAGTAGTTTGTGACCACACCTGCAGTTCAAACAGGTTTCGCTTGTGCACATGGTGGAACACATGTCAATTCACTCCACAATTTAAAAAGAGTTCCAGGACTTAGACATAATGGAAAGGTGAGCCACATTAACTTCTTACTCTACAAATGTGTTTCAGGATTTTAGTTACCTAGGCAGGTTTGATCTTTGCATCGAACAGGTCAACATACAGAATGGGTGCTTGCATTGATTGCTACTTAGCAGCTGATGTTTACTGATGCTTCTTTGCCCTCCTTATATTCTTAAAGAAATTGGCCTAATAAACCACTAGCCATATATTGTCAAGTAGCTGCTAGATGTTTCTTTCACAGCCCGGTGTTAGGGCTTCATCCAAACAAAAACACACACAACTTTGATTTTAACACTCAAGACAAGCTTTCCCAGTCTTAGAACACCCCGTTCACTGTAATTGATGGTGCTGCGTCCAGGGACATCAATGATCAGATCTCCTGATGTCAGTCACATGGGAGGTGTTCCGAGAGAAAAAAAAAAAAAAAAAAAAGTGACTTCAGTTTAAAAATCTTTTCCTGACTTTACATATAACTTACATCCTACTTGTAAGTTGATTTACTGGATGATGCCACCAAGCTGGGCCATAAAAGAAACATGAACTAGATGCTTTTCAGCTTCTTGACAACATACTGGTAATATTTATAGGGTCAGTTTCTGATGACAGGTTCCCTTTAAGGACATTGGTCTGAAATGCAGAAGATGTTCCCGAAACCTGCTCTGTTTAGTAACAAAAGCAGACCTGTGGTCCTTTGTTTATGGCCCATGTGTCACCGGTATAAAGTTCTGCTCATTATGCCAATGACAGATTACCCAAGCTGCAAACGCTTGCAGGAATAGGACTACACTTTGAATTTTGTGTCTCAGCCATTACATAAGCCCAATAATACATGGAGTGCAGGCAGCCAATTCCTTTGTTACCTAGATCATTGCTTGCAGTCATTCTATAGGAAGCATCAAAGTATTTCAAGTGATTAAAATAAATGAGAGGTATTGGCCAACTCCCTCAAACTCTGGGGACATTTAGTTTGTGAACCTTTAAAGATAGGACTAGAAATGGGTTCGAAACTGCCTTTGAGGGCAAAGCCAATTGTTGAGCAATTTTTAATTTCTTCCTGGGACCTCCAGGAGAATTAAGGATAAACATTAAGGAGGTAAGCTAGCAGTGGTTATAGAGTAGGTGTAAAAAAAATAAAATATATTATATAGCTACATCTCAGAAGCAGAATGGTGAGAATGAGTGCGGGGAAAGGGGGCACCCATCCAGTGTGTGAGCTTGCATATAACCTATGAACACCAGAGCCTGCCTTCAACTGAAAAAGCAGCTGCCTGGCAAATCTGCTCTATGGGTGCGAATGCCTTCTGCCTAGGATATAGAACTTCCCCTGTTGGTACAATGTTGTGTATTCCAGCAGGCTGACAAGCCAATTGATAGATATGGAGAGGTTAGCCGATTCATATATCCATGGTGGACTTGCTAGCTGTTGAACCTATGTGCTGCCCTTGGAATTGAGACTTTCAAATAGGAAGAATTCTATATCTGAAAAGTATGCAGACAGGCTAGATTGTTGCAAAATGAAGGGAGAACAATCCATTGCTGATGAAATTTGCAGACCACCTTTGGAAGCAATGCCATTCCTCCCCACACCTAGCATCACTTCAATGGCCTTCATGTCACCTTCCTCCTGCAATCTGTCTGAAGGTCGTTATAAATGTGTTAAGAAAATGTATACTTTTTAAAATAGTTTTACCAGAATGCCAAGCTTCTATTCTAAGGTCTTAAGAGGATTCTGTTATGAATCACCAAATAAGGATCTTTGCAAGAGAAGGCCCAAATTTCCCCATTTTTTTCTGGCTATAGTTCTAGCTAGTAAACATCTTTAAAAATAGGCATTAATGAAGTTTCCTCCAAGGGCTCAAAGTGATGTTTGATTAAACCTACTAGGACCACAGAAAGTTCCCAAGAATGGACTGTAGGATGTCCGAGACCTTTAAGAATCTTAACTGCCACTAAAAACTAAGTGTACTGGGTTTAACCCCTTATCTTCAAAAAGGAAAAGGCAGACAAAGTTCTGGCTATATTTTTTAAACTAGCAAAATATAGGTAGTTACCTTTTTTCTAATATTTGAGAATGTTGACTCTAGAGTAGAAGTGACTAGGTAAGAGACCTCTCTATAAGACGGACTACTCAATCTTCAGGCTATCTTGGTGGAAGACTGGGTTTTGGAACATTAAGTCAGATTCTGAAGCATCCAATAGTCCACACTTGACATCTTTAATACAGTGGAAAACCAGAGCCTCCTGATCCAAAAAGAGGCCTAGATAGATCACTTGATATCAAGCACCATCCAGACAAATCCAATTTTTTGGGAGGGGGGCAGGGTTGTCAGACAAAAAAAACCTTGAGGCCAGGTCCCAGTTTGTGCATTTCCCCTTTGAGGGAGGTCTGCTGTAGAGAACAAAAGTTTTAAAAATCCATTTGTGCTTTCTGGACTGGATTTTTTAGAGAGATTCTTTTAGGTACCGATTTCTACTCCAGTTAATAAAATGCAGCCTAGGGATGAAAAATTTAGTCTAGGTCTTTTGAGTCAGGTTCTGACCAATTACCAGAAAGTAGTTGATGTAAGGCGTTATACTAGATTTTGTTCAGATGTCCCATGACTTCCACCAACATCTTCATAAAAGATTCTTGATGTTGTGTATAGGCCAGGCAAATACTTGAAATGGAAAATGTTGCATGTAGTCTCAAGATAACTGGTGAATGAAACCTTATTGTGATGGTACAACTGACTATCCAGTAAAAAGTTTTTTGCACTTCTGGCAAGTTATGTAGAAGTCAACACCTCTGCAAGTTTTATTTTAAAACATACGGCCCTTGGGAAAAGCAACATTGACCGTTGGGAAAAAGGCATCTTAAACAGATTTGGACCTTTAACCACTTGTAAGGCAGACATTTTGAATACAGTTCTTGTTGGGATTTTGATTCTGAAGGGAAAATCATTGTTATAGAATGTCATGGAAACTCTTTTCCCCTGACACTCCAATATGCAGTTTATTCAGATCCAAAACAAGCAAATCTCCTTCACAGGGGATGGATTCAAATTTTTTGAATCAGTCTGCAGAACAAGCCCTCATCCAGGTACACCTCCTGGTTGTGTTGAAAGTGTTGCTCTGGCAGACATGACATTTGCTGATGCATCAACTAGAAAGTCAGCAGCCTTCCTGAAAATGGACAATGAAGCAATATCTTCTCTGGGAGTGGTACTAGATAAATTGTTGGTCTAACCATATGGACATCAATCTTTCGGTGCAGGTAGCCATTACAGTTTGTCTTCATATGTAGCTGTGTAGCGTATTTGCCCTTTGCCTTTTTGAAGATGCTGGTGTCCTCAAAGACCCAGACACTTCTGAGACACCTGAAATTGGGGCAACCGCTTTTGGGGATTTTATTCCAATGTTTTGAGTTTCTGAAGAAGGACATTGGCTTTTAAAAATCTATTGGTGATACTTAAGGTATTACTGATACATTTTGTGTACTCTAAAAATCTGGTCTTATGATCTTAGTCCCTGAAACCACCTGTCTTTAACCCCTAGGGGACTCAGCCTCTTTTGGCCTTAGGGCAGATTTGAAAAATGGGGCCGCGTCCTTGTGTCACTACAAATGGTTATAGCTTTGGAACGCTATAAGATATCCAGGGGATTTTGAGATTGTACTTCAAATTAAACGCAAAAGATTTCATCCAAATTTTTAAACTAGTTATGGAAAAAAATAAAAATTTGGCAAAAATTTGGAAAAATTCTTTATTTTCAACGTTCTAAATTCTCTACTTTTGATGCAGAGAGTCATAACACCAAAATAAATTCATAACTTGCATTTCCCAAATGTCTGCATTATGTTGCCATGGTTTTTTATTATTCCACATATTTTACTAGAATGTTATGAGGCTCAGAATTTAGGCATTTTTCACATTTTTTGTAAAGTCACCAAAACCTGCATTTAGATGGACCTGCTCAAATTCTAATTGACAGAGGCCTAAATAATAGTGAGACTCAAATTATGGAAACTACACCCCTCAAAGTATGAAAAACCACTTAGAAGTTTGTTAACCCTTTAGGTGTTTTATAGGGTTAACACAAAATGGAGGTGCATTTACAATGGATTAAAAGAAAAAAGGCTCCACAAAGTTTGATACCCAATTCCTCCCGAGTACACCGATACCCCATATGTGGTGGTAACCTGCTGTTTGGGCGCACGGTCGGGCATAGAAAGGAAGGAGGCGTCATACAGATCAGATTTGCTATGTCACATCGTACAGGCTATAATTTTTCTTTTTTTTTAATGTGGACCTATAGGGGCTTATTTCTTTTGCCACATGAGATACACTTTGCTGGTAGGTAATTTTGGGGCATCTATAGCTAATTGGTGAGATTTTATCAACTGTTGGTGGAGGAAATGAAAATCAATTTTTTAGGAAAATTTTTATGTTTTTTTTGGTCATTAACCATACCATAAAAATAGTATATTTTTTTATTCTATGGGTCCCTACGATTACGAAAAGACCTCATTTATAGATTTCTACCCCCCATTTTTTTTGGAATAAAAATTTGGCAAAAATGTTGTTAATTTTAGCATCACCGTCTTTCATATGCATAACTTTTATTTTTCGCTTCACAAATCTGTTTAAGGACTTCTCGATCATAGTATATAAGGCTGGAAGGAGACGCAAGTCCATCAAGTCCAACCTTTAAGAATTAAATAAATGTTTTATCCCCGTAACCCGTGATATTTTTTCTCTCCAGAAAGGTATCCAGGCCTCTCTTGAACATGTACATAGAGTCCGCCATTACAACCTCCTGCGGCAGAGAGTTCCACAGTCTCACTGCTTGTACAGTAAAGAACCTTTGTCTATGTTGATGGTAAAATCGCCTCTCCTCTAAGCGTAGAGGATGCCCCCTTGTCCTGGTCACAGGCCGAGGTATAAAAAGATCTTTGGAGAGATCCTTGTACTGTCCGTTCAGGTATTTGTACATTGTAATGAGGTCTCCCCTCAGTCGTCTTTTTTCTAAACTGAATAATCCCAAATTTTTTAATCTGTCATTGTATTCTAGTTCCCCCATTCCCCTAATAATCCTGGTTGCTCTCCTCTGCACCCGTTCCAGCTCTACTATATCCTTTTTATACACTGGTGCCCAAAACTGTACACAATATTCCATGTGTGGTCTGACCAGGGATTTGTATAAGGGCAAAACTATGTCTTTATCATGAGAATCTATTCCTCTCTTGATACATCCCATTATTTTATTTGCTTTAGCAGCAGCCGCCTGGCTCTGGGCACTAAAATTAAGTTTACCATCCACCAATACCCCCAAGTCCTTTTCAGCTTCAGTTTTACTAAGTAATTGACCGTATAGAACATAATTATACTTTTTGTTTCCATGGCCCAAGTGCATAACTTTACATTTATCTACATTAAACCTCATAAACCATTTCTCTGCCCATCCCTCAAGCTTCCACAAATCCCTCTGTAATGCTAAACTATCGACCTCAGTATTTATTACTTTACACAGCTTAGTATCATCTGCAAATATTGAAACTTGACTGTGTAAACCCACTACAAGGTCATTAATAAAAATAATAAAAAGTGGCCCCAATACTGACCCCTGTGGCACTCCACTGGTAACATCAACCCAATCTGAGAATGTGCCATTAATGACCACCCTCTGTTTTCTATCACTAAGCCAATTACTTACCCAAATACACAGATATTCTCCTATTCCCAGCAGTCTCATTTTATATACCAACCTTTTATGTGGCACGGTGTCAAATGCCTTTGAAAAGTCCAGATATACAACATCCACAGCGTTCCCCAGATCCAGTCTTGAACTTACCTCCTCGTAGAAACCAATCAGATTAGTCTGACAGGACCGATCTCTCATAAACCCATGCTGACGCTGGGTTATAAGGTTATGTACAGTGAGATACTCCAGGATAGCATCTCTAATAAACCCCTCAAATATTTTCCCCACCACAGCAGTTAGACTCACGGGTCTGTAGTTTCCAGGATCGCTATTTGATCCTTTTTTGTATATTGGTACCACATTTGCTATGCGCCAGTCCTGTGGAACATAACCAGTCCTCAGTGAATCTTCAAATATTAAAAATAACGGTTTGTCTATCACCGTACATAATTCATGCAGAACCCGGGGGTGTATGCCATCTGGCCCAGGTGATTTATCTATCTTAGTGGTTGCGAGACTTATTTTTTGCAAGAAGGATTGTTCTTTTTAGTGGTCTTATTTTAGAGTGCATTACATTTTTTAAATCACTTTAGAGCATTTTTTTGGGGTATTAATTGAAAATTATCTTTTTTTGGAGCTTTTTTTTTTTACGGGGTTCACTTTGCATAATAAAACAATTAGAACCACAAAGTGAACCCCATAAAACAAAAAAAAAAAAAAAAAAAAAAAGATCATTTTCAATTAATACCCTATAAAAAAATGCTCTAAAAAGTGATTTAAAAAAAAAATTTTTATGCACCACTAAAAAGAACAATCCTAGCAAAAAATAAGCCCTTCAACAGGATTGTGAGGCGGAAAATAAAAAAGTTATGCATATGAAACATGGTATCCCTGCGTCTAACAGTCTGCATAATAAAACAGAATCATTATTAGAACCGCAGATTTTTACGGACGCAGGGATACCAAACATGGTGTTTTGTACTGAATAAAAACTAATTTGGAGAAAATCTTGTTCATTTTTGCATCACCATCTTTTCATATGCATAACTTATATTTTTGGGCTGACAAATCTGGTTAAGGGCTTATTTTTTGCAAGAAGAGTTGTTCTTTTGAGTGGGCTTATTTTAGAGTGCATAACATTTTTTAAATCACTTTAGAGCATTTTTTAAAGGATATTAAAAATGATCTTTTTTCGGATCTTTTTTTGCGTTTTCCCCTCCGGCCTTTACCGTGCGGGTCCAGTAACGATTCTGTATTATACAGATTGTTACGGACACGGCAATACCAAATATGTGGGTTTGTGTTTTTTATACTTTAAGTGTTTTTATGGGAAAGTGACATTTTAGGGGTTATATTTTAATGTATTTATTTTTTATTCATTCTAATGTGTAGTGTTCAGTGGTTTTCACTTTTTTTTTTACTTATACATACTTGAACCAGTGATGCTCTGATCGCTGGTTCAAGTTCAATACACTGCTCTACAATACTATTCTATTGTAGAGCAGTGTAATCTGTCTGGCATGCTCAGACACTTTGCAGTCAGACCTGGAAGGAGGTCTGACTGCCAGGGAGATCGGGCAGCTCCGGGGCACTTGGCAGTCCTCGGAGCTGCCCAGAAGTGGATCGGATCCCCCGGTAAGCAGTGCGGGGGATCCGATCCATAGCGCAAACACCCTTACACGCCGCGGTCATGCTCAAAACCCATTTTCACTTAAGTCTTTTTGGACATGCCTCTTCATGATAAATCTGAGAAGTGTCATCTAGAATCAGTTAACTTTATTGCCGCAGAGACTATTCATTACATTTAAGCTTTTTAATAATGACAGCAATTCATTTGCCAACATTTTTTGGATACATTGAGGAAAAGGAGGCGGAAGACAGTAAAGGAAGAGGGCATCTGGTTTGAGCAGGCTCCTAATGAGAGATCAAACAAGCCTTATATTATGGTCACAGTTTTTAATCAAAGAATGACCCCTTCTACATACCTGGCCACAGGAATTACTGGGTTCCACAAATATGCAAGGCTTAGGCTCAATAGCTTAATTTAGACAAGGCAACCATAGAAGCAAGTACCAAAGGCAGCCAACGTCTAAATTTTGCATTTGGCACCAACCCAACACATCCCAAGCCCCACCTTTTATGGTGGCCAGTCTGTCAGCAACCAGCGGTTGGACACTGGAGTGAGCGGGGGTGGGAGGGTTATGAGTGAATGTGTGGAATCTACTCCTGCAGAAGGACAGATAAGTTTAAAAAGGGACCCCTTTTATTGCTTTCACTTTGTTTTCTGTGCCTGGGGAGGTGGGGAATACCCCCAGTCAGTACAGTGAAAATCTGTATGCATGTGTCCACCTCTTTAAAATTAAAGTACGGTATCTTGTGTTCAAATGGTGCATTTGCTATGAGTTTAGAAACTTAATTGGAAAGAAAAAAAAAAAAATCAAGAGAATGTTTTTTTTTTTTAAAGTAGGAACAGTTGTATTGTTAAACATTTTAAAAGGAAAACAAACGCATGCTGGAAGATGGCAATGGAGTTTCCTGTAGAATAATCACAAGCAGACCTAGAAAAACCAAGGGGGCCCTGGATAACTACAGAATTTCATAAGCTACTCATTAGTAAACAAAGAATATAAATGAACTTTAGTGATTGTTCAACACGCAAGCTCAATTACTGCCTTAAGGCAGTAAGCATGTTATCAAAGTGCTATAGTGTAAATACATTACAGAGGAAGCAATTGTGAAACATGGTGGGGAGTTGCTCTTTTTTGTAAGGAGGAACAACATTTGTAGAACTGGACTAACCCTGTAAAAGATCAAAGACAATATTTATATAAACTGGTTATCTCACCTGCAGCTTGTCTATGTAGACGTGCTTCTCTTTCAATGCTGAATGGATCATCTGCCGAGTCTAGCAAATCCCATGATGGCCACACAGAAGCTCCGGGCCACCTTTTTGACATTCCTATGGGTGAAGCAGTGGCTGCTGCAAGAGCAGCATGATCTGGATCAAGCCTTGAGCCAATGCCAAGCTTTAGAGGGTCACGGGAAACTCCACTTCCCAATGGAAGGAATGGTAGGGGTGGTGAAATACGAAGACTAGACTGGAGGAGAAAGTGGAACGCCATAACAAAGTTTTAACCAACAGTACAGGTATCACTGCTGAAAAAGTATTTCTACAAACTGTGCATACAACTAGGTGAAACCAAAAACTAATCACAACAATTTGGAAAAATGTTAACTTACAATCAAATCTGAAAGGTGGTCGGAACCAGAGCTAAATCCACTAGTATCTGAATCAGAGGGGCTGCTAGAGCGAGAGTCTAAAATAGAGCGGCTGTCTAGTCGAGAGTTGCGCAGCAAAGGAGAAGAATACTTTTCAACCAAGTCTGAGCCAATTGGGTCCAAGGGCAGGAAGCCAAGAGGTGGAGGTTTTCCAAGAGGGTTGTTGAGAAGGTTGAAGACTGGGGAAGGGAAAAAAAAAAAAAAAAAAAAATTATTTACACACAAGAATTGATATTCTAGAAACATCTTGACCTAAAAGTATTGATAGCATGGCAACTTAAGGGAACAGATAGTCAGGATCACACTTTCACAATAACAGGTCCCTATAGCATTTTTAAAAGCAAATCCCAATTTGCTTTTATAATCAACATAACTGCTTCCACTAACTTTAAAAGTATACCTGGCTCCCGGATTGGAGTCAATCTACTCTGCTCGATCTTCTTTCCCTGTTAGCTGACCCATGCATCAAGCTAATCTGTCAGCTCACATCTGCACAAGGGAGAGAAAGCTAGGAGGTGCCCAATAGGAGATTAAATGCAACAGATTCAAGATGGACAAAGCCTTGTTTACTGTAAGTGAACCCTTGGCATGCCTAGAAAGCCAAAGCTCCCATTAACCTTGTAAATTTGGAAAACCATGGTCTAAAACCCAAGGCCCAAACTCAAATACAATCTACAACTGCATTTAGAAAGCCTTCAGCACTACATGACTGGATATCATATATAAACACTAATCTCTGCAATATCCATTTTTGGACTTGGCATTGTAAGACCAAGGGTTGCATTTTGCTGAATCATTGCCTTAACTGCATTAGTATACAGGAAGATTCAATACTAGCCAGTCTTACAAGAAAACACTTTCTGCATCAATAGTACTTGCACAACAGTGGTGTGGGAAGAGATTGTCCCAATACCAAAAGTAAATTTATCCAAATTTATGGTTAAAGCACTATTTAAAGTTGCAGTTTAAATTTAGGAACTGCTCATTTGTGCCAATGATGCCTGTACCCATGCCCCTCTATCAACTCCAATGAACAGATATACAAGTTGCAGGAGTCCAGAATCATAATTTCTGAACAGCAGGAGTTGGCGGCCCATTATAGCAAATTAATGTTTATGATAAAAGTATAGAAAAATTGCATAATTTATGCATCAATTCCTCAGTCTTAGATCTCCGCTTGCTGTCATTCTATAGTAAGCTTTTATGTTCAATCTGACCTTGGTCACACAGGTGCACGGCTCGTAAGCCAACACAACTGATACCAATGAACCTGTGTGATCGTGGTCAGATTTCTATGCCCTGGAAATAAACAAGCTTTCTATCTCAGGACAGCAAGCAAAACTGTCTAGAAAACTGGAATTGATACAGAAAATATATCGGAAAATTATATAAGCTACCATAAACACTATTTGTCAAAATAAGAATACCCATTTAAATCTCATGTATATTAACCCCTTCCCGATTCCACATTCAAAAAAACCAGCTTATTTTTCCATGTTCAAATAGCTGTACGAGGGCTTATTTTTTGTGTAGCAAATTGCACTTCAGTGACTAAATGGTTCCTGACCACCCGCTGTGTATTCACGGCGCTTGTTGGGTCCCGAAGCATGGAGAGGGCTCACGGGCAGAGACCTCCATGGCCAGTAAGCCTTTGCTGCATATTGCAGCAGAGACTTACTGGTAACACCTGTGATCGGTGCTAGCACCACCATCTTGTCGAGGATAGTTGCTCCGTGACATCCAAAGTCGAAAATACTACTGCCATTTTGAAAAAAAAAAAAAAAGATCAAAAAGGTCTTCTACTTCTAAAAATTAACTAATTGAAAACTTCATTGGATGGAGCTGTGGATGGTGTCATTTTTTTGCAACTTTTGATGAAGTATGAAAAAGCCAGAAGATCGAAAAAAAAAAAGTTTTAATTTTTGTAGATGTATGGAAACAAAACCTATACAAATTTGGTCTCTTCATAATGGTACCGACATGTCATGTGGCGCACAGTGAAAGCCGTAAAATCCAAGCCCACAAGAAAACGGCGCCAATGCGGTTTTTACCATTTTCACTGCATTTGGAATTTCTCCCGCTTCCCAGAGCACAGCATGGAATATTCAATACCATCACTATAACGTGCAATTTGTTAAATTCTGAATGCAATGAAATTGGCGAAAATAAGTGCGTTTGCACCATTTTCTTGTAGGCTTCGTTTTAAACAGTTTAACTGTGCATCCTAAATGATAGGTCTTTATTCTTTGAAACCTATATAAAATTTAGTATCTCTGATCATACCGACACAATGCCTTTTTAAAAATTGGCAGTGCGCCATATTCCTTTATGGAGAGGGGCGGGGGTGAGCAGCAGTGGCAGTGTGAATGTAGCGTTATTTCAATTCAGCAATTAGATTTTTTTTCTAGCTTGCCTGTAATGTACATTGAACAGACTTAAATGGTGCAAATAAATACAAATTTCAAAGGGCATGTACCTGAAAAGGTCAATACTTCAGGGGAAAAGAACCCTTAAGATATTACCATATAAAGACCTTCAACTTTAAAAGGTGTGGTCACACATTGCCGTTAAAGGAAACCTACCAATTCAAATGGTAGGTGTAAGCTGTAAGTACCGAGCACCAGCTCAGGGCGAGCAGGTGCCGGTGCTTACCTTCATTAGTGTTATTAACCGCTGTATCGCGGTTTTAACACTTTTTAAACTTTATAGCAGAAGCTGCTTTGGCGCTGCGCGTCTCCAGCATTTCCTATGTAGGCAGCTTCTGCTATAAAGTTTAAAAAGTGTAAAACCGCGATACAGCGGTTAATAACACTAATGAAAGCAAGCACCGGCACCAGCTCGCCCTGAGCTTTACACCTACCATTTGAATTGGTAGGTTTCCTTTAAAACTGCATCGCAATCAGCTTTCTGGTTGTTTTAGGTGCAGTTTTATTAACAGTTGAAAGACCTGAACTGGCAAATTGGATTTTGAAAGGGAAACCTGTTCCATAAATGTGATCCGCCTCTTAAAACTACACCTAAAACCACCTCAAAGCTAATTGAGGTAGCCCACAAAACAACTCATTTTCTGTAGAGAATTGCTCTGCATGAGAGAGTCAGCAGCTCGTGTGAATTATAAAGTGACTGGAATTACATTTTAAAATGTGGCATTCATGCCTCCACGCCAAAAAGGTTCCTGATCTCCGCTCTAGACAAAAGCCATCCCAAAGCCAACAGCCTTGGACTAAGAGTGAGTGACTCAAGAATACTGCCAGTATTTTGCGACTCTTGATTTATGGACACAAGATAATCAGACATGTATATGGGAGACATGAATTTACCTGGGAATGGTAGGTTACTTGGAGGACTTTGATCTCCTTATGGAGGAGTGTACAATTTGGATTTCTGGAATCTTCAGTTTACACTTCAATCTTGAATACATATTGTATAATCTCACAAGTCTAAGTCTTCTCTCCAAAGCCTATACTCCCTGTGGTGGATTTTTGGGTAGCTATTGTAGCAGGCAGATATTTTCCCATACGCCAACATGGGGGGTTGCCATCAGAAACAATTTTTTCAGTAACACCTAAATCAATATTCATACTATAGACCAAGTTCACAAGAATCTCTGGAAGGAGGGAAGGAGGTTCTGATTACTTTGGTCAATGCCAATACTCATGGCCAGGTGAGGACTGGAGCAGCACTGTTCTTTTGGCTGTCCAGTTAGAGACTGCCCTGATGTCAAAACGCCTTGCAGCTTTTAAAATGTCCCACTTCTGCATCTATCCTTTTCAGGAACCTTACTGAGGTTTCCAGTGGATTCCCACCAGGGCCAGGAAACCATTGTGGCTGGTAAGGGAGAAGTCCGTTTTTATGACCAGGCTTTCAGTCCCTGGAGGGAGAACGCCTAATTTCATCATGATCATGCATTGACTGCAAAGTGTTCATGAACTATACAGAAGAATAAACCAACAACCCATCTTTTTTTTTTTTTAAACTGCAGAATCGAGTAGTTGCCAGTACAAGAGAACAAAAGCATTCAACTTTCAAACAATGTAATGGCTTTTCTAATTTATTTTGAAAAAAAAAAAAAAAAAAAAAAAAAAAAAAAAGACTGACTCCAATACCAGGGAACATTAACATTTAATCACATGCTGTAACCCAGTGCTTGATTTGTGAGGTTTTTTTTTTTCAAAAATGAAAAAGCAGAAACGTGTATCAAGTAAAATTTCTCTTCTTCAGTTGGTACTAAGCCAAGTCTCATGGTATAAAAGAATTGATAAAGAAAGGAAAAAAAAAAAAAAAAAAAAAAAAAAAAAAAAAGTGCCTCACCAGACTGAGCAGCTGATGGTGTGCTGGACTGTCCAGAAATATCCGAGTCCTGGGTGCTCCACGGCCTGTCCCAACCAGTGAGGCTAAGGGATTGCAGACCAAGGCACAAGTCATTTGTATCAGGAAGGCCACGAGTAGACTGATCGTGTGATGTAGGGAAGAGCATCCTGCTTGCTGCAGCTCCCTCCGGATCTGTAAAATCTGCTCAGGAAAACAAGGACCAAAGTAGTGTTAAATACAAATGAAGCTCCACCTGCAGCAGGTAGTAACCACTGCTAATCCATTGCATGGTCACACCCTTTGCTTGTTGTGTTCAGATTTTAATGCAGTGGAGAGATGCAGAATCACAAAACAATTATATTTATGAAGACTCGTGCGCACAAATGCAGGCACTTTGCTTTGAGTGGCCCTGCCTTCATCCCTCACAGCCCTTCCAGAATCCCTCCCACAGATTTTTGGACAGACGCCAAGCCTGAATCAGCAAAAATGCAAGGCTTCATCATTGTGCTAGCATAATCTGTTTGCCTGGTATATAGACAGGAGATTGCTCCAAGTTCCCGTTTATCAGGAAGCCATAGGGAAAACCCAAATGAATTATGATGTATACTAGAATATTTAACATGCAAGTGACTAAAGGATTAATTAGGACATGCAACTAAACAGCCTGTACACATTAAGCTATGAGAAAGTACAACTGCTGCTGATTAGACAGGGCATTCATGAGAACGGCCTGGCTACCATATACACTACACTGCATTGTTTGGATCCTTTAGTTTTCTCCCTGTGGCTACCAACACTTAGTGTATATAGCGTTTACCACTGGGTATAGATGCATCACTATTAGATAAATAGTGTGCCCCTCTAGAGCTATAAAGGGAGGATGGCATTTAATAAAGGGGGCACAGTATGACTTAAGGGGGACTGCATGTAATAATTCATTAAGGGGCACTGTAAAGATTTCAATTAGAGGGCTCTGTACATATGTATAGTCATTGGGTATACTGTGGGATACAGAACCGGGAATTGGTCCTGGTGCTGCATTTCTGTATGAAGCTTGGTCCTATTACAGCACTTATGTATTGAACTCCATACTGGCACTATATGTGCCAAGCTTTGTTCTGGCGAAGTATACATTTAAATTGCTATAATTCAAGACAGGCACAATACATTTTAATTAAATGGGACACTTAAATGTTAAAATTAATTTGGGGGAGTAACTTAGTTGGATAGGGCTGCATACGCTATAATCCAAATGCATATCATATAGATACATATTTATGCCAAAATCCAGGGTGCTTTGTATACATTAATAACCTCTGGGGAGGGAGGGGGGGGGGGGGGGGGTGTCATTTTTTGAGATTCACCGTATACAACAAATTGCTTGCCCTGAGTGTAGGTAGAATGCCAATGTCTTTGCACAGATTGCATTTTAAAAGGAAATTACAATGAGGAAGTAGATCAGATGGTAGATTCTACCTGCCTGTGCCCTAATCTGCAATTTAAAAATCCTGGAACCCAACTTGTTAAAACTGGAGTTAATTTTACATATAAACTAAAATAAAGAGGCTTCTGGGGTGTGTACTATCCTTTGCTCCCAGTGTGCAGGCAGGCTAGCATACACACCATAGTAGCCTCTGCAGTTAAAACTATCTTTGTTAAATGTACTGTATATACTGGCGTATAAGACTACTTTTTAACCCCTTAAAATAATGGCTACAGTGGGGGGTCGTCTTATACGCCGGATATACGGGGGCCGCACTGTGTGAGGTGTTTTTTTTCCCCGTCAGCGCGCAGAGAGCCGCTTCCTGGGACCGCCACGCATGCGCGGCAGTCCGCCTCTCACAGTCATTAGAAGAGGCTTAGTACGCGCTGACGGGGCAGTGCGCTGTATGCTAATGCAGCCGCCCTGTCACAGCGGTCGGCGTCACAGAGCTGGGGGGTCACAGGCGGCACTTACAGAAGCATGTCGGATCTTCATTAATATCGCAGCTCACAGTTATGATCACCAGGCACTTGCTCTCTTGTTTGTTTTGCAAAGTTTTAAGCAGACTTTTTTTCATTTGGGAGAGGGGTAGTCTTATACAGTGAGTATATACCAAATTCTATATTTTTAGGGCAGAAGTTGGGGGTCGTCTTATACGCCGGCATATACGGTAAATTAACAAGTAAGGATTCAGGATTATTAAATTACAGATTAGGACAGAGGCAGGCAGAATCTACCACCAGATCTACTTATGGTGGTTTCCTGATGGTAGGTTTACTTCAATTACAAGAGCACAAGCCAGATTTTAACATTTTTTCCCCATTTTCATAGTTTGTGTAGCCGCCAGATTACAAAAGGTGTACCTTGAAGATGATCACATTTACCCTTGGCATTGGGGGTAGTGCAGACCCCAGTGAAATCCAGGGAGTTATCCAGCATGGCGTTTATCCTGCGGAAGATGTCAGCATTGCTACACGTAGAGAGAGCTGGGGTTTCAGGGCATCCCCAGCAATCCTTGCTTCTCCCTAGATCATCTTTCTAAGCAAGAAAAACAAAAAGCACACAATTACAGGAAGCCTTTTTATTTGACAGTCAGAAGGAAAAAATAAAATCTGAGTTGGAAAGCCTATCTAGGGAAGGTGTAATCCATTTTATTATGCCTTTAGTCTGTTTTGGTGGAACTTATCAGTATAGCTTTTCAATCTCTTACTACATACTGTGGCTTTAATATTTCTGGCCAATACGATTACAGAGAATTTTCAGAATTGCTGTAAAGCAACAACTCATTCACAATGATGCTCTTTACTTTTGAGCCCACCAACCAGAAGCCATAACGGTCTTTGTTTCCAGAGCTGTATTCAGGCTTATCCATGGGATAAATTGTACTTAAGTATTGCATTGCAATTGATTATATATTCCAGTGCAGTAAACCTCATTACCAAGTAACAGGCCAGGTCGCCTCTGAGGCCATCATCCCTTTAGTGAAAGCATGTGTGGTGATTGAGAGATGGCAGCATGCATGTGCCACCACATGGTTAAAAAGTTAATTGTGCCTGCAGTATAATACAGCAGATATCTCCCCCTGCCCATTCATGATCAACAAATGTAAAATTACGTTAACCAGTGGTGAACCATAGCTTATTGTGTACAGAGCTATGTGAGGGATAGTTTTCTGCAAAACAAATTTTATGTCCCCTTGGCAGTGTTAAATAAGCCATGCAATGTACTAGGAGGCTGAAAAACAAAATGTGGCAAAATTGGTAATGCATTAGTGTAATTTTCTTTTGTGATCCCACTATCCAAGCGAACAGTTGCCATGACAGCTAGCAGCATGTAGGAGGTTCCCATTGCTGTCTTTCAGCATAGTCTTTCCCATGCTGTGAACAATGCAACCATATACAATTTAAAAATAAAGAGAAATGTCTTACACTTTTGTCCCCCATAAAAATTAGAATAATGTGTTATCAGAAGGAGGTACAGTTGTCATAATTATATTAATGAAAGTCATCAAAAGTTACAGGTGTCAGACTTTGCATGAAGAAGGCTTACATCACTAAAGTTTAAAAATTCTTTTCTTCTTGACAAAATACATTTGATATTGCCACAATTGTACTAACCAAGTTTATGCCACACTCCCTGCTCCCGAGGAGTCAGCAGGCAAGTCATAATTATTTTGATCAGGACAAGGCAACTTTTTAGTTTGTTGCCATTTCACAACTTAACCAAAAATACAGCTCCCTTTTCCATTAAAAATCCTGTGTTAAGAAAAAAAAAAAAAAAAAACAAACAAAAAAAAAAAAACACCCATGCAGGTAGAAAAGGGCTACATTTATACATTTATGGAGTAAAAACAACAAACACCAACATTTTGACTATGGCTAAAGTCAGTTTCCTGAAGTTTGTATGATGAAACTTGAACAATTTCCCAATACCTAGTGTTTTATAGATCTCATCGGTGTCACTCTACAGGAAGCTCCATTGATTACTTCCCATGGATAATCTGTGTTAGATTATGTAGAAGAAACACCCTTTTATTTATTTAGAAGCACAAGTTATTAAGGGGACATTATATTGTAAAAGAAAATGGTTTAAGTGGTGTGGGGTGAAGATCTGATGCAAGGAACAGAAGACAAATTCAGTAGCAATAAGTCGTTATTGGTCAGGACTACACAACTTCTGTTCTGTGTGACAAAGTGGTAAACTACTGTATGCCATGAAGGTCAATTCTTACATAAGGTGCCAACTGTGCCCTAAAATTCCTGATGGCACTCCTGTATACAAGGAACGTAGAAATGTCAGTTGAGCATTTCAGTTTGTATTCTAGAGCAACTATACACCGAGTGGCATTTAAGGGGCAGTGCAGAGATCAAGGTAAGCAAAGGCTTCACTGATCATCCATGAAACATCACCAGCTGCAACATTCTAAACTGTACTTGTGACAGATCAGTACTGTAGTCACTCATCCACCTATCAGACATCTCGCCAAGCACAGTCAGGAAGTCAGTTACCTACTGTTCCACTGGACAAGGAGGGCGTGTTACCTACTGTTCCACTGATTGTATAGGGTCTTCATAACATGGTGGAATGACTGAGGTTGTGGTTTGGAGGTAGTATTTGGGCTCTGTATAGTCCCATTGGCAACACTAGTTTGGACACTTATAAAGACACTGTACTTCCCCCAAACCAAATATCACATCTCCTGGGAATTAAAATAAGTTCTGCATTTTAAAACGAGTCCATGAAAACCATGTACTGGGAACTTTTCTGCAAGAATACAAGTAGTTTTGATGCAATTTTGGTTACCTAAACATGTTTGAACCCCATTTCTCTGCTGCAAAAAAAAGATTTTCTTGCCGACCAAATACCATCTACTTTTTGTAATTAAAAAAATCTGAAAAGGTTCTCATATCTCCTACCGTTCAATGCAGCCTTTTTAAACCTACACAGCATATCTTCACAAATTGAACTATTGTGTTTGATAATATTTTACAGGGTTTGACAAGTTACTATAGATGTTTTCCAGAACACAAGCTACAATATATTATAGCAGAATGGCTGCCTGGTATTTGAGCATCTTTGTACTGAGAGGTATTATGCAATATATTTAGGCTATAGTTAAATTACATGACCCAATTTCTTAGGTTTCTCTGTAACGCAATGCCCGAGATTAAGTCTATAAAGTAGATAACCTAACCATTATTGAAGAAATCAACAAAGCAATACCGTGAATAGCACACCCTGCAATTTTGCACATAGTATAATCCAAAGCAGCAGCTTTACTGCAGAGTAAAAGCTCACAAATAAGCGTCATACCATCATTCCACATACTGTTCAGACCGGACATTATCACTGTCAGTGTCTAATCACAAAAGGCTGCTGCAAGGAAGACACATTGTAAATCAGACCTACCTCTCGTCTTACTGAGTCACTATCGCTGCTGCAGATGAATCCTATGCCAGCATGAGGAGCAACTAGTGGCATCAATGCCTGCACAAAGCACCGCCCTCAGAGAAACCTCATGCTTCATCTCCATGACTGGGCAGGGTCTGCCTGCACTTCCAGCTCCAATACAAATTCGCTTCGGTATGTGGACAGATTTACAGACATTTGGTTTCAACTGGATTAGTGGACAGTTTACAAGCGGGCAACACTCACCCAATAGTATATTATCTCATCTACAAGCCATGACTTAATATATACAATAATTGATTCCTTATAAGAATAGGTGCAGTTCATGCAAGCCAATAACCATCCTATTATCAACCGTTATGTAACAGGATAGAAGCCTTTTGATAGTTTGCTTGCACATTTAAAAAGCATATGTAGCACAAGATATCCATATACTAACAGAAGTAAGGCAGCCTCCCCTCCATCTAATAATAAATAATACTCCCCACTTCATCTGCACAGTATACAGCAAATACTGTTGGGAACAGGATGTAAAGATGAAACAACCCGCTTCTTTCCATCCTGCTCAATGACATATGTACAGCAGTGCTCATTGACCTATGGGGTACTGATAGAATATGGGGAACAAAGTATGGCATGCATTCTAGTATGGGGTACATGTGGTCAACCCAGCCTTGGGCTCCATTCACACATCCGTGTGGACAAACATGAGCCACAAGCCAAGTGTAGAGCTCTCTATAGTTTAAGAAGCTGCACACCTCAGACAGTTTTTGCTCAAAGCACCATGCATAATACTCCTCTCTATGGCAGGCGTGTGCTAGTAGTCTATGACCCGGCCCAGTTAAACCCTTACCTACCCTATGTACATCAACAACATCCATGGTTAAAGTAAATCTACAGGATAACCCAGGGACACTTACTCAGATCCAGGCACAGTGACTGGTAATAGTTGTACATTTGTTATCCATGGCATTCCTACTTCTAAAATAAATTTTGAAAATTAGACTGAAGCTCTGGAGGAGTTACAAGAGCCTTTTAGAGCTGCATTTCCACACTGAGCATAACATGCCTCAACAAACCCCCTGCCCGCGTAATCTAACAGCAGCAGGAAGCTCAGAGGGAGAGGAGACATGCTCTGCTCATTGTAACAGCTTGTGAATCTGCAGCACTCTGGAAACACCCCCCCCCCCCCCCAGGCTAATTAGCATCATTTTCAAAGTTTATTTTAGACAGAAGGAGGTCATGGATAACAAAGATTACCACAGTCTATAACCGTCCACCACTATGATCTGACTTTAGACACAAGTTTCTTTTAAGTAGATTTCTTGCACAATAATGGTGCAGTCACACATACGGCTTTGACTCAGTTTAGAAACTGCACCAAAGCGCACAATGGCATGCCACGGGCCAATTGCAAAAGCGATTCTATAGAAACACATGTGATCGAACCGTGGCATGCTGCCGTGTGCTTTGGTTCAGTTTCTAAACTGAGTGAAAACAGTATGTGTGACCACACCCTATTCGCAGTAGGACCAGGTCTCCCTCTGGGTGTCAGAGGCAGCTGGATACCCTAGAGCAGTGATGGCGAACCTTTTAGAGACCGAGTGCCCAAGTTACAACCAAAATCCGCTTTTTTAATCGCAAAGTGCCAAAATGGCAGTAACGTATTGCTACTTGTTCTTCCAATCGTATTGGCCCCCTGAGGCAAGCAATACAGTTGAAAGAAAGAGTATAAATTCAGACTTTTGTTGTAGCTTCTCACCAGGGTCTCTCTGTAGAGAAAGAATGAAGGGTCCAGCAGGGGGACCTCAAAAAGATACTGCAACCCTGTCCATGCCTTCTCACTTTTCCCGCAGTACCAAACAGCCAATGAATTGTTCCTAAAAAATAGCGCTGAGAGCAGCATCTCTAAAGATGCCTGGGACTGCAGAAAGATTTGATGGATTTGTTTCTGTCTGGTGAACTCTGTCCTGGGGTGATAACCTGAGTGCCCACAGAAATGGCTCTGAGTCTTGTCTGGCAAACTGTTGGTATGAAGGTAAAAGGGCTCTAAGTGCCACCTCTGGCACCTGTGCCATAGGTTGGCCACCACTGCCCTAGAGAGAAGGCAGAAGCAGTAACATCTCCACTCCTTACTGCCTAGTGCTGAGGTAGTGGCAGCACATAAGTTAATTTAAGTCTTAATGTGTGTGTAAAAAAATTAAAAAAATCCTCACTACACTAAAAAAATGTTTTGAAAAAGGAATATATACTATACATTAAAAATGTGTATTTTTGCTGTCTTTAGCGACTTCCACCCTTCCAAAAATACAAAATGTCCTTTATCACATTTATAGTATTTAACATAATAAAATGTAGTTAATGCCCTTAAATAAGGGTAAAAATATCCATCATTTTAAGGCCTAGTCAACATGGGGGTTATACAATTTCTCAATAGCACTTTTCTACAGAAGATCCACATTCTCAACTGTGGAAATGGAAGATACCCAGCGGCCTCCCATTGAGATTAAGGTGTAATGATACATCCGTGTGAGCATTGTCAGTTAACCCAGTCACTATTTGCGATGATTCTGACACTTGTAGCAAAGCCACTAACGGCAGATGTTACAATTCAGGACAGCGCCCCCTGCAGGAGCCCCTCCATAGGGCAGGCTGTATGCGCGCAGCTTTTACTACAAGAACCCTTCTACACTTGCGCGACACCAGAGAGCAGAAGCCGCGGTCCCCGTCTGCCCCTTCCCGCCAGCTCCAGACATGGGCGTGGCCCGTGGAACCCTGGAGCAGACAGAGCGGCCGCATCTCACTACAGTGACGAGCACCTGCAGCACCCCCCCCCCCTTGTCCTGTACAGGTGACACCCGCGTCCTGCGGCCACTTGCACACGTGTCAGAGGATGCACAGCACTGCTACCATCACTGCAGCCACTGACCTGCAAAAACAGCCCTCCCTACTCCAAGCAAGAGCGACTACAAGGATTCAAAATCACCAACCCTCCATTATAGCCTATGCAACGGTACACACCCAGCAGAGACCACCGTGCACAGCCCCTTACCAGTGGAAAAGCCATTGCACTGCTACAGGCTCCCCGAGGGCGGAGAGCAACTTGCGTCAAACTTTTTTTTTTTTTGTCTAAAAGCCAGTACCGCCGGAGCTCGTTATTGCACTCTATACGTTTTCGTTTTGCACCGAATTGCGCTCGGTAGCAGGTGACTTATATGCCCCGCCAAGTGCTGGATATCACTTCCACCTGCGCTGCCCCGCTGCACGCTGCCGGCCTGCGCAACTGCGGCCGCTGCTACATTCATGGAGGAGGGGCCTGAGGAGCTGAGGGCGTGGCGGAGGGGGACTGTGAGCAACAACAACTTGTATCCCACGGGGATGTACTATAGTAGTGAGAGCAGAGACCTAGAACCGGGGCACCAGCTCATCATGGCCTGTGCTCATTGTGTGGAGCCTGGTACAATGAAGAAATGTATATATATATATATATATATACATATATATATTACACCAAAAGCACAATGAGGCTGCACTGATCTTTTGCTAAACACGATCAAAACAGAATGTTAGCTCAACATGTGATCACGGGTGAAGCCCTGGATTGTGCCTCAAAACGCAATGTGTGAACGCGGCCTACACCCCATCTTTTTGTTTAATGAATGGTTTTCTCTAAAAATATTGGCTGCGGTCCTTAGGCTGTGTTCACACATGGAGTTTCCATTGTGGTTTGAATGCAGTACAACACCTGTTGCTGTTAACATTTGCATTTACAAAACAATGTAACCACAAATGTTAATTTTTGCGTTGTGTAAATGCAATGTTAACAGGAATGTTAACATGATGTAAATGAATTGTGTTAACATTCTGTTTTGTAAATGGAGATATTAACATAATGTACGGTAATTAGGATATCTCTTCTCAGCTGTGTTTCAAAATGCAACATTAACACAGGTTGTGAATGCAGCCTGTCAGGAGTCAGGCCATTGGGAGATGCAGGACTGGGAGATACAGTTATACAGTAAGGTCCCATTCACACCACCATAATAGTGACTAGCATGGGTGCACAATTTGCGGTCAGATAACAGCCACAATAGGGGACACATTTTTCAGGGCTGGTACGTCTGTAATCTGGCACACAGACACTGAAATAGGTGCAGTTCCAGGTGCTCTGCCAGGAATTGTGCCTAATTCCCCCATAATTCCATCTCCACGCCAAGAGGGTGTGAGGAGGATGTGCTTGGCGAATTAGTGCGCTGGCTCATGGTGTTCCTGCCCCTTGCCTGTGCATTGTAAGTAGCCTGCACCCGTTCAGGCGTAGGCTGTGGTGAGATTCTACACCAGGTCTGATAGACCCAGCAGTGGTGCCATCATACGCTGGCGCTAAGTGTGCTAGCGTAGGATTGTGCCTCCTAGAAGTCTATGGCACCCTGTCAAGTGTCTCACCGCACCATGACCGAGCCGGTCGGAGAGGGAAGGGGTGAGGAGAGCTTACTCCACTTCCCTTCTCCAACCTGTGTGCCGGATTCCAGTCTGGATGAGCACATGGCCATGTGAATAAGGCCTTATCATATATATATATATATATATATATATATATATATATATATATATATATATATAGAAAGAAAAACAGCAACACAGTCCTTTTAACGAAAAATTGTAATGGGTGCTGTCCTCTACTCTCAAAAGCCAGAGTCCAATAAATATCCAAAAAGATGAAAAACAGCAGCACTCCAATTTAGTGAAAAAACCTGGAGGTTGAATAAACAGTCCGTCAAAAAACGCATGAGTTAAAAAACGTTTCCGTTTTTTAAAAACGCATGCGTTTTTAACACATGTGCTTTTGCACAGACTGCCTAAAAACGGAACAAAAACGGGTTCAAAACGCCATGTGTGGCATCACCCTTATGGTGGTGGCACACCTGCCGTCTTGGCTGAGTTTGCAAACGCATATGCAGACCAAGCCACACCCACTCGGGTGGGCCGCGGCCCGATCGCATCAGCGTTTCTATTTTTTGGACATTTGGGCGTTTCTATGGTAACGCCTGCGACCGGGAACAAACCACCAGTGTTTTGCGTTAATGTAAAACACTGACGTCTCATTCCTGATCGCAGGCGTTTCCATAGAAACGCCAATGCTATCGGGCCGCAGCCCGCCCCAGTGGGTGCGGCTTGGTCTGCCTTTGCGTTTGCAAACGCAGCCCGAATGGCACGTGTGGCACCACCCTGAGGGTGATGCCACACATGGCATTTTGAACCCGTTTTTTGACCGTTTTTAAGCAGTCCGTCCAAAAACACATGTTTTTTTGAAAAACATACATTTTTTGAAAATGCATCCGTTTAATTAAGGTAATTGGTAAAACCTGTGAAAAACGCATGCATTTTTTTAACAGAACGCTTAAAAACAGACCAAAAACGGGTTCAAAACGCCATGTGTTGCATCACCCTAAGGCCCCTTCTCCACTGGCGTTTTTCACGCGCGAGTTCTGCGCGTGCATTTGACGCTCAGAACTCGCATTGCACTCTGTCCCATTGTATTCAATGGGTCTTTCTCCATTAGCGTGGTTTTTAACGCGCGTGCTTGCGTTCGTTTGCACGCGCGTCAAAATCGCAGCATGCTCTATTTTTGCGGGTCACGCGCGTTTTTCACGCCCCATTCAAGTCTATGGAGATGCATCAAGAACGCATTGCACTCGCAATCATTGCAAGTGCAATGCGAGTGCAATGCGTTTTAAACGTAAGGGTTGCTAGGTGACCAGAATAACATTATTTCCCCTGCTCGCGATCGAGCATTTAATTAAAAAAACACAATGAAGAACAGTGAAGAATAGAATAAAATCATTGTACACAGTGAACACAGTGACCACAGGATCATTTAAGATAAAAACACAATGCAGAACACAGTGCAGAATAGATTACAGATGTTCGGCACATCTGCTTACTTGTCGGGAGATACGCGCGGAACGGTGCGAACAAAATAGCATGTGAAGAACAATATATATGTGTGAAGAATACATTGCAGATGTATGGAAACATCTGCAATGTGTTCTTTACACACATATATATTGTTCTTCACATGCTATTTTGTTCGCGCCGTTCCGCGCGTATCTCCCGACAAGTAAGCAGATGTGCCGAACATCTGTAATCTATTCTGCACTGTGTTCTGCATTGTGTTTTTATCTTAAATGATCCTGTGGTCACTGTGTTCACTGTGTACAATGATTTTATTCTATTCTTCACTGTTCTTCACATCTGCTAAATTGTCGGGAGATAATATACGCGCGGAACAGTGAAGAATAGATCGCCGATGTTTGCAAATTATCAGAAGACATTATTTTTCAATTAAATAACACATTTTAATCCCAAACCATGGTCCCTTTGAAATATGCTCGAGTCTCCCATTGAATCGCGCGTCAAAAATGCGCCGAAAACGCAAAAAAAACGCAAATTACTCCAAGGAAAAATGCAACAAAAACGCAGCAAAAACGTCAGTTTTTCACGCATTGCACACGCACGTGAAACGCAACGCTAGTGTGCAAGAGGCCTAAGTCTTTTTTCACTAAATTGGAGTGCTGCCGTCTTTCATCTTTTTGGATATATATATATATATAATCGCCATTTGAACCATTTAGTGTTTTCAAAACATCAATATATATTATACTCGAGTATAAGTCGAGTTTTTCAGCACTATTTTTTTTCAGCAGTATATATATATATATATATATATATATATATATATATATATATAAAAAATTAATAGTCACCTTTTCCAATTCCCCCGGGCAGGTCTTCTTCTTACTTCATGTGTGCCAGGTCAATGACAGGTCCGTCATGATGTCAGCTGCTGTCAGCTACACGTGAAGTAAGAAGAGGAGATGCCCGGGGTGTCAGAAAGTACTCAGTTTATTTTTTTATGTGCTGGGCATACAGGAGGCTGGCAGGCTATATACCAAAGGGGGCTGACTGGCTATATACTAAAGGGGCTGGCTATATACTACAAGGGGCTGGCTGGCTACTACAGGGGGGCTGGCTATATACCAAAGGGGGCTGGCTATATTGTACAGGGGGCTAGCTATACGAAGGATTATAAACCAAACACACTGACATACAGGTGTGTGCCCCCCTTTGGCAGGATCTGCAGTTCTTTTAGCTTCTTATGCCTTTATTCTAAAGAAAAAAAAGGCTTTACAAATTATGCAAATGAGCCTGAGAGGCTCCAGGCTCCATTAACACCTATGGACCCAGGAGCCCATATATCTCATTTGCATAATTAAAACGCCTTTTTTTCAAAGCCAGGTCATAAGAAGCTAAAAGAAGAGCAGACCCTGTCAGATGGGACACTCCAGTATGTCAGTGTGCTTGTTTTATAATTCTACAGTCAGGTTGTAGATGTCCTTTAAGGTCCTTAGCACTTTGTGCAGCACATTTACAAGACATTGATGGCCCTGACTCAGGAGTTGAGCAAGTGCCATCAGCAGAGGTTGTCAGCTGTAAAATACAGCTGATACACAGCTGCAATAGCTGAGATTGCAGATAGCCCTGTTCTCGTTGTTCAGCTATTGATGCTGCAGTCAATGAAAACTGTCATTTAAATTAAATTTGGGGAGAAGAGGAACTTAGGAACTCAAGTGTGCATTAGGTAAGTAATGATTTAATTTCTTTTTTTTTTTTTTTTAATATCCCGCAGTATTGGAGCTAATAGATATAGTTGAAACCAAAAGTGTACATACACTTTATTAACCCTTAAGGACGCAGGTTTTTTTCGCTCAATTCTCGCTCTCCACCTTCAAAAATCCATAACTTTTCATTTTTATGTGTACAGAGCTGTGTGAGGGCTTATTTTGTGCGTAACAAATTTTACTTTTCTGTTATGTTATTTATTATTCCATGCAGTGTACTGGGAAGTTGGAAAAAAATTCCAAATGTGGAAAAATTGAAGAAGAAAAAAACGCATGTGGGTCACGTTCTTGTGGGCTCAGTTTTTATGACTTTCACTCTGTGCTCCAAATAACACCTCTACTTTATTCTTTGGTTCGGTACAATCACGGTGATACCAAATTTATACAGGTTTTATTGCGTTTTAATACATTTTCAAAAATTAAATGAATGTGTACAAAGAAAAAAAAATTGACATCTTCTGACGCTAATATCTTTTTCATACTTTGGCGCACGGAGCTGTGTCATGTGTCACATTTTTTGCAAAATAAGCCGACGTTTACATTGCTACCATTTTGAGGTCTGTGCGACATTTTGATAATTTTTTATTCCATTTTTATGTGATGTAAAATGGTATATAAGTCGTGTTGTGGACATTTGTGCGCCATTTTTCCGTTTTGGGGGTCACCGGCGGTAATAACAATTTTTATATTTTGATAGATCTGGCATTTTGGGACGCGGCGATACCTAATGTGTTTGTGATTTTTACTGTTTATTATGTTTTATATCAGTTCTAGGGAAAGGGGATGATTGGAATTTTTAATATTTTATACATTTTTTAAATTTTTTAAAATTTTTTTTTCGCTATTTCTTAGACCATCTAGGGTACTTTAACCCTAGATGGTCCGATTGTTCCTCCCATATACTGCAATACAACTGTATTGCAGTGTATAGCGTTTTTGCATAGGATTCATTACAATGAGCCACTGGCTCATTGTAACAAATCTTCATAAACCAAGCAGCCTCGGGTCTGACAAAGACCCGCGGCTGTCATGGCAACCGATCGCCGCTTGGGGGAGTGACAATCTCAAGAAAGATGGCAGCGCCCACGTGCCGCTGTCTTTTACCGCCATTAATAGCCGTGATCGGTGCAAACAGGTGAGCCCTATGCATACACTCTCCGCACCTCTGCGCTGTAGAGCTATGGCGCAGAGCGTTAAGGGGTTAAAAGACATATATGCATAATCTGAAATTAAATCAGAATAAACCTTTCCTGGTTTGGGTCAATTAGGATTACCAAAATTATTTGTAATTGCCAAAATGCCAGAATAATTGGAGAAAAAAAAGTTTTAAGGCATTATTCCTTTTTGTGAAGTCAAAAGTTTACATACACTTGAGCCAGTAGGTGGGTATTTCCAGAACCCCTAAGTGCTGTAGCTTTAGGCCACGGTCACACGCTTCGCTAGGCGTCCGTTCATAACGCGACGCTAGCGCACAGGGGCGGTCCTCGGCCCGAACGCACATGCGTTTCCAGGGAAACGCATGCAATCGGCTTATCAATCGCAATCGCCCCTGTGCGTTAGCGGCACGTTATGAACGTACGCCTAGTTGAACGTGTGACCGCGGCCTTAAAGGCTGTTGCACTGAGCAGAACAGGTCTCACCTCCCACTGCAATTCCTGCTGCTAGATTGCTCATCGGACCCAATGCGATCAGAAGAAAGTGGTATTTTAAGTTCCTCTGATCCACTCTTACCAGTCAATGGAGCACAGGATGATCCTCTAAGTAAATAATCCCATGTCCACATTGTATGAAATATAACTAAGGGTACATTCACACGTACGTTCGCCGTGATGGAGAGGAGGAGTGGTGACCTCTCCCCTCTCCATTGCCATGCATGGCGCACATGTCCTATCTTTTCCCCATGTTTTAACGGTATGGTGCTGCATGTGTACTGCACCGTATCGCTCCATGCGCCCATTGCCGGCCAACGGGTGACATATGTATGGCCACAAGATTGCAGTCATATAAACGTCCCCCTACATAACTCTAAAACAGCGATGGCAAACCTTTTAGAGACCGAGTGCCCAAACTACAACCAAGACTAACTTGTTTATCGCTAAGTGCCAACACAGAAATGTATTAGTGATTTACACTCCCTGCTCTGTCACAGCTACAATGATAATCCAGATCTGTCCACACCTTTCCACTCCTCCAGTAGTCCCAGGTAGCGCTGTCACTTTAAAATAGCTCTGTGCACAGAAAGTCCTGGGCTGTCTGGGACTGCAGGAAGATACCTGGAGTCCTCTTTGGTGATGGCCTGGGTGCACACAGAGAGGGCTCCGAGTGCCACCTCTGGCATCAGTGCCATAGGTTCGCCACCACTGCTCTAAAGCCTCTTTTTTGCAAACACCAGGGCATGAGAAGCTAAAATAAGAGTACTTCATGCCAGAGGGGCAAACACCAGTATGTCAGTGTGCTTGGGTTACAATCCTTGATCCTGGTGATAGATGTCCTTTAGGTCAGGTAAATTGGTTTTTACCATTTATTTGAGAGATTTGCACTTTGCCTTTGATCAATTATTAGGATTTACTCTGGGAGTCCAGACACGAAAGTGAGTTGACCTCAGCAGTGATACCGTGACATCGGATGCTCCCGTACTGGATTATGAGCGCTAGGGTGCAAACCTAATCTTTTGGAATATAATCCTCTTTGAAAAAATGGGACTGGTGAGTCTGACTATTCTAAGGCTGCTGTTCTTGGAGATCAGTGGGAATGAGCAGTAACATTTTAACAGTTTTATTTCAATGCTGTTCCTGCAGTTTAGCAAGGCCTGCATCTCAGGATTGTCCCATGAAGATTACATGGCAACATTTCTTTGTGTTTAGAACAAGGATGCTTTTTAACTCCAGCTATAATACTTCTTTACAATAGAGAAATCCTGTTGCCTAGAAACGTTACTGTACTTACATTCAAGTTCACAGATTATTATACCCCCTCGGTCCAAAAACAGTAACCCTTTAATGAATTTAGATTTAGTACCTTCACATTATTCAGTCCCAGTCTTTATTACTTACATTTAGACTTTCCCCATTATTAATTTATATATAGCCCTTCCCACCTACTATATAGGTAAAATTAATAAAAGTTACTTACCTCTGTGTTATCACACAGTGCTGATGCAGATACCAGTGATTCTTTTTTTGCCCTGTATGGATCTGCCTATAGCTTTTGGCAGATCCACACTTCTGGTGGGCAATTTCTATGGGGCATGTGGGCCTCATGTCAGTTGCTTGATCAGCCCTTGTTGTATGTTTTTGATTAAATATGCAGTTAGAATTTTACCTAATTTGCCATTTTTGTTTTTTCTTTTTGTGAGCTTGATTAAAGTGCTTTGTAAAATAGTTAATTTATTAACTGTTTGCACACGCTTGCTAAATGAGTGTTAATTTATTTGCTGTTAGTATGTCATTCTTATGCACATTTATTTACTGCTTGCATACTGTAACTTTGGTGCCGTTATGGTTGTCTTGCAATATATTTTCTGCTTCCAATGAATATCTCTATTTCTACTCTAAATTCCCTACCACCTTCCCATTTTATTCTAGATTCTCTTATTAACGGTTTTCAATTAATTTTATTGGTCCTAATAATTATTTAAACAAACTTTTGCAGTAATATCAGTCCAGCTACTGCTGTGCTTTACATGCTACTGGAACGACTTCCTGATAGCAAAAAGGGTCCCACCGTCACTTTTTGATGGCAGCAAGGCAAGTGATCCTTCAACGTTGCAAGCAGGGCCAGCGCCAGCAATGGGCATAGTGCCGGGGCCCAGAGCTACTTAGCGAGCCCACATAAGGCTGTAAGTAAGGAATCCATGGGAGTTAGGGGGGCTGTATCAAATGAATCTATGGGGTGTGAGGGGGTGCTTATATAAAATAACCATGAGGGGACTGTTTGGTATGATAAACTAGGGAATTTTTGGTATGATAAACTAGGGAACTGTTTTAGTTTCTGAATTTTTAATGTCACCACATGAGATTACTGCAAAGGGGGCTCACTGAGGCTCTGTTGCCCAGGGTCTTACAGAAACCTGGAGCCAACCCTGGTTGCAAGTCAACATCTTCCCCAACCAAATTTGCTTCCTCTTTTTGGCTCCAGGGAGTTGGCTCTGTATGATTCGGAGGGTGATCCCCTCACATTGCAGTTAGATAATGACTACCTCACAGAGGTGCAAAGATTTCCCATTCCATTCTCATTTCTTTGACTATTTACTCCATTTCTGTTTACACTTGATGTTTCACTAAAATTGTAATTGAAAAACAGAACAGGCTCTTCTCTATGTATAAATATAGTAACTCTAAATAGGTGCCGATTCATTTTGTAATACATCTTTTTAGTAATTTAAGATCAATTTATTTTCTAATGCTTTCTTTTTACCCCAGCATTATTTTCTTATAACCTCTTCTCTGGAGAAGTTTGCTGCGTTGTCCTTCATCCAGCAACCTTTAATCTGGACCATACATTTACAACAGCACAGAACCACTTATTGTAGAAGTTGTACAGTCATTAAGGGATTTTCCAGCAGAAGTATATTAATGATTTAGTAGACTCCTATAGAACAGAACTCTTCTACTGAGTCAGTTCACATGCTTAATTCTGGAATTGGTGAATTGGTTGGAATCCTTAGTCTTTGCTCCTAATTATTTATTCTAAGGACCAATTATTATTCTAATGACCAATCCTATAAAAAGATCATCAATATATTTAGGCCGGAAATCCCCTTATAACAGAAGCATAAACAATATAAAGGAAAGGTATCAGAAGCAATAGTAATGGCGTATGAAAGCCTTTTTGTTACTTCTTAGAGTTTCATGCACGTACGGGTCCCTGATGTCATGCTTCCCTTTTTATAGCAGAAAAAAATCATAGGGGCTGCTAATAATAGGACCCACTGTTCATGCAACTTTATAGAAACTGTTGGCAAGTGGAAGGGCTTCCATTTACCATCAGTATTGGACTTTCATCAAAAGAGATGTGAACTGAGCATTCGATAGCTTTCAAACATGGAAATGTTAATGGTTTAATTTTGATGCTAGATTTCCTTTAAAGGGGTTGTCCAAGCATTTTGAAAAATAAATATATACTTACCTTGTCCGGCACTCCTGGTGTCCCACACCACAGTCTTCTGCTGCTGTGCATTAGTTTCAATTTGTATCAGACACTAGGAAATCAGCCACAGGTCTAGGGGCATGGAAGGGACAGACAGCGGCATAGGACACCGGAAGTGTCCCAGATAAGGTAAGTATACGTTTATTATATTGTACAGCCCACTCCAGGCCACCTATATATTTTTTTTAACATACTTGGATAACCCCTTTAAGACAAGTGGGTGGTGCTTAAAGGGTTTCTGCAAACACAGTGCCATATAGTACAACCTTTCAAGCAACACTCTCTACCATTCGACTGTGCTTGACAACTGCAGCCAGCGCCTTCACTCACCCATTACTGTATCTTCTTAATTTTGAGGCTTGGTGGACGATCTAAAGGTTGACTCCAAAGATAATAGAGTGATGGTGTATCCAAGCAACAAGTTTTTATTTTATACTGAAAGGACACTATTACAAGTACAAAAAACACACAAAACACTTCATCATGTTAAATTTATGCAGAGACTTTATAGATGTAATAAATAAAATGAGATCTTCCCACTGAAACAGTACACAGGACTAGTAAACAGTACAAAGCCACAGTAGTCACTCCAGAGGTAAACAGTGTTATTCTGTCATATTGTCATATCCCATGAGTGTGTATTGATCAAAGAATCAGAATGCAGGTGCCTATAGTACAGAGAGCACAGACTGAAACACAAGTAGATCTCTTTTTTTAACAGCATCTAAATGCTAATTTATTCTAATCTTTACATATCATTTAGTTAAGCTAAAAGATAAATTACCTAGTAATTTGACAGAACCAAGTCCCACCTAGATATATTCGCAATAGACTTATGTATCCATATAGTTTGAGGTCACCTATGATAGGGATTCTCTATTGTAGAACACGGAAACACTGTAGGGTTGTAAACATAATATTATTTTGTGGGGTTTTTTTATCCTATCATTTTTTAACATATAAATAATAAAAGAAAGCTGCAGATCTGTAACATTATTTCATAACAATATTTAAGGTTCTACCCTTTGTTAATAATCACATTTGTGGGGCTAAATAATATTCAGGCCATGCGAGTGCTGTATCTTTACTTCTTTCAGTATACAAGTTTGCTTTTTTATTTATGGTTATGAATGAACAACAATTAGCATTTTCTCATGATGACTTATATGAAAAAATATTAATTTATCAGCAATGGCAGATGTTCCACAGGTCACGCAGCATCTGATCTTTACAATGATTTCAGTGCAAATATATAAAACCAATACCACAAGCGCACTCTCTATTACTGTCTGATCATTGTGTCAGGGCCTGGACAATGTCCTTTGCTAGCATAGTGGCTATCACCATTTTTTCACTATTGATAGTCAGCAATCCAGAAGTAGCATCCTTTAGAGTCAAGGTCACCAGGACGAGGGTTCCACTGGACACGGTTTTAGCTGCAAATCTGTGGGGGCAAAATAAATATTATTAACACATTTCTGTGCTTGTACAAATATATTTTTCTAAATCATTTTACTATGTTAAACAAATTATAGAAGTAGGGTATGAAGAGAAACATAGGCCCAAATATATTATTGTGTCTGCATCAGTTTTTTGTCTAATTTTGCACCCGTGTCTTTGAAGCTTGCACATGTATTTGTGCCACTTTTGTGTCATGTTCCACTTTCTCAGAGACTTTATAAAACTGTACACCTAAAGGAGCCCTAATTCTGTTGAAACTGCATGACGCAAAGTGCACCAAAAAAAAGATGCAACTGTGCCACAACCTGAAAACTGTCTGAACATGAGCGAGGCAAAGTCACAAAAGACAGATTGCACCCGTTTTCATATATTTGGGCCATCGTGTGAAACAAGCAAAAGGCAGCACTCAAAATATAAGATTATTTCTAAAGCCCTATAGACAATTTAAAAAATGAGCCAATGATTGTTCGTAAGAGCTGTTAACAATCCTGGGCCATTGTGATAGAGCTTTAGTTGCATTACTGTAAGAGATTAGAAGAGAAAAATGTATTCTGTCCCCTCATTTGTTTAGTTTTTTTTTCCCTGGTACCAGCAAGCCATCCCATGTGGTCCAGGTGTTTTTAATTCTATACAAACACACACACACATGTTGCAATTAACAAAGAAATTTTATTTAAAATATTTTAACTGTATTCAAATCCTAATTCCCAAATAAAAAAAACACAACATATAGCTGAATGTAGGAAACCAGAAGAAGAATGAAGTGTCTAAAGACTGAACACACCATGCAGGCACTACCTTATACATTTGGGGTCTGCCTCAGGAATATCTGTATCACTGTATTAGGAAAACAACTAGTTAACACATGGTAAACTGTAGCAAGTGTTAAATATTGTTTTGAATATGATACAAGCCAAAACATGTGGAGAAAACTGTAGATTATTCAAGAGACATACACTCACCGGCCACTTTATTAGGTACACCTGTCCAACTGCTCGTTAACACTTAATTTCTAATCAGCCAATCACATGGCGGCAACTCAGTGCATTTAGGCATGTAGACATAGTCAAGACAATCTCCTGCAGTTCAAACCGAGCATCAGTATGGGGAAGAAAGGTGATTTGAGTGCCTTTGAACGTGGCATGGTTGTTGGTGCCAGAAGGGCTGGTCTGAGTATTTCAGAAACTGCTGATCTACTGGGATTTTCAGGCACAACCATCTCTAGGGTTTACAGAGAATGTTCCGAAAAAGAAAAAACATCCAGTGAGTGGCAGTTCTGTGGGCGGAAATGCCTTGTTGATGCCAGAGGTCAGAGGAGAATGGGCAGACTGGTTCGAGCTGATAGAAAGGCAACAGTGACTCAAATCGCCACCCGTTACAACCAAGGTAGGCAGAAGAGCATACCTCCCAACATTTGTGAAAGGGAAAGAGGGACAAAATGGCGGCACGCTACACGTGCCGCGGCGATCCCCCTAAGCCACACCCCCAATCACTCCCTGGCCACGCCCCAAATTTTAGCCATATTATAATAATAAAAATGATCTCAATAAAAAAAAAATATATATTATCCTCATTGGGATTAGAACCCAGAACCTGCAGTGTCCACGTATAATAATATCACAGCGCCTCAACCAACTGAGCTATAATCTCAGTGATTATCTATGTGTAGAATTTTGGTAACTAAGAACTATGACTACTGTTACACTGTGACACAGATTTAATGCCTTGGTATATAGGGAGGGATCTTCTCAGAGATGATTGTAATTATTGAGACTATTATTATTATTATTATTATTATTATTATTATTATTGAGATGATGATTATTATTTTTACCATTATTAATAATCATCTCCATAATAATAAAATGTATAATAATAATAATAATAATAGTCTCAATAATTACAATAATAATCTCTGAGAAGATCCCTCTATATATCAGGGCATTAGTCTGTGTCACAGTGTAAATGGCAGATAACACTTCTTAGTTACCAGAAATACTCAGCTCTGTAACACTGGGCTTATAGCTCAGTTAGTTAAGCTTCTGTCTATGGTGCATTTATGGTGCATTTTGGTGCATTCTGTCTATGGTTAATTTAATTAAATAAAGAGCTTGTGTCTGGGGAAGCCCTGGAGACCATATATGGACAGATGCTGATCTGAGCTGATGACGTGGTCCCTGCTCTCTCAGCTAAGCCGACACTTCTCTGAAAAGGATTCCCTGCCTGATGTCTGCTCTGGGTAACCCTAGGAGATGCAGTGACCATCAGTTCTGGCTTTCAAAGTATTTACTATGGGGACACAGCGCCGGGACACAGCGGGACCTGGGGGGAAAATCCGTGACAATCTGACAGCTGCCCGTTTCGCGGGGCAGAGGTAAGAAAAACGGGAAAGTCCCGTCAAAATCGGGACGGTTGGGAGCTATGGAAGAGCATCTCTGAACGCACAGTACGTCGAACTTTGAGGCAGATGGGCTACAGCAGCAGAAGACCACACCGGGTGCCACTCCTTTCAGCTAAGAACAGGAAACTGTGGCTACAATTTGCACAAGCTTATCAAAATTTTTGTGGATTTACTGGACGGCTGATGATGTCAGTAGCTTTTCCCTTGGAGTGTCACATGATTGTGTAACCTAACAACTGATCCACAGATATGAATGGCACATGGATGACTTGTTACATCTGCAATGTCTACCCCATGTATGTATCCGATCACATGAAATCACAGCATGCCTCCATGGAGGCACAGGTAGGAGAAGAGGTGTAGGAGAAGAGGTCCATGGAGGCATGGTGAGGAGTAGAAATCCATAGAGGCATGCTGTGATCAGGACTTTAGATGACATCACCCTGAGCACATGACATTAAGTGTCCAGAGCTCTCATTTTCTGCATAGCATATCATAGCAGTGCAGAGCAGCATATCATAGCACTGAGACCTGCCAATCAGAAACAAGGAGGCAGAGCAATGCAGTAACCACTGAATATGCAGGGCCTCACTGAACTCATTTAGTGTAATTGGACTCACATCAGCTTAGCTGCATATAAGTTAACCAACTGATTTGTTAACATTCCAACCATGGAAAGGAACCATTTAGGGATAAGGGCAATGCTTTTTAATCAAAGTTTTTAATAGTATTTATTTGGGTGGGTTATTTTAAATGGAAAGTTGTCTGTGGAGTCTACTTTAGACCAGCTATTAGTTGGTCTAGTTTAAGGAGGCCACACCCCCTTTCCAGGCAAGTCAGAAACTAAAAATGGTCTAAAACCTTTAATACAATGTTGAACAAGGCATTTCAGGTACAAGTTACTCCAGTATTCTGATATAGAGAGCGTGTCTTTAGTATTTTCAAGATTTCGAGCCATATGTCCACAAAAACAGTGCGCCCATATTTCAACAGTTTTTGTGGATCTACTGGACGGCTGATGATGTCAGTAGTTTGTCCCTTGGAGTGTCAAGTGATTGTGTAACCTAAGAACTGATCCACAAATATGGATGGCACATGGATGACTTGTTGCATCTCTATTTTTCACATTCCAGTAGACTTGGGAGAGCACACGGGCAAGAATAGGACATGCTCTGAGATTTATTTATTTAGGAGCACTAGGCTCATACACATTGCTGAGGAAACCACATCTGGTGTTCCATCTGTGCTGGCCATTAAGCTGAGCCACTGATGGTAATACATTTGTGTGATCAGGATAATCCAGCAGCACTCTTTATGAAATCTCCTCTCATCTATTTCTTCCTTGCATTTGTATTTGTTTGAAATACTGTACAGGACAATGCTCTGTGTGGCTAAAAGTCAATTCTTATGGTACACAGATAACAAGCATAAGAATTTTGAACACTTCTTACCTGTATTCTTTATCTGCACCACAAGGAACACGATTCATGTTAGCAGCAGATATAACTCGCTGTACAATGACATGATCACTTTGATATTTCCCAGATACTGACAATCGTTCTGTGATCTCATTCATACCAGTTAGTTTACCTGCATTACAGAGAGGCAAATTGTAATGTACCGTACATGCTGTAAGATATTTTTCATTACTACTATTGTAGTGTAAAATGGTGTCATTGTGATGCTATCACTGTGCTCATATAATTTCTAAAATAAAATAAATAAATGACCCAACAAAATAATCAAAGGGGTATTCCAGGAATAGGTATCATTTATATACAATTGGGTTCTTAAAATATAAGCTAATATTTAATTATTTGTTATTTAAAATTTTGCTCCCCTGAAGAATTAAAATGCTACTGACCCTTTGATCAGTCCAGACACAGGACAGAAGATGGCGGCTGGTCACATATCGGGAGCAGGTCATGTGATTACTCCATGCCTGAGCAGGTCATGTGATTACCACTATGTTTGGCTGTAGTTAGTTGGTTTGGCGCATCCTGTATGATCAGTGTTGTGGTGAGACATCATCTCAGTGAGGTAATGTGCAGTAATGGCAGATACACATCATTACTATGTTAACAGAGCAGGACAGTCTGTTACATCACCACTAGGAGCAAAGCATTAGATGGAGGAGGAGTTACTGAGAACTAAAGGATCATGGGACTTGTAGTTTCCAGTGGCGGACATTTTGATGGTAACTCTGAGGCCATAAAATTTTGTGAATCATAAAATAAAACTATTTAGCCCCTTACCGACATGTGACGTAGTACTGGATTTAACCCATTAATTACAATGTGCGACAGTAGTATGGCAGTATATGGTAGGATTAATCAGACAACCTAGGGTTAAAGTACCCTAGGGGGTCTTAAAAATAGTAAAAAAAAAAAGTTAAAAAATAAAAATTATATAAAAAACCCTAAAAATTCAAATCATCCCCTTTCCCTAGAAGTTATATAAATAAACAGTAAAAATCATAAACAAATTAGGTATCGCTGTGTCCGAAAATGCCAGATCAAAAATATAATAACGGTTTTTCATGGCCTTTAACCCTGGAATGGAGAATAGCGGCCAAAGTCGAAAATGGCACTTTTTTTGAAAAAAATAAAAAATTCAATGGTGATTAAAAGGTCGTATAGTTCTAAAAATGGTAGCATTGAAAATGTCATCAGTCACAAAAAACGTCACCACCCTCAGCTCCGTACACTGAAGAATGAAAAAGCAACGGAAATGGCAAAAAAAAAAAAAATTGTACAGGAGGTTTAAATTCTTGTAAATGTATGAAAACATTATACAAATTTGGTATCCCTGTGATCTTAACGACCCAAAGAATAAAGTAGACATGTTATTTGGGGTGCAGAGTGAAAGCCGTAAAATCCCAGCCCACAAGAAAACGGCACAAATGCGTTTTTTCACCAATTTTACTGCATTTGGAATTTTTTTTCCTGCTTCCCAGTACACGGCATGGAATATTAAATGCCATCACTATGAAGTGCAATTTGTTATGCAATAAACAAGCCCATACACAGCTCTGTACATGGAAAAATAAAAAAGTTTTGTGACTCATGACATTCAGGTTTCTTAGATTATTTTATTTATAGCATCATGGGTTTTTGTATCAGATGTTCATATTCTGGGAATACCCCTTGACACAAGCTACATTTTCTTTTGCATTTTGATATTTCTTTTGCAGTAAGTTATGTGTGTGTGTGTATATATATATATATATATATATATATATATATATATATTATATAGCGTTAGAAAAACAAGGTAAACTATGTGGATCTGGCAGGTGAAAACCACATCCAGTATTATATCTCCTTTATATTATGTGCCTGTCATATCTGCACATCTTTACTCACCCTGCTCTCTTTTGAATTCATTTTCACTCATGAATACAGGAAGCATTAGCTCTCCCACTGGCGGCTGGATGGACACATAGAACTGGCGCATATGCGTGCTGAAAAATGAACATATTATATACATTGTTATTCATTAACTATACACAAAATTTACAAACATAATTATTGAAATAAATATAAACAAAATGTATGCTCTCACCATAGTTGGAAGTTGGCAGCTTGTGTGGAGTCACAGAAATCTATTCCCATGATTACAGTAGCACTATCTCCTGGCGCCAGTGATTCTGTGAAATAAAATGCATATACTGACAACTGTGCACACATCAGACTATGGGGCAGATTAATCAAACTGTTTGCAAGACCTGGTACCACATTTATGAAAAGGCTGCCACCCCCTAGATACTTTTGTGAATGGTCCGCCAAAAGGGTCATGTCCTCTGCAAAATGTGCAATGTGTGCCATTGGGTTTAAAGGGCATGGCCTAAATTGCAGCAAAAAATGAAATGCAAAAAAAAAGGGCAGATTGTTCTGCACCAACCTATAGACGGTGCAAAGTTAGATTATAAAAGTCTTAAACTATGCCAGATTTCTCATTCAGCATAAGAAAGAGAGATTTATCAGAAGTATCTGAGGTAAAACTGTTCTAGATGCCCATGGAAACTAAACAGAGTTCTGCTTTAAAGGAAACCTACCATTTGATTTGATGCACTACGAAGCAAACATGCCTTGAGAATGGTGTTGCTACACTGATGCAGGATCTTATCTTGGTTAATCCCTGAGCTGAGTGGTTTTGGTGAAAAAACAATTATACCATTCTGGACCTTGGGAAAGCTGGGACAGACTGGCTTACACATTAGATGGGAGCTTGGAATTGCAAATGGCTGCTATGTAAAGTATGACTAAGCATGACGAGTCAAACACTAATCAACCTTAGCTGAATGACTCATACACAGCAGCTGGGGGATGGTTCAGCAATTGATTTTTCTGTCTAGCAGGAAGAGAAGTGCAGGAGATGATGATGCAATCAGAGAGAAACTTCCCTGCTATGAGAAGCAGCAAAGCAAGCGCCAGAGCAGAGATAGAAGCCACAGAGCTTCATTATCATAATGTTATATCTGTTTTATCAGCAAAACCACTAAGCACAGGGATTAACCAAGATATGATCCTGCATCAGTGTAGCTACAGCATTCTCAAGGTATGTTTGCTTCATATTGCATCAAATCAAATGGTAGGTTTCCTGTAATTTTATAAACAGCTGTGGGAAATTGAAAACTAAGCTCTGATTGTATACCATGGGAAACTATAACACTTCTGCTCTCAGACACTTTTGATAAATCTTTTCTATCATACATTCAGTGGCGAGAATTTATCAGAAGTTTCTTGGGTAAAACTGTTCTAGTTGGACATGGCACCCAATCAGATCTCATCTTTGATTTTACAAACAGCTGTGGGAAAAGGAAAGCTGAGCTCTGATTGCTTGTTATGGGCAAATAGAACAGCTCTTCTCTCAGACACTTCTGATAAATCTCCCCCAGTGTATATACATGTTTGTAAAAGTTTTTAACATATACAGGCACCGTGTGGTCAGTTGTGTTGTATGTATATGTTACTTAGGAGCTCAGTGTGGGACATAGTTATTATCCAGGGAACACTCAAACCTAAGTGACTATGGTATATTTAGGGGGACAGTGTATTGTGCTGTAAAAAGCTGAAGACTGCTAGGTGGCAAATGGTAAATCACGACAGGAAAAAGTTGTCATGACTTTCTTTACCTATATCTTTAAGTTTCTTTACTCCACTTCTACCTGTGCTTGATCAGCACTGTCGTCACTAGCTAACCTTCTAGTGTGAGAGACAATGATATGCAAGGGATATAGTGCATGATGGTAAAACGTATTTTGGGCTAAGATGGGGGAGATGGGGCACATAAATTAGCCTGCACAAGACCCCAATATTCTCCAGGTTCTTGACAGAGGCTCCTTCTCCTACAGGTTCATGCCAGAGATGTTGAGTTTATACACAGTTCTATTTTATGGAAAAAAAAAAATTAAGATATTTTGTGTACTGAACATGCAGTTAGTGAACAGCACTTGCGCCCTGTATACTTTCAGTCAGCATAGATAGTAACACAACACACTGTTAGTTGTGTTGTTTATGTAATATTTTAAATTTTACTGTAAATTACATACTGTAAATTACAAATGTTTTCTTACAAGACATACAAAAACATTAACTTATCTTAATATAATGATATTTCAAATAGTCAAATGTTATCTAAGCCGTAAGGTGAATGATGCAATGGATGTCAGCTGTGAGGTCTGTGAAAAAGCAGGAGGGAGGAGCTGTACAGGAGCACAAAGGTGGGGGCCAAGAGCTGAGCAGTCTGCAGCATGACAATTCACATGTTGTTATTTGATATACATCCAAACCTAAGCCCAATCCCTAGGACTACATAGAATATTTTGCAAGGTAAGTTATAACACACAATTATATTGTAATGCAAATGCTTAGAGAAAGCAGAAAGGAATATTTGCACTACAGCTGTAATGGGCTTTTCTGTGTCTTTAGTGAAAATGAGGTCCCTGGTGACAGGTTCCCTTTAAACATGCAGGGCATAAGGTAGCGAAGCAAATGAGTGGTAGTGCTATAGTGCAATAAGGTAGTATGTATATAAGAAGTGCATTATACAGTCAAGTAGAGGGTGCAGGGATGGAAAGATGTGTTTAATAATAAATAATAATAATTCTTTATTTATATAGCTCACACAGATTATACAGCGCTGCACAAAGCTTGCCAAATCGGTCCCTGTCCCCAATAGGTCTCTCAATCTAATCAACATACCAGTATGTTTTTGGAATGTGGGAGGAAACCAGAGGACCTGAAGGAAACCCACGCAAACACGGAGAGAAAATACAAACTCTTATGTACCTACATTAAGTCATTAGAGTGTTTAGCAAATCTGTTCTCTCTGTAAGCGCCTGCTGGGCTACTAGTTATATTGGTGTTATATTATCACCATGCTATTCATTTACAAAAAAAAGATTTGAAAGGTTTACCTATTTCCTGAAACTCTTGCATCCTCATGCCACACAGCAGCTTGGGCTCACTTGTACGGATATTTTTCACTTCACTGTCAGTGTTGTTTGAGATCTTTATTTGAACAGAGACCATGCGCTGATCAGGTGTAAAGGGCTGGCGGCTGAATATATACTCCATAGAGAGACCCTCTCCTGTCATCCGATGCAGCAACTCAAATGTGCGCCCAGAAGAAAATATAGGACTGATAACCTGAAGATGTAAAATGAACAGGGATACAGGATCATATGTTGGAATTAACTAGAATTGGTACTATCCATCACTGCACAGCACAATGTTACTTACTGCTGGGGTTAGAGATGTGTCTGTTAATGATAAACCTTCAAGGTCACTCACGAGGCTGGATGAGACAATACTTCCTGAAGTTGTAGGAGGAGCAGAGGGAACTGAGACTATGAGACAAAAAACTTTTAAGTCAGCTTAAATTACCGCATATAAAAGGTTTTCATATATATCATGGAAGAAATTATACTACATAGTGAGGCTCATTTACCAAGGGTCCGCGATTCGCGCCATTTAAAAGGGGTTTGTGTCGCACGCAATCAGATTTGGACGCATTGGCGCCGGCTTTCATGTGACAGAAATGGGGGGGGGGATGCCGTCAGGCGATCCGACTGATTCGAACTAAGCACGGAATTTAACTTTTATACACAGGGAAGAAGAAGGTGAACTCCGGCGGACCTGAGCGAGGAGCGACACATGCGGGATATCGGCACAGTGCATTATCGTCGGACAGTCCAGATCGGGGATCGCGACTCAGACGGGTAAATAAATGTGCCCCAGTATCTGCATTACATTAATGGAAGTGGGTTGTTGATGCAGTCATATATTTCCGTGCTATATTTGATAGAAATGATTTTCCCTAGTCAATTATTCATAGATGTACGTCACAAAAGAACTTTCTTTTAGCCATACATACTATTATGTTGCATACTAAAAAAAAACTATAATCTTGTATGCCAAAAGTTATCTGTGTAAAGCCATAAACTAAGGCTATCTGCCTACAAATGTTGGCAAAATTAGCTATAAAAACAAATCTTAATATCAGTTTTTCCAGGTTGATTTGCTTCAGTCTGGCATCTGTTTTTAATGGATCCTATAGATACATACTGGGGAGGGTTAGAAGTGGAAAAAAAGTACTTCATGTTTTATTTTTATAGTGTTCATCCTGGTATTTGTAGGCAAGTGGAATCCCATAGTTTTTTTTAGTTTTTACTGTGTTTAAGTTCGGTTAAAAAAAATGTTTCTCAGTGTTACCATATTCTGAACCTATATATATATGAAGCTATTTGTTGGAGCAGTTGTTTAAAATTCTCCTGGGCCGGGTTTATATGGAATGGATTCGCAGGCTGGTAGTGGGGCGGTCCATTCCACCTTCCTATTTGGGCTAGGTTAGGTTTTGTGTCATCCAGCACTTTGGAGTTTTGTTTGGGTTTTATGCCTGAATGTGAAGGCTATACTTTTGTATAAATAAATGCAGACAAGACTTGTTTTGGACTGAACTTTGGTGTCACTGTCTTGATCTGTACCGCAAATCTCTGTTACTGGGTCTCTACTGGGCCAATTCCCCACAATATTTTTACAAGCGTTTTAAAAACGTTATTTCAATGTTTTATATAATTTTTATGTGTGAGGGGTTAATAGCAGGTGTTAGCAGTTGGCTTCTGTGCTATGATGTAGCAAAAGCTGCTATATATCTGTAGTCAATGGGACTGAAAATAGAAGGATGGGCTCATATTATAGTTCATAATGCAACAGGAAGGCATTAAGTCAATGCAGTCTCCAGCAGAATTGCCTTCAAATAGACCCATGGGAATGTATCCCACACTATATATGTTCAAAACAAACAAAACCTTGCATTCAGCATTGATGATATGTTTGAGGCCCAAAAGTAACAAACCATGCTGTTCATAAAGATGCCAGCGCAAATTATCCACATGTCCACATTTTACGTACAGTCATCTAGATCCAGTAATGACATCTCCTTGCTCTCTTTGGGCTGCTTCACTGCTTGCTTTGTTCCTGCAGACTAAGTATAGAAAAGAAAATAAATGCATATGCTCCCCCTGAAAGTACTGCATCAAACATAAGAAAAGTCTGTTGAAGTATTGCTATTTATACTTTTGATAGGGATATAATTTACGCATGACGTTAAAAATATACATATTAACGTAATGGGGGCCTTTTAGGCCCCCATGCACATAATATGGAAAGACACACTTAAATAACCTTCACAAATTTATTTCAAAATTGCTCAATAAAATATGAATAGTGGACAACATTTTAATTATAATTTTTCACAGAAATTTTTTTTTCCCCCCAAATTTCATGCAAAGAAATTAAAACACACAAAATTGAATATAAATCTATAGGAAACTAGCTGCAGCTACATTTTTATTCTAACTTTCTTTTCTATTATATTAGTCTTCCAAACAATTCTGACATGTTATTAATTCAGAAGAGTGTTCTTTGCAAACAGTTTCCTTACAAGTGGAACAATATCGCTCAGTTTTCCCCTCTATGTTTCTTGGACACATGAAACAACGCTTTTGTTTTCTTTCTCCTGGCTCTAGAATAATCTGAAACTGTATACAACACCATTTCATTGCTTCTTTAGTTTGCTTTGGCAAGCATTTCAAGTCGCTTTGCTCTATCATGTGAGCCATTACAGTACCAACAAGTAATAGCTTTTGCAAGCAGAAAATTGCCTAGTTCAACATTGGTGAAATAATTGTCCATAGTGATGTTTCTACCTGAATTGAATATTGGAATAGCAAGAATTTTGACTATTTCAGACCCCAGATACTTCTGTGTATACTGTGTATTCAGTCTATACTGTCAGTGTACTTCAGTATAAAATAAAGTAATTTGAGACACAAACACTTCTGAGAACATGATAAAAACAGCGTTTAAAAAACAAGCATTGTTACACCATAATGCCTATGAAAAAAAATTATATAAACAACTGGATATTATCAACAATTACATACTTGAGGAATACCTGGAGTTTCAAAATTCTAACAAAAGTAATTTTGCAGATAATAGCAAAAATGTAAGCATGGGGGCCTAAAAGGCCCCCAATATGCATTCTAGGGTTAAAATATTGTCGTTTTTATTGTTTCATTAAATCAGTTATAAAGTGCATACATATGAATAGCATCAACGTGATTCGCGCACAACAAACTGTTCTTCTTGGCTAACGGAGACAAAGAGTGCGCTGCACTCAAAACGCGTTACTGCTATTCATATTTATGCAGCTTATAACTGATTTGATGGAAGAATAAAGACGACAAGATTTTAAATAAGTGCTGGATTCCTTTATTATTTATTGGAGAGCTGAGTATTTGCAGAGTCTGTGGTCTGTATTAGTGTGACTTGCGCTTGTTTTATGAGATAGAATGGAGACTTACATGCTTCTTTTGTTTAGGTTCAGGCTGTGGTTGTTCTTTCTCCTCTTCTTCTTCATCATCCTCTTCTGATGAAGATTCGCTCTCAGATTCACTCTCTGAGGTGCTCTCTTCTGAAGCTGATTTTTTTGATGCTCTTAAAGGGGCTTTTTTCCCTTTTGTTGTTGCTTTTTGTTCTCGATCACTCTCATCACTGTAAATTGATCAAGAATACCCCTTTTAAGCTTAATCATTATTTCTTTGTCCACAAACCCATTTACTTATTAAGTTTATTTTTAGTTATACCTAAGAATATGTTTATTGACACAACGGCTGTATAAATATTAAATCCCCTACTGAAGGCCAATAGTACAGAGTGTTAAACTTTCCCACAATCTTTATGGATTGCTAAGAAACAGGACTGACTTGGTTTTAAAATGTCACAGTTCCCAAAAAGTGTCCTGTGCTTTTATGTCTTGATGTGTATATCAGAAGAATTATTGCTCATTTTTTTTTAACAGTTCACTGTACCTCCCCTCACTCTGTGGTTCTTTCTTCTTTTCCTTTTTCTTCTCCTCCTTTTCAGACTCATCTTCTTCTTCTTCACTTTCTTCCTCCTCTTCACTTTCAGACTCTGAACCGCTACCACTGCTACTCCCACCACTCTCTGACTCGCTCACTGATTCTGGTTCTGTAATAAAATGAAAGGGTTTGTCAGCACATGTGAATTTTAGGTGTGTATGTCCTAGCCCTCCGTTTTAAGGGTAAATAGGTAATCCTCCCCATGTACCCTTTCAATGGAGAGCAATGATGTGATGTGAGCCAAACTAGCTTTCAACTAATCTCTCACCACTGTCTGCAGACTCCGTTGGTCCTGATTCGCCTTCTGAATCAGAATAGAATGGTTTTTCCTCCCTCTCTTTCCTCTTCTCCCTGCTTGGGCACTTAGTCCATTCAGGTACCTGGAAGGGTCAACTGCATTACTATATGCAAGAAAAGGTAAAGTAGAAATAACATGCCAAAGCAGAAAAAAAATTAACAAAAAAATAGAAATAAAGCAGAAGATCAAGAAAAATAAAATCAAAACGTACACTGCATTTTCACAACAAAACCCCACAAAAATTGGTTTTGAGGAAGAGGAACCCATCTGTATGTTAAATTGGAAGGGCTCCACTCACCTGAAGATTAACTATTGAATTGAATCTAACTAACCAATATCCAAACTTATACACAAGGCTGTCCGCACTATTTAGAACAGGGAACAACTTGGCACTTTTGGCATGAGATACTTTAAATTGACCAATCAGCTAGACCCCTTGGAAGAGGAAGTGCTGAGAAGGATCAGCACTGGTGTCTTGAGATTTGACAACTATGTTCCTTAAAAAATATTAGTAAATTATATATGTTTCTATTGAAAACACATCTTAAGATTTACTATACACATTACAAAGTTGGATAGAAAGAAGCCAAAAACAAAATAGGTGCAGTGTTAGCAAGGTTTACAGTGTAAGGGTTAGGATAAGCAATAAGAGCACAAAGCAGAAAGCCGATTTTCATGCATTTTGAGTTCAGCTAGAACTGATGCAGTGACAATAAAAGGAGAAATCTACCACATCACTGATATAATGTGAATTTCCGAGTACAATATATTTTTTAAACAATTCTCCTTTGAATCATATTATAGACAGTTGTGATATCAAGATTGTGAGATGAGGAAGTAGGTCACTGCACACTGAAGAGTCCGTGCACACTCAATGACACACAAGTAACACCTCTTTCCACTCGCCCAGCAGGCTGATGTGACACTCTGTTGGTTCAGAGTCTTCACCTTCCTAAATACAATGGAAGATAGTAGTTTATAATACATTATTATATCTGAAAAGTCCCTACACTGCAGACAACATTGGTGTGTGATAATGTATTTTATGATTTATAACTTGGACCCAGTGGGGATGAAAAAGGAACCTTCAGCAAAAGCACAAGACAGTGATGAAAAATAAAGCAAGCGCTTAGAAAAGGACAGTATTTGTGCAGGATAAAAGGCAGCATAACACTGCAAGGGGGATAGCGGTGGGCAATGCCCACATCCCTATATACTCAGGTTAGCACGCACAGCTTCCTTCACCTCCACGTTGCGGACAGACGGATCGGGAGCATCTTCTGGCCAATCTGGTAGCTCCTGATATCCAACAGCTTTGGCATTCAACAGGTGAGAAAGTGAGCCCAACTGAAAGTGATCCCGATCTGTGTGCAGACCAAAAAAATCTGTTTCACTCATCCTTTTTTACAAATGTATGCAGACAGGCGTACAATCTGTTTGTATCCATTATACATTTAGTATAATATTAGAAATCTGTTATTTTAAGAGGTCACAAAAGCCTTCTTAGACAGAGACGTGAAGGTGCTAAACAAAAGGTAAAAGGGAGACTATTTTTTTAATCAGACTCTATAGATCTGTTTGTTTATGAAAACATGTCAGATAGACTGCAGAACAACTCCAGAATGACCCCTTACATACTCATAATGGCCCACATTTATCAAAACTAGTGTAGTCTGTACTATGTGCAGTTTGCCTGTGGAGTGTGCAGAGTGCAGCAGATTCATCAAAACTGGCACATTCATCTGTTGCCCCCTGCACTGCTCTGTGCACTTTTTTATGCTGCAGAATTGTGGTGCAAACAGAATTGTAGCTCATGTCAGTAATTAATGAGCCCCAAACTCTGACTAAGCGTTAAGTTATAGACCCCGGCTGGGAACAAGGCATCACTGATGGGTATGTGCAAGGCATCTTGATTCTGTTATAGAGATATGGAAATTATTCCTCTATTATGTTATTTGTATAGACACACTATATTTGTGATACTTTCAGTGAATATTACTTGTGAACGAACTCATATGCACTTTGACATTTATATTATTTAATATGCATTCTTGATTACTGTCCCAGCCCTGTGGCAATATACTTTTGGAGTCCTACATTTTTGGTTTTATGATTTGTTGCAATATGATCTTTTAACGTATTATGTTTAATAAAAATTCAATTGTTGGACCAAAATACTCTCAGTGCTGATATGTGTAAAGAGAGCTGGTCATGATTTATTGTGGGAGGGGCATAATTTTCCACCTAGCCTAATATTTGGAATTGTCTGATGCCCCTTTAGGTGCACATATTTTCTGTATTGTCGGACACAGTGCAGCCGTGACACAAAACTGGCACAGACACTTTAACACTTCATAAGTACATTTGCAAGCAGATTGAATGTTCTTTTCAGTGGAAAGTCAGACAGAAAACTGGCGCCAAAACTTTAATACATGTGGCCCCTGATGGTTGATGTCTTTTATATATATATTTTCCATTGTATCACAAATTTCCACTGAAAGGAAATGCTGGAGTTGTAAATTATTCTTAAAGATGTATAAATTGCTAAATTAGGAAAATGAAAAAAAGAAATACTAACTTTCACAACCCACAGCTATATGTACCCTTTGTGGAAGTGGCCATACAAAGTAATAATAATAAACTTTATTTCTATATACTGTATATTTATTTCGCATAATCGCTTTCCAAAAGTAATCCTTTTTGCAAGCTTTTTGTGTGGGGTGGGTTATAAGAATGGCACACTTTTGGGGTACATATAATAATGTGATGAATACCTTTAAATGGCGACTCCAAAATAGGTGCAGGCTTTTGAGCCAGAAAGAGCTTCTTGGCATGCTTGCTAAGCGCTCCACTTTTTTCTGTGGGTATGATCAACTGGCGAATGAATCTTGTTCTGTCTCTGATGTCATAATTTTGGTCATACTTGGCCAGATTCAGGACATACTGAGTGAGGAGCTTTGTCTAAAAACAAATAGTATAAATAAATAATTTAATAAGGTCAAATACACATCCAAAAATATAGTAGGGATATCAACATCTAAAAAATGGAGAGAAACAATGGGGCACATTTACTTACCCGTCCATGTCGCGATCCCTGATCCGGAATGTCCGGCGATCATGCATTGTGCCGCGATTCACGTAGATCGTGTGCCCCATATCCTGCATGTGACGCTTCCCCGCATAGGTCCCCCGGAGTTCACCTTCTTCTTCCCGATGTATGTAATTGCATGTCTTGCGACACAATTTTAATGTAAAATCCCACGCTCAGTCCGAATCCGTCGGATCTTCCGACGGCCCACCCCCGATTTCTGTCGCATGAAAGTCAGTGCGATTGCGCCAAAATCCGATCTTGTGCGACACAATACCCTTTTAAATACTTGTCCCAGCTGTGCGAAATTTGAAAACGTTGGAATATCGACGAAAGTGCGATCCGCAGACCCTTAGTAAATAAACCCCAATATGCATTGAAATGTCAAATGCATTGTTTCTAGAACTGGCTTATGGGATGAAAGCATACTTTATCAGTTTCCCCAGTCTTCCTGAAGATGTCTTCTTCTAGAGATGCTTCTAGAGATGGCAGAACTCTCTGAATGGTTTCTAAGCTTGCGTTCTCAGCCCCCCACACCATCGGCGGATCGCTGAGCGCGGCGCTCTGCAATTTCCATCAGCTCCATAGGGATTAATGGAACAGAATGGCCATGCACCGGCGTCTGCTCCATTAGTCTTAAGAGCAGTGAGGGGTCGTTCGGACCCCTCGTTTCCGCGATCTGCGGGGGTCTCAGCACTGAGACCCCCACTGATCAGCAAGTTAGGCCCTATCCCGTGGATACAGCCTAACTTGCCTTTGTGGGAAAACCCCATTAATAACTGCCTGACTTCATGCAGGGGCTCTGATAGACCCCCTGTCTGCAACCAGGCAGTTATTCATACTTATAACCTGCTACACAAGGCTGATTCTAGCCTTTTTGCTGCCTGAGCCGAAAAATGAATTGCCACCCCACCCTAATCATAATATTAACTAGCCGTAGCAATGGCTGCATGATACATCCACTGCTAAAATACTACTCCTATGAACAAGAATATAACTTTATAATATTCATGGCAAAACATGATCAAATCGTGGATTTGTATCATGGCACATGCGGCCCTGCTGCTGCGCTGGGATCTGTAGGCAGCAGTGTGCGGGCCCTACTGTAGACAATAAAGAAGTAAGAAACGGGAAAATATGGACATCATTCCTTTGTCAGGTTTGTAGCCATTTCTGATTAGGTGGTATGTGAACCACATATCTACTGTGCTGGAGTGTACATTCATAGCACAGTTAGTTGCTTAGAATTTGTGTATTTTTACAATGACATGATGGAAGTAGGCAAAGATTACAGAAATCGAAAATGACCCAGACTCACAATTGTTAAATGTGATACTGATATCTTAGTTACAAATATTTTAAGAAAACTGTTTAACCCATTGTAGGAGAATGTAAAAATCACATACCTGCTTTGAATTAGTTAGATACAGCTTTGCCGCAAGGTTTATTGTCTGCAGTTTTACAATGTCTTCTTCATTAGTAAATGACTTGGCCATCTTCCTCAGCACATCAGGAGCTATTTTGGGCACATGTTCACAGTACTCACCAATCAGCCACAAGATACTAGCTCTAGCCATTGGCACCTGAAATAACAGCAGCAACAATGTTTTACTTTCTTAAAAAGTTGCTTTTCCGCACACAGAATAATTTAATTATGGGAATGAAGTCATTTCAGTGGTTAGAGCTTCATTTAATGTAGTTGTACATTTAGATTATATTTTCATCCTTCCTAGCTGTTACTGTACTGTACTGTTACTGTTATTTGATGAACCATATACTATTTGATGTAGTTTATTTATTTAATGTACCATATATTCCGGCGTATAAGACGACCTGGTGTATAAGACGACCCCCCTACTTTCCTGTTAAAATATAGAGTTTAAGATATATTCGCCGTATAAGACTACCCCTTTTCCAACGCATACAAAACACCGGTAAAAATTAAAATTATGCCCCCCTCCCAGAAGCCATAATTAATGTCCTGCCCCCCCTCAGTAGCTATAATTAATGTCCTGCCCCCCCCCCCCCCCAAGTAACAGGCAGGCCCGCGGCTGTCACAATTCAAAACATCTGCCCGCTGTGCTGCGCCGAGTTATCAGCGCAGCGCAGGGGTCAGGTGCGGGCCTCTGACTGACTGACTGACCGGCAGCGGAGCTTCGGTGGATCGCGGGAAAGGTGAGAAACATTACCGGCGTATAAGACGACCCCAGACCAGACAGAAGATTTTTCAGTCTTCAAAAGTCGTCTTATACGCTGGAATATACGGTATTTATATAAAAAAATATACTGTTGCAGGTGCACTTTCTGAATAAACTTTGTTTGAAATTTTATATATTACAGTACAGGCGGTCCCCTACTTAAGGACACCCGACTTACGGATGACCCATAGTTAAAGACGGACCCCTCTGCCCACTGTGACCTCTGGTGTAGCTCTCCGGATGCTTTAGTATAGTCCCAGACTGCACTAATCAGCTGTAAGGTGTCTGTAATGAAGTTTTATTGATAATCCTTGGTCCAATTACAGCAAAAAAAAATTAAACTCCAATTGTCACTGGGGCAAAAAATTTTTTTGTCTGGATCTACAATTATAAAATATGCAGTTTCGACTTACGTACAAATTCAACTTAAGAACAAACCTGCGGACCCTATTTTGTATGTAACCCGGGGACTGCCTGTATATTAATATTTCTGTACATTATAATTAATATCACACCAATGTAATTTTTGTATTTTTACTTTTGTTTCATATTTGCTACCCATCCCATAGGTTATATATTCTTTCCTTCAGTTAATTTTTAAATTAGATTTCTAAAGTATTAGCACCGTAGATACTCGAGTATAAGCTGAGTTTTTCAGCACAATTTTTGTGCTGAAAAAGTACCACTTGGTATATGAATAAAATAAACTCTGTACTGACCTTTCCTATGCCCCCCACCTCTTCTAGATCCCTACCGCCGGCAGTGCCATGTTCATGTACGCTCGCGGTGTAAAGACTATGACTTTGGCAAGCTTTTCCACCCAAGGCCTAGTCAATAGGTTTACACAGGTTTTTGTGGTAAAATTAGGGGCCTTGGCTTATGTTCGGGTCGGTTTATGCTCAAGTATATATGGTTTATGGTTTTTAATAAAACTTTAATTGATATATTTTATATTTTTGGCTAAATGTTTGATTTGGGTAAGAATGTACCTAACAACCTCAAGATGTTAATGCTATAACTGAAAGCACAGAGTTAAAACAACATAACAAGGCAAAACATTGTTAAAACAACGATGATTCTATTTATGCATTATAAGCATTTACTATATTACATAGTATAAGGCAGGAAAAAGATGCCATCAAGTCCAACCTTTAAGAATTAAATAAATGTTTTATTCCCAGAAAGGCATCCAGACCTCTCCTAAACATGTACATAGAGTCCGCCATAACAACCTCCTGCGGCAGAGAGTTCCATAGTCTCACTGCTCTTACAGTAAAGAACCTTTGTCTATGTTTATGGTAGAACCGCCTCTCCTCTAGGCATAGAGGATGGCCACTTAATCCTGGTCACAGGCCTAGGTATAAAAAGATCTTTGGAGAGATCCTTGTGCTGCCCGTTCAGGTATTTGTACATTGTAATGAGGTCTCCCCTCAGTCGGCTTTTTTCTAAACTGAATAATCCCAAATTTTATAATCTGTCATTGTATTCTAGTCCCCCCATTTCCCTAATAATCTTGGTTGCTCTCCTCTGCACCCGTCCCAGTTCTACCATGTCCTTTTTATACACTGGTGCCCAAAACTGTACACAATATTCCATGTGTGGTCTGACCAGGGATTTATATAAGGGCAAAACTATATCTTTATCATGAGGATCAATTCCTATCTTTTGTTACATCCCATGATTTTATTTGCTTTAGCAGCAGGACTTGGCTCTGGTCACTAAAATTAAGTTTACCATCCCCCCAAGTCCTTTTCAACTACAGTTTTACCAAGTAATTGACTGTTTAAAACATAATTATACTTTTTGTTTCGATGGCCCAAGTGCATAACTTTACATTTATATACATTAAACCTCATCAACCATTTCTCTGCCCACTCCTCAAGCTTCCACAAATCCCTCTGTAATGCTAAACTATCGGCCTCAGTATTTATTACTTTACACAGCTTAGTATCATCTGCAAATATTGAAACTTGACTGTGTAAACCCACTACAAGGTCATTAATAAAAATAATAAAAAGAAGTGGCCCTAATACTGACCCCGGTGGCACTCCACTGGTAACGTCAACCCAATCTGAGAATGTGCCATTAATGACGACCCTCTGCTTTCTATCACTAAGCCAATTACTTACCCAAATACACAGATTTTCCCCTAGTCCCAGCAGTCTCATTTTATGTATCAACCTTTTATGTGGCACTGTGTCAAATGCCTTTGAAAAGTACAGATATACAACATCCACAGCGTCCCCTAGATCCAGTCTAGAACTTACTTCCTCGTAGATTAGTCTGACAGGACCGATCTCTCATAAACCCATGCTGACGCTGGGTTATAAGGTTATGTACAGTGAGATACTCCAGGATAGTATCTCTAACAAACCCCTCAAATATTTTCTCCACCACAGAAGTTAGACTCACAGGTCTCTAGTTTGCAGTTTGATCCTTTTTTGTATATTGGTACCACATTTGCTATGTGCCAGTCCTGTGGAACATAACCAGCCCTTAGTGAATCTTCGAATATTATAAATAACGGTCTGTCTATCTACTTTTTTTTTTTTAGTTTCCCTATCATTTATATACTTGAAAAATAATTTGGGATTATTTTTGCTCTCTCTGGCAATATTTCTCTCAGTCTCTATTTTTGTGGCCTTTATCTGCTTTTTACAGGATTTATTTTTCTCTCTATAATCCTGTAATGCCTCAAAGCTACTTTTACGTTTTAGCACCTTAAACACCTTATCTTTCTCGCTTATTGCTTTCCTAACAAGACTAGGTAACTGTCCCCCATTATAAGTACTTCACCATGCTTTGAAGCCGCATCCATTTGACCTATCAGCATTTCCTCTGCTGCCTCCATTATATTTGGGGCCTTATAACAAACCCTTGTAATATTTTATTATTCTTTTTCCCTCCTCTTATCTCCACCCATAGGGACTCCACATTTTCACTGAGGTCATCTCGCAGGACATGGATCATCATTCATGGATTTTCATAACTCCTGTATACCTGGATATTATCAGTTAACTTGGCCATGTGTTTTATTATTTCACTGTGCTGTGCTGGCTGCATTTGGAGTAATTTCTTGATAACCACCACGGATTCTGCAACAACCAGCTCTGTAAGAAATGCAAACAAAGTTAATTATATTTGGCTAAAATTTACTAAATTCAAGCTTTATTTTAAATACAGGACTGCAGAAAATCAAAACATATGCATAAGTTCTATATTAAAGTGTCACATCCTTGGCGCGCTAGAACTACTGGATGAGGCAGAAGGTGGGCACTTGCTTTACCTGAATCTATGTTAATGCTGCTGTAATAACAAGATTTTATTGACTCGTATGTTTGACTCGCCCTTAGAAACACCATTCGACTTACCGTCCCGATTTGACAGTAGCTGAACGAGCCCATTGAGACAGGTATCACGGACTTTGCCAATGTTGGTAGCACATCGGCCAATGGCCTGTATTGAAGCAGCCACAAAATCTTTATCCATGCTGCGAATGTAAGTCTGAAGGATAATCATAAATTTATTGTCGGTCTCTGTACATTTTTAATAAATATATACAAAAAGACAGGAAATAATTCACAGAAAAATATCTAACTTTTATTTAATCACTAGTTTTAAAATTTATATACAAATAGGAACAAACCACAGTGGAACAAGCAGCAAGAATTCTAGGGAACATGTCTATTAATTCATACTAAATATAGTGGTCATTAATGTTATCATTTACAGAAAATCTACTATTTTATTTGATGGATTATTAACCAAACATACCTTGAGAATGCTGTAGCTACACTGATGCAGAATAATATCTTGTTTAATCCCTGAGATGAGTGGTTTTGATAAAAAAACTATTATAACATTCAGGATAAAGAGTCGCTCCTTCTCTTCTTACACTGCTCTGGAGAATGATGTAATCACGGACAGGCAGAAGTAATCAATCACTGCACCATCCCCCTGCTGCTGTGTATGAGTGATCCAGCTCTGCTTGATTAGTCCTGTCTGGAACAGTGCAGGCAGCTCATGTAATGTGTTTATGTACTGTAAGAAGCATTCAATCCAGCTTTCCCAAGGTACTGAATGTCATAATTGTTTTTTCAGCAAAACCACTCAACTCAGAGATTAAACAAGATATGCCGCTGCATCAGAGTAGCTACAGCATTCTCAAGGTATGTTTGGTTCATAATGCATGAAATCAAATGGTACATTTCCTTAAATGCAAACTTTCTAAGCATCCAAAATATAATCAGCAAATAAAAATATATCAATCCAACATTGGATAAAGGTTTTAAGAAATAAATTGTGTTAATACAAGACTCACACTGCACAACTGTTTGTTGACCTAGATACTCTCAATTGATTACATAAAATAATTAGTGACATGTGAATTCTGCCCCATGCTTACTTGGAATTCTCGCAAAATGATGGAAATGTTGGTCTCATTCGCCAGGTTTGTCAGGACTTCAAGCTGCATAGGATAAAACATTTCATTGTTTTAATAAAAACATAATGGCTAAAATAGACTTTTGTAATATTAAAATCTTTTACTCTTCGGAAGTGTGAGACTTGGTACGTAAAATTACTCAGAGGAGGATTCTGCATTTCTAGCTCCCATATGAAAAATTCATATGATCAGTTCTACCTTACTATAGAAGTTGCTGTAATCAAAGCAGGAGATGTATTGGAATATGTTTGTACTGTATACAGAAGAGAGAGGCACATAAAGGGGAGGACGCTGTTATTTTGTATAAAAAATATTATTACATTTCCTATTTCTCCTTGAAATGTATTTCTTCTTCTTAAGGAGTAACTCCAAAGTGCAGCTACGCTATACCAAATCAGTATGTATCAGATGATATTAATGCAATACGTCTAAATTACCTTCAAAATCTTTATCTGTGTTGGATCAGTAGATCGGATATAAAAGCTTTTTAGGTATGGCTCAAACATTCCCTAAAAAAAATATCAAGAATTAAAACATAATAACATTTAGCATTACTGTTTTTAACCCCTGCTGTATGTGGACTCGAGAAAATTTTAAGCAACACTGCTTAGGAAAGAGAAAAAAAATGGGACAGAGATGCTTTTTTATTGCACTGAAGTCACCTGCACTATTATTATTTTTTTAAATAAAAAAAAAATTATCACCCTTTTGCCCACTGGTAAACCCTCTTAACAAAAAGCCTACTATTTTTAAATGCAAGCACTGGATTTAAAGTGACTAAAACAAACCAAAGAATTGATATAACTAATTTTACAGATCGTAGTATCTTTGACTTACCCTTCTCTTGATTGACATAGTGGCCACATTCTGTAAAACAACAAACTGGACCTCACTGGAAAGGGAGAAAATAATTTTTAAACCAGATTTAGATGACGGAGAAGTTGAAGATATCACATAGTTAAAAAATATGTGACTCTTTGTAGCAATATGTGTTCTCTTTGGGGGAAGAAAAAGACACACATTTTGTATGACTGTCACAGAACCCACAGAACACAGAAATGTTTAATATAAGATTTTGTTACCTGTGACTACGTAACAAGCGCACCAAGGCCTTTGCTATGACACCAACTTCTGCTTTTGGTGCAAGATGAAAATACAATTGGGCTACTGCCATAACAACCTGTAGAAATAAAAGATGGCTTTGGTAAAGACATTTTTATTATAAAGAAATATAACAAGTATAACATGATAGAAATTATGATTATAACCAATTTATCATATTAAATTGATATACTATGAAAACTTTTATTAATAAAATATCAGATCTCTTTTTATGAGATGTTAATTTATATATAAATATGATAGTCACAGTATTGTATGCTTAAAAAGATAAAATTATCATACAGCGGCATTGCGGCTCTGCAAGAGGGGCTTGGTGTTGCGGAGAAGAAGGCGATGGTCTGGGTCCATAATGTAAGGTTTGCGCTTCACAACAGATGATGGTTCTGCCTTTTCTTCTTTGCTTCCTTCCTCCTCATCTGAGCCATAGAAAGCTTTTTCTGGATTTTCTTCCAGAAGAGACTCCTGCCAGAAAAAGCAAAGTAACATTAAAGAAACATAATAATATACCCAGGGATGATTTTACAACCATTCATATAAACATTAAAGACGAAGCTGTAAGTTGTAGCACTTACATTTTGGTTAGGATTCAGAAACTGGGTCCTTGCATAACGTGTCAGCATGTTGATAATGACTACCTGCCCCCATTCCTCCACATCAATCAGAAGGTTACACAGCTTCCGATAATTCTTATGTATCAGGTCAATACGTTCAGGACACACTTCTTCAAAAGCCATCACGACACTTCCTGCAACCAGCTTTGGAAATACAATGAAGCACCTATTATAATTTTGTTTATGCCATGCTCACAGGGCCGGATTATAGGCGGGGCTCCCGGGGCTCGAGCCCCGGGGCCCCCACCATCTTGCCCCCCCAGGGGGCCCCCACCAGATCGCGCATCCCGGGCCCTTCTTCCTCAGCCGCCAACTGCCTGAGCCGTCCGCCCCGGCACAAGTTACCGCCTCCCCGCCCGCCCTTCAGCTGCATGGCCGAGCCGTCCGCCCCCTGGCACAGGTACCCGCTCCAACCCCGTTCGCGCTCCCTCCTCCCCCGCCCGAACAAGCAGACGTCCTCCGCTGCCCCCCCCCCACGCCCGAACAAGAAGCTGCGCTCCGCTCCATTCCCCTCGCCGCACGAAGAAGCAGCCGTTCTCCGCTACCCCCCGCCCGCGCCGAACAAGCAGCTGTCCTCCGCGATCCCCCCCCCCCGAAGAAGCAGCTGTCCTCCGCGATCCGCCCCCCCCCCCCGCCCGAAGAAGCAGCTGTCCTCCGCGATCCCCCGCCCGAAGAAGCAGGTGTCCTCCGCGATCCCCCGCCCGAAGAAGCAGGTGTCCTCCGCGATTCCCCCCCCCCCCCCGAAGAAGCAGGTGTCCTCCGCGATCCCCCCCCCCCCCGCGAAGCGGCAGCCGTCCTCCGACCAAACCCCCCCCTGCCCGTACAACCCCCCCTCCTGTCGGAACAAGCAACCGACAGACCCCCCTAACACCAGCCTGACGCCACAGCCGGTCAGCATAAAAGGGTAAGTATATACATTACATACAGTATGTATTTATCTGTGTATATATGATGTATATTCTGTGTATATATGTATATACAGTGAATATATGTATATACAGTATATATACTGTGTGTATATACTGTGTATATTGTGTATATACTGTATATATGTGTAACTGTGTGTATACTGTATATATGTGTAACTGTGTATATGTGTATATATGCATCTACTGTGTATATAATGTGTATATACTGTGAATATGTGTATATATGCATCTACTGTGTATATAATGTGTATATACTGTGTATATATGTGTATACATGCATCTACTGTGTATATAATGTGTATATACTGTGTATATGTGTATACATGCATCTACTGTATATATACTGTGTATATACTGTGTACATGTGTATATATGCATCTACTGTGTATATAATGTGTATATACTGTGTATATGTGTATACATGCATCTACTGTATATATACTGTGTATATGTGTACACATGCATCTACTGTGTATATAATGTGTATATACTGTATTTATACACGCATATATTTGTATAAGCACATATATGTGCACATTTAAATATATATGATTATGTTTATATGCTGTGTATGTGGTATGTATGTATACGCTCTGTGTACTGAATGTGTGTGAAAATGCTGTATATACTGAATGTGTGTGTATTTGCTGTATGTGTGTATATTCTGTGTGTATATGGTGTTTTTATACTCCATGTATGTGTATATATGGTCAGTGTATATGTGTGTGATGTATATATACCGTATGTGTGTATATACTTTATGAGTTTGTGTATACTCTGTGTATTAGTGTATAAATGTATATGGATACATAAATGTGTGTGTATACTTGTATATATATGGGTGCAAGCATACGAGTGTAGAACTTTATGTGTGCATATAAAGGTGTGTATATATCAGTGTATAAATGTGTGTAATTGTATAAACTGCAGGACTGGGTGTCTGGTGCGGGCTGAGGTGTATGTTAAATGGGACTGCATATCTGGTAGGGCTGAAGGTTTATATAAAGATGTGTTTCTGGGGTCGAGGCGGCTGTGTGTAGCGGTGTTACTGGGGATGAGGCGGCTGTATGTAGCTGTGTTACTGGGGGTGAGGCGGCTGTGTGTAGCTGTGTTACTGGGGGCGAGGCGGCTGTGTGTAGCTGTGTTACTGGGGGGAGGCGGCTGTATGTAGCTGTGTTACTGGGGCCAAGGCGGTTGTATGTAGTGGTGTTACTGGGGGCGAGGTGACTGTATGTAGCTGTGTTACAGGGGATGAGGCGGCTGTATGTAGCTGTGTTACTGGGGGTGAGGCGACTGTATGTAGCTGTGTTACAGGGGATGAGGCGGCTGTATGTAGCTGTGTTACTAGGGATGAGGCGGCTGTGTATAGCTGTGTTACAGGGGATGAAGCGGCTGTATGTAGCTGTGTTACAGGGGATGAGGCGGCTGTATGTAGCGGTGTTACTGGGGGTGAGGCGGCTGTGTGTAGCTGTGTTCCTGGGGATGAGGCGGCTGTGTGTAGCTGTGTTCCTGGGGATGAGGCGGCTGTATGTAGCTGTGTTACTGGGGATGAGGCGGCTGCATGTAGCGGTGTTACTGGGGGTGAGGCGGCTGTATGTAGCTGTGTTACAGGGGATGAGGCGGCTGTATGTAGCTGTGTTACTGGGGACGAGTCGGCTGTATGTAGCTGTGTTACAGGGGATGAGGCGGCTGTATGTAGCGGTGTTACTGGGGGTGAGGCGGCTGTATGTAGCTGTGTTACTGGGGACGAGTCGGCTGTATGTAGCTGTGTTACAGGGGATGAGGCGGCTGTATGTAGCGGTGTTACTGGGGGTGAGGCGGCTGTATGTAGCTGTGTTACTGGGGACGAGGCGGCTGTATGTAGCTGTGTTACTGGGGATGAGGCGGCTGTATGTAGCTGTGTTACTGGGGATGAGGTGGATGTATGTAGCTGTGTTACTGGGGGTGAGGCGGCTGTATGTAGCTGTGTTACTGGGGTGAGGCGGCTGTATGTAGCTGTGTTACTGGGGGTGAGGCGGCTGTATGTAGCGGTGTTACTGGGGGTGAGGCGGCTGTATGTAGCTGTGTTACAGGGGATGAGGCGGCTGTATGTAGCTGTGTTACTGGGGACGAGTCGGCTGTATGTAGCTGTGTTACAGGGGATGAGGCGGCTGTATGTAGCGGTGTTACTGGGGGTGAGGCGGCTGTATGTAGGTGTGTTACTGGGGATGAGGCGGCTGTATGTAGCTGTGTTACTGGGGGTGAGGCGGCTGTATGTAGCTGTGTTACTGGGGATGAGGCGGATGTATGTAGCTGTGTTACTGGGGATGAGGCGGCTGTATGTAGCTGTGTTACTGGGGGCGAGGCGGCTGTATGTAGCTGTGTTACTGGGGGCGAGGCGGCTGTATGTAGCTGTGTTACTGGGGGCGAGGTGGCTGTATGTAGCTGTGTTACTGGGGGCGAGGGGACTGTATGTAGCTGTGTTACTGGGGGTGAGGCGGCTGTATGTAACTGTGTTACTGGGGGCGAGGTGGCTGTATGTAGCTGTGTTACTGGGGGTGAGGCGGCTGTATGTAGCTGTGTTACTGGGGATGAGGCGGCTGTATGTAGCTGTGTTACTGGGGGCGAGGCAGCTGTATGTAGCGGTGTTAGTGGGGGCGAGTCGGCTATATGTAGCTGTGTTAATGGGGGTGAGGCGGCTGTATGTAGCTGAGTTACTAGGGATAAGGTGGCTGTATGTAGCTGCGTTACTGGGGGCGAGGCGGCTGTATGTAACGGTGTTACTAGGGATAAGGCGGCTGTATGTAGCTGTGTTACTGGGGATGAGGCGGCTGTATGTAGCTGTGTTACTGGGGATGAGGCGGCTGTATGTAGGTGTGTTACTGGGGATGAGGCGGCTGTATGTAGCTGTGTTACAGGGGATGAGGCGGCTGTATGTAGCTGTGTTACTGGGGATGATGCGGCTGTATGTAGGTGTGTTACTGGGGATGAGGCGGCTGTATGTAGGTGTGTTACTGGGGATGAGGCGGCTGTATGTAGCTGTGTTACTAGGGATAAGGTGGCTGTATGTAGCTGTGTTACTGGGGGTGAGGCGGCTGTATGTAGCTGTGTTACAGGGGATGAGGCGGCTGTATGTAGCTGTGTTACTGGGGATGATGCGGCTGTATGTAGGTGTGTTACTGGGGATGAGGCGGCTGTATGTAGCTGTGTTACAGGGGATGAGGCGGCTGTATGCAGCTGTGTTACTGGGGATGATGCGGCTGTATGTAGGTGTGTTACTGGGGATGAGGCGGCTGTATGTAGGTGTGTTACTGGGGATGAGGCGGCTGTATGTAGCTGTGTTACTGGGGGCGAGGCGGCTGTATGTAGCTGTGTTACAGGGGATGAGGCGGCTGTGTGTAGCTGTGTTACTGGGGGTGAGGCGGCTGTATGTAGCGGTGTTACTGCGGGGATAGTGGATAGTGAGCAGGAGGACGAGTATGCACGCTGCACTCAGTGGGGGCCTCCACCAGATTTTGCGCCCAGGGGCCCCCACCACCCTTAATCCGGCCCTGCATGCTCAGGTGAACATCTGAATGCTACAAGACACAAATCAGTAGGAAATGGATCCATGGACATGATTACAGTTCTGAGCTGATACTTGACAAGGAAGAAGGGACTCCCTGCATGATAAATCTCTATGATGTCCCTTGCCCTGCACTGTGGTAGGTCTGTAAATTCGAGCCACTGCAGGTCAGTGAATCACAGACCTACCAAGTTTGTCTGTTTTATCCCTAACATGTAGGGATTATCCAATGCAGCAATAGACTTACCGTGGTTTTGTCAGATAAAAGTTTCTCAATCACTTCAATAAGTTGATCTTTCTGGTCTGAATCCAAGCTGTGGAAGAATTATATGGTGAGCAATAAAAAACACAGTGGCATAAAGAGTTTTTTAGGGACATATTGTTTTGTACACACAAAACAATAGTCTTCATAAGACTACAATACATTTTTGACATAATTTTTGATTAATCTACACATTTTACATGGTGTTACATGTTTATGCTTGGGTGAAGGAGTCATGAATCCAATCCTGCATTTGAAACCATGAAATCTACAGCTAACATCTGCTACAAGTCCACAGCACAATTGGCATGCTATGGATATGGAAAATTCACAGCATGCCCTCAAATCTGGTAATTCTCTTATTTTAGTTTTTTATGTTCCTATAATTTAACATTAAAAACTACATTAACAGTAGAGAAATCCTGTTAGACTTGATTAAAGGGATGCTGTAAGCAGTATTTTACATGGTGACTCCATGACTGGAGGTGCTGCTTCAGATGCCCACATGACATGGGCTCCAGATGTCTAAAAGTCAAAAACAAATGTAATTTCTCAAAAACGAACCAGCAGATATCATAGTCATATGCATGTTTGTGTTCTGTATAATGGGAGCTACAGACACAACCCTGGATTACTCTTTATGGCCTCATACACACGAACGTATGCACGTACGTCGGTGAGCGGGAGAGGAGGAGGGGTGAGTGATGCTCACCCCCGCCCCTCTCCATAGAAAATAGAAGCTGCACAGCCATTGATGCGGCCAAAGATAGAGAAAAATCCATCTTTTTGAGGCTATGGCTCAGAATGGTGAGCATTTGTTGTGCTCACCATAACGAGCCCAGGCGCCATAATCGTCTATGGGGGACGCACATAAATACGTCCTCTAGACAGACGTGTGTATGGGGCCTTATATGAATGCTCTATACAATACTTTTTGAATAGTGCCAGACCTGCTTGTTACTACTATTCTAATTTACATTAGGAAGTACCAGGGTTCTAGCGATAGTAGGTACACCCAATAAGGATAGAGCAGAGCATGCACATCTACCTTAGAGATGTACAGTGAGCACTGTTATAACTATGGATTGGCAGAAACTTGTTTTAATGCATTTGCATATCCACAGTATAGGAGCTGATTGGTGGCTCAGTGGAGGTCTCAGTGATAGGAGCCCCACAGATCCCGAGAACAGGGGTCCAAGATTAAGAGAGCAGACTGTCGCTCATGCGCCGACTATACTATTCATCTTTATGGCGCTGACAGAAATTGCTGAGTGCTATCTGCACACTGGATAGGGGTTAACTCGTATGTTGCTGGATAACCCCTTTAAGAACATTGATATTTAATGTATACTGGCTTATAACAGGGCATGACTGTGTCAGAAAAGCTCTTCAATAAACATGTAGTCGCACAGTACAAAAAAATATAGGAAAACAGCAACAGAAAAAATGAAATCTGTATTCCAGCTACAATCCTGGAATATAAATGCATTATTCACAGTCCTGCTGCTTCTACTAACAACACACACAAATGAATGGTTACGCAGCTCTCTGGGGCTACTACCTAACACTATCTGCAACTTTGTATCGTCTAAACTGCTGGTAGGGAGTCTTAAGAGCTATTCTATTTAGGTACAGCCTCTTGGAGCTAGTAACTCTAATATCATTACATAAGCAAAACCATATGAAGTAGCATGGTGTTACCTATATAGTTTCGGTATAGCATGTGCTGCTGTCTTTCGTACATAAGGAGACATGTCTGAAGCAGCTTCTTTTATTGCGAGCATCATAATTGGCACAATGATTGGCACTCGAATACTGGACAGAACACGCAGAGCACTGGCGCGGATCAGCTGGTTAGGATCCTGCAATAGAAAACATAGTTAATGTCAAAACACAGGATATAGCTCCATTTGATTTCACAAGTTAAAGGGGGGGTTTAGAGGGACATTGTCACCAGATTTGACAATAAACTATCAGCTCCCTCAGGTATAGTATGAAATATAATTTATAATATTTCCTTCTCTTCTTTGTTAAAACATACTCATTTCCTATACAAAAATCATCTTCAAAGTCAAAAGCACAAATGAGAACAATCACTTTTGGAAACTGGGAGGGGAAGGCCTTCGGGTGTATAGCAGATAGAATCATTGTGTAATTATTAAGATACAAATTTCATCTTTCAAAAAAAATCACTGTATGGTCAAAGACCTCAGGGGCACGTTGGGCAGACTCAGGGTATGATGGCTCCTGGATCAGGCTGATCCTTAATAAAAGCTATTTTACTGTCTGGTTCCTCTATTGATAGATTTTGTGTGATATCTAGTATAGCTGTTCCAGCAGTTCCCTCCTTCCTCTGCCTGACTTAATCTCACTGCAGCAGAAGAAATTTCAGCACTCAGTGGGGGGAAGTGCTCCTGCATAGTGTAACAGCTTGAAAAGCTGCAGCACGGAGTGGCTCTAGTAACAACCCAAAGCCCTTCTGGCTCATTAGAAAAATTTCAAAAGTTTACTTTAGAAGCAAGGAGGCCATGGATAACAAATATAAGAAGATTATTCATGGTTATTGTATATTCATTATTATATTCATGGTAACTGGATCTATGAGGAATGTCCCTGGTTTATCATGCCTGATTTTGATAGACGTCCTTTAACTGCATGTATATCCAGTTGTGTAGCTAACAAAACCATTGTAGGGCACATTTACTAAGGGTTTTTCGTTAGTTTTCTGGTGGACTTTGCATGTTCTTTCTAGTGCAAATTGCTTGCACAGGTATTTAAGAAGTGTCTGCACCACAAATGTGTTGCACACAACAGTTTTGTGGTGCAGCAGTACAAGGCTTCATGCAACACAAATTAGGGGGCGCTCTGGTGCACAGTCAGACAATGCGCCAGATTTATCTTGCAACTCTGACAGAAGTGTGTTGCACGCCCCATGTTAAAGATAGACCAGAAAAAAAGTGGTGCACTCTGTCGGGCCAGTTCAGTGAGCACCAGATTCATGAAGAACGCGTGCCATAAATCATCTGGTGCACCCTGCATTATACACAGGCAAGCCACGCTTAGAGCAGTTTGCACCATTCTTAGTAAATGTGCCCCACTGTGTTTTAAACAATGGGATTCTCATCTTTACAATGACACCAGATCCACTACTATAGAGGGAGTTAGGACATACCTACTTTAAGTAATATACGATTTTTGAATGATAAATTGTGTTAAATAGGGCAATGAAGAATAACATTGCCAACCTTTAACCCCCTCTGAAAGGTAGAAATGGAGAGAAGAGCCAGATCCTGTTGTTCCTCCGCATATCGAACCAAGTAAACATACACCAATTTCTTCACCTAAAACAAAAATTTAGAAATTACATAATTTTGATAGCACACTGTAAATAACGGATTGACAGTTTTACCATTTATCAGAACCAGATGTTAAAATATGAGTGTTATCTATAGATACTCGATAGAAGCAACCATTGCTGACAGTAATAAGAGGGATTAATGACAGGAATTAAAAAGGGCTGTCCCATTTCCATTTAGTGTTGAAAAAAGGTTTGTTTAAGTGTTGTGAATGAATAGAAACCCTTTCTCTATGTTTTGTGTTCATTTATCCTACCACCACTTTACCTCTATGTTCTTACAGGCCACATTTTTCACAACAGCTGGAAATAGGTCGGATGTATTCTTTCCTCGAGCTATCATCTAATAAAAAAAATAAATATATTTAGATCATTTTTGTTATAAATCCAGTAAATCAATAAATGCTAAATTATTTAAAAAACACTTACGGCAACTATCCTCTTCATAGCCTCCAACTTCAAGGAGTCCTTGTTACTGTCCAACATTTCTTTCAAGTCATCGTGTCTGAATTAAAACACAAAGAAAATAAATGATGTATGAAGCACATGTTTGCATGAAAAGAATAACCAGTGATCAGTAGGTAAAAAAGTGTGGAGTGTGGGTGGGAAATCTAGTGGGAAACTCCAAAACCATCCGGGAGAGGGAGATTCATATGATTTCTGCGCCAGAAAACTGTCGGAGAAGCAATAATGAATCTCCCCCTCTGTTTTGTGCAAATGCACTATAAAGTTTGTGGAGGCTTTAACTTTTGTGGAGCTAAGATTCGAACCCGGGATGGCCTATATAGCTTAAAATAAATATACTGGTTTGGCTTTAGTTTCCCATCATGTCATTACGCTTCCTGAAAGTCATGCTTGGTGGTAAGGGGGCTGCCTTACAAGGTAGCAAGAGGCTTGGTTTTCCTTGTCCCATCTAGGATAACTTCTTTGCATATTTCCTAGCTTAAAATAAAATACAGCCTTTGGCTCACCACATACAATTGCACTGAGATATGTCCTTCTCAAGATGGCCAAGACACATAATGTACGTGCTGCAGCCATGTTAGTGGCTCCATAAGGTCTCAGCGATGAAGTAGAACACAGAGCCTGTATAACAGTCTATTTCTGAAACACAATTACATATGGTGCCTCTATGTGCTGCCATACTTCTAATGCCATGCAACATGTGTCTTATTCACAGCTGTGGTAAGACTATATGTATGAATGCTAGATGTATGAAAACTTAGAATTTTTTTTCCACTTAGCCTACATGTAATCGTAAATGGCAAATTATGCCATGAAAAAATGGCAAGTTATGAGTTATCTTGGGTTCATTATTTCTCTTATTGTCGAAAATTGTGTTTACTCATCCAGTTTTTTTATATATTTATTCAAGCCAAATTAAAAATGCTCCAATAAATAGCCCCATCATATGATGATCTACTAAAGAGTTGCCTAAAAAAACCTCAATGTGGACATCCAGCCTACCCAAGGTCTGCATGGAATGGACATGACTTTACTTTGGGCAAGATAACTTCCTTTTACTCTTATTTATTAAAAATGTTATTAGTCATAGTAAATAAGGTTAGAAAAAGACATCAAGTCCAATCTATTAATTTTACATTATACAGTGTTGATTGAGAGGAAGAAAAAAAACTCTGCATGGCACATTTGCACAAAGTAAGGAAAAAATACTTCCGACCGACAATATGGTGGTCACAATAACACCCTGGATCAACAGAAACTACTTACAATAAGTTTTATTCCCTTAAGATGTGATATTATTGCTCTACAGAAAGCCATCCAGGTCCCTAACAGGACTGTAGTTTCCATGATCTCTTTTTAAAATACTAGTACCACATTTCCTATGTTGAGTCCTGAGGAATAAAACCTGTCCTTTTAACAACAATTTCCCAGTCTATTCCCACAATGTCCTCCCTTAGCTATTGAAAATTTGCCTTTCTAAAGTTCTAAGAGTTCCTGTTGTCCCTATTCTAAAGGTCATATTGAACCTTCAACCTGTAATTTTGATAACCTGTAGGGTCTATTGGTGAAGATAAGGTCCCCCTTCGTGTTGGGTCTTGTACCAGTTGTGACAGGCAATTGTCTTTTGCTAATGCCAAAAACCTTCTTCTTTTGTAGGACCTACATGTTTCTTCCCCCAGTCTGCTTAAAGTCCCCCATGATAAGTACTTTACCCTGTTTTGAGGCTGCATCTATTTGACTTATCAACAGTTCTTCCGTATCCTCAATTATACTTGGAGACTTATACCAAACCCCTATATATACTATGGCATATGAGAATATTTTGCTTTATAAAGGAACCCATAACTTTCTGCACCTTACGTTTTACAGCTCCATAATTAATGGATGGAAAGGAAAGAAAGTGTTAAGTGTCATCAGTCTGTTGCTACTATAAAATTTGACACTAAGTTTTGAAATATTTATTAGGAGTTTCTTATTACACCAGCATAAAAGAAATGCTTGACATGGTATCCACAGCAACTATGGGTATAAGATTCCAGAAAATTATGCTAAAGTATATATATAGTGCTGTAGCCAGTAATACTTGAAATTAATTCATAGTATAAGAAAGTTACAAAACCACATTTTTAAAGAATACATAAAGAAATGCGCTGACAACGCTGACTATTATTATTAAAAACATTAGTGAAGAAAGTTCAGTGAAGGCAAGGACCTAGTTTTGGCTTTAGATTCATAGCATATCAGGTCATTTGAGTTTTGTTATGGAGTAACAATAAGGTTTGAGACTGTAAAATAAGAAATTTATTGGAAATTCTGAGTCCTGTTCAGTGAACGTGGCTGTCATGCAGCCCCGTTAAGATTACATTCCAGTGAGTCTGACGCTTCCATTGTGGAATGGACATTACTGTGTGAGACTTCTCACCTCTTACTATTAAGAAATTTAGAATGCCTTCATTAAACCATACCATCCTTAGGATACGCCATAGGATAAACCAGTCATTTTAATGCATCTATGACTATGTTTAATACTGTGCCCACAGCTTTTCTGCTTCTATGTCACTTACACTGACAACATCTAAACTATTCCAGCTAATAATAGGTTAGGCTTCTGATTCTGATTTCATGTCTAGCACTGCCATCAATATTGTAAGATCAGTCACCAGAGAGCTAAATACTCAATATCATCATTATTGGTATCAGTGTTTAGGATTCTTAAAACCTGAAGACAACTTTTTGGTTATAAATACATGTTTTATTGTATTTGTTTATTAAAAATGTTCAACCATTTGTCCTCTCAAAATAGTTTAGACAGCTGAATCTGCAGATCATATTTCAACTCTTTTGACCAGGAAGCTGTCATGCCTTTCCATAGAAGTTAATTTTCATGGGTGTTAAGAAGCCAACTTAGATTTTTAAGGGGGGCACTGTAGACAAGGGCAGGCAGAGAGTTCATATGGCAGATATTATATAAAAGAGGACTCACCAGACAGCCTGCTATATATGGTAATACAAAGTCAAACTGGGCAACATTTTTAAATGACCAAAATGTATCCACAGCCTTTACACCTACTTGACTGCCTTCTACCTGATTCTGACAGATCTGGAAAGATCTGCTTTTCAACACTTCTGTTTACTTTCCAGCATAGAAGCCATTGAAGGACATGTCCGGTTTATTGCAACAAACTGCAACCTTCATTCTTAAAGTAAAATCTTAGCAAAGATGTGCTAAAAATTTGTATCTCTACATCAGTGGAAACATATATAACAGACTGGGTATTTGGTGTACAGAAATGGGAATAGAAGAGTGAAAAAACTGAGAGAAGAAGACACCATCTATAATAGTATGGTATCATATCACTGGCAACGCTACTATCTAAATTATGTTTAAAAGCATATAAAAGCACAAGATATGTTGCATCATTATGTTACGTAATTTATCTAATATTTACTTTAAATAAACTGAATTGCATATGACATCTTAAATACTAATGCACCAATGCAAACAAATGTTACATTCTTTTTCTTAAACATTACAAGTACAAAGAACTTCAAATGCTCCATACCGCAAAGGCTGATTTTGGGAGCTGGATCCACTGTTTTCGGCGCTGGTTTCGGTCTCTGGAGACTTTAGCAGTTTTAGCTCATCTGCTTGCAGTGCATTGTAAAAAGTTTGGACTCCTCCATCTGGTGTGAGGACAGGACTTTTTGCCTCTTCTGATCGGTGGTTCTTTACCATATTCACAGCTGTCACTGGCAACTGCAGGAGTTTCTGCATTGGCTTCATATCTGCTTGGTTGATTTTTGAGGCGTTTTTTTAGCCTGCACTAAATATTTCAATATATTGCAGTACCTGATAAAATGTGCCACATGGATCAAGGGAACATTCACAGAGATCAAAAGTTTGTGTAAATTTTTTATCTAGGTCCTGGTGTATATGAAAAGGTGTATATGATTCTTACGTCTGGTAAGATATATAACGGAGCCTTCTTCAGTGAGATCCAATATAATCCAAAGATGACTGAGTATATTTCTTGATAGATGCAATAGTATAAATGCTACTATGAAACCTGAAATAGTTCTGCACTGAACCATGTGCTGCCTTAGAGCATATCTAATGCTGTCCTCTTCAGAGTGACATTACCGTCTACCTGTGCCCCACTCATCTCTGAATGCAGGGCTATGCACAAGCTCCACATGTCTTTATACTGAGGGTCAGATTACATTGAGTCCCCTGCCTTTCCTATCCACTCCTTACCTATCTCATTTCATTTCTGTCAGTATCCTTCCTGTAGCCTTGTCATTTCTTTCACTACCTTATACCTTACCCTTTTCTCCTAACAAACCAACCTCCCTTATTTATTTTACTGTCCCTCTTATTTCTGTGTATTCCCTTTCTCCACAAACAGTGTTATTGTTATCTGACCTTGTTGTCCTGATTTTCTTTCTTGCTCTATCTTATATGTTCATTTTTTGCCATATTGTATCCTAAAACTGTGTTCCGTTCCTTTCTCCTGTTTCACCAGCTGATCCTGTTACAGTCATTTCCCAGCCACGTTTGCAGGTCATTCCCCTCCTCCTGCTTTTCCCACCCCTCCCACACATGCACACATCTCCGAGAACATGACTCAGCCGAGATGATGTGCTGCACACAAGGCCTCCTACAACTCCCACCTACAGCATCCTCTCCATACCCACGCTGAATAGTCTATCCTCCTCTACATAGCTGATTACTAGACTAGACACACATTATCACTATGGTTGACCACTCTGGTTGGACTTAGGTACAGAAAGTGTGATGCTAGCCATTGACATTATAAAACATTTCCCAGTCTTCAAGATTATTGGCACATCAGACGGAAAACAATGCTATAAATATATGTATATATCTTTTTTTTATTCTAGGAGTTCGGACCCTTATCCAGAGCTGATAATGGCACTGCGTTCTCACGGGTCCTCCCTGTTTATATGAAAATTATATGGAATTTGTTGGAAATGGTGTACGGTTCTACCGTGTTGCCAATTTTATGAAACGTACACCTTGTTTTTAAAGATCCCAGAAATAAAATAACTTGTGACCAGCTTATTGTCAGGGAACCTCGCTGGTTTAAAATAGGTTAAAAATATAATTTTAACAAAATAAAGAGAATATAACATAAAACATTCTGGTAACAAAATGACTTTCAAAGGGAATTAGTGATCATTATGATCATTAAGAAAGCTACTGTTGTCAATTTGGATACCTCTCAGAACTTCTGTTCACAGCACTATTGAAGACTCTTACATGTATGTTGTGAAATCATTGTGGTGGAAATTTACTATGCCTTGTAGGGAATGTAATATGTCCCTTTTCCGACAGTTTTGTCAGAATTTCTCACAGTATGCCACTTTGGGAGTGGTAGGGAGTAAGTAGGTAGCGGTGGGCGGTCGGTGGTGGTGCCCTGCCCCACTGTATTTACTATAGTCACCTTTGGAAAAATGGTGAAGATTACAGCTGAAATCTCTTACAGGTCTGGCCTGGTAGAGATTGATTCTGAATCTACTAATAGGCCGGAGCCTCTAAGTATATCCAGGTTCAGTGGAACTCAAAACAGCAATCTTAATCAGTTTCCCCCTGCTACTCTTGACTCTGAAAATGGAGCACCAGAATTCCTTGAGGTGTAATTGAGGAAATTCAACCCTATGGTATTCTAAAGCTGCATTCACACGTTCACATTTACAGATGCAGTTTTAGAAGCCATAAACAGGAGTGGGTGAAAATATATATTTGAGAGGTGATACTCCTCCCTTTTTTATTCCACTCGTGTTTTGGACATCCTGCATCAGAAAACCTCAGGATAGTTTTAAGGAAGCCAGAAACACAACTAAAAATCCAACCAAGAAAATAGGAGGAATGCATGGAGCAATGTGTCCCAATAATCTCTATTTGAGACTTTGGGAGGCTGCAGGTTTTTTCTCAATTGTAAACAAGTTTATATTTTGGGCATTGCACTTATTTATATGATATTTATGTGTTTTATGGAGGAAGTATCAGGAGGTTTAAAAGTGCTTTGGGGGGCAAGATACTGCCAGTAACCAATATGGCGCTATTGTACCAAAGACATGTATTCTGCCACAGATATACATTGGAGAAGGCCCTGATAGGTTGTGAGTGCAGTCTCTGTATGCACTGGATGGAAGATAGTAGAACTCACTGACATTCATTCCACAGCGTTGCCATTTGCATGAAGGGAGGATGCAATGGATGTGCTTTAGGTTCAGTTTAATGTCTTTACCTTAGAAATGACATGCCATGAGGTCAAAACACATTGCTACTGCACAGTGAAGATGAACATGTCTGCTACAGTCACAAATGGAGGACAGCATGAAGAAGGAGGAAGTGATGTCACAGAAAGAGGAGGAGAAACTGGGCAACAGTGCATGATGGGATAGCTAGCTTACAGATACAGCAAGCAAATGATCAAACAATAAAAACTTTGACCACTAGGTGGCAGCATGCATAACATGAGTATGAACATATCATTGCAGACTGAATGTACAATACAAGACCAATAACAACATGGGCAATATGACAGGCTGTCACAGCATAACATGCTTAATGAGTGAATAGTGATCATATGTTAATGATGTCACTTCCAGTTTCAACTGGGATTGTGGAAGTGCATGTCTCCATGTACAGTAGTCTAATCAGATACATATTTCTGCTGATTGGTTTATGTCATGTATGGGAGGGACTAGGGGTCTATTTAACCCCTTAATGACCGCCCTATCGGGAATCTACGTCGGCCATTAATGGTACTTCTTCTGATGCGACGCCTTTCTACGGCGCCGCATCAGAAGAAGATTTCGGGACACCGGGTAAGTATAGTGTCGGTGTCGGGCTGTGATATCACAGCCCAGACCCGGCACTAACACCCGGGATCGGAAAAACTCCGATCCCGGGTGTTTAACCCCTTACACGCCGCGGTCAAGCATGACTGCGGCGTGCAAGTGTGTCCCCCGTGGATCGGACCCCCCCGGTGTGCTTACCGGGGGATCCGATCCCTCCTGCCGCTGCCCCGGGTCCCGACGAGTGACCCGAGGCTGTCGGCTCCTCTTCTCGCCGGGTTCTCCCTTCCTGGCAGGACCCGGCTGTAAGTAACTGAGCATGCGCGGCATGCTCAGTTACTTACACTATACACTGCAATACAAGTGTATTGCAGTGTAAAGGCTTGAATAAGCGATCGGATGATCGCTTATTCAAGCCAAAAGGTTGAAAATATGTGAAAGTAAAAAAAAAAAAGATTAAATTGTTTTATAATAATAATTAAATAAATAAATAAAATAAAGTCCCATAATCTCCCCAGTTACACATATAATGCAAATACAGTAAATAAAACACAAAAACACACAAAAAATGTACATATTTGGTATCACCGCATCCGTATTAATCTGTACAATAAATCTAAATCAATATTGAACCCGCTCGGTGAACGATGAAAAAAATAACTACGAAAAACTTCCCGTAATATACAATTTTTCATCAAACACCATCACAAAAAATGTTCTAAAAAGTGATCAAAAAAAGCTACGTTCCATAATATGATACGACTGAAAAGAACAACTCTTTTCGCAAAAAATAAGCCCTCAACCAGATCTGACAACAGAAAAATACAGAAGTTATGGCCCTAAAAAGTTGTCCATAGTAAAAACAATGCGATATTCTCCAATATTGGTTTTGCTCAGGAAAATTGAGCAAAGATAAGAAAAACTATATAAATGAGGTATCACCGCAATCGTAGTGAACCAGAGAATAAAGATAAAATATTATTTTTACATTACGGTGAGCGGGGGAAAAAAATGCTAAAAATCCAAAATAAAAATTGATGATTTTGTTTGTGTCCCCCTTGAAATAGTTAATAAAATCTCATGAATAAGCTATAGACCCCCAAAATGAATTATCTATACATTGTATCTCATCCCGTACATAATAAGCCTCATATGTTCTCATTCCAAAAAAAAAATAAAAATGTATAGGTTGTACAATGTGACAATACAAATCTGCAGTGAATGGCGCCTCCATTCATTCTATGCCCAGCCGTGTGCGCCCGTACAGAAGTTTACCACCACATATGGGGTATCAGTACACTCGGGAGGAATTGGGCATCAAACGTTGCAGTGCGTTTCATCATTTAATTTATTCTGAAAATGTCAGTTTGGCCTAAATGAATGTATGTTCCAAAAAAATTCCATAGTTTCTAAATCGCAGGTCCATATTGTTTTAACCCATGTGAAACACTTAAAGGGTTAATGGACTTAATAGAAGTTGTTTTACATACGTTGAGGGGTGAAGTTTCTATAGTGGGGTAATTTATGGGGTTTTACTATTACTTAGGCCTTACAAAGTCACTTGGAAGCTGAGTTGTCCCTCAAAATGTGAGTTTTGGCAATTTTCATGAAAATAAGAAACATCGCACCTAAAGTTCTGCACCTCATAACATCCTAGAAAAGTGAGAGGATGCATAAAATATCATCCCAACATAAAGCAGACATTCCGTAAATGTAATTTATCAAGCTTTTTGGGTAGTTTTACTTCCTGTCTGGAAAGCAGAACATTTCAAACTAGGAAAATGAAGAATTTTTACAAACTTTTGCCAAATTTTCACTTTTTTTCAGAACGAATCGCAAAACGTATCACTTAAATTAACTAACATGAAGTACAATGTATCACGAGAAAACATTCTCAAAATCACCGGGATATGTTAAAGCGTTCCGAAGTTATAACCAATTATCGTGAGACATGTCAGATTTGAAAAATCGAGTCTGGTCATTGAGCTGAAAACTAGTGTCGGTGATAAGGGGTTAATACTGGATTTAATTCACTGAGGGTGTACCCTTGACAAAGCACCCTACTCAAAAACATATCGTGGATCGGCTGTATACATACACTTTCATACTGTTCTCTTGCTCCCCCCTGTTTGATTTTGTCTGCCTAGCAGGATTTCTGCTGATATATACTAGGGCAGTGATGGCGAACCTATGGCACGGGTGCCAGAGGTGGCACTTAGAGCCCTTCTATGGGCACCCTTGCCATTACCCCAGGGTAGAGTTCGCCACACAGGACTCAAGGCCTCTTGCAGTCCCAGGACCCCAGAAGGAAGCTACAATGATAATCAAAACTTCTTCTCCTTCTTTCTACTGTATTGGTGTCCTCAGGTAACTATACAATTTAAACCTGTGAAAGAGCAGGGAGTAATAAGTTCCTGCTTAAATTGTCGCATTGGCAATTTGCGAAAAATATGTGGGTTTTGGTTAAAGTTTGGGCACTCGGTGTCTAAAAGGTTTGCCATCACTGTACTGGGGGATCTGGCTATTGGATTCAGTGTAGTAGGAGTGAGGCTCTACATATATTTTGTTAGTATACAGTGTGACCTGATGTGAGCCCTTTATTTTCTTTGTGTTGTTTCTCTTTTTTAAGTGGTTTTAGATTTGTTATCTAATAAACATATACTTTAACTGTCAATGGTTTTAAGTGCTGTCTTGGATTTCTTTGGTTGGGTATGTTATTTGACTTCTACAAAGCACTTGTGGTGCTTTGTAGAGGCTAAATTAAATGGTAGGTTTCCTTTAATGCTTTTTAGAAGCTTATTAGCCTTTTTTAAAATGATATAGAAAAACTTACATTTCCTGATATAATATATATATAATAACCATGGGATATGTTAACATACAACCTATGGTACCCCCTATTCTACTTAGGACTAGAGACCAGAGTCACTTGCCATAGAGAAAATTAATTAGCTGATGGCTCAGTTTTGTCTTTTTTTACATGCCCCAATAATTAAGTTTATAATTTTATGGACTCTATTATTCCTTGCAGAAATTCAGTGCCTTGCTCGTAGCTGCAGTTCTGTAAACTACTCGGGAGAAGAGTAGGTTTTATGTAGAGTATCTAAAGCACCACCACGTGGACATTTTGGTCTTTATATTGAACTGGAAGAAGCAAAATATCTTACTGTTTGTTATGGAAATTATGGCAATGTAAACTATATCTAGTTGCAAGTAATCAAACCTCTTACTAAAGTAATAAATATCCTCAATTTAAAACGAACATTAATGTACATGTAAAACTACATAAAAATGTAAGTATACCCTGATAATAGCAAATATGTGTTTATGAATGTATGGTATACTGTGGAATTTATAGTCATGCAATATTATCCCTAAATCTCCCTGGACCAGTGATGGCAAACCTTTTAGATGCCGAGAGGACAAACCACAATCAAAACCCACATATTTTTCGCAAAGTGCCGATTTGACAATGCATGTTTAAATTGTATAGGCACCTGAGGACACTTATACAGTAGAAATAAGGAGAAACAGTTTGGATTTGGATGCCTAAGCTAACTCTCAAATGGCAAATCACAAGCTTTTGAAAAGCCTTCACTAATGAAAGGTATATTTAGCCTGTGTTAGCAGTCTCAGTGCAAAGCTGATTTGCATAACTATAAAAATAGAATTCTCTCTGCGTTGCTCTTATCAGTTAGTGGACAGTATGGTTTGTTTCTGCGCATATTTAGGCCGCTGCATTGATATTTCAAAGATATTTTGGACCTCACAGACTCTATCTATACTATTCATCATGTAGCTTCCATTTCATTGGGGCTTATTTACTAACGGTCGCGGATCGCACTTTTGCCCGGTTTTTGGGATTTGCGCAGCTTTGACAGGTATTTAACAGGGTTTGCGCTGTATCGTCGGACAATGCATTTTGGGTGAACTCCGTCGGCCAGGTAAGTAAGTGTGCCCCATTGTGTCTCTTATGACATGCACTCTAAATCCGGAATAGCATCTATCTGAATACATCTAAACCATTCAGGATGTCACAATAATTTTTATAGACCCATTAAAAGGATATACAGATATTGTGAGCCAGATTTTTAAAAATGGCAGGGGCACTATGGGTCCTGGGCTGTATGAAAGGTATGGGCAGCTTACATCCCAGAATTTTGACTTACAAAACAGACCAAAGTATCTTCTTTTTCTACTGCATTTGTACAAAAAGCTTTGTTTAAATGAAGTTTTCCATCACCCACCCAACATTAATAACTTTTACAAACTTTTATGGCAGTTTTCTAACATTGACCCCAACAGGACTAAGCCATTTTAGGACCAAGCCCCCATTTATATCAAGTGACAGCTCCGGTCCGGGCCCATCCCTACCAATGGGCCCGGTCGCAGTTCCACCCCCTGTGACCGCGATCGTTACGCCCCTGTCATGAACCCAGAATATCCCTTTAAGTTTGGAAAGGAAGGGAGTAGATTTCTTCTTTGATATTACTGACAATTGCTTAATGATTACTTCTCAAACACAGAATTATACCTGGAAACAATGAAGGATCATACCCTTGTTTCTTTTAAGCTCCTTTTGTTTGAACTCCTATTCATTTGCCATCTGTTTCCTACTGTCCCCTTTGTTTATCCACAGTGATCAATAACTGCAAAACACCTCTGGGTAAATGTGGTTCCCCTAGCAGCTGTCTTGACTGCAATCATGGCAGTTACCTAGGGGGAGTCTCAAGCCTAAAAAGGGCCCAAAGGAACTAATATTGGTTAGATCATGGATGAAGGTCTGGCATTTGGTACCCCTGCCAAAACTGTCTGCAGTTTAGTGAGCACCTCATCTACATTTCTGTGTACCCCTACATACATTAGCAGCCAGAGGCCGCACTAACATTTTTCCAGAAGGGTAATAATACTCCTCTTACTAATTTTGGGGAGTATTTAATTTTCTGTAATAAAAATATTTAACTCATAGCTGTATATAGTGTTATATAATGTATAATGTTAACAGATGCTATTTATACACAAAAATCATCTACACCGCACACTCACTACACGCAGCACACTCACTGCACACTCACTACATGCAGCACATTCAACGCACACTCACTACATGCAGCACATTCACTATACGCAGCACACTCACTACCCGTAGCACATTCACTATACGCAGCACACTCACTACCCGCAGCACACTCACTACATGCAGCATATTCACTACATGCAGCCCACTCACACTCAAGTGGTATGGAGTCAAGTGGTAAGGATGGGGATGCAATAATACCACTGTACAAGGCATTGGTTCGGCCTAACCTGGAATATGCTGTCTAGTCCTGGGCACCAGTCCATAAAAAGTATGCCCTGGAGCTGGAGGGGGTACAACAAAGATCCACAAAAACGATAACAGGTATGGAGTGTCTCAGTTATGAGGAAAGATTAAAACAACTTCATTTATTTAGTCTTGAAAAGAGATGACTAAGAGGGGACATTAATAATTTATATGAATATATATATTGGAAAGTTTTTCCAAGTTAAATCAAATCAAAAGACAAGGGGGCACTGTCTGCGTCTGGGGAAAACTAGGTTTATTCACCGGAGGCGGCAGGACTTTTTTTTACTATAAGAACTGTCAATCTGTGGAATAGCCTGCCTCAGGTGCTGGTCACAGCAGGGACAGCAGAGAACTTCAAGAAGGGTCTAGATGACTTTTTTACACCTAAATAACATTGATGGTTATGTTATATAGAATTGTTTCCCTTAAATCCCTTCCTCATCCAATCCTTTCCCTTCCTTGGTTGAACTTGATGGACGTGTCTTTTTTTCAACCATATTAACTATGTAACTATTGTGGCTTTGTACCATTCATCCAAATTGTGAAAGTTAGGTTCCTGATGAACTATGAACCGGTTCATTTTATCAGTTTTTTTGAGCCTATTGAACATGTTGAAATCTTTCCATAAAACCATATATGTACTGTATGTAGTCTCCACTCTTGGCTTTGACTCACAATAAAACTGAAAAAACTAAAAAAAATTATTAAAACATTTAGATGGTGTGCAACTTCTCACCATGTGGGAGCCATGGTTCCTTTTTCAAAGCAATCAGGATTTATTTGACTGAATTGATGCTCTTATGGGTCACTGATTTGCTATGTCTATTTCTCTTCTTTTTCTTCCCCCCTCCCCTTACTTTATGTGATTCCCCCTCTCTGTTTCTTTCTTCTTTTTCTTTCTGGGACCCCGAGGTTGAGGTTGCCTTTTGGTAGTTTGGGGACCATAGGCCTCCCTGGGTAATTTTCAATGGCCTCTGAAATTTCGTATATGACCAGATTATTTTGGCAGATGGCCCCTAATTCTCTGCTGCTGCACAGCCATTGCTTCCTTTATGTCTTATTATATATCAGCTATATGCTGCCTGTGTGTCCTGCCTGTATCTTGTGTTTTTGTATTACTTCCCTTGTTTTGACATGTTTCTGTTTCAATTGTTATACCTGAAAAACAGTTTAATAAACTAAGATCATTCAATCTGAGATGTGAACATGTCATGAGAGATAACATCCTGGAAGCCTCATTTAAAGGGAATATATTAGCAAACACTTTGAAATCACCACCATTTGCTACTTGTCCAGGGCCAAATGTGAGACTAAGCTGCATGTTTGTAGATAATAGCCCCCATAGAGCAGAAGGACATGGTGTGATATCTATGTGAGATACCTTTGTGCCATCTGTAGGCCTGAGCCAGGGATGTATGGAGCCTCCTCCTGCACCATCCCCCTACCGCAGGCGCATCACTAGCCCGGCACAAGCCGCATTGTGTGTGCGGGGACTAGGAGCTGGCTGAGCTGTAATCAGCACCTCGTGTTACATGTAGCATCCAGTGTACTGGGCTGTGCCCGCTGCCCCTATGCCGGCCATGGCTCTCTCTGTGCACGGTACCTCTTGTAGTCGCTGCTGAAGATGCCCCCGCTGGCCGGGTCCTGTCCATATTCGGGCTCGCCGAGGCTGCCCCCCTTCTCCTCGCTGTACCCCGGACTGGCGGACATGGCTCAGCACTGTGTATGTGGACAGCGCCTGGCAGTATACTGCCGCTGCTGACGTCACCAGAGGAGGAGATTCCTTCCAAATCCCCCCCCCCCCATTGGGTTAACCCTATTAGTGCCGCACTGTGATATGGAGCGCGTCACAATTACCTCACAGTAAGCTCCCAGGGCTGTGTACAAGACTATAGAGGGGGCACGATCCCTAAATAATCTACTATTCTGGCTTTATATCCATACAAGTTGTGCTTCTATGGGTCACATGTAGTAAAAATCTCATTCACAGCATTAGTAAATTGTAACTTGTCCATTTATACAGCTGGTTTTCTCATATTTGGAAGAGACCCCCAGGGATGTGGCACTCCTAGAAGTAACACCCCAGGACAAATTACCCCTTTAGTGAAGGGTCATTTACAGATGAACCACGACAAAAAGCCGACTCTTTCGCTTGCGCAATGGGAAATTGGCTTATCACCGCCCCAATAACCCTATAAAATTGGGTTAAAATTAGTGTGGAGTGGGGTGACTGGCTGGACTTAGGCTCCCTATTATGTATTTAATAGTCAATTGTCTTTTGCTGATATTCAAGAATGTGGGGGGTCATGTACATGCACAGGGGGGTAGTGATGGAAAGTCCGTCAGTTGGTTCATTAGGCTCTGCTCACTAAGAAGAGCTGGCTCGGCTTCCATTCACTCAGATGTTGTTAAGGTCCATTCATCTGAACATAGAATGTTGTACACCCCTGACACAGTTTTGATAAACGGTAATGATTTCTGCAACAAAATCTGCTGTGTGTGAACATTGTTGAAAACTAATTCTTTTTACAGCAATATTTGCAACACCAAAGCAAGAAGTGGATAGAAAAAAAATAGTTGTGTTCCCAGGGTGCGTTCACACGTTTAGTTTTTCAGATTTCTGATGTCCAAACCAAGAATGGAGTGGAAAAAAAGAAGAGGAGTAGCACCACTGAGGCTGCGGTGACACGTTTCACTAGTATTGTGTTTCCAAGCATATAAAGTGACTATTAGTTCGGACCATCAAGTCTAAGTATATACTTCCTATCCGTTAACATATTTTGAGTTAAAGGGAACCTGTCACCAGGGACCTCATTTTCACTTAAGAAAGGTTACAGAAGCCCATTACACCTGTTGAGCAAATCTGCCTTTCTGCCTTTTCTAAGCATTAGCATTACAATATAATTGTGTATTATAACTTACATTCCACCCTGACAGAATCCTATGTGTAGTCCCAGGGGTTGGGCTTTGGTTTGGATGCATTTAAAAAAAACGTGACTTGTCTGTGCTACTCACTCCTCTGCTCTTGGCAACCACCTTTGTGCGCATGTAAAGCTCCTCCCTCCTGCTTCTTCAGACCTCACAGCAGTGGTGAGTTGACATCAGTGGGGAAGGGAGGAGTTTACAGGAACACAAAGGTGGGGCCAAGAGCTGAGTAGTCTGCAGCACAGACAAGTCACATGTTGTTTTTTGAAATGCATCCAAACCAAAGCCCAACCCCTGGGACTACACAGAGGATGCTGTCAGGGTGCAAGGTAAGTTATAACACACAATTATATTGTAATGCAAATGCTTCGAGAAAGCAGAAAGATATATTTGCACTACAGCTTCTACACATTGTCTTTAGTGAGAATTAGGTCTCTGGTGACAGGTTTCCTTTAAAATGTTACAACAAAATTTAGGCTTGATGTGGTGGATGAAAGTAGCAACTTTTTACAATGAAGTTACACCCATATTGGTCTCAAACAGGGGTGTTATTACTGATTAGCAAAACTGATAGTGGAACTTTGACTGCCACATTACCACTTACACATATCTTATAAAACTAGATGCAGCAAGCTAAGCTATATTTTGACACATTTTCCACGTAGGTCAGGGTGCAACTAGTGTCATAATATTATTAGTTCACCCAAAAACCTTTCTATGTCTGTAGAAAACCAGACACAGTAAGAGGTCATATAATCAGGCCGTGTTCACTCGTGGCATTTGTGTTGCATACTCCTCTTGTGATGACCAATTGAAGTAAGATTGCCTTTGTACAGTGTTTACAAACCATGATGCAAACGCAATCTTACTTCAATGGGTGATCGCAAGAGAAGTCTGTGCATTGTGTTTGGCAACATGAACCCAGCCTCAGGTTTTATACAGAACCTGTCACCAGGGACCTAATTTTCACTGAAGACGGGTTGTAGAAGCCCATTACAGCTGCATATGTCTTTCTGCCTTCTCTAAGCATCTACATTACAATTTAATTGTGTGTTATAACTTACCTTGCACCCTGTCTGTGCTGCTCACGATGATGGGATAGCCCCCCCCCCCCCCACCCACCCCATGCCATGGCGGATTTATCAGGAGGCTTAGACTTCCTGATGAATCCTGCTGGTGGCTGCACCGCTGGGAAAATCTGTGGCGAGCTAGATTTTAATAACAATATTTCCTTGTTAAAACAAATAGTTATCAGTGAACATTCACAGGCACCAGCGAGTGCTCAGATGGCCACAGAATTTATCACTGAAGACAAGCTCTCACTGCCTCAGGGTGCCTCCTTGGTTCTGATTGACACCATATTTTAGGAGAGTCAGTTACTGGAAGCAGAACCATCAATTACAGAGAAGGGGGTGTTCTGAGGAAGAGAGTTCTTGACTTCAGTGCTAAACTTTCCACCCCATAACTTTCTACAACACATTTACATCTTACCTGAAAGTTGATTTTATGAATAATGCCACCAGACAGGACCATGAAAGAAACATAAACTGTTAGGGTGCATTCAAACACATGCATTTGTTTATGTTATGTTAACACATGTGTTCTGTAAATACAATGTTGACAGCAATGTAATTAGGCAAATTTCCTCTTCTCATCTGCTACGCTGCGTTTGAAAACGCATAAGTTAACGGCACGTGTGAACGCACGCTCATAATGCAGCAACTGGTGACACACTACAGCTAGATAATGCATAGCATTGTCATGTATCAGATGGAACCCAGGACCCACTTCACCAGCGTTTGGACCCATAAAGGGTCCAAACATCTCATGCTGGTACTTAATGGCAGTCAGGGCTATTCTCCGCTACAAAGAATTACCTCCCCACGTAATTACTAACATGTCATGCTGAAGGATGTTGCAGGCAGCAGAATATTCTCCACATTTTCAGAAGTGCTTAGTGTGAACCTGCTCTCATCTGTCAAGAACAAAGGGCGCCAATGTCGAATCTGCCAGTCTTGGTTTTCTATGGGAAATACCATTTACCCTGCACTTCTGGATGTCTGGCCCTCATACTATCCTCATGGAGTCGATTTCTTACCGTATGAGCAGAAACAAATATCCAGATAGTTGGATAGTGATATTTACTAATACATATTCAAGATACAGTTATAAAATAAATACATCGGCTGCGGGTGTTCGGAGAGGGGAAAAAGTTAGCGTCAAAAGGTGGCAAAATGAAGATTTTTTTTTTTCTACAGGAACTTTTAATTTTTGTACATGTATAAAACCTACCGTATTTAAATTTGGTGCTGTGATCATACCGACCCAAGGAATGAAGGAGTCATTTGAAATCCAAGACCACAAGAAAATAGTGCAAATTAATTTTGTCACTATGAACTATGCAATTTGTTACTGTGAGAGAGAGAGAAAATTTCCAGATGCTATGTTGTTCACTATCAGACATCTCCTGATTCAGACAACACCATTTTGTGTAAACTATTTATAAATACTTTGTCCTTACTGCTGTCTTCCTTGTCTTTTTCTGCAGTTCCTCTGGTTGAAGGCCATATTTTGACGAGAGGGGCCTTCACAAGAACATTAAGTGAAAACATTCTGTTTCCCTCAAGTCTAGTGTTTTTCCAGTAGAAAATATACATAACGTTCATTTAGGAAAATAGTTTAAAGGGGAGATTCTGGTATATTTAAGCTAACTTATAACATTTCAGTATTTTATCACCTTTTCACACCCTCTGCAAAGCATTTTTATCTTCGATATACACGACTGCCTGTTTGAAATAAAGGGCGACTCACACATTGCGCTAGCCGTCTATTCATAATGTGACGCTAGGGCACAGGGGGCGGTCAATCGCATGCGTTTCCCTGGAAACGCATGTGCGTTCGGGGCGAGGACCGCCCCCTGTGCGCTAGCGTCGTGTTATGAACAGACGCCTAGTAGAACGTATGACCGTGGCCTAACAGTCACGCAGAAAAAAGGCCTTACACACAAAAAAATTATAGATTTTTGAAGGTGGGGAATGAAAAATGAAAACGGAAAAGGGCCTGGTTGTTAAGGGGTTAAGTGCAGACTCCTAGCTTTAATTTGAGGGTATTTGCTTCCTAATTGAAGAAAGGTTTTAGAAATCTTCAATATGGAGTTGCCTCTTTTTACGCACAATGGCCAACATTTATTAAAGTTTTTTTGTCTTACTTTGAACATTCCTTTTTTAGTGCAAACTGCTTGCACATGTATTTATGAAGTGTTACACATCTGTGTTGCAGCACTGAAAGGGACATTTTGAGCAGTGCCAGACAGAATTGTGTTGCACACCTTTTGTTAAAGGTGCACCAAAAAAAAATTGGTGTACTCTGTTGGAGCAGTGCAGGGATCACCAGATTCATGAAGAACGGGCGCCACAATTCATGAATTTGTTGCACACTGATAAATGTGGCATTTGCATTTCAATTGCAATCAACGGAAATTTAGCGAAAAGTTTGAAAAACGATGTTTTCAAAATTCTAAATTGTAAATTTGTAAATCAAGATGTAAATCATCAAAACCTACTTTTGGAGCCAATTTAGTTAGAAGTGACGTTATAAGGCCTACATGACAGAAAACCCCCACAAATGACACCATTTTAAAAAATGGCACCCCTCAAAGAATCCAAAACAACATTTGAGAAGTTTGTTAACCCTATGAGCATTTCATGAAGGTTAAAAATAAATGAAAGTGAAATTAAAGAAATAGAATTCTATCTTACAATATATTCATTGAACACTAAAATGTGCACCTTCACAATGGGTTAAAAAGGAAAATGCATTTTAAAATATTTAGTGCAATTCCTCCCGAGTATGCCAATACCCATTTTGTCACTGTACTCTGCTGTACGGGCACAAGGGGGCACTTGGAAGGGAAAGAGCGTTGTTTTGCTTTTAGAGGACAAATATGGCTGAAAATGTTTTCATGTGTCAGGGTGCATATAGAGAGCCCTAGAGGTACCTAAACAGAGGAAAGCCCCAACAAGAGACACCATTTTGGAGAGTACACCCCTTGGAGAGTTTAGCAAGGTATCATTTGTGTATTTGCCCCAACAGGTGTTTGATTTAATTATGCCCCATAAAAGAAAAGAGGTGAACATTTTCCTTTATAAAAATCCCCAAATATATGTAAAACTATTTCTCCCTAGTGTAGAAGTACCCCACATGTCTATATAAAATGGTGTATGGGAGCACAGTAGAAGGAAAGAGGGATGTTTGCCTTTTAGAAGCTAAATTTGACAAATCTTTTACATGCATTTTGGGAGCCCTAGTGGTATAAAGCAGAGAAGACAAAAAAGTGACCCTTATTTTAGAACGCACACCCCTTAGATAATTTAGCAAGGTATAATATGTGTATTTGACCTTACAGGTGAATGATCCAATTAGACGCTAAAAATTAAAATTAAAAGTTTTCCCTTAAATGTCACTTTTACCCCTATATTTTGTAAGCCACAAGGGATAAAAGATGAAATAACCCCCAAAAATGTGTAAAACCATTTCTCCCAAGTGTAGAAGTACCCCACATTTGCATATAAAATGTTGTTTGGGCGAGGGAAAGAGGGAGGTTTGCCTTTTAGAACCCAAATTTGACAGAAATCCTTCACATGTGTCAAGATGCATTTGGAGATCCCTAATGGTATAAAACCCAAAAAGTGACCCTAATTGTTGAATGCACATCCCTTGGAGAATTTAGTGTAGTGTAATACATGTGATGAAAAGACCCTTTTGATCATACAGATGGTTTCCAAATATGAGGTGCAATGGATGCCCAAGATGGAAATTGAAATTATTCCTGGAAAGTTTGGTGCCCATTATTTGGCGCCCAGTTTGTGCCACTGTAAAATGTCAGGTCTCTGATTAGGAAGCCATGTTTCCTGATGCGGGAAGGACCCTACATGTGATCCTAAATGCTATCCGGAAAATACATCAGGGCTCCGCAATGATAAAGCACTTGGAATATAAATAAATAATAATAAATAAAGAACTTGGAGATATATAAAGGATCTGCTAACAAATCCAGAGACGTGGTGGGGAAATAGAAAACCTAAATAAAAACATAAAACCCAAGTGTGACTCTAGTTTGCAATCTACATCCCGCAATGAAACGAATGAGGGGTATAGCGATCAATTTGACCTAGCAGTTGTTACAATAATTCCTTTTACCGAAACGAATTCACAACAAAGGTTGGACATGAATTGTGAATGCGCAGTGTACAATGAGGTGGAATATACCAGGGGGCAACTAAAATTTTGTCACTCTGGACTCCCTTTAGAAGCAGCAGAATTCACCGGGAAAATGCTGTCCGGGCAAAAATACGGGGGACATCTAATCCAGAGGTACTGGTGCCCTGTCCTTGTCCAAATATTAGTTAACTAATATCTGCCTCTTGAAAATGGAGAAATGATACGGCAGGACCTGCACATCGGAACAGCACCTAAGAGTTGTATAGCATCATCTGTACACTGTACTCGGCAAGCATTTTTGTACCACATCTTTTTTTTTGTACGGTCTCCGCACTTGATCTGACAGGTCAAACCCGCCCATGTATTTACTGTAAGCCAGAATGCCATCTGGCTTGGGGGGCAGTGGAGGTACCTCATACAGGGGTGAGGGTGCTGGAGTCCCCATGAATTGTGGTCAGAACAAGGCCATCGCTTGTGTCCTTATATTTGACCAACACCATGTTCTGATTGCTGAGTGCCTTGATGTCCCCCCCCTTTGTAAGTGGCTGCACAACAAGGGTTCCAGGGTACCACTATGGGTTTTTTGCATTTACTACCTCTGAAACTGAGGGATTGGAATAGGGGAACGCTGGGATAAAATAATTATCCACATACAAGTGGTAACCCTTATCCAGCAGTAGGTGCACAGATCGGTCACTCGGAACTCTGAGAGATGGCATGATGCCACCAGACATTACCAATACAACTGATTATTGTGGCTGTCCTAGACAGCAACGATTGTCACCATATGTTGCCCTTATTCACCCCTTTGGACCGAGAGGCAAAATTGATGGCCGGCAATAATAGCCGCAATCTTGACCCGATCACCGTGTCTGAACCATCCTGGCAAGCCACTACCTGCTGCACCATACTATGACAACGTGTGTCAGGAAGGTGTTTATAGGCTATACAATCTTTTTTTAAAAAAATTTGGACAAATAAGGGCAAATAAGATGCACTGTTTTTGTGACTGTGTTTTTTGTACTTTATCACTTGTGTATAGGGAATTGTGGTGTTTGGGGGACTTTCACTTTCTATCCAGCTTTAGCTTTTTTTTTTTTTTTTTTTTTTACATTTATTTAGTGACATGTTAGCTTGAACAAGTGATCTTCTGATCTCAAATCACAAAGATCCATGGCGTTTTTGCAGACAGCACTAAAGTAGCAAGAATGCTGAATCACCATGAACATTCAGGGATTATTGTTAAGGAGTAAAGTCAAAACCCTAAAAGCTTGATCTGCCTCCATGTCTCTCCTTTTCAGCCTCCAGACGAAAATACTAAACTTACCAGAATGAATCAAAAAAATGGTTTTCAATCCACATTCAGCAGAAGCTTTTCCTCACAAACCACAGCAAAAAAGAGCTTGGGGCAAAACAAAGTAAAAGTTGCTAAATCTTTAATAAAGCCCTAATGTTCAAATGGCTTCTTCCATAAACATAAGTGTTTGAATATACAAATAGTAGGGAATTCAAATGTGATCGAGTTCTTGGGTTGTCTGCCCAATAAATATATATTTAAAGTGGAATAGCAGAATAGAAAAATTCCTACATTGCCTACCCCATTATGATATTTACTGGGTCCCTGCTATATTACCACATCCTGTGTTGACTCACAGGAAATGCCAGCTCTGCCAGTTATTGCAAAAAAAGCGTCTTACATTAGTTCCTTTCAATTTTCTATCAAAATAGACATGCACCCTTGGCCAAACAACCATCAGATAGGCATTCAGCCAACATGCATGACCAGCATTCAGAATGGAGACAGAAAAAATACACCCACAACAGCTTGGCATTTAAGATAAGTATTTTTTTCATATGCAGCTTCAACTACATTCTGAATATATGTTTGTGAACACAGACTGCAAGGTGCTTGAAGTTGATGCTTTTAAACAAACAAACAAAAAAAATTGCAGAAAAAGTCGACAACAAATCTTATTCATAAAACTGAAAGAAAGGCCAAAAATATCAGTCCATCGCATTACCATGCGCGCTTGTCCTCCCATGCTCAGGGAAAATAAATGCGAGAAATTCGCAACAGCTACTTGGATACACACTAGGAAAACAAAAACTCAAACAAAACTGAGCTACAAAGAACTACATGTCCTCTTTAGATCATTCCTCATCAGATGAGCTCTGGTCAAGGCTGTACACCATAAACAGAACTTCTGGACGTGCAGGAACACAGGGGTGCCCTGGGCGCACTATCTCAAAGCCCAAGAAACTGAATGTCTTGAGGAGTGGACCTATGTTAAAAATAGAATGGAGAAAAGAAAAAAAAAATGTCAAGGCAGGTTTAAATTGATAACCAACTTATTAACATCTTCCTTACGGGTGGAGAAAAGCATGTTCTGACAGCTACGTGTCCAGATAAACCCGCTTCTTTTGTCAAATTAGCCATGAGATACTTTGAGGTAACCCAGCTATTCCTTTGAGTATTTATAGAAGCCTTGTAAATTATGCAATACCCAGAACCAGGTCATGGCATGGCATCAAGCCATGCCAAAGCTCATAGCTGGCAAGATCTGTAATATATAATATCCAATTCTTGCCATGTACATGAGAAGTTCTGTTATTCCGCATAATGAAAATACTAGACACTAACTGTATATACAATGTGATCTGACACAGTCACTGCAAATAATGCTCACATCTATTGATGTATTTCAAAATGTAGCAAGAATTTTGGAAGCATAGAAGTTATAATTCTAGACAACAAGCTTTTTATAATCCCAAGGTTAGCCAGCTAAAGATGTGGCAGGTTATCTTACTTACCTCTGTCTTCTCTACTCTTTCTGAAGCAGATAAAGACATATCTAACTTTCATCTTTTCTTCTGCATACTCAAGTAGAGCCAGCAACCTAATAAGAAAACAATAAACATCAGAACATTTAGCAGCACTAATGGAGAATTTAGTAGTGAAATGTTTACATTAATGTGATAAATTTAAGGGGTTTTCCAGGCCCAATCCATGGATAGTCTTCATCAGGACAAGTTATCAGGCGGGTTTAATGCTTTGTAACCCCAATGCACAGCTGTTTGAAAGGGCTTAAATGCTTGGCCGAATGCCGCAGCATCTTTATTAACATCCATTCATCATCCTAAATATGTGGGATAATGATAAGTTGAAAGGCGAGAGTACGACAGCTGGGACCCCAAACGATCAGGAGAACTTGACTCCCAGCTCTCGGGAGAGCAGTGATCTTATTATCCAAACTTTAGTGATAGACAGGACATGTGCCATTCAATTGTATGGGAAAGACAAATACTACACGCACAGCTATAGCAATCGCGGAATACTCAATAGACAATGAATAGAGCAGCAGGGCGCATGCTCATCCTGACATCCCACCCATTAGTGAGAGCTGGGAGTCCCAGGAGCATTGTTATGCATTGTGAATCAAACATACCTCGAGAATGCTGTAGCGACCCTTATGCAGAAACATATATATTGTTTAATCCTCCAACGGAGTGGTTTTTCCTCAAGAAACAATTATAAAATTCAGGACCTTGGGAAAGCTGGGTGCCCCGGCTGCCATACATAAACACATTACTTCCATGCACACAGGAGTTGCCCAAAATGTCTAGAAAGGACCAATCAACCTGACCCGGATGACTCCTACACAGCAGCTGGGGGATGGTGCAGCAATTGATTACTCCTGCATGTTAGGGACAACACAGCGATTATGTATGCTCTACTTATTTTGGGCGGGACAAGGCTGGAGCAGCGCATAATTAGGGAAGGAGTAGAGCGCAGGGGCAGCCACAGGAGCAATAGAACCTCATCATAATTTTATAATTGTTTTTTTGAGCAAAGCCACTCAGTTCAGGGATTAAACAAGATATGTTTCTGCATCAGTGTAGCTACAGCATTCTCAGGGTATGTTTGGCACATAATGCATAAAAACAAATGGTAGATTTCCTTTAAAACCCATGAGTGCACTCTGATTCTGCCACATACACGATTGTTTGGAGGTGGTAATGTACCGTATTTTCTGGACTATAAGACGCACTTTTTTTCCCCAGAAAATGGGGAAAAAACAGTAGTGCGTCTTATAGTCCGGATGTAGCCTGCAGGAGGGGATGGAGCTGCGCTCTGCCAGCTAATGCTGGCAGTAAGCGCAGCCCTTCACAGTGGAGCGCAGCGGCTGTGCAGAGTGCCGCTACGCTCCTCTCCTCCTCTCAGCCCTCCACTGCTGGAGGGAATGGAGGGCAGCTAAAGCTGGCAGAGCGCAGCGCTTTGTAACTCATGTATATATCGATGTCCTCCAGCTTTGTGGCAGAGCAGCAGCAGTGGATAGAGAGGGGGAGGAGAAAGGCACAGACTCTGGCCAATCCCCGCTGGGCTTGTAAGTAGCTCAGAGTGAAGAAGAAGGTGAAGGCTGCCGGCAGTGTGTGCAGAGGAGCCTGTACTGTGCTGTGTCTGACCTGTAACTTCTCTCCGGAACACAGGATCAGATAAGTGATAAGTGCTCCCTTCCCCCGGTCTCTGCTCTCACAGTCTTAACCCCTTGTTGCCTGGTATGTAGAGGCTGCTGTCTTTTGAAGGTACCTTACCCCACAGACCAAGCTCTTGTGACCATTGTACAAGGACTGTCACCTCCTGTGTCCCCTCCCCATAGATTGTAAGCTCTTGTGGCCATCGTACAAGGACTGTCACCTCCTGTGTCCCCTCCCCATAGATTGTAAGCTCTTGTGGCCATTGTACAAGGACTATCACCTCCTGTGTCCTCCTCCTCCCCATAGATTGTAAGCTCTTATGGCCATTTCACAAGGATTGTCACCTCCTGTGTCCCCCTCCCCATAGATTGTAAGCTCTTGTGACCATTGTACAAGGACTGTCACCTCCTGTGTCCCCTCATCCTCCTCATAGATTGTAAGCTCTTGTGACCATTGTACAAGCACTGTCATCTCCTGTGTCCCCCTCCTCATAGATTGTAAGCTCTTGTGGCCATTGTACAAGCACTGTCATCTCCTGTGTCCCCCTCCTCATAGATTGTAAGCTCTTGTGGCCATTGTACAAGGATTGTCACCTCCTCTGCCCCCTTATCCTACTCATAGATTGTAAGCTCTTGTGGCCATCATACAAGCACTCACATCTCCTGTATCCTCTTCCTCATAGATTGTAAGCTCTGGGGACCATTGTACAAGCGCTGTCACCTCCTGTGTCCCCCTCCTCCTCATAGATTGTAAGCTCTTGTGACTATTGTACAAGCACTGTCATCTCATGTGTCCTCCTCCTTCTCATAGATTGTAAGCTCTTGTGACCATTGTCACATATGCGCATACCTATACAGCCCTGGTAACTCTTGAGACCCCCTGACTACATGCCAGCATAATTCTATCTAATGATAGACGGCGGTGTCCGGGAGAGGAGGAGGGGGTGACCGCTGCTCGCCCCTGCCCCTCTCCAAAGAGGAACATGGCTGCACTGCACCACCCAGTTACTTTACTGTTACTTTATTAAAATGTTTTAGCATACTATTTGGGGGAAAAAACATTTTTTCTTATTTTTCCTCCTCTAAAACCTATGTGCGTCTTATGGTCCAGTGCGTCTTATAGTCCGAAAAATACGGTACATAGAAAAGTAAAGTAAAACAATACTCTATAAGGTCTTCATCAATTTAAAAGTAAATTATCAACTGCAAAGCAATTGAAAAACAAAAATTAAGCCTACCCAAAATGAAAAATTTTCATTCTATTGCTTCCTTTCGTCATTACTTTTGTTATTAGCCTGTAATATCATCATCAGGTAAGGAAACGTTACTTTACATTATTGTGACATACCCCTCTTTGCTCCCATCAGCTAAGACGCCCTCGGGTATTTCCACAAAGAGGCTCTGATTTGACAGCATGGCCTTCCATGAGGAATGTTTCACCTCGGTGACCTTATATTGAAAATGGACGAGGTGGGGCTTCCCATCATTCCCCGAGAGATCCTGAGAAACCGTAAGCTTCTCGTCCTAAACCAAGAGATAGACAAAACATATTAGACAAATGGGAAGCCTGCAATGAAATGACATGGGCTTAATGCATTGTTTAAGTTATAATGTGAAATATGTACAGTATATAGATGCCTTAATACAGCGAAAGAAGTAATTCTGCTATTAGATGAGCGCAGAAGACAAGGGATTAGCAGTAAGATGATGCAAGAACCCTGTAACAGAACACGGTGTACTATTTGCAGGACTTAAAAACATCTGGGAGTCCCAACACAATCATAAAGGGAGAAAAAAAAAACAATAAGATTAGTGTTTAACACAGGTTCATGCAGCCATTTGCACACTATACAACTAAATTGTAGTTTCATTGTAGCAACTAATTTTTCACATTACTTCTAAAACATTTTGGGATCAAAGATTACATGCCTATTGGTAAAACGGCCTGTTAAGCTGTGTGCCTATACCCTTAGAGCTGCTTTTATTGGCCAATAGTCACATGATATAACACTATTAGGCCATGTTCACATGTTTCACAAACAGTGTGTCATTTACCCTATGGCACCAATGACAGTCTTTATTGTAAGGCCCTACAATGTTTAAAAACGTTTGTACAATAAAGTTTTTTTTTGCATAAGGTAAATGGCAGTTAATTTTTTGCAAGTCGAGAATCAGTTCTCACAAGGACCATTTTGTAGTACATTTTTATTTTTTGGGATGGGGTATATAATCTGGAGAAAACCCCTTGTGTCCCTTTAATACAGGAAAATGCTTTATAATAAAGAGTGGACAAGTTGGTGGGGAATTACTGTACATTAAATTGTGGGTGACTTTGTAACTATCGCCTTATCACGTACAGACCCCAAGTTGCAGTCATATCAGGGTATCTGTCCATGTAGTGTAAAGGATGCGGAATTCACTCCACACTGCTACTGTATTATGCATAAAAATGACAAAAGTAATAAAAATAAAAAATTGTAAAGGGAACATGTCAGGGGAAACTAAAAACACTCAATGGTCCTTATGGACTGATTGTTGAGTATCTCAATTTACCCTTTATCAATTTTTCACATGGGGTCATTTAAAAGATAAAAAAAAAAAAAAAAACCCAAACCAAAAGATTGGCACTCCTCTTGTACCGCTCCAAAGCTGCATGAAACCAGGGTATAAGCTTGGCTTCATTGAAGTAATGCAAGAGGCGCTGGCTCCAGACTCACATCTAGGGGAGTATAAATGTATGTTGTGTATTTTGTGTTATGTTTTTAACATTTTGCCTACAGACAGCCCTCATACAGGGATATTTAGGACCCTAAACCACAAGCCCATAAGGACGTGTAGTCTGTTTATGTGCCCAACTCAACCTCTTTAATTTTTACAAGTATTGCATAAGAAAAACATACATAGATCGCTGCATCAACCTGCACAAGAGAACAGGTTATTGGCAGCCTTCTTCTGCTTTAGTTGCAAACCAAAAGCAACTTGTTTGGAGAACCTTGCTGGATGTGCCCTGTCTGCCCTTGTAATATAATAGTTTACAGGCAGGCGACACATTTGTATACATCCCTATATTTAGATCTACAGTAAACACTTTAACCAACTTATATTAGCAGTGATGTTCACACGGAGAAATGACTTGACCTCGCCCGCACCATTTTGTGTGCATCATCCAAGGTTAGGTGGTAAATACCATTAGAGCATTAGACTAAAAAGCTAAAATGGGAGAAATGCATCTCTGAGCAGACTCAAAGAGTTGTTCACCACTTCTCTACAGCAGATAAGAAGAAGGGAGTGAGAAAAAAAAAGTTTCAGACGGTGACTTTATAAAACAAAAACTTTAAAACAGGTCTGCTACACCTTAAAGGACATCTACGACCAGGATCAATGCTTGTAAACCAAGCACACTGACATACTGGTGTGTGCCCCCTCTCGCATCTGCTTTTCTTTATTTTCTTATGCCCTTGTTTTTAAGGAAAAGGCTTTGAAAATTATGCAAACGAACCCGAGGAGCTGCATTGACAGCTATGGAATCCAGAGCCCCTCAGGTTAATTTGCTTAATTTTTAAAGACTTTTCTTTCATAAAAACAAGGGCATAGGAAGCTAAAAGAATAGTGGATCCTGCCTGATGGGGCCCACTCCAGCATGTAAGTGTGTTTGGTTTACAATACAGTACTTGATCCTGGTGGTAGATTTCCTCTAAAGGCTATCACACCTTTAACAAAATAGAATCAATAAACAAATCTTATAATGATTTACAGAGATATTTGTCAAGATCTGCTCCTCCTAAAATGACAATGCTAGTGGGACGGAAAGACTGAGCAGTGAGGGAGGAGCATGGCTGAGAGACAGGAGCAGCAGGACACGCTTTACAAGACCAAGCAGTGAGCGTTACACAAGGAAGGAGGTGGGAAGCAGCAGGATAGGATTTATCAGATGGAGACGCCTGCTGTGAGGGAAGGGATGTTGCTGTGGGTAGCAGGGACTCCTGAAACTGGTAGCAAAGGCACATGAATGAGGAGAGAGAAGGTGTTGCCCATCTGAACTTTAAGAGTAACGTACTCATAGATCCAGGCACTGGACTGTGGTAATCTTCTTATATCTGTTATCCATGGCAGAAGGCTATGTATAACAAATACAAGATCACCATAGTCCAGTGCCTGGATCTATGAGTAAGTGCCCCTGGTTTACCATGCTCGATTTTGATGGTTGATTTCCTTTAACCACTATGTGGTAGCAAAACTAAACATACTTGCTATTGCTGTCTTCTCTTGGATCCCAGCGCTTGTCTTCATTAGGCTATGCCGGGATCATGGTTAAAAAAAAAAAAAAAAAAAACTACTAGAAAAAGTAACTACACAGCGCCGGGTGCTATGTCCGGCACTCCAGGTTGTTAATTATTCATGCCTCCTGCGTGATAGATACCCACCTCTCATGTTAGAGGCATGAATAATCCACAGACATTGTGCCAGTGTAGCTGTTTTTCTGATTTCTTTTTTTTCAGCGTTCTTGGAGTGTCAAACTTCATAAAGACCAGCGCCGGGATTCTGGAGAAGACTGTGATAGCAAGTATGTTTACTTTTACTACCACATGATAATTTTCCTTTATTGTTTTCCTAGTGGAGCTGTGCTGTGTAGAGCCATATATAAAACTGCAAATACAAAAAAAAAAAAAAAACTTTTGCTATAAAAATTGAGAAGCATTCATACCTTATAAATCACAGCTGGGAGTGCGGGATCCCTGCTGTCCCCTCGCCCACCGGGGATCTTCAACAGTGGGTGAGGGGCATCAGGAGCACCACAGAGGCCCGGGAATGAGGTGCCTGCAGCATTGAAGCTGGGGATTGCTACTCAAAGGTAAAATACTACTGCAAAAGAAAAAAAGAAAAGGGTGATTAATATTAACATTTTAACAAGGCAAAACAAATGCTGCCACTTACTGAATGCAAGCGTTTTGGTTATCACTCATGTGCATTTGGGGAGAAGTTTCTCCAATGCACTTGCAATGCTTTTCAAAACGCAATCCAAGCGCACTGTGTGAATGTAGCCTGACGGGTCCTTGATGTCTAAGATGTTAACATACGTGCAGTGTGATCCATGGAGGTAGCACAAAATTACTGATTTGGTCACATCATTTTCAGCACAGAAGAGGTCTGATATCTAGCAAAAGCCTTGGGTTATCAAGAAAGAGTAGCTTTTTACTACCCACGTATTCCCACGAAGGCAAGTTTCTTATATGTACTCAGCACAACAAAATGAGAACACATTCTCTAATTCACTGTTATTAACAAAAATACAGCATTTCACGGATATAATTCCAACCTTTCTCCATCAGTCCTGGTGTACACAATTTTAGTTTCCCCTAGACTAGGGTTCCCCCAGCAAATTCTCACTTAGGGTCAGGTGGCCGCCATCTTGGTTGAGACTGTGCAGATGAGATTACTGTCTGTAGCCCCGCCCTCTGCATAGAGCTCAGAGACTCACTGATCACTTCCTGCCAGGAGATCGTGAGCAGAGAGAGAGGCTGCAAACTACAAGCTATAAGGAAATAAGTGATCCGGGGAAAGGCAGGCACATGTCAGTGAGATGTAGCAGAGCCCACAGTGTAACAGTCTAATGGTCTATCAGCCTCTGTAATCATTTCATGCATCACTGACCTGTCTCATCCCCATCTCTATGTGTCAGTGTGTTAGTACAATGTCAGAAGCTAGATGAAAGTGTATAAACACCTGCACCCTCACACACCTAGATGCATAATACAGTAATGTGTCTGCTCAGATAGTCCCCACCCACACCCTGGGATTTTGCACTGAGCACCATAGAGCAGTGGTGGAGAACCTATGGCACGGGTGCCAGAGGTGGCACTCGGAGCCATTTCTGTGGGCACTCAGACCATCAGGTGGCAATCCACCAAAACTTCCTGCAGTCCCAGGAAACTTAAGAGATTCTGTTCTCAGCACTATTTTAAAGCGTCACTTCTTGGCTCTTTGGAATTGCAGGAATAGTGAGAAGGTGCTGACAGAATTGCATTATCTTTGGAGGTCCTTCTGCTGCACCTAACATTCTTCCTCTACAGAGAGACCCTGCAGAGAAGCTACAATGATGCCTTAATTTTCCCTTCTTTCAACTGTATTGGTTGCCTCAGGAGGCCAATACGATTGAAAGATGTGGAAGAACGGGTATCAATAAGTTACTGCTTCAAATGCCATGTTGGCGCTTCACGGTAAATAAGTGGATTTTGGTTGTAGTTTGGGCACTCGGTCTCCAAAAGGTTTGCCATCACCGCCATAGAGAGTGATAGCGATATTATCAGATATATACAATAGGAGGACCCTGACTACAAATGTACATATTTGTAAGGCAACGATTATATGATTTAAGGAACCTTATCAATACAGATTTTTTAGTTAATTAATATAAATAATACTACTTTATTAGAAGTGTTAATGTTAAGAAGATAAAATTTATTTTTGCCTGGCCAGTGACAACCAGTAATAAGCCTAACCGTAAAGGGTTCTTCCCATTTCAGGAAATAAATGTTATTGTTTGTATAATGAAAAGTTATATACTTTTACAATATACTTTCTGTATCAATTCTATAAAAAGCTTCTATTTTTACTTCCAGATGGTCACACAGATTCACGGGGCACCTGTGTGTCCATGGTCAGATTTCTGTCTGCTTGCCGTCATTCTATAGAAAGCCTTATGGTAGAGATCTAGAAAACCAGTAGGAATTGTTACATGAAGTATATTGGAAAAAAAATTATAAATTTTTCATCATGGAAAAAATAATTTGCCAATATGAGAATACCCCTTTAAGAGAGCCCATGACTATCATAATATGGGACGATATGATTACCCTGTTTTTCCAAAAATAAGACCTAGTGCAATTTTCTTTAAGCTTAGAAATATAAGGCCTCCCCTGAAAATTAGTACCATATATATTTTTACATTAAGGCGCTCCGGATTATAAGGCACACCTTAAATAAATTTCTGCTATAACATCTAGGTTCATATATAAGGCACATCTGATTATAAGGCACACCTGATTATAAGGAAGAATAACCAGCAGGTGGCAGACCTGTGCACAGCTCAAGGCAGCAGTTGTCTGTAAGTACGGTTCATATATAAGGCGCACCTTTGATTTCTGAGAGAATCAAAGAATTTTTTGTGCGCCTTATAGTCCGAAAAATATGGTATATCTTTTAGATGCTACAAGAGGTTGGACATGGGTAAAGGTTTCATGGGATAAAATCACTGACTGATGCGCTGCATATGCGCCACAAGCAGGTGCTACCTATACATGAAGGGCTCATTTAAGGAAAGTGCTGAACATGAGAGATTGGGCCGAATGATTCCAATAGAAATTGAGTCACAAGAAATTCAGAGTTTGGGGAGTTATAATGTTAGAGAAGATGTAGATTTTTTTTGTTCAACAATAAATGTGAATTCCTGTTCATGGGAAAATAAGACCTAGCGCCACATCACATCCAGAGCTGAAATTAGCCTTAGATGCTCTTCTCAGACACGTCCTGTTCAATGAACATAGCCTAAAGGAAAACATTTACCATGCTTTATATGGAAGAGAGCTGCAGTAACAATCCCATACACCGAGGGCCTACTCATATGGGGAATGACAGTCATCTACTGTATTTTATTGGTTGTAGTGCAGAATTTATTCAGCAGGTATTCCCACCTTTGCTATTCATGGTATGTGCATTTCTTATGCCATAGATCCATCAACTACACCCATGGAAAAGGAACAATTAATGATAAAAATGATGGCGGTTTTCACATTTACTTCTGAAATGTACAGAAGCCATCTGGCCCTTGTTCTTCAGAAAAGGTGTACAAAGTCCCAAACGTGGCTTTTCAGGTAGTTCTAGCATGTCCAATTGAGAGAAGGGAATGTCCACATGGATATTTATGTCAGGCTTTGAATTACATAACTGGTTTGCCCTATCCACAAATGTCATATTGAGAATACCCAAAAGTGTCAATTGCTGGAGGAAATGCCAGTGCTATTCCAGCCTGTTATTCCTTTCTTCCTCCTAAGAATTCCATTCAATCAGGGAAATGTGCACTGGGAAGGTCACCAGCTAATCCAACCAATACTGATTACCGTCCAAGGAAGATTATTATATTTTGACGCACACATCAAGAGCAAACCCTCTGATCTCCTGCTCATACAGCTCCCTAAATTCTCCCTCCAAGGTTCCTGAACCACTTTATCACAGTGTCAGCAGCATGTCTTCAAAGCATGAATTGATACATTACATTTTATTTAGGAGTTAGGTTTTCTGATGCAGTGTTTGACACCAAAACCAGGTGTAAATTATAACAGGAGGAAAAAAAAAAAAAAAAAAATAGATGGCAGTCTGGGCATCTAATTAAACGTCCATGAGATCTGTGACTGTAACAATACACTGACCCCACACCAACAAGAAAGCGATATCGGAACATTAAGTTTCAGGTTCTCAATCTAAAAATTCCATCCTGCCCTTACATAACTTTTCCGTCATAAGGTCACAGGGATAAAGGACATCATCCATCCAACAATCCCCTCAGAGGCTGCATGTGAGCTGCTTATTACATTCAGGCCTAATCCAGACACAGGGAATTAGCAATTCATCATGTACAGAACATCCATTACCATCTAACAGTAACTATACCTTCATGGGCAATTCAGCTCCTCTATGTCCTTACTCAGGTTTAAGCCCAGAGCTTCATGGTGCGTGCTGATCAATTCTATACATCAGAGGCTACATAATGGGCCAGTTGGAGTGGAAACGAAGGCCATTGCTTCATTGTATAGCTCAATATTGTGTTCAGGTCTGGACACCAGAAGAGGCCATTTGTTGGGGCGAGCCAAGGTGTGTTTTGTACTTAGAGGAAATGAAGGCACCAATCTAGATAATGTATTGGAACATATACACTTCATAAGGAGGGGATCAATGAAGAAACCACTACAAACTACACTCTTATGTAGGGACAGCATATACTGCACTACATTCACCTAAATAGGGTGATGTGCAGAGCCAAAGGTCATTTCAGTTGAATAAATGGGTGACATAAACACATCTGTTTCCATAATTTTTTAAGAAAATATTTTATTCCCTTACCATTGTTCAAGTATAAGCTGACCTAGGCACAGTTTTACCACTAACCCCCCCCCCCCAAAAAAGGAAATTATGTCATCACGAGGCATGCATGGGGAGAGTGCGTGGACCTGTCTATTCCTTCGCTTTTATACAGTAAGCCAAGAGGGAAAAGGAGCTGCTGGGAGCACCAGAGGGAAGTTCATTTTTTTATATACTCCAGTATAAGCCAAGTAGGACTTATACTCGAGTATATATGGTATATAACTTTATGCAGGGGCACATCAAAAATCACAAGAATGAGTTAGCGCTCTTGTCCTTACAAAGCAGCAGAGATTGTAGCAACCTGGCAATGCAGAACACAGCATCTATGCAACTGGGACTGGGATGCAAGGTTAACTGAACAGAGATTGGCACCAGCTATATGCCATTACATTTCGGATGGAAATAACCCTTTAAGGGTTATATCCAGCAATTAAAAAATATTCAGAAAAAACGTCTTCTGCCACGTGGTAATTGCCATCGTTTCCCATCCATGCATCTTCCCCTATGGATGAAACAATAATATATAACCTACATGAGTGAGCCATTTTTGTTTTTTCAATCCTTTAGTGGAAAACCCCTTTAACATAAGCCTAGGGGTTACTTCTCTTCCTGTCCAACTTTATATGTACACATAGTGTATGTACTACATATGGCGGGAAAAAAAAACAACAACCAGAAGACCTCTTTTAGAATAACTCCAATGATCGGTAGCTGGACTCTAATCTCTTTCTTAGTAATACGAATACCAGCGGAATAGATCTGTGCTGCTGCAAAAACCCAAAGACCAATGTGTGACAGAAAATAATGTACCAGTCACAAGTATGTCTCTGGTATCATGACATACTGGTACACACTACAACTAGTACAGTACAACCTAAATAAGGGGAAAAAAACCTACAACTGATACACGCTCCATTTTAAAAGAAATCAGCCATCAAAATCAAGCATGATAAACCAGGGACACTTACTCATAGATGCACTGTGACTGTGGTGATCTTCTATTCGTTATCCATAATAATAATTCCTTTATTTATATAGCGCACACAGATTACGCAGCGCTGCACAGAGCTTGCCAAATCAGTCCATGTCCTCGATGAGGCTCACAATCTAATCAGCCTACCAGTATGTTTTTTATTTAGTGTGGGAGGAAACTCACGCAAACACAGAGAGAACATAAAAACTCTTTGCAGTTCATGGCCTCCTTCCTTCTAAAAATCAACTTTTAAAAGTATACTAATGAGACCGAAACTCCATGGGGGTGCTACCAGAGTTTGTCTGTGCTTTGGATTCACAGGTTGTTACACTGTACAGAAGCACAATCCCCCTCCCATTGTGTGAGATTACATCAGGCAGAACCTATAACAGCCTGGGAAGCTGCAGCAACGAGGGGCCATGGATAATAAATATAAGATTACCACAGTCACAGTGGATCTATAGCTAGTGCCTGGATCTTTGAGCAATTGCCCCTGGTTTACCATGCTTGATTATGATGGTAGATTTCCTTTAAGAGAGCGCAACAAAAACTAAAATCAGAAGATGAACAGAAAGTCTTCCACTGACTTAAATACACTTGAGGTTACCTCGCATTTCTCTTCCATTATTATTGGTACAAAAAAGACAAACTATTATTTTAATTATTTAAAATTGAAAAGGGGAATGGAACCTACCAAGGTGTGATCTCTGCTCTATAGCCACAGTATCTAAACCCGGCCTTCGCTGTCATTGTGGGTGAGCCCTTTACCTAGATGTGAGGGGTGGGCTGTATATTAGAAAAGTATATTATGTTATATCCCTCTGTGTAGTTAATGATATATTCACACCAGACGCAGGGACTACACAAGACGCTCCCCCTATATGGGCCCTACAATGACCCCGTGTCAGGCGTGTGGCATGTTCGCCTCATATGTCTCTTCTGCTTAGGCCATGATGAAACACACCCAGGAAGACACAAGTCCAGCAGCAGATCAGATTGCACTCCTGTGCGTCTGCCAGCACACAGCTCTGTCCCTTGTATTACGTTACCTGCAAGTTGTTTATGTCCCAGGCTCTATATATACACGGGCAGTCACCTGACACAGGTCACCGCCTATTGTGCGGCTGCACACTTATCATCCTAAGGACCCCGGCCCTCCCCTGCTCTCCGCACCTGTCCTGCGGGTCTATCATTCTCCCCGCGCCGTGTCCTGATCTGTACGGAGCGTTGTGTGTGTCTGGGCCCGGAGCCTTCCGCTGTGCCGTCACCCGTGCAGCGCTCAGGCACTGGATTAGTTTTGGGAGTCTCTGGTAGATAATTGCGCGTCTTCTGTGCTTTCCTGGTAATGCACAAAACCCGCATCCGGCCCCCGATAGTTCCCGGTGCTGAGTGGCCACTAGCCGCACTCTCCTGCGCTCCTCTACAACTCCGCTCGGTTACTGACCTTACTCCGCCCCCTGCGCTCCAGAACCTTCCCAGACCACGCCCCCTCCTCACGTCAGGTGACCTGGAACCTCTGATTGGACGTGTGGTGACGCCGGTTCTCGCTCTCTCTCTCGAGTTGCTATAGACGTCAGCCTCGCTCTCGTCCTGCGCTTCCGTTTTTTCTGTTGTTGTTTTGCGTTCCGACATCTCAAGGCCACGCCCACCCCGACGACCCCGCAAAGGGGCGGGGCTATTGAGGCGAAGGTCCTCAGTGATATGTGATGTTGTTTCTTCACTGACACAGATGATAGGGTCAGAGTAATCCTTCCTCTATAGCGAGCGACATCATCATCATCACTGCCTGATCGTTCTAGTAAGGTCAATTCACCCCCATGTATAGTGCTGCAGTAGTAGTGCAGTGCTGTGCCCATACATATACTGGATGGGAGTAGTAGTGCAGTGTTGTGGCCATATAAATCCAGGGTACTAATAGTAGTACAGTGATGTGCCCATATATATACATGATGGGAGTAGTAGTATTGTGCTGTACCCATATATATAGAGGATGGTAGTTGTAGTGAAGCACTGTGCCACTATATAGAGGATGGGAGTAGTAGCGAAGTGCTGTGCCCATCTAAATGGAGGGTACCAGTAGTAAGGCAATGCTGTGTCCATATGTAAAGGATGGGAGTAGTAGTACAGTGCTGCTCTCATATACATATATATATATATATATATATATATATATATATACACACACAGGATGAAAGGAGTAGTACAGTGCTGTGTCCATTTATATAGGATGGGATATATATATATATATATATATATATATATATATATATATATATATATATGAATGAGTACTAGTAGTATAGTGCTATGCCCATATAAATGCAGGGTACTTGTAGTAATGCATTGCTGTGCCCATATATCAAGGTAGGAGTAGTGGTACAGTGCTGTGTCCATATGTATACAGGATGGGAGGAGTAGTGCATTGCTGTGTCAATATATACAGGATAGAAGTACTGTGTATAAGTGTTGTGCTTGTTTGTAGTGTCGGATGGATGTGGCAGTGTTGAAACATTGGGGCAGATTTATCAAGCTGTCTGAATGTCAGAATATTTCTAGTTGCACATGGCAACCAATCACAGCTCCCCTTTAAAATATTCATGAGCACTGGTAAAATGAAAGCTGAGCTGTGATTGGTTGCCATGGGCAACTAGAAATATTCTGACTTCAGACAGCTTGATAAATCTGCCCCATTGTGTAGTGTAGGATAGGTGTAGTAATAGTGTAGATAGAAACAGCCAACCTTCCTCTCAGCAGTGCTGCACAACCAGGACTTGTGGATGACGTCATCTCGCATCTCGTGTAATAGCACGTCACGGGTCGGCCGCGGGTGCATGGAGAGGGCTCATGCGCTGAGCCCTCTCCATAGCAGGTAAGTCTTTGCTGCATATTGCAGCAAAGGCTTACCGGTAACACCCGCGATCGGTGCTAGTACCGATCGCGGGTGTTTTCACCTCGATCGCCGCCGGCAATGCTGCCGGCGGCTTCAAAAGGCGCCGCCGCCATCTTTTCGAGGATCGCCGCTCCCCGTGACGTCATCGGGGAGCGGCGATCCGTCGCCATGGTAACCTCGGGTCTCGCGAAGACCCAAGGCTTCTTCGGGTAAACCCATGCATTAGAATGTGCTATCAGCACATTGTAATGTATGAGTAGCAAAATCCCCATATACTGCCATACTGTAGTATGGCAGTATATGATAGGATCGTGCAGACCCCCTAGGGTTAAAGTACCCTAGGGAGTCTGAAAAGTACTAAAAATAAAAATAAAAAAAAGTTAAAAAAAAAAATTATAATAAAAAACCCTAAAAACTCAAATCACCCCCCTTTCCCTAGAACTGATATAAATATAAATAAACAGTAAAAATCATAAACACATTAGGTATCGCTGCGTCCGAAAATGCCCGATCTATCAAAATATGATAACGTTTTTTCACTGCGTTTAATCCCGTAACGGAAAATCGCACCCAAAGTCGAAAATGGCACTTTTTTTGTCATTTAAAAAAATTGAAAAATTCTATAAAAAGTGATCACAAGGTCGAACAGTCCTAAAATTGATAACATTGTAAACGTCATCAAAATCCGCAAAAAACGACACCACCCACAGCTCAGTACACCAAAGTATAAAAAAGTTATTAGCGCCAGAAGATGGCAAAATCCCCCAAAAAATTTTTGTACAGAAGGTTTTAATTTTTTTAAATGTATGAAAACATTATAAAACCTATACAAATTTGGTATCCCCGTAATCGTACTGACCCAAAGAATAAAGTAGACATGTCATTTGGGGCGCACAGTGAAATCCGTAAAATCCAAGCCCACAAGAAGGCGGCACAAATGCGTTTTTTTACCTATTTCACTGCATTTGGAATTTTTTTCCCGCTTCCTAGTACACGGCATGGAATATTCAATACCATCTCTATGAAGTGCAATTTGTTACGCAGAAAATAAGCCGTCACACAGCTCTGTACATGGAAAAATAAAAAAGTTATGGATTTTTGATCATGGGGAGTAAAAAATGAAAATGAAAAAACAAAAAAGGGCCAGGTCCTGAAAGGGTTAAGGATTAGAGATGAGCGAGCACTAATCGCACCATTATGCCAAAATTATGGGCAACAGCATGGCCATGACAGAGTGACAGAATGAAGCTAGATAGCATCTAAAACATGCAATAATTGACCCTGACACTATAGGGGACGGCATGCAGAGGCAGCGGCAGCAGGCTAGAGAGTGGCATGGTGACATACCCTAAATGGACTCAGGCTTCAAACCAATGGGTGGCAGAGAGGAACCAAAGGAGGTGAGCAAGAAGCGCTCAAATAATATCGGTACATGATAAAAGTTTGCCAGTATATTTTGTGGATTACACAGCAGGGTGGCGACAAAGTTAACATGGAAGCCATGAAAACAACCCAAAATTCTGCCTGACACAGCTTGTTTGATAAGGGGACCATGTATGGAGGCAGTGAACTAGTAGTAGATTAAAGGTGCTGCAGTTAAAACTATGTTAGTTGGATCTTGGCATGGAGCTGGCGCTCCGCTGCCAGGCGAGCTTTCGCCAATCCAAGCCCCTGTCTCTAGGCTACTCCCCAAACAGCACTTCTAAGAACCTTTTGTATAAGATCAAGTGTAGTAGCGTTCTTATAAGTTTAGGATATGCCGGGTGAGGGGAATGTAAACAGATGCGCAAGAAGCGCTGAAATAATATCGGTAAATGATAAAAGTTTGCAAGTATATTTTGTGGATTACACAGCAGGGTGGCGACAAAGTTAACAAGTTTGATGTGGAATGCCCTGTAATAGCTCTTGGGCGGTGTGCCTTTTATCGCCTAGGCTCAGCAGTTTGAGCACCGCCTGCTGTCGCTTAGCGACGGCACTGCTGCTGTGCCTAGAGCTACCGACTGATGGCGCCATGCCCACGGATGGTAATTCGGAGGAGGAGGAGGTAGAGGAGGGTTGGGAGGAGGTATAGTAGGCCTTTGAGACCTGGACCGAGGTAGGCCCCGCAATTCTCTGCGTCGGCAGTATATGACCAGCCCCAGGGTCAGACTCGGTCCCAGCCTGCACCAAGTTAAGTGTAGTAGCGTTCTTATAAGTTTGGGATATGGCGGGTGAGGGGAATGTAAACAGATGCGCAAGAAGCGGCTGATGCGCATGGAGCTGGCGCTCCGCTGCCAGGCGAGCTTTCGCCAATCCAAGCCCCTGTCTCTAGGCTACTCCCCAAACAGCACTTCTAAGAACCTTTTGTATAAGATCAAGTGTAGTAGCGTTCTTATAAGTTTAGGATATGCCGGGTGAGGGGAATGTAAACAGATGCGCAAGAAGCGCTGAAATAATATCGGTAAATGATAAAAGTTTGCAAGTATATTTTGTGGATTACACAGCAGGGTGGCGACAAAGTTAACAAGTTTGATGTGGAATGCCCTGTAATAGCTCTTGGGCGGTGTGCCTTTTATCGCCTAGGCTCAGCAGTTTGAGCACCGCCTGCTGTCGCTTAGCGACGGCACTGCTGCTGTGCCTAGAGCTACCGACTGATGGCGCCATGCCCACGGATGGTAATTCGGAGGAGGAGGAGGTAGAGGAGGGTTGGGAGGAGGTATAGTAGGCCTTTGAGACCTGGACCGAGGTAGGCCCCGCAATTCTCTGCGTCGGCAGTATATGACCAGCCCCAGGGTCAGACTCGGTCCCAGCCTGCACCAAGTTAAGTGTAGTAGCGTTCTTATAAGTTTGGGATATGGCGGGTGAGGGGAATGTAAACAGATGCGCAAGAAGCGGCTGATGCGCATGGAGCTGGCGCTCCGCTGCCAGGCGAGCTTTCGCCAATCCAAGCCCCTGTCTCTAGGCTACTCCCCAAACAGCACTTCTAAGAACCTTTTGTATAAGATCAAGTGTAGTAGCGTTCTTATAAGTTTAGGATATGCCGGGTGAGGGGAATGTAAACAGATGCGCAAGAAGCGCTGAAATAATATCGGTAAATGATAAAAGTTTGCCAGTATATTTTGTGGATAACACAGCAGGGTGGCGACAAAGTTAACAACTTTGATGTGGAATCCATGAAAACAACCCAAATTTCTGCCTGACACACCTCGTTTGATAAAGGGACGATGTATGGAGGCAGCTATATGGACGACTTTTGGAGGTAGCAATGGAGACAACGTGTGGAGGCTGCTATGGAGACAATTTAATTTGGATAGTGCCTGTATGTGGCAGTCCCAAAAATTTTTCAAACCAGAGGAGCAGGTAGGTGGCCCTCCAGTAAAATGGAATAGATTGAGTGCCTGTATGTGGCAGTCCAAAAAAATTTTCAAACCAGAGGAGCAGGTAGGTGGCCCTCCAGAAAAATTGAATAGATTGAGTGCCTGTATGTGGCACTCCCAAAAATTGTTTAAAACAGAGGACCGGGTAGGTGGCCCTCCAGAAAAATTGAATAGATTGAGTGCCTGTATGTGGCACTCCCAAAAATTGTTTAAAACAGAGGACCGGGTAGGTGGCCCTCCAGAAAAATTAAATGCATAAAGTACTATAGCTAGAGCCAGTGGGCCCTGTCAAAAAATAGCCAGTTTCCTCTGCTTTACTGTACAAAGAGGAGGAGAAGGAGGAAAATGAGGAGGAGGAGGAGTGGATCAATTATTCAGGTTGAGCTTCCTTCACCTGGTGGAGATTGGAAATTATGAGAAATCCAGGCTTTATTCATCTTAATAAGCGTCAGCCTGTCAGCGCTGTCAGTCGACAGGCATGTACGCTTATCGGTGATGATGCCACCAGCTGCACTGAAAACCCGCTCGGACAAGACGCTAGCGGCAGGGCAGGCAAGAACCTCCAAGACGTACAGCGCCAGTTCGTGCCACATGTCCAGCTTTGAAACCCAGTAGTTGTAGGGAGCTGTGTGATCATTTAGGACGATGGTATGGTCAGCTACGTACTCCCTCACCATCTTTCTGTAAAGATCAGCCCTACTCTGCCGAGACTGGGGACAGGTGACAGTGTCTTGCTGGGGTGACATAAAGCTGGCAAAAGCCTTGTAAAGCGTACCCTTGCCAGTGCTGGACAAGCTGCCTGCTCGCCTACTCTCCCTCGCTACTTGTCCCGCAGAACTACGCACTCTGCCGCTAGCGCTGTCAGAAGGGAAATACTGTTTCAGCTTGTGCACCAGGGCCTGCTGGTATTCATGCATTCTCACACTCCTTTCCTCTGCAGGGATGAGAGTGGAAAGATTTTGCTTGTACCGTGGGTCCAGGAGAGTGAACACCCAGTAATCGGTGCTGGAATAAATTCTTTGAACGCGAGGGTCACGGGATAGGCAGCCTAGCATGAAATCTGCCATATGCGCCAGAGTACCAACGCGTAAGAATTCACTCCCCTCACTGGCCTGACTGTCCATTTCCTCCTCCTCCAACTCCTCCAACTCCTCTTCTTCTGCCCATACACGCAAAACAGTGAAGGACTCAACAATGGTCCCCTCTTGTGTCTCGCCAACATTCTCCTCCTCTTCCTCCTCATCCTCCTCCACCTCCACCTCCTCCGATATGCGCTGAGAAACAGACCTGAGGGTGCTTTGGCTATCAACAAGGGAATCTTCTTCCCCCGTCTCTTGTGACGAGCGCAAAGCTTCCGACTTCATGCTGATCAGAGAGTTTTTCAACAGGCCAAGCAGCGGGATGGTGAGGCTGATGATGGCGGCATCGCCACTGACCATCTGTGTTGACTCCTCAAAGTTACTCAGCACCTGACAGATATCAGACATCCACGTCCACTCCTCATTGTAGACTTGAGGAAGCTGACTGACCTGACTACCAGTTCTGGTGGAAGTTGACATCTGGCAGTCTACAATCGCTCGGCGCTGCTGGTAAACTCTGGATAACATGGTCAGTGTTGAATTCCACCTCGTGGGCACGTCGCACAACAGTCGGTGAGCGGGCAGTTGGAGGCGGCGCTGCGCTGCCCTGAGAGTGGCAGCATCTGTGCTGGACTTCCTGAAATGCGCACAGATGCGGCGCACCTTCGTGAGCAAATCTGACAGATTGGGGTATGTCTTGAGGAAACGCTGAACTATCAGATTTAACACATGGGCCAGGCATGGCACATGTGTCAGTCTGCCGAGTTGCAGAGCCGCCACCAGGTTACGGCCGTTGTCACACACAACCATGCCTGGCTTCAGGTTCAGCGGTGCCAGCCACAGATCAGTCTGCGCCGTGATGCCCTGTAATAGCTCTTGGGCGGTGTGCCTTTTATCGCCTAGGCTCAGCAGTTTGAGCACCGCCTGCTGTCGCTTAGCGATGGCACTGCTGCTGTGCCTAGAGCTACCGACTGATGGCGCCGTGCCCACGGATGGTAGTTCGGAGGAGGAGGTGGAGGAGGGGTGGGAGGAGGAGGAGGCATAGTAGGCCTGAAACACCTGGACCGAGGTAGGCCCCGCAATCCTCGGCGTCGGCAGTATATGACCAGCCGCAGGGTCAGACTCGCTCCCAGCCTCCACCAAGTTAACCCAATGTGCCGTCAGCGATATATAGTGGCCCTGCCCGGCAGCACTCGTCCACGTGTCCGTGGTCAGGTGGACCTTGTCAGAAACGGCGTTGGTCAGGGAACGGATGATGTTGTCTGACACGTGCTGGTGCAGGGCTGGGACGGCACATCGGGAAAAGTAGTGGCGGCTGGGGACCGAATACCGAGGGGCGGCCGCCGCCATGAGGTTGCGAAAGGCCTCGGTCTCTACTAGCCTATAGGGCAGCATCTCCAGGCTAAGCAATCTGGAGATGTGCACATTAAGGGCTTGGGCGTGCGGGTGGGTTGCACTATATTTGCGTTTCCGCTCCAGCGTCTGGGGTATGGAGAGCTGAACGCTGGTGGATGCTGTGGAGGATCGTGGAGGCGACGATGGGGTTTTTGTGGCAGGGTCCTGGGCAGGGGGCTGACTATCAGCTGACACAGGGGAAGGAGCAGTGGTGTGCACGGCCGGAGGTGAACGGGCTTGTTGCCACTGAGTGGGGTGTTTAGCATTCATATGCCTGCGCATACTGGTGGTAGTTAAGCTAGTAGTGGTGGAACCCCTGCTGAGCCTGGTTTGGCAAATGTTGCACACCACAGTCCGTCGGTCATCCGGTGTTTCCTTAAAGAACCTCCAGACTTCTGAAGATCTAGCCCTCGCCGCAAGAGCCCTCGCCACGGGAGCTTCACTAGTTGACACATTTGGCGCTGATGCACCAGCTCTGGCCCTGCCTCTCCGTCTGGCCCCACCACTGCCTCTTCCAACCTGTTCTGGTCGAGGACTCTCCTCCGTCTCAGAAGCACTGTGTTCACCCGGCCTCTCAACCCAGCTTGGGTCTGTCACCTCATCATCCTCCGATCCCTCAGTCTGCTCCCCCCTCGGACTTCCTGCCCTGACAACAACTTCCCCACTGTCTGACAACCGTGTCTCCTCATCGTCGGACACCTCTTTACACACTTCCACTACGTCAAGAAGGTCATCATCACCCACAGACTGTGACTGGTGGAAAACCTGGGCATCGGAAAATTGCTCAGCAGCAACCGGACAAGTGGTTTGTGACTGTGGGAAGGGTCCAGAAAACAGTTCCTCAGAGTATGCCGGTTCAAATGCCAAATTTTCCTGGGAGGGGGCAGACTGGGGGGGAGGAGGCTGAGGTGCAGGAGCTGGAGGAGTGGCGATTTCGGTGACATGGGTGGACTGCGTGGAAGACTGACTGGTGGACAAATTGCTCGAAGCATTGTCAGCAATCCACGACATCACCTGTTCGCACTGTTCTGGCCTCAACAGTGCTCTACCACGAATCCCAGTAACTTCAGACATGAACCTAGGGAGTGTAGCTCTGCGGCGTTCCCCTGCTCCCTCATAAGCAGGTGGTGTCTCACCCCGGCCAGGACCACGGCCTCTGACCCCTGCAGTAGTTGGACGCCCACGTCCCCGCCCTCGTCCTCTACCCCTAGCCCTCGGGTTAAACATTTTTAAAATGAGAGTTATAGCTTTAATTTTTTTTTAACTTTTTTTTGTGTTTTTTTTTTTTTTTGTGTTTTTGAGTTTTTAAAACCAAACGATGGTATCCTATTGCTATGGCTATTTTCTAGCCAAGTATGAAAGCACACTACTATGCCAGATGAGATGACACTGAGTTATTAAACAAAATAAACGTAAAATAAAAAAGGACAAATGGCAGACTGTGCCTAATTGAAATCCAACCCCTACTAAATTTTCCCACTTCGGTCTTTGCAATGGATATGTGCGTCACTAAGCGCAAAACACAGCGGTCGCAAGTCTCACTACAAATTGCTCACAATTGGCTAGTAGATGCACTGCAGCAAGTACAGCCACCAGCAGATCAACCAGAAATCAAATATATAACGCTACTGTAGGCGTAAGCCGTTTGGATTCTCCTATGGCTATTTTCTAGCCAAGTATGAAAGCACACTACTATGCCAGATGAGATGACACTGAGTTATTAAACAAAATAAACGTAAAATAAAAAAGGAAAAATGGCAGACTGTGCCTAATTGAAATCCAACCCCTACTAAATTTTCCCACTTCGGTCTTTGCAATGGATATGTGCGTCACTAAGCGCAAAACACAGCGGTCGCAAGTCTCACTACAAATTGCTCACAATTGGCTAGTAGATGCACTGCAGGAAGTACAGCCACCAGCAGATCAACCAGAAATCAAATATATAACGCTACTGTAGGCGTAAGCCGTTTGGATTCTCCTATGGCTATTTTCTAGCCAAGTATGAAAGCACACTACTATGCCAGATGAGATGACACTGAGTTATTAAACAAAATAAACGTAAAATAAAAAAGGAAAAATGGCAGACTGTGCCTAATTGAAATCCAACCCCTACTAAATTTTCCCACTTCGGTCTTTGCAATGGATATGTGCGTCACTAAGCGCAAAACACAGCGGTCGCAAGTCTCACTACAAATTGCTCACAATTGGCTAGTAGATGCACTGCAGCAAGTACAGCCACCAGCAGATCAACCAGAAATCAAATATATAACGCTACTGTAGGCGTAAGCCGTTTGGATTCTCCTATGGCTATTTTCTAGCCAAGTATGAAAGCACACTACTATGCCAGATGAGATGACACTGAGTTATTAAACAAAATAAACGTAAAATAAAAAAGGAAAAATGGCAGACTGTGCCTAATTGAAATCCAACCCCTACTAAATTTTCCCACTTCGGTCTTTGCAATGGATATGTGCGTCACTAAGCGCAAAACACAGCGGTCGCAAGTCTCACTACAAATTGCTCACAATTGGCTAGTAGATGCACTGCAGGAAGTACAGCCACCAGCAGATCAACCAGAAATCAAATATATAACGCTACTGTAGGCGTAAGCCGTTTGGATTCTCCTATGGCTATTTTCTAGCCAAGTATGAAAGCACACTACTATGCCAGATGAGATGACACTGAGTTATTAAACAAAATAAACGTAAAATAAAAAAGGAAAAATGGCAGACTGTGCCTAATTGAAATCCAACCCCTACTAAATTTTCCCACTTCGGTCTTTGCAATGGATATGTGCGTCACTAAGCGCAAAACACAGCGGTCGCAAGTCTCACTACAAATTGCTCACAATTGGCTAGTAGATGCACTGCAGCAAGTACAGCCACCAGCAGATCAACCAGAAATCAAATATATAACGCTACTGTAGGCGTAAGCCGTTTGGATTCTCCTATGGCTATTTTCTAGCCAAGTATGAAAGCACACTACTATGCCAGATGAGATGACACTGAGTTATTAAACAAAATAAACGTAAAATAAAAAAGGACAAATGGCAGACTGTGCCTAATTGAAATCCAACCCCTACTAAATTTTCCCACTTCGGTCTTTGCAATGGATATGTGCGTCACTAAGCGCAAAACACAGCGGTCGCAAGTCTCACTACAAATTGCTCACAATTGGCTAGTAGATGCACTGCAGCAAGTACAGCCACCAGCAGATCAACCAGAAATCAAATATATAACGCTACTGTAGGCGTAAGTAAGCCGTTTGGATTCTCCTATGGCTATTTTCTAGCCAAGTATGAAAGCACACTACTATGCCAGATGAGATGACGCTGAGTTATTAAACAAAATAAACGTAAAATAAAAAAGGACAAATGGCAGACTGTGCCTAATTGAAATCCAACCCCTACAAAATTTTCCCACTTCGGTCTTTGCAATGGATATGTGCGTCACTAAGCGCAAAACACAGCGGTCGCAAGTCTCACTACAAATTGCTCACAATTGGCTAGTAGATGCACTGCAGCAAGTACAGCCACCAGCAGATCAACCAGAAATCAAATATATAACGCTACTGTAGGCGTAAGCCGTTTGGATTCTCCTATGGCTATTTTCTAGCCAAGTATGAAAGCACACTACTATGCCAGATGAGATGACGCTGAGTTATTAAACAAAATAAACGTAAAATAAAAAAGGAAAAATGGCAGACTGTGCCTAATTGAAATCCAACCCCTACAAAATTTTCCCACTTTGGTGTTTGAGGTGGATATGTGTGCCACTAAGAGCTAAACACAACGGTAGCAAGTCCCCCTGCTAATTCCTCACAAAATGGTACTAGATGCAAATAAAAAAAAAAAAAGTAGAACGTTATTGTAGCCCTAAGAAGGGCTGTTGGGTTCTTGGAGAATCACTCCTGCCTAACAGTAAGCTAATAGAACACCCTAACGCTTTCCCTGACCAGCAGCAGCTCTCTCCCTAGCGGCATCCAGACACAGAATGATCCGAGCAGCGCGGGCAGTGGCTAGTCTATCCCAGGGTCACCTGATCTGGCCAGCCAACCACTGCTATCGACGTGTAAGGGTACCACGTCATGCTGGGTGGAGTGCAGAGTCTCCTGGCTTGTGATTGGCTCTGTTTCTGGCCGCCAAAAAGCAAAACGGCGGGAGCTGCCATTTTCTCGAGCGGGCGAAGTATTCGTCCGAGCAACGAGCAGTTTCGAGTACGCTAATGCTCGAACGAGCATCAAGCTCGGACGAGCATGTTCGCTCATCTCTATTAAGGATGATGGAATGGTGACTGGTTGCCATGAGTGCAACAAATTCAGGGCTTGTTCTCACAAATATGATCGGTCCATGTAGTGGCAATATTTCATGGCCTGAACACTGTTTTAGGGACGGGGTACAAGTATAGATACAAGAACTACCTGTATTTTTATTATAATTCAGTATGGAGCAGTTGTCGAACAGGGAAGCAGGGAATCCTTGTATCATATATTACTGTGATGCTTAGACTCCTGTCCCTGGGGTGTTCTGTCTGTGAAATGTGGCCCCCCATGTATTCTGTGTTTTTATGTACAGAGTATATTCATGTAAAAAAACCTTACTGCAATTGTTTCTGAAAATTTGGTGCAATCCCTGCAAATTCAGGACTCATGGAAAGTGGGATACAATTTGTCTTTTGGAGTTTAGCTTAAGAAATGACAGAAATTGCGTTACTGATTAATGTTTCATGTTGAGAGCAATTTACCCTATTGTTTTATATCAGGCTTTTCCCTTTGACTGGTGTTCTTGTATGTTGTCAGATTGATTTCATCAAGGCTAAATATGAATTTAAATAGGCTTTGTTTTATGAATGTCTTTCCATTTGAGGGAGTATTTTCCCTTTAATAATACCCAGAGTAAAATCATGCTGTGTTCAGCATCCTGATATTCTATTTTTATCCATCAGGAAGGCAGATATGAGGTTCCCACGCTGTGCAGGGCACTTGTTCAGCCTGTTTGTTGCTGCGGATGTTTTCTTGGGGATACAGTCCTGTTATTAGTAGGATTCTCATGGGAAAGTTGATATATTCAGGCCATTTAAAGGTAGAAATGCTGACATTACTATATGAGTGTGTGTTAAGTAAGTCTCGTGGTATTATGCAGTAACGTTCCTAATATTTTAAGCCTTATGGAATAAAGCAAGGAAGCATGAATATAAACAGTCAACTTAGTTTAACGTGTTATTTCCACAAAGTCTATGCGAAATGCTGCTGTGTAGATTCCTTGCACCTGCGAAACCGTTCTCATTTAGTGATATTGATCTGATTGCTGCACTGTACAAAATCATCAATAACTCTGGTATACAGAATTGTACCCCAAATCAGAACAATACACGTAAAATAAAAAGGGTGACAGAACCTGTACCCTGTGGTACGCCCACATTACAGACTACAGCATCCGATACCCAGCTTCCCATACGGACTAGTTGAGGGCTCTCAGTCATATACATCCAAATCCATCTTATGAAGTTGTATTCAACACCCATTGAGGACAACTTGTCACAGCCTCATCCTGCTTTACATTGAATTCCACAATGTTTTTGCGCTTACTTTTTTCACTCCCCTCCTTCCACATTGTCCTATTGATTTTTGTCTTACAAAACTATATGAGGGCTTGTAGAACAAATTGTACTTCCTAGTGACACCATTTAATATGTTGTGCCATGTACTGGGAAGCCGGAAAAAAATTGTTGCAGTTGTGACGTTTTGTTATTGGCTTTGCTTTTTCATCTTTCATTATGCAGTCCTCACATTACCTCCTTTTTGGATCATTACAAGACACTAAATTTATATACCGTATATACTCCAGTATAAGCCGACCCGAGTATAAGCCGAGGTGCCTAATTTTACCACCGAAAACTGGGAAAACCTATTGACTCGATCAAAGCCGAGGTCAGGAAATGTATTGGTCACCGCGTCCCCAGTATACAGCTTGCCAGTCCCCTGTAGTATATAGCCTGCCAGCCCCCTATAGTATATAGCCAGCCGCTTGGAAGAGTATAGCCTTCCAGCCCCCTGTAGTATATAGCCTGCCAGCCCCTTGAAGTATATATCCTGCCAGCCCATTGAAGTATATACCGTATATACAGTATAAGTCGAGACCTCTAATTTTAACACAATACCCCCCCCCCCCCCTTCCCCAGGCAGGTCCTTTTCAAACGATCGATGCTCCGGTATCTTCTCCGTGTCCCCGTGCTGTCCATAGCAGGGAACGTTATGTCAGCTGTAATCATACTGTGTGCCGATGCCGACGCACATAGTACGACATCACGATCCCTGCGACGCACGGCGCGGGGACACGGAGAAGATACTGGAACATTAATTGATTAAAGAGGACCTGCCGGGTGGGGGGGGGGGGAGGGAGGGTGTCAGAAGGTAAGTACACGGTTTGCTTTTCCTCTTGACTCAAGTATAAGTCGCGTTAGGGTTTTAGTGGAAAAAAGTAAAAGTAAATAAAAAAAAAGGTAAAAACATTGAATAAAAACATTTTTTAACCCCTAGGGGACACAGCCTATTTTGGCCTTAAGGACGCAGACCCATTTTTCAAATATGCCCTGTGTCAGTTTATATGGTTATAAAATTGGAACACTTCAACTTATCTATGTGATTTTGAGATTGTTTTTTGTGACATATTGTACATCATGATAGTGGTGTTTGTCTGCCAATATGTATTGTAGTTTTTTAAAAAAAAAACAAAATTTGGCAAAAAATTTGAAAAATTTTCAATTTTCATAGTTTGAAATTTTTGGCTTGCCAGATAAATCATTTTACTTCACAAAAAAGTTTATATCCAACATTTACCATATCTCTAATTTATGTTTTCATCATTTTGACAGAGTTCTTTCACTTTTTTAGGATTTGAGAAGGCTTAAAAATATAACAGCAATTTTCCAAAATTTCCAAAACCAAGTTTTTCTGGGACCAGTACATATCTAAAGTGTTTTTTTGAAGGCATATACATTAGAAACCCCTATAATTCACCCCATTTATAAACTGCACCTCTTCAACAACTCAAAACGGGTATAAGGGTGTCTGTTAACCCTTTAAGCATCTCAAGCAATTCAAATAAAAAAGAGGTAAAGTTAAGAAATTATAATATTTTTTCTATAACAGGTTTAATTAGTTCAAAAAAAATTTAAATTTACAACAGTAAAAGAGTAAATGCATCCTAAATTATGTTATGTGATTTCTCCTGAGTAAGAAAATATCCCACATGTAGATGTGAACTGGTTTTTGGGCACATGCCAGGGCACAAAGCAGAAGGAGGGCCACTGGGCTTTTGAAGAGCAGCATTTTATGAAAAAGCATTCACGTGTCATGTTGCTTTTGTAGATCCCCTGAGGTGTCAGAACAGTAGAAACCCCTGACAAAATGACCCATTTTGGAAACTACACCCCTCAAGGAATATATCAAGGGGTAAAGTGGAAGGTTTGACCCTACAGGGGTTTCACAGAATTTATTAACATAGGACTGTGAAAATGAAAATTTACAATTTTTTCAAGAAAATCTCATTTTAGCCCCCAAAATGTCATTTTTAAAAGCAGTTTAGGTTGAAAAGCACCCCAAATTTTGTCACAAAATTTCTTCTGAATACGGCAATACCCCATATGTGGTTGTAAGTTGCTGTAGGGGTATATGGCAGGAGTTGGAAAGAGAACAAGGCTTTAGGGCCTTTGGAGAGCAAATTTTGATGAAATAATTTTCATGCCCCATGTCATGTTTGAATAGCTCCTGGAGTACTGTAACAGTGATAAACCCCCCAAAGTGACCCCATTTTGGAAACTACACCCCTCAAGGAATATATCAAGGGGTAAAGTGGAAGGTTTGACCCTACAGGCGTTTCACAGAATTTATTAACATAGGACTGTGAAAATGAAAATTTACAATTTTTTCAAGAAAATCTCATTTTAGCCCCCAAAATGTCATTTTTAAAAGCAGTTTGAGGTAGAAAAGCACCCCAAATTTTGTCACAAAATTTCTTCTGAATACGGCAATACCCCATATGTGGTTGTAAGTTGCTGTAGGGGTATATGGCAGGAGTTGGAAAGAGAACAAGGCTTTAGGGCCTTTGGAGAGCAAATTTTGATGAAATAATTTTCATGCCCCATGTCATGTTTGAATAGCTCCTGGAGTACTGTAACAGTGATAAACCCCCCAAAGTGACCCCATTTTGGAAACTACACCCCTCAAGGAATATATCAAAGGGTAAAGTGAATGGCTTGACCCTACAGGCGTTTCACAGAATTTATTAACATAGGACTGTGAAAATGAAAATTTACATTTTTTTCAAGAAAATCTCATTTTAGCCCCCAAAATGTCATTTTTAAAGGCAGTTTAGGTAGAAAAGCACCCCAAATTTTGTCACACAATTTCTTCTGAATACGGCAATACCCCATATGTGGTTGTAAGTTGCTGTAGGGGTATATGGCAGGAGTTGGAAAGAGAACAAGGCTTTAGGGCCTTTGGAGAGCAGATTTTGATGAAATCATTTTCATGCCCCATGTCATGTTTGAATAGCTCCTGGAGTACTGTAACAGTGATAAACCCCCAAAGTGACCCCATTTTGGAAACTACACCCCTCAAGGAATATATCAAGGGGTAAAGTGGAAGGTTTGACCCTACAGGTGTTTCACGGTATTTATGAACATAAGACTGTGAAAATGAAAATTTACATTTTTTTCAAGAAAATCTCATTTTAGCCCCCAAAATGTCATTTTTAAAAGCAGTTTGAGGTAGAAAAGCACCCCAAATTTTGTCACACAATTTCTTCTGAATATGGCAATACCCCATATGTGGTTGTAAGTTGCTGTAGGGGTATATGGCAGGAGTTGGAAAGAGAACAAGGCTTTTAGAGAACAGATTTTGATGAAATAATTTTCATGCCCTATATCATGTTTGAATAGCTCCTGGAGTACTGTAACAGTGATAAACCCCCAAAGTGACCCCATTCTGGAAACTACACCCCTCAAGGAATATATCAAGTGGTAAAGTGGAAGGTTTGACCCTACAGGTGTTTCACGGTATTTATGAACATAAGACTGTGAAAATGAAAATTTACATTTTTTTCAAGAAAATCTCATTTTAGCCCCCAAAATGTCATTTTTAAAAGCAGTTTAGGTAGAAAAGTACCCCAAATTTTGTCACACAATTTCTTCTGAATACGGCAATACCCCATATGTGGTTGTAAGTTGCTGTAGGGGTATATGGCAGGAGTTGGAAAGAGAACAAGGCTTTAGGGCCTTTGGAGAGCAGATTTTGATGAAATCATTTTCATGCCCCATGTCATGTTTGAATAGCTCCTGGAGTACTGTAACAGTGATAAACCCCCAAAGTGACCCCATTTTGGAAACTACACCCCTCAAGGAATATATCAAGGGGTAAAGTGGAAGGTTTGACCCTACAGGTGTTTCACGGTATTTATGAACATAAGACTGTGAAAATGAAAATTTACATTTTTTTCAAGAAAATCTCATTTTAGCCCCCAAAATGTCATTTTTAAAAGCAGTTTGAGGTAGAAAAGCACCCCAAATTTTGTCACACAATTTCTTCTGAATATGGCAATACCCCATATGTGGTTGTAAGTTGCTGTAGGGGTATATGGCAGGAGTTGGAAAGAGAACAAGGCTTTTAGAGAACAGATTTTGATGAAATAATTTTCATGCCCTATATCATGTTTGAATAGCTCCTGGAGTACTGTAACAGTGATAAACCCCCAAAGTGACCCCATTCTGGAAACTACACCCCTCAAGGAATATATCAAGGGGTAAAGTGGAAGGTTTGACCCTACAGGTGTTTCACCGTTTTTATGAACATAAGACTGTGAAAATGAAAATTTACATTTTTTTCAAGAAAATCTCATTTTATCCCCCAAAATGTCATTTTTAAAAGCAGTTTGAGGTAGAAAAGCACCCCAAATTTTGTCACACAATTTCTTCTGAATACGGCAATACCCCATATGTGGTTGTAAATAGCTGTAGGGGTATATGGCAGGAGTTGGAAAGAGAACAAGGCTTTTGGAGAGCAGATTTTGATGAAATCATTTTCATGCCCCATGTCCTGTTCGAATAGCTCCTGGAGTACTGTAACAGTGATAAATCCCCAAAAGTGACCCCATTCTGGAAACTACACCCCTCAAGGAATATATCAAGGCGTTTGGTTAATGGTTTGACTCTACAGGTCAAGTTTTACAGTATTCATTAGCATATGACTGTGGAAATGAAGAATTAGAATTTGTTCAAGCAAATGTCACTTTAGCTCCTGAAATTCCAGTACAGTATTTACTCTGGTGGCCGGCCTGTCTGAAAAGGACAAAGGAGTTGTACATTGCCATCTGTACAAGGTGGATTGCTAGTTTTTTGTACCAGATTCGGTTTCTTCTAGTCGCTGTGTAGGGCTTCAAAATCTGGTCATTTAAATCAACCCCCCCATAAATTTATTATAATCCTGTATACATACAGGCTTCTGGATGGTGGTGGAAGTGCCACGCAGGGTGACAGGGGTACAGCTGGCATCATGAACTGTTGTCAGCATCATCACCTCTTTTTTATCTTTAAATTTTAAGCACAGCACCCCCTCATTTTGCACTGCTCTGCTTTCGCCAGCTCTCAGCGTTTGACTGACAAAAGTTTTAGGAAGGGGTTTATGATTTTTTCGCACTGTCCCACAGGCCATTGTACTTTTGTCCATGAGGCATTTAAACAGGGGAACGCTTGAATACCAATTGTCGGTATATAAGTGGTACCCCTGATTAAGTAGTGGGAATATAAGGTCCCACACAATTTTTCCATTTGTGCCAATGTGTGGTGGACATTCTGGGGGCTGTATTGTCCTGTCTTTGCCCTCATATACACGGAATGAAAATGTGTATCCTGTGTCTGCCTCACACAATTTATATAATTTTATTCCGTATCTGGCTCGCTTATTAGGCAGATACTGTCGGAATTTAACTCTCCCCTTGAAGCTCATTAGGGACTCATCTACTGAGATTTCCCTTTGAGGGGTGTAGACAGCTGAAAATTTTTCTTGTAAAAATGTTAGAACGGGGCGTATTTTAAAAAGTCGATCATAGTTTGGGTCATCCTGGGGTAGGCATAAGGAATTATCCGCAAAATGAAGAAATTTTTGTATAGCTTCGAATCGGGACCTGGACATTATTGTGTGGTACAGCGGGCAGTAGTACAGAACATCCGTGGACCAATAGGATCTTATTTTAGGCTTTTTTGTAAGGCCCATATTTAAAACAAGGCCCCAATACTTTAACATTTCCCCACAGTTTGTAGGGTGCCACCTATAAGGCCTGGCATAAAAAGAAGATGGATTTGCCCATATAAATTCTTCAGCATATATATTGGTTTGTTCTACCATTAATTGGACCAAATTGTCCGTAAAAATTAATTTGAAAAAACCGAGGGCAGAGAGCCCTTCAGTAGGGACCTTAATCCCTGCTACTGCAGTAAATGCCGGAATTTGGGGGGTGTAATCTGTTAGGGGTTCCCAATCTAAATCCTCAGGCAGAACCTGAGCACTAACTCTCCTACGACTACGAGGGGGTTCTCCTGAATCGCTGGAGGAGGAATCACGAAAAAACTCAGGTTCTCCCTCACTGGCACTTTCAGTATCTGAGGCAAGCATGGCGTACGCTTCCTCAGTGGAGTACATCCTCACTGCCATTTTATAAACTACGAAACACGACACAACAATTATTTTTTTATTAATTTTTTTTTTTTTTTAACACTAACGCTGACTAACTAATGGACTGACAGGGACGGAATGACAAATGACAATGACAGACGGTGACTGACACTAATGAACGAACAACCTTTTTTTTAAATTTTTTTTAGTTTTTTTTACACTTACAGACACTGACTAACCCACTAAACCACTGACAAACTGACGGTAACTAACAAATAATACAGCTAACGGACAATGACTACCACTGTCAGTAACAGAGATAATCTACCTAAAGCGACACTAAGTAACTAATGTGACGGACTGACAGCGCACTGACACTAAGTAACTAACGCGACGAATTGACGGCGCACTGACACTAAGTAACTAACGCGACGGACTGACGGCGCACTGACAATAAGTAACTAACGCGACGAATTGACGGCGCACTGACACTAAGTAACTAATGCGACGAATTGGCGGCGCACTGACACTAAGTAACTAATGCGACGGACTGACGGCGCACTGACACTAAGTAACTAACGCGACGAATTGACGCCGCACTGACACTAAGTAACTAACGCGACGAATTGACGATGACGCACTAACACCTAAGCTACCTAAAACTTTTTTAGATTTTGAAAAAAAAAAAAAAGAAGAGAACTCTCCCTTATGAATGGGAGGTGAAGGGGTCAGGTGCTGGGGGCACAAAGAAGGGCGATTAGGGGTTTATGGGGTGATTTGACGGTGTGGGGGCAGACGATTCACTGACAGGCTCTGATCTCTCCAAATTCTCTCAACCAACAGAGAGATCAGAGCCTGTCAGCACAGATACTGTGCCCGCCTGTGACCCTGCTTCACTGTGATTGGTGGGTTCGATCTGATCCACCAATCACAGTGATAGCCAGTGATGGACCACATCTATTGGTCCATCGCTGGTCACATGTCTGGGGTCAAGAATCTCCGGTGCCCGGTCGCTGTCTATGCAGACAGCGATCCTAGGCACCGGCAATCAGCATGTGACACTGCTGTGACAGGCGGTTCTGTGCAGAACCGCCTGTCACAGCGATCGTCGGCAGTGGACCCACAGCAGCGGTCCATTGCCGGTGACAGGGGAGTGCAGGCTGTCCGTGACAGCCGATCTCCCCGTTCCCGGACACTGTCTGTACAGACAGTGAGACCGGGAACCTCCGATGCCGGCTCCGATGCTGTGACAGCCGGTTCTGTATAGAACCGGCTGTCACAGCGATCGTGGACAATGGACCAATAGTAACGGTCCATTGTCGGCAAGCCTGGGAGGTCAGCTATACGTCCCAGCTGACCTCCCAGGTCCCGGGCACTGTGTATAGCTACAGTGCGCCCCGGGAGAGAGGACGTTATAGTGCGTCCTGGTGCGCTAATGAAGCTCTCACCAGGACGTACTATAACGTCTAGGTGCCTCTAGGGGTTAATAAAATTAATTAATTAAATAAAGTTAGTCCCATAAACACAAATATTCCCTATACACATGCAATAAAGTGAAAAAGCCTAAAAAACCCCCACATATTTGGTATCGCCGCGTCCGTAACAATCCATACAATAACTCAAAAACATTATTGGACCCGCTCGGTGAAAGGGGAGCCCTTTCTGTGGGCACCCGGGCCATCGCCCCAGCACACCAGACAGGACTCCAAAGAATTTTCCTGCAGTTCCAAGCAACTTGGAAGCAAAGATGCTGCTTTCAGTGATATTTTAAAGTGACTTACTTGGATACTTGGGAATGTAGGAAGAGGGAGAATGTGTAGACTGGGCCTAATTATCTATGAAGGACCTCCTGCTGGCCCCATGATTTTCTGTGTACAAAGGGACACTGGAAAGAAGCTGCAATGATGCAAATTTTCCCTCCTTCTTTCTACTGTGTCAGGGTGAAGACACACATGGCGTTTTTAGGCCGTTTTTGGGCCGTTTTTAGTTAGTGCGTTTTCAGATCGTTAAAAACGCATGCGTTTTTTGAAAACGCATGCGTTTTTGACAGGTTTGAGCAATTATCTTAATTCAAACTGGTCAAAAACGCATGCGTTTTTTAACGCTTGCGTTTTTAACGATCTGAAAACGCACTAACTAAAAACGGCCTAAAAACGCCATGTGTGTCTTCACCCTTAGGGTCCTCAGGAGGCCAGTATAATTGAACATTGTTGAAGAATAGGTAGTAATAAGTTACTGCTTTAATTTTTGGTTGGCACCTTGAGATAAATGAGGATTTGGGGTTGTAATTTGGGCACTCGGTCATTAAAAGGTTTGCCATCACTGACCTGTAGAATAAGGATAATATAGTATTTTTAGTGTACGTTTGATTTTATGATTCACAAAATGTATGTCCTCTCTAAAGTAGGTGGAGTTATCACCAAGATGGCCGCCACTAGAAAATACAAGTCCCATGATCCTTTAGTTCTCAGTAACTCCTCCTCTCTCTTATGCTCTGCTCCCAGTGATGATGTAACAGGTTTTCTTGCTCTGTTACCATAGTAATGATGTGTAACTGCCATCACCAAAACAGTGACCATACTGTATGCGCTGCAACCAACGGATTACAGCCAAACTAGTGGTGATCACATGACCTGCCTAGGCAGGTGCAGGACATGTGATGTGGACATGTGACCAGCGGCCATCTTCTGTTCTGCGACCGTGCATAGAAAATTAACGGACTGATTAAAGGGCCAGTAGCATTTGAATTCTTCATTACAGTCTATGTCACCAGCATTTTCTGCTAAGGGGAGCAAAATTTTAAATAACAACTAATTACACATTAGCTTATATTTTGAGTATGCATTTGCATTTGAATTATGCTGATTCCTGGAATACCCCTTTAAGTATTTTTGCGGTTATGACTATGTACGGAAAAAGTAGAACATTTTGAAGTTCGAAAATCAAGAATTTTTTCCAAATTTTCACTAAATATCTGATTTTCTCAGATTTTCAAAACATACCACCAACATTTTTCAAATAACATGAAGTACAAAGTGTCACGAAAAAACAATTTTAAAATCACTTGGATATGTTAAAGCATTCAGAAGTTATAACCATTTAAAGTGACACAGGGCAGATTTGAAAAAATCCATGTCAGGAAGGTGAAAAGTGGCTTCGGCGTTAAGGGGTTAACATACACACAGGAAAAAAGGCAAAGGGTAATATGGAACAATAAACCACAGATCCATTAGGTCCTATGGGTTTAGGGCCCCAAATCACTCTCATAAGTCCCTTTGATGGTGTGTAGATGACAGATAATTAAACAATGTATGCTGGAAGGTTACACAACTTTTTATTATACAGTGATAAAGCAAAAACCAGAAATCCTCCTTGGACTATACAGAGAGTTAAAAAATGGTAGTCTTAACTAATAATACTATGATAAGGTATTTTTTTTCCAAACCATACAGAACCTTAAAGGATTTTGTTGTTACGTGAATTTATTTTGTACTCATGTGTCCTTCTTGAAATTTTTTTTCCTATTTCTTTTATATATTTCATTACAAGTCAATGAAATTAAAAATGAAATCACTAGGATTTAGTCCGTAATGTGCAGATCTAATTCCTATCAAAATCCTCTTTATCACAGAACAGCAGTTTCCATTTCCCATGCTTAAACTAATCCCAAAGTTTATTTAGGTAATCCTCCATTTCAAATATCTCATTTACTACTATTTGCTTTTAATTGCAGAATTAAACCGATCAAGTTGATACCTTGTCATAGTCGTGTAGACTATTAGTAAGAAAATAAATAAATTAAAGGTGTTTTGGACCTCTCGCATATGGAATTGTATTTATCATACACGCAGGGCCGGATCATAGTTGGGGCTCCCGGGGTGCGCGCCCTGGCGCTCCCACGATCTTGCCCCCCTGGGGACCCTCACCAGATGACAGTGTCTGCATAAATAATTCTCAGTTTTTTAATGCCGCCACCCGAGTTCACTGTTAGGGGGCCCACTGAGTATCGCCCAGGGGCCCCCTGAAATCTGGAGCCGGTCCTGGGTGGAGGAGATGGCTCTATATAGATGTATTACTGGGGGGTGAGGCGGCTGTATATAGATGTATTACTGGGGGGTGAGGCGGCTGTATAAAGTTGTATTACTGTATGGTTGGCATTTGTATGCAAATGTATTACTGGTAGGTAGGCATCTGTATGTAAATGTATTACTGGGTGGTAGGCATCTGTATGCAAATGTATTACTGGTAGGTAGGCATCTGTATGTAAATGTATTACTGGGTGGTAGGCAGCTGTATGTAGATGTATTACTGGATGGTTGGGGGCTGTATATACTGTAGCTGTATTACTGGGGGTTGGCGGCTGTATATACTATAGACGTATTACTGGGGTGTAAGCAGTTGTATGTAGATGTATTACTGGGGGGGGAGGTGGCTGTATGTAGAGCTATTACTGGTGGTAGTTTGCTGTATGTAGATGTATGCTCAGTGCCCAGAGTATAAAGCAGATACCAGGAGATGTAGGAGGGTAAGAACACAGCAACAGGACTGTTACCTTCTCCGCTGTGCAAGGAGGAGCAGTGCCGGAGCCCTGCAAAATGACTTCCATCAGGCCACTAATATCCATGTGTCTGCTTAAACTGTCAGAAACAAACTCTGTGAGGGTGGTATAAAGCCTGATTTCCACAAGTCATTGTTGTGCTTACAGCCCAACACCATGCAGGATGATTGCCATTTAGCCAGAGACCTCATAAATTGGTAGATTCAACATAGGCGCCCTGTGCTTTTTCTCAGACGAGAGCAGGTTCACACTGAGCACATGTAACAGACATGGCAGAATCTGGAGATATCAGGACTGGTTTACTGCCCGATATATCATGCAGCACAACAATCAGTTTAGCCGTGGGTAAGTAATGGTGTGGCGAGGCATTTCTTTTTAGGGCTGCACAGCCCTCCATGTGCTAGCCATAGATAACTGGACTTCCATTAGATACCCAGATGAGATCCTCAGACCCTTTGTGACACCATACGCGGGTGCAGTGAGTTCCTTCTGATACATGACAATGACAGGCCTCATGTGGCTGTAGTGTGTCAGCAGTTCCTGTATGATGAAGGCATTGATGTTATGGACGCATTCACCTGACTTTTCTTTAGTTGCTTTATGTTTTATGTCTACAGTGTATCAGGAGAACATCCACAGTGTCATCAGGATCGTGCCCGGGGATTGTAGGGAGGTCATACAGATATGTGGAGGTCACTTAAACTGATTTCCTTGTCTTGATGAATTTCCACATTCATTTTTATCTTTTATTGTTCTCACTACATTCTACTAACTAATTAATCAAGAAATTCTACTAATATTTCATTAATTGGGATCTAGAATGTGGTATTTAGTTTTCCTTTTATTTTTTTGAGCCGTGTATATTGACATTGTAGTAATTCTAGTCAGTCAGCAACATGAGGCAAGTAAATCTGCAAGTTCCATCAGTGCCTTACAGGCTGATTTGTATGTCCCAAAATATATCTGTATTGCTTCATTGATTTGTGGAAGGTATGTTGCTGATCCTGCTGTGGGCCCCTACACATCCCTTTAAATGCATTTTTGGTCTGAATTCTTTTACAAATAGAAATGGTATTTATTATACTAGCATTAAAAAATTAATAGAATGCAAATAAAACCAAATAAATGTCTCCAAAATATTCCAGGGAAGTCCCTACTGATATAATATTCAATTAAATTATGTGGGTACAGAGAGAGTACTCAAATGGCAGGGATCCCCAAATCCAGGTGTGGAAAACGTGTTGCATCATTCCTGAGAAGACTCATGGCTGTACTAGCTCAAAAGTTTCCTCTTCTCAATACTGAGGGTCTGAATACATATGACCGTGTGATATTTCAGTTTTTCTTGTTTAATAAAGTAGCAAGCTATTTGCCAATTTCAATAAAAGTTTATTGAACAGAATAAAGTAGCATAAACATCTGCATTTCATTTTTTCTGTCAAGAATGGGGTGCAGAGTGTACAAAATTATTTTTTTTTGTTTTACTAATTGGCTGCAATGAAACAAAAATTTAAATCCTCAACTCACTTGTGATTAATCAGACAATTTCCAATGTGTGCCGCATTTAGAAGGGTTTTTTGGCCCATCATCGCTGGCTTTCATGCGACAGAAATGGGGGGGGGGGCTTCTGGCGATCCGACGGACTCGGACTAAGCGCAGGATTTAACATTCAAATTTGTGTCGCAAGCCAAGCACTTACATGCATCGGGAAGAAGATGGTGAACTCCGGCGGACCTGAGCAGGGAGCGACACATGCTGGATATCGGGTGCAGCAATTGCAAAACTGTTCTTGACATCCTAAAAACTTATATGACACCATAATTTGAGCTAAAATAGGCACCAACATAAGAGTACCCAGGTACCAATTCCTGAGCATCCCTGGGATGGTTACCTGTCCTTGCTGACAATGTTTTTGGTGTAGATATGTACATTCTATCATCTCCATACAGGTGTAGCTTTCATATTATTCATTTTTATAGCATTTGAAATAAATTTTATCAAATGCTAATGTGGTCTGACATTTGTGGGCGATACAACACAGGATGTACATGATTGCACTGGCCAGAATAGGTCAACCATATACACTAATAACCAACTAGTACCAATCCTAATTTATTTCCACACATAGCTGGGATCAAAAGGGTTTTTTATATGCAGATGTATATCATCTATATTACATCTGTTAAAACACTGTTGCATTCTTCTTCAGCTCATCTAAGAAAAGTGTTGGACTCAGTCCCAATAGGACAATTTTTAAGAATAGAATGGATATGTTCCACAGAAGACCTCTTTGAAAAACACGTGGAGGGTTTGAAGCAGAGTTTTCTAGATAGAGGGTATAGTCGTAGATCAATCAAAATGGCTGTATATTACATTTGAAACAAAAAAATAATGAGTCTCAACCTTCCAGGTACATTACCCCCTTTCATGACCAGTTGAAAGTAATGACTGACATCATGACGTAATACTGGCCGATATTGATACAATTCAGAGATGCATTGTTATATCACACCCAGGTATTGCTCCTAAAAGAACAAGCAATCTTAAAGATCTCTTGGTTATGAGTTATTTTACCCCAGAACTCAAACAAGCAACATTTTTTTGGCAAAGACAAAGTGGGTAAACATTGCGGACAAACATTGCAACAGCTACAAACTTTTAAGATCTTAGGGGTGGTTCATCACATGTGAAAGTAGAGGAGTGGTATATTTTGCCACCTGTCTGTGTCTGAAAATTGATATTGACATGACCACCCAAGAACTTAAAGTGAGAGCTAGAGAGCAACAGTAGCCATCTGTATTGATGATACGGGAATAGATAAGCTCAAACAAATTCCTAGACACAAGGGGTATTCCCACGAAGACAAGATTCTTAAATATACTCAAGATAACAAAATAACACATTCTCTAATTCACTGTTAAAAAAAATACAGCATTTTGCAGATATAATTTCAACCTGTCTCTATCAGTCCTGGTGTATACAATTTCAGTTGCCCCAGGAGCCGACCCTAAATCAGAAGTCTACTGTTGAGCAGGACAGATTCTTCTCCTGCATGATTCTGCATTGAGCTCCTCTCTGCATCAGCCACCACCCTTGCATTCCAAGACAAGCTCAGCATGAGGAGAGTAAATCTACGTGCTACAGGCAGATAAGGTATTTTCCAGGGCACAGCTGACAGTGTATTTTATGAGAATGACATTGTGTGTTATATGCAGCGCATGGATCTCATCATCTCTGATCTGTCTCATCTCTCTTTTTCTATGTGTCAGATACAAGGGGATGTTCAGAAGCTAAATAAAAGTTTATATAAGCCTGGGCCCTGATAATCTAAGCACATTGACAGCACACAGCATCTCACAGCACTAGAAGTGTCTGCCTAGGGAGTTCCCGCTCACACTCTTGAATCTTACACTAACCAACCTAGGGAGTGATAGGAGCTAAAACAGCAATAAAACTGAGTAAACTTAAAAATGATATTTATTGTGTAAACATTGCTAGTTAATTGAAATTTGAGAATTGTCTTTTATGGGCAAACTCCGATAAGAAATTTCAGCATTGTGATTTGACTTTGCTTAAAATCCAGGGTATTCAACATGTCAATTTAACCATGCATATGGTTGCATTGAAAAAGAGATTATTACAAATAGAGTCCAAATAGATAACTTTTCACCCATTGGGCCTTAAAGGAAACCTACCACTTGAAGTGGTAGGTGTAAGATGGGAATACAGAGCACCAGCTCAGGGTGAGCTGGTGCCGGAGCTTATTTTTGTTAGTGTTTTAAACCGCTGCATCGCGGTTTAAAACACTTTTAAACTTTATAGCCGAAGCTGCTTCGGCGCACTGTGCGCGCGGCTACATAGAAAGTGAAGGAGAGCCGCGCGCACGGTCGCGCGCTTGGTGTGCCGAAGCATCTTCGGCTATAAAGTTTAAAAATGTTTTAAACCGCAATGCAGCGGTTTAAAACACTAACAAAAATAAGCTCTGGCACTAGCTCACCCTGCTCGGTATTCCCATCTTACACCTACCACTTTCAATTTCTCTACTTTTCTGAGATTTGTACTTTTCTTTGTATATAGCCAGCACCTGCCCCCAGTATATAGCTAGCCCCCTGCCCCAGTATATAGCCAGCATTGGGGGAAGCTGGAAAGGTGAGTTTTGATATATTTTTTTACTCAAGTATAAGCCACGTTTGGGTTTTCAGCACATTTTTTTGTGCTGAAAACTAGGCTTACACTCGAGTATATATGGTAAATATCTATTACAAGGGTAGAGTATTGCATAGTCTACTCTTTAAATGTTTTCGGCGAACGTGCACCACAATCTATTTTTAAGGCCTGTTTTTTAATCTACTTTTGTGAGTATAATATTAAAACATTTTCTTCACTAAATAGAAGCTCTGCTGCACTATTTTTTCCGTATCCCTTTCTTTCCTATACGGACCACTACGGAGTAAAGCGGAACCAAAAGGGCTGCGATCGAGTTTCCATCTGGAGGAAATAGTAACTCACACAGCCGCCCGCTGCATACCGCAAGTGGAAACATGGGATCCACGTGAACATCGCAGAGCCAGTGACACATGGAGAACCTGATGATCTTACCTTGTTATTACATCACTTACCACACTTATACCATTGAATACCTGAAAGACGTTGATGCAGAGGGAAAAGCTTCTTAGACAATTTGTGACTATAAGGAATACTGGACTCCCATTACTTCCCTTCCCTCATTGCGCCGTCATTTCTGAACAACTAGCCTGATCTTTAGTTTCCAAAATCTTGTTTTAAATCACACGGTTTGCCCGAAACCATTGGATTGTCCCACAGCTGGCCCCCCGATTTGTGTCGCATGAAAGGCAGCGCGATTGCACCAAAATCTGATCCCGTGTGCCAAAAGCCCCTTTTAAATACCTGTCCCAGGGGCGCAAAACGGAAATCGTTGGGATGTCCGACGAAAGTGTGGTCTGCGGGGTCCTTAGTAAAGGAGCCCCATTTTATTCAGCTTGGAGTGGCAGATAAAATCTTTTCTTTTTTCTCATATTTTTGTCTGCCGACAAGATTTGTCAGGGTCCATGGACCAGACTCTACAGATAGATGCAATTGTATATTCACATCAGTGAATAGTGAGTGAGCGGCATGCTCAAACTTTGTTACTAGTTTTATTTTATACTATTCACAAAATGTTAATGGGTTTCTAAATTAGGTAGAGTTATCACCAAGAAGGCTGGCACTCAAAACTACAAGTCCCATGATCCTTTAGTTCTCAGTAACTCCTCCTCCCTCTTATGCTCTGCCCCCAGTGATTATATAACAGACTGTCCTGCTGTTTGTTACCATAGTAATGATGTGTGTAACCACCATCACTGCACATTAACTCATTGAGATGACGTCTCACCACAACACAGGCCATACTGGATGCACTGCAACCAACTAACTACAGCCAAACTTAGTGGTTATCACATGACCTGCCCAGGCAGGTGCAGGACATGTGATGTGGACATGTGACCAGCTGCCATCTTCTGTCCTGTGTCTGCTTGGTGCAGAGAAAAATCAATGGACTGATTAAAGGGCCAGCAGCATTTTAATTCTTCATTAAAGTGTTTGTCAACAGCATTTTCTGCTAAGGGGAGCCACATTTAAATAACAACTAATTACATATCATCTTATATTTTAAGTACCCATTTGTATATGAAATATGTATATTCCTGTAATACTGCTTTAAGTAGTTTCAGCTCCATTTCTCTAATTGCATAAGCAAGGAAATTATAATTGAATATGATCTGAACTATTGAAGATATGTGCATTCAACCTCCAAATTTATTTTACCATTCATTTTTGTAGAGGTCGCAACATTTCTAATTGAAAAATGTTTATGTTTTGAATTTACATGTATGTTTTATGCATATTATCATTAGCTAATTCTTAACAGTGTTTCCTAAACGGGTTTCCTGTTTCCTTTCTCCCAGCATGGACCGGAAAGAAGAGGAGGAGGGTAACCTAGAAGGGCAGCAGTAGATTGTATTGATGTTTTAATGTATTCCTTATTCCCACGACCTTTTTTTTCGGGATGTGATTTGAGGCAAAAAGATATGAGGGTTATTCATTAAACAGTCAGAGCTAAAAAAAGGTACTTTTATGAATCTCTTATTTCAGTCTATACAACTGAGAGAGGCATTGTACTAAGGAAATCATAGAGATAAGTATTCTGATAAAATGTCTAGTTCCCAGTATTTTTTTTTGTATAGTTTTTGTTGGGGTTAGCTAGTTCCTACTTGTACAGGAACCTGTGAATTTCATGGGCTGCAACCAATGGATCAGTGGTCAGTTAGCGGCCTGTGTAATTACAGCTGTAGCAGCTGCTATGGGGCCCGCAGTGTCAGGGGCTCCAGCATCCAACCTGACACACTAAAAATTGGAGGATATGCATCATTAGATACATATTATGCTGCACGTTGTACAGCATAATATGTATAAAATATGTATATACAGTATGTGCACATCTTCTACAGTACACAGAAAGAATTGGGAGATCAGATAAGAAAAGCCAGGGGAGAGGAAAGGGACAGAAGAATTACAGGACTATGGATCTCTTATCTCTAATTCCTGCTTTCTACTTCGATCAGCAACTACTGTGTACAGATCTGTGTAAGTGTATAAATGTATATATTAGTGCTTAAATTTGTGTGCATGAGTGTATGAATATTCAAATATGTACAGGCGGTCCCCTACTTAAGGACACCCGACTTACAGACAACCCATAGTTACAGACGGACCCCTCTGCCCACTGTGACCTCTGGTGAAGCTCTCTGGATGCTTTACTATAGTCCCAGACTGCAATGATCAGCTGTAAGATGTCTGTAATGAAGCTTAATTGATAATTCTTGGTCCAATTACACCAAAAATTTTGAAACTCCAATTGTCACTGGGGCAAAAGAAAAAAAATTGTCTAGAACTTCCATTATAAAATATACAGTTTCGACTTACATACAAATTCAACTTAAGAACAAACCTCCGGACCCTATCTTGTATGTAACCCGGGGACTGCCTGTATATGTTCTGAGGGGGTAGAGGGGCCACGTACAGAAGTCTGCTATGAGGCCCTGCCTCTCCTAGTTACGCCACTGATGTAAGGTTTGCACATACACCTATGACCTCAATAAAGCCTGCCCAAGTTACAAACTCGGGCAGGAATAGGACCCATTCTTAGTCTTGTAGCTCAGGTACTCGACTTACAAACAGGGGGCTGTGAAACAACGATAAATACTGTCAGAAAAAAACATTCAAGCGCACGAGTGCTAAGTCTGTAACTTTAATATTCTTAGATGCATGAAATGCTTGATTGTTGCATACACTCATATTTACTCAGTTATACCCATGACAGCCAGAGGCTAAACAATGGCACTAAATTGATTATAATATTTATAATTACCCCAATGAATAATAATATATTTAGTGCCCTCTAATTATTTATAATATATACAAATACAGCTGGTAAAACAGCAGGGAGACCTGCTCTGCTCACTGTAACAATGAGTGAAAAGACATCACTGAGGGGCTGGAAACATACACCAGAGCCCCTCAGGTTCAATAGCGTGTATTTTAGAAGGAAGGAGGCCATGGATAACAAATATAGGAAAATGATACAGTTATTTTGCCGGGATCTCTAGTTTATCATGCTTGATTTTGATGTAGATTTTCTTTAAGAGTAGAGGAGATATAATTATAGGTGGCAGCAGGATGCAGTCTGTGCTGCTCTTGAAGCTTCTGGTGAGCCAGATATATCAGAGTGATTTACCAGCCTCTTGCAAATCTGAAGAAGTGGGGAGTAGGGAAGGCCGTGATAGTTTGCTATCCTTCTCTGATGGGCTGTCACAAAATACTCCTGCTGTGCGTCTCCTCTGCGGGTCCTGAACAACACAACAACAACATGGCTGGTGATGTTTGTCCCATATGGAGAGCTGGATGTTCCATCATGTGCACAGTAGCTGAGTGGGTAATTGTAAGCTTTATCTTTAACTCTCCTGAAGAGTTCAGAAGGCTACCAAAATAGAGAGACCTTCTGGACATCCAGGACAGCTAATATCTCTCCCATCTGGTCTACTTATCTTTACTCAGCATTAAGAGGGTTCAGACCACAAATTGGGAGATGCAGGAGCAGCAGAGCTGTTTGAGACAAGCTCTTTCAGGATATAACAGAGCCATCGCAGGAACAGTATAGGGCACTGTTTCCATATCTCTGATAGAAGTGTAGTGTAGTTCAGCTACTCTTGCGTCTCCTAGTTTGTGGTAGTACTTAATGCTGAGTAGAGATGAGTAGACTTGATGGTCATGTCCGCTTGCCGTCTGCAGGATTGGTGGTTGAACCAATCTGGCATAAGGATGCACCTAGTAACAAGGATGGCCACGGGGACACTCCTGCCTAAAAACTTGATTAAAATGCTTTGCGCCACATTTACCAGGGCTTTTAGAAATTATTTTTTGTCACTTTCCAACTTGTGGACTGTGGCCATGTGGGTAAGTGTGAAAGAAACATGCTGCACATGCTGCAAAAGTCTTATACAGCAAGACTAGTGTTTTCTAGCCAGAAACTGGAAGAACCTTAAATTCCCCCCATTGTCTTGCTGAAATGTCTGTTCATCCTTGTAGATGGAAGCAGATCTAAAATCTCTCAGTTCATTTCTCCTATCCTTCCTCTATCATATGAAGTTAGCCAGTGCCTAATGCTAGTTTTGGTGGCTAGTAGCACTTCATGGGGTTGACCTCCAGTGATGCTATGGTAATTATTTGTGGTGTTGCCTAAAAGACACTAATACAATTATTTATATTATTTAAGATGTTTAGTATTTGTGTGACCTATTCTCACTCAAGTACTAAAGTAATTGGTCGCGGGACTGAAGAAATGGGGTGGGCCATTTAATGCTGTCACAAGTTCCCTCATGGTAGTCCCACCAATACTGCCCTGATATTGGCTCTGTATTCAGGATAAGAATAATAGTACAGTACAGTGCCCATATATATATATATATATATATATATATATATATATATATATAAAAGAAGATGGTCATGCATGCAGGATAAAAGTAGTAGTATTGTGTCACAGTCGCACCCGGATCGCGGGCACACCCGTGCCCTTCCATGTGGTGTGGCAACCCCTGGCCCGAACTCACCTCTCCACGCTCCTGCATCCCGACCGACTAGGCCATGCACATCCCCCTCTATAGGGTGCACGTGTGCCGGCTCTCTGGGATTTAAAGGACCAGCATCCTCCTCCTGATTTGCACTGGCATTTCTGGCTCTGCTATATAATCCAGCGGCTCCCAGAATTGCCCGCCAGATCTTCAACATCATTTCCTGCTAAGTGAAAGCCCTCCAGCGTTCCCTGTGATTCGGGTGTTCCTCCGTATTCCTGTGATTCCAGTGTTCCTCCATGTTCCGGTCATCCGTTCCTGCCTGCCTGTTTCGTGTGCCAGTCCGTCCCTGTGTTCCAGTACCGTGTGCTGGCTCTGGCGTTCCTGCCGTGAGTTTCAGCGAGTTTCAAGCTGTTCTTCTGCTTTCACCCCAGGCCTGTACTTTTTACTGCATCTCCGTACTACATTGGCTGCCACCGCGGGCCTAGTTACACCTTTGTGTCCCGTCATCTGATCCTGCCTGCCTGTTTCATGTGCCAGTATGTCCCTGCGTTCCAGTACCGTGTGCCAGCTCCTGTGTTCCTGCCAGGAGTTTCAGCGTCTCCTCCCAAGCTGTTCTCCTGCTGTCATCCCAGGATCAGACTTTGTCCTGCATCTCCATACTACCTTGGCTGCCTAGTAACACCCGTGGAATGACCTGGTGACACCCTGCTGCAGCCAGAACATCCTGCTTTGCAGCGGGCTCTGGTGAAGACCAGGTGCCACATAGACTCCGGTCCCGGGTGTCGGCTAGTACCATCATCTCCCGCGGTGGTCCAGAGGGTCCACTGACTCTTCCCTAAGAGACTCTGACAGTTTGTCCCTATGAACTGTGACAAGTGGTTATAGATACATGATAGGACTTGTAATATTGTGTTGTGCCTGTGTATGCAGAGAAGGAGTATTAGTACTGACAGTGCCTGTGTATTCAGTATAGTAAAAGTAATATTGTTCTTTTTCAATATATACAGGATAAAAGTAGTAGTGCAGGGTCCCCTGGGATTGAACGACAAAAATGATATGGGGGTGTTCCTATAACCCTATCTTCCCTCCCTCTATCCCTCTAGGACCTTATCTGTCCGCTCCTCCTTAGATGTCCACCCGTCTATTTCTCTGCTTGTGCCACGGTAGCTGTAAATAATCACCTTACCAAGTTCTTCTGTATATTTGCATATAATGGTACCTTATTCACGAGGAATGGGATTAAGTTCACTGTCCTGATTTATGTTTTTTATATTTTATGTGCCGACTTGTCCGCATATCGCTCCTGTGCATGACGTGGCTTACTTCCTGCCGTGACGCGCAGCAGCGTCCTGGTTGCCGGGTAACGAGGGGGGTGTGACGTCTCGCCGGCTGCATTAAGAGCCAGGTGAGGACGCCACACTCCACAGGCTAGAGAAAGCGCCGGACGGCGCGAAACGGCTGGCCTTATCTGACCCCCTGCTCCCATCTCTGCCCCACCTTGGCTGTACCATGTCGGACTGATTTTATGTGAAACCACAATAAAGAATATCTCCAACGGGTGAGTGCCGCAAATCTCTTTCTTATACACCAGTAGTGCTGTCTGTTGTCCATAAATGCAAAAATAGCAGCAGTATAACTGTAGTATCTAGTGAGCAGCACTCCGTGGTGATTATTGTTTATTCATACACCAGTGGCAATACAATGCAAACAATCAGTATAATGATACATTTCAGCAGTGTACAAAAACATACAATAGTTCCATATCTGTGTCATATCGTGATACAAAACAGTATATGTGACAACATAATTGAATATTAGGAGGAAACACATTTGGGGCACACAGTAATGCGATCGCCTCTATCATACGTAAACATTGGTCGACCCTTTCTCATTATCATAACGCGATTGAGGAATTCAAATCGCCTCCACTATTCTCGTATAATCGGTCCAAAAATTTAAGAGAGCAATTGGTCTCTCCAAAATTGGTGTTATCCATGCAGGAACTGTGAAAATTGTAGTCATATGTTGAAGGGTGATAGATTCACAAACCCTGTATCAAATGTGTCATATCTTATTAAACATCACCTTACCTGTAGATCCAATCACGTTATACAGTATATGTACTGACTTGCCCTTGCCCAAAAATCTACGTAGGTGAGACTACCACTGAATGCCGGTTAAGTCTACACAATCACCGTTCCTGCATCAATACTTCCAAACTGGACCTTCCAGTCCCACGACACTTCTCTGAACTGGGTCACAAAATACATCATCTGAAGTTCTGTTTCATCGATCACGTCCCTCCTCTTAGAAGAGGTGGTGATCGACAAAAGTTACTAAAATGACGTGAGATCGAATGGATCCACAAACTTAAGTCATTACAACCGCATGGCCTAAATGTCGATTTTAATGTGAACATCTTGATTTGAGTTTGCCCTAACTCTTCCGCCTGATATATGCATTGCATATCTATCACTGTTGGTCTGTTCTAAATTTGTTTTTTATAAAACTAATTGATGCTATCTTTGTTTTTAGATCACGATTCTCACTTTTTATGTAGAGACAATCACCATTAAAACGCCTTTATTTTTCCGCATCTGGATGTCCCCAAAAAATGTTTTAGCCCACAGAGCCATGTCCAGATACTTTGTTTTGCCTCACGCAAGTATGAAAAAATGCTTTTGGGACACACAGAACTGGTGGTGTCATGTGCAATGGCAGTACAGGCAGTGACGAGACTCCATCTGGTGTCCATGACAACGCGCTCGGATTATCGAGTGCTAAATAGTGATGGCACCAGGCCACTGACTGAGTGGTCCTGGAGATACAGCTCATCCCGATGTGACTGATGTGTATATTCTGCCGAGACACGCTTTTTGATACTCACCTCTGTGTACCCTTCAACTTCATTGGCTTAGACCAGGTTTAGATGGCCGCTCCGTCACGGGAGGTAATCTCGCGAGATCCGCCGTGGCACATGACCTGTTAAGCGCCGCCATCAGATTCACATAGCCCCACAGCTTGGAGTTCAACCAGCGATCTGGCCACCGTTTACCTATGGCGCTGGATCGAGTGCCACTGATGCGGACAGACAAGGCCGTCTTAATATGAAGGGGACCTGACGACTCTTTGCCGTGGTTAATGCATCAGTGCGTCTGGCGCGGTTGCTATGCAACCCTATGACATGTGCTTCAAAAACAGTTATATTTCACTGGCGGGTTATGGTAGATTTTCCTCCTAATATTCAATTATGTTATCACATATACTGTTTTGTATCACGATACGACACAGATATGTAACTATTGTATGTTTTTGTACACTGCTGAAATGTATCATTATACTGATTGTTTGTTTTCATTTTTACTGATGATGTCACATCCTGCGGGGGATATAAACCCGCCTTGTATCACTTCCCACACTGCTTGAAAATGACTACATGGAGCTAGCCGAAACGTTGCATTGTATTGCCACTGGTGTATGAATAAACAATAATCACCACGGAGTGCTGCTCTCCTGCTGTCTTCTTTGGATCTATCTGGTGCCTTGAGTCGGGCCCATAGAGCTTCCACCCACCTGGATCTCAATCCGATTACTTCACTGTGCTGCCCTCACCTCCTTTTGTGCTGTAGTATCTAGTGATTTGTCGTTCGCGAACGAGCCGGCTCACCTCAGTGTGCCAATGGATTACTTATCCTCGCCCCTAACTGGATCACCACACACTTTTTAACTCGATACAATTGGGTTAAAAGTGGAGTGGTGTGGAGTGATTGACGGGCCTGCGGCTCCCTATTATATATTTAAAAGGGAGCCGTTCAGGAGCCAGAAGAGCCGGCTCTTCTTAGTGAGCAGAGCCTAATGAACCAGATCACTAAGAAGAGATGGAATTCCCATCACTAGTAGTTGCTGTCATGTGTCCTTGTCCAGAAGCATTGAAGCTACATACATATTTATTTATATGCTATATGTCAGTGATGGCAAACCTTTTAGAGTCTGAGTGCCCAAACTTCAACCAAAAGCCACTTATTTATTGCAAAGTGCCAGCGCAGCACTTTAAGCAGTAATGTATTTCTCCTTGTTCATTGACAATTTTCAATCCTTCAGCCTCCTAAAGACACCATCGTAGTTGAAAGGAAGAGGGCAAATTCACCTATCATTGTAGGAGGTTCTGTAGGAAGATTCTTTGAGTTCTGTCCAGTGAACTTCATGCTGGGGTGATGGCCTGGGTGCCCACAGAGAGGGCTCAGAGTGCCACCTCTGGCACCAGTGCCATAGGTTCACCACCACTGCTATATAGTTTCAAGTGCACCAGGGATGTGGCTTCCCAGTTTGAATGCCCAGCGCCTCCCACTCAGTCTTAAGTGTCAGTGCCCTGCTCCCCTTGGGCAATAACCTCCACACCATTCATGTCTTACACAGAGAGATGGAATTTAAAGGGTGTAAAGCACCTCCAAACTCACTCAAAAGTAAATATAATAAGAAATAATATTTTCTGTTTGCCAGCGATCTGTGATCTTAGAGAGAATGCAAATGAGCTTCTTAGTGCCTCAGGTATAGGTGCACCTGATTTCTTCTTTCTATGCTTCCTAGAACTAAACAGTACATCTCTATGAACTATGACTGACATATTTTACAGAAAGTAAGTGTAGAACGTGATTGACTTCAGAGTGTTCTACAGAATACTGGATTGACTGGTTGGTGGTAGCCTCTCTTCAAGTCACAGTGCTGAACATGTATGTTGTGGACTTGAGCAGAGGGTTTTAGCTTTAATGTACAGTTGACACGAAGGGAGATGACTGACTGTGCATGTGTTAACCCCTAGATGCCTCTGTCAACAGTATCTATAGCAGTGATGGCGAACCTTTTAGGCACTGAGTGCCAAAACTACAAGCAAAAGCCAGATATTTTTCACAAAGTGCCGCATGCCAATTTACCAATTACCGTATTGGCGCCCTGATGACACCAATACAAGAGAAAGAAGGAGAAATTTGGATTGTTATTGTAGTTTCCCTCTAAAGTCCTCTTAACAGGATGAATCATGGTTCCGGAGAAGAGGCTACAATGATAATCAAGCTCTGTCCACACCTCCTTGATTCAGGTCCTTAGTCCTGAATGTTGACCTTTGTGCTGGGTGATCGCCTGGGTGCCCAAAGAGAGGGCTCCGAGTGCCACCTCTGGCACCCGTGCCATAGGTTCGCCACCACTGATCTATAGGGTTGTTTGATATTGTTGTTTGCTTTAATGCCCTCTTGCCTCATGTTGCAGCCAAGAGACCTGTTCATCTGGACCCAGATCCAGATTAATTGCCCCTTTATGTACACCCTGCATATTTTATTATATTTAAGAGCCATGAATAGACACTAGGCAGTTAATAATTTGGAGTCCAGTGGTTGAATCAATGCTCCCCCTATCCCCATCAATTTTCAATTAGATCCTGCAATTTTGAAGGATTTACCAAGGAAAGATCATCAGACTTCAGGAAATATTTCAGAAGTCTAGTGCCATCTGCTGGTGATTAGACAATGTAACTATTTTATAGGAAAACTGCCAGTGCCCTTGTCAAATACAAGCTAAACATATGGCTTATGTCTACAATATAACTGCAATGCCATTTCGTGCGCCCCCTGTTCTGTTTGACAGTCAATTGGACATCCTGTGAATATGCCATGAATGTCTTTTGTGGGAAACCCCTTTTAAAGCGCCCCAAAGGTCTGGTCAGCATGGGGTTAAAATAATATAAAGTGTCTGTATCTTTTGATCCTGTCACTTTTATCATCTAAATCATCTACATCTAAAGTGTTTAAAAACATCACTGTAGGAAAATACCTGATTAGACATTCAGGGGCAGACATGTACATGTTCAGACAGACAGACATACATGTTCAGCTTTCACAAGTGCCCAGACATTGGAGGGGGAACGTTATGTTCCCAGAAATTTAAGTACAAGCATCCACCACCTCACACTCATGGCAACCGGGGATGCTCCACTAAACCCTTTTTTTGTCACATACCACTATAATATCAGATCATTAGTTCAAAAATCTTCCCTTAATGGGTGAACTGTGTAATGAATGCCATAGATAGGATTTTAGACTTGTCATAATCGGCCAGAATAGAAGGAGCAGCTGGAAAAAGAAGATCTGTGAATGCTAACGGAATGGGTATGTTGGGGCCCAAAGTTGTGTCCACCTAATTAAACATCTAACATTTTACTGATATGTCTACTTGGGCTATTGTAATTTGTCACATATGTAAATGTATGACCCCTTAATTTAGTAATGCTGCCTTATGTGTAGTCTGTCTAGACTAAGGATCATTCTCTTAAATGGTTCAAAATTAATAGTGCAAGCCATACGATTGACTTCTGCATAAATAAACAGTTATTATATCCAAAATTCCACATATATAACAAAAATGTTTATGGTACATCATCATACAGGGTTCACCAGAACATTTCCCATCATCTCTTTTGTTCAGGCTTTAAACAAATATAGTCCAAGGCATTTTCAGGTGTACAGAACTTCCCGAGCTAAACAAGTGCATGCAGCAACCTTTTTTAGGCTCTGTCTCAATTATGGAGAAAACCGATGATGAGAAATATTCCAATGAACCCCGTATGGTGATGTACCAAAGAAATATTTGATATACATGTGCAATTTTGGATACATTTTTGGCTTCACATGTTTAACTCAGCTGTGGTAAAGATTACTGGAGTCTTTTGTTAAAGGAAACCTACCACTTGTAGTGGCAGGTTTCCGATGAAAATACCGGGCACCAGCTCAGGGTGAGCTGGTGCCGGAGCTTATTTTAGTTGGTGTTTTAAACCGCGGTATCGCGGTTTAAAACACTTTTTAAACGTTGTATCCGGCGCAGGCAGGTACGCGCTCGGCGCTTACCGTGCACGCGGCTCTCATTCACTTCCTATGTAGCCGCGCGCACGGTAAGCGCCGAGCGCGTACCTGCCTGCGCCGGCTACAACGTTTAAAAAGTGTTTTAAACCGCGATACCGCGGTTTAAAACACTAACTAAAATAAGCTCCGGCACCAGCTCACCCTGAGCTGGTGCCCGATATTGCCATCGGAAACCTGCCACTTCAAGTGGTAGGTTTCCTTTAAGTGCTCATGGTCATTCTCTTCAGTGACCACAAGAGGTCATCTGTGTTCAATACAATGAAATCTTTCTCCAAATATGTTTGTGGCAACTCTTTGGATCTACATGATTACCATCTATAAGCCTCCCTCCTCCTGTCGTGTATTTTAGTAATTAGAAACATTCTCATATGCATGTGCACTCTTCCGTTAACCCTACTAGAGATGTATAGATACATTGCCAACTAGGTGTCCTTTCACAACGTCACAATGACACACCTATTTCATAACAGGAATGGTAAAAAGCTTTTGTCATGAATACACAAAAAAAAAAATCTGAAGTGCGAGAAGTTTTGACTGGTCCTGTGTAAATTGGCTTCTCAATGTTGCCTCATTGCAAGGTACAATATAGCCAATGACACCACAATAAAAGGCCCTATTGATACTGAAACACCATGAACACATACATAATAACTAAGGAACAATATTACCATACTGATACAGAATTAAGACCTACCGTATATACTCGAATATAAGCCAACCCAAGTATACACTGAGGTACCTAATTTTAACACAAAAAACGGGGAAAACCTATTGACCCGAGCATAAGCCTTTGGTGGGAAATGCATTGGTCACAGACCCCACCAGTAAGTAGCCAGCCCCCAAGTACAGTCATGGCCAACACTTTTGAGAATGACACAAATATTATATTTTCACATGATCTGTTGCCCTCTGGTATGTGTTTTTCAGATGTTTTTATCACATACAGAAATACAAGTGCAATCATATTATGAGTAAGAAAAGCTTTTATTGACAGTTAGAATGAGTTAATGCAGTAAGTCAATATTTGCAGTGTTGACCCTTCTTCTTCAGGACCTCTGCAATTCTCCCTGGCAGCTTTCAATCAACTTCTGGACCAAATCCTGACTGATAGCAGTCCATTCTTGCACAATCAATGCTTGTATTTTGTCACAATTTGTTGGTTTCTGTTTGTCCACCTGTCTCTTGATGATTGACCACAAGTTCTCAATGGGAATAAGATCTGGGGAGTTTCCAGGCCATGGACCCAAAATCTCTATGTTTTATTCTCTGGGCCATTTAGTTATCACCTTTATGGCAAGGTGCTCCATCATGCTGGAAAAGGCATTGTTCATCACCAAACTGCTCTTGGACGGTTGGGAGAAGTTGCTCTTGGAGGACATTCTGGTCCCATTCTTTATTCATGGATGTGGTTTTAGGCAAGACTATGAGAGAACCGATTGGCTGAGAAGCAACCCCACTCATGAATGGTTGCAGGATGCTTTACAGTTGTCATGAGACAAGACTAGTGGTATCACTCACCTTGTCTTCTCTGAACAAGCTGTTTTCCAGATGTTCCAAACAATCAGAAAGGGGATTCATCAGAGAATCCCCAGTCCTCAGCAGTCCACTCCCTGTACCTTCTGCAGAATATCAGTCTGTCCCTGATGTTTTTTCTGGAGAGAGGTGGCTTCTTTGCTGCCCTCCTTGACACCAGGCCTTGCTTCAAGAGTCTCTGCCTTACAGTGCGTGCAGATGCACTCAAACTGAAACACTTTTAAGAGACGGTCCTGGCGCTTGCTGGTCCTTCTTGGGCGCCCTGGAGCCTTTTTTGGCAACAATGGAACCTCTCTCCTTGAATTCCTTGATGATGCGATAGATTGTTGACTGAGGTGCAATCTTTCTAGCTGCGATACTCTTCCCTGTTAGGCCAGTTTTGTGCAGTGCAATGATGACCGTACATGTTTCTTTAGAGATAACCATGGTTAACAAAAAAAAAAAAACAATGATGCCAAGCACCAGCCTCCTTTTAAAGTGTCCAGTGGTGTAATTCCTACTTAATAATGACAGTATGATCTCCAGCCCTGTCCTCGTGAACACCCACACCCATGTTACTGGAGCAATCACTGAAACAATGTTAGCTGCTCCTTTTAAGGCAGGCCTGCAATGAAGTTGAAATGTGTTATGGGGGAAAAGGTTCATTTTCTAGGCAAATATTGACTTTGCAATTAATTGCTGTTAAGCTGATCACTCTTTATAACATTCTGGAGTATATGCAAATTGCCATTATAAAACCTGATGCAGTAGACTTTGTAAAAATTAACATTTATATAATTCTCAAAACTTTTGGCCATGACTGTATACAGCCAGCACATGCCCCCAAGTATATAGCCAGCAGCCCATGTCCTCTAGTCTGTAGACAGCCCCCTGACAGCTAGAATGTAGCCAGCAGCCCACCGCCCCTAATGTAGGTAGTGGGACGGGCCCGGGGGCACATCATTGACAAATTATAATGCGTCTGTCTCTTGACTGCTGCTGACCTACCCGGCACGCCTCACCCGCCCATCTCACATGATGGAGTGGGTCAACAGAAAGAGTAGCTGATCCAAGCTGTGGTGGAAGATGATGCCCAGCAACAGACCTCTAAGGTAGATGTCACGAAAGGCGCTTGTGATCAGAGAAGACAAGCACTGAGCAATATTTCTGGAGGTTTATTCCAATATTGCAAATAGGTTACACGTGCCCCTGTGACCCATGTCTCAGGTAGCATGTGCACCCGTCGACTCTGTGTGCCCCTCCGCACCAGCAGCATTGTCACTCACCTCTCCACGATCCAGAGGCGGCAAATTGGTGCTGCTGGCCGCTTGACCTGATAAGTAGCCAGCCCCTTTCTCTCACCCCTGCCGGATCTTTGCACTTAGTGCCCTAGAGAAAGCTTCCCTGTTGCGATTCTAGTTGTGACCTCCTGCTTGATTGAGATATATATATATTTTAATTTATATATAAGTATACAAATGTGTGTATTTTTTAAGGGGAAGGGGGCCCATGCAGAAATATGCTATGGGGCCATCCTCTCCTAGTTTCGCCCATGGTCCTATCGAAGAGCACCGCAGCTTGCTCTCTAGACAAAGGTTCATCAACTGTTTTCCCAAACAAGATGCCAAACAACCCCCACCAAATCCCTTCCAACTTCCTGTTATCTGGTTATTTCCTGGTAAAGGGTGGTGGGAATTTATTACCTTAGTATAGCAGACCCCCACTGTAGTTGTGGAGTCACTGAGACTTCTGGAGTAGAACATTCCATGACTAGAAACTTCCAGAGGTCAACGCACATGATTATATAAATGATTATAAGCACATACACATGTAACACACCCAGGTTCGGACTGGCATGCCGGGATACCAGTCAAAACCCTGGTGGGCCCTTATCATGAGTCACCATCTCCTGCCTGTGTCTGTGCAGGCACATTCAGCTGAGGCTGGAGGAGGGGGGTAGCAGGGGGGACTATGACGCCCTGCAGGAGGGAGAGACAGGTTCTCTGCTCTTCTCACAGCAGCGCTGGGGCAGTGAGTAAGACATTTCCTCCTCCCTGCACTGAGCACCTCAGCCCCTGCGTCACTGCAGGAGAACATGGCCCCTGATTCATTGCCGCTGCCTCACTGGAGGAACAGACACTGAGCTGTCACTAATTACAGACCAGAGGACGTGGGCCCTCTAGTTGTCACAGTGGCCCCCCTTCCTCCTGGTCATGACAGACATCAGGGGCCACCAATCAGCTAGCAGCTGCTGCTGGAGTGTCCTCCCCCTGGCACAGCACAGGCTGCACTCATGTGCAGGAGCTCAGGATGGATGAGGAGCTGCTGCTCTCCCCATGATGGCTTCCAGCACAAGAAAAAGGTACAAAATAAAAGTGCATCTCATTTACACACACACAGTGCACCTCATTACATCCCTGCAATGTGTACATACATATAGAATAGCAGTGGACTCAAGAACTACAACTCCCAGCAGTTGAATGAGATGCTGAAAGTTGTAGTACTTTGATTGACTGTATTAAGCATTGATGTAGAATAAGGAGAGATGTCACACGTAACTCTGTTTAGAAACGGAATCAAAGTGGGGTGGCAAACGCATGCGATCGATAACCTGCACCCAGTGTCTTGTATTGTGCAGATGCAAGGGCTGAAGGAATCAAAGCGTTACGTGTGACCGCAGCCTCAGTATTACCAGCATACCCTTCGTTACATGTGACCGCAGCCTCAGTATTACCAGCATACCCTGGGTTATGTGTGATCGCAGCCTCAGTATTACCAGCATACCCTGCGTTATGTGTGATCGCAGCCTCAGTATTACCAGCATACCCTGGGTTATGTGTGACTGCAGCCTCAGTATTACCAGCATACCCTGTGTTACATGTGACTGCAGCCTCAGTATTACCAGCATACCCCACGTTACATGTGACCGCAGCCTCAGTATTACCAGCATACCCCGCATTACATGTGACCGCAGCCTCAGTATTACCAGCATACCCTGCGTTACGTGTGATCGCAGCCTCAGTATTACCAGCATACCCTGCGTTATGTGTGATCGCAGCCTCAATATTACCAGCATACCCTGGGTTATGTGTGACCGCAGCCTCAGTATTACCAGCATACCCTGTGTTACATGTGACTGCAGCCTCAGTATTACCAGCATACCCCACGTTACATGTGACCGCAGCCTCAGTATTACCAGCATGCCCTGTGTTACATGTGACTGCAGCCTCAGTATTACCAGCATACCCCACGTTACATGTGACCGCAGCCTCAGTATTACCAGCATACCCTGGGTTATGTGTGACCGCAGCCTCAGTATTATCAGCATACCCTGTGTTATGTGTGACCGCAGCCTCTGTATTACTGGCATTACCCCACGTTACTTGTGACCGCAGCCTCCGTATAACCAGCATACCCCGCGTTACATGTGACCCCAGCCTCAGTATTACCAGCATACCCCGCGTTACATGTGACCGCAGCCTCAGTATTACCAGTATACTCCGTGTTACGTGTGACCGCAGCCTCAGTATTACCAGCATACCCCGTGTTACATGTGACTGCAGCCTCAGTATTACCAGCATACCCTGCGTTACGTGTGACCGCAGCCTCTGTATTACCAGCATACCCCGTGTTACATGTGACCGCAGCCTCAGTATTACCAGCATACCCCGTGTTACATGTGACCGCAGCCTCAGTATTACCAGCATACTCCGCGTTACATGTGACCGCAGCCTCAGTATTACCAACGGACCCCCCCACCCGTCATGGTGTCCAAATTGCAGATTCATCACCATTTCAATGCACACAAACATTTGAATGAAAAGTGATGAAAAGGGATAGGGCTTAACTTACTGATCAGTGGGGTCTCAGTGTTGAGACCCCGCAGATTAAGACAAAAGCGCTGATTGTCGATCAAATCTGTTTCTATACAAACAAATACCAAACCAGGTCCTACCTGCTGTTGCTGTTTTGTGAAAAAACATCAAACAGGTTTTTCAAAATAATTCAGGCATGCCCCGTGCCCAACCTACACCCCCTTCACGCCCACATGTCATGGAGGTGGCATAGTTGCTTTTATAATTGCAAATTCTTCATACCCCCCACCCCCCCCCACGGTGTGTATGAAGAGGACTCAGCCTGTGAACCTTCTTCATATACAGGCAGTACCTGGGTTATTTGAAAGATCGGTTCCTTAACTTTGTGCTTAATTGTCCCAGTGACAATTCATTTTCTAAATTTTTTGCTGTAATGAAACAAAGGATTATCAATAAAACTTCATTACAGACACCATATAGCTGATCATTGCAGTCTGGGACTATAGTAAAGCATCCAAAGAGCTTCACCAGAGGTCACAGGGGGCAGAGGGGTCCGTCTGTAACTAGGGGTTGTGTGTAAGTCGGGTGAAACCTGTTAAGGACATACATGTACCATGTGCAGTCCTTAAAGGACATCTATCACCAGATCAAGGATTGTAAACCAAGCACACGGACATACTGGTGTGTGCCCCCATGGCAGTTTCTGGCCTTCTTTTAGTTTATTCCCTTTTTTCTTTTTTAAATTATGCAACTGAGCCTGAAGGGCTCAGGCTCCATAGGAGTTAATGGAACCTGAAGCCCCTTAGACTAATTTGCATAATTTTAAAGCCCTTTTTTCTTAAAAAGAAGGGCACAACAACCTTAAAGAACAGCAGATCCTGCCAGAGGGAGCACACCCCAGTATGTCTGTATGTTTGGTTTACAATCCTTCATCCTGGTGATAGATGTTAAAGGGATATTCTCGCCTTGGCATTCACATTCAGTTTCATTAATTTTCCATATATATACATTTCATCAATTAGATGTTATTAAAAAATGTACCTGTATGAAGATAATTTCTCATAAATGCAGTGATATGGTCCCTTAGAAAAAAGACTGACTCCGTGGATACGACCACCCCTGCTGGAGGGATTGCACAAAGAAACAAAAAGTGTTTGCATATGAAATGTCCAGGAGTTACTGCAGACCCCACAGCCGTCCTGTGGTAATGATTGCAGGTGGTCAAGCAGGGGTCAATAGTGCATGTCTGGCCACTGCTGCCAAAATATGAGGTGGTCGTATCCGAGGAAGCTATTTCGTTTCTAAGGGACAACATGGCTGCATTTATGAGAAATTATCTTCACACAGGAACATTTTTTTAATAACATCCAATTGAAGAAATGTTTACATATGGCAAATTAATTAAATTAAATTTAATTGCCCAGATGGGAAAACCCCTTTAAATACTGATTCCAAGAAGTTAAAGGAGTTTAGACATAATTCAGGGTAGTGCTGGGGTGGGCTATTTAAAAATAATAAACGTGTAGTTACCTCGTCCGGCGCTACTGATGTCCCGTGCTGTGGTCCATCTGATCTGTGCGCCGGTTTGATTACAAGGGCGCACAGGGGACTTCCGGCCGGCCAGAAGGTCCCATCCGACACCATCTCTCAGCGCTTACAACGCTGAGAGATGGAGACGGATGGGAGGAGCCGGCCAGATTGCGGACCGGAAGCTCCCTGAGCACGGCTTCTGTGCCCCTGTAAACAAACAGGGGCACGGATCAAACAGACCACGGCACGGGACATCAGCAGCGCCGGAGGAGGTAAGTACACCTTTATTATTTTTTAATAGCCTGCCCCAGTACTGCCCTAATGTATTAGTTAAGTCGGATAACCCCTTTAAACAGTTCGGCAGATAACAAAAAGGGAGGAGTTCATTCCAGAACAAAAGTGTTTCAGTAGAAAGACATATGTGTTCTGGCAAAGACCCTGCCTTTTGCGGTTTCCAATGCAGTTAAAACCCATCAAAAAACAAAAAGTGTGGGGCCTGAGGCCTGTTTTCTGCAGGATTCGTCCTCATTCACTTCTATGGGCACATGCACATGGCTGTGAATATGTCTGAGCTGCAAATGACAGAGCAGCTCCTAACCATGTTTGTGGTTCAGGCTATTATTATGTACTTACATCCCGATTACAAGCAACCCTCAGGGCGCGTTCACACGTTCCGCTAGCGCCGCGTTCTAGTGCACAGGAGGCGGAGTTTGGGGCGATCGCATGCGTTTCCAGAGAAACGCATGCGTTCCGGTTATTAATCGCATGCGTTTCCCGGGAAACGCATATGCGATTGGCCCGAGCCCCGCCCACTGTGCGCTAGCGTCGCTTTATGAACGCGACGATAGCGGAACGTGTGAACGCACCCTCAGGCTGCGTTCACACATTACATTTTTTTTTGTGGCAAAAATTTAAAGTTTGTCTGCTGAATGGCAAAAAGACATGCATTAAAATGAAAGAGGAACAGATCGTCTTTCCTAAGCTTTGAAAACGCAACAGCCTCAGGCTGCATTCACACCTTGCATTTGCAGCACGTTCAGAAACACAATGAAAATATACATGGGGTGGCTCGCACGTATCCATGAAGCAGCTGGTGGGCCCCCAGAATGAATTTCACTGGTGGGCCCTTGGCACTCCAGTCCGACCCTGAACACACCACAAACATCAGAGGATTTGAGAAAATTTGCCAGCAGTACCAGTTGCCCCCTAAGTAATGGGCAAGGTATGTAGCCCCGGGACTAAAAGGCAAAGCACTGGATGTGTTTCTGTCTCTACCCACAGACAAAGGTGGAGATTATAAGGCAATCGACCAAGCCTTAATTCAGAAATATAACCTCACTCCAGAGGTGTTTTTCGAAAGAAAAATTCTGGACTGTACAACATGAACTAAATGGCAGCTACTTGGGTGTGGTACATAAGCTGACAACTAAGTTTTAGCAGTGGATTCAGGTAGTGTCTGTGACCACATTTGAGTCTTTGAAGAACCTGATGGTAAAATATCAGTTCCTGTAGATTTATCTCCTGTTGAGGTTCTGTTTGTACCAACTGACCCTCTGGATGTTTTGCCAATGTTCCTTACAGCAAACCTTTGACACTTGCAGATGTTTTCTATGCAAGAAGGTGCTACATGTAAGCACTACCTGCCCTGTCATTAAATCTACTCCTGAGCCCAATGTTTTATATGTGGGTGGACAAGCAGGGCATAAATGGATCAAGCTTTCTCCTGCTCAGCTAAATCTGCAGTTATCAATTTGTTAAGCGTGGATCCAACTTGCCTGCTTAGTACACTGTTAAATGAAAAAATCCAAGGATCCAGCTTGTGTCAACAATAAAACCACCTTTATTGGTCGTTACATGGTATCCAAAAATAAAAACCAGGTATACAGATCAACGTCAACGTGGTTCTAGCACTAAACCGTGCTCTCACTCATGACTGAGGGTTGTGGGAAGGTGTCGGTGATTTATGAACCTGTTATCCAAACCCGACACTACCGGGTTACATTTAAAATAATGCCCCCCGTGGAACACACAAATAGATGAACAATGTTCATATTATATCTTATCACTTCTCCTGATTCAGTGTGGTTGTATATTTAAATGGATGGGAATGATGTGCGTTGTCGGTGTGCGTTGTCAAGGAATCCTGATACTTCTCCTGGTTTCAAGTCACCTGACTCTTCACATGACTCACTATTTGTTAAACACCAGGAACCATATCTCTCATGTTACATATGTCCACTCATGGCCAGCAAATACGGGTCCATCCAGGACAAACCCGAGAACCGTGGCTCGCAGGTAAGCGAAAAGTGAATTGTTGGCTGAGAATATAATGAACCGGGACTCCGGTTGGTCTCAAGATGGAAACCGATCTGCGGGGTAAATAAAAAACATAAAAAACATGTACAGCAATGAATTAAAAAGACATAGGATAAAAAACAATAGTCGTATAATAAAAGTGTTAGTATATGTTTTAGAAATTTAAACCATCCAATAATGGTACATAAAATCACTTTTGTAATTTGGCCCCTGTGGGAATATCGGAATGAATTGCCAATAGGCTTCCCCGTTTTTTTTAATAATGAACCGATGTCGCTTCCCCTTTTCGGAGATTGGACTTTCTCAAAGGCATATGCTCTCAGGTTATTAGTTTTTCCCCCATTCACATTTAATAAGTGTTTCGATACACCTGATAAATTTTTACCCTCTGGGTGTTTTTTTTTTTTTTTTTTATCTTTAAGGTGTTCCAAAAATAGTGTCTTGAAATTGTCGGTCCTATAAACTAGACTCAACACTCATCATAGAAAATAGCATAAATCACATTGACAGTATTGCAGTTGATATAGCTCTGTATTGTATAACTTTTGCTACCAGTATTGTCACTGAAAGTTTTTTCATTTTTTACATAGCTACATGTTTTGCATGGAGTAACCCCACACTTATAGAAACAAATAGTATTTAGCCAGGTCTGTTTCTTAACATCAGATGATACGGCAGAAGTTGAAAGGAGGTTGCCCAAGGTTTTATTCCTCCTGGCCACTATGTCACAACCTTCACCCAGAATTTATTTTCAATATGGGATTTTCATTGAGAAGTGGTAAATGGTGGTAATATTTTTAATGTCTTGTATTTGTGGGCTATAGCTTAATACCATAGTTGGTTTATTGTGATTTTTAACAATAATAACCTTGTTGTTAATTTCAGAATTGTGTTTGGTGCTACTGTTGGAGGTTTACAATAAAGTTCTAGATTTTTTTTTTTTTTGTCAGTGATGTTTTTGGCTCTCTTGAGCATCCAATCAGAGTAGCCTCGATTTATTAACCTCTGTGTAATTGCTGTTACTTCTCTCTCATAAGTCTTCCTCTTTGCTACAGTTGCATTTTGCTCTTGTCATTTCACCCACGGGAAAAAAGACCCAATGGTGTAATTTGGGTGTTGACTTTTTGTGAACAAAATGGTGTTAAACCACAATGATTGTCATTGAGATACTGGACAAAGAGTGGTATGGCAGACAAATCGCGTCCCCCCCTCCTCCCAGATAATGAGGAGATTGTCGATATACCTGCCATACCACTGCACGTCACTGCGAAAGAGGTTACTAAGACTGAAGATAGTGGATTACCCCCACCATGACATTACTAGGTTCGCAAGCGATGGGGAAAATTTTGACCCATCCTCACTCTCTGTATTTGCAGAAAAAAAAAAAACTTGAATTGAACATAAAATAATTATGTTTCAATAGGTAATAACATACCTCCATTATAAACATTTGTACATTTTTCTCATATATGCTATGGTGTTCTAAATGGAATTGTAATGCCCTAAGGGCTGCATTGTGGGGGATGGAGGGATAAAGTGTCACTACATCGCAGCTGACCCATGTATTCTCCGAGCACGTGACTCTGTTCTGCATTGCTCCAAGGACATCCCCGCTATCCTTTAGAAAACCAGAAATCCTTTGGACGAGAGGCTGTAGATGATGGTCCAGCCAACCTTAAAGATTTCCATTTCTGATGCCCGACACAATGGGTCTCTTAGGAGGGGAGCTGATATTTTTATTGAGATTTTTATTTTTTTTCAGAAACACATGTAAAATAGGTATAAGCTGTTTTACTGGTACAAGTTGTTCACCAAATTTGTTGCTAAAAATTCCTATATGTAATATGGTGCAAGGACAGCCTACATTGTCCTTGTTGCATAGAATCGGTCCTTTTAGGTTTTACTTCCAGCTTTAAAAACTTTATTTTTATAGCCTTGGTATTATAAAGTTCCTCTTCGTTTCAAACCTAAGAAAGGATTTTTGGAGCCTGGTGTTTATACATTCTTTTTTTTTTTTTTTTTAAACATCTCTTAATCTTTAACTAAAGTAACTGTTTTAGTAATTGAATAACAGGTCGCTATAGAAACTCCCACTCAGTCAAAAAGTACTGTCCATTAATGAAGTTGTGCACAAGATTGCACAAGTCTATGCTAGAGATTGTGTCTTTAAAAGACCTGCTCCAACCGTGGTACCAATTCTGAGGCTTCAAGTAATTTACAATGCAGCTTTATTAGCTACATTACACAATTTCCTTTAAGTTACTTCAAATGGTTAAGACATGAAATACTGAGGGATTATCACCGTTTCAAATTTGAAGTACTTCAAATGTGAACAAAGCAATGAAAAACACCGGCAATCACAGTCTATCACACAGCAGAATGGATACTATTGACTAAATTTACTAGAATTGCAAAAGCTGAATTCTGCACCAAGGATGCACAGCAGTTGAACGCCATTGTGTGGAGCATATAACCAAAGCTGAAAACTTGTGTGTGCAGTGTACACTCACCGACCACTTTATTAGGTACACCTGTCCAACTGCTCGTTAACACTTAATTTCTAATCAGCCAATCACAGTTAAGAAACTAAAAACAGAGATAAGAAACTAAAAACAGAGAGTGTGGGTCCCCTTAGAAATAACATGGGGGTCATGGTGGAAGGAGATTAGGAAAGGGCCAATCTACTGAATGTCGCCTTCTCAACTGTCTTCACCCAGGAAAATCCCCTGGTGGAAGACACAATGAGGAATAATGTAAATTCTCTCTGGAATGTCAACAGTTTAACCCAGGAAGAGGTACGGCGCCGCCTCGCAACCACTAAGATAGATAAATCACCTGGGCCAGATGGCATACACCCCCGGGTTCTGCATGAATTATGTACGGTGATAGACAGACCATTATTTCTAATATTTGAAGATTCACTGAGGACTGGTTATGTTCCACAGGACTGGCGCATAGCAAATGTGGTACCAATATACAAAAAAGGATCAAATAGCGATCCTGGAAACTACAGACCCGTGAGTCTAACTGCTGTGGTGGGGAAAATATTTGAGGGGTTTATTAGAGATGCTATCCTGGAGTATCTCACTGTGCACAACCTTATAACCCAGCATCAGCATGGGTTTATGAGAGATCGGTCCTGTCAGACTAATCTGATTGGTTTCTACGAGGAGGTAAGTTCAAGACTGGATCTGGGGGACGCTGTGGATGTTGTATATCTGGACTTTTCAAAGGCATTTGACACCGTGCCACATAAAAGTTTGGTATATAAAATGAGACTGCTGGGAATAGGAGAAAATCTGTGTATTTGGGTAAGTAATTGGCTTAGTGATAGAAAACAGAGGGTGGTCATTAATGGCACATTCTCAGATTGGGTTGATGTTACCAGTGGAGTGCCACAGGGGTCAGTATTGGGGCCACTTCTTTTTAATATTTTTTATTAATGACCTTGTAGTGGGTTTACACAGTCAAGTTTCAATATTTACAGATGATACTAAGCTGTGTAAAGTAATAAATACTGAGGTCGATAGTTTAGCATTACAGAGGGATTTGTGGAAGCTTGAGGGATGGGCAGAGAAATGGTTGATGAGGTTTAATGTAGATAAATGTAAAGTTATGCACTTGGGCCATGGAAACAAAAAGTATAATTATGTTCTATACGGTCAATTACTTAGTAAAACTGAAGCTGAAAAGGACTTGGGGGTATTGGTGGATGGTAAACTTAATTTTAGTGCCCAGAGCCAGGCGGCTGCTGCTAAAGCAAATAAGATAATGGGATGTATCAAGAGAGGAATAGATTCTCATGATAAAGACATAGTTTTGCCCTTATACAAATCCCTGGTCAGACCACACATGGAATATTGTGTACAGTTTTGGGCACCAGTGTATAAAAAGGATATAGTAGAGCTGGAACGGGTGCAGAGGAGAGCAACCAGGATTATTAGGGGAATGGGGGGATTAGAATACACTGACAGATTAAAAAATTTGGGATTATTCAGTTTAGAAAAAAGACGACTGAGGGGAGACCTCATTACAATGTACAAATACCTGAACGGACAGTACAAGGATCTCTCCAAAGATCTTTTTATACCTCGGCCTGTGACCAGGACAAGGGGGCATCCTCTACGCTTAGAGGAGAGGCGATTTTACCATCACCATAGACAAAGGTTCTTTACTGTAAGAGCAGTGAGACTGTGGAACTCTCTGCCGCAGGAGGTTGTTATGGCGGACTCTATGTACATGTTCAAGAGAGGCCTGGATGACTTTCTGGAGAGAAAAAATATCACGGGTTATGGGGATAAAACATTTATTTAATTCTTAAAGGTTGGACTTGATGGACTTGCGTCTCCTTCCAGCCTTATATACTATGATACATGGCGGCAACTCAGTGCATTTAGGCACGTAGACATGGTCAAGACAATCTCCTTCAGTTCAAACCGAGCATCAGTATGGGGAAGAAAGGTGATTTGAGAGCCTTTGAACGTGGCATGGTTGTTGGTGCCCGAAGGGCTGGTCTGAGTATTTCAGAAACTGCTGATCTACTGGGATCTTCACGCACAACCATCTCTAGGGTTTACAGAGAATGGTCCGAAAAAGAAAAAACATCCAGTGAGCGGCAGTTCTGTGGGCGGAAATGCCTTGTTGATGCCAGAGGTCAGAGGAGAATGGGCAGACTGGTTCGAGCTGATAGAAAGGCAACAGTGACTCAAATCGCCACCCGTTACAACCAAGGTAGGCAGAAGAGCATCTCTGAACGCACAATACGTCGCACTTTGAGGCAGATAGGCTACAGCAGCAGAAGACCACACCGGGTGCCACTCCTTTCAGCTAAGAACAGGAAACTGAGGCTACAATTTGCACAAGCTCATCAAAATTGGACAGTAGAAGATTGGAAAAACGTTGCCTGGTCTGATGAGTCTCGATTTCTGCTGCGACATGCGGATGGTAGGGTCAGAATTTGGCGTCAACAACATGAAAGCATGGATCCATCCTGCCTTGTATCAACGGTTCAGGCTGGTGGTGGTGGTGTCATGGTGTGGGGAATATTTTCTTGGCACTCTTTGGGCCCCTTGGTACCAATTGAGCATCGTTGCAATGCCACAGCCTACCTGAGTATTGTTGCTGACCATGTCCATCCCTTTATGACCACAATGTACCCAACATCTGATGGCTACTTTCAGCAGGATAATGTGCCATGTCATAAAGCTGGAATCATCTCAGACTGGTTTCTTGAACATGACAATGAGTTCACTGTACTCAAATGGCCTCCACAGTCACCAGATCTCAATCCAATAGAGCATCTTTGGGATGTGGTGGAACGGGAGATTCGCATCATGGATGTGCAGCCGACAAATCTGCGGCAACTGTGTGATGCCATCATGTCAATATGGACCAAAATCTCTGAGGAATGCTTCCAGCACCTTGTTGAATCTATGCTACGAAGAATTGAGGCAGTTCTGAAGGCAGAAGGGGGTCCAACTTGTTACTAGCATGGTGTACCTAATAAAGTGGCCGGTGAGTGTATATGGGACTTGTAGAAGAAGAAAATCGGCAGCCTAATTACAAAAGCTGTATGGCATTTATTCAAGTTTGGTTGCTTTTACATTTCCCAACCACTGTCCTTAGCATGACTTTTTTGGTACAAAATTCTGATTTTTAAACTTTTCCAGCCAACCATAATGCACCAGACTCACAACTTGAATCCCAGCCAATTAACCATGACCTGCAATACTAGGGCCACATGGGTGAGAATAAGTGTTGTAAAGCACACCACCATAGTGGATGGAATTTAAAGAGTCCACCAGCGCAACTGCTTATATTTATAAAACTTCCTTTATATAGTGATACATCACAGATTACACAGTTTATACTACTGTAACAGTCACACAGTGCACATCACACTGAAGACCAACATTTTTATTGAAACATAAGATATTAGTGTCAGAGTTGCTCATGGCAAACAGCATCGAATTTTAATGTTCTCACAGAGTTCTGACTGGTTGCCACAAACTAGAACCATGTTCTCAGACACATCTGATACATTTCCCCCATTGCTGCTCAGTTTTCCAATACATTGGTTTTAATATATATTTTTTTTTTAGAAACCAGGCTTTTGGTGCTCATGAGGCCTCTATTACATACTGCCCTTCTCACATCTGTATTCAGCACAATATCAGTCCTTTTTCTCCATCTGCCTCTAACATTTGTATGTTAAAATGAGACCCATGCAGGACTACCAAATTATTAGTAATAATCGGCTTTTGTGACATAGTTACTTTGTGTTCGAGGCAGCAATGTGGACTGGCAAAATATTGAAATACAATAGATTAAGAATTTGTTCAAATATCAGGACTCATGGATTGAATATAGACAATGCCCATTCCATAATTCAGAGACTGATACAGGCTTTAGGGCTCTTTTTTACCCCTCAGCATGTTATCCACATTTGGACTGAAGCCTTTCCTGAACAATTTTCTGTTTCACATTTTCAAAATTCCATGAGGAATGGAAGGTATTCAACACTTACCTACAGCATTGAGCTTCTGTTATGCTGCTCTAGCAGGAGAAACTTTGAACTAACAAGGTTTAAACTGAAATGTACATTAAAGGACATCAGCATATTTACAGCCCATGATACTGATGGTAGGTGTGCCTCCTCAGGCAGAAGCCGCTCTTAAAGGAAACCTACCACATGATACGGTAGGTGTACGATGGAAATACTGTGCACCAGCTCAGGGTGAGCTGGTGCTTATTTTTGTTTGTGTCCTAAACCGCTGTATTGCGATTTAAAACACTTTAAACTTTATAGCCAAAGCTGCTTCTGCGCACCTACATAGGAAGTGAAGGATAGGCGCACACGGTCGCGCGCTTGGTGCGCTGAAGCTCCTTCGGCTATAAAGTTTAAAAAGGGTTTTAAACCGCGATAGTGGTTTAGGACACTAACAAAAATAAGCTCTGGCACCAGCTCACCCTGAGCTGGTGCTCGTTATTTCCATCTTACACCTACCATATGTGGTAGGTTTCCTTTAATTTAGCATTTTTCTATAACAGCCACAACATGGCTTTAAAATATGCAAATGAGCCTGAAGGACTCCAGGTTCCATAGATTTTAAAGTAGCCCTTAAGGCTCATTTGCACTTTTTTTTTTTTTTTTTTTTTTTAAGCCCTTTCTGTAACAGCCAGAACATAAGTTAAGAGTAGATTCTGCCTGAGGAGGCACACCAGCATGTAAGTGTACTTGATTTACAGTGAATGACACTCATGGTAGATGTCCTTTAAACTAACAAGGTTTATACAGAAATGCGCATTAAAGTCAGATACAATGGCATAGGGAGCTTAAAGAGCAGACCCTGGCAGAGGGGCACATACAAGTATGTATGTGTGCTCGGTTTGCAATCCTTTATCCTGGTGGTAGATATCCTTTAAATGTGGTGTGATAAGTCCCACCACATTGATCGGCACGGTGGAAATGGTTTAACAGCTGTATGACCATTGTAAAAACAAATTTACATGTATCATGCAATCATGAAATTAAGGTAACCAAGCAGAGAAAGTTACCCCAATACGCAGGGGCGTTGCCAGGGATGTAAAAGATCCAGGGCATGGGCCCCAAGACATATGTAGCGCTCTTACAGTAATGCCCCCTCCCATGTGGTTGTGCCAATAACTTTAGAAACCATACAGCCACAGAAACCACAGGAAGAATAAATAAATAAATTTTACCTCCAGCAACTGCAGGTGACATCCTCCATCTTCTCCATTAGGCCCAGCATCACCACATCTTATGTTTCTCATGGTCCCCAAATCTTGGTTCCCTGACAGTTATCCTGCTGCCCCTAAAAAAAAAAAAAACAAACAAAAAAAAAAACTCCCCCAAATACTGTAAGTGTATTCACAAGTTAGTCTTGCATTTAAACAATACCAGGTTTTCATTACCCATGACGTGTATTACTGGAAGTGCAAATGAGATCAAACCAAGGCCTGTCCTAGAGCCACATATGAACACGCCCCAAGAAATGTGCCTCACAGCCCCCAAGTAATGTCCTCACATACAGCCCCCCATATTCCCCCCCCTCACCTCAGGTGCAGCTCTGCACTGCTTTCCCCGGCAGGTCATGTGACCATGACATCAAAGGTCCTTCAGCCTCGGGAGTCTTACTCTCCCAGAGGCTAGGTCCTTGCAGGGGAAAGCAGTGCCTGAACTCCATCACGATCTGTGTCACAGATTGCGATGAGAGAGGGAATGATCCCGGGGCAGATGTCCTGCCGATTCGAGGTGATCCGGGGCTCCAGGCAACATTAACATTTTCCAGATTGCTATCTGGATTATATCACTGGGACAAAAAAAAAAAAAAAAAAAAAAAAACACCACCACTTTAAAGTGATATGCAAATTAGTTGTATAAAGTTATGCAGACAGAACTCAGAGCTGAAGTCAAGCGTTTCCTACAGTTGAGCAGGATTGCTTAGAGCTAAAGTCAAGCTACCTGTAGGAACTGCTTTACACTGCACCTCCTTGACCTCATACAATTAATCCCAAAGTTACTTTAAAGTGTAACCATCAAAAAAAAAAAAATAAAAAAAAATTGTAGGGCAGATCATTTTACAATTTGATTGGTTACCCAGTCTTGCTCCTTCCTCTTGTATTCTGCAGACTTCCCCTTGAAGTCAGTGACTCTTTATATAGCTGTTGCTAGGCACATTCAGTCTTCACTGAGAAACTACTGAGGGAGACCCCCCCCCCCCCCCCATCTCTGCTGACAGCCGTTTACCACAACAGGAAATGGTAGGAGACTCTCCAAGCTGTCCAGTCATGTGCTGTGCTGGAGTTTTCTGATAGGTAGTATAGAAAGATATGGTGTCATTGGTCAGCAGCGCATCCTTGTGATGAGGTGACAGGTCCTGCCCCTCCATCTTGCCGATTGTAGTTTTTTTTGAGAGCTGGAAACCATGGTTGCTATGGGCCATAAAAAGGTACTAAATGAGGACAGAGGCAAAATACTTTGAGGAATGATTCTCAGGGACACCTGGGAGCACAATTAGGTTTTTAGTTTTTTTTGCTCAGAAAGACTGTTACACATTAAAGTAAACTTTCAGATTGATGACCTCACACTGGGCCAGTGGGCAGCTAGTGCATTCTTAGGAACAAATGCAGCATAACAAAGTAAAATTGGTTTTAATTTTAGCAAACCCCTTAGAGTAAGATTTATGAGTTCAACATGCTTGATCCTCTGTAGGGAAATACGTTTCCATCACATATTTAATACAACCACTACAAACACACTTTACAAGTTTTCAATTGCTTTAATTGGTCAGAAATTTGAAATTCACACAAACACTTTAAATACTTTATCCAGTATCACATTCTCTTAGAATCATTATGAGAGAAATAATTTCTCCATACAAGGAGGCCTTTCATAATACTGAAAACATCAATACAAGCAGTAGACTGCAGCAAAAAACAAAATTGCACAATTGTTCATAGAGTACAGTAGACAACCATACAGAATCTCTGAGCTCATTAACTGAACATTAACTTATGACAGATTAATATATTCTTTTAATAATTAATACCACACAAACAAAAGACACATATGATGCATAAATATTTCCTTATTAAACAAGTTACAAAAATACTGGTACTTTTGCTCCATTCCCCCACAAGGTTGCATTATTTGGCAAACAAACACAGACTCTCCAATGAAAATGTAAATTAAAAGCCAAAGATCAGGTTAGATTTCAGATTGCATATGAGAAGGTAGAATGAATGAGCAGCACATTTAGATGCATGACTAGATCAAAGGTCACAGGGAAGACCATCTGAAACTGGTACATAAGCAATAGATCTTTACCACACACTTAAATAGTAAATTCATGCCAGAAAAACATGCAATAAAAGGAAGTCTGTTAGCATTACAGAAGTTAGGAGAGCATGGTCTGACTTCAACCAAGCATTGTTCTAAAACAGTTTCAAGAGTCATTAGATTGCTTCATTTACACCAAGGATATGAAGATTCCTTAGTAGTCCACAGAAAGATGCAATGATCAGCTTGTAGACTCCATGTTGGGAGAGCTGGACCAAACATTTGGAGGCATATGGAGAAATACAATGTTCGGCGAACATTACTTGTTCATGTCTGGTACATCATTTCATGGAGACAAGAAACAAAAAAAAAAAAAAACAAGGGGTTTGGGACTGCAATTCATTCCTAAAGGGTAAAAAAAAAAGAATTTTTAAAAATTGTGGTTTCAACAAAAATCACAGGTGAATAGCACAAGCAATTCTAGTTAAACATTCCCTCTAGACTTCTAACTGTCCTTTTCCCCTGCAGGCAATGTTCCAAGTGTCTAGACTTCAAAAATTTTATGGACTAGCACCTAATATCTCAGGCAGTCTTTGTATACCATTGGAGCTTTTGTCATCTAGGGGACACAATTGCCACCAAACAATGTTTGTGTCCATGTGGCTTAAGGGTGCCATTTTTCACTCAGTGCTATTCAAGGCTACACTTGCAGATACATTTACTAATCTTGACAACTTTAAAATCTAAAGCACAAAAGTCTGCCTGCTGAAAAGTATACAGTGCTCTTACTGAGGAGTTTTAGCAGAACTGACGAGACTTCCATCCCTGTTGAGTGGCTTCAGAAGGTGGATACCAGCGCATCTAGGGACCAAAAATAAATATGCTTGTCAACAATGTATAGAGAGTAAGCTTAGAAACAAGCAGTGGAGTACCACCATTACATTATCACCTACAGCATACAAAGACAGATTGAGAAGCAATATAGTTTAACTTTTGTTTTAACCCATCTTCTGCCACTTAATGAGATTATAATCAGCTCAAGACATCCAGAGGAATTATAGAATTCTAATACTTTACAAAGTGGCCCCAATATTTATCAGTGTTTGTTTACTCCGTGGTAAATTTTCAATTGCATAATACAGGCTTTCCTGGCTAGATTGTATTGGTGACCTGTCCATTTGTAGACTGAGGTGTACTCAAACCACAGTATTCTAGCAGTAACACATTGGTTACTTTAATCTAGATACTTTTCAGGACAATTTCAACATTCTCCTTGATTTATAATGTCTATTAATGAATGCAATATTCTGTATAGTTTGAAAATTTAGCTCAATGTAGCACAAGAGACCAGATAATGGGGTAACATCCCCCTCCATGGGATTGGTCGGGTATTGCAGTGCTGCTCTATATATAAAAATTGTGGTCCAGTCTTTGGAAACTTGCTTTTGTTTTTCTAAACCTGCGCTACTCCCTTAATCATATCATGCATGAATTTATTCTTCGTGTCTTGTTAGTCTGGAATACATCAACTATTATGTCAATATGGTACCCGTCAAATTAGTCTACCAAACCAATTGTTTCCAAAGGACTCCTAGCTGAAAGATGACCCAAACAACTCATACCCAGTGGCACAACTACAGCAGCAGCAGCTGCTATGGGGCCCCAGCATCTGGCCTGATTAAGTGGAGAATGTGCAACTCCATGTGGTCAGCAGCTACTAGGAGATCTATGCAAATATATGCATCACTGCATCATTTTTGCATCAAGTGTATAAATGTGCAAGTATATATTTATATTTTCTAATGGGGTAGGGGACCCCCATTCAGGAGTCTGCTATGGGGCCCTGCCGCTCCTAGTTACTCATCTGCATAGACTGCTAGATCAAGGTGATCATGAAGTAATTTTCCTAATGCAGCAACATTTCATGTGTGGTTTAACATCAAAACTGCAACACTGCACAACTTTTACAGAAACTTGTTTTCAGCTGGAGCCACCCTAGGCATAAGCATTTAAATTTGAGGTTGTGAAATGGTCTTTAGTAAAACCACACATGCCCAATACCTGGGGTTCTCTGTACCACCATACTGGCTGTACCACAAGAACTGATCAAGGGTTTTTTGTTTTTGCACTCCAAGTTACACTTCATAATACAAACCCCACAGGTTCCACATGACTAGCAGTAGTGTTCCCAGGACCGTGCCATGTCCTCATGTACTGTCCCGTTTTTGCTTTCCACACAAGTTCCCATGAGGATGTTGGATGAAATTAATTCCACATGGGCCAGAGGAAAATGATTAGTAAGACATGATTTTCAACCTTTTTCCTCAGTTTGAATTTATGATCAAAGTCACAGATGAACAGTCCAGGAGGATTAGAAATCTATTCTAAACTGCTGACCATTAGCAACAGATCAAAACACTCAAGCATTATAACCAGTCTGCTCAGGAAAGTGCAGATTGATAAAGCCCAAGTCATTTTCTCATTTGTTTAATGCCTGATATTCAAACTATGCAAAACTCCCTGAAAAGAGGAGCCCTCTCCCTGGAGATTGGTTTGTAAAATAAGCAGTGAAGGATATTACACAACTACCCAATAACCATTTTCTGACAGATGTTTTCTGTTCAGTCTGTTTGTGGCAAGAGCAGGGGGAGGGAGCAGGAGATAACATTCCATTGCTAAGCAACATCATTTTAGGAGCAAATCTACGTCAAGGGTGAAACTTCAAATTTAGACTGCGTTCAGAAAGGAGGAAAAAAGCTAAGAGGAGAAGAGAAAGATCTAACTTTTGAAATGGGACATGTAAAAACAAGTTAAAACCTGACCAACAAAAATTCCAAACATCTAATATGAGGAAAATCTTTTAATACTGGGCACAACTAATTTGTTCTACCAAGTCACAACAATCTATTGTAGGAGCAGTTATACATTTCTTTATGATTAGACCGATGTCCAGCATTATATGCTTGTTTATTCACTAATTGGAACAGTTGTATTATTTAGTATAAATGTCATGTTTGTTCAAACCACAACAAAATATGCAAGAGATGCTCAGGCTGACATGACCTGAAGCCCTCTCAGGTTCCCCTGTCATTTCCATGAGAATAGCCTTATATCACGTAGCACTATAAAGATTAATTAAATTACATTTATAAACTTGCAGAGTACCCTGCCAAGTGGAATATCACATCAGCATTCACATGGTTAATATACACAAAAAAAAATTAATGCAAGGTTCTGGACCACTTTATGACTGCATTTTAGTTTAATTACGAGTGCAAGGTGCCCGATTAATAGATAGTCAACCGTAGGATTTAGACCTTCTAGTGAAATTGCTCAAAGCAGTCTTGGGTTAGTAGGTGAATGTAATGTTTAACTATATAGAACAAAATAAGTAAGCCATTTTATTTCATGTTAAGAATACAATGCAAGAACAGTTTTGAGAATGCATAAATGACAAACACCTTCAGGGGCATTTTTAAATGTATGTTTTATCAATTAATCTGGGGGCCAAGGGCCATCAAAAGCTGGAAGGAACAAGCAGTCATTTACATTTAACATGTGTTTAAGGAGTGAACAGTTATCCCACACCATCATTTATATTTAATAAAACTACAACCAGCATTTTGACTATGGCCACTGGGCTTAATTGATTGAAATGTGTTTTCTTTGCAGTTGTCAGTCCCCTACACATTACACAACTTCACTATAGAAAATGCCCACATCACCTTTACACTGACAATAAAAGCCACCACGTATGTACACCTCCCATCTGTCTAGAAAACTTTCCATAGACCTCAGTAAGTCAGCTCAAGACCGTTGCATTCTCAAGTCAGCACAAGGCTGCTTTAATAGAGGTGAGCAGATGCTAGTAATGTCAGTTGCCGGTCAATACATTAATATTCAATTTTCCCACACAACCATATCAATCTGCTCAGTTCTTATTGTTTCATAGCTTAATGCTCGAGGTGACAGTCCACCTTTAAACACAAAACAAATTCCTTCCGAAATCAACTTGTAATCATCGATGCACATTCTGCAGAATTCTTGTCATTAAGTTGTACAGAGTAGATTTGCAATAAACTTCTATGTTTCAGCAAATAGCCTTTTTCAAACATCAAGCTTAACAATAGCCAAGTGCCAAAACATAGAAGCGAGAATGTTTGCCGTTGTGAGTTACTGATAAAAATTTAAGCTGTATGGACTTTAGTCTGCTGGATTAATTCTCCTTTCACTACTACAATCACTACTCAATTGGAAATCCATGGACAGGGAATCTGATTTTTTTTTAGCAGCAAGCTAACATATTGCAAGAGTTTCTGCAACACCATGATACCTTGCTTAAACTTTGGGCCCAACGTTACCTGTGCATGGAGAGCAGCTGCTGCGGCAGCTGCCGCTGGATATGTAAATGCGGCATGGGGAATTGCTGGTGCCAGCTCTGTAGTGTACAGTGGATAGGGAGACCAAGCTTCTGGTGAGGCTGGGATAAGTGCAGCACCGGTCAGGTCATCTACCAATGGAAAGGAACCAAATAAGTTTCAAGTTTAACTTGCCAGGTAAGGAAAAAAACAAAACAACCACGCACCTCAAATATTTACTTTAAAGTGTTACAACACTCACCATTCATCCCCACTGCAGGCAAGTGATCAGTGGGACCTGCATCTCATCTAGTTATGACAAATCGTGAGGATATGTCATTATAAGCCAGATGCAAATACCTTTTAGGACATATTGAATTTGCACCAGAGCTAAAAATACTATGCAGTTTGCACAGCCACATAAAGTTACAAGCTAATAACTATGGACTGGCTAGAATAGTGATCGGGGACATATGCAGTGGTACAACCCTTTCATGCATGTATTCTTAAAGTTTAGAAATTCTGTTGTGCTTATTTTTGGCCATAAACAAAATCTTTAAAAACACAGGAACGAAGACTTGCATACAAATGGAAACAATTTATCTTTTTGTAACTAGTGTAGATTGTTCAGTTGTCATGTGATACACCGCAAGAATGGATCAATCAAAGTATATTTAAGCATAAATGGAGACATTTTAACCTCAGGTTTTTAAGCTGAAAAGAGAAGGAGAGGTAGCATTATAACTTACATGGATCTCGTGCAATGAAGTGTGCTCCAAGTGCAGGGTGGAGGTTGGTGGGGTTAGGTGTAGCCATTAATTTGTTCTTTGCCATCTTTGTGTTGGCCTTTGCAAACTCTAGTCTTAATGTCTGTGGGTTTTCTGGATCAAAACGGATACCCTAAGGAAAACAGTACCAATGGGAATCTCATTTAGCCTTCGTTGTAAAACTACCAACACATTGATCTTTTCAGAAAATTGTCAGTATACATTTCAAAACTTATATTGTAAATGTGTGTAATGTCTAGAGGAACACCAATGCAAAGGTTTGTAAGAAGTTTATATGAACAGTCACTTTCAGCAAGATTACTCCCTTTATCCCTGCACAATATTAACACTGCCTTACCACACTACTATTTGTGAACTACAATCTGTAATAGGACTGTAGGAGATTGATAGAAGATAATATGAAACATGATCTAGATTTATAGATGCATTACTATAAAGTAGATCGCTAGATGGATAACAAAAGTAAAACGGCAGCACGTGACGTTTCAGCTGTTATCAAGCAACATTATCTAGATTTATAGATGCATACTATAAAGTAGATAGTCAGATGGACGATGGCTATAAGCGATCCAGTAGGAGATTGATTGATTGAAGACAGAAGATGTATAGATAAAAAGAAAGCTAGATAAATGGTTATATAGACATAGATATGAAATGGACAAAATTATAGGAGATTGATAACTAGACAGATCAGCATCTTCACCCTGGCATTCACCCAAGGTGCATTAAATCCTCTGCCCACAAGAGTCCACATGCAGGAGGCCTGTTTAGGACAGGGGGCCACACACCTTAAAAAATTTAAGTTAAAGCATTTTTGTTAATTGCTGTGCATAAACCAAGTTCTATGTGGATAACATTTAAACCCTTACAGTTACTTACATTTAAGGCATTCTTGGCAGCTTCTGCACCAGCCCTGTTATCGAAGGTAACAAAGCCTACAGGCTGAAGAAATAATTATGTATTAAACAGTTGAACCAAATAGTGCTTTTCAGTAAAAAAAAAAACAAAAAAAAACAAAAAACGTTTACCTGTTTTGAGGTTAGCTTGATCAGTGATCCTTCATAACCCTAAAAGGAGAAGACAGCATTAAAAGAATTGGCTTGAGGTGGGCAAAGATTATGACGTCATTGGGAAGTGGATGTGCTGGAAACTAAGAAAGGGTAGATCTGCAGGACTAATCAGGGACAGCAGTGACAAGCTGCAGAGGGGGGTGTATCTGCACCCTCTGCTAAGGGTGGTGCTGTGGTCCCAAGTAGCAGAACTGAAGTGGTACCCATAACGTCCCAGCAGTGCCTAAGGCTGTGCTCTGTCAGTGTGGAAATTTGTGCTTAGGCTGTGCAATTTGACTGATGAGATTAAAAGAAATTGACATGGGCATACATTCTTTAAAATGTTATATTACACACAACCCTGTGAGCTTTATCTACTTTGTGTAAAATTAGAAACCGCTAAAGCAGCAAAGTACATTTTAAAGTGTAAATTCCAAGTCAATTTTGCCCATCATTTGATTCATGTATAGTGGCAGAGTGGTGGAATCTGAAATGGTACCTTTCACTGTAGTAAGACCCCCAGTTCAGGCAAAGAAGGGAAGAGAAAAATAAACCAGTTACCTCTTAAAACTAAGGGTTTGTAGCAATCAAGCATTTTGAGAGCCACCAATCTGATCAAAAGCCCATCCCTAAACACTGGGAGACAACCCCATATGTTGTATTGTATGTTTCTAAACTTTTATCAAGTCTTATAGGCAAAGTCATGAACATTGGAAAGTCAATTGACACAATGATTAAAGAAAAACTTATTAACAGTTTTAAAATGGATTGGTTCACATTTGACCATTGTATCCAAAAACAACCACAAAAATACTTGAAGCAATTTTTATAATAAGCAAATATTAATAAGCAATAAGCAAAGTTAGATTCCATGCCCATTCTGAAAAATGCCATTAATGGGGAATCTCATGGGACATACATCCTACCTTAAATGGTCGGAATAGTAAGTAAAGTTCCCTCGGTTTGATGTCTATTGGAAGACCACTAACAAAGAGTGTTCTGACCTGCAGAAAGAAAGAAAGAAGTCAAGTGCATTAATACAAAAACCTAACTTACACTGCATTTGCATCAATGGTTGAGACCTATAAAAGTTAAGGCAGATGAGCAGATGCAAGAGCCATTAGCAAAAGGTTTGAATTCAGATTTCAATAGGACTAGATTGTTGCCCTCCACCTATAATCGCACAACTTAAGCATCACCAAGAATTACACAATCAAGGTAGACCATATTTTACTGTCAATCTTGAGCTGACCAGCTGTTCTTTGGGGCTTCTTAGGTTTGCTTTAAAACTTTGGTAAATCTTGTCATCAGAAATCTAGATTTATTTTAGGCTATTGAAACCTGTCACCAGCTATGATATGCCTAGGGGTGTAACCTAGGGGGTGGGGGCAAAGGGTGTGGCTGCAACCAGACCAAAGGTGTCACTTCTGCACACAAGACTAGTACTATTAACTACACTCCCTTTCTGGCACTCCCCACAGCTCCACTTTCTCTTTACATGCAACAGAGCAGGCAGAGGCACATCCATGCACTCTGCTGGTTCACACCATGTGGCATAGTTACTGCTGATATCACAGTGGGCACCGGCGGGCAGAGCGCATGGAACTGCCTCAGCCTGCACACAAAGAAGGAAGAAAAACCTTGCAGGTTGGAGGTATGCCAGTACGCATTTACAGTACACAAGTATGTATTTTTATACAGTGAGGGGCTGAAAGGCATTTCATCAGCGGGGCAAAATAAGGGACCTTTCACTGACTATGTACATTATAAAAATGCCTTTGTCAGTGCTCTGAATAATTTCAGTAGTTTATACAAGTTTGTTTGCTGGCTCCCCACCAGCAGCATGTGGCAAACTCCTTTGGAGGGTCACCTGCAGCTTGCGTCTCCTCATGCATTCTCACCCTCTACACCAAAGGGTGTACAACCTTTTTCTGCCCAAAGGCCACATTGTCAGGGGGCCCCCAGCATAAACCAAAAGGCATAGTACAGAGTAAACAGCCCTAGAAACCACAACTGCATAATACTGCATTTGTATAATAATTAACAGGCCTTAGAGCATACTACAATATATCGCACTAACAAGACAATATTAACGATGGTGGAAATGGGCAGCCCATGAAGCAGGTAATTTTGAATAACTGGCTGCATTCAAGGCCAGGTACTAGGGTCCAACAGAGCCAACCAGGTATTCACACTTTGCTGCACAGTGCCGATTCTTGCCTTTTTTCTGCCTTGGGTGACAAAGAATATATATAACTGATACAGTACTGTTCTCTAGGTACAAGAATATAACCAATTTTACAGACAAAAATAAAAGAAAGCTCACCATAAGCAGGTCTGGAAAACAAGTCTGCTGCTTAGTGCACAGAATCTCAAATACTGGTCCAGTTGCCCAGTTTGAGACTTAAAACCTTAAAATGAACTACATGGAAACACAAGCCAGCAATCATTCTACAAAGAAGGCGTTTAATATGCCAACTACTGTACATGAAACCAGATTCAGATCAATTATGCCATAGGCTACATGTGGTACTAGAGCAAAGCTTCTTTAGGAATTGAGGTTGCATTCCTTCTGCCTGCTTTAAATTTTCGGTTTCAGAATCTTCAACAGCTCATGTACAGGTATATTGAAAGCAAAAACAGGCATGTGCATGTACGAGGATTTAAGGGGGGGGGGCTGAATTCTTCCGAGTAAAATTGTGTGGGTTGTTTGGATGACCATGGGCCTCCTAGAAGGGTTGGGCACCAGGCTACTACCCATATTATAATCTACCACTAAATGAAACCGCTTCCCATCCCATTCTGTAGAAGGAACGTTTTACTTTTGAAAATATCAGCATCTGCAAGTCACTAAGTGAAGGGCACCAAGGGAAAGGTCACTACTTGCTGTGAACTTGCTGAGGCTGGTTTATTGTAGCCAAGCCAACTAATATATGGCTAAAGAAACAGGGAGACATGAAGCTTAAATGCTGCAAGCTTGTTTGACCTTCACCCATTGTAATAGTTTTAGTGGTCAATCTCGACAATAGACTTAATACACAGCACAAATCATATTTTTTGTCTTGTGAAAAATAAAAACGCTTGAAACAAATATTAAATGTAAAGCAAAATGCCTGTAGAGATCCATACACAAGCAAAACATACTGGTACAAAAATAATCAGCACAGTATACAATAGGGAAATGCTTTAAGACTGGTGCTTTGTGTGTTCCAGTGATTTGAAAACTTGAGGACTGGAGTGTTAGATTCACCCAATTAGTAGAAACTGAACAAAATTTAGCGTTCAATGCCATTTGTTTCTCACATCTACAGCATGTCAAATATTGCTGTAGAAATAAATGTCTTTGATGGCAATGGTGTGCCACTAACCAAAGTTAGATTTTCAAAAGTGTCAAGATGACCACAATATATTCAGCCAATTAATATCACCAGGTTTGGGTATAAAATTTTATATACAGTGTTAATCTTAGTTACCAAGTGTTTGAAGAAATACAGCTTTTTGTATATATAAAAGGCTTCTAGATTTTACAGTATGGTCATCAGCTGCGTTTGCTCCCCCCCCCCCCATATCTGTCAAAGGTACTTACTTCCACCATGTTAGCAGCTCACTTATTAAGCCACCAGGGATATATTTTATGTGTGAGCAATGACAAAACACTCCACATCAGGAGCAAACGCTCTTATAACCTCTAAAATATTTACCAGTTATGTCTAATATGCATCATGGTGGGATTGATTGGTTCACATTGGATCTAACCACTTGCTATGCATGGCTGCTTTGCATTTTCTAGGTTAGATGCAGCACAACTACAGACAAAGATTTTGACTTTGGTTCTATTTCTAGCGAAAATTTTATTTGTTACAAACCATATATTCCCAAATCCCAAAGGGACAGTATAAGGAAGAAATCCTGTAAAAAAACCCCTCTGAATTCCCGTGGTGGAAAAAACAAAAACAAAAACATGGTTACCTCCTTCCAGGAACAGTGCCAGATTTTACAATGCTTTAGTGCCATATTGCAGCTCAGTTCTATAGCAATTAATAAATAGTTGTTGCAATATTACACACTACCCATAGTAAAGAGATAAGTGGTTTTTTAAATACAGCTGCCGTGTTTCCCCAATCTCCAGAAAACCCATTTAAAATTTATTCTGTCCAGACAAGCTGTAATGTTCACAGCGACGGCTTTAAAGAATGTATTCTGGTACTGGACATGTTATATATCAGTAAGCACTCATCTTTATCAGCAATAGCAGGGGGGGGTTCTGAAATTATATAAAAAAATAAAATAAAGGGGGGTTCCCCACTAATAACCCTGTTTCCAACCAAAGGCTAAGGAAAACTCCTGTTGCAGACAGTCGTCTTGCTTATAGACAGGATAGTGAGGTGAAGCATGGCTGATCTCCAGGGACACAAGGGTCATATAGCATATGAACTTTAGTTATATGACAACTGGTTTAGAGGATGCAATTAAGGCAATGCCAAGATATTTTTGTGAACTTGCACTTTTTTTACAGTAACTCAGGAAGATAACATCCAGGGATTTTGTTTCACAATACCCTTAAATTGAGTTTCCCCATTCCACAAGCGAATGTCTAAAGTTTGATGGCAGTGAGCCACATTACATGTACATCAAGCTACAGCAGAGGCTGACTGAAGTCAGATGGAATGTTATGATGCAGTTACACAGTACTTATAAGGCTGTAAGCATCATGTACGACAGGCATTGTAAGCAGCCTGATGGTATGGCAACATTTCCCTAATACTGCATTTTGAGTATGTAGACCCATAAAATACATCATTCCATTCACCTGCTTATCTGCTTCAGAGTTGCCAATTCTGTATTTTAAACTATTTTTTTTAATCTTTCAAAGGTTTTGTCTGCAATTACAGTTTGTCAAGAGTAGGCACTCAAGTAGCATGTTACAATGTTGCATTTTCACATAGTAAATTCAGTAGCTAGTTTTCCTAATGCATGGTACCAAGTTGCTACTGAAATGTTTTAACTGCTCATTTTCCATTGAAAAGTAAAAACCACCAGAATATACACTTCAGATCACATGGTGCCTAGAAGATGGAGTGAAGTCCAAGGTACTGTTCAGAATTGGTTACAGTACAAAGGGGGAAAATGCTTAAGGAAACACGACGATCTGAAAAGCTTGTCTTTAGTAACTGATCAGATTTCCTAGGAACTTGAGATCCTACTCCATACTGTTAAAACTAGTGCAAGGGGAAAGAGACAAGTCAAAATCTAAGGCTTGCTGCACAGAAACAAGCCAATAATCAGCCAAGAAAAGAGTTCTCATGGCCAAGTCATGCTATATTCCATGTGCTAAGTTTTATAGGCAAAAGAATAAGGGTGACCATATTGGGGTTTTATACTTAACATTTTAAAAGTCTAGTACATGTGGGCAACCCCATTAATGGATTTTTTGCTACAGAAGTGAAAAGTCAGATGGTAATCTTTGTAAAGGATTTCTTTAAGGACAAATTTCACTATAGTTACGCTTTAATCCTAAATTATTCCTTTCGGGGAAGAAACTGGCCAAAAAAAAAAACTCATCTTTACAACTATCAGAGGATAGCCCTAGTCAACTTTTCTTCCCGTGCTCTTGCACTTAATGGGTAAACTCCCCCGCATCAATTTTTTGGTTTCCTTAGAAAACCCCTTGAAACAAAGCTCTTCTGACTAGATTGCTATCCCAATTTGGCCACTAGGCCTTAACATTATCTGTAGGCAGCGCTTTTTCCCCACTGAGCATTTGTGCTCAACTCTGGACACCAAGAAATTACTATTCCCCATACCCATCTTTTGCATTGTGCTTGTCATAGAACTGTAAAAACAGACTACAGATGTCAAATACCACCACCCCTCCTTTTTAGTGGAATTTAATTACAATTTATTTTAACAAAGGTTGGAAGTCTTAGTCTCTTTACACTGTTCCAAAGGATAAAGCCACAGACATCTTCCCCCCCTCACTTCAAAATTGTCACTTCCATCTAAATTCCAACAGTGGTAGTGTCATGTGATCCTGAAAGCATTATCAGTTTGGAGTCTAGTAGGTTAAAGACAGCAACCAATCTCTACATCTGCTGTTCTTTCATGCAACCATATCCAGTCATGTATTGAAAAGTTCCACTTTAGATAAAAAAAAAAAAAAAAAAACTCATACAGTCAGTCTGTCAAACTTGGGTAGTCTAAGTCGCCCGTCCTTAAATCAGGGACAGGCTATATGCTAAACTGATGCAAGCAACAAAGAAGTGCAATTGAATGTAGGTATGAGTCTAGTAAAAGCTCTAGTTTTTGCAGCCAACAAAAGCAAGTTAGTCCTTTGCAGAATTGCAGCAAGAACTGGTGGAATTTATTGTGAATTATTGCTGGTCAAGGAATTTATATTCTACAGAGACTAGGAAGAATACCCTTCACACCCACAATATAATTTGTGGTGGGGAGGGTTAAAAATAAACAAAAAACCCCCAAGACGGATAATACTCTTTAAGGGTAACTGAAAAATGAACTTATGGTCTTGTCAATCCTTTATAGTAGGTTATGGTAAACTGGATCATATAGATTTCTGCTAAATATTACATAACTATGCCAGAGACAATAGTTCACCTGCTTGCCAGCAATTTAATCAAACACCTCTTTGGAAAGGGGATTGTATTTGATAAAGGAATTTTCCCCAAAATGGCTGAACAAATTGATGGTCATCACCGGCACTGATAAGACAATAAGTCATGAGGCAGTTCTAGGCCAGTCAACATAGTACTGAAAATGAGGTTTTTGGCTGTATGCGGTAATTGTTAATCGTTAGTCAACTGGTCAATCACATCTATACAGTTATAGTACTGTAGTATAGTACAGTATATTGTACACTTGACAATGGGAGAATAAACCGCTATTTTGCTCCTGTAGTGCTGTTTCCCTGCACTGTGTCTTGATTACACTAAATCTTGATACACAACTGGCAAACATACCTGTCCTGAGAACATAGATGTCTTACCACCCTATGATAGCGTATAAAAAAACCCCCACCAGCAAATGCAAATCAAGGATTACCTCCCCTTCCTACACACAGAATCCATTATGTACCAATTCCTACGCATTCAAATAAAAGGTAAACTTAATATTGTATCGTAACCAGATCAACAGCCTTCGAGAACACATGTAAATCTAGTCTACTGAACCTGTCTGAAGGTCAACAGAATTATTATTTCTCAGTTAAAAAAGGGACAAATCATTAACTTGAATGTCATCTTATTTCCGGATCAGTTTATAGCAGGATTTTGTTGGTAAGATAATTTGAAAGTTCTCAAACTGCAGAAAGCCAAAACAAAAACATTTAATGAAACATACCTATTCATTAAAAAGGTGTATACAAAACTTTAGATACCCTAGTAAGCAGAAAGTGATTTTCTACCCCTTTAGGCAAAATGGGTCATATTTGATAAATCTCCATTTATACTTAAACCTGTGCAAATTTCCATATTTAATAAAACTATTATACTGTACTTCATAAAGTTAATGTAGCTCAGCTTTACATCAAGCCTTCAACAGCCTAATCCATAGCCTAGTATTTATATTACACATACTTCTGGATCAGCAAGCTTCCTCATAGTTTATACAACCCATTACAGAAGTGCAGGAATGTAAGAAAAGATACACATCCTCCTTTTCATAATATTTAATAGATATTAGACAAGTGTAAACACTTCAATATTTGAGAACATATTTAGCTGGCACCATTGATGGCCACTTTTCTACAAGACAATCACTCATGCAGAGGCATGGTTTACTTCAATAGTGACAGCAAGGAACTGGCCTGGTGTTAAGGACAACTCTAAATATTTAGCAGTGACATTAGGAGGTGAAACACAGTTTACACAAAACTATAAGCTACATGTGTCTGTATAAGGTCTTGAACCACTCAGTCCTCATGACAAAACTGTGCATGTACTTTTCTTAAACACAGGCTATAAACACTTCCAGCTCTGCTACATGTGATGTTCTATCTAGTGTGATTCAGTCACAATAAACAGAGGAAAAAGTTTCTACACCAGAACAATGAAGGACAAAGATAAAAGCTGAGAAAGTCTTTAAAGAGACCTTAAACATCACATGAAAGAGAATATTAAAGATTTTACAAGCCTGAGGGATGGAGGGTGGACTGGTGGTACTCACCTCTTCCTCTATGTTATTATTGTGCTCGGTGTCGGGCTTCATAGTACTCATGGTGTACAAGCCCACAGCTGATTCCTCTGCAGAGTCCACGGTGGCTGATGGTGGGGTCCCCTGACCTACTACAGAATGTGCCCCCGGCTTCGTGTGGTGACTGCAGCCTAAGTTGGGAGAGCTTGTGCCCAACTCCCAGGGAGTACAACTTTCATGTGGTGTAGAGGTGCCCAGTGCGGGTGAGGAGGTAGGTATCCAGTGGAGGTGTCTATGTGAGTGCTTAGGTGGGAGAGTGCAGGGGAGCTGAGGCGGGAGCACTGCTCTTTATACCACCCCTTCCTGAAGGGAAAGCTTAATTAAGGAGGGGGAGTGCGGCTCAGGACCATCATGGAGGCTCATCAATTAAAGTTACACAGTTTAGAGGAGAGGCTGGGAGGGGTGGAGGGCTGCACCCACTGATGCTAGGAGTGGGATCAGCTGCTTGTCCTCCTCCCTCAGACAATCCTGTCATGATGATCACCCGCTGGGCCGCAGGGGGAAAAGTCCAAACTTACTGCCAATGGAGGAGAGGGGCAAGGCGGCACATACAGGGTTAACTGAGTGGCTTTTATTTGTAATAAACAGGAACGTGTCATGGGGAAAGTTACTTATCAATTACCAAACATAGGAGTCTGTACGGGGCCTCCTCACTGTGTACAGGACCATATACACAGGAGCACTGCATACACATATAATACATACACATATAATATCACCAGAAGCACTGCAACAATACACATATATTAATACATGCATATATAAAGTCACCAGTAGCACTGCAATAATATACATACACATATAATATCACCAGGAGCACTGCAATAATACACTTATATAATAATACATACACATATAATATCACCAGGAGCACTACAATAATACACATATATAATAATACATGCACATATAATATCCCCAGCAGCACTGAAATAATATACATACACTTATAATTTCACCAGAAGCACTGCAATAATAAACTAATATAATAATACATGCACATATAATATCACCAGAAGCACTGCAACAATACACATATATAATAATACATGAGCATATAATATCACCAGCAGAACTGCAATAATATACATATATAATAATATATTCACATAATATCACCAGCAGCACTGCAATAATATACATATATAATAATATACATAGATATATAATATCACCAGCAGCACACGTATGCAAATGTATTCAAACAACAATTCGCCATCTTCTGAGGGCGCGTTCACACGTTGCCTTTTGACCTGCGTTTTCATTGCGTCTGAAACGCATATACAACAGCTGAGGAGAGGTGATTTGCCTAATTACATCACTGTAAACATTTCTATTTACAAAACGCAACGTAAACGCGATGTTAACGCATTCATTTTGTTAACGCATGCGTTTACAAACGTAAACGGCAATGTAATTAGGCAAATCAACTCTCATCAGCTGTTGTATATGCGTTTCAAACGTAATTAAAACGCAAGCAAAACGCAACGTGTGAACGCGCCCTCACACTAATAACTTTGGTGTACGAAACTGTGTAAAATGTCATTTTTTGCGATGAGATGACGTTTTCATTACTGCCATTTTGAGGACTGTACAGGCTGTTGGTCAATTATTATTACAAATTTTTATGTGATGTAAAAGTGGCGTTTCACACATTTCTGCGCTATTATCCGTTATGCGGTTCACTGCCAGGAATAACCGTTTTTTATATTTTGATAGACTGGGGGAATTTTGTGACCCGGCGAGACCTAACATGTTTGTGATTTTTATGGCTTATTAAGTTTTATATCAGTTCTAGGGAAATGGGGGTGATTTTAATTTTTAAATTTTTACAGGGGCAAATTTAGCAAGGAACACATTATATATGTGTTCCCTGTTTTTCTTTTATATAGATCAGAGATAACAGGGATCTAATGGTAACAGCCCAATGGATCACTGTTATCAGCTATCTGTATACAGAGACATGCAGAGAGGATGCATATGGCATTCTCTCTGCAGCCTCTCACTGTATATAGGGGTAGGGTGACAGGGGACTGGTAATATCGGTCCCCTGTTACAGTAAAGGATCGGCTGTCACATAGACAGTTCAATCCTGCTGATGGCATGGCACTGTGTGCACGATCACACACAGGCAAGGGGATGGACAGAGCTACTCCCAGCGGCCGCTGTAGCACATCATATGACCTGAGCTCCGGTCACATGACCTTCTATCGGCTGGCCCAGCAAGCTGGCCTGGCAAGGGGCTCTGGTGATGCCGCACACTGCGATCCAATGGAGGAAACATGGCAGAGTGGGGTGGCGTATTCTTGTCCTATGCCTGCGCACTACCTAGACCAGTGATGACAAACTTTTTTAAATCTGAGTGCCCACACTTCAACCAAAACACACTTATTTATGGCAAAGTGGCAACACAGCAATTTAAAGAGAACCTGTAACTCTAATAAAAAGCTCAGCAGCTCCTAGCGCTACCCCATTACTAGCAGTGTTAAATAGCTAGCTTTATCAGAACCTTCTGATAAAGCTAGCGAACAGCGGTCCAGCATATTCATGACGAGGGGGGGGGGGGGCGAGGAGGAGGTGACTGCCGCATGAAGTCTGGCAGTCACCACCAGCCTACGGTGTGGGAGGGGTGGTCCGGGGAAGAAACAACGCCTCAAACCGCCCCTCATGAATACACTGGACTGCTGTTCTCAGGGTATGGCAATGCAGTTTTCGCTGGCTGGTATAACACTGCTACATCTGGGGTAGCGTTTGGAGCTGCTTACTTTCAACACAATTGAAAGGAAGATGGCAAATTCAGACTACCATTGTAGCTTCTTTTTAGGGTCTCTCTGCACAGGAAGAATTGTGGTTCCAGCAGAAGGACCTCCAAAGAAAATGAACCCTGTCCACACCTTCTCGCATCTCCTGCAGACTCCAGCAGCCAAGTATGTGTCACTTTACAATGGCACTGAGACTAGCATCTCTTAAAGGATAGCAAGGTCATAGCAAGTTAGGCCCCCCAAGTTAGATGTACCCCTGTTGCACCCTGAGATGAATGGAGCAGCCGTAGGCTGCTCTGTTCATTTCTATGGAGCTGACAGAGATAGGGCCAAACTTGCCACTACAGGAGAACCCCTTTAAGTTGCTGGGAACTGCAGGAAGATTCTTTGAGTCCTGTCTTGTGATCTCTGTTCTAGAGCAATGGCCTGTGTGCCCACAGAGTGGGCTCTGAGTGCCACCTCTGGCACCCGTGCCATAGGCTCGCCACCATTGACCTAGACCATATGAACATTCTTCTTGAATGTTCAAATATTTTTTGCACAAAACTACCGCAGCTGCCAGCTGCTGTTTTAGTTGCCATTGCAGCCATCTGTTGCATACTGTAAGAGTCCTTATTCTCTAGATGTACCTGGAATTGCAGGACTTCAAGCGTACGCTGACGCACGAGTGCCGGAGTATGATTAATCGCCCATGTGTAATATATCATCAGGATCATTGAAACCAGGGCATAAGAGATCTTATTGTATATGTACATGGCACATATCTGGAGAGGTGGCATTTCGGGAGGGGTTTCTTGGTTTAGGGGCATGCCACATACCTGGACATTTCAGTACAGGTCACCAGGTTTAAGTGAATGTAAAATAACTGGATTTCATGGTGTATGTGCATCTGTAACGCCCAAGCTCCTGTGACACCACACAGCCAGCCACTCCAGGTTCAAGTCTCCTGCTACCTGCATGCTGTAGGCTCCAATGGTGATATTGCACATATCTTATATCTGGGAATTTCTGGAGATGTTTCCTTAGACATGTACATGTAATATACCTGGATATTTCTGGTGAGGTTTCACTGTATATGTGCATGTCACATATCTGGATATTTTTGGAAAGGTTTCATGTTATGTGCACTTTGGATTCTGGTCGTTTCTAGAGAGGATTCAATTTATCATATAAGTTTATCTTAAAATGGTTAATCATAAATTGACCAAGTTGTTCAGAAAGGGGTTAGGTCCAAAATATCTCCTGTTGGCTCTTCTTGGAACTCCCATTGAAGAAAATAGAGAAAGCACCATATGAACAGCCTCCTATAAAAAAATTGATGCAGGTCCCACAACTATCAGACATTTATGGAAAGATATTGACGGTCTGCATTCTGCTGCCATTACACAAGCTTTAGATCTTTTGTGGTTTCTCATGAGTTATATGCCAGAATTTGGCTGTGCATTTCCATGGTTGAGTTCCACATCATGATCTGCAGCAATAAGTGCCGTGTCATATACAGGCAGTCTCCGGGTTACGTACAAGATAGGTTCTGTAGGTTTGTTCTTAAGTTGAATTTGTATGTAAGTCGGAACTGTATATTTTAACCTTGTAATCCCAGACAGAATTTTTTTGGTCTCTGTGACAATTGGATTTTTAAAAATGTTGGATTGTCATAAGAACCAGGATTAACAATAAACCTTAATTACAGACACCTTTGATAACTATTATAGCTGTTTATTGCAGCCTAAGGATAAAGTACAATAATTTAACAATATCCAGAGGTCCGTTTGTAACTGGGGATCGTCTGTAAGTCGGGTGTTCTTAAGTAGGGGACCGCCGGTAATTGCTACCGCCTATAAATCCCTAGTAGAAATCCGTTTCTGTTGCGGATTCTTTCTGCAATGTGTGTATATGATTCTCATAAATCCCTTATACTACACTGCTACTTATTATGCTGGGTGCACATAAATGCTAAGCATCATGTACGCAGGTAAGATTCACAGTGTGAATGTACCCAAAAGGGCTACGCTTCCCTTGGTTGCAAATTAATGATATAGATAATGGGCTGATGGCTATAACATGCAAATGAAAATAAATCCCTTCTTGTTTGTTCTTTCTACTATAACTGACAAATTGTACTCTATGATGGACATGCATTATAGTTTTTTCTTTCTGTGGTGATTATTTGAGACATTTGGCGGCTCTTTTTTGCGCTTATGTATGTCTTTTTACTCGTGATAAATGTGTATTTTTTCCTACCCTAGCAGGCTTCTTTGTGAGACTTTTTGTTGTAAATGTCTCAAATCCACATGGACACAAACCATGTGTTATATGGGGGTTATATGGAGGAGTGGACACTACTGTAAATTTTGGATTTGGATTTTTGGACATTTTTGAGCCTATGTTGCATTTTGATTGCGTTTTAATTGCGTTTTGAAACACATTACAGCTGAGTAGAGGTAATTGCCTAATTACATTACTGTTAACATTTGCATTTACAAAATGCATAGTAAATGCAATGTTAACATATGCGTTAATGTCACATTTACATAGCTGTTGTAATGTGTTTCAAAACTCAATTAAAACACAATCAAAACACAACGTGTGACCTCACCCTTAGTAGTAACCAAAAAGATGTAAATGCAAAAATTTACTAAATTTACAAAAAAATTTTAAAATTTAACATTTTTAATTTACAATGCAAAATTTTAAACATTTAAAGCATGTGAAATAATTTCAGTTTACATGTTAAAACAGGGTTCAAGAAAAAAAATCCTTCCTTTTTACTGTCCCTGGACCAGATGTAGATTTGCACCTAAAAAGTTGCAAATATAAGCAAAAAAAGTGATGCATAAGTGAAAAGTCGCACGGAACATCTATAAACTAAAGAAACATAAGGCACACTGCACAAGGTGCAGACCAAGGCATACGTGAATAACAACAGCAAAAGTTGGAGTGAAAAAAAACCCTTTCTTTATGTACAATTTTTTACTCTTTCAATAAAGGAATTTGAAAAAAAAAAAAAAAAAAATACAAAATAAAATGAGTAAAGTTAAAAGTAAAAAAAAAAAAAAAAAAAAATGAGATAATATGACTAGCAGAAATAAAGATACATGTCCCCCTATGATTTCTAAACTGCTGTGGAATATGATGGCACTATATGAAGATTTATTATTATTGCTGGTTGAACGTTAAGGTGTTGAGTGAGTGTATCTGTATCACTGCTATGATGGAGAACACTGAACTGTGGACTGTGTATATGTAGTGTACATTTCTAACAGAGACCTTACTTTCTATCAGACTCCAAAAAATAAAACGATTTATTAAAGGCAACAAACTTTATAAAAAGAAAAAACTATGTAGAGTACTATCAATAAAACTGTATGCTGTGCTGGTCTTAGGAGTGTCCCAAGCCAGAGGTATATGGGTCCTTGTGATGAAGTGTATACTCCAGAGGAGGTATGGATAGAGTTAGCAAGAGAAAAGAATATTGGGAGCGTGAGAGAAGGAAATCTGTGTGTGGGAGAGCAGCCATGGGGTCTGGGAAAGGAAGGGCAGAATTTGGGAAGAGGCACAGGGAGGGGGTGAGAAGATAATAAAGGAAACCATACAGAATTGTTGTGATCTATGCAGATCATCATCACCTAATTTTTAAAATGTTGTATGATGTTTTCTGTAAACAAACTTTAAGACTTATTTCTCTTATTGGCTTGTTATGGACAGATAAAACTCATTTGCTACAGTATTTGTTTCATGGATTGAGTATTCAGTACGGTATTTGTTTCATGGCTCTCCAGATCTCTGATGGAGAGAGTAACATTTTGTATGTGATATATGCAAAACATGTTTTCACTTTTGGCTGGTAAGGAAAAGTATGTATTGTTTTGCACACAGTGACATTCTTACTCTTATTTGTTAGTTTACGAAAGTACTCAATTATTTACTATTGAACCACAGAGCATATGACTTTTTTGCTACTTAAAGTTTTTCTTATTTAAAAGGTCTAAGTTTGTCCCAAAATGGTATTATTGAAATAAAACGTTAGACCCTGTTTACTTGGAGATAACTGCCACAATTCTGAAACCCCCTTGATTTGGATGAATATATGTAGGGCTGCTCTATACCAAGTATGTAAGACTGCCATAGATAGCTGCTGGGGTTAGTACACATTTAACATTTACTTTTCAGCAAAGCTTTTCTACTATCCATCAGGGCTGTATACTGCTGGCTTCTGTTCAGTCTGTATCTTTACTAGTTCTCTCTGGTGCTTTGTCTGCATAGATTTAACATCCTACAACAGTAATGTAGTTGGTACAATACTAAGACAACCTCTTTTAGACACTCCTGAGCATGTGATATGATCTAAGGGAGGAGTGTGGTTTCTACTCTGATTTTTTTTTTTACAGAAAATCTACTGTGTGTACACATCTGGTCAAAGGCTTTATATGAATGCACCACATATCCTGATGAATGGTATTATGCTGAAGTGAATGGGTTCAAATTAAAAAAAGAAGGATGAGTTACTATATTAATGTAAAATGTCAAGGTCACAAGCATTTATAAATAAAATTGTTAGTTTTTTTCCTGTGAAATGTTTTACATGACATGTGTGACATAAGAACACCGACTCATCTGGTCACTGAACTGCTCGATATTGAGGGAAGAAGAGCTAATATTGCCCCTTTCCACATAAGTTTACATGTAGGGAGACATTTATCAGAAAACCAGCGTATTAACCCTGCACCCTTCAGACACTGTGATTATTGTGCCCTTTACGTCCATGGCCATTCCTGCCCCGTCCATTTGGACTCACTATAGACTGCAATTCTGTGTGATCGCTGTTTATAGTGCAGGCCTTGGTGTAGATCAGCCACTGAATCCTAATTGCTTGTAGGCTTCTACGCACTTTAATGAGACACTGCCACCAGAATGTCCTTCCTAGAAGTCCTGCTTTTATGTGAAATATCACCTGCTTACATAATACAGGCAGTCCCCGGGTTACATACAAGATAGGTTACATTGTTTTTTTCTTAAGTTGAATGTGTATGTAAGTCGAAACTGTATGTTTTATAGTTCGTAGATGCAGAAAAATTTTTTTTTGCGCCAGTGACAATTGGCGTTTAAACTTTTTTTTGCTGTAATGGGACCAAGGATTATTAATACATTACAGACAATTTACAGCTAATCATTGCAGTCTGGGACTAAAGCAAAGCATCCAGAGAGCTTCACCAGAGGTCACAGTGGGCAGAGGGGATGTCTGTAAATCGGGTGTTCTTAAGTAGGGGACCTCCAAGAAATTTCATATGATATGTACAAAACAAATATCATTACTGCACTTATATTTCATTAACATAAAGTGACTTTTCTGTCTCTTTAAATAGTAAGACATGAAAAAGGGAAATTGGCTACAACATTAATATGGCTATAAAGTACAAACTTCTCTATTACAAATAAATGCTAAAATGATGGTCTCATTTTTCGTTGGCTCTGAGAAAACAGACAGCTCTCACCCCATTAAGTTAGACAAGTGCACAGTTTAATAAACATTTCTGCAAATAACTTGTGTTGTTGAAAGTTCTTAATCTTGGTGTCAAATTTATGTAATAATAGAACTCTGCTCTTTGAAGCAGTCATATTTCATGCCATAATTTGGCATAAACCCGATATTTGACTATAATGAGACATTGATGAATGAGTACACCCGGAACCTTACCTAAAACTATGAAATAACAACCATTAGATACATTGAAGTAACATGAGAATTTGGGGGACTTTTTACACAAATAGTGTTTTTTTGCATTCAATACAAAAAATAGCGACTAATAGCTATGGCAAAAAAACAGCACAAAAAAGACATGTAACTATACCATTAAGAGAGGACCTTCATTCAGACCACTGCAAGGAATTGGAGTGCAGCGGTTATAGTGTCCTTATATTTAATACATACAAAAAATGCTGTCAGCCATCTATAGAGATGATGGATTGAAAATATCTGAGCTTTCTGTTGACAGTGTCTTCTGGCTGCTGTTCAGCCAAGTGAATAATGAGAAGGATTTAGTGAGGTGGAGTCTGATCGGGGGGAAAATGAAGCATGGTCCTGGAAGAGGTTACTGTATTGATTGGAGGAGCTCAAGATGAAAGAAGGAAGCATGTGAGAGAGCAGTTGAGTTACATTAGGTGAGAAGATGTGAGGAGTGAAAAGCACTGGGAAATTGACCTGGTTTTAAGGAAGTAAAAACTAAAGACGAATATAGACTAACAGTAAGCTATTAAAGAGTGAAGGGAGGCCAGACATATAAACCACAATATCTGATAAATAACGGAGCCAACTTGTCATCAGTATAAGCTTTTTATGTAAAACTGTTTTTCTCTTCTGTTACTTCCAGCAGAAAACATCATACATGTTACAGTTACATCAAATATTTATCTATTTAGTTGTAGAAAAGCAGGCAACACTCTAAATGCTCAATAACAATCCAAAGTGAAGTGTATTTTAGGTGCCCCTACCCGAACTGCATGTCGGCCACCATCTTCTCCTATCCTTTTACTGCACCTGTGCATCAGACGTGCGTGGTGTGGATGAAGAGACGTGGTGAGCCAATAGGAGGATTCCTGCATGTATTAAAGGGGAGCTGTATAGTAATAATTAGCTTTATTTATACAGCACCATCAAATTCCGAGTTAAAAAAATGTTTTTCCCCATAACCTGTGATATTTCTGCTCTCCAGAAAGGCATCCAGGCCTCTCCTGAACATGTACGTAGAGTCCGCCATAACAACCTCCTGCGGCAGAGAGTTCCATAGTTTCACTGCTCTTACAGTAAAGAATCCCTGTCAATGGCGTAGAGGAAGCCCCTTTGTCCTGGTCACAGGCCTAGGTATAAAAAGATCTTTGGAGAGATCCTTATACTGCCCGTTCAGGTATTTGTACATTGTAATGAGGTCTCAGCTGTCTTTTTTCTTAACTAAATAATTCAAAATATTTATCTCCTCTGCACCCATTACAGTTCTACTATGTCCTTTTTATACCCCAAAATGTACACAATATTCCATGTGTGGCCTGACCAGTGATTTGTATAAGGGCAAAACTATGTCCTTATCATGAGAATCTATTCCTCTCTTGATGCATTCCTTAATTTTATGTGCGTTAGCAGCAGCTGCCTGGCTGTGGTCACTAAAATTAACTTTACCATCCACCAATACCAAATCTTTTTCAGCTGCAGTTTTACCAAGTAATTGACTGTTTAGAACATAATTGTACTTTTTGTTTACATGGCCCAAGTGCATAACCTTACATTTATCTACATTAAACCTCATCAACCATTTCTCCACCCATTCCTCAAGCTTTCACAAATCCTTCTGTAATGCTATTGTGACAAGCAGCGGCATATGAACCCAATGAGCTATATAACTGGTTCGACTTTAGGCCATACACTAAGGGCGGTGTCACGGGTGCCCCTGCGATCCACATATTGGATCGCAGGCACTCTCCGTGGTGGTGCCCCTTCCCCCAGTCCTCACTTACCTCTCCGCGTTCCAGCTCCTGTCCCAGCTGGCCAGCATGCGCTGGCCACTTCTGGGTTTTTCATAAAGGCCGGCTTCTCCCAGAAACCACTGCTGGATCTTAGTGCTTATTGCCTATGAGAAAGCTTCCCCTGCGAACCTGTTGTATTCTGCTCTTTCATTGTGACCCGGACCTAAACCCGACCTTGTATCTTTGCTGCCAACTTTGACCTCCTGCTCCGTTTCAGACTCTGTACCTCTGCCGCCTGCCCCGACTATCTGTTTCTATCTGTTTCTGACTCCAAGACCGCCTTGTTTTCCTCTACCTCGACCTTGGCTGCCACCGCGGACATTTCACACTTGTGGAACGACCTGGTGGCACAACGCTTTGCGGCGGGCTCTAGTGAAGACCGGGTGCCACTTAAATTCTGGTCCCAGGTGTCGGCTTGTGTCATCATCCGCGGTGGTCCAGGGGGTTCACTGACCCTGAGCCCTGATAGGCGATATCCCTAGACCTCTCTGGTATTCACCCTTTTATCCCTATACAAGGATCTGGACTTTGCTGTGGAGAGATCGCAAGGCCGCTACCTCTTGTGGTGGTCTGAGTATAGCTAGGAACTGGCCCAGCGGACATAGAGACACTGGTACGTGGCAAGGTGTGTAGTTAATAATAGTTCGTAGTCAAGACAGGCAGTATGCAATCAGGATCCAGGGAGAGTTGTGGCAGGCAGCACAGGTTCGAGAAACAAGCCAGGAAGCGCAGATCAGGGTCAGGGACAAACCAGGAGTCACATACGGGTAGCAGACAGGAAGAAGCACCATACAGCAGGGCTAGCAAGCTAGGAACCTTTGCTCAGGTGCGGAGAACAGGGCTTGTTGGGGTATATGACTGGAGGTGCATGCTGATAGGCTGGAACAGCCTAGCTGGGAAACGCCACGTTCCTTTAAGAAGGAGAGAGAGGCACCTGCCGCACCCTAAGGGAGCTGAAACATGGCCAGACATGGCAGCTGAAGGTAAGCCTGGGAGCACAACATCTACAGTTACAGCTATACTATTGACCTTAGTATTAATTACTTTATACAGCTGAGTATCTTCTGCAAATATTGAAACTTGACTATGTAAACCTAATACAAAGTCATTAATATAAATATTAAAAAGAAGTGGGAACATCAACCCAATCGAAAAATGTGCCATTAAAGGAAACCTACCATTTAGAATGGCAGGGGTAAGCTGTAAGTGCGCACGCCTACATAGGAAATAGCGGAGATGTTGCGCGCGCACTGTCGCGCGCAGCGCCGAAGCCTCTTCTGCTCTAAAGTTTAAAAAGTGTTAAAACCGCGATACCGTGGTTTATAACACTAACGAAAGTAAGTACCGGCACCAGCTCAACCTGAGCTGGTGCTCGGTACTTACAGCTTACCCCTACCATTCTAAATGGTAGGTTTCCTTTAATGATGACCATCTGTTTTCTATCACTAAGCCAATTACTTACCCAAATACACAGATTTTCCCCAAGTCCCAGCAGTCTCAATTTATGTACCAACCTTTTATATGGCACTGTATCAAATGCCCTGGAAAAGTCCAGATATACAAAATCCACAGCTTCCCCCAGGTCCAGTATGGAACTTATCTCCTCATAGAAGCTAATCAGATTAGTTTGACAGGACTGATCCCTCATAAACCCATGCTAATACTGGGTTATAAGGTTATGTACAGTGAGATTCTCCAGTATAGCATCTCTAACAAACCGCTCAAATATTTCCCCCACAACAGAAGTTAGAAGTTCCTTGATCGCTTTTTGATCCTTTTTTTGAATATTGATACCACATTTGATATGCGCTAGTCCTGTGGAATGCGTTTGGTGTAAATATGTGGAACCATTGTATATAGGGATATAGGGAACCATTTGTATGTTGCCTGAAGAATGTGTTCTATCACCTAAACATTGCACTTGGAATAAACTTCACCTTAGATTATGGCAGGATTCACTTTTCTTTTAGCTCCTTATGCCCTGTTTTTTATTTGTTTTTTCATACTGAGCCGTAACATCGGCACTTATTACTATGGAAAAAAGAGACCACCTTTTTCTCCTTAAATCTACCTGCATTGGAATGCTGCTTCTTTACTTTTTACATATTTTAAAGGGCCTGTTTGCCTGGCCCTGGTAGCTTACACCCACCATTTTTCTACAATTGTGCTTCTGTGAATTCTCCCAAAGTATTTATCTCTTTATCTACTTGAGGAAAGTTCTCACTCTATATGTTAATATGCGCAATCTGTTTGTGGTTATGTGACTTCCCTTTTTTTGTATAAATAAGTTAATTGAACACATTCATTGTGCATGAGAAAGGCTCACACTGAGCCAAAATATTGCCACTTGTCACTTTGGAATAAAGACACCACCTTCTTGTATATCTACCTGCGTTGGACTGCTGCTTTTTTCCTTGTATATATCTATTTATCTATCTATATCACATAAAAGACAAACTTTCAGTGGTGTGCAAACCTGCAATATTTGCTGTATGTGCTCTAAATTTTAATGTTATTTATCAAAAGTAATGTTGGCAATAATATAAAACATTAGTGCCCTATACACCCATCGTAGACCAGCACTTTACATTATATTATAATGTAGCAGTCTATATCAAAAATTGTATTAAATAGTATAACAGCACTACCTTCATAAATATTATATCAGGTACACACACATTTTGTCTTCTATGATTGAAATAGTTTTTCGTTTTTCATCTCCATCTTGCCAAAACCACCATGACATATTTTACTGATGACTGAAGAGTTTGCTGCAGAGACATTTTGGTCCCTTTCTGCTCCTGTCCAGTCCTGGTTAGTTTAACCAATTCATCAGAAAACAGGTGATGCTTCTAATGATTGGAGAATAACTGGTGGTTTACCAATCCAGAACAAGTCAGGTAACTTGATATCAGTAGAAGTAAACATGTTGTTAACTATTCTGAACAAAAGTATAACTTACTACCAAAAAACAGATAGCCTTTTAGAGCCAAGTTCACCAAGGCCTCTGATCAAGCAAATAAGGTGGATAAATTGTAAAAATTGAACTGTGAATAGTTTGGTGTCTTTGCAGTGATTGCTTTAGTACTTACCATAAAAAATTTCACATTTTCAGACATGTAGGCTATAGGTTATGCTAAAACACAAACAACATATTTCACTGATTATTCCATGTCTAATCAATGAATAAGAAATAGGTTAAACAGGCCATTACCGTAGTATAAAAATCAGCTGCACTTGAAATTCACCATTGTTGTCCGAATTGTTGAAGTACCAGAGGCTGGAAAGCAGTGACACATCCTGAAAAACCCCTTGATAGAATATGTCCAGTCATCTGTTCATAAACTGAAACTAAAGATTAACTCCTTAAGGATAGCCAATTTTTTCACTGAAAGATTCCTAAAGCTCAATTTTTTCATGTCAACAAAGCTGTACAAGGGTGCTTATTTTTTTTTTTTTTTTTTTTAAGGACAAGTGGTAGTTTTTAATTTTTGTATGGGGCATTGTAACCAATAATTATCACTTTTTATCAGGTGTTATACCGTAATTACTATTTTAATTGCATATTATTTATGGAAAAAAATAAAGTTTTGTCACCTGATTCTAAAAACATTTTCTTTTTGTATAACTTGCTATAAACTTGTCTATTGGTTTAGTTTGTGGGATATGTGTTTCAACCATTTGGTGGTTATTCAGTGGGTAGTTACCTTTTCAGTGGTGAATGCAGATGTTGGAGCTGGCACTCGTAGAGTGGTACAGAAATCCTGCAGTGGCTTTAAACCCCTCCAAAATAGATCAACACCTTTCATATTAAAAAAAAGGTTACAATGAAAAATGATGAACTGGAAAAAGTGTATGAGCTCAAGTTTTTACCTTTAACTTGCATTTTTTATTGATAATGAATGAATGATGTTCAAATCAGTTTTATAGTGTACAGGTGGCAATAAATGGCATCTTGGGGATTTGATTTTTATTGATTTTCAAAGTTAATAACAATAGAGTTTTTATATGTGGTGATTAGAGATGAGCGAACACACTCGTCCGAATACTTTGCCAGCTCGAGAAAATGGCATCTCCCGCCGTTTTGATTTTTGGCGGCCAGAAACAGAGCCAATCACAAGCCAGGAGACTTTGCACTCCACCCAGCATGACGTGGTACTTATCAGGTAACCCTGGAATAGACTAGCCCCTGCCCGCGCTGCTCGCATCATTCTCTGTCTGGATGCCGCTAGGGAGAGATCTGCTGCTGCTGCAGGGATAGCATTAGGGTGTTCTATTAGCTTACTGTTAGGTAGGAGTGAGTCTTCAAGAACCCAACAGCCCTTGTTAGGGCTAGAATAGCGTTATATATATATATATTTTTTTTGTTTGCTTGTGGCTGGCCTTGCTCGCACTAGTAGTGCAGCTAGTACCATATTGTGACGAATTTGCAGGGAGACTTGGGAACGTTCTGTTTAGCTCTTAGTGACACCCATATCCATCTCAAACACCTAAGTGGGACAATTTATTAGGGGTTTGATTGAATTAGGCACAGTCTGCCAATTTTTATTTTTTCAAAACTTAAAGTGACATAAAATCCAGTTGTGTGCTGTCAGTGTAGGTTAGAAACTAGGCATACAAGAACACAACCAGCTTTCTTAGGGCTACAATAGCGTTATATATATATTTTGTAGATTTGCTTGTGGCTGGCCTTGCTGGCACTAGTAGTGCAGCTAGTACCATATTGTGATGAATTTGCAGGGAGACTTGCGAACATTATATTTAGCTCTTAGAGACACACATATCCATCTCAAACACCTAAGTGGGACAATTTATTAGGGGTTTGATTGAATAAGGCACAGTCTGCTTTTTCTTTTTTTTTTAACTTTTTTTTTTTTTATAACTCAAAGTCATCAGGCACAGCACAAAATCCAGTTGTGTGCTGTCAGTGTAGGCTAGAAACTAGCCATACGAGAACCCAACAGGCCTTCTTAGGGCTACAATAGCGTTATATATTTTATTTTTGGTTGATTTGCTTGTGGCTGGCCTTGCTGGCACTAGTAGTGCAGCTAGTACCATATTGTGATGAATTTGCAGGGAGTCTTGCGAACGTTCTATTTAGCTCTTAGTGACACACATATCCATCTCAAACACCTAAGTGGGACAATTTATTAGGGGTTTGATTGAATTAGGCACAGTCTGCTTTTTCTTTTTTTTTTTACTTTTCTTTTTTTAACTCAAAGTCAACAGGCACAGCACAAAATCCAGTTGTGTGCTGTCAGTGTAGGCTAGAAACTAGCCATAGCAATAGGATAGCATCGTTTTGTTAAAAAAACAAAAACACAAAAAACACCAAAAAAACACACAAAAAAATTTACAGTTTACACTTTAATTTTGAAAATATTGAACCCGAGGGCTAGGGCTAGAGGACGAGGGCGTGGGCGTCCAACTACTGCAGGGGTCAGAGGCCGTGGTCCTGGGCGGGGTGAGACACCACCTGCTGATGAGGGAGCAGGGGGACGCCGCAGAGCTACACTCCCTAGGTTCATGTCTCAAGTTACTGAGACTCGTGGTAGAGCACTGTTGAGGCCAGAACAGTGCGAACAGGTGATGTTGTGGATTGCGGACAATGCTTCTAGCCATTTGTCCACCAGTCAGTCTTCCACGCAGTCCACCCATGTCACCGAAATCAGCACTCCTCCAGCTCCTCCACCTCAGCCTCCTTCCCCCCAGTCTGCCCCCTCCCAGGAAAATTTGGCATTTGAACCGACATACTCTGAGGAACTGTTTTTTGGACCCTTCCCAGAGTCACAAACCACTTGTCCGGTTGCTGCTGAGCTCTTTTCCGATGTCCAGGTTTTCCTGTGGGTGATGATGACATTGTTGACGTAGTGGAAGAAGTGTGTAAAGAGGTGTCGGACGATGAGGAGACACGGTTGTCAGACAGTGGTGAAGTTGTTGTCAGGGCAGGAAGTCGGAGGGGGGAGCAGACTGAGGGATTGGAGGATGATGAGGTGACAGACCCAAGCTGGGTTGATAGGCCGGGTGAACACAGTGCTTCTGAGACGGAGGCGAGTCCTCGAAGAGAACAGGTTGGAAGAGGCAGTGGTGGGGCCAGACGGAGAGGCAGGGCCAGAGCTGGTGCATCAGCACCAAATGTTTCACTTAGTGAAGCTCCCGTGGCGAGGGCTAGATTTTCAGAAGTCTGGAGGTTCTATAAAGAAACACCGGATGACCGACGGACTGTGGTGTGCAACCTGTGCCACACCAGGATCAGCAGGGGTTCCACCACTACCAGCTTAACCACCACCAGTATGCGCAGGCATATGAATGCTAAACACCCCACTCAATGGAACCAAGGCCGTTCACCTCCGGCCTGGGCACACCACTGCTCCTTCCCCTGTGTCACCTGCTAGTCAGCCCCCTGCCCAGGACCATGGCCCAAACACCTCCCGTGCGAAAACCACACCTTTGCCTACACGATCCTCCACAGCATCCACCAATGTCTCCATGCGCAGCATTCAGCTCTTCATACCCCAGACGCTGGAGCGCAAGAGGAAGTACAGTGCAAACACCCACACGCCCAAGCCCTCAACGTCCACATCTCCAAACTGCTTAGCCTGGAGATGCTGCCCTATAGGCTGGTAGAGACCGAGGCATTTTGCAACCTCATGGCGGAGGCCGCCCCTTGGTATTCGGTCACCAGCCGCCACTACTTTTCCCGATGTGCCGTCTCAGCCCTGCACCAGAACGTGCCAAGCAACATCATCCGTGCCCTGACCAACGCCGTTTCTGACAAGGTCCACCTGACCACGGACACGTGAACGAGTGCTGCCGGGCAGGGCCACTGTATATCGCTGACGGCACATTGGGTTAATTTGGTGGAGGCTGGGACCGAGTCTGGCCTTGGGGCTGGTCATATACTGCCGACGCCGAGGATTGCGGGGGCCTACCTCGGTCCAGGTCTCTCAGGCCTACTATGCCTCCTCCCACCCCTCCTCCACCTCCTCCTCCGAATTACCATCCGTGCGCAGGGTGCCATCAGTCAGTAGCTCTAGGCACAGCAGCAGGCGGTTCTCAAACCCTGACGCTTATCAAGATGAATAAAGCCTGGATTTCTCAGGATTTCCATTCTCCACCAGATGAAAGAAGCTCAACCTGAATAATGTATGCATCCTCCTCCTCATTTTCCTCCTTCTCCTCCTCTTTGTACACTAAAGCAGAGGAAACTGGCTATTTTTTGCCAGGGCCAACTGGCTCTAGGTATAGTATTCTATGTATTTAATTTTTCTGGAGGGCCACCTACCTGGTCCTCTGTTTTAAACAATTTTTGGGAGTGCCACATACAGGTACTCTATGTATTTAATTTTTTTGGAGGGCCACCCACCCGGTCCTCTGGTTTGAAAACTTTTTTGGACTGCCACATACAGGCTCTCAATCTATTTAATTTTTCTGGAGGACCACCCACCTGCTTCTCTGGTTTGAAAACTTTTTTGGACTGCCACATACAGGCACTATCCAAATTTAATTGTCTCCATAGCAGCCTCCACACATGGTCTTTATAGCTGCCTCCACACATCTCCATAGCTGCCTCCCAAAGTCGTCCATATAGCTGCCTCGATACATCGTCCCCTTGGCAAACGAGCTGTGTCAGGCAGAATTTTGGGTTGTTTTCATGGCTTCCACATCAAACTTGTTAACTTTGTCGCCACCCTGCTGTGTTATCCACAAAATATACTGGCCAACTTTTATCATTTACCGATATTATTTCAGCACTTCTTGCGCATCTGTTTACATTCCCCTCACCCGCCATAACCAAAACTTATAAGAACAGTACTACACTTGATCTTATCCAAAAGTTTCTTAGAAGTGCTGTTTGTATCCCCCGCCTGCTTTGAAAATTATAATTTTTTCAAAGGAAACGCTTCTGGCCACCAGGCCCATTTTGGATGGAGAGGAGCCGAGAGACAGGGGCTTGGACAGGCGAAAGCTCGCCTGGCAGCGGACCGCTAGCTCCATCCCAAGATTAGGCAGCCTCAGAGGCATCCATGCATACTGCCCCTGCTGTTTCCTGTCCATTTCACCTCCACGATCCTCCACAGCGTCCACCAATGTCTCCATGCGCAACTTTCAACTCTCTATACCCCAGACGCTGGAGCGCGAGAGGATATACATCACATCATCCCCTTATCAAACCAGCTGTGTCAGGCAGAATTTTCAGGTGTTTCACCAGATACATAATGGAACTCGGCGCATCTGTCACCGCCATGCTTGGAGACCTGAAGTTTCAATCATAGCAGCGCAATATGGATTCCCCATACTGTCACTCTTAATCATGGAAGTCGTCTCCATGGCTGCCTCCACATGTCGTTCCCTTATCAAACGAGCTGTGTCAGGCTCATTTTTAGGGTGTTTCACCAGATGCGTTATGGAACTTGGTCACTATGTCGCCACCATGCTGTGTTATCGACTAAATATACCGTCAACCTTTTGTTCACATAGATAATAATTTCAGCGCTTCTTGCTCACCTCCTTTGGTTCCTCTCTGCCACCCATTGGTTTGAAGCCTGAATCCATTTAGGGTATGTTGCCATGACACTCTCTAGCCTGCCGCCGCTGCCTCTGCCTCTGCATGCCGTCTTCTATAGTGTCCGGGTCAATTATTGGATGTTTTAGATGCTATCTAGCCTCATTCGGTCACTCTGTCATCGCCATGCTGTTGCCCATAATTTTGGCATAATGGTGCGATTAAGCAGCCTCAGAGGCATCCATGCATGCTGCCCCTGCTGTTTCCTGTCCATTTCCGTGGTGTTTCCATCATTTTCTGAGGTTTCCAGGTGTTTGGCCAAGCTTCCCTGTGCAGACCCTTGGTCCCCTTGAAAAATGCTCGAGTCTTCCATTGACATCAATGGGGTTCGTTATTCGAGACGAGCACTCGAGCATCGGGAAAAGTTTGTCTAGAATAACGAGCAACCGAGCATTTTAGTGCTCGCTCATCTCTAGTGGTGATACTTTTATTTTTATTTGTAAAATGCGCAAAGCGGCTCATTTGAAAATGTTAACACCCCCCCACCCTGGAGTTATATCATTAAATTGTGTATACCACAAAAGACAATATTATAGTATTGCAGTCTATTGTGAAATTGCTAATGTACTATAGGTAGCTACAGACAGAGCATTGAAAGGCTCCTGGCTGGCATGGCAATTAAACAGAGAGAGGTTTCTTCAGTTATTGGAAGCTGCAAAGAATGTGATAGTTATCCATCAGATTCCATGGCCTCAGTTACCCACAGATTTTGAGAGGTTAATTTAAATAATTTCTGTCACATCTGGAAATAGATGTAAAGAAAATTAAATGCCAGCTCACCATCACCTGGGGGAAGATAATCGACTGTGTGCACGGGAAGTAAGTCCTGACTGTGGAGCACGAAAGTATATGAAAGAAGAAAGCGATCAGGCATCCAGAAGATATCTATATAGTTACAACCCATTCGGTATAAGATACTAGTCTATGCGTTTCAGGTTTCCATTGATGGCTGTGTGGATGGATATGTAGACTACAATCTTATGCCGAATGGGGTCATAACTATATGGATAAAGATTAGAGATGAGCGAACACTAAAATGCTCGGGTACTCGTTATTCGAGACGAACTTTTCCCGATGCTCGAGTGCTCGTCTCGAATAACGAACCCCATTGAAGTCAATGGGAGACTCGAGCATTTTTCAAGGGGACCAAGGCTCTGCACAGGGAAGCTTGGCCAAACACCTGGGAACCTCAGAAAAGGATGGAAACACCACGGAAATGGACAGGAAACAGCAGGGGCAGCATGCATGGATGCCTCTGAGGCTGCCTAATCGCACCATTATGCCAAAATTATGGGCAACAGCATGGCCATGACAGAGTGACAGAATGAAGCTAGATAGCATCTAAAACATCCAATAATTGACCCTGACACTATAGGGGACGGCATGCAGAGGCAGCGGCAGCAGGCTAGAGAGTGGCATGGCGACATACCCTAATTGGACTCAGGCTTCAAACCAATGGGTGTCAGAGAGGAACCAAAGGAGGTGAGCAAGAAGCGCTCAAATAATATCGGTACATGATAAAAGTTTGCCAGTATATTTTGTGGATTACACAGCAGGGTGGCGACAAAGTTAACATGGAAGCCATGAAAACAACCCAAAATTCTGCCTGACACAGCTCGTTTGATAAGGGGACCATGTATGCTTACAGTTCATGCCAGTCGCTGCACTGGCTGCCAGTCTCCTTTCGAATACAGTTTAAAATAATAATAACCCTCATCCATAAAGCTCTGTATAATGCTGCACCCCCCTACCTCTCCTCTCTTATCTCAGTCTATCGCCCAACCCGTGCTCTTAGATCCGCCAGTGATCTTAGATTAACCTCTACCCTAGTGCGGACCTCCCACTCGCGTCTCCAAGACTTCTCTAGAGCTGCACCAATTCTATGGAATGCTCTGCCCCGGACTATCAGACTAATACCTAACCTCCAAAGTTTCAAACGTGCTCTTAAAACCCATTTCTTTAGGCAAGCCTATAACACTCATTAACTGCATGAAGTTTTAACTCTTCTACTAACCCGTCCTGTGTCGTCCTCCCATCTGTTATCCAGCAACCAACAGGCACCAGACTTCTCTGCAGTCCCATTCACCCTGGACCTGGTATATAAGATGACGGCTGAGTGGTTCAAGCGACAGCAATTCCATTTATTATATTTTTTTCTATTCCCTAAGAAGAATGGCTTGACCATTAAATATTCTTTTACCTCGTGTTACCCCATCATCTTCATAAACCGTAAGCTCTGGCGAGCAGGGACCTCACTCCTGTTGTTCCATACAAATGTTGTGCTCTGTTACATTACATTTGTATTTGTTTCCTATGATTTGTAAAGCGCTACAGAATATGATGACGCTATATAAATAAAGATTATTATTATTATTATTATGGAGGCAGTGAACTAGTAGTAGATTAAAGGTGCTGCAACTATGTTAGTTGGATCTTGGGATGGAGCTGGCGCTCTGCAGCCAGGCGAGCTTTCGCCAATCCAAGCCCCTGTCTCTAGGCTACTCCCCAAACAGCACTTCTAAGAACCTTTTGTATAAGATCAAGTGTAGTAGCGTTCTTATAAGTTTAGGATATGGCGGGTGAGGGGAATGTAAACAGATGCGCAAGAAGCGCTGAAATAATATCCCTAAATGGTAAAAGTTTGCAAGTATATTTTGTGGATTACACAGCAGGGTGGCGACAAAGTTAACAACTTTGATGTGGAATGCCCTGTAGTAGCTCTTGGGCGGTGTGCCTTTTATCGCCTAGGCTCAGCAGTTTCAGCACCGCCTGCTGTCGCTTAGCGACGGCACTGCTGCTGTGCCTAGAGCTACCGACTGATGGCGCCATGCCCACGGATGGTAATTCGGAGGAGGAGGAGGTGGAGGAGGGGTGGGAGGAGGTATAGTAGGCCTTTGAGACCTGGACCGAGGTAGGCCCCGCAATTCTCTGCGTCGGCAGTATATGACCAGCCCCAGGGTCAGACTCGGTCCCAGCCTGCACCAAGTTAAGTGTAGTAGCGTTCTTATAAGTTTGGGATATGGCGGGTGAGGGGAATGTAAACAGATGCGCAAGAAGCGCATGATGCGCATGGAGCTGGCGCTCCGCTGCCAGGCGAGCTTTCGCCAATCCAAGCCCCTGTCTCTAGGCTACTCCCCAAACAGCACTTCTAAGAACCTTTTGTATAAGATCAAGTGTAGTAGCGTTCTTATAAGTTTAGGATATGCCGGGTGAGGGGAATGTAAACAGATGCGCAAGAAGCGCTGAAATAATATCCCTAAATGGTAAAAGTTTGCCAGTATATTTTGTGGATAACACAGCAGGGTGGCGACAAAGTTAACAACTTTGATGTGGAATCCATGAAAACAACCCAAATTTCTGCCTGACACACCTCGTTTGATAAAGGGACGATGTATGGAGGCAGCTATATGGACGACTTTTGGAGGTAGCAATGGAGACAACGTGTGGAGGCTGCTTTGGAGACAATTTAATTTGGATAGTGCCTGTATGTGGCAGTCCCAAACATTTTTCAAACCAGAGGAGCAGGTAGGTGGCCCTCCAGTAAAATGGAATAGATTGAGTGCCTGTATGTGGCAGTCCCAAAAATTTTTCAAACCAGAGGAGCAGGTAGGTGGCCCTCCAGTAAAATGGAATAGATTGAGTGCCTGTATGTGGCAGTCCCAAAAATTTTTTAAAACAGAGGACCGGGTAGGTGGCCCTCCAGAAAAATGGAATAGATTGAGTGCCTGTATGTGGCAGTCCCAAAAATTTTTCAAACCAGAGGAGCAGGTAGGTGGCCCTCCAGTAAAATGGAATAGATTGAGTGCCTGTATGTGGCAGTCCCAAAAATGTTTCAAACCAGAGGAGCAGGTAGGTGGCCCTGCAGTAAAATGGAATAGATTGAGTGCCTGTATGTGGCAGTCCCAAAAATTTTTCAAACCAGAGGAGCAGGTAGGTGGCCCTCCAGTAAAATGGAATAGATTGAGTGCCTGTATGTGGCAGTCCCAAAAATGTTTCAAACCAGAGGAGCAGGTAGGTGGCCCTGCAGTAAAATGGAATAGATTGAGTGCCTGTATGTGGCACTCACAAAAATTGTTTCAAACAGAGGACCGGGTAGGTGGCCCTCCAGAAAAATTAAATGCATGAAGTACTATAGCAAGAGCCAGTGGGCCCTGTCAAAAAATAGCCATTTTCCTCTGCTTTACTGTACAAAGAGGAGGAGAAGGAGGAAAATGAGGAGGAGGAGGAGTGGATCAATTATTCAGGTTGAGCTTCCTTCACCTGGTGGAGATTGGAAATTCTGAGAAATCCAGCCTTTATTCATTTTAATAAGCGTCAGCCTGTCAGCGCTGTCAGTCGACAGGCGTGTACGCTTATCGGTGATGATGCCACCAGCTGCACTGAAAACCCGCTCGGACAAGACGCTAGCGGCAGGGCAGGCAAGAACCTCCAAGGCGTACAGCGCCAGTTCGTGCCACATGTCCAGCTTTGAAACCCAGTAGTTGTAGGGAGCTGTGTGATCATTTAGGACGATGGTATGGTCAGCTACGTACTCCCTCACCATCTTTCTGTAAAGATCAGCCCTACTCTGCCGAGACTGGGGACAGGTGACAGTGTCTTGCTGGGGTGACATAAAGCTGGCAAAAGCCTTGTAAAGCGTACCCTTGCCAGTGCTGGACAAGCTGCCTGCTCGCCTACTCTCCCTCGCTACTTGTCCCGCAGAACTACGCACTCTGCCGCTAGCGCTGTCAGAAGGGAAATACTGTTTCAGCTTGTGCACCAGGGCCTGCTGGTATTCATGCATTCTCACACTCCTTTCCTCTGCAGGGATGAGAGTGGGAAGATTTTGCTTGTACCGTGGGTCCAGGAGAGTGAACACCCAGTAATCGGTGCTGGAATAAATTCTTTGAACGCGAGGGTCACGGGATAGGCAGCCTAGCATGAAATCTGCCATATGCGCCAGAGTACCAACGCGTAAGAATTCACTCCCCTCACTGGCCTGACTGTCCATTTCCTCCTCCTCCAACTCCTCCAACTCCTCTTCTTCTGCCCATACACGCTGAACAGTGAAGGACTCAACAATGGTCCCCTCTTGTGTCTCGCCAACATTCTCCTCCTCTTCCTCCTCATCCTCCTCCACCTCCACCTCCTCCGATATGCGCTGAGAAACAGACCTGAGGGTGCTTTGGCTATCAACAAGGGAATATTCTTCCCCTGTCTCTTGTGACGAGCGCAAAGCTTCCGACTTCATGCTGACCAGAGAGTTTTTCAACAGGCCAAGCAGCGGGATGGTGAGGCTGATGATGGCGGCATCGCCACTGACCATCTGTGTTGACTCCTCAAAGTTACTCAGCACCTGACAGATATCAGACATCCACGTCCACTCCTCATTGTAGACTTGAGGAAGCTGACTGACCTGACTACCAGTTCTGGTGGAAGTTGACATCTGGCAGTCTACAATCGCTCTGCGCTGCTGGTAAACTCTGGATAACATGGTCAGTGTTGAATTCCACCTCGTGGGCACGTCGCACAACAGTCGGTGAGCGGGCAGTTGGAGGCGGCGCTGCGCTGCCCTGAGAGTGGCAGCATCTGGGCTGGACTTCCTAAAATGCGCACAGATGCGGCGCACCTTCGTGAGCAAATCAGACAGATTGGGGTATGTCTTGAGGAAACGCTGAACTATCAGATTTAACACATGGGCCAGGCATGGCACATGTGTCAGTCTGCCGAGTTGCAGAGCCGCCACCAGGTTACGGCCGTTGTCACACACAACCATTCCAGGCTTGAGGTTCAGCGGTGCCAGCCACAGATCAGTCTGCGCCGTGATGCCCTGTAATAGCTCTTGGGCGGTGTGCCTTTTGTCGCCTAGGCTCAGCAGTTTGAGCACCGCCTGCTGTCGCTTAGCGACGGCACTGCTGCTGTGCCTAGAGCTACCGACTGATGGCGCCGTGCCCACGGATGGTAGTTCGGAGGAGGAGGTGGAGGAGGGGTGGGAGGAGGAGGAGGCATAGTAGGCCTGAAACACCTGGACCGAGGTAGGCCCCGCAATCCTCGGCGTCGGCAGTATATGAGCAGCCCCAGGGTCAGACTCGGTCCCAGCCTCCACCAAGTTAACCCAATGTGCCGTCAGCGATATATAGTGGCCCTGCCCGGCAGCACTCGTCCACGTGTCCGTGGTCAGGTGGACCTTGTCAGAAACGGCGTTGGTCAGGGCACGGATGATGTTGTCTGACACGTGCTGGTGCAGGGCTGGGACGGCACATCGGGAAAAGTAGTGGCGACTGGGGACCGAATACCGAGGGGCGGCCGCCGCCATGAGGTTGCGAAAGGCCTCGGTCTCTACTAGCCTATAGGGCAGCATCTCCAGGCTAAGCAATCTGGAGATGTGCACATTAAGGGCTTGGGCGTGCGGGTGGGTTGCACTATATTTGCGTTTCCGCTCCAGCGTCTGGGGTATGGAGAGATGAACGCTGGTGGATGCTGTGGAGGATCGTGGAGGCGACGATGGGGTTTTTGTGGCAGGGTCCTGGGCAGGGGGCTGACTAGCAGCTGACACAGGGGAAGGAGCAGTGGTGTGCACGGCCGGAGGTGAACGGGCTTGTTGCCACTGAGTGGGGTGTTTAGCATTCATATGCCTGCGCATACTGGTGGTAGTTAAGCTAGTAGTGGTGGAACCCCTGCTGAGCCTGGTTTGGCAAATGTTGCACACCACAGTCCGTCGGTCATCCGGTGTTTCCTTAAAGAACCTCCAGACTTCTGAAGATCTAGCCCTCGCCGCAAGAGCCCTCGCCACGGGAGCTTCACTAGTTGACACATTTGGCGCTGATGCACCAGCTCTGGCCCTGCCTCTCCGTCTGGCCCCACCACTGCCTCTTCCAACCTGTTCTGGTCGAGGACTCTCCTCCGTCTCAGAAGCACTGTGTTCACCCGGCCTCTCAACCCAGCTTGGGTCTGTCACCTCATCATCCTCCGATCCCTCAGTCTGCTCCCCCCTCGGACTTCCTGCCCTGACAACAACTTCCCCACTGTCTGACAACCGTGTCTCCTCATCGTCGGACACCTCTTTACACACTTCCACTACGTCAAGAAGGTCATCATCACCCACAGACTGTGACTGGTGGAAAACCTGGGCATCGGAAAATTGCTCAGCAGCAACCGGACAAGTGGTTTGTGACTGTGGGAAGGGTCCAGAAAACAGTTCCTCAGAGTATGCCGGTTCAAATGCCAAATTTTCCTGGGAGGGGGCAGACTGGGGGGGAGGAGGCTGAGGTGCAGGAGCTGGAGGAGTGGCGATTTCGGTGACATGGGTGGACTGCGTGGAAGACTGACTGGTGGTGGACAAATTGCTCGAAGCATTGTCAGCAATCCACGACATCACCTGTTCGCACTGTTCTGGCCTCAACAGTGCTCTACCACGAATCCCAGTAACTTCAGACATGAACCTAGGGAGTGTAGCTCTGCGGCGTTCCCCTGCTCCCTCATCAGCAGGTGGTGTCTCACCCCGCCCAGGACCACGGCCTCTGACCCCTGCAGTAGTTGGACGCCCACGTCCCCGCCCTCGTCCTCTACCCCTAGCCCTCGGGTTAAACATTTTTAAAATGAGAGTTATAACTTTATTTTTTTTTTAACTTTTTTTTGTTTTTTTTTGTGTTTTTTGTTTTTTTTTGTGTTTTTTGTTTTTTTTTGAGTTTTTAAAACCAAACAATGCTATCCTATTGCTATGGCTATTTTCTAGCCAAGTATCAAAGCACACTACTATGCCAGATGAGATGACACTGAGTTAGTGCCTAATTGAAATCCAACCCCTACTAAATTTTCCCACTTCGGTCTTTGCTATGGATATGTGCGTCACTAAGCGCAGAACACAGCGGTCGCAAGTCTCACTACAAATTGCTCAGAATTGGCTAGTACATGCACTGCAGAAAGTACAGCCACCAGCAGATCAACCAGAAATCAAATATATAGAACGCTACTGTAGGCGTAAGTAAGCTCTTTGTATTCTCCTATGGCTATTTTCTAGCCAAGTATCAAAGCACACTACTATGCCAGATGAGATGACACTGAGTTAGTGCCTAATTGAAATCCAACCCCTACTAAATTTTCCCACTTCGGTCTTTGCTATGGATATGTGCGTCACTAAGCGCAGAACACAGCGGTCGCAAGTCTCACTACAAATTGCTCAGAATTGGCTAGTACATGCACTGCAGAAAGTACAGCCACCAGCAGATCAACCAGAAATCAAATATATAGAACGCTACTGTAGGCGTAAGTAAGCTCTTTGTATTCTCCTATGGCTATTTTCTAGCCAAGTATCAAAGCACACTACTATGCCAGATGAGATGACACTGAGTTAGTGCCTAATTGAAATCCAACCCCTACTAAATTTTCCCACTTCGGTCTTTGCTATGGATATGCGCGTCACTAAGCGCAGAACACAGCGGTCGCAAGTCTCACTACAAATTGCTCAGAATTGGCTAGTACATGCACTGCAGAAAGTACAGCCACCAGCAGATCAACCAGAAATCAAATATATAGAACGCTACTGTAGGCGTAAGTAAGCTCTTTGTATTCTCCTATGGCTATTTTCTAGCCAAGTATCAAAGCACACTACTATGCCAGATGAGATGACACTGAGTTAGTGCCTAATTGAAATCCAACCCCTACTAAATTTTCCCACTTCGGTCTTTGCTATGGATATGTGTGCCACTAAGAGCTAAACACAACGGTAGCAAGTCCCCCTGCTAATTCCTCACAAAATGGTACTAGATGCAAATTAAAATAAAAAAAGTAGAACGTTATTGTAGCCCTAAGAAGGGCTGTTGGGTTCTTTGAGAATCACTCCTGCCTAACAGTAAGCTAATAGAACACCCTAACGCTTTCCCTGACCAGCAGCAGCTCTCTCCCTAGCGGCATCCAGACACAGAATGATCCGAGCAGCGCGGGCAGCGGCTAGTCTATCCCAGGGTCACCTGATCTGGCCAGCCAACCACTGCTATCGACGTGTAAGGGTACCACGTCATGCTGGGTGGAGTGCAGAGTCTCCTGGCTTGTGATTGGCTCTGTTTCTGGCCGCCAAAAAGCAAAACGGCGGGAGCTGCCATTTTCTCGAGCGGGCGAAGTATTCGTCCGAGCAACGAGCAGTTTCGAGTACCCTAATGCTCGACCGAGCATCAAGCTCGGACGAGCATGTTCGCTCATCTCTAATAAAGATGTTTTTATATTTGGAGTACATAAATAAAGAAGTAGAATTTTAACCCTCTTTTCTGGAGTGGCGGATTGCTTTAGTGCTGTCTTCTTACGTGTGGACATAGCTCAAACCTGCACATCCTTGGCTGTATTTTTCAGAAGAGACTTTAGCAGGTATTTTTTAGTGGCTACCAATGTCTGGAATTCACATTCCTCTCCATAGAAACCTATTTCAGCTATGCAATTTTTTAAGAGTTATTGGCATGCAAATCCTATTTTAAATCAATCTTTGACATGAGTAATGTTAAGTGGGGCCTATCGGCTCTTTTTTTGATTCATGCTTTAAAGGGGTTGTCCGACTCATCAAAAAAGTTAATATTTAAAATAGTATGAATTAAAAAACAAAACACAGAACTCACCATTCACTGGTCATCCCTTCCAAAACATTCAGTCAGGTCTCTTCTGATTTCTGTCCTGGACAGACTGGGTGGTTGTATATTGTCTTCTGGACAGTGAAATGTTTGATGACCTATCTTTTAGTGATCTTTTGGTAATTTGATTTTTTCTTTAAATGATCGCTAACTTTTCAACAAACTTTGCATAAATCGACTGCATATATATATTATCCGAATATATCTTATCATAGAATAGTGCTTCTTTCTCAACTTACTTTGGCTCTATCCTTCCATACATTCCACTCTGAGTCTGAATTTCTATTTTTTTCTATTCTATTTAATGTTTGACATTGCATTCTAAGTACTTTGTCTTCCATTTCAATTACACAAAAATGTACATGGTTGTAGGTTTTCCTTGTTTTACCCGTATCTGTCAGGGTGATCTGGGGCACTAAACCACCCAGACATCGTTATGGATTAGTGTCCCAAATTACTCTGTTTGTGGTCTCTACACCACTATAAAAAAGTAAATCTTTATACTTACCTAGAGGATGGAATTGATAGTCCTCTCCTTCTTTGCCCAGTAATTTAACCCCTTCCTGGCATTTGAGGTAATAGTACTGCAAATGTAAGGGGTTAAATCGTCAAGCTTCTGGCACCGGCTCCTAAATGGAGCCAGCACTAGAAGCTGCGGCTGTATATTATAGCTGACACCCGCCTCTAACACTGGCGATCGGAGATTCCTCCGATCGAGGGTGTTAACCCCTTGCACACCACAGTCATGCTTGACCGCGGCATGTAAGGAACATCACAAGTGAATCGGACCCCCCCCTCTGTGGCGCATACCAGGGGGGGTCTGCTGCTCCAACGGCAGCCCTGGGGCTGCGCAATCATCTCCCGGGAGACGGGTCCTGCCTTCTAGCAGGACCCCGCTGTAACACACTGTAATTCATCTGCATTACACTGTGTTATATGAATGATGGCTTGAACAAGCGATCAAAGCATCGCTTGTTCAAGCCAAATTGTTAAAAAGTAAAAATAAAACGTTAAAAACACTTAATAAAGTTTTTATAATAAAAAGAATTAATTAAATATTAAAGTGAAAGCCCCCTAAACAGAAACATTCCCTATACACATCTAGTAAAGTAAAAAAAACCCACAAAATTGCAAAAGAAGGTACATATTTGATATCGCCATGTCTTTAACAATCTGTACAATAACTCAGAAACATTATTGGACCCAGTTGTTGAACGCCTTGAAAACAAAACCCAAAACATTTGCCAAAAATGTAAATTTTTCACCAAATCCCTTTACAAAAAGTGATCCAAAAAAGTGTGTCAAAATGGTATCACTGAAAAGGACAACTCAACACATAAAAAATAAGCCCTAAACGAGCTCTCCCAATTAAAATATATTAAAGTTATATTTACTAAAAGATGGCGGTACAAAAAGATGGCAATACATTCAAGAGTTAATAAAATCTCATCTTCATGAAAGTTTTTTTTAAATATATACGTTGAGGGGTGCAGTTTTAAAAAGTGAAGTAAACTGTTCAAAGTGCAGTTTGCCTCACACATGTCCAGGGTTCACCACACAATGGAATACTAGTGCACCATGTTATCAGGTGCACCCTGCACTGTTCTGGAAGTGTGCACCATTTTTATTTTGGTGCACCTTTAATATTCAGCATGTGACACATGTGACTGTCGAGTTGTTGTATTAAATGTGTAGCAAACTCTGACTAAGCAGTACACACCTCTCTTGGTGCACATTTTTCTGTCTTGTCGGAGACAATGCAGCTAGGACACAAATTTGGCAAGAGATTCAACCTTTTTTTATGTGAAATTTTAGACAGAAAACTGACGCAGCTAGTTTAATATACCTGGGCCAGTGTTTTTTTACACAGCAACCCACTGAAGCCAGTCATGCACCGAAGATTAAAGTCACCTAAATCTCTTAATTTAACCTCTCACTTAACACATAGAAGGGATCAAATTGTATTTGGTGAGTTGTTTACAGACAAAACACAGCTGGCATGGCTCTAATGCAGTAGTTACATGGGGAACTGTATTTGGTTGGCACAACTCCCTATATGGTTTCTGTTAGTAGATTTAGTTTTTGAACGTGCTCTGCAGCATAGCTATGAAGCTATTTCAAATAACAATCAACAATAATAATTATTAGAAAGGATGCAGAATTTTTCATAAATTTTTTTTATTATTAAATATACACAAATACAAAATTCTAACATGATTTCAAAGTAAGCAGACTGGATCAGAACAATTTATAGTGAGATCACTTCAAAACTAACAAGGGGCTATTTAGTGTATGATAGCCCCACCCACCCCCAGCGCAGCCGCGCAGCCAGTGGTGGGCATCTGGTAGGTGGCGCATGAAAAGTCGCTGGCTCCAGCAGTGAGAACAATCCCCTGCTGCCATGAAATAATCGTGTATTGCTAGCAATTATTTTCTGCTCTTCATGCTGGAGGGGGCAGAAAGGGCAAAATAATCACATTTTTTGGCAATACACTAGCATTTGCTATTATTTCAGGGCTTCTCCGCCAGTGTTACATACAGACCCTATCTTGTATGTAACCCGGGGATTGCCTGTATATATATATATATATATATATATATATATATATATATAGATAGATAGCATTATTTTTTGATGAATAACGCTCGCATTAATTAGGAGCAGCACCTATAAAACTGGACTTCTTAAGTCTCTCCATATGTTCTCAGTAACTCACACACTTTTAAGCCACCAACACATCCCAGATCTCTTTCCACTCTCAGCTGAGCTCCCAATGACTATTTAAGGAAAGTGTTATCAAGAAATGTTAAACAAAACACAGACCCTCTCATCCCTTATACTTAAAATAACTATCCAGCTAAAAGCATGGATAAACAGATATAAATCAGGCAGTTTAGTTTCAGTGAATCATATTGATAGAAACAGACCTGTTCTCTCTTTCTGTAAACCATAGGTAAATTAGATATGTACCAGTGTTGTAATGATCTTTTATAGGGTGTCCTATGGCATATAGTAGATATGAAATATATGTTAGTCAAAGAAACTGAGCTATCAGGTGAATTAATATGCACTGATATGTATAAAGTGCTTGAAAACCAAACCTGTCAGAACATTGAAGGAACCATTGGAGTCCAAAAACTTTTTTAGCAGTGAGACTAACTGACTGATTAACACCCAGGATAAGTATCAGGAGTATTTATTTTATTGCTTTTATAAGGACTACCTTACAGGTTAAAAAAATAGATGCAATGATATATAATAAGAAATTATTGTTGTTATTTTCGCTTTATGTGACAATACAAAATGCTGAACACATGATTGCCTCCAGCAATTCTGTAATACAAATATGTAGGTAAACATCTGACAATTTATTTTTTTATTGTTTCTTTTTATAAAAATGCCTTTAAGATTGGCCACCATAAAAATATGTTGACCAGTCCTCAATGATGTTTAGAGAGAGCTCACTGGTTGCCGATGCAGAAGATACCTGCTGTTGGTAGAGATTGTAGCATGAAGCCCAAACACAGCACCTACAGAGCATTGACACCACCATATTGACCCGAATCTACCACGAGAGCTGGGACACTCTAGGAGTCTGCCAGGCAGGCACATTCTGCTTCCGGCAGACTGTAATAGGGAAGCAGTGGTAGAGAAACAGTATATTCGTAATATGCTGCAATACAGTAATTCTATAAGTAGTTAGGACTAGGACTCAAACACCTATATAAAAAGAAATAAACAAATAAAATCATAAACATGTTAGATATTTACAGATCCCAAAATGCTTATATTACCAAAAATATAACAATAATTATTCCGTACGATAAATGCTTTTAATTAAAAGTTTTAAAAAGTAATTTTAAAAAAACAGTGAAGACTTCTCATCCTACAAAAAATGACATCTTACTCAACAGTGCACACCAAAGTATTAAAAAGTTAAAGGTGTCATAATGTGGCTATGCATGGACAGTTTTTTCAGCAAAGTTTTAAAATATTTTTTTAAACGTATTAAAAAACCCCCCAAACTATATAAATTTGGAAACTCTGTGATCATGCTGACCTAAAGAGTAAAGGGGATATGTAATTTTGACCTCATAGTGAAAGCCATGAATAGCCCATAAAATGGCACAACTGTTTTTTTCTGCCATTTCTGCCTCATTTCTTCCCTGCTTCCAAGTACATTGCAAAGGGTATTTAAAAGTGTCAGTAGTAAATACAATTTGTACTGCACATAACAAGCCCAATACAGATGTTGGAAGGATCATAAGAAAGAATCTGGTATAGATCTGAGTCTTAATAAAGCATGTGAAGGTGGTTACAAATAATATTTAATTATTTAAATTTGTCTTCTGTACAATGTGACCAAGGTATTTCCTCCATTTTTCGCCAGCTTAGTATTACCTTTGTCAAGTTAGATCTGTGTATAGAGTTGGTTTGACTAAATACAACTTGTCTATTTAGGGTATTGTTTATCACATAACCTTTTGTCATTTATGGACAGAACTTTGCTTATGTGTATACCCCCTGGCCTGCAAAAAAGCTGTCCATTGAACATGAAGTCACCCTTAAAAATGCTGCTTACTGCTTACTGATCGCCTAACATCCTAGTAAAATAAAATAACATAAAAACATTTATGTCAACATAAAGCAGACATATAGTTAATGTTAAGAAGGTTAGACTGATTTGATGAATTTAAATTCAATTTTTTTTATAAATTAATGCAAAACATTTCAACCAAAATATACAACAAAATATAGGTGGTGCTCTGCAGTGGACATTACATTAAAGGGGGCTCTGAAGTGTACCTTTTTTTAAAAGGGGGCTCTGCAGTGGACATTACATTAAAGGGGGGGGCTCTGAAGTGGACATTACAATAAAAGGGGGCTCTGCAGTGGACATTTCATTAAAGAGGGGCTCTGCATTGGACATTACATTAAGGTGGGGCTCTGCAGTGGACATTTCATTAAAGGGGGGCTCTGTGGTTAACATCTTAACAATGAAGGGAGGCTGCTGGACATTTTATAAATGAGTAGTGGCTGCATTTCCCTCCCTAGGCTTATACTCCAGTCAATAATTTTTTTTTGTGGTATAATTAGGCACCTCAGCTTATACTCGTGTATGTACTGTATGTATATTGTTTTTCCTCAAAGTGAAAAGGCCAAAGACAGGGGGTATTATAATGTCCCCTTTTCTGTAGCCACTTCTTTTATAGACAGACAACAGAAAAGAAACACTGGGAGGGGCTACAGAGGGGGGCAGCTGCAGAAAACCGGCATTTTAGACTGAGAGCTGCTAGAAATGGCACATTATATGGCAGGGAGCATGTGTGACCGGCTTCCCTACCAATTCTGTGATCCATGGGTTCCCCAATTGACCCTGGATTCAGTTTTCAGTGTTCCCTGACCTACACCAGGACCACTCTGAAAAGTAGCAACTTTTAGTCCTCATTGCAATTAAATCCAGATACCTGAATGGTGGTTTAAAGGAAATCTACCATCAAAATCAGATCCAGGCACCATGACTGTGGTAATCTTCTTATATTTGTTATCCATGGAATCACTCCTTCTAAGATCAATTATTAAAATAATGCTAATAAGCCCCAAGGGCTACCATAGCCTCTGTGGTATGGCTTTACAGACTGATGCACTTTCTTTTGTGTGGTGAGTTTTTTGCAGAAACAGTCTGTAAAGCCAGTTCACAGAGGGGCTAAGGCAGCCCCTCAGACTCATTTACATAATTTTAAAACTTGATTTTAGAAGGAAGGAAGCCATTGAAAACAAATATAAGAATATTTCCATAGCCACAGTGTCTGGATCTATGAAGAACTGTCCATGGCTTGATTTTGATGGCAGATTTCCTTTAACCCCTTCCCGACATTTGACGTAATAGTACTGCATGGCGGGAGGTGACTTCCCGCAAAATGCAGTACTATTACGTCAAGCTTCTGGCGCCGGCTCCTGAACGGAGCCGGCGCCAGAAGCTGCGGGTGTCGGCTATATATTATAGCTGACACCCGCCTCTAACACCCGCGATCGGAGATTTCTCCGATCGCGGGTGTTAACCCCTAACACGCCGCGGTCGCGCTGACCGCGGCGTGTTAGAGGCATTTAAATTCAATTACATGGCAATCGGACCCCCCCGCGGCGCTTACCGGGGGGGTCCGCAGCTCCGATCGCAGCCCCGGGACTGCCGGTGCCCGGGGCTGCGCGATCTTCATCCGGAAGCCGGGTCCCTGCCTCCTGGCAGGACCCGGCTGTAAGACACTGAGCATGCGCAGCATGCTCAGTGTCTTACATTACACAGTGCAATACATCTGTATTGCACTGTGTAAGCTGTAAAAGAGCTTGAACAAGTGATCAGAAGATCACTTGTTCAAGCTAAGATGTTAGTAAATGTAAAAAAAGTAAAAAAAATAAATAAAGCTTTTTTTTAAATAAAAAGAAATAATAAAAGAAAGTGAAAGTCCCCCCAAACACCACATTTCCCTTTACACAAGTAATAAACTATAAAAACACTAAATCACAAAAAAAACCCACTTATTTGGTATCGCTGCGTCCGTAACAATCTGTACAATAAATCCTAATCATAATTGGACCCGCTCGGTGAACGTGGTAAAAAAAAAAACCCAAAAACTTGCCAAAAATTAAAACTTTTTATCAAATTGCTTTACAAAAAATGTTCTAAAAAGTGATCCGAAAAAGTTACAATCACAAAAATGATACCAATGAAAAGAACATCTTGTCACGCAAAAAATAAGCTTACAACCAGCTCCGTCAACCAAAAAATACTATAGTTATGCCGGTATAAAAATGGCAATACTAAAACAAATGCAATTTTTTCTATTCTAGTTTTCCTTCAATAAAATTGGACAAATATAAAATAAACTATATAAATGAGGTATCACCGTAATCGTAGTGATCCGTAGAATAAAGATAATATATTATTGTTATGCTACAGTGAACACCCCCCAAAAAAAATGCTAAAAATCCAAAACAAGAATTGATGATTTTATTTTCCTCCACACTTAAAAAGTTAATAAAATTGCTTCAATAAGCTAAATACCCACTAAAATGAAGTTTTTTTACAGTGCATCTCGTCTCGCAAAAAATAAGCCCTTATTTGTCTAAATTGCTTAAAGGGGTTATCCGGGTTTAATTTTTTTTTTATGGCCGGGCTGGGGAGGGATAGTTAAACATAATAAACATGGACTTACCTCCTCCGGCGCCGCCGATGTCCCGCGCCGCGGTCACTTCGTTCCGTGCCCCTGTAAACAAACAGGGGCACGGAACCCGCGCACAGGGAGCTTCCGGTCCGCGTTGTGGACGGCTCCTCCCATCCGTCCCTATCTCTCAGCGTTGTAAGCGCTGGGAGATGGTGCGCATGGGAGCTTCCGGCCGGCCGGAAGCTCCCTGTGTGCACTGTTAGTGAAGCTGGCGCACGGAGAAGACGGGCCGCGGCGCGGGACATCGGCAGCACCGGAGGAGGTAAGTACATGTTTATTATGTTTAAATAGCCCTCCCCAGCCCGGCCATAAAAAAAAAAATTAAACCCGGATAACCCCTTTAAAAAATAAAGATTTGTATAGCCTATTCCCAACGTGCGTTGTTATAGAACGGTGTGGCGGGTAGTGACTTGCCAACACGGTTCAGACACAGTGATCGGGGCAAGATGGCGGCTGTTCCTGACGGCCATCCATCCTGCCCCATGGAACAGAAGGGTTACGTCCCACCCACATGATCGCTGCTATTGGCTCATCAATTCAGACCAGCCAATAGCAGCGAATTTACTTATGACGTCAGTAATACCGATCACCATGTCTGTAGACACGGTGATCGGGGCAGGGTGGCGGCTGTTCCTGACAGCCACCAATTGTGCTTTGCGGTCCAGAGGGGTTTTGTTTCCCCCCTCTGTCCATGTTTGCCGCTATTGGCTGGTTGATTTGGTCCAGCCAAAAGCAGCAGTATTCGTCACAATGGGCATCGCTAGGGTGAATAAGAGCAACACTTGGCGATAATTTCCCTACGAAAAAACGAAGATTTGGTACAAAAGCGCTGGCCGTACACATTGTAGAGATGATGCTGTACAACTCTTACGAGCTGTTCCAATGTGCAGGTCCTGCCTTATCATTTCTCCGTTTTCAAGAGGAAGATATTAGGAAACTAATATTGGGACAAGAAGGACGGGGCCCCAGTACCTCTGGTTTAGATGTTCCTGTGTTTTGCCAGGACAGAATTTTCCCGGTGAATTCTGCTGCTTGTAAAGGTAGGACTCACTAAAGAGTCTGTTCCAAAAGAGGAGTTAGGATGGACACTACATACTACTAATAGACCTGCGACACCTCCAGAGTGACAAAAGTTTAGATGGTCCCCTGGTCTATTCTACCTCCTTATACGCAACACATTCACAATTCACGCCTAACCTGTTGTGAATTAATTTTCGGTAAAATTAATAATTGTAACAACTGTTAGGTCCCATTGCTCCCTATACCCCTCCATTATTTCATAAGGGGCGCCATATAACGGGCACTGAACTCTCCAGAAATAATTGCAATTTCCATCTTGGACTGCATTGCACATCATATTTGGAAACCCCCATATGTTCAAAATGCTCATTTCACCACGTGTATTACCCTACACCACATATTACACCTTGCTAAATTCCCCAAGGGGTGTACATTCAACAATTAGGGTCACTTTTTGGGTTTTCCTCTGTTTTGGTACCACTACGGCTCTCCAAATGTATCCTGACACATGTGAAGGATTTCTGTCAAATTTGGCCAACGCCCCTCTTTCCCTTCTGAGCTTCACTGCGTACCCATACAACATTTTATTTGCATGTGTGGGGCAATTTTATACTCGGGAGAAATGCTAGTACACATTTTTGGGGGTTGTTTCATCTTTAATGCCTTATGGGATACAAAAATTAGCCGTAAAAGTGACTTTTTTGGGAAAATGTTCATCTTTTTCCTTTTAGGGACCTAATTGAAACAAACACCTGTAGGGGAAAATACACATATTACACCTTGCTAAATTCTCCAAAGGGTGCACTTTCCAAAATGGTGACACTTGTTGGGGTTCCCCTCTGTTTTGGTACCACTAGGGCTTTCCAAATGCCTCCTGACACATGTAAAGGATGATTGTCAAATCTGGCTTCTAAAAGGCCAAAGCCCCACTTTCCCTTCTGAGCCCTACTGTGCACCCATACAACACTTTATATGCAAAAGTGGTGCAGTTCTGTGATTAGGAGAAATAGTTTTACACATTTATGGGGGTTGTTTCATCTTTTATCCCTTGTGGCTTACAAAAATTTGGGGTAAAAGTGACTTTTTTGAGAAAATTTTCACCTTTTTTCCCTTTTGGGGCCTAATTGAATCAAACATCTGTTGGGGGAAATACACAAATTACACCTTGCTAAACTCTCCAAGGGGTGTACTTTCCAAAATGGTGTCTCATGTTGGGGCTTTCCTCTGTTTTGGTACCATTATGGCTCTCCAAATGCATCCTGTCACATGAAAACTTTTTTAGCCATATTTGCCCTCCAAAAACGAAACAACGCTCTTTCCATTCCAAGTGCCCTCCTGTGTCCGTACAGCAGGGTACAGTGACAAAATGGGTATTGGCATACTCAAGAGGAATTGCCCTCAACATTGTAAAATGCATTTTCCTTTTTAACCCATTGTGAAGGTGCAAATTTTAGTGTTCAATGAATCTATAGTAAGATAAAATTACATTTCTGTAATTTCACTTTCATTTATCTTTCACCCTCATGAAACGCTCATAGGGTTAACAAAATTCCCAAAGGTTGTTTTGAATATTTTGAGGGGTGTAGTTTCTAAAATGGTGTCATTTGTGGGGGTCTCTTGTCATGTGGGCCTTATAAAGTCACTTCTAACTAAATTGACCCTCCAAAAGTAGGTTTTGATGATTTTCGTGAAAATCTGAAAAATTGCACCTAAAGTTATAAGCCTCCTAACATCCTAAAAAAAGGAAAAGATTTTTGAAAAATGATGCCAAGTTAAAGCAGACATATGGAAAATGTTAGTTATCAAGTTATTTTAGTGATATGACCAACTTTCCAAAAAGTAGAAAATTTTGAATTTGGAAAACATTGTTTTTTTCAAAATTTTTGCCAAATTTCCATTTATTTCATTAATAAATACTAAACATATTGATTAAATTTCTCAACCAACATGAAGTACAATGTGTCACGAAAAAACAATCTCAAAATCAACTGGATATGTTAAAGTGTTCCAAAGTTATAACCACTTAAATAGACACATGTCAGATTTTAAAAAATGGGCCGTGTCAGGAAGGTGAAAAGTGGCTTCAGCGTTAAGGGGTTAAAACTTATTGAATTATTGATGAATTTTACCAAAACGTGATTCCCCCTTTCAAAAACATACAGAGCGATGCCAATATTGTTATAAATTCCCTTTTCTTTAAAGAGTTATGGCATTTTCTGTTCTGCAGCTACTTGTTAAAAATCTTCAGCTGCAGTGAATTGGCAGAGAATAACCTTTTTCTTGTATCTGTCCAGAAGCTGTGGTTGCCCTCAGCTCCCATGATACCTTGTGTTCTCTCATTCAGTAATTTAGCAGCAAATTCAGTGAGATTCCTACATGTAAATCCTCTAAACACTGTATATTGTACATACAAGACATATATGGTGACTAGCCTGGCAGCTGTGATAACACGGATAAGAATGTAATAAGCAGTAGAAACTAGCAGTGAAACAGTAACATGAAGTATATAGTCCTGTTTAAACACTAAGGGTTAATAGTTTCTCTGCACTGTGAGAGTAGAAAGTGGGGCAGTGGGTGCTGAGGAGTCAATGACACAACATGAGATGCATAGAAAGACAGAAAGTTCTGCAGTGGTACAGACTGGAATAGAGGCACTGATACTGCAGAAGGGAGATCTTTTACTTCACTATTCTTTGAAGGAGACTTTTGCATCCAAACCACTGAACACACTCAGCTCTGATACATACACAGACAGCACTGTCACATGACCTTCGGCTCTTCCCTCCTCTTTGAGCAGGGAGCAGCAGCCTCCAATCTTTTAGCCTGTATCTGTAAACAAGTAGACAAAATTATAAGAGAAATTAGCACAGTCAGGTGACACAGCAAGAGCAGATCCAATAACCTGAAGAGTATAGCAAAGACAGTGCTAATCAAGATGATAGGCAAGGTTGAGATAATTCTGGAGTTCTGCTTCAAGGTTGAATACTGCCTGCAACACTAGGATAATAGCCTTAAGATTATCCAAAATTCAACAACCAAACCAAACCACAACTTAGCTTCTGTAGTATGGTTAGGGGATAACTAAGTGCTCTGTGTAAAAAAGTTTCCACCATGTGCAGAGTTAATATCCATGTAAAAGCCAGTGTATTATCCAATATTGTAATACTAACACCATAGAACATGCTATGGGCATGGCTATAGAGATTGCACAACGATAAGTCACCACTCTGCTTTGAAATCTGAGGGTATCCAAAGGATACCCTGCCACATAAGAAGATAGAAGTTTTATAAAGGTATCTGATTTTGGCCTTAGTAAAGATTTTGTATTAGGGTCATAAAGGTTTTCCCTTATAACTATTAACATGAAGAATACAGCCAAAAGAATGTACCATTATGTACTAATAATTGTCAATGGCACAATCCATTAAAAAAGATCTTAACAATTAAAAACTTACTTTATGCAGTTAAATGGAACTGGTATACACAGGCGGTTTCCGGGTTACGTACAAGATAAATTCTGTACGTTTGTTCTTTAAAGGAAACGTACCACCATGGATCTACCCAGGGTCGGTCTGGCCCGCCGGGGGGCCGGTGAATCCCCCGGTGGGCCCCGACTCCTGTCACTATGGCATGGGCCTTTAATGGAGGCTGCTCCTCTACTACTAACAATAGTACTTGCATCATTCAGATGCAAGTACTATTGCTTACAGCGCCGCGCAGGACGTCCTGTGCGGCGCTGCTGTGACACAGGAAGCCCTTGCTAGCGCTTCCTGTGTCACTACCACAGAAGCAGCCTGGAGGAGCCAGGGGAAGGAGGAGAATCCCCGCCCACCAGCCCGGGCCTGCTGCACAGAGGAGACAGCTCCATCCACTGCCATGATGCATCCCCTGCCTGACCTGGACCTGCTGCTGGATATCAGGTAAGTGTAATGTGTATATGTGTGTGTCTTCCCTGTGTATGTGTGTTTTGTCATATGTATATATGTACAACATGTCATGTGCTTGTATATAGACTGATAACATGTAATAGCTGTATATATAGGTGTAATGTGTTCTATATGTGTGTATATAATGGTATAGGTGTATATATATTTATATATGTATGTGCATATACAAGTTTTACATGTGATATATGTATATGTGTGTATATGCAGGTATACCATGTAAAGGGTGTAAATATAGGTGTAATGTGTGTGTATATTTATATATAGTGATTGCTGGGGGAGCTGTATACAGTGATTGCTGGGGGAGCTGTATACAGTGATTGCTGAGGGAGCTGTATACAGTGATTGCTGGGGGAGCTGTATACAGTGATTGCTGGGGGAGCTGTATACATTGATTGCTGGGGGAGCTGTATACAGTGATTGCTGGGGGAGCTGTATATAGTGATTGCTGGGGGAGAAGCTGTATACACTGATTGCTGGGGGAGAAGCTGTATACACTGATTGCTGGGGGAGAAGCTGTATATAGTGAATGCTGGGGGAGAAGCTGTATATAGTGGTTGCTGGGGGAGAAGCTGTATACACCGATTGCTGGGGGAGAAGCTGTATACACTGATTGCTGGGGGAGAAGCTGTATACACTGATTGCTGGGGGAGAAGCTGTATATAGTGGTTTCTGGGGGAGAAGCTGTATACAGTGATTGCTGGGGGAGAAGCTGTATACAGTGATTGCTGGGGGAGTTGTATACAGTGATTGCTGGGGGAGCTGTATACAGTGATTGCTGGGGGAGCTGTATACAGTGATTGCTGGGGGAGCTGTATACAGTGATTGCTGGGGGAGCTGTATACAGTGATTGCTGAGGGAGCTGTATACAGTGATTGCTGGGGGAGCTGTATACAGTGATTGCTGGGGGAGCTGTATATAGTGATTGCTGGGGGAGCTGTATACGGTGATTGCTGGGGGAGAAGCTGTATATAGTGATTGCTGGGGGAGCTGTATACAGTGATTGCTGGGGGAGAAGCTGTATATAGTGATTGCTTGGGGAGCTGTATATAGTGATTGCTGGGGGAGCTGTATATAGTGATTGCTGGGGGCTGTATATAGTGGTCTCTGGGGGAGCTGTATATAGTGATTGCTGGGGGAGAAGCTGTATATAGTGATTGCTTGGGGAGAAGCTGTATACAGTGATTGCTGGGGGAGAAGCTGTATACAGTGATTGCTGGGGGAGCTGTATACAGTGGTTGCTGGGGGAGAAGCTGTATACAGTGATTGCTGGGGGAGAAGCTGTATACAGTGATTGCTGGGGGAGAAGCTGTATACAGTGATGGCTGCAATAGTACTAGATGCGGCCGGAAGCGGCTGCTTGAGTACTATCACTGATTGTGCGCGCAGCACTCAAACATTAGATGCCGGAGGGAATGGCAGCATGTATGGGGCGGGGCCTTAATAAAATATGGAGGGGGGGGGGGTGGCAGTGTGCACGGGGAGCCTTAATAAAATATGGAGGGGGGGGGGGGGTGGCAGTGTGCATCAGGGGCCTTAATAAAATATGGAGGGGCGGTGGCTGTTTGTTTGGGCGGCCTTATTAAAATCTGGGGGGAGGGGCAGTGTGTATGACATTGTTTTATCCAGGTGACATTATACTGTAAGTAACTGTGGTATTTTTAGGGTCGCAGTGAGGGGGATCTGCCTCCCAGAGCTGAACACATCTGCCAGAAAATTCTGCAACCAGATTTTACGATGATTCTGGATGTGAAGGAGAAGACAAGTCACTTGTAAGGTAGAAGATGCTACTTCTTCCTGTGTCCGATCAGTATTGTAGTCCCTGACTTACCTTCTAGTGTGAGACGCTCTCATCTTATGTACTGTAATATCTATAGGGTCAAAGAGACAGGTGTGACTTGTCTATGTGATGCGGGGACACCAGAGTAGGGTTATTGTCATCAGTTGGTGCAGTGCAAACACTTACGTCCCTAACCATAGCTCTGGACACCAGGGGTAACTCTTATACTATCCCTAACCACAGCATAGCCACCAACAGAAAGCCCCGGAAACCAGGGGTAACTCTTATACTATCCCTAACATTAATGCCTTGAGGTGAAGTCACCCCTGCAGCCCCTGTACACAAACCAAGAGCCGAGCTCTAGCAGAGAGGGAGGGAGGGAGAAAGGGATTAGCTTATCCTTTGCTTCACTGCCCCCGCTAGTGCTTACAAATTTCCTCATCCCATAATATTTATATGTAGTAGTAGGTGGGCCCCCAAAATCAATTTAACTGGTGGGCCCCAGGCACCCCAGTCCGACCCTGGATCTACCTATTAAGGTAGATCAGGTGGTAGGTGCCTCTATTGTACGTGAGGATAGCCCTTTTAAGGGCTAATCCTCACGTCCCTGTGTCTTTTTAAAACTTAAATTGTGGCAATATTCAAATTTCCTAAAGAAGCTACTGGGGCGTGGAGTAGACGGAGCTGAGGATACATGACGTTGCTACTCCATGCCCCAGTAGCCTCTTGCATTCCACCTACCCTGACATCTTCAGCCCACAGCTCCTGGTAGCTGCGCACACTGGGTTTTATGCATGCTCAGTAGCTCCGGCTTCAGAGCCGAGACCACGCAGCGGGCTTACTGTGTTCTGTGCATTCGCAGAACCCGGCTTCGCAGACGACTGCGCGCAGCTACCAGAAGCTGCCCGCTGAAGATGACAGGGTGGGCGGAACTCAAGAGGCTACTGGGGCATGAAGTAGCCGCGCCGTGTAGCCTCAGCTCCGGCTACCCCAAGCCCCAGTAGCTTCTTTAGGAAACTTAAATTTTACCACAATTTAAGTTTTAAAAAGATACTGGGACATGAGGATTAACCCTTAAAAGGGCTATCCGCACCTACAAAAGAGGCACCTACTTTAATAGGTAGATCCGTGGTGGTAGGTTTCCTTTAAAGCACATCTACTACCAGGATGGAGGATTGTCAATAAAACATTTATTAAGGTCATTTACTAAGGGCCCGATTCGCGTTTTCCCGACGTGTTACCCGAATATTTCCGATTTGCGCCGAACGAAAACCCGACGGGGCGTGGCCGAACGAAAACCCGACGGATTCGGAAAAACCGCCGCATTTAAAAAAAATAATCTGTCGCGGAGCTTGCACTTACCTTCACTCAGCCCGGCTCAGTGAACTCGAGCGTTCCGATGCTTTTGACGGCGGAGGAACTACCTTAATGAATCCCGGCCGGACCCGAATCCACCACAGAGAACGCGCCGCTGGATCGCGAATGGACCGGGTAAGTAAATCTGCCCCATTGACATACTGGTGTGTGCCGGCTCTGCCAGGATCTGCGCTAGTTTAAGCTTTCTATGCTCTGTTTTTTAAAAAAAAAGACTTTTAACCTTATGCAAATGAGCCTGAGGGGCTCCATGCTCCATTAACATCTATGGTTTCCTGGAGCCCCTCAGGCTCATTTGCGTAATTAAAAACAGAGCATAGAAAGCTTAAACAAGCACTAATACTGGCAAAGGGGGCACACACAAGCATGTCAGTGTGCTGTGTTCGCAATCCTTCATTGTGGTGGTAGATGCCCTTTAAGTTGAATTTGTATGTAAGTTGGAACTGCATATTTTAGAATTGTAACCCCAGCCAAAAATGTTTTGGTCTCTGTGACAATTTGATTCTAAAAATGTTGGATTGTCATAAGAACCAGGATTGACAATAAAGCTTAATTGCAGACACCTTTGATAACTGTTATAGCTGTTTATTGTAGACTAAGGCTAATGTAGAGTAAATTTCCAACATCTAGAGGTCTGCTTGTAACTAGGGGTCTTCTGTAAGTCGGGTGTTCTTAAGGAGGGGGAAGTCTGTATTTTTATTCCTTTGCAGTCTTGATGCAGGCATCACATGGTGATTACTGTCAAAACAGGTCAGATTTAGATAGAAATTAGACATTAATACCATTAGACTTACAGACACAAGATAACATCAAACTGTAAATTTATTCCCAAAAAAGGAGGCAGTGTTTAGCAAGTTAAATCCTCCAAACCCTCATATTATAAGCGTTCCTTCTCACATCCTAATCCCTGCTGTATTAAAGTAAATAGCAAGTGTCAGCTGTTAAAGTCTCAGGAGTGTAAACTGTAAGTCAAATTCCTCTATTTGAAGACTATGGTCACAAAATATACCAGTGTGATCAAGGAAACCTCATTTGTTGGATTAACCAATCATTGGACCGCTGGGTTCCTACTTAAGAAACTGTGACATTCAATCTAATGAACAGATAAATTAAAAGTTTAGGTTATGTTTTAAAAATGTATAAGGTAGGTGTATATATAATGGATATGTAGGTAATTTTTTTTACACTGTTAGGCCCCATGCACACTTCCGCATCATGACAGAAAAAAACTGTCAGATAGCTCATAGGCATGCATAGCATGTGGCACGGTGCACATATTTGACTCACTGCACCATGTCTAAACTGGCTGGCCCCACCGCAAAACATAGAGAAGGTCCTATACCTGCCCGGATTACGGCACCACCTCTTGGCTTCCTCCTTCTCCGGTTGGCCTGCTGCTCACAGTGCACGTCCGAATGACCATGGCATGTAAGGGTCTTCCCCCTAAGGATGCCCCCCCAACGCCGTTTACCAGGGATCCAATCCTCTTCAGGGCAGCCCCGAGGTCTGCCAACTACCCCAAATCATTGCTGGTTCAAGTTCACGTTTTGTATACAGTAAAGAAAATAAGTTTAAAACATTAAAATAAAAAATAAAGAAAATTTAAGCCCCTAAAATATAACCAAAAAATAAAAACGTTATGCCTCTGAAAAGATGATGATGCTAAAATTTACAAGATTACCTCCAAATTAGTTTTTATTCAGTAAAATTGGGAAAAATTAAAAATCCATATAAATTAGGTATCTACATAATCATGGCATCCAATAGAATAAAAATAACATATTTTTATGGTATGGTGAAAGGTCAAAAAAAAAGAAAAAAAATCTTACCAAAAATTGATGATTGTCATTTCCTCCACAAACAAAGAATTAATAAAATCTCATCAATTAGCTATGGATGCCCCACGAATCTGCACCTTGCCTTGGCCACCACCACAGACAAAATCGTGCCTGTGGAGCGACCTGGCACAGCAAGTCGAATCCGCTTTGCAGTGGGCTCTGGTGAAAACCGCGTACCACTTATGCTCCCAGGTGTCCGCTTACGTCATCGTCCATAGTGATTCAGGGGGTCCACTACCCCTGAATCCTGACACCGGCCAGATTTGAAAAATGGGACTGTGTCCTTCAGGACGAAATAAGTCCTGAAGGGGTTAAGTGGTTACAGATATACATACCATTGATTATTTTTGAGAGGCTGGATGGCTGGATTCTAACCCCTCAAAGTTGGTTGGAATGGTGTCAACCTAGGCAAGTTCCTACTCTAGACTACTTGATGTCCTGGCCCTAGTTTCAACCGTGTGTCCTGGGCCCAGAGCCACTGTTCCACTTTCCACAATTGGGAACTTCTAAAGGTGGAGGAAATATATTTTAAATAAATGGAGGTTTTAGTACAGGCCGCACCTGTCACATGAAAATCGACAGATTTTTGTCCACTTGAAGTATTGAGAGACCCAATAAGTACCCTTACAGACTTTTCTGGCCTCATGTTTTTTATTTACTAACCAGAATTCTCCCTATAGTGTCAATGGGCAATCCACTCCGGACAAAGAGATCCACATGTACATATGTTTCTATTGTCCCTGTATTATAAACTTCTGAAAACGGCCTTAGAATCAATTTCCCTCTTGATGCTCATGGGCTGAGTCGTCTTCATGCATTCCGTATGTTTGCTGCAAATGATGGTGCTTTCACCAATCATGGGTATTAGTCACTCAGATGCTACAGGCAAAGCTGCCCATGGCATTTAATTGCTGGCAGCACATAAGTGCCACCACATTGCCTCGGATCGTGGACACACATGGTCTTATCAGGGGTGGCCATCCCCAGGAGTCTGTGATTATCCCAACCCAAAGAATAAATGTGAGAAAGAGGTGAGAGGAGAGGTGTCTTTTAGGTCCCACAATTCTTGCTCAAATCATTATCAGGATTTCCCTTTCCTTTTTTAATGGTATTGGTGTTTTCAGATGTTGATATCATTGCAAGCTGTGATAAAGCATGAAGCAATAAGTTAGAAATAAGTTAATGCTTAAATTAATATGTTGCAACTGTAATAAAGTGGATTTTGGGTTGCCGTTAATGTATACGTCCTATAAAAGGGGTGCCATCTCTGATAAAGAAGATTAAAGAAGGAGATACCAGTGCTATATTGCATTGGCACTTCCCAAGTTGTCTATGTACTTTATCTTCATGAGATTACTTTATTTCTCCTAACGCTATGTATAAAAAATAAATGCTTGTTTAATGCACCCACATTTTTCTCACATCTGCAGAACAGTCTCTATGTAGAGGTGAAGGTGTTAAGCACTTAGCCGCTTTCTCAGAGGCACCCCACACTCCCTACACTGCAAACTCTCATACATTTGGGGCCTGACCTATCCAAATCTCTTAAAATCAGCACTGAGGAGTGCACGTGCTGCAGCTTTTCCCGAGGCCTTGCAATAAAATATTTACAGCGTGTTAGTGTGCTCTGGTGTCCTCATCCGAGAACGCTTATGAATATTTGAAATTTGTTAAAACATTGGCATGAGGACCGCATTAGATCACAAAAACCGAACCTTGTCCAGTGGGTGCCCTGCTTCTTTCTTTTTCTTTTTGCACTCAATATTAATTAAACTTTCTTAGCTATTCTGAGGCTTACCGTATTTCAATGTTTTAGTTAAATCTTATTTAGACATTAATTCTAAACAAATTTCATGGGGATTGCTAGCTCTAACAGAGCGCACAGTTGTAATCGTAGGATCTACCACTGTGGACATTTTTAATTTTGGAGTTTCTTAGGAATTGTTTGGAAAACTTTTATGTGTTCTAAACATAATAAAAAGTTTTGTGCCACAATGGACATTTATCTTCCTAGCCACAGGATAGGTGATAGGTATATGATCACAGAGGTCCAATTGATGGGACTACTACCGATCAGGAAATGAGTATTCTGTGTGCTTTCTACAGTGGATGAATTTTTAGAGGAGATGTTTGAAAAAAATCAAGTGGTCTCATGCACCCTGCGCAATTCAGTGTATGCTGATGGGCTGAAGGAAACTGCTCAGCTCTAGTATCTGCATAAATACTTATGGAAGGCAGGAAATATACAGGACACTCAGTTACAGGAAAGAGTGGAACTTTACTATGTACTATGGGTCACAAGTATGTTAGTATTTTACAGCAAAAGGTTCTATACATATTTTCCCCATTAATTTAGTTAAATAAGCATTACATTTTTTTTACTTATTTCAAGATGTAATACAATATATTAAGGTATCAGTGGGTAAAATCCCTATGAAATCCCTTTTACATGACATCTACCATCAGAATACCTTATGGTAGATGATTACCTATTACTTACCTCCCTGTCCCATCCCCACCTGTAGGGAGCTTCATTTCCTAAAACTTTGCATGGCCACATTTCTGTTAGACCCCACATTACATAGTAGCCCCTACCCTCAGTAATAGCCCTCCACTTGCTAACAGACCCCCACACTCAAAAATAACCCACTCTCACACACTAATTTCACACTCACCAACAGCCCCAAACATAATAATATAACTAACATACATAATAATAACTTATAGCCTCCCCCTACTCTTATAATTACCTCTCTTCACTCGTGATTGTCCTATTCTCCTCTGTCTGCAGGACGGGATGCGGTGACGTCACTACACAATGCCTCCTGCTCCAGGCTGCTATAGTGAGCTGCAGACGCAATGTAGTGATGCCAGCGCCTCCAGTACAGCTCACTACTCCACAGAACTGCCGCATGGGCTCTGTGGTAGAGCACAATGCTTGGCATAATGCTCCACTACAGTAATAATCTCTAGGAGCAACCAGAGGATGCAAATAGAGATGACAGTGGAGCAAACCAACAGACAACATCCGGGGCTCCAGCCAAAAGATCTGGGGCTTGTGCCCTGGATCTTTTGATATATTGACGTCCCCTGTGCCTGTTTTCCATAGATAGGCAAAAATGTTGTGGGCTTACAAGTAATATACAGTGGTATACCAATAATCAAAAGACCACAGTTTCTATTCCTGGAGTATTACAGAGGTGTCACGGGTTCCCCTGCGACACATATCCCGGGTCGCAGGCACACCCATGTACCTCTGTGTGCCCCAGCATGCAACTCACCTTTCTCGCCTCCAGCGGTGGACTCCGCGATGCCCCCGCTCCGGCGGGCGTGTTCCCATCTCATAGGGTGCGAATGTTAGCTCTGTAAAATTTAAAGGGCCAGCAATCTGATGATTGGCACTGGACAGCTGCCTACCCTGGTAGATTCCAGCCCCTTCCTGTGACCCCTGCCAGATCCTTGTGCCTCATAGCCTTAGAGAAAGCTTTCCAGATGCCCTGTGCGATTATCCTGATTTCCCGCTATGACCTGGATTCTGTTCCTGACCTTGCTCCTGTGATGCCCGTCCTGACATTCCGCTACGTCCCGACTCTGATCTTGTGCTGCCTGTCTTGACCTTCTGCCTGTCTCTGACCACGCTTCTGCCTCACGATTCTGTACTTCGCCTTGGCCGCCACCGCAGGTAAAGTTGTGCCTGTGGAATGGCCTGGTGGAACCACGCCGCAGCAAGTCCAACCCGCTTTGTAGCAGGCTCTGGTGAAAACCGAGTGGTATATAGACTCTGGTCCCAGTTGTCGGCTTACAGGGGGCTGGTAGTTTTATAGGGGAAACATTGCGGTCTATGGGGGATGTATGAACAGCTGCAAGCTTACGGCCGTATATATACGTCCCCCGACGGTCGTGTGAATTCAGTGTTAGTTTGCTCATGAAGAGAATGCATAACTTGATGTGTTTTTGTTATTAAGGATGAAGTACAGTAATAGATGTTTCTAGAAGACATTGGGGATTATTTACTAAGGGTCCTGCGGCCGCATTCCCGTCCGGTTTTCCAAAATTCTTGGGGATCGCGCCGCTGGGACAGGGATTTAGAAGGGGGGGCTGGTCCGCTGGACGATCCGACAGATTCAGACTAAGCGTGGGAGTTAACTTTTAAATTGTGTCGCACGACAATGCACTTACATACACCGGGAGGAAGAAGGTGAACTCCAGTGGACCTGAGCGGGGAGTGATACATGCAGGATATCAGGCGCACAATCTAAGGTAATCGCGGCACAGTGCATGATCGTCGGACATTCCAGATTGGAGTTTGGGACATTGACGGGTAAGTAAATGTGCCCCACTATCTCTTGTTTTCTTTTGTCAGCAAAGCCATACGCAGTTAAGATAACTTTTCTAGTGCCTTATCAATGTTCTATTCTTGTAGGTTGGCTTGAATGTTCTAAATAGTATATTTCATTGCTTGTTAGTAAGCAATCTAAAATTGAACCTACCGGGGTCACAAGACAAGTCAGACAAGATAAACTGAGAATGAGAGATGTGAACTAGCTTTGTAGCATCTAGAATGATGGTTATTTATAGGATAGAAACAGCAGAAAATAGCCTTATCAGATAGTGATTGGTTTCTTTTGCAGTATAACAGCACTTGCTGCTGGGAAAATCAGCATGCCAGAACTTATTGGAATGTGTCATCATTTAAAAAAGTATATTGTATAAAAAGGTAAACTATAAGTTGTACGGTTGTAGTTATGAGGTCCACAATATTGATGAAGTGCAGTCAATGACGTCATTGTTACCATATTACAAAAGGTTCTCCAGTGTGAGGACATCATCAAACAATCCTTAGATTTCAACTTCCTACACAGTTTGTTTTTGGAATAAGTTAAGGAAACAGGGAATATTAGGACTATCGACACTTCTACCCAATTTTGAGGTTATCAGTAGATTTTCACTTCATAACTTAAAAAAATTATAAATCTATATTTATATAGCGCTATCATATTCTGCAGCACTTTGCAGATCATTGGGTATATATACAAACGAAAAAAAATTACAGAGAAATAACATGGTCAAAGAATAAGGGCCCTGTTTACAGGAAATCTATGATTAAGAAGCGGTGACACGTGCAGGTACCATGGTCAAACCATTCTTTATAAGGGATCAGAATAAATAAATAATGCAGCATGAGCCATCACCAGTGGTCGTCTATATGTACAGACACGGAGTGAATGCTCATGCAAGGTATAATGACATCATGAGCTAACGGATTATATAAAGCAGAGGAGTAACCAATGAAAATATATAAGTCCTGGAGATGTGAGGAGGAGGTTCTGAATATTAAAGATACTGGGGCACATATAGTAAGGGCATTGCACCAGTTTTCTGTAGGACTCTACACATTCTTTTTAGTGCAAACTGTTTGTACAGGTATTTAAGAAGAGTCTGCCCCACATTTGTGTCGCACGTGACCCTTTTGTGACGGCGTGGCTCTACTAGGCATCATGCAACACAAATTAGGTGGAGTTCCGGTTCTCAGTCGGACCGTGCGCCAGATTTATCATGAAAAGTCTGACAGAATTATGTTGCACGCCCCATCTTAAAGGTGAACCACAAAAAAGTTGGTGCACTCTGTCGGGGCAATGCAGGGGGAGCCAGATTCATGAAAAACGTGGTCCAGAAATCTGGTACCCTCTGCACACTACATGGGAAAACTGAATTTAGTGCAGTTTGCACTTTTGTTTGTAAATGTGCTCCACTAATCTTATATTGCTGAAGGGCACAAGTAGGGTATTAAATTAAATCCCAGTAATTTGCTATAAAAACCTTATAACACTGCTATAAAGCAGATTACTGACTGATTACCTGTGTCCTATGTAACACAATCATCAACTGCCATGGCTTTCAGATGTACAGGCAGTCCCCGGGTTACATACAAGATAGGGTCTGTAGGTTTGTTATTTTATCATTGTAACCCCCGCCAGAACTTTTTTGGTCTCTGTGACAATTGAATTTTAAAAATGTTGGGTTGTCATAAGAATCAGGATTAATAATAAAGCTTAATTACAGGCATCTCTGATAACTGTTAGAGCTGTTTATTGTAGCCTAGGACTAAAGTACAATAAATTACCAATATGTAAGTCAAGTGTTTTAACTAAATCCACAAAAGAATTCATAGGGGGACAGGCTCTATCAATTAGCGACCATTCAGCTTGAATGGACACTTATTGTAGCTAGTACACAGGCAGGGGGCTAACATGCCCCCCACCCAGTGGCGTAACTAGGAGAGACAGGGTCCCCTAGCAGGCTACTGCATGGGGCCCCCCTTCCCACTTAAAAAATATACATATTAGTATACTCACACATGTGAGTTACAATCACAAATAAATACACTCATGTGCATATACACATACATACAGTGCCATATGCAACATACTCACATATAGTTTATACAGACACCTTATACACATCACAGATACTGCATATATACATCACAGTATATGTTATATACATATTATGCTGGACAATGTGAAGTACAATATAGATGTAATGGTGCACATCCTCCATTCTTTATTTTGTCAGGTCGGATGACGGGGCCCCCTGACACTGTGGGCCCCATAGCGGCTGCTATGGCTGCTACGGCTGTAGTTATGCCCCTGCCCTCATCTACCCACTCTGCCACAGTCGTGCCTCACACCCCTCCAAATTCACAAGGAGATGGGGGAAATAATCACAATTGTTGGCGGTTCGCTACCATTTGAGATTATTACAGTTTTCTGGCACTGTAGCCTTGATTAATCTCCTCTTCTCTAAAACTCTAAAAGAGAAGCTTTAAGAATATATCTGCAAAATGAATGTTATATAAATATGTACCAATAGAACAATAGAAAAATCATAAATACAGAAATAGCACTTTTATTGCAGAATAACCTTAAGTATAAGATAGCGATCAAATTGGTTTAATATTCTATTTCATTTGCTTATCCTCATCTGTGACGTAGTTAACATTTAGGGTCTGTGTTATGTGTGTAGACTTTTAACTTGTCAGAGACATGTAAACTTTCAAAATAAACCCTCTGCTTCATTACAAGGTACAGTACAATGAGCGTGTGCTGCTGGAGAGCTGCATATTCACCAGCCATGACTTATATGTGACTTCACATGGGAATGAGCACAATTCCTTAATAGGAGAAGCAGCCTGTGCGGCAGCAGCAGAGAGGAGACATCATAGGCACTTGCTTGTCAAAACACTTCCAAATTCATTTCTGCTGAAAGATTTTCCAATGCAAGTTTCTCAGTTCATTGTGTTCTTTATAAACTACGTCTAAATGTCAGAGTTATGGGACAGTGTGTGCAATACAAAAGGGAAAAATTTTACTGCCATAGCATTTCACCTTATATAGGATACACTTACTGCTCAATACAAATATACAGATCACAGAAGACACATCATACTCCAGCCAAAACCTATGAGCTGTATATATCACTTATCTCCAGTATGTCTATGCTAACATTACATACAGACTGCTATATAATTACCATTATACCTGGAGCATTATAAGAAGTATTACTGCAATAGTCCTCACACATATATTTAAAAGAAAACTCTTAAATATGTTTAACAATTCATTTGTTTTACAAATTTAGGACATTTTAATCCAAGAAAGTGTATGTTTATTTTGTGCTTGAAATGTTACATAGCAGTGTCTGAAGGTTTACAGCATTTATATTACTTTCACATTAAACTATAAGGGGTTGAGGAATAAATACAGTCATCCAATGACTATTTTAATGTAGAGACATAAAAAACTACTCAGATGCAAGGTAAACTCTGACAAAAAGTTGAGAGGAAAAAGAAGGGAAAGGACTAATAGATAAAACCAGTTATTTGTAGCCAGCCACTATCTCAGGACAGAGCATACTGGTGTCTGTGACAGTCTGATACCAAGCAGCATTCTAAGGTCTGTGCTTCCTTAAAAGGCTAAGATACGCTGCCAGGCTTCTCTTATCTGTGTAATATGCTGGTGGCATAGTGACAGTGACAATGCCATGTGAACAACATGACTTCATTAGAATCTATGGCTTACTTGCAAATGCAACTACTATCAACTTATGTGCAGTGGGAATGGAAAGTACTCAGACCCCTTTCAATTTTTCACTCTTTGCTTCATTGCAGCCAATTCGTAAAGTTCGTAAGATCAAAAAAGTAAATTTTTTTTTGCTCATTAATGTACATGCTGCACAAAAAACAGAAATGTAGATATTTTTGCTAATTTATTAAATAGGAAAAAGTGAAATATTACATGATCATAAGTATTCAAACCCTTTGCTGTGATACTCCAATTTAACTCACATGCTGTCCATTTCCTTCTGATCCTCCTTGAAATGGTTCTACTACTTCATTGAAGAATACAAAAGAATTTCTGCAGCGCTCAAGGTCCCTAAGAGCACAGTGACATCCATAATCCTTAAATGGAAGAAGTTTGGGATGACCACAACTCTTCCTCGACCTGGCCATCCATCCAAATTTAGCAATTGTAGGAGAAGAGCCTTGGTTAGAGAGGTAAAGAAGATCAACCCCAAGATCACTGTGGCTGAGATGCAGTAGGGAGATGGGAGAAAGCTCCACAAAATCAACTATCACTATAGCCCTCCACTGAGAGAGTGTTGCCGACGGAAGACATTTGAAAGTTACATACAGACTGCGAAAAAAAAACTTGAAGGATTCCCAGACTACGAGAAATAAGATTCTTTGGTCTAATGAGACGAAGTTTGAAAGTGATTTTACTCCTAAAGACAATTATCACCTGCAACAAGAGTAAGTGTTTGATTGCTAGGACTCCAACAATAGAGAGGACAGGGCCTGGAAGTTGTCTTAGCACCTGTCAGAACCCAGTGAATGGCTTCTGCCTGCAGTGTTATGTGCTTGTTAACCACACCTAGGGCTGTTCTGCTGGAGCTGTGACAACTGCCATGCAGAGTTGTGTGTTTTGTGTAAAACTGTCTGGTTTTCTTTTTGCGTCTGAGCTGGGGGTTTTCAGGTGTGGGTTGATTGGTCTAGCCCAGTGATGGCGAACCTTTCAGAGACCGAGTGCCCAAACTACAACAAAGACCCGCTTATTTATCGCAAAGTGCCAACACAGAAATTTAATTTGTGATTTATACTCCCTTCTCTGTCACAGTTTTCACTCTGAGGACACCAATTAAGCAGAAAATAGTCCCAGGTAGAGCTGTCACTTTAAAATAGCTCTGTGCACAGCAAGTCCTGGGCTGTCTGGGACTGCAGGAAGATACCTGGAGTCATCTCTGGTGATAGCCTGAGTGCCCACAGATAGGGCTCTGAGTGCCACCTATGGCACCAGTGCCATAGGTTAGCCATCACTGGTCTAGCCGGTCAGCTGGGAGCCTGATGTCTAGGAGTGCCTTTAATATCCCATCCTCAGCTCACTCAGGGCTGGTTATACTTTCTCCAGATTTGCAGTACTACTGTCTGTTTGTCTTTTACCTGAGCTTGTATCAAGCCAGATCCGTACCCTGAAGCCCAACTTGATTGGGAACCCCAAACCTGCTTGATCGCAAACACTAAACTTGTACCTGAACCTGAATCCATCCTGACTCAATACCCTGAATCTGTAACTGAGCCTGTTCTGAGCACGTACTCAGAGTAGGGATTGTTGGCCAGTTGTGCCTTACCACTAAGGTTTGTGAGGCTGTTTGGGAAATGGAGTACATATCATACCAGTCAGATTCCTAGTGATCAAGACATCAATGTCTTAATTGGTGAAACATCTTCATAACAACAGTATTAAATATCAATACAGATGAGAAGTGGAATGGTTTAGAACATATAGGGCAGTGTTGGCGAAGCTATGGCATTGGTGCCGGAGGTAGCACTCAGAGCCCTTTCTGTGGGCACTCAGGCCATCACTGCAGGACAGAGTTCACCAAACAGGACCAAATCCACCAAATCTTCCTGGTGTCCCAGGCAACTTAAGAGATGCTACAGTCAGCGCTATTTTAAAGCGACAATTCATTGACTGTTTGGAACTGCGGGAAAAGTGAGAAGGTGTTGACAGAACTGCATTATCTACGGAGGTCATCCTGCTAGACCCACCATTCTTCCTGTACAGAGAGACCCTGGAGAGAAGCTATTTGCCCTCTTTCTTTCAACTGTATTAGTGGCATTAGGCGGCCGATACAATTGAAAGATGTGGAAGAACACGTTGCAATAAGTTAATGCTTAAAATGCCACATTGGCACTTCACGGTAAACAAGTGGATTTTGGTTGTAGTTTGGGCACTCAGTCTCTAAAAGGTTCACCATCACTGATATAGGGTAAAAGGTACTACAAAACAATCTACAATTTTTCAAAAATGAAATGGGTTAACCCCAGCAAGAATACATTTATGACATGATTAGGTTACATCTAAAAAATATGTGAAAAAAAAACAAAGTGATCAGGAAAGAAAATAAATTATCAAAAGAAAAAAAATCACTATAAATAAAAGTTTATTCCCATCAACTCTATGGGAGTGCTGAGCATATAGTTTTGGTTATTGGTGTTGTGACTACAGAATTCAATGTAGAGTAGACCTTTGTTTCTTTGATGGGTGCTGGTCACCTTAAACTATTTTATAGTGCTTGTCGTGTTTCAGCAGAGGTTTTGTACATTTGGAAAGTTGCCTTTAATTCCACATCCACCTCAGAATTGATAGGATCACAGTCCTGCCTAGAGGCTTTTCATTTAAATCTGCATGTTCATGGTCTTCATAGCTGCGAGTGTACATTAGTGCATGAGCTCCCAGCAACTGAATAGCTGGAAGCGAGGATATGTAGTCTCACTAGGTTTCAGACTGCACAATAAACCATGATGGTAAAAGAACGTATGTGATAGATGGGCTTTTCTTATTGAAGGTGAGAAAACTGCCACTTTTGTAGCAAATAGAGGACAGACATGTCCTGTTCAAGAATAAATATTTTGTTTGCAGGTCCTATGAAGAGATTATCAAGATGTTATGCAAGAGAGTAAGAAATGAAACAAAATGTAAAAAATGCTATATAGAAATCTATATAAAGAAATCTATGTGACCCCTCCAGCCAATCACTGACCTCAATGTGATAGTATGTACTGCACTGGATTTTAGCTATATCCTCCATGCTGTTAAATGAACAAAGGCTGGCAGACACTTGTGTCATTCAGACACTTCCAGTATTGATCATTTAATCAAATGAAGAGTCTCTTTATAAAACATTCTTTGGGTGGTAGAATGGTAAAACCACATTAACCATTTGAAACTTCTGCAACACAGTTTATTGAAAGACTACCCTTTTACAAATGGAAACCAGTTCTCTAAGCCCCTGTTGATCTGGTGGGAAGATATGGACATTTATATTTTGTATGGATGGCCCTGAGTGAGAGTCACTTTTATGCCGCAGATGTCTGTTGTGTTTCATTAACGGGTTTCCAAAGCCATAACAGGGTAAGTAAAAGAGTTTGTCTTCCATGGGTTCAGGTCCCAGGGTCAACATCTGCAAAAAGTTTGTATGTTCTCTCCGTGTCTATGGGTTCAAGTCCCAGGGTCAACATCTGCAAAGAGTTTGCACGTTCTCTCCGTGATTGCGTGGGTTTCCTCTGGGTCCTCTGGTTTCCTCCCACACTCCAAAACATACTGGTAGGTTGATTAGATTGTGAGCCCCATTGAAGACAGGGACCAATTTGGTAAGTTCTGTGCAGCGCTACGTAATATGTGTGCACTATATAAATAAAGGAATTATTATTCTATGCCTTTAAAATGTTTTGGACAGGACAGGCAGGCATTAGGTATTACAACATCTGATTATTTTGCTGTCATGTAAACGTCTTTAAACGTATTTAAACTAAACGTCATGTAAACGTATTTAAAATAAATATTTGCTGGCTAATAAAAAAATTAAATTTGTCTTCTAAAATCTTACATTGTGAGATAACATCATCAAGTCGTTGTTTGTTTTCTATTATGACAGAATGATACATAAACCATGAAGTAATACTATCCGATGCTAAAAGAATAATACATTTATAGCCACAAAGCAATAAAGTGCCTTTGCACTAGTCACAAGACAGCGCTGCTGCTGAGCATACATTAAGATGTTACGTGAGGAGCTGAGTGCCTAGTCTGTGCTGTAACATCTACAGACTGTGACGGATGCAGTGGAGCATGTATCCCAGAGATGTGGCTGAGGGATGATGGGGGCAGGAGAGGCAGGGGCTGAGTGTTCATAATGAGTAATAAAACATAAACTGGATATCCTACTGTTCAGGAGAATGCAGACATCTTTCTTTAGCATTAATGATTTCTGTTATCAATTATGTATAAATAACTTACACATAATTTTATATAGAATACAATCACCAGGTAAACTTTCATGAAGCCAGGCTAGTCTATTTTAGAGCAGTCAAATATGAGGAAGCTTGCAGAATATATAGCTGTCTTACAACACGCTAACATGCTCGATCTGTGAGTCCCAGACTATTTGGTGGCTGGATTTCAAGGACCGAATGTTGCAGCGGGGGACAGCACTGGAAGCTTCATATGTTACAGGCAGTCCCCAGGTTACATACAAGATAGGGTCTGTAGGTTTGTTCTTAAGTTGAATTTGTATGTAAGTCGGAACTGTATACTTTATAATTGTAAACCCAGCCACAATTTTTTGGGTCTCTGTGACAATTGAATTTTAAAAATGTTGGACTGCCACAAGAACCAGGATTAACAATAAAGCTTCATTACAGACATCATTCATAACTGTTACAGCTGTTTATTGTAGCCTAGGACTAAAGTTTAGTAAATTACCAAATTCCAGGGGTCCGTTTGTAACTAGGGGTTGTCTGTAAGTCGGGTGTTCTTAAGTAGGGGACCGCCTGTATATATAATGCAGGGAGCCCCTGCTCCCCCCTTCAGGTTCTTTGTTTAAGCCATGAAATCTGACCACCTTAAAGGATTTGGCCACTTTACCTCATGTGTTTGTAATCTGTGTGTATGTGTAGGAAGCAGGATTTTAGGTAATTTATCAATATACATCTATTAAAAGTTCGGCACCGCTTTCTTGATATGTAAAGTGAAGTCTCTGGTCTTTTGAAGATGGAGAGTCATATGATTTTTAACTGGCGATTGTTCATGGGCAGATAGAAATCATATGACCCTCTAACTGCAGCCATTTTATGTACATGCATCTCTGGCCAATGAGGTAAAAGACAGGAGGCTTCACTTTACATCTCAAGAAAGTGATGCAGAACTATTAATAGATGTATATTGGTAAATTACCTAATATCCTGCCCCCCACACCTACACACACATTACAAAAACATGAGGTAAAGTGGCCAACCCCTTAAATTACATCTGAAATCTGAAACACTTATTTAACCTTTAATGACTCAGTTTTTGCATTTTTTTATTCTCCACAACCCTAAAGCCATAAATGTTTTATTTTTGCATTTTCCAATTTATATGCAGGCTTGTTCTCAGCTGAACAATTTTTTTTTTAGTTGCACCATTTAATATTCCATACAGTGAACTGGAAGGCTGGAAATAAAATTCCAAATGCATTTGCTTCATTTTGTTCCTGGTTTTCTTAAGATTTTCACTGTGCGGTAGAAATGACACATCTTTCTTTTACTTTGCATAGCTTTAATAACAACAGTTACTTTTTATGAGGGATGTACCTAGGAGAGGCTGGGCCCAATAGCAGGTTTCTGAATTAGGCTCCCCATAAAACCTATATATATTATCATATAAACACACATTAACCCCTTTGTGCACCAGGATGTACCACAACGTCCTGGTTTTGGGGGTTGTATGGAGAGAGCTCACAGGCTGAGTTCTCTCCATACACAGCGGGTGTCAGTGGTATAAGACAGCTAACACCTGTCTGTTACTGCTATGGTTGGGGCTGACACCGATCGCTTCAGTCAACCTGTAAAGTGCTCTGGTCAAACCCAACCACAGAACCTAACATTGCTGCCTATAGCCGCCCCCATTTTGGATGGTCGGACGACCGCCCCTTCCCCCCCATCACATCATCATTTAATCACCCTCCTTTCCCTAGAACACACATAAAAAGAAATAATAATGAAAAATCATAAACATGTTAGGTATCTCCATGTCCCAAAATGCCCGTTCTTTCATAATATAAAAAAGAATTATGACTTTTTCGACATTTTTCCATCTATGAATAAGTGATCAAACAGTCATATAGGTCCCATAGGTTAATATGCCAGCATGTACCGCAAAAAATGACACCTTGCATAGGTCCGTACAACAAAGTGTGAAAAAAGTATTGGCCTCAGAATTTAGCAAAATAGCAAAGATTTTTTTGTACAAAAGATTTAGATTTTTTTTAAACTATAATATTTAATACTAATAATAATTAAACCTATATAAATTTGGTATCCCTGTGATCATATTAACCCAAAGAATAAAGAAGAGGAAACGCGGTAAATGTGTGTTTTGTCAATTTCCCCATAGTTGGAATGTTTTTCCAACTTTAAAGTACATTGCATGAAATATTAAATGACACCACTAAAAAGTACAATTTGTCCCACAGATAACAAGCGCTTACACATATCTGTAAACATAAAAATAAAAAAAGTTACTGCATTTGGAAAGAGGGGCATAAAAAACTGAAGCGCAAAAACAAAAAAGGGCTGAGTCCTGTAAGGGTTAATATACTTGTATATACAATATATAGATATACAGCATAAACATACATACAGTATTTGCACCACATATACTGTCGTACATACAGCATATAAACCTGGTTTCCTCCCATACTGGTAGGTTGATTAGATTGTGAGCCCCATTGGGGACAGGAACTGATTTAGCAAGCTCTGTGCAGCGCTGCTTAATCTGTGTTCGCTATATAAATAAAGAATTATTATAATTATACATACATAATCATATACATCCATGAAGCATATACATATCAAATATTAGACACACATAAAGCCAATACAGGCGGTCCCCTACTTAAGTACACCCGACTTACAGACAACCCATAGTTACAGACGGACCCCTCTGCCCACTGTGACCTCTGGTGAAGCTCTCTGGATGCTTTAAAATAGTCCCAGATTGCAATAATCAGCTTAAAATTGTCTTCAATGAAGCTTTATTGATAATTCTTGGTCCTATTACAGCAAAAAAATTTGAAACTCCAATTGTCACTGGGGCAAAAATTGTCGGGAACTACAATGATAAAATATACAGTTTCGACTTACATACAAATTCAACTTAAGAACAAACCTACAGTCCCTATCTTGTATGTAACCCGGGGACTGCCTGTACACACATACATAGAATACCATATACAGACATACAGCATATACACACACACATACATTATTTACACATCTCCAGATACGCTATTTTCTGATGGGCTACGTTTTTGCTACTTCTATATTACAGTCTTAGTTGTTAAATACATGTTAATTTATGTGGGCTGAATGTCAAGGGATTAATAAAAGTATTGTATATTACAATGCATATAGATGGCTCTTTTCCATTGTGTTTTATTCTATAGTTTACCTACCTGAACTTGTGTTTGTTTTCTAGCTTCTCCTTCCATGCCAAAAGTGTACATTAGAAATATGCAAATGAGTACTTTGGGTGTCAGTATCAGGGCAATTCAGGGCTCCCACTCCACAGTAATAATAATGTTATAGTGATAATGTTATAGTGTAATAATAATGTTATAGTGATAATGTTATAGTGTAATAATAATGTTATAGTGCAGCTGGCTAGAACCTTCTCTCATTCTTCCCCTTCCAGCTACATCACTCATCCAGCCCTACATCAAGTCCAGCAAATTGTGGATCCTCAACCTGTGAGGTGCTCTGAAGATTTCTAAAGCAAATCAACAAAGTTATGGGTGGCATAAGTGGACATATCCCTACATAACAAAACAGTTAGTATAGGAAGGTAAATTGCAGTGACAGATTCCATTTAAAATGTAATCTCTTCAAGTATAATTATATGCATAAAACAATACCAATAAAAATCATATATCTATAAATTCATACACATAGAAGTCAGTTGTTGTGGGGCCCTTTGCCATCTATGGGGACGTGTATGCGGACGCAAATTTGCAGCCACATATACAACCCCCCCCCCCCCAAGAGGCCGTGTGAATCTAACCTTATGTAACCAAATAATCAGTTGTAAACAAATGGATAGTATTGCAGACAGATATCTGCTAATATAGTTGATAGAAAATAAGCAGCACTCCAGGCCGTAGGTTGTCAGGTAGAAAAAGTGATGGTCTTTATTCCATCTTTTTTAAAAGTACAAAAAATTGTACAGAAGCAACGTTTCGGCTCCTAAGAACCTTTGTCAAGCCTAGTGACATGGGTGAATGACAATCATATATAGCAAACAAACGTGGTCACATGATCAAAAATGATCCCACCCCCTTGAATTAACATATTTCATCGTAAATATAACAATAGAAAGTGAAAATACAATCACATATACAAATAAAGTGCAGGTGCAATATAACATGATTATACAATGTTATTCCAAAGAAAAAACATTAATATTGAAGGTGCCAAGTGCTTGTAGTGTTAAGTGTATCCAAAATATGGTGTGCTGGATTAAAAAACAGCGTGACTGAGATCTCACCATCCTGATCCACCGATCCTGCAGGAAAAACGCACATGTGAGAGGTAGACGCTGACCGATCGCGGGGCTGGCCCGCTGATGGAACGCAAGCGGGGAAGTGATGTCCTGCGCATGTCCAGGGGAGGAGCTAGGTATCCACGGCAACGATCGCGTCCTAGACGCGAAAACTACGCTACCGGGATTTGTTGCGGGCTCCTGTTGAATGGACACGGCATGAAAAAAGAGGTAAGTGTAGAACTGTACGGTTAACTAATTTTGAACGATCACTGGCACAGCGGAGGGTTGATAAGACGCCGGCGAAGCCGGCATAAAAGGCTTCATATAGGGTGGAGGAACCTAGGAGGATGAGTGTCTATTAACCCCTGTGGATCAGGAGAAACAAATGGAATGATCATAATAATATCCCTATGACCGGAACGGTCAATACAGGATTAGAGAAGGTTGGCAAAGTATTGCCTCAGGTCCCCACCAAAAATACATTTATATAGGAATAACCACTCCCATGGCTAATATAGTTGGTGTAAGGCTACCTCCACACGTTCTAGAATTTATAAAGTGGGCTAGCTGTTTTTTTTAACAGCTACCACACGTCCTCATTCACTGCTCATGCACATGGCCGTAAATACGCAGTGCATGAGCTGACTGTCTGATACGCAAAAGATAGAGCAGGTCCTAGCCCTGTCTCTGTCTCTGTGTCCGGACACACGGAATGAAAACAACGATCCATGGACTATTGTTGTGTGTAAGTAGCCCAATAGCCAAAAGTGTATGGCCACAGATATCTAAATTCCACTCAAAACTGCTCAAGACCGCTCTGTATATTCCATTGCCCCTGTGGAGCAATAGTGATCTATGTACAAATTTATAACCTGGCTCTAGTGATGAGTGAGTATATCACAAGCCTAGTAGGGAGTGACAGTGGCTGCTTGCTAAAACAGTAAAACTGAACAAACTAAAACATTCACCTGAGATTCCCTTGTTCTGTTCCATTTTTGGAAAAGCAAAAAGACCACTTTAAAGAGGGGATGTATGAGCTTCCATTGGGGTTCCATTATTTTTCCAGATGAAGAAGCCTGCCTTCAGGACTTTTTACACAATATACCAGTGATGGCGAACCTTTTAGTGACTGAGTGCCCAAACTACAACCAAGACTCACTTATTTATTGCAAAGTGCCAACACAGAAATTTAAATTGAGATTTATACTCCCTGCTCTGTCACCGCTTTCATTCATATCAGCACCCTGAGGACACCAATAATGCAGAAAATAGAAGAAATTTGGATGATCATTGTAGCTTCCCTCCAAGGTCCCATAAACAGGAAGAATTGTCAGGGCCGGAGCTACAATGATCATCCAGATCTGTCCACACCTTCCCACTCCCTCGAGTAGTCCCAGGTAGTGTTGTCACTTTTAAATAGCTCTATGCACAGCAAGTCCTGGGCTGTCTGGGACTGCAGGAAGATACCTGAAGTCATCTCTGGTGATGGCCTGAGTGCCCACAGAAAGGGCTCTGAGTGCCACCTCTGGCACCCGTGCCATAGGTTCGCCACCACTGCAATATACTATCACAAGAAAATAAAATTACTAGTAATATTACAAGTTATAAAATTACTAATATATGTTCATATTCCCTACTAGCAGGTTTTTTTTGAATAGTCGATGGTTATGTGATTCAGGACCTGGGCTTTCTCTCGCCTCCCTCTGCCCCAGGAAGTGCTGCTCTTCTCATTATTAGCATCATTTTAAAAGTTAATTTTAGAAGAAAGGAGGCCATGGATAACAATTATAGGAAGATTACAATATTCACGTTGCCTGGATCTATGAGTAAGTGACCCTTGATGATTGATTTTGGAGGTAGGTTTCCTTTAAGGTGTCACCCAGATTTTTTAAATTCATTTAATTTCTGGTATACAGTATCTCCTTGTCCTACTTTTTTATAAAATGAAACACTGCAGCTCAGGCTTTTTGCCATGCCGTGATCTGACACAGGCAACCATGAGCTTCAAATTAATGTGCTCAAGTGTAAAATCTCTATCACGACTCAGACCTTAGCCAATCAGAGCGGACTTCAGAACAAGAGTCTCATTCTCAAATATCAAGTATTTATGATATGTTACCAATTAAGGAGACGTTAATTTACTGAAAATCTCCCCTCGGTTTAAATAACATGCGTGCAAATTGCTTTTCAGTGTTCCGTAAAAACTTAAAATTCCCAAAACAATTGATGTTAATGGACAAAAACTTTAGGAGGAGCAGGTTCAAAATGTGATGCCAGTCTGCCATTAGAGTCTTGTAGCTTTAGTATGAAACTGGCAGAGATGAAACGTCACATAGTCACGGAAAGCCCACTGCAAAACAAAATCGTACAAAGTTTGATCCACAGATCTACTGAAATATAAAAGAGCAACAAATTATTATGTATGTCTATCTATGAAAATTGGTTTATCCTTATTTTCTAAATTATATTTATATACTGCTGTTCTTGATTCCCCGGACTCATAAAGTTTAATAAGTTGGTCAATTGCCCATATAATGGGTCAGGGTGGGGAAATGGGCCACGGTGGTGATAAAACACAAACATCTGAATTCAGTCATTAAAGAGGTATTCCAGAAATCTTTGATGATGATCATCTGACCTTAAAGGGATATTCCCATTTGGACCTTCACATTTAATCAATTTGCCACCTAGATATAGTGTGGCAACGGAAAGTTTTCAGACCCCTTTAAAATTCACTCTTTGTTTTATTGCAGCCAGTTGGTAAGATCCTAAAAGTTATTTTTCTGTTCATTAATGTAAACTCTACACTCCATCTTGACAGAAAAAACAGAAATGTAGCTATCTTTGTAAATTTATTAAAGGGGTATAACCACAAAGACGATTTTTTAAAATATACTCAGGATAACAAAATAACACATTCTCTAATTCACTGCTATTAACTAAAATACAGCATTTCACAGATATAAGTCCAACATGTCTCTATCAGTCCTAGTGTACACAATTTCAGTTGGCCCTGGTTTCCGCCCCTGGATCTTCTGACTTAGGATCAAGGAAGCTAACTTGCTCTCCTGTCTGACGCTACATGAGCTGAGCTGCACTCTGGCTCTAGAGACTCTGACTTCCTCCCGGCAACACATCAAATCATGAGGAGAGAAAAGCTGCAAGCTACAGGCAGATGAGTTCTGTAACCTGCGGAAGGGGAGGGAGGCACAGCAGATCTGAGTGTGTTGTGGCAGACCAGATATGTAACAGTGCTGACAGTGTGTCATTGTGTCTAATATGCATGTCATGTATTTCATCATCTCATCTTTGATCTGTCTCATCTCTCTTTCTATGTGTCAGATACTAATACAATGTTCAGAAGGTAAATAAGGAACATAAACCTGTACCCTGATAATCTGAGCACATTTTCAGTACACAGAACTACATGTGTAATTATAATGTGTCTGCTTAGAGAGTCTCTGTCCACACCCTGGAATTTTACACTGACCATCACTGAGTAATAAGAACTAAAACAGTAATTAAACTGAGTAAAATTGTAAAGTAAGGTGTTAAAAATGATCTTTATTGTGTAAACATCACTAGGGGATTGAGATTTGAGAATTTTCTTTCATGGGAAAACTTCTTTAAAGAAGAAAAACTGAAATATCACATGGTCATAAGTATTCAGACCCTTTGCGGTGACACTCATATTTAACTTACATGCTGTCCATTTACTTCTGATCCACTTAGAAATAGTTCTACTCCTTCACTGGAGTCCAGCTGTGTTTAATTAAACTGATTGGACTTGATTATTGTCTATATATGACCTTACAGCTCTCAATGCAAATGAGAATCATGATCTCTAAGGAACTGCTCAAAGAGCTCAGAGACAGAATTATGGCAAGGCACTGATCTGGCCAAGTTTACAAAAGTATTTCTGCAGCACTCAGGGTTCCTAAGAGCACAGTGGCCTCCATAATCCTTAAAGGAAAACTACTAGTCATGAAGTAAACTATATATACATATAGCTCAGGCATTTCTTCTTTATAATGGGCATATCTTCATTAGGCTTTAAATATCTCTATCACTGAAAAAATGACTTGGATGCATCCACTCCTTCCAGTCCCTCTGCCCGAGAGTTCTCCGCCGTGGCATCACCAGCTCTCGAAGGAAGCCTAATGAAGACATGCCCCGTTATAAAGAAGAAAAGCCTGAGCTGTATGCATATTTAGTTTACTTTATGACTACCAAAGTGGTAGTTTTCCTTTAAATGGAAGAAGTTTGGGAAGACCACAACTCTGGATAATTTGGCCGTCCAGCCAAACTAAGCAATCGTGGGAACCAAGACCTATAAACACAGCTATAAAAAGAATGAGCAATTGTAGATAGTAAATTATAGTAAGTGTGCCCGCTAAATTGCTTAGGAACTCTCTATTTAGAACAATTACCAAAATGAGCACAGAGGAAAAACAAATTTAATTACATATAACAGAACAACATATGAAACAAAAATTATTTAGGCAAATATTGGGGTGAACGCCACTAAAAACGGATTGTGGGGCAGCAAGACAAAAAAAGTGTCTCAAATATAGTGCTAATAAATACATGCAGGTCACAAGCACAAGACACAGTGCCCAATTGTATCAATAAGCATATTTTAGAAAAGATAGCTACCATGCATATCAGAGGGTAAAGTGCATAATAATGTTTGTAAACAAGGTTTAGCTGTAAAAACGCCAAACAGGTGATAAATTAAACAACATACACAAGCCATACACAAGATCAACTCTGTGACCACTATTGACTGGCCCAGCCTGAGCCCTCATCTAAACCCCATTGAGCAACTCTGAAAATGGCCTCCATCAACATTCACCATCCAACCTGAGGGAACTGGAGAAGATCTGCAAGAAAGAATGGCAGAGGCAGGGGCGCACCAATCCTATCTGCTGCCTGAGGCGAGCCATAGAGAGATGCCCCCCCCCCATATGTGTAATATATGAGGGAGTCTCAGGACCAGATCCTTCATATTGGTTTGGTGTGAAAATAAAGCAATGCAAAATACATTCAGCGTGCCGGCATGTAGTATAAAGTGCATACAGAGTACCGCCATTTAGTATAAAATGCATACAGCATGCCACCATGTAGTATAAAATGCATAGAGTGTCCCGTCATGTAGTATAAAATACATACAGCATACCACCATGCAGTATAAAATGCATACAGCATACCGCCATTTAATATAAAATGCATACAGCGTGACACCATGTAGTATAAAATGCATACAGCGTGACACCATCTAGTATAAAATGCATATAGCGTACCACCATGTAGTAAAAAATGCATACAGAGTACCGCCATGTAGTATAAAATGCATATGGAGTACTGCCATGTAGCATAAAATGCATAGAGCATGCCACCATGTAGTATAAAATGCATAGAGCATGCCACTATGTAGTATAAAATGCATACAGCATGCCCCCATGTAGTATAAAATGCATACAGCGTACCACCAAATGCATAGAGCATACCGCCATGTAGTATAAAATGCATAGAGCATACTGCCATGTAGTATAAAATGCATACAGTGTGCCACCATGTATTATAAAATGCATACAGCGTGACACCATGTAGTATAAAATGCATACAGCGTGACACCATCTAGTATAAAATGCATATAGCGTACCACCATGTAGTAAAAAATGCATACAGAGTACCGCCATGTAGTAAAAAATGCATATGGAGTACTGCCATGTAGCATAAAATGCATAGGGCATGCCACCATGTAGTATAAAATGCATACAGCATGCCCCCATGTAGTATAAAATGCATACAGCGTACCGCCATTTAATATAAAATGCATAGAGCATACCGCCATGTAGTATAAAATGCATAGAGCATACTGCCATGTAGTATAAAATGCATACAGCGTTTCGCCAAGTAGTACAAAATATAAGTCCTGATAAATATCACAAGTACTTCATATACATACAGCATATACACACACTGCACATACATACAGCAAATACACACACACATATGTATATATATATATATATATATATATATATACACACACCATATGCAGAATACATATATGGTCCCGGGCAGTTCAGCCTTAACTTTCTCAGGCGGTGGCGTGGTGGTTCCTGGGGGGGGGGGGGGGGGGGGAATAGGCCAGGAGTGGAGGTGTGGATAGGCTCTGAGCGGAGGGGGTGTGGGGGGTATGGTACCCGGGAGCGGAGAGGGGGGAGAGCCGGGAGCAGAGGGGGGGGGGGGAGCCGGGAACTGAGGGGAGGGGGGCAACCAGGAGCGAAGAGGGGTGGAGGGAGCCAGGAGCATAGGGGGGAGCCAGGAGCAGAGGGTGGTGAGCCAGGAGCAGGGGGGGTGAGCCAGGGGCAATAGAGTCTGAAGCAGGGGGGGGGGGAGCCAGGAGCGGAGGGGGGATTGGTGCCTGCCGGTGGAAGTTTGATGTCAGCTAGAGTGTGGCTGCAATACAAAGCGGATGGACGTGCAAAATTAAGATACAGTGCGCATGGACTGTATGACGTCACCGATTCTTGGGAGCGATGGAGGGAGTGACCAAGCGCCGAGCGTTCTGTGTCAGGGGTACAGGTGCGCTGAATGGGTTCATTTGATTAGCGTTAAAATGATTTTTTGCCGAAACTGCAGATTTATTTGCCTTAACAAGACCACCTCCAGCATCAGCTTACATACCCCAAGATAAAGGTATGTTTAGGTCAAAATGACCATTTTGAAGTGGTATGTTTCCTTTAATGAGCAAAAAAATAACTTTTTTATGTTAACATGTGGCTGCAATGAAACAAAGAGTGAAAAATGGGGGTCTGAATACTTTCTGTGCTTTAGTGCAAACCTAATATGGGCTGCTCAGCTGAAATTCAGGGATTATTATACCAGAAAATTGATTATTCCAAAAACAAAAGTAGACTTTTCAAAATAACAGAGGAAGAGAGGGAGGGATCTCCAAAATAACAGTGGTGCAATTATATGACATGTACAACTGTGGAAAACTGGAAATAGCAGCCAGTTGGTAGACATATATGTGTATTGCTGGGGTGGCTGTATATACATGTATTACTGCTGGAGCTGTATAGACATGTATGGGGGAGCTGTATATATGTATATTACAGAGGGGTTGTATATATATATATATATATATATATATATACATATGTATATATATATATATATATATATATATATATATATACATATATTTATAAATATGTATATTTATGTATTGCTGGGGGCTGTTATATGTGTATTACTGGGGACTGTATATATGTGTATTACTGGGACTGTATATATGTATTACTGGGAGCTGTATATACATGTATTAATGGAGCTGTATATATGAATTACTGGGAGCTGTAAATACATGTATTACTGGAAGAGCTGTAATTATGTGTATTTCTGGGAGCTATATATATATATATATATATATATATATATATATATATATATATATATATATTACTGGGGGCTGGGGGATTACTGGGGGATTATCAGGGTTCTAGGTCTGTGGACCCTCTGGACCACCATCCGAGATGGTACTAGGCGACACCTGGGACCGGAGTCTAGGTGGCACCTGGTCTTCTCTGAAGCTTGCTGCAAAGCGCGATGGTCTTGCTGCGGCGGGGTGCCACCAGGTCGTTCCACAGGTGCAACTAGCCCGCGGTGGCGGCCAAGGTAGTAATGCAGTACACAGTCTGAGCTCGGGGTGACAGTAAACTGGAACACAAGAGCAGGGTCACGGGAACAAAGTCTGTTTAAAGAGCAGGATCACGGGAACACAGTCTGTCTAAGTGGCACCTGGTCCTCACCAAACTTGCTGCGGTGGGGCGCCAACAGGTTGTTTCACGAGTGCGACAACCCCGCGGTGGCAGCCAAGGTAGTAATGCAGTACACAGTCTGAGCTCGGGGTGACAGTAAACTGGAACACAAGAGCAGGGTCACGGGAACACAGTCTGTTTAAAGAGCAGGATCACGGGAACACAGTCTGTCTAAGTGGCACCTGGTCCTCACCAAACTTGCTGCGGTGGGGCGCCAACAGGTTGTTTCACGAGTGCGACAACCCCGTGGTGGCAGCCAAGGTAGTAATGCAGGACACAGTTCAAGCCCGGGGTGACAGCGGGGGAACAGCGCTGAAAGGAACACTGGAACTCATGGCAGGAACACGGGAACAGGAACAGGATCACGGGAACACAGGAGCAGGAACTGGAACACAGAAACACAAGGAACACGGGAACACTCAGGAACACTGGAACGCAGGAGGGCTTTCACTTCACAGGGAATGGCTTGAAGATCCGGCGGGGAATGATGGGAGGCGCCAGATTAAATAGCAGACCTGGAAGTGGCCAGCGCCAATCAACGTGAGCGGGTACACTTGCGCGACCTAGTCGGGACCGGAGACGAATCGTTGAGAGGTAAGTGCGGGCCTGGGGACAGGGCAAAGTCATGGAGACAGGGATGCATATATGTGTATTGCCCGGTAAATACAACTGTGAAGGTAGAGCAGCATTGTGAAGGAGGGGACTAGAGTCCCAGTGTGGGTGCAAGCCCCGCTGACCGGACTCAAGGTAAGCAAACAATGAAGAAAAAAAGGAGACGAAACAGCACTTCTGGAAAAGGCTAGGTGTTTATTCACCCAATGTGGAAAGTGCAGTGTGACGGGGGGCTCATTTGGCATTGAATTTATAGTATGTTCGCTCTGTATGTTGCAGGTGAAGCTCTGAAAGAAAACTAGTATTTATTATCCTTGCAATGTGGTAAAACAGGGTTAAACTTGGTGATATCACTGCACATGTATACACTTTGAAGCCATACAAGAGAGTATTGCATACAATTCAAAATTATATCAGAATGCGATTTTACATACAAATCAAGAATCATCATGCAAAAATTATGAACAACAATCTCACAACATAGAAAATGAACACTGGGAAGTCATAAGAAAACGTTACTCTTTTTAGACTGTACAGTATGGAAATAATAGATACAGAACAATAATAATAAACATAGAATCATAAATCATAGCTAATATCTAGGGACCATAATGCAGTCAAAGGACTGGGATAATAAACACAGCATCATGATACAAGGTTAACACTTTTGTGATTTAATAGTCTAAGGATAATAAACCTTGTGATATCAATGCAAATGGCACATAGGATTGGGATAATAAACACAGCATCACAATAAGATGGATATTGTATCCCAGAAGTAAAAAACAAATACTCACACGGACAACTAGTTACAGAGAGAAATATACATTTATAGATACAATATAAATATGTTAAAAGTAACACACCAAACCATAAAATGAACACCATGGTATAAGGCTAGCCCTAGCCACATAAAAACAATATAAATAATATAACCATAAAAATGACAGTATAGTAAATACCTCAAACTAATATAGTAGGTTAATAAAAAAAATATATTATTATTTTTGGTCACCATATAGGTATGCTTTTGTATATTGATGTGACAATTGTATTTTGGAGATGCCTATTGGCTTTTACTATAGAAGTCATCCAGAAGTCATCCAGAAGTCTATTTGTAACTAAAGATCTTCTGTAAGTCGAGTGTGCTAAGGACCGGGCTTAGCAAACTCGACTTACAGAAGATCTTTAGTTACAAATAGACTTCTGGATGTTGGTAATTTACTATACTTTAGCCCTAGGCTACAATGATAAGCTGTAAAAGCTATTAAAGGTGTCTGCAATTAAGCTTTGTGGCTAATCCTTGCATGCTGGCTGCCTTTCATAAGCACATTACAGTCATGGCCAAAAGTTTTGAGAATGATACAAATGTTAATTTTTACAAAGTCTACTGCATCAGGTTTTATAATGGCACTTTGCATATACTCCAGAATGTTATAAAGAGTGATCAGCTTAACAGCAATTAATTGCAAAGTCAATATTTGCCTAGAAATTTAACTTTTTCCCCCAAAACACATTTCAACTGCATTGCAGGTCAAGTGTTAAAAGTTTAAGGGATTAAAAGTTTAAGGGATTGCTCCATTAACACAGGAGTGGGTGTTTATGAGGACAGGGCTGGAGATCAATCTGTCATGATTAAGTAGGAATCACACCACTGGACACTTTAAAAGGAGGCTGGTGCTTGGCATCATTGTTTCTCTTCTGTTAACCATGGTTATCTCAAAAGAAACACGTGCAGTCATCATTGCACTGCACCAAACTGGGAACAGGGAAGAGTATCGCAGCTAAAAAGATTGCACCTCAGTCAACAATCTATCGCATCATCAAGGATTTCAAGGAGAGAGGTTCCATTGTTGCCAAAAAGGATCAAGGGCGCCCAAGAAGGACCAGCAAGCGCCAGGACCATCTCTTAAAAGTGTTTCCGCTTTGGTATCGGACTACCAGCAGTGCAGAGCTTGCTCAGGAATGGCAGCAGGCAGGTGTGAGTGCATGCACTGCAAGGCGGAAACTCTTGGAACAAGGCCTGGTGTCAAGGAGGGCAGGAAAGAATCCACTTCTCTCCAGAAAAAAACATCAGGAACAGACTGATATTCTGCAAATGGTACAGCGAGAGGACTGCTGAGGACTGGGGTAAAGTCATTTTCTCTGATGAATCCCCTTTCCAATTGTTTGGAACATCTGGAAAACAGCTTGTTTGGAGAAGACAAGGTGAGTGATACCACCAGTCTTGTCTCATGCCAACTGTAAAGCATCCTGCAACCATTCATGTGGGGGTGTGCTTCTCAGCCAAGGGAATCGGCTCTCTCACATCCATGAATAAAGAATGGTACCAGAATGTCCTCCATGAGCAACTTCTCCCAACCGTCCAAGAGCAGTTTGGTGATCAACAATGCCTTTTCCAGCATGATGGGGCACCTTGCCATAAAGCAAAGGTGATACCTAAATGGCTCAGGGAACAAAACTTTTGGGTCCAAGGCCTTGAAACTCCCCAGATCTTAATCCCATTGAGAACTTGTGGTCAATCATCAAGAGACGGGTGGACAAACAAAAGCCAACAAATTGTGTCCAGACAGGGATAATTAAGCTGAGCTGGATGACTCATATAGAGCAGCTGGGGATTGATTGATTACTTCTGCCTGTCAGGGAGAACACAGTGATTACATCATTCTCTGGAGCAGTGCATAATTAGGGTAAGAGGAGAAGCGCCGAGACACAGGAGCAACTGAGCCTCATTATCATAATTTTAGAATTGTTTTTTTTTTTATAGCAAAACCACTCAATTCAGGGAGTAAACATGATATGTTTCTACATCAGTGTAGCTACAGCATTCTCAAGGTATGTTTGGTTCACGATGCATAAAAGCAAATGGTAGATTGCCTTTGAAGGACATCTTCAACCAGGATGAATAATTGTAAACCAAGCACACTGACATATGGGTGTGTGATTCCTCTGGCTGGATCTGCTCTTCTTGCAGATTCTTATGCCATTGTTTTTAAGAAATAAATGTTAAAACATTATGCAAATGAGTCTGAGGGGCTTCAGGCTCCATTGACATCTATGGAGCCCCTCAAGCTAATTTGCATACATTTTTTGTAAAAACTAGGTCTGAAGAAGAGCAGATACTGCCAGAAAGGGCAAAAACCAGCATGTGTGGTTAACAATCCTTAATCCTGGTGGTAGATGTCCATTAAGAACAAACCTACAGACCAGAATCTTGACTACCTATATTGGATTTTTTGTTGTTGCATTATTAGAAGTAGGAATTAATATGGTTGGGGTGGTAGCCTGTTATAAAGGTGTATATTTTTTGCTTCTATTTGGTATGCTCTATAAGTGTTTGTTCTATATGTGGCACACATTATTGTCATAGATTCCTGAATTCCTGTTGTTTAATCTGACCGTGTTATCACTCTCCAATCTCTTATTTATTTGTTAACTCAAATCAAAAGATAAGGGGGTACTGTCTGTGTCAGTAGAAAACAGCGCTTCTTTACTGGGAGAAATTTCAATCCTTGGAATAGCCTGCCTCAGGCACTGGTCACAGTAGGGGTAGCAGTGAGCTTCAACAACATCTAAATAACATTGACGGTTATGTTATATAGAATTGTTTCCCTTAAATCCTTTCCTTATCCAATCCCTTCCTTTCCTTGGTTGAACTTAATGGACATTTGTCTATTTTCAACTGCACCAGAACTATGTAATACTATGTAATTATTACCCCCCCCCCTCCTGATCTGTAAAGTGGGACAGAATATGATGGTACTATATAAAGATTTATTATTATTCAATTTAACTAGTGCTTCTTTGTAAAAACACATGTCTCTTTTTCCTGTAATACACAGTAGATTGTTTTTGTGTGTACATAGCAATATGGTATAAGTTTAGATCTGCCATCCAATTTACCCCCAAAAAAGGAATAATACATATTGGTTTCTTTAATGTGGTCTTATTGGTTCAGGAGCAATTTTATAGCAACAGCTTCAATCTAATTATTCATTATGTTCTGGCTCAAGAACAACAAACAAATAAAGGAAAATTATTTACATGTCTGTAGTGGTAATCTGTAACCAGGGACGGTTTTAAACAAGGTGGGGCCCTGGAGAAAACTAAACATGGGGCCCCAAAATAACAGTTACAGTCAGTAAGAGGCTCCATTTACCCTGCACAATAATAACACTATGTAGTTATACACAGTAGTATGGTAAGGCAATGTGTAATATGGGGCTGTAGGAAGATGATAGGTAGACTGATAGGAGCGGCATCTTGGGTGAATAAAATGAGGGTTATTGCCCCCCGAATCACCCATCATAAAATCATAAAATAAATCACGTCTGTTTCTTTAAGAATACAGATGTGATTAATATACAGAGCGGCACAGGCCTATTTGGCTGTGCCGCTCTGTTGCTCTGGACGACCCAGGCGGCATGTGATGATGTCACACCGCCTGAGTCCCGGCACAGATCATTCGGGGGAAGTAGAGGAAATGACAGTGGCTGCGTGCAGTCGTGGGTCTCCGCGATCCCCTCCAGACTTGCAGGGAGCAGCGGAGGAGGCTCAGATCATGCACCGGGTAGCACAGCAGCTGCCCGGGGCCGTGGATGGTGATAGCGGTCCCTGTCCTGTAAATCAGCCCCGAACTCCCACAGCTGCTGCTCTCCTGCCAGCACCGTGTCCTTCCGCACCATCTTGGGGAGACAATAGGAGGCACTGATGTATGTTGTGTATGTGTGTTTATGGTGTGTGTTTGTGTGTGTATATGATGTATGAGTGTATATGATGTGAGTGTTAATGTTTATGGTATGTATGTGTGTGTTTATGGTATGCATGAGTGTGTATGATGTATGGTGAGTCATAATATATGTATGTGTGCATGATGTATATAAACTGTGTGTGTATATGATGTATGGTATGTATATACTGTAGTATGTGTGTATATATTGTGTTTATACTATATGTGTGTGTATATACTGTAAAGTATTTAGATATACATATATATATATATATATATATATATATGTCCAGGTATGTTATGTTTATTTGCCGTATGTGTTTATAACGTACTGTATATTTACTATACAGAATGTGTGTATATGATGTGTATATATTGTACGTGTGTATAAATGTATTTGTACATACCGTATTTTGTGTGTGTATATACTTTATGAGTTTGTATATAATGCATGTAAGAGTGTATCAATATATATATGACTACATAAATGTGTGCGTATGAGTTTATGATGCAAATTGTTTTCTCCAGCTCGAATCCACCAGTATTCAGACGGTATTGTAGTAAAATGATTTCTTTATTTAGATCATGTAAAAAGCAGGCAAATACATCATGATTTTCATGATGTATTTGCCTGCTTTTAACATGATCTAAATAAAGAAATTATTTTACTACAATACCGTCTGAATACTGGTGGATTCGAGCTGGAGAAAACAATTTGCATCATACAGCTACCACGCCGAGGCGAGTCGACTTCCGTGCTCTCCACCTCTTGATGGGCTCACGCGGTAGGAAGCTGAGATCAACTGCACCAATTTGCGTATGAGTTTATACATTTGTATGAGAGTGTATTAATGTGTGAATGAGTGTAGAACTTTATGTAAATGTATTTATTTGGGGGGGGGGCGGAAGCTATATAAAGGATGTTTTGTGTGGGGAATAGTGGATTATTTAGAAACACGATCCATTATACTGTAGGTAACTGTATTTTTTTAGGGGTGTAGTGTGAAGTTGTGCTACATAGAGCTAAAGATGTTTGACTATGAATTCAGCAGAAGCAAACCATGTGCTCTTTATGATGGAGCAGATAATCACCTGTTTGGTATGATACTAGATGTCCCTAATGTCTGTGTCACTGACTGACTACTTGTGTGTAAGGTAGCATCATCGGGTGTGCGCGTGGGGGGGTGGGGTGGCAGCATTTTCAAGTTTTCCTTCAGGCAGCAAAAAGGCTAGAATCGGCCCTGCATATACAGTAGATACAGTAGAGGAGCGATAGAAGATTGATTAATAGATGGATAGATAATAGATAGGAGATATATAGATAAATAGATAAGTTTTCAAGCTTTCAAATCTTTGTTTAATATTAAAATTAGGCACTTGGTGCATACAAAGGCTGCACCAGCTTATGATGGTAACCCCCGCACACCAGTATCTAGAGGCTCTAACCTAATTATATATCCAGTGTCCACTGTGCAGCAGAGCAGTTCTGTATAGAATTGGCCTAAAACTCGTATCAGTTACCATCCCACTCTGCCTGAAGGGACGCCCTTTAACACCCAATTGGCAAGGAGGTGCCATAAGGGTGTGCCAGGAATTGCAACTATTACAGGGCTTGTATGTCAGAAAACCGGTTTACAAGCCCTGATAATTCTGCCCCAAATATATCCTCAATATGTTTATAGCAAACAGAGCACTAGTTTTCTTGGCTAGTCCGTCCCTTTCCCTTTATCATGGTTCTCAGTCAAAGATAAATCTCTCTCCACAACTGATATCAAGGCTAATGGCTTATTCAGGAGGGCATGTCCATGTCTGCAAAACACACATCTGTTTTGAATGACATCTCTTTTTATCGCATCTACAAAAAACTTCAGATGGTTTAATAAAAACTGACTATCCAAAAGACAGGGATATCCAAAAGAAGGGGTGTGGTCTCTATTTAAAGAGTGTGGCCTAAGTTGTGACAAAAACAGACTAAATGCTGTGTTAACTTTCGTCAGATACTTTGATATATACATTGCAGTATAACACTGTCTAGTCTAACTTTAAGACACTTTAGATAAATCTCCCCCACTGCTTTAAATGAAAGTGAAAAAGTAGGGAATAATGCATTTTTTCTTCTGCCCAATATGTGGTCCATGAGACTATCTGAATAAGCCCATAGAAAATAATAGGTCAGTATGCCATCAGTAAAAACCAATTGTAGCATAAGGAAGGGAAAAACACTTCTCTGAATAAGTCCATACATAGTTAAATCCAGCACATGTATAAATTCTATGGAGTCATACACATGCAAAGAACTATCTTCTATGGAGGATTTCACTGTGTGATTCATGATGTCGATGTGAAAGAATATTAAAAAAAAGTGCCAGAGAAGCAGTCAGTGTCAAACTGGGGTTCCTTGTGGTCACCAGATAAAATCATTCTGTGATCAGAATTCTAATTCTGATCATCCACCAGAAATAGGCCCTAACAACATAATAATAATAATAATAATTCTTTATTTATATAGCGCACACAGATTACGAAGCGCTGCACAGAGCTTGCCAAATCAGTCTGTCCCCAATGGGCTCACAACTGAACCTACCTACCAGTATGTTTTGGAGTGTGGGAGGAAACTGGAGGACCTGGAGGAAATCCATGCAAACACGGAGAGAACATACAAACTCTTTGCAGATGTTGATCCTGGGACTTGAACCCAGGTCCCCAGAGCTGCAAGGCTGTAATTCCAAATTAAGTGGTTTTCTGTATCTATGGATTCCGGTATTAGGTTAGAGCCTGGGCCCAGTAATCTGGTACTCTGGTGTGCCAGTTTGACACTGTATGGGGCGGTACTGTGAGAGCAGAGGAAAGGATCAGCGAGTAAAATCAGTGTTCCTGGTGCATAGGACAAAAACATAACATGATATTATAAATAAAACTAGTAAATCTTTGGAACTGCATAATGTAGCCATACAGTATATATTTTTTTCTTTTAGAGTGAGTTGCCCATCAACCTGGTGACAACATTTTTACTACGTTTTGGGGAAGGTGGCAGCCTCCCTTTAAATAATCACTAGCGCTATGGTAGGTAAACTTTGCGTGCAAATCATTTGGTGGAACTTGTAAAACAAAGCGCCCAGGAGATAGAGATAAGCATGTATAATCAGACCTAGGAGATACTCTTAAAATGTAAGTCGTCCTGTACTTTCTGGGAAAATCATACAGCTCATGGGAAAGTCTTCTTTCAGAAATGTAAGAATCTAATACTATAAAAATAAAACAAGACCTATGGGATTATAGCAAGTGGAACTCTGTCAAGCATGTGGCTAATAATCTGTTTATATGATTAGAATTCACTCAGAAGATTTTTGGCTCTTTACATGAAACAAAAAGAGAACATATATACACTATATATACAGCTTTGCAGTGTTCTGTTGATTCCATGGAAACACACTCTAGAGACTAGGTTTCTTTTTTTAAACATTGAAGACCTCAAGCTGGCCCTTTTCTGGCAGATAGGGGGGGTAGAATAAGCAAACAGAGTTTGTAATTAGAATGACAAGAGGCAGGGAGGAAGGGAGCAGGGGTTTACTGGGACTGTGAGAATTTGGTTTTGTTATTGCACATTTAGTCTAATGTGACGTAGTTGGTTTTAGTTTACCTAAAAATCTGAAAGTGAATAATAATGTAGGATATGTTCTATTTCCTAAAATATATTTCCAAGTACTGCTTAAAAAGAAAGTAATGAAGCCTCTCTTTGTTTTTGTGGAGTATTAATGGGATGGGGCCTCATAAACAAGTACAGGACTCCTAAGGCTTTAGATTCTAAACTGCACGAGGTACAAGGACTTTCGTGAGTAAATAGAATCTATTAAATAGATTACTCTTATATCAACAGAAAAATTCCTACAAATAAAAAAAGCTTTATATAAACTGGACTTTTTGCTTAGTGTCCCAGATAACTGCATGTGCAGGTTGAGGTCACGGAGACAGTGGAGTGCTGTGGCAGACATTTGGTAAGCCCTCTTCTTCCGGTAACCGCATGAATCACTTGGCCCAGTTGCTAGGCAGTAAGGCGGCGGCTGTACGCAAACTCTGTAGTGCAAGAGAGAGAATAGCTTACTGACTTGAGCCAAAATCATGAAGGGAGGGAGGAGTAGAGAGAGGATTTGGGATGGATTTGAAATCCCCCCTGGTACTTGGCTGTGGAATCTGACAGGGAGCTAGGTACACTTTCATATTGTTTATTTCACTAACCATATAACACACAGATATTTGAAAAACATGTATGCAATATGCTGTACTGTTATGTTGAGAATCTGTCCCCAGCTAAAAATGGCCCTCTGGTAATAGGTTCCCTTTAAAAGGCAACACTACTGAGTGTGGGGTACAATTAATGAAAGGAGAAGCATTAAGGGGTACTATAAGTAAAGGGGTTGTGCTAAAGGGTGCCATTATTGAATTAAGGATTCAGTTGCTGGAGGTTCAAAACCAGAACAAAGCAAAGACTTATTTATTTGATAAAGTATTCATCTCAGGTCAATGAGTGAAAGGTTCACAATGATGTCAGCATGATGCTGAAAAAGATTTCTAAACTGACCTGTAAGGAGTTATTGGTAGTATATAGGATTCACCACACTAGAATATCCTCCTCTGGCTTGATTGAGGCCCCCAAAGAGCTAGTCAACTTCTGGATAGGAGATGTTAAAGATAACTTTTGATGATACACTAATCCTGAGACATCATTAAATCCAAGAATCATGTCAGCATGATTCTTCTCCAACAATGACTCAGTAAAGAGTTCAAAATTATTTATTTTTTTTGCCATATAGCTTCTCTTAGAATATAGAACATCATTATGAACTTAGTAATAATATATTATTATGCTATACATTTTTTGATCTGCACAGAAAATAAATATGTATTACTGTACATGCAAAAACACAAAAAAAAACATTAAGGAAGAAGTCATCGTAAGAGAGAACTGAAAATATGCATTGTTTTGTAGGGTGTTCTTCTTACAGTTAAGAAGGTTGTATTCTCATAGCAATTACTTACCGTATTTTTTCGACTATAAGACACACTTTTTAGCAAGAAAAAATCTTATCTTATAGACCGAAGGTCAGGAGGATCCAGCACTGCCAGACCCTCCTGACTGCTGTAATGGAGATCGGGTGATTCCCTGATATAGAGCTGCACCCAATCTCCCAGAGAGGAGCCGTACTGCTCTCCGTACTGCTCTCCCCTCTCCCGGATGTCCTACAGGACCTGCGGTGATGTCAGAATCATGTGACTAATCACATGCTTCTTACATCACCACATACTGCTGAGAATGGGGACATGCTGCCCTGGGAAAGGGGAAGAAGAAGGGGAAGAGGGAAATAGGGGAAGTGTGTGTGTGTTTGGGTCTGTGTGTATAGCTGAGCTCTGTGCAGAGCCGGATTAAAGGGGGGGCGCATGGGGCGCGCACCCCGGGCACCCACCACTTCACCCCCTAAAATGGGCCCCCACCAAGTGTGGCGATTCGGGCGATCCCATTGCCCGCAATCGCCCACTCTGTGCTCCGATATGTATCCCGCTTGCCGTGCGGTAGCGGCGGCTGCCAGTACATTTGTGTCTATGTCAGCCGCCAAAAAAGCACAGCGCACGGGATGTCGGCTTTGCTTTGCGGTGGTGCGGAGTGTGACGGGAATGGGAGATGAATACAGATTTATTATTTTACTGGGGACTTGTTATGAATTATGGGGGGCTGTTTACACACCTGGGGGCGCTGTATGTATAACTGTTGGGAGGCTACTGTATATCATTCGGGGACTGTATGTATGACTGGGGGGCTGTTTATTCATGGGGGATGCTGTATATTATTGGGGGTTTATGTATAACTGGGGGGCTCTATATTCATGGGGGGCTGCTGTATATTACTGGGGGGCTGTAGGTATAACTGGGGGCTGTATATTCATAGAGGGATGCTGTATACTATTGGGGGGCTGTATGTATAACTGGGGGCTGTGTATTCATTGGGGGATGCTGTATATTCATGGGAGGCTGCTGTATATTATTGGGGGGTGTATGTATAAATGGGGAGCTGTATATTCATGGGGGGCTGCTGTATATTTCTGGGGAGCTGTATATACATCTGGGGATGTATAACTTGGGGGCTGTATATATAACTGGGTGGCTGTAATTATAACTGTGGGGGCTTTATATATCACCTGTATAAATAACAGCAGGCAATATATATATATATATATATATATATATATATACACACATTCACCGGCCACTTTATTAGGTACACCATGCTAGTAACGGGTTGGACCCCCTTTTGCCTTCAGAACTGCCTCAATTCTTCATGGCATAGATTCAACAAGGTGCTGGAAGCATTCCTCAGAGATTTTGGTCCATATTGACATGATGGCATCACACAGTTGCCGCAGATTTGTCGGCTGCACATCCATGATGCGAATCTCCCGTTCCACCACATCCCAAAGATGCTCTATTGGATTGAGATCTGGTGACTGTGGAGGCCATTTGAGTACAGTGAACTCATTGTCATGTTCAAGATACCAGTCTGAGATGATTCCAGCTTTATGACATGGCGCATTATCCTGCTGAAAGTAGCCATCAGATGTTGGGTACATTGTGGTCATAAAGTGATGGACATGGTCAGCAACAATACTCAGGTAGGCTGTGGCTTTGCAACGATGCTCAATTGGTACCATGGGGCCCAAAGAGTGCCAAGAAAATATTCCCCACACCATGACACCACCACCACCAGCCTGAACCGTTGATACAAGGCAGGATGGATCCATGCTTTCATGTTGTTGACGCCAAATTCTGACCCTACCATCCGAATGTCGCAGCAGAAATCGATACTCATCAGACCAGGCAACGTTTTTCCAATCTTCTACTGTCCAATTTCGATGAGCTTGTGCAAATTGTAGCCTCAGTTTCCTGTTCTTAGCTGAAAGGAGTGGCACCCGGTGTGGTCTTCTGCTGCTGTAGCCCATCTGCCTCAAAGTTCGACGTACTGTGCGTTCAGAGATGCTCTTCTGCCTACCTTGGTACCGGGTGGCGATTTGAGTCACTGTTGCCTTTCTATCAGCTCAAACCAGTCTGCCCATTCTCCTCTGACCTCTGGCATCAACAAGGCATTTCCGCCCACAGAACTGCCGCTCACTGGATGTTTTTTCTTTTTCGGACTATTCTCTGTAAACCCTAGAGATGGTTGTGCGTGAAAATCCCAGTAGATCAGCAGTTTCTGAAATACTCAGACCAGCCCTTCTGGCACCAACAACCATGCCACGTTCAAAGGCACTCAAATCACCTTTCTTCCCCATACTGATGCTCGGTTTGAACTGCAGGAGATTGTCTTGACCATGTCTACATGCCTAAATGCACTGAGTTGTCGCCATGTGATTGGCTGATTAGAAATTAACTGTTAACGAGTAGTTGGACAGGTGTACCTAATAAAGTGGCCGGTGAGTGTATATATAACTGGGGGGCTGCATATAAAACTGGGGGACTGTATATATTAATTACTGAGGGATGTATGTTTATGAATTACTCTGGGTTGTATCTATTAATTACTGGGGGCTTTATATTTAATACTGGGGGATGTATATATTATTACAAGGGACTGTATATCTATTAATTAGTGGGGGAATGTATACAATAATTACTATGGAATGTACATTTATGAATTACTGGGGGCTGTAGACATCTACGTCAAATTGTGCGATCATGGACCCATTTACATTTTTGTGCATGATGCCTAAGGGGGAAACCATGAATTACTGACTAAGGGGGGACCCTACCTGTTATGTGGATGCTAAATGTGTACCCTGTCTGGGCTACATTCTGTAGAGGGGCCCCCACCAGGTTTTGCGCCCAGGTGCCCCCACCAATCTTAATCCGGCCCTGTCTCTGTGTGTAACTGTATGGATGAAGCAGAGCTGTGTGTGTAAATGTATGTATGAAGCAGGGCTGTTTGTGTAAATGCATGTATGATGCAGAGCTGTTTGTGTAAATGCATGTATGATGCAGAGCTGTGTGTGTAACTGTATGTATGATGCAGAGCTGTGTGTGTAAATGGAGATGTAGATGGAGCAAATCTGTGTGTGCTGTGCTTTAGTGCAACCAACAGGGATATTTTAATTGGGGTAAAATATATTTTTCCTTTTTTGGAAGCCTAAATCTGGGCTGCGTCCTATAGTAAGAAGCGTCTTAAAGTCCGAAAAATATGGTAATTAATACAAATCAGAAGACTGGTGGGAAAGTGTCCTCAATATTTTGAGTTTTGTTTCCTTTCACAGGTTGTGGCCTCTTTAACTACTGCCAATGTAAAAAAAAAATAGTTAAAATAGCAGTAAGCATGTGTGCGCTGTTGAACTCCCACCCTCTAACTCCTCTTGGGACTATGTGTTACAGAACCACCTTTCACATCCGATCAGCACCAGCCTGTGTGAAGCTTTCTCAGCTGATAAATATTTCATGAAGACCCTACCGCCTCCTCCCTCAGAGGGCTGGTATGCTCAGACAAGCACAGCAGATGGAGCCAACCAAGTCCTTAAATAATGGGTCAGGTAAATACATACAACATATACAGGCTGATCTATCCAAAATACTGCAAATACCAAAGGATCTCTATTATTTGTTGGAAAAATACGTTTGAACATCTGCAAAATAAACAGTGGTCTACAGAATTTGCCAAATTAACAAGAGTATACAGAATAGTGCATTTTGTTTGCGAACTAATGATATTTATTCATAGTTCTTAGTGTTAAAGGGTATTCCCATCATGGTATTCATATTTAATTTCATCTGCCATATATAAACATTTCTTCACTTGCATTATATGAAAAAATGTACCTGTTTGAAGATAATTTCTTATTAATGTAGCCATGTTATCCCTTAGAAACAAGGGAGCAGTCCTTGGATACGACCACCCATGTACCCTGGCAGCAGTGGCCATGCTATATTGAGCCCTGCCTAGCCACCTGAACTCAGCATTCATTACCACAGGATGGCTGTGGGACATGCAGCAACTCCTGGACATTTCATATGCAAAAACTATTTGTTTCTTTGTGAATCACTCCAGAAGTGGTGATTGTATCCAAGGAAAGCAATCTTGTTTCTAAGGGACAACATGGCTACAATAATGGGAAATTATCTTCTCACAGGTACATTTTTAACTGAAGAAATGTATGTATATGGGAGATTTATAAAATTAAATGTGAATGTTGAGATAGGAATACCGCTTTACTTTTCCAATCTGCCGGTGCCCATATAAATGGAAGAGTTGTCTAACCTACCCCTCTGATAACTTATATGGGACAGCTAAGATCACTATTCCTAGCAGTCCAATAGAAAAATAAAATGTGGTCTAGCATGAACAGTCTGTTCAAATACATATTTTTTGCTGAGGGGTGACTGCTAGTGGAACCAGATTATGTGACCTATGTTCGTAGGGGACCTCCTAATATTCCTGCTGAACCTATCCAAAATGTCTTCATTATAATGGCAGGTGGAAAGGTTATTGAGTAAAGGAAAAGCCTAGGAAACCAGCAGGTCCCCAAGTGGCTACTAGGCTTTTGCAATATATTCAAAATGTGACTGAGAACCTTGAGTTCAGATTTATTGACTTAGCCAAGTGGAAATGAATCATTGTACAATATGTGGATGTGCAGTGCAGGGTATTTTTAATGTTTGTTTAAAAAAAAAAATTGCATGCACACTTAATACACATTGGGGCAGATTTACTTACCCGGTCCTCTCACAATCTCCGAGGTGCATTGATGAGGATGAAGTCCGGCACGATTCTTCAAGATCGTGCGTCCATTTTCCTGCATCTGTCGGTTCCCTGCTGAGGTCTGCCGGAGTTCACCTCCTTCTTCCCTGTGCATGTGAGTGCATTGTCTTGCGACACAATTTGAATTGTAAATCCCGTGGTTTGTCGGGTAGTGCGTCCGCCACGAGCTCCATTTGCGTCGCATGCAAGTTGGCGCGATAGCGGCAAAATCCGATCGCGTGCGCAAAAAACCCCACTTAAATGCGGCGCAAATCGGAAATAGTCGGGAAACGGGACAAAAATGCGTGCGGACCCTTAGTTAATGAGCCCCATTGAGGCACATTTACTTACCCGTCCACTCGAGTTCCCCGGAAGTACATTGTCCGTGTATAATGCACCTTCTGCTTGGCCTTGATACACAATTTGAAAGTTAAATCCTGCGCTCGGTCCAAATCTGTCAGAATGCTCTACATTAAATGCTCAAATTTGGTAACACTGGATAGCTTTTAGAATAATATTGCATAGATCTATTTTCAGATTGAGTATCTGATGTGTATTTATCAAAATATCCCCTTTTACAACCTTTTTTGCACACATATCAATTCTTTACGGTGAAACTGCTCATTAAACTGGTGAAACGGCTCATTAAATCAGTTATGGTTCTTGAAATTGAAAAGACTTAGGTCAAATAAATGTAATTTTTCCTGGGGAATCCGAATTTGAAATACAAAATGGGGATTCCATATTTTTAAGTTGCTTGCCGTCTTATCCTTAGGGGGTAGGGGTAGTGGGCTGAGTTTGGTATCATTGGATAGATTTTTGACACATATTTCACAAAATATTCCACTTTCCCAGAATTTTTGTTACATCCTGTATACTGTTTCCATGTGGAATAGGATTCAGTGAAACCCCAGGTATCCGGTCAACCCTCGTGGCAATAACATCTTAACACTGGGGCATTGGAGTGGATCCCAATCTATTTTGCTGTTTCTACTGTCAATAAAAGGTTAATGATTTGAAGGTAGTATACATGAGTGAGACCTTGTAAATTTTGTGAACTTTAAGGTGTTTGGCGGTTGACTCCTGCTTCAATTACATTCACCTGTATTGGTCATTACTAAAAACCATAATCGTTTCAGACGTTTTTGTTATACTGTAATTTAAAAAATTAGGGCTATTGGTTTGGCAGAAATAATTTGCAATTGGATTGAAAACTGGCTGAAGGATCGCATCCAGAGAGTTGTGGTCAATGATTCCTACTCGGAATGGTCACCAGTTATGAGTGGTGTACCTCAGGGTTCTGTGCTTGGCCCACTACTATTTAATATATTTATTAATGATATAGAGGTAGGAATTAATAGCACTGTGTCTATTTTTGCAGATGACACCAAACTGTGTAGCGTAATACAGTCTATGGAGGATGTTCATAGGCTGCAGGGTGACTTGGACAAACTGAATGTTTGGTCATCCACTTGGCAAATGAGGTTTAATGTGGATAAATGTAATGTTATGCACCTGGGGGCCAATAATCCAAAGGCAAAATATGTCCTTGGGGGAGTAAATCTGGGAGAGTCCCTTGTTGAGAAGGACCTGGGGGTACTAGTAGATCATAAATTGAATAACAGCATGCAATGTCAATCAGCTGCCTCTAAAGCTAGTAGGATCATGTCATGTATCAAAAGTGGAATGGACTCTCGTGATAGGGATGTAATATTACCACTATACAAGGCACTGGTTCGGCCACACCTGGAATATGCTGTCCAGTTCTGGGCAGCGGTCCATAAAAAGGGAGCCCTGGAGCTGGAGAGGGTTCAACGTAGAGCCACAAAACTGATAAGGGGTATGGAGGGTCTTAGTTATGAGGAAAGATTAAAACAACTAGATTTATTTAGTCTGGAAAAGAGACGACTACGAGGGGACATGATAAATGTATATAAATATATGAATGGTCCATACAAAAAATATGGTGGTAAGTTGTTCCAGATTAAATCAAATCAAAAGACGAGGGGGCACTGTCTCCGTCTGGAGAAAACAAGGTTTAATCACCAGAGGCGACAGGGCTTTTTTACTATGAGAACTGTCAATCTGTGGAACAGCCTGCCTCAGGCGCTGGTCACAGCAGGGACAGCGGAGAGCTTCAAGAAGGGTCTAGATGCCTTTTTACACCTAAATAACATTGATTGTTATGCTATATAGGATTGTTTCCCCTAAATCCCTTCCTCATCCAATCCCTACCCTTCCTTGGTTGAACTTGATGGACAAGTGTCTTTTTTCAACCGTATAAACTATGAAACTATGAAAATGCTAAACAGACACTTCTTCATTATGTCCAATTTTGATTCTTACAATCAACTTTAGACATCAGTGGGCGCGGGTCCCGATTCTAGAAACAGGAGGAGGACCTGGGTCAGGGAGACGGGGATCCAGTTCATTACCGCTTCTCCCTTCTCCACTCCTCACAGCATTGTGCTCAAGGAGCTCAATGCACGGAGGAGCAAGGCTGGGGCTTCCACTGGCCCCATAGACTCGGCGGTCACTTGACCGCCGGTTCTAAAGGGGTTAACCAGAGCCATTAGACCTATTACAGCTCTGATCATAATCCACACTCACAGGTGGTGGTTTTCCTCTGTAACTAAGGCTCTTATAGATGCCTCAGATACAGGGGAAAATTTGTAAAAGAAAAAAAATAAAGTAAAGTTACCGTATATACTCGTGTATAAGCCGAGTTTTTCAGCACAAAAAATGTGCTGAAAAACGTCCCCTCGGCTTATACACGAGTCAATACTGACTAAAATTGACTAAAAAAATAATAAACTTATATACTCACCCTCCGGTGGCCCCGATGCGCAGCGCTGCTCCCCCGATGTCATCGCGGCTCCTCTTCTGGCTTCCCGGCTGTTCTTCTTCCTTCAGCGTGCTGGGCGCCGCCATGCTCTTCTCGCGGGCGGCGCCTAGTATGACGTCAGCAGCGGCGCGTCATACTAGGCGCCGCCCGCGAGAAGAACAAGACGACGCCCAGCAAGCTGAAGCAAGAATAGGAGCTGCGATGACATCGGGGGAGCAGCGCTGCGCATCGGGACGCACGGTGAGTATATAACTTTATTTTTTTATTCTGCTGGGGGCACAGCTGTATACTACTGGGGGCATGGCTCTATACTACTGGGGGCACGGCTCTATACTACTGGGGGCACGGCTGTGCTGTATACTACTGGGGGCACGGCTCTATACTACTGGGGGCAGGCTGTGCTGTATACTACTGGGGGCAGGCTGTGCTGTATACTACTGGGGGCAGGCTGTGCTGTATACTACTGGGGGCAGGCTGTGCTGTATACTACTGGGGGCAGGCTGTGCTGTATACTACTGGGGGCAGGCTGGGCTGTATACTACTGGGGGCAGGCTGGGCTGTATACTACTGGGGGCTGGCTGGGCTGTATACTACTGGGGGCTGGCTGGGCTGTATACTACTGGGGGCTGGCTGGGCTGTATACTACTGGGGGCTGGCTGGCTATATACTGGGGGGTCTGTGACCAATGCATTTCCCACCCTCGGCTTATACTCGAGTCAATAGGTTTTCCCAGTTTTTTGTGGTAAAATTAGGGGTCTCGGCTTATACTCGGGTCGGCTTATACTCGAGTATATACGGTAAGTTTAAAAAAAAAAAGTGAAATGTCCCCCAGGGGTCTTTTATGACCTCATGGGGGACATATAAAGTAAAAACACACACACAAAATATTAATACTGGTAACTATTCAGAAAAATACATTCACATTTCCCAATATTATAAAATAAAAATCCCCCGCTACACTACAAAAAGCATCGCCATAGTCGCCCCGTTTGCCCAAGACTATACATATGATATATCAAAACGACCGAAACAAAATAGGGAATTCTTAAATAATGTTCATCTTGAGTTAATTTGAAAATTTTAAAAAAATTACAAAAACAGACTTTTTTCCACTTTTAACCCCAAATTAAAATAAAATGTAAACAAAAGTTTAAACTTTTATTACCTTTTTAACTAACTCTATGGGTCCCGTAAAAAACACCGCAAAAAAATGTAAAAGTCACGGCTCTTAAACCGGTGCTTACGAAAATTCGATAAAAATGCCCGGTCACTGGAACCTTTTCAGGCCGCATCACTAAGGGGTTAAAAATGTAGCAACAGCATAGAACTGGAAAACTTTACTAGCAAGAAGTGACCGTTTGAATATATACTGCAGTAAGGACCAGAGAACATGATCCATAGTGTTTCTCTATGAATGTAGGAAGAGGTCTCCACGGCAGTGCTTGCTAAATTGCGGCATTATTTTTAATTGCAGTAAGTTAAACAAAAAATGCCAGAGATGATTTGTTTGGAGCTGTAGTCAGGATAAAGTGTTTTACTGTTATTGGCATAGAAAACTCATAATTCTGTATTGCTTGTATTTAGATGCAATACATTTGCTAACCAACACTTCTTTGAATATATTTTGTTTTTATCTAACTTGCATTTAGAAAAAAATAAATTTTGGGCTGCCACCTAGTGTGCAAATGAAATACTGCTCTAAATGGAGATGCTGGCGCCAGACAACTTTTTATGAACAACTGGGTATTTAGGCTGCATGTACTGTATGTTTCTAATGTCACATGTGTGAGATAGGAAAAAGACTTTTTATACATTTTTGTAACTTGTCAGAACCAATAGGTACAAAGTTTGAGTAAACAGACTAATAGTGTTACAGATATATCAACAGCTTCAGACACAGGGGCAAATATTGTCTGAAAATAAAAAATATTCCCGTAGGGGAATTAATATGAACCAAAGAGAATTGTATGGAGGATAATAGGCAATGTTCAGAGGTCAGACTTGGTAAAAGTGAAGTGTGCGATTAAAAAGAAATAAAGATTCACATAATTCTCCTGTTGTGTAGCAGTGTGGAGATATTGTGGGTTATTTATCATACCCGAGCGCCGGAGTATGATAATGACGCAGCCTTTTCTACTCCGACCTCTTGAAGTATCGGGTGGCCGGGCTGTGCAGCGACTATTTCTAAGCCAGGTCCTACTTTCATTATTGAAAGTTCGCACTCTGCAACTTGTATACAGGTGCAGGGCCAACCCAGCCGCCGTTGATGCCACCCATTCACGACTCTCCATTCTCAAGCGGTGGAGAGCTAGCAAATCGCTGGACTTTGCAATCATTGTTAGTGCTTTTACGCCAGTTTTCTGGTATAGAAACCCTGATAAATTTACCCAAATGTCCATATAATACAGAGGTACTTACTATTGTTATATATACTGATGATACAATGTTGAAAGATTTTAAAAAATAATGTTAATTTTGTGTCTAGCAGAGTACCTACACTTGGTTTAATCCTTTAACCAAGTGTGTTTTCTTTGGTGGAGAATAAATAAAATATTTGGTTATCAATCAAAGGAATTTTTTCAATTTTTCTAATATTTTTCATGCGGTAGATTAAGTTACAGTCTAATAGCACACTATTACTATTTGTAATTGTTTTTAGTAGTGTGAATTGAGTCATGTGACCTTTTGTTTTCATGTGACCATCTTCACACCTGTTTTGAATGGAACAATCAGGCGTGTTAGCCAGGTGTTTTAGCTTTACAAACACAGTTCCTGTCGAAACGCGTTGGTCGTGTGCTGCTTGTGGTGCTTTGTACCATTGCCCTGTAGTAAAAATATGAATGTTATCCTGACACTGGAGTACCGGACCGTTCATTCCCTTTCTAGAAAAATAATATGTTATCTTTATTCTATGGATCACTACGGATAGGTTTTCATATATTTTTACAATTTTACTGAAGAAAAACTAATATACAGAAAATCCATTTGTTTTAGTATTACCATTTTTCTGGAGACATAACTTTAGTATTTTTCGTCTGACAGAGCTGGTTGAGGGCTTATATTTTGCGTGATGAGTTGTTCTTTTTAGTGGTACCATCTTGTTAGCTAGTGCCAGAAGCTGGACGTAATAGTATGGCACGGGTCGGGAAGTTACCTTGGACTGTGCCATATTATTACGTCCAGCGTCAGGAAAGTGTTACACGTTCCGAACTGTTCTCTTGATATGTAAAGTAAAGCTCCTGGTTCAGAAGTCGCAATTCCAGAGCAGAAATGGCCATTTCAAAAATGGTTCAGCTGCCATTCCTGTCTATAAAATTGCCACAGTTGGAGGGTCATGTGATCCTAACAGCCCATGACCAATCGCCCTCCCAGGACCTCCCAGGAAGGGGTTTTCCCGCAAAAACAAGTTAGGCCCTATCCACAGGTCTCAGTGCTGAGACCTCCACAGATCGCGAGAATGAGGGGTCCGACAGTTGGGAGATTGCCGAGCGCCGCGCTCACAAATCTCCATCAGCTCCATAGAGATTAATGGAGCAAAGCGGTCATGCGCGGTTGTCTGCTCCATTAGTCTGAGGAGCGGCGAGGCGTCAGTCGGACCCCTCGTTCTTGGGATCTGTGGGGGTCTCAGTACTGCCCTGTGGATAGGGCCTAACTTATTTTTTGGGAAAACCCCTTTAAGTTTGTATTCATGAATATTATCATAAGGTCCTAGAAGGGCAATTGGTCATGGACAGACAGAGATCACATGACCCTTCAACTTCAGCTATTTTATGGCCAGGAATGGCAGATGATGAAGTAAAAAAACATTTCTGTACTTTACATGTAAAGAGAACAGTTCAAAACCTTTAATAGATGTACAATGGAAAATTACCTGATATAAATTATCCAACATTTAAAGTGCCCAACTCCTTTAAGCTTATTTTTTTGCTAATTGCTTTATAGTATATATAGAATCTGATAATCTGTGGAAGCTGATGGTCCATACAACTTAATGATGCGTTCACACGACAATATTTTCCTGACGTCTATCTGGATTAAAGGGCATGTTGTTTCTTTTTTTTCTCTCCTGACAATGCCACTGAGAGAAAAAAGATGTAGAGGCCACTCGTTGCAGTGAGCTATTTTGTCCCAGTTTGTTCAGATTGAAACTATGTGAACATTCTAAAGATCTGAAATCTGCTTTCCACAGCTGCCAAAGGTCATAGAAGGAAAGGTCGGTCTAGGAGTTTTTTTTATTGATGACCTGTACTTGGTTCTTTTTAATACCATGACTATTCTCTGCTAGGAGCTCCCTACAAGAAATCATCAACTGCATCAGGAATGGAGAATTGTATCTCATTATATTGATAGGTAGAAGTTTTACATATAGTAATGTGTGTGCTGCCATCTACTGGTGTTTTTCATATATAGCAGTGATAAGCTCTGTTATCTTGTGTGTTTATTAATAAAGTTGTTGTTGCTATATCACTTGGTCTGTAGGAACAATGTACAAAGGCCTGAGGGGATGGTTTTCTCAGAGTGTAGAGCACAACCTCATCCACATCTGGGGTGAGGAATAAGTATTGTGTTCTTCTATAGCAGCTTCAGGCCTTCTCACCCACACGGCATGGCCGCTGCCAGGCTCAGCTTTGTCACTGCCACAACAAGCCCTTTGTCTGATGACCAGAATATAATGATGTGATCTCTATGAGGAACTGATGACAAACATGAAGAAATCCTCACATGACAGTAGGCGGTAGAGCATAAATTTAGTACAAGATGGGCAAGACAGTCTTACTCTGAAATGTATCATTCAGCATCCAGACACTTGGATTAATCTAACGCAGAGCTTCATTGTAGCCACCATATCAAATATTTTCATCATATTATGATTATATCAGCAACACAACACACTGCGATACTGCCATACAGTGACTAAATACCAGCATTTAACTCCAAACCCTGTTACTGTACGCATTCACACTAACGTGTACCTACTGCAGCAAGGCGCACAGGAGAGGAGGAGGTGGTGAGCGGTGCTCAACCCCGCCCCTCTCCACTGAGATACATGGCGCACAGCACAGTAATTCGGAGAAGGATAGCACAAGTTCTATCTTTTCCCCGGGTACGGAGATGTACGGTGCCGCACATGTGCAGCATCGTACTGCTCCCTACCGTTCTGTGCGCCCATTGCCAGTCTATGGGGATGTATAAAAGGCAGCCATAAATATGACCACCAAAGGTCGTGCACCGGTCATGTGAATGTAGCCTAAGGTTGTATGGGCTAAGTCCTCTACATACAGGGCAGGTGTCTGCTGTATTATACTAACAGGAAACTGTTAAAATAAAGTACTATTTCAACTAGTGATGGGTTACTTGTGAGCGATGGCAATCAGCTTACCGCAGTGAGCCAATGGCTCAGTTAACACCGCCCCTAAGTGGCTCACCACGCCCCCTTTAACCCAATAAAATTGGGTTAAAAGTGGTGTGGAGTGGGGGACTGGCTGGACTGATGCTCCCTATTATATATTTAATAGGGAGCCGTTCAGGAGCCAGAAGAGCCGGCTCTTCTTAGTGAGCAGAGACTAATGAGCCGGATCACTAAGAAGTGGAGCTTCTTAGTATGAATCGTGTAGCAATAATTATGGAGCGTTTTGCTCCATTTAAACTCTATGGTAAATAAAGAAAAATCCCTCACAACGATGCAGTGAATACACATTCAAACATGTTGGTAGTAATTTCCCATTGATCCATGAACATCTATTTCCAGAGTCTGAAGGTGGAGTCGTTCTAAATTCAAGCCATAATGCTGACTACCTTTTCAGTAGCGATGCAGCTCACTGTGACACTCAGAAGTAAGTATGGTGTTATAAAGACCCATCAGAGAAGTTCATAGAGGTCAGTGCTGGTGATTCTAGTTCTTTTGTCTTTTCATTTTTTTCCCTCAGAATATATAATAGTGTGGAGTACATTGAGAACAAAGTTACTGTTTTTCATGCAAGCTTCCTGAGAACACACAGTCAAATGAAAACCAAAACTTTGATGACACTTGGGCACTTTATTCTTCCTCCTCCCTCTCTTCATGAAGGTTGGTATCTCTATAAATTTGTCTTTAAATCATTAATCTTACTTTTTGGATAGTTAGAGCAAAGATAATTTTACTGCAGGCATAAGATGTATAGGTGGACATTTATCAGTGCTTCTACGGGGTTTATCATATTTCGGAAATTTTCCCCCACAATGTTACTTGAAGGCAAGTTACTCAAGTTGTTATTCCAAAAAAGTTCAACCGCTACAGTACCAGTTTCTCAGCACTCCCACATTGTGCATGCGTTCTGTGATGTTTCTGTTTCTCAGCTATTTGAGTAACCCTTGTCAGGAAACAACAAACATATCATAGATTCACAAGACAGAAGGAATAGTTGTAACAGAGTACTCAGGGCAGAAATCCATGTTAGTTGGATATAGCACCATGATTCATCACAATGAAAGCAGTTAGGATGCTACAAACCAGGGAATTACATGGAGACACAATCAAAGGTACCAATAAGGAAGGCAGAAGTTAAGTCTAGAAAAAATGCCATCGTCAAGGTGTGAACCAGGACATAAGTAAGGCTGATGGTTCTGCCCCTTTGCATTGTTAATGCCCCTGTAGAGCTCTCTTCAGTATTAGTGCTTCCTTACTGCACCTACGCAGTGATAGAGCACCTTAATGTTCCTGTACATTGCCTCCCCCCCTCAAAAAATTAATGGATGAGTTAAAAATACAGGCTATTGGCACCCTGTGACCTGCTCTGTCAGTGCCACAGGCAGGTCAGCACCAAGTGTCAATGCATCATGCTGGCCTACGTCACATTATGGGAGCTTATGACCATAGCCATAAATGAAGTGTGATGCAGGGTGATAACTATATTAGCATCCTCAAGCCTTTGATAAAATTGAAAGTAAAAGATATTTCCCATCTAATCTATCTATGACATATACATAAGAAATATCATAAATAGCAGATAGATGTCGGCCGTATCTCTTAAGACCTGCAACTAATACAGGAAAGGTAACGACTGACTAGAGAATACGGAACACATGGGCAGCTCCTTTCCATTCAGGATTGTAGAAGCGTCTAGCGTATATTCTCAGCTGTTTTGTCGCTTCCATATTGTTGAATGAAAATTGGGCATGCATGCGCTGCACACTCAGCATTATGCTTGGCTGCTGGAATGGGATCAGTGGACCCCTGTTCCCGAACTAGGTGCAGGTCCCAGATATAGTATGTTATAAATAGTCTAGATGGGAAACCCATTAACAATCGAAAGGGGCATTACCATTATACTGACACATGTGGCCCAAGTGTGTCAACCAGTGTCCCTGACTCCGCATTGTGAGACTCCTTAATTTTAATTCCAAGAAAGAACCAGTCAACGAAAATGCCATAAAGGCAAAAAGCCTTTTCATTACTACTGTATGCTGGTTTTAGTAATGTTAGAATGATGGCGCGGGAAGCTATCACAATTCTGCACTGTTACTAATGGTCAATGAATATATCAGATTTATTATTGTATATTTTTGCTATGCGAATATCCTTTTTCTGTTATATCATTAATCATGCAAAAAATGCTAAGTATTTTCCCTAATTGTGAACAATCATAACAACAAAACACAAAAAAATTCTCTATAAAAGCTACACCTGAACGTACGGTACCCTCAAATATACAGGCAGTCCCCGGGTTACATACAAGATAGGGTCTGTAGATTTGTACTTAAGTTGAATTTGTATGTAAGTCGAAACTGTATATTTTATAATGGTAGATCCAGACAAAATTTTTTTTTGCCACAGTGACAATTGGAGTTTAAACATTTTTTGCAGTAATTGGACCAAGGATTATCAATAAAACTTCATTACATACACTTTACAGCTGATTATTGCAGTCTGGGACTATACTAAAGCATCCAGAGAGCTTCACCAGAGGTCACAGTGGGCAGAGGGGTCCGTCTGTAACTATGGGTCGTCTGTAAGTCGGGTGTCCTTAAGTAGGGGACCGCCTGTATTGCAAAGAAAAGAGAATAGGGAACAAGGAAACTTTTTATTTGAACTGGAAAACCAACATCATTTCTTTTTTATGGCAGAGATACGAAAGGCAATTGGTAATTTTATTTGGGAACAAGATGACTCCTCACATAGCCAGCAGGTAAGTAAAAATCAGACCCTTTATAAAGAAAAACGTACCCATTTCAGGGCTAAAATAATTATTAAACTACAAATGGACACAATCACCTATTCGCATTCAATCCTACAAGTGTCTTCCAAAACAAAATAATGAACATATTGGGGGTCATTTATCATTAAGCCAGCTCATTGCAACAGCTCTATGGGGCAGATTTATCAAGCTGTCTGAAAGTCAGAATATTCCTAGTTGCCCATGGCAACCAATTACAGCTCAGATTTAATTTTACCAGTGCTCATGAATATTTTAAAGGAGCACTGTGATTGGTTGCCATGGGCAACTAGGAATATTCTGACTTTCAGACAGCTTGACAAATCTACCCCAATGTCTGTTTTTGGAGCGCATCATATTCATTTAAGTGGCTATGGCTCTTTAATAAATGTTCGTTTGCTCTAATTGCGTTTTTTAAAAAACGTCTGTTTTTTGCAAAAGTCCAAAGTCATGAATCTGGCTTTTTCACAGTGTTGCACTAGCAGCAGTTCTATGTTAACTTCAGATTAATGGAGTGGCGGGAAAAGTAAGACTTTTTAGCTGTGAAAAGTCCCAAAAAACCTCAACCACATTTTTGAGACTTTTTATTGGAAAACCAATAAATAACCCCCATTATTACTATAAATAATAATAATAATAATTCTTTATTTATGTAGCGCACACAGATTACGCAGTGCTGCACAAATTGGTCCCTGTCCCCATGGGGCTCCCAATCGAATCAACATACCAGTATGTTTTAGCGTATGGAAGGAAACCAGAGGAAACCCACGCAGACACGGAGAGAACATACAAACTCTTTGCAGATGTTGGCCCTGGGACTTGAACCTAGGTCTCCAGTGCTGCAAGGCTGTAGTGCTAACCACTAAGCCACCGTACTGCCCTGGATATACATGGATAAACAAAAATGCATCTGTGCATTCAAAAATGGATTTGAATGAAACTTTGGAGGGTTTTACTACCGTGTTTCCCCGATTATAAGACACCCCCGAAAGTAGGACGTAGCGGGGGTGTTAGGGGGGGTCGTCTAATGTAAGACGTACCCCGAAAGTTAGACGTACCTGCAGGGGGGATTCCTATGCAGGTACCGGGAGCGGAGGGGGAGATTGCTGGCTGCAGTCCGATGTCGGCCGGCGGGGGCAGGAGCCCTATGCAGGTACCGGGAGCAGAAGGGAGATTGCTGGCTGCAGTCCGATGTCGGCCGGCGGGGGCAGGAGCCCTATGCAGGTACCGGGAGCGGAGGGGAGATTGCTGGCTGCAGTCTGATGTTGGCCGGCGGGGGCAGGAGCCCTATGCAGGTAGCAGGAGCGGAGGGGGGATTGCTGGCTGCAGTCCGATGTCGGCCGGCGGGAGCCCTATGCAGGTAGCGGGAGCGGAGGGAGGATTGCCGGCTGCAGTCCGATGTCGGCCGGCGGGGGCAGGAGCCCTATACAGGTTCCGGGAGCGGAGGGGTGGGAATCGGAAGTAGGAGATATGTGGGGGTGGGTTGGAGCCGGTCAAAGGGTGGGCGGGAGCTTGATGCTGGCATGTGCAGCCTCTGATTGGACCAGTGGCTCCACGAGGAAGGAGAAGCCACCGCTCTACCCAGCACCGCAGAGGAATTGATCCCATCGCCATTACAGTTCCAGGTACAGCAACCCGATGGGAATATCCAATTTAAGACATCCCCCGAAAGTAAGACATAGTGGGACTTTTGAGTGTAAAAAGAATGTAAGACACTGTCTTACTTTCGGGGAAACACGGTATGCCTCTTCCACCAGTTATTTGGTGAAGGCCCATCCCTGCCACATTGGGCATAACATAATTTGGGGGAAACTACAGTTGAAAGGATAATCTAGTGCTCCCCAGCAATAGCCAGAAATTACACTCAACTTATGAGACCAGTCTCTACTCACTGGGATGTCTCAAAACTATCAAAATGTAGGGCAGACATTTAGATGCATAGGATTTCCCTGCAAGCAATCCAGCGATGCCCATCTGTGGGGCTCCCGGTTTCTGTGATGAGATGGGAGGCACAAGACCACTACAGCCTATCAGTGACTTAGAAATGGCAATCCATTGATACTGGCTTCTGGATCAGCATCTATAGAAAGTCATCCCCAGCTACTGTTTGGCTGAAGCGGTGCCTTTGTCTGGAAATGATCCTGACAGAGGCAGATGTCTGTAATGCCTGGATGGCGGATAATGAAACAATGGGATCTGCTAGTGCTTATCAGCAGACCCAGGCAAAATGTCTTAGAAGTGAGCCCTAGAGATTTGTCTAGTGGTTAACAACTTCTCACCAAGACATACACTACCCAAAAGAGGTCTCTAAGAGCCTTTTTATAGGGCAATGGAGGAAGACCTTTTACAACGTCTTGTGGCAAGACCTAGCTTCTAATCATACCACACTTATTATCCTTTACACCTTTACACACATAACTATATGTCTAGTTTTACAGCAATACAAAATTTTGATCCGCGTATATAATATTATTGACCACGTGTGGTATATCCTTTCATCGCACCTTCACTTCAAGTCAAGCCCAGAAGTATACTACCCATATACTTTTCTCAATCCCCACAATAGAAATGAAGGCCTGTTATAACACATTAATATGAAAAACTTTTTCATTTACCATATTTTTTAGATTATAAGACTTTTTAGTAGACAAACTTTTTTTCTTGTAGTCCGAAGGTCAGGAGGATCCAGCACTGCCAGAGCCTACTGAGCGTTGTCCTGGAGTGAATGTAGCAAAGCTGTGTGTGAGTTAGTGGATGTAGCAGAGCAATGTGTGTTGTGCTTGTATGTATAAAACAGGGAATTTTACTTAATGTCTGTCAGGCTCGGAGGTAGTGGATCCTCTGTACCACCCTGGACGATGACACAAGCCAACACCCGGGACCGGAGTCTAAATGGTACCCGGTTTTCACCAGAGCCCGCCGCAAAGCAGGTTGGACTTGCTGGGGCGTGGTATCAACAGGTTGTTCCACAGGCGTGACTTGTCCGCAGTGGCAGTCAAAGTCGAGGTACAGGAACGGCAGGCAATCTCGTAGTCGGGGACAGGCAGGAGGTCAGGACAGGCAGCACAGGATCAGAGTCAGGAACGTAGCAATAGGTCAGGGCAGGCAGCGGAGGAGCGTAGTCAGGAACGGAACAGGGGTCACAACAGAAAATCACAATAACAGCGCAAGGCATTAACCACATCTTTCTCTAGGGCGCGAGGCACAGAGATCCAGCAGGGTTTGCAGGAAGAGGCTGGCTTATATAGAATTTGTGAAAATGACCAGCGCCAATTAATGACACAGTGGCCCTTTAAATTTATAGAAGCCAGCGCACGTCCCCTAGGAGTCGGGACACCGTGAAAGGGGGCGAGACAGGAGCTGAGACGGTTGAGCTGCCCTGGCGGGGGCAGAGGAGCACTGGTGAACCCACAAGGCGCGATATGTGTTGCGGGACCACCCGTGACAATGTCGTATATATTTTTCCTCTTTCTTGGATGACTAAATCTGGGGTGCTTCTTATAGTATGAAAAATATGGTAATCATTTACCCCTTTTCATGCATCTTTTGTAACAGAAATCCAAACTCTTTACTTTCAGCAAAGCGATGAAGACGATGAGCCAATGAACTCAGAAAATGACCAAAGGTAGATTATGTATTTTAGACATCATTATATTGAGAGCCAGATGAGCTACATGGAAAAAATAGGTGCTCATACTGCAAAAAAGGTTAAAGAGATAAAGATTGAGAGTCAGCAAACATTAGAGATTACTCATTTCTCTTCATCACACTAAAGGAGTCTTAAAGGTTGCTGTCAACATCATTTTCTTTTCTGGTTAGCCATTAAAAGGTATTAATAATCTAAGACTCAAAGGCTAATTCCACACATAGCTAGAATGGGTATAGATTTTACCCCAGTAGTAACTCCACAGCTATTCTTAAGCATCAAAAATTTGGTTACTTATGTATTTTTATGCCAGGTATTGAATTGCAAAGGCAGAATTCTGCAGAAGGATCTGCCGCAATGAAAACGGCAGTCTGTCAATTATACAACTTCTAGAGAAATCTTATTTAGCGGCAGATTATTTTGCAATATGCGTTGTACGGTGCGCACGACACAATTCTGTTGACTCACCGTATAAAATATGTTGTAAACTCCGACTAAGCACTAATATGCCCCTTTAGGTGCACATTTTTTTTGTCTTGTCAGCACAAAACTGCCACTAACACTTCATAAATACATGTGCAAGCTCCAAAGAAGTTCTTTTTAGGGCAAAGTCTGACAGAGTACTGGCACAGCCAGTTTCATAGATCCTGGCCAAAATGTTGTCTGTGGACACTAGAGATGAGCAGGATTGCTTTTTAAGTTTGGGTTTGTACACCCTACATCTTTAACTTTTCTAACTTTTAAATAATATTGCAGAAAGATTTTCTTCTTTTATAGAAATGGTTACCCAGAGTGGGCATAACAAATGTTTTCTAAGTGACCTGTAGTTTCACACCGCCCACAGATCACGAGAATGGGGGTCCGATGTACCCCAATCAGAGTCCTCGTCACTCCCCAAGATGAGCGTAGCAGCCGGTTGCACATGACCAGCTGCTCTGGTCATCTCAGGGAGAAACTAGGAACCATCGGACCCTGTTCTCGTGATCTGTGGGGGTTCCATCACCGAGACCCCACCAATCAGCAAGTTAGATCCTATCCAGTGTGTTTTGTTGGAAAACCACTTTAACTAGAGTTATCCCTTTGAAGTTGAAGTTGGGAAAAGTTGTATCTGCATTGTTTTCATTAATGATTCTGGTGATCTCAATAATAAGCAATAATTTTGGAAATGCGAATGGAGGTCAAGTGCTCACAAAAGAGCATCTTTGTTTCTTTTGAGTTGAGTTTCCATGTTCAGCAGTTTGCAGATTCAAAACTAGCACATTTAAAACACAGCCTAAGGCTATAGGTGCCCGGCGTTGGTATACATGTGTTCCCCATAATAACGGCCAGGTGTCGTGCTTTGCTATGGAGAGGGGAGGGGTCTGCAGCGCTGCCGTAAGGTGTGCAAGTAGACTTCATGTATGTTTTAGTAGTTGATTTTTTATTATGCATGTCTTCATTAGGATAACTAAATAAATACAGATTGAAGCTGTAGATATCACTAAGACATTTTTAAATGGTTTAACAGTTTTAGTATTGTTATATTTCATCAATAGACCTAACATTGTGACACTCCCTGATGTACACCCTACCAGACAGGATGAGGATGAGAGAACATTGAGTTGCAGGTAAATACCTTACATTATTGCTGCAATATGCAGCAAAGACTTACCAGCTTTGGAGGCCCTCTCCATGCACCGAGACCTGACGCGTGCTGCACAACTACGGCACGCGCCAGTAGGGGGTTAAACCTGACAGGGCATACATGTGGTGTGAAGACCTTTTCTGGTGACTACCTCTTGAAGCTCATCAAGAGAATGCCAAGAGTGTGCAAAGCAGTAATCAAAGCAAAAGGTGGCTACTTTGAAGAACCTAGACTATAAGACATATTTTCAGTTGTTTCACACTTTTTGGTTAACCCCTTCACGCTCCATGGCAGATATATCCGCCACGGAGCTATGAAGGGTGTATGAAGAGGGCTCACGGGCTGAGCTCTCTTAATACAGAGATGGACTTTGCTGGCTCTTACCTCTGCATCTTACCTCCGAACGTCATCGGGGGGCGGCGATCGGTTGCCATGGTAGCCTTGGGTCTTCATCTGACCCGAGGCTGAATGGCTTCTGTGTATTCGTTACAATGAGCCAGTGGCTCATTGTAATGTATAATGTGCAGAAATGCCATTTACTGCGATACAGTAGTATTGCAGTATATGTTAGGAAGGATCTGACTATCTAGGGTTAATGTACCCTAGATGGTCTAAGAAATAGTGGAAAAAGAAAGAAAAAAGAAAGTTTAAAAAAATGTAAAAAAATAATAAAATATTAAAAGTTCAAATCACCCCCCTTTCCATAGAACTGATATAAAACATAATAAACAGTAAAAAATCACATTAGGCATCGCCGCGTCCCAAAATGCCCGATCTATCAAAATATAATAACGGTTATTGACGGCGGTGACCTCCGAGACAGGAAATGGCGCCCAAATGTCCGAAACGCGACTTTTACACCTCTTTACATGACATAAAAAATTTAATAAAAAATTATCAAAATGTCGCACAGTCCTCAAAATGGTAGCAGTGAAAACGTTGGCTCATTTTGCAAAAAATGACATATCACACAGCTCCGTAAACCAAAGTATGAAAAAGTTATTAGCGTCAGAAGAATGCAAATTTTTTTTACATTTTTTTGTACACATTCGTTTAATTTTTGAAAAAGTATTAAAACGCAATAAAACCTGTATAAATTTGGTATCATCGCGATCGTTCCGAACCAAAGAATAAAGTAGAGGCGTTATTTGGAGCACAGAGTGAAAGTCCTAAAGACTGAGCCCACAAGAACGTGAGGCACATACGTTTTTTTTTTATTTTTCCACATTTGGAATTTTTTCCGGCTTCCCACTACATGGCAGGGAATAATAAAAAACGCCACAGGAAATTAAAATTTGTTACGCACAAAATAAGCCCTCACACAGCTCTGTACACTGAAAAATGAAAACGTTATGGATTTTTGAAGATGGAGAGCGAGAAATGAGCGAAAATACCCTGCGTCCTTAAGGGGTTTTTTAAGTATATAATTCCACATAATTCATAGTTTTGATGCCTTCAGTGTGAATCTACAATATTTATAATGAAAATACAGAAAACGCTTTGTGTGTCTGTACTGTTTAAAGCAAAATTGCTCCTTTTATTTTCAGAGCATGTAACAAATCAAGTATATACAAGTCACGCAGTAAAACACGTTTTTTCGGCTCTCCTGAGCCTTCATCAGCTGGCGTCTTCCTCCCATGTTTGAGCTTTTAAGGTATCAGACGTTCCTGCAAAGTGTGTCACTTCCGGTAAGCTGCGTCATTCACTCTATCGCGTCACGATCAAAACGGAACCATTGTTCCTATATATTAGAAGACTTCACTTCAACAGCAAACCCTCAAAACACGGTATGTATTGTTATCACAGAAATACAAAAATGTTGACGTTTTTCAATATTATAATTCAAACATTACAATACTGTTAGTACAAGGTTAGTAACTTCACTGAACATGTTATTAGTACGTCAGTACAAGAAAAAAGAAAAAAGTTTTTTTCTAAACCACCTCCACTCTGATGTGCTCAAATATTCTGTCTGTAGGAAAAAATAATAGTTAGTGATGAGACTACATTTGGCAGATTTCACAGTCCATATTAAGACCGTGTGGCTCCAAGGTTTTTAATTCATGTATCCAAAATGCCTAACAATACAATAACAATACATAATACCATGTTTTGAGGGTTTGCTGTTGAAGTGAAGTCTTCTTACATATAGGAACGATGGTTCCATTTTGAATGTAAGATTGTTAATAGTCACATGATCAATGCCGGGTCACGTGACATGGTCATGTGATCGTGACGTGATAGAGTGAATGACGCAGCTTACCGGAAGTGACATACTTTGCAGGAACATCTGATACCTTAAAAGCTCACACATGGGAGGAAGACGTCAGCTGATGAAGGCTCAGGAGAGCCGAAAAAACGTGTTTTATATTGTTAAAGTATATCCACGAGCACGAGGGAAAGGACCTGAGTTTTGCATATACATGTACTGTTTAAAGTTAAAACACACACATATTACATATTAATGAATATTTAAAAACAAACAAATCCCCCACTACACTATACATATTATGTATGAAAACGACCGTCTCAGACTAGGGAATTTATTTATTATGGTCATTTTGAGTTCATTTGAAAACTGAAAAAATATATACATTTCTAAGAAAAAATATTTTTCTCCATTTTTTGTAACTTAAATTTAAAAAATATACAACACAAATACACATACAGAATAGGGAGAAATCCTCATCAAATGCAAACTGATCAGCAGTGATTTAATTCATAAAAAGTTGAGCCATACAAATACCAAATATAAGTATGATTGCCTGTATTTGGAATGTTTATTTTGTTATTGATAGCTATATTATGTCTTTATTAAGATACACAACTGACTGTAATCCAGAGGACATAAAGCTCCACACTCTTCATAAGTACCCAGAAAATAACATGTTTTCAGGTAAAACTGTTACGTCTTAATCACTAAGGCCCAGTTCAGATTTGTGTCAGGATTTTTAGTAAAGGAAATCAACCACTCAACCACTGCTCTTCAGTCGTTTTGAGCAGCGATCACTTCTGCGGTACTCCTGGTGAAGAATCTGTAGCACTAAACGTTCTGTTTACAGGAACGTTCTGTTTACAGAGAAAAATACTTTTATAAGTAGGCGTGCACAATTATGCATATAGTTAGTGCTGGAGTTGTTCTCCGCCTCCCTCGGACGCTTTCGGGCAATTGGAGTGGAGATTCTTTACCAGAAGCATCAGTGGGAACAAAAAGTATTTAGTCAGCCACCAAATGTTCTCCCATTTTAAATGATGAGAGAGGCCTGTAATTGACATCATAGATAGACGTCAACTAGGAGAGAGACAAAATGAGAAAACAAATACAAGAAATCACTTTGTCTGACTTTTAAAGAATTTATTTGCAAATTATAGTGGAAAATAAGTATTTGGTCATCTACAAACAAGCAAGATTTCTTGCTCTCACAGACCTGTAACTTCTTCTTTAAGAGGCTCCTCTATCTTCCATTTATTACCTGTAGTAATGGCTCCTGTTTGAACTTATTATCAGTATAAAAGACACCTCACACCTCCAACTCCACTATAGTGAAGACCAAAGAGCTGTCGAAGGCCACCAGAAACCAAACTGTAGACCTGCACCAGGGAAGACTGAATCTTTGATAGGCAAGTAGCTTGGTGTGAAGAAAACAACTGAGGGAGAAATAATTAGAAAATGGAAGACATACAAGACCACTAATAATCTTCCTCGAACAGCTGCTCCACGCAAGATCTCACCACCTGGAGTCAAAATGATCACAACAGAGAGAAAAAAATCCCAGAATCACACGGGGTGGACCTAGTGAATGACCTGCAGAAACCTGGGATCAACATAACAAAGGCTACTATCAGTAACACACTGCGCCACCAGGGACTTTGCAGTGCCAGATGTGTCCCCCTGCTTAAGCCAGTACATAACCGGGCCTTTGTGAAGTTTGCTAGAGAGCATGGATGTTCCAGAAGAGAACTGGGAGAATGTCATATGGTCAAATGAAAGCAAAGTAGAACTGTTTGGTAGAAACACAATTTGTGTTTGGAGAAGAGTGAATGCTGAGTTGCATCCAAAGAACACCATAGCTACTATGAAGCATGGGGGTGGCAACATCATGCTTTGGGGCGGTTTCTCTGCAAAGAGACCCGGACGACTGATCCGTGTCCATGAAAGAATGAATAGGGCCGTGTATTCTGAGAATTTGAGTGCAAACTTCCTGCCATCAGCAAGGGCATTGAAAATGAAATGTGGCAGGGTCTTTTAGCATGACAATGATCCCAAGCACACTGCCAGAGCAATGATGGAGTGGCTTCGTAAGAAGCATTTCAACGTCCTGGAGTGGCCTAGCCAGTCTCTAGATCTCAACCCCATAGAAAACCTTTGGAGGAAGTTGAAAGGCCATGATGCCCAGTGACAGCCCCAAAACATCACTGCTGTAGAGGATCTGCATGGAGGAATAGACCAACATACCAGCAACAGTGTGGGCCAACCTTGTGAAGACTTCTAGAAAACGTTTGACCTCTGTCATTGCCAACAAAGGATATAACAAAGTATTAAGATGAATTATGTTATTGACCAAGTACTTATTTTGCACCATAATTTGCAAATATATTCTTTAAAAATCAGACAATGGGGCAGATTTACTTACCCGGTCCATTCGCGATCCAGCGGCGCGTTCTCTGCGCTGGATTCGGGTCCGGCCGGGATTTATTAAGGTAGTTCCTTCGCCGTCCACCAGGTGGCGCTGCTGCGCTGAAAAGCATCGAAACACGCTGGAGTTCACTGGCTCGGGCTGAGTGAAGGTAAGTGCAAGCTCCGCGATAGATTTTTTGTTATAAATGCGGCGGTTTTTCCGCATCCGTCGGGTTTTCATGCGGCCACGCCCCTCGATTTCCGTCGCGTGCATGCCAGCACCGATGCGCCACAATCCGATCGCGTGCGTCAAAATCCTGGGGCAATTCAGGGGAAATCGGCGCAAATTGGAAATATTCGGGTAACACGTCGGGAAAATGCGAATCGGGCCCTTAGTAAATGACCCCCAATGTGATTTTCTGGATTTGTTTTCACATTTTGTCTCTTAGAGGTCTATCTATAATTTCAATTAATGGCCTCTCTAATCTTTTTAAGTGGGAAAACTTGCACAATTGGTGGCTGACTAAATACTTTTTCCCACACTGTATCTATTAACTACAACAGCTCAGGGTGCTGTCACAAGTTCGCATTTGATCACGTGTTTTAACAGAATCAAAATCACTAGGCCGGGTCGCATATGCGCTTGTATGCAAACGCATGCACTGGCACCCGGTTTCTTGCATTTAGGTGCTGATTGCACTGTGTGACAGCACCATGACTTGCATTCTCTTAATGAAAACTAAAACCTAGAAAATAACTAGGGATAATAAGGCTGGCATTCTTTCTTAAAGTGATTCTTCTGTTTCAGCAATTAAAAGTTATTGTTTTTATATTGAAATGTTTAGAATTTTCTAATACATTTTCTGTATGAATTTATCATAGTTTTCTAGATCTCTGCTCGCTGTAACATTCTATAGAAAGCTTCAATGTTTACTTCCTATAGTTAAAAATCATGGTCATGTGATGTCACACAGGTGCACCTGTGTGACATCACATGACCACGGACAGATTTCTATCCACAGGAAGTAAACAATGAAGCTTCCTATAGAACAGCAAACAGAGATCTAGAAAAGCCTGGGAAATCCGAAGAGAAAGTATACAATTTTTCTTTTTTACATTTAATATTTATTACATTTTAAAAGATTATTTCTTTAATATTCCCCTGCAGGTTATATTTCTATTCAACAGCTGAAGAAATTTTCAGGTGAACTGAATGATTTTTTACCTGATGCATCTGAATATTGTGTTATATATGTTCATGAAGAATGCAACAATTTTCAAGGGTTGAAAACTGTACACAACAAAACACATGTTAATTAGTATAGATTTGCTAAGCTAAATGTGCCAGCGTTTTCCCTAAATTTTCTACAAACCTGCCAGCATGCCATGCACTACATAGAAAACACGTTGTAGACTTTACCATTAGAGATAAACTTGGACAAAGTCATATGCCAAATATTTCAACAAAAATGGTCAACGTGGCTCTCCTAATGTAAATGTTAGGCAGCCTAAATGTTCAGACATGTATTTCAATTTTCTTTTTCAGAACATGAAATAAAACAAGTTGGACGAGAATTACAGTAAAGCTTGGCTGTATTTAGTACTTGCTATTACATCAGTTTAAAAGAAACCTGTCATCCAGGAGGTAATTTTTTCTTGAAGACAGGTTCCAATATCCTATGGCATGTGCATTTCAAAAATACCTTGTCGGACTATACAAATACATTTCCCCTGCTCCCTGAGTGAGGAGGAGGGATAGAGGAAAAGATGGCTCCTGGCGTTTGAAATGCCCCCCCCTGGACTCACGACATGTTGCTGGCAGAGAGCCAGGTAATGTAAAGTAATTCTTTTAAAAGCACTGAATTTGGTCATATTGCTGACAAAGGCATTTTTGAAATGAACAAGCCATAGGCTATTAAAATCTGTCTTCAGGTAAAAATGACCTTCCTGATGACAGGTTCGCTTTAAACACAATGACAAGTAATTTTGTCCTTAGTAGTTGTAATACATGTAGATTTCTCTGCAAATTCACAACTAATTTATTTTCTGTCAAATTTATACAAGATATGAATGAGATCTAAATTATGCACACAAATAATCAGAGATGTCATCTAGCCTAAACTGTGACTGTGAGTGAAAAGCAAATTAGAAGCAGAGGAGGCAAATAGACAAGAAAGTATATCTGGCACTCCATTTTTTTTACTGCTTGGAAAAACCTGGGCTGTATAGTTGATCAGCCAAACTTCTGACTCTAACTCTGACTCCTCAATTTCCCTAAATTCTGACTCCGCCTCCACAACCCTGTTTCCCCGATCACTCTAGAAGTTCTAAAAAGAGAGCAATTTTTCACAGTATGATATAAATAAGCTAATAACTTGGAGGCTATTTGCTAAAATAGACATATCAGGAAAGGTGCTATCTTTTTTTTTTTTATTGTTTTTCATTATTTTTAAGGGGAACACAAAAAAAAACAAAGTTTACAAAATTGCTTTGTTCACAACTGGTCTATACAAGTAACATTCCTTACTAAACAAGTCGCACTTCAAGGTACACACACAAGGGAAGGTAGGGAAGGGGGGACAGTCTTGCATATCTTTAAATATTGCTGTGGTACGACCTGCTGCCCTTCACAATTTACAGCAGAACTTGGAATGCTGGGAGATAAAATTTCATAGAGTAACTGTACACAGGGACATGATGAATTCTCCTCTCAACCTCAAATACGTAGGGGGCCTAGTCTCCCACTTTACATATCTCTTTCCAGGTACCAAGTGGTCTAATGGAAAGGAGTCATAATGGGGCTCATTTACTATGGGTCCGAAAGCCGCACTTTCGGCGGGTTTCCCGAATATTTACGTTTTGCGCTGAATTGCCCCAGGATTTTGGCACACGCGATCGGATTGTGCCGCATCGGCGCCAGCTTTCATGTGACAGAAATTGGGGGGGCCTGGCCGTCGGACAACCTGACGGATTCAGAAAAAACGCGGAATTTAAAAAAAGATTTGTGTCACAAGATCACGCACTTACATGCACCGGGAAGAAGAAGGTAAACTCCGGCATACCTCGGCGCAGCAGCGACGCTTGCTGGATATCGGGTGCACGACCTTAGTGAATCCCGGCAGACCTCGACCTTGTCCTCGTCGGACAACGCGCTGCGGGATCGCCACTGGACCAGGTAAGTAAATGTACCCCAATATGTTTGATCTCCTCTCTTTGATAGGCCTTGCCTATGAACTTGCCTCACTTGGCAAAGAAGTTTTTGGCTTTCAGATCTCTTTGGGTTAAGACATTGTAGTGTTCCATAGTCTGTTGTATTTCCAACTGGTCAATAAGCTCTGTCTTACTTGGGGGAGATGGAACCAACCAATGCTGTAAGAGGCATCTTTTTGCTATTAATAGTGTCGCTACCACAGCTGGGGGGAACTGACCTGTCTCCGGAGGGGCTAGAAACAACAGTTGGCAAGGGGCGAGTGGAAGGTACACGTCCCAGAATTCTTTTACCACTTCAAGGACCTGTTTCCAGAAATCTTGTTAATTTTCTTCATTTGGTTTGTCCTAAACCTTCATCAGTGACTTAATCTAGTAAGGAAATACAGTTATAATATTACTTATACATTAGAAATGATCTACCAGACATTTTAAGTAGAAATGAGGACTTTGATACTATGAATGACAACATCCGAAATATTCAACCGCATGCCAAAACATTAATCATACACATCTAAAGAAAAATCTTAGAGACACATGTAGAGGTTTTGTTGCAGATTTTGATGCAGCTTGAGGAACAGCTATGAACAGATTTAAGTAGAATTATACACTCACCGACCACTTTATTAGGTACACCATGCTAGTAACGGGTTGGACCCCCTTTTGCCTTCAGAACTGCCTCAATTCTTCGTGGCATAGATTCAACAAGGTGCTGGAAGCATTCCTCAGAGATTTTGGTCCATATTGACATGATGGCAACATACAGTTGCCGCAGATTTGTCGGCTGCACATCCATGATGCAAATCTCCCATTCTACCACATCCCAAAGATGCTCTATTGGATTGAGATCTGGTGACTGTGGAGGCCATTTGAGTACAGTGAACTCATTGTCATGTTCAAGAAACCAGTCTGAGATGATTCCAGCTTTATGACATTGCGCATTACCCTGCTGAAATTAGCTATCAGATGTTGGGTACATTGTGGTCATAAAGGGATGGACATGGTCAGCAACAATACTCAGGTAGGCTGTGGCGTTGCAACGATGCTCAATTGGTACCAAGGGGCCCAAAGAGTGCCAAGAAAATATTCCCCACACCATGACACCACCACCACCAGCCCAAACCGTTGATACAAGGCAGGATGGATCCATGCTTTCATGTTGTTGACGCCAAATTCTGACCCTACCATCCGAATGTCGCAGCAGAAATCGAGACTCATCAGACCAGGCAACGTTTTTCCAATCTTCTACTGTCCAATTTCGATGAGCTTGTGCAAATTGTAGCCTCAGTTTCCTGTTCTTAGCTGAAAGGAGTGACACCCGGCGTGGTCTTCTGCTGCTGTAGCCCATCTGCCTCAAAGTTCGACGTACTGTGCGTTCAGAGATGCTCTTTTGCCTACCTTGGTTGTAACAGGTGGCGATTTGAGTCACTGTTGCCTTTCTATCAGCTCGAACCAGTCTGCCCATTCTCCTGTGACCTCTGGCATCAACAAGGCATTTCCGCCCACAGAACTGGCTCTCACTGGATGTTTTTTCTTTTTCGGACCATTCTCTGTAAACCCTAGAGATGGTTGTGCGTGAAAATCCCAGTAGATCAGCAGTTTCTGAAATACTCAGACCAGCCCTTCTGGCACCAACAACCATGCCACGTTCAAAGACACTCAAATCACCTTTCTTCCCCATACTGATGCTCGGTTTGAACTGCAGGAGATTGTCTTGACCATGTCTACATGCCTAAATGCACTGAGTTGCCGCTATGTGATTGGCTGATTAGAAATTAAGTGTTAACGAGCAGTTGGACAGGTGTACCTAATAAAGTGGCCGGTGAGTGTATGTTCCCATTTATGTGGAATCCACACATTGATTTGCCTTAAAAAACGCAAAAATAAAAAGCAACATGAACGCCATGGGGCACATGTATCATAGTTTTTCAGCTGACACTTTTTCAAGTTTCCTGAAGTTCGCCTACTGTAACAGTCAGACAGACAACAAAAATGAGAGTCTCTATGGGAAGAGTCCAGAGGGAGAAGTCTGTGGACCAATGGACCCTCTGGACCACCACGGGAGATGGTATGAGGCCCGCGGTGGAAGCCAAGGTACAGGGTATGCAGGAAACAGTCCAAGTCTGGGTTGACAGAAGGAACACGGAGGAACACTGGTAACGCTGGCACGGACTGAAGACATTGCTAGACTGGGACCCTGGAAGGCACAGCAGGAAGCAACTGGGAACGCTGGAGACAGGAGACACGTAGGCGTCTGGAAACGCTGGAAGACAGGACACACCAGGAGCGTATGGGAACACTGGAGACAGGAGGCACAGAGGCATCTGGAAATGCTGGAATACAGCACACACCAGGAGCCTATGGGAACACGGGAGACAGGAGACACGGATGCGCCTGAAAATGCTGGAAGACAGGAGTGTCTGGAAACGCTGATGGGCAATCACTTCAACAGGAACCACTGTGGGAAGCGAGGTGTGGAAGTTCCATTAGAATGCTGTAACAATGCTGAAGATCCAGCCAGAAAGGAAGGGAGGTGCCTGATTATAAAGGCTGAGCCGGATTAGCCAACTCCAATCTGGAGGACTCTAGCCCATTAAGTCCCAAGAAATCGGCGCCCTAACACTGTGGCACGCGGCCTGGATGGCAGGAGGCGTGCGGCCTACACGCCGGGACCCGAAGCACAGCCTGGAGCCAGGAGAGGTAAGTCCTGGAAGGGGGACGGGAACAGGCACACAGCAGAGCACGGGTGTACCTGCGATCGCGGGAGCACCCATGTCAGTACCCCCCCCCCCTTTAGGGCCCCTCTTCTCTTCTTCTTCAGCCTCTTATTTCGCCTCCTCCAATTCATCTAGGTGTCGGGACATCTGAGGAGGACAGCAGAAACTGGACAAAGCCCGATGAGGTGCTTGGACCTGGCAGGGAATAAGCTGAGGATATCCTCGAGATGCGTAGAGTGTCCGTTGGCCGATAGACGTACTCTGCTAACTTGCATAGACTGCTCTACTAGCAGTACGGCCAGAGGCTGAAGTGGCTTTTGGGGAAGCCGGAGCAGCATTGGGAAGCTGCAGAGGCAGGAGCAGCTCTTGGAAAGCTGGAACAGCTTTGGGAAGCTGCAGAGGCTGGAGTGGCTCTTGGAAGGCTGGAACAACTTTGGGAAGCTGCGGAGGCTGGAGCAGCTCTTGGAAAGCCGGAGGCTTTGGAGTGGCTTCTGGGAAAGCCGGAGGCTCTGGAGTGGCTTCTGGGAAAGCCGGGGACTCTGGAGAGGCATCTGGGAAAGCCGGAGACTCTGGAGAGGCTTCCGGGAAAGCCGGAGACTTTGGAGAGGCTTCTGGGAAAGCCTGAGACTCTGGAGAGGTTGCTGGGAAAGCCTGAGACTCTGGAGAAGATTCTGGGAAAGCCAGAGACTCTGGAGAGGCTTCTGGGAAGCCGGAGACTCTGGAGAGGCTTCTGGGAAGCCAGGGACTCTGGAGAGGCTTCTGGGACGCCGGAGACTCTGGAGAGCTTGGAAGCGGTGGAAGCATTGCAGCAGGCTGGGGACGTTCTTGGAAAACCAGAGAAGAGCTGGGAAGCTCAGGAAGCACGGCAGTCGGCTTTTGGAACATCCGGAGCCAAGCGGGGCCGACATGGAAGCCAGACTTGTAGTTGCTGCCAATCAAACAGCTGCTGAGGCATTGAGACAGGCTGGAGTGGCTCTTGGAAAGCCGGAGCAGCATTTGGAAGCTGCGGAAGTGGAGCCTGCAGTAGGCGGGAGTCTAACAGCTGTTGGAGAAGGGTGGTAACCCCGCTCATATCCTTTCTCCAAAAAAAATCAGTTGAGATTGCTGGGTGAGAACATCTTCCAGCAACTGAGTCATTAGAACAGTCCATAACGGGATCCATGGCCTTGACGGGGTCCATGGCCGGATCTTGCTGTAACGGTGACACAGAACTAAAAGTCTTGTTGGGAAGAGTCATGAGGGTGGAGTCTGTGGACCAGTGGACCCTCTGGACCACCGCAGGAGATGGTATGAGGCCCGCAGTGGCAGGAAACAGTCTGAAGACATCACTGGACTGGAACCCTGGAAGGCACAGCAGGAAGCGTATGGGAATGCAGGAGACACAGAGGCATCTGGAAACGCTGGAAGACAGGAAACACCAGAGCGTATGGGAACGCTGGAGACAGGAGACACGGAGGCATCTGGAAATGCTGGAATAGAGGACACACCAGAAGCGTATGGGAACGTGGGAGACAGGAGACACGGAGGCGCCTAGAAATGCTGGAAGACAGGAGCATCTGGAAACGCTGATGGGCAATCACTTCAACAGGACCTGCTGTGGGAAGCGAGGTGTGGAAACCTTGGAAATTCCAAGAATACTGTAACAATGCTAAAGATCCAGCCCGGAAGGAAGGGAGGTGAGCCAGATTAGCCAACTACAATGAGGAGGACGCTGGCCCATTAAGTCCTGAGAAGTCGGCCTGAAAGGCAGGAGGCGTGCTGCATACATGCCGGCAACCGGAGCACAGCCAGGAGCCAGGAAACGTAATTCCCGCAGGGGGACGGGAACAGGCACACAGCGGAGCACGGGTGTACCCACGATCCGCGACATGGATCTTAGGAGCACCCGTGACACCTACTTAATCATTGCAATGTATCTTAAAGGGAATGGCCACTTTACCTCATGTTTTCTGTAATTTACTAATATACATCTATTAATAGTTCTCCTCTGCTTTCTTGATATGTAAATTGAAGCCTCCTTTTACCTCATCAGCCAGACATTCCTGTCCATAAAATGGCTGCAAATGAATGGTCAATGTGATCTCTAACTGGAAATTGTACATGGAAAGAGATCACATGACCCTCCATCTGCAACCATTTTATGGACAGGAATGTCTGGCTGATGCGGTAAAAGACAGGAGGCTTCAATTTACATATCAAGAAAGCGGTGGAGAATAGAGATGGGTTCATCGATTCTAACAAAGTGGAATTAGTTTTGAATTCAGGAAAACTTCGGTTCTGCACGAGTGCGAAGTTTACGGTGATTTGCGGGAACGAATCCCCCCCTCTTTGATTAGCAAAATGGCTGCGAGCAAACCGTGTTACATGGGGCAGAGAACTCTGGGAAGAAGAAAGGAACACCCTCGATCACATGTGCAGACATGTAAGCCAATCAGCGACCGGCAGGCTTATGTGATGTTACAGCCCTATAAAAACAGGCAGCCAGTTTCAATCCTGTCATTTCACACTGCATGTGCTGTCTCTAGCGTCTAGCTGCTTGTACTCAGTAGCTGATGGAATGATTTTTGCTCAAAGTCCAGGGTGTCCGTTTTGGGGGATCTGTATTCCCCAAATTTCAAGAAATCTGTGTCAAATAAACATAGTTGATTAACAAATATGTCAGAAAGAGAGGTGGCGGGTGGAGCAGACACAGGTCGCAGCACAGTAAGGGGATATCGCAGCAGGGGTGACTCTGTGAGGCCAGAACTGCCTGTGTCATCTAGTGGCAGTGTGTTGGTGAACAACCCAAGGGTTCTCAATTGGTTGACTAGGTCATCCATTTCCTCCCAATTGACATCTAACAACCCCAGCCAAGAGTCCATGGGTTCGTCAGATACAACCCTTCGTTGGCATGGCCCAGCAGCAGGTCAGCGGCCCTCACCTGTCCTCAACCAGCCTCTGTCCTGTTCATTTCCCTCAGCCAGAGATCTACTAGGTGGTCTGGGCTCAGCACCACTAGACAGCGAGGACCAACTCTTTGAGGACAGTCAGCAGCTGCTTGGCAGTGAAGGTGTGGGGCAAACACCCGATGCTTCTGGCAGTAGGCGGGAAAGTAGAGATGTGGAGAGTGGCAGGGGAGGTTATGTTGAACTTGCAAATAGTCAGGCTGTGCATACTGAGACCGTTGAGGAGAGTAGCAGTGACAGGGAAACACAAATAAATGATGATGTAGTTGATCGCTCTTGGAAGCCAAGGGCTTCATAATCATTGTCGGGAGAAGAGGCTGTCAGCTTGCGCATCAGGCAGCGAAGCAGGCAGCAAGTCGCTACTGTAGCCAAACGGCCACGGGTACAAAACCCGCTTCGCAGGTCCAAGTAAGCAGTGGCACCAGGGCTCAGCAAGGAAGCGGCATTAGTAGTCACTCAGTGCAGAGTGTTGGCGGTAAAATCACCAATTCGGTGGTGTGGCAGTTTTTTGTTAAGACACCAGAGGAGCCAAGCGTGTGTACATGTAGAATCTGCGGGCAGAAAGTGAACCGTGGCCAAGGAGCTAACGTTGGCACCACAGCACCGTGCAGCTTCACCATCCAATGTCCTGGGAGAAATGTGTCTCAGATGTGGTGGTCCATCCTGCCGCAGCAACAGCAGCACCCAGTGGCACACATGGAGGACATTGGAGCACGAATCTGGTGAAATGGTTTTTCTAAGTGGAAGAAATATTCACGATCCAGCCAGTGTCCGATACACACTTCTTTATTGGGTAAATCACCAGTACAAAAAGAGTTGAAGAGTCAACGCGTTTCCAGCGGATCAACCGCTCTTAATCATGACTAATATATAATAAAAACATGGTACACACAGCACATTTAAAAGTCCCACCGGGAGAGTAATGCTCCTCCCCAAGGTAGCACGTCATTTCCCATCTGGTGTTGAATATTCATGAGTAGGGGATGTGTTCCGTGGGAATCCAGTAAGTTTCTAATAACATATGCACAGATACATTGATATAGCAGATAACATTGTAGGGCACATGCAAGAAAAAAAGAATTTTTTAAAAAACGGACGGGAAATAAATGCAGGAAAAATAATAATAATAATGAAGACAAATAAATGTAGTTGAAGATGTTGGAAAGGAACGCAGTCCCACGTCGGAAAAAGGGTCACAGTTAGTCGGTGCGTCAACCCGAAGGCCGACATATAATTGCGATTCGGAAGACCCTGGAAAGCCCGGCGCGGGGCAGCGTCACATCCAGTCATCTTCTAAAATACACAAACAGACAAACAGTAAAGTGGTATAACATATGTTATGGTAAAATCAAAAAATATTTGTTCATAAAAACAACAAATGCAAGACAAATAATGATGATGGTCCCAAGGTACTAATTGTACCACTATACCAAAGTAATGCATAGAGGATAAATAGTTGTCTGCAAATGTGGCGAAAAAACAACAGTGTTTGCAAGAACTGCAGTCAAATTGAACACAACAATACCGGTAAGTTTATCTGATATGTAAATAATGGTACATCAGATCTTTCTTTAGATTGAGACCTGATGGAAAGCGTGTTCCTAAATGAAAGATCCAGAAAGGCGGGACTTTTAAATGTGCTGTGTGTACCATGTTTTTATTATATATTAGTCATGATTAAGAGCGGTTGATCCGCTGGAAACGCGTTGACTCTTCAACTCTTTTTGTACCGGTGATTTACCCAATAAAGAAGTGTGTATCGGACACTGGCTGGATCGTGAATATTTCTTCCACTTTGAAGCTTGATGCCTCAGCAGCGGGGTGATCCGTGCCGTTTCCATCACACATGGAATTGTGTTTGGAAGGTGAGCTCTACCCTTTCCTCAAGAAATGGTTTTTCTACTCAGGTGACAGGAGAGGAGGAGCAGGAGCATCCAGAGGAGGTAGAAGACGAGGCAGATGACCCAGAAGCACCGTGGCAGTATACAGTGGAGATGGAGGCCGGAAGTCCCTCAGAGTCACTTGCGCAGATGGACCACAGCATGCTGCTTTGCCTAACTAGTGACAGCCAACATCTGGAATAGGGATGACTTTTGGCTCTCCACCCTCTTGGACCCTGGCTACCAGTCCCAAATGGGTGCCTTTTTTCCAGCTGCCGAGAGGGAGGAACAACTGGCATACTATAGAGAAATACTCTACAGTTGGCCACTGCCTATGTGCACCATTGTCCATCCTCTGTCACCTCTGACCAGGACATTCCTGGCAGTCATTGCTCATATACTATTGCCATGGCTTCTGTGGGGAGATGGGGGGTAGGAGCAGTAGCAACTCCATCAGCAGCAGCTTAAGTCTGGAGTCCTTAATGAGCAGCTTCCTTTACCCGCTTGGTGAGGAGGGTAGCCGCCACCAGCAGCAGTAGGACATGGAGCAGACCCTGCACCAGCAAGTGGTGGCCTACTTGGACAGCACTCTACCACCCATGGTAGAGGATCCCCTGGACTACTGGCCAGCCAAGCTTGACGTGTGGCCGCAACTTGCGGAGTTTGCAGTAGAGAAGCTGTCCTGCGCGGCCATTGGTGTGGCATCAGAGCGGGTGTTCAGTGCGGCGAGGGCCATCGCTACCCGAAGGAGAACCTGCTTGTCCACCCGTAAGGTGAAGAGACTGACCTTTGTCAAGATGAATCAGGCTGGAATCGGCCAGGATTTCAACACACCAATGCCTTATGCATCAGATTAGATCAGCCATGACGCCTCCCCCAGACGTTGAGAAATGAGTCTGGACTCTTAACTACCTGCCTCAGCCACTATTCTAATGCTGCCACCCACCTGATGCCACACATCTGCTGCCAGTTGCTCCATCTGCCTCCCACCATCTTTACCAGGGACTGGAATTGTCACCCTCATCCACACTCTATCATTGTGCCACTTTCTAATCTCCTGCTGCTGCTACCGGCACTGCCACCACCAGAATTTGTCACTGTGCAACTCTCTGCCTTATGCTGCTGCTACTGTGCCGCCCACCTAAACACACTGTGATTGTGTCACTCTCTGACCTCTTGCTGCTGCCGCCACCTCCACACTTTGTCATAGTGCAACTCTGTGGGCTACCATGTTGCTGCCACCTCCAGAATTTGTCATTGTGCCACTCTCTGACCTCCTGCTGCTGCCGCCACCACCACACTCATTCTGTCACTCTGTGGCCTACCATGTTGCTGCCACCTCCATAATTTGTCATTGTGTCACTCTGCAGCCTTCTCATGCTGCTGCCAATGGACCACTGTCTCCCTGGAACACCCTGTGATTTCCATAATGCTGTTTTCACCCTCCAACACTCTTTGACAGGCAAGTCAGACGAAGCGCTGCTGAGCAAAACAGCTGTCATGCACCTTGTATATTTGTGAGTCCCTGCGTCTATCCCTCCCTTTGCATGTTTTGACACTTCATGGTTTTGTGAGTATCACTAATAAACCGGAATGAAAAAGGAAGAACTGTGGTGAGTGCCATTCTACAGTTTTTTCCACTCTATGACGTTGCCACTATGTTTGGTTTTCCCCTTCATTTCATCTGTCAGAAGGAATGAAAAGCTTCAGAATTGATAGCCAAAGGCAAGAGTGGATACAGAACACAGAGGACATGCAAATATCCCATTTACTGGTCATCTCTGTTTTGGATCAACTCCTGTTTGTTTTTGGCTTTAGCAATACCGATGGATTATTGACTGAAAGCGGACACTAATGGATGAAAAGAAGGGCAAAATGATCAGTGATGTCAATGCAAAATTACTGCCGACACCCTCTCCACTCTTTTGGGGAGTTTCTACATGTATCAGCGTTTAATAGAACAGGTTCTGTCGTAATCTATGGAATCATCTGATGTCAGTGTAAAAAGATTGCACTCTTTGATGTTATAGTGGGATCTGGGCCCACAGCTCAGTCCTTTCGAGCTGGCACAGACGTTACCTTGTCAGGCTGCGTCAAGTTGGCCCCTGTAAGTGCCCATGGAATTGAAGAGTGAAGCGATTCTAAGAGCGGCGGCTGTCATGTGCGTGTCATACTAAAACACAGCATTGTTTGAAGACCAAGCCACGCTACCTATGCATATTTGAGCATTGCGCAACGTTCTAAAACACCCTACAGGCTCTCTGCAGCCAGGAAATACCTGTTTTTTAACATGATTTTGTCTGAAAATTCATCGAACTCAGTGGATCGAATTTTTGAAAAATTCTCCCATCTCTAGTGGAGAACTATTAATAGATTTGTATTGGTAAATTACCTAATATCCTGCCCCCCACACTTGGCCAGTCGTGCGGAGGGCATGGTCGCCTGGGAGTGGGAAAATATCCCCCAAAGACTCACTGAAATTACATGGAAACTCTATACAGTAGGTGCAGTGAGTCACATCAGCTAAACCTGCATCTACAAGCTCAGAGTGCATTGCAAATTCAGACAGAGATCTTAGATATAAGTGCTCCTGAAAAAATTACACCTGCTGCGAACACATGCCTCTTGGGGGTTGTGAAAAACCCCCTAGAGGCAGGTGTAGGAAAAAAGAGGTCGATTTACCTTTCTCTTGCACACTGTGCCAGACTGCTCACTTCTAGTCATGGAGACTCCCATATGGGCCATGTCAGTCCTTAGAAGACCCCACCATGAGCTGTGCCTATGACAAAAGAGCAGGGTAGGTATACCGTATATACTCGAGTTTAAGCCGACCTGAGTATAAGCCGAGACCCCCAATTTTACCACCAAAAACTGGGAAAACCTATTGACTCGAGTATAAGCCGAGGGTGGGAAATGCATTGGTCACAGACCCCCCCCCCAGTATATAGCCAACCAGCCCCCTATAGTATACAGCTGCCCCCAGTAGTATACAGCCGGCCCAGCTTGCCCCAGCCGTAAACAGCCAGCCCAGCTTGCCCCCAGGAGTATACAACCAGCCCAGCCTGCCCCCAGCAGTATACAGCCAGCCCAGCCTGTCCCCAGTAGTATACAGCCTGCCCCCAGTAGTATACAGCTTGCCCCCAGTAGTATACAGCCTGCCCCCAGTAATATACAGCTTGCCCCCAGTAGTATACAGCTTGCCCCCAGTAGTATACAGCTTGCCCCCAGTAGAATACAGCCTGCCCCCAGTAGTATACAGCTTGCCCCCAGTAGTATACAGCCTGCCCCCAGTAGTATACAGCTTGCCCCCAGTAGTATACAGCCTGCCCCCAGTAGTATACAGCCTGCCCCCAGTAGTATACATTTGCCCCCAGTAGTATACAGCCTGCCCCCAGTAGTATACAGCTTGCCCCCAGTAGTATACAGCCTGCCCCCAGTAGTATACAGCCTGCCCCCAGAAGTATACAGCCTGCCCCCAGTAGTATACAGCTTGCCCCCAGTAGAATACAGCCTGCCCCCAGTAGTATACAGCTTGCCCCCAGTAGTATACAGCTTGCCCCCAGTAGAATACAGCCTGCCCCATGTAGTATACAGCCTGCCCCATGTAGTATACAGCCTGCCCCCAGTAGTATACAGCCCAGCCCAGCATTAAAAAATAATAAACTTATATACTCACCCTCCGGTGGCCCTGATGTGCAGCACTGCTCCCCCGATGCCTGCGTGGCTCGTCTTCCAGCTTCCACGCCCGTCTTCTTTCTTCTGCTCTCCCCCATGGCGGCGCCCAGCAGAAGAAAGAAGACGGCGCGGAAGGCTGAAGATGAGCCACGCGGACATCGGGGGAGCAGTGCTGCACATCGGGGCCACCGGAGGGTGAGTATATAAGTTTATTATTTTTTAAGTATTTTTTACAAGTATATTGACTCGTGTATAAGCCGAGGGGACGTTTTTCGGCGTATTTTTTGTGCTGAAAAACTCGGCTTATACACGAGTATATACGGTACTTTCTTTTTCTTACATCTCCACATGTACTCTGTTTACATGTTTCTTTTGTTTTCGTAACTCAACATTTACATTTTCCAGAACAGGAAACACTGCTGAGACTGCATTGTTGAACCTGAACCAAGGCAACTTGTCTTTGGGAGAGTATGCAGTTCAGTTCCGCACCCTGACCTCTGAACTTGCCTGGAACGATGCAGCCCTCATCGCTACCTTTAAGAAAGGGCTCTCTGCGCAGGTCAAAGACGCCGGGACCTGCCATCAACTCTGAGGCCGTGTCGGCTTACGTCATCGTCCGCAGTGGTACAGAGGATCCACTTCCTCTGATCCTGACATTAGAGCACTGGCCGGCCAGCGCCAATTAGTGGCACGCTGACCCTTAAAATTTTTTATAGAGCCAGAGCACTGAGGTGAGGAGCGAGGACAGGTGATTGAGGCTGCGGGTAGCGTGGTGGAGCACACGGGTGTGCCTGTGACCTGAGACATGGGTCACAGGAGCACCTGTAACAACGTGAAAAGAGTTTGTATGTTCTCTACATGTTTGCGTGGGTTTCCTCCCACCTCCAAAACATACTGGTTGGTTTATTAGATTGTGAGCCCCACTGGGAACAGGAACTGATTTGGCAAGCTCTGTGTAGCGCTGCGGCGCTATTTAAAGGAATTATTCATTATAATTATCCCCTATAGCATTCAAGCTTAAGACAATTTGTTGAAGAACACACATCTAGAACCCATATCCTAACCTGGGGACTTCCTGAACGTTGATAAGCCACAGACTATTAATGGACTGTATGTCCCTGGCCTTACACAGCTCCGTGCACAGAATTATAAAATACTTCCATATGAAGAAATAGAATAGATAAAGAATATTTTCAATAGTATTACAAAGTACACAAAAAACCTATATTAATAAGGCGTCTCCACACTCAATGAAAAACTTACTGCTACTTGTTCTTCCACATCTTTCAATTGTATCGGTCGCCTGAGGCCACCAATATAGTTGACAGAAGGAAGGCAAATTCAAGCTATCATTATAGCTTCTTTCCAGGGTCTCTCTGTACAGGAACAAATGGTGGGTCCCGCCAGATGACCTCCAAAGATATTGCAGTTCTGTCAACACCTTCTTACTTTCCCTGCAGTTCCAAACACCCAATAAAGTGTCACTTTAAAATAGCGCTGAAAACAGCATCTCTTAAGTTGAAGATTCAGTGTTTGGTGAACTCTTTCCTTGGACAATGGCCTGAGTGCCTGCAGAAAGGGCTCCCAGTGCCACCTCTGGCACCCGTGCCATAGGTTCGCCATCACTGTTATATAGGGACATTAGGAAGTTCAATTTGCAGTAAATGGAAAGATAAAAAAAGTTATGGATTTTAGAAGGCAAGGAGTAAAGAGCAGTACAGTACATGATATAATGTCTGACACCCCACCCTATACACATCCTATAGCTATACCCTATACACATCCTATAGCTGTACCCTATACATACATATCCTATAGCTATACCCTATACATATCATATAGCTGCATCCTTTACACATACTATAGCTGTATCCTATACATATCCTATAGCTGTACCCTATACACATCCTATAGCTGTACCCTATACACATCCTATAGCTATACTCTATACACATCCTATAGCTGTACCCTATACATATCATATAGCTGTATCCTATACACATCCTATAGCTATACTCTATTCACATCCTATAGCTATACTCTATACATATCCTATAGCTGTACCCTATACACATCCTATAGCTATACTCTATACACATCCTGTAGCTATATCCTATACATTCCCTTTAGCTATACCCTATACATATCATATAGCTGCATCCTATACACATACTATAGCTGTACCCTATACACATTCTATAGCTATACTCTATACACATCCTATAGCTGTACCCTATACACATCCTATAGCTATACCCTATACATATCCTATAGCCGTACCCTATACACATCCTATAGATAGACCCTATACACATCCTGTAGATATACCCTATACATATCCTATAGCCGTACCCTATACACATCCTATAGCTATACCCTATACACATCCTATAGCTAGACCCTATACACATCCTGTAGCTATATCCTATACATACCCTATAGCTATATCCTATACATACCCTATAGCTATACCCTATACACATCCTATAGCTATACCCTAAGGGCAGCACAGTGGCTCAGTGGTTAGTACTAGCGCCCTGCAGCGCTGGGGTTCTGGGTTCAAGTCCCATCCAGGTCAACATCTGCAACGAGTTTGTATCTTCTCTCTGTATTTGCGTGGGTTTCCTCTGGTTTCTCCCGTTGGGAACAGGGACTGATTTGGCAAGTTCTGTGCAGCTCTGTGTGCACTATATAAATAAAGGAATTATTATTATGCATACATATCCTATAGCTGTACCCTATATATAGCTATATATAGCCACAAACTTTCTGTATGAACATCCTTTGATTTATTGGCTCTGGGTTACTGACGTCACTGCTGGGTGTGGTCTTTTTAATGGGCTTTGACCCCTTCAGAATCCAATTACAGTGAGAGCAGTGAGGACACTGAAGGTACCAGCCGGCTCATCCCCCTACCCGGATTATCCCTGTATGAACTTTATTGACACTTCCATCACGTACAATCCGCACGCAGCGGTGTGTGCAAGTCTCGCGATAGGAGGACGTGGGTAGATCCGGGAGAGGAGCAGCAGCATCAGAGCTATAGCGGTGGTCGGGTCACACATCGCCGGACTGAGAAGCGCCGTGTGTAGATGACAATCAGTGCGGTGACCCGGAGCTAGAACCGTGCGAGTCGTGCTGGGCCGGAGCCGTGTGCTGAGCAGGTGTGTAGGAGGTTACTGGTATGTGTCATGTCTGCGGCTGGGGACGTGTTTGTGCTTCTCCTTCCATCATAGTGTGGGGGGAGCTGTGCACCATGGAGGCTGCGGTGCTCTGCACAATGACACTGGTGACATTGAGGCTTCCTATACACAGATAATTGCCCTCCATCTCTTTCCATCTTGTCCTGTGCTGAATGCTTGATAGCACATGCCCAGTATATGACAAGTGCCCGCATCACCTGCCTGGATCACTGTTGTCACATGGGACACAATGTCACCACAGTCTGTACTCTGACACCTCTGGGGTAACCTCTATGTCCCCTGAACACAGGCTCCTTCTCCCCTTACATTTATAGCAAGTGTTCTGCATGTGGGGCATATTCCATGCTGTGTACTGGAAAGCTGGCAAAATATTCCAAATGCTAGAAAGCAAAAAAAACCCCACAACTGCCGTCATTTACATTTGGACCCTGGTTTCATGGATTTCACGGTGTTCACCAAATGACACCTCCCCTTTATTCTTTGGGTTGGTGTGTTCATGGAGATACAAAATTTATCTAGGTATTATAATGCTTTAAGTAAATGTAACTTTTTCACACTTCAGTGTACGGCATAAGGTGATGGAAGGGGGGGGTTTACGCAACGCCGGCATTTAAGTGCCAGCATTAATCGTGTGTATTATTGTGGGTTTTTGCTGCATTATGCTCAGCCAGTGATGTTGAGGAACGTCATGGTGTGGCAAGGGGTTCAAATCGTGTAGTTAATTTCGATTTCACTGAAAAGCTCATGGACATGGAGACTGATAATCATGTCCACAAGCTTTTTAATGGAATTGAAATAATCTACATGATTGTAATGTAATGGAACTCTTTGGATGCAGTTCCTAAGTTTGCCTGACACCCCTACAGGTGCCACAGGTCCTGAAAGTGGGGAGCTTTTGTTCAATGTTTACTCTAAACAGCTCCAAAATCGTCTACTGTCGGATTGAGACCAAAAGAGAATTAGTTTTTTCTCCAGTGTGGTCAGGGGCATAGTTCTGGAAATTCACAATGGAATTAAGTAGTAACCTATGCCATTTCATCACACCGAAGGTGTCCAGGTGCAGTCCAGAATAACCTACGGAATGACACTATAGCATCCATCCTCGGCCTCCACTAGGTGGAGACTTTGGGTGTTCCATCAGTAATAATTTTAGCCAGAAGAGTGAGGCTGGTGCTGGCACACAGGACCTGCCGAGTGAGGCTGTGGTTGGCGCAGCTGAATTTTATATGTAATTTATTTTTTGGGGGTGGAGAGTCATAACTTTTTTAATGTCTTCATTGCTTTTCTTATATACAGATCACATATAACAGTCTTAACGGTAACAGCCCATTGGATCACAGTTACCAGTGATCTGTATACAGACATGCAGACAGTATGTACATAGCATCTTCCCTGCATGTCTCTTACCTCCTCATTGCTCAGTTTGAGTGATGTATACAGGGGTGGCTGTGACAGGGGACTGGTAATATGTGCCCCCTGTCACAGAACAGGATCGGGCTGCCAAACGTTCAGACCGTTATAAAATAGGCATAACTTTTATTAGTGGAACTCTTTTAGATTTACTCTGTTGTAGTATATAATATAACATTTCCAATATTTCTCCTTTAGTCCCAGTCATGGACAGAATGCAGAACTGATCCATTTTATCCACCAGTTATTTTGTTATGTTCCACTGAAAGTATTCGGCTAAAACGATATATAGATGTTGCATTATATAACACACATGCCATTCTCTGTATGGGTTATATGTGCGTAATCAATCCTATGGCTGTGATCTGCACATATTCTTATGCTGTGTGGCTCCCATAATTCTCACACAGGCCACTATTTTTGTTACTGGATATTGTGAGGTGCTGCTGCTACATAAGTATCTTTAAAACTCCTTTAAGCTTCTTGTCATGGAAAATTAGTGTGATCTGGGTAAAAATGGCCACAATATTTTAATTGCAGGATCCTGTATTGTCCAAGTGCATTTGCCATTTTAAAATGTTTTTTCCTGCTCCTTCTATTCCAAGAGGAAATTGTGATGTTGAGTGATTTTTCCTTCCTGTTGTATGAGTTTGCACTAAAAGAGTACATGTAGTATTTTAGATTTAAACAATCTGACCAGACACGGACATAAATTTAAAAAAAAAACAAAAAAAAAACTTGTGACCCATAGATCCAGACACAGTGACTACGTTAATCTTCTTATATTATTATCCTAATCAGCCAGAAGGGCTCTTGGGGGGAGGGGCCCATTACCAGGGCCCCTACATGCTGTAGCTTCACGGGCTGTTACACGGTACAGGAGCACTTAACCCTTCCCTGTAACAATCTGAGAATTTGTAGCACGGGTGAGCTCTGGTAATGCCCCCATACCTATAGAAGAGTACCTTCATGCTTGTAGAATAATTTTCAAAGTTAATTTTAGATGGAAGGAGGCCCTGAATAACAGATATAACAAGATTACCACAGCCATGGTGCTTGGCCTAAAGCCTCACATCAAGAATACAACAGACATTTAAAGGAAATTTATAGATTTTTATGTTTGTGTCCACTTCATCACAGCATCGACTGTGGCTCCACAGCCCTGGTTTTGACGCTCACAAGAATATTGTAGGCACTTTTTGTGGTAGACAGAGGTCATCTTTGAATATGTGGCTCCATGTCCACCATTTGTTGTGACACATTTTAATCACAGCCTGCATTAAAGGGGTATTCCCCCGTAGACAAGATTCTTAAAGGAAACCTACCACTTAGAATGGTAGGGGTAAGCTGTAAGTACCGAGCACCAGCTCAGGGTAAGCTGGTGCTGGCACTTACTTTTGTTAGTGTTATAAACCGCGGTATCGCGGTTTTAACACTTTTTAAACTTTAGAGCAGAAGGGGCTTCGGCGCTGCGCGCGACCGTGCGCACGCAACATCTCCGCTATTTCCTATGTAGGCGCGCGCACGATCGTGCGCTCGCAGCGCCGAAGCGTCTTCTGCTCTAATGTTTAAAAAGTGTAAAAACCGCGATAGCGCGGTTTGTAACACTAACGAAAGTAAGTACCGGCACCAGCTCACCCTGAGCTGGTGCTCGGTACTTACAGCTTACACCTACCATTCTAACTGGTAGGTTTCCTTTAAATATACTAAGGATAACAAAAGTAACACATTCTCTAATTCTCTGTTATTAACAAAAATACAGCATTTCACAGCTATAGGTCCAACCTGTCTCTCTCAGTCCTGGTGTACACAATTTCAGGTGCCCCTGGACCCAACCCTCAATCTTCTGACTTTAGGGTCGGGTGAAATGCAGAACCCCCCCCCCCCCCCCTCAAAAAAAAAACAAAAAACCTAGCCCTCATCTCCTCCTATATTCCGTCCATTGAAACATATGCAACTACAAATCGCTTCAAATAGCATCTAAAACCTGATTAAAGTACACACAGATCACGGACACCTTATGACAGACACTACACTTGCTGACGCTGTCTCACACACTAGTATCAGTCAGTAACACAGACATTGGTGACATCTGGTACCTTACAGGTGACTTCATCAGGAAGAGAACTTCATTACGATTCTCCCATCTATGACAATCACTGCTGAATTCACGTCCGGATGTTTTCGGGTCCATGCAGCATTTCTGCACTGCAACAATCACTTACAATATGTCACCTGGATAACAACACTGTGCTCCTATGTAGCGTATATCCCAAACTGTGAGTGCCCGAGTCACCCACAGCTGTTTTGCCGCCTCTTTCAGGTCTCATTCATGGCAGATGCGGCCCTAGGTCAGACTGCCAACTGGTTCGAAATTTAGTGAATCTATGTGCTGTAATGTCACACCTCATACCCCACTTGCAGGGTGTGTTTGCTTTTTTTGTGTCAGTTGATTGATGGAACAATGTCACCAATTATTACAGTGTCCAGCCCTTTCTCTGGCACCCCAGCAGCAGCGGTGTACAACGACCATTATCTTTCTGTATTGTGTCTTTTGTATCATGTCATGTATGTTTGCCTGTATTAAGACGAAACTTGATTCAAATGATATGATTATATAATTTTCTCCAAAACAATGATCCTTGTAAAATGATCATGTAACATGACAGTAGGGGCTAGGACTTGGCCAATACCATGTTGGCATTTTAGCAATATCCCATGTGTGTGGTATCATGGTGTTTCTACAGCTACTATTTTAACACTGATTTGTAGGATTTTTGATATTTTGCCCCTATAATCTATCACATAGACAAAACGGCAAAAAATGTTGAAGTTAAGAGACTGCGGTGCATGTTGCTTAGACTGGGAAGCCGGTTCTAGTTGATCTGTTACTTCTTATAACCCTGCACTACAGGTAAATACGTGACAGCACTTTGTGTCGTCCACTTTGCAGCTACTTTACAACCCCATGAAATCTATGCCTTTAGTTATCCCCTAATCTACTACTGTCCACATGTTTTAGAATTGCTAAAAAGCTTGTATTTGACAAACGTTGTGTATGTGACCTGTGATTCGCTCCATTTCTTCTTATGGACCTTTATGTTATAGTCAGTTCTTTTCTCCATGTGTTTACATGAAGTGAAACCCTGCAGATCCTGGAGATCATGAGGACCGTCAGCAGTGTGAATATTGTTTTTCTTGCTCTTCATATTTCCTGTGTTTTGGGTTTATACATATTTGATATTTCTTTCATGTTATTCTCATCTAACCGAACAAGTGCATTGTCTAAGAGTAACCAGAAACCTCTGCTGCCGGAAGAAAGAAATCCATCATGTGCTTTCTTACTGACCTTGTATTTTTTATGTTCCCATAGGCTTTCTGTGACTCAAGACTAAGCGACAGACTTGTAGTCAGCGCCATGGCTGGTAAGCTAGCAGATGCTGCTGTGTGTACAGTATGTGCTTGTTGTATTCTCATTCTAAACAATGGGTCATTTCATTCTGGTTGCCCTGGTTACTTCCAGGGTCATATATACACGTAAATACAATTTCCTCGCTAGTTTGCGCTGGAATTGTAGTATGTGTGACATTTAGGAGTGGCACTGAGTTTTACTGAAAATATAAATAAAGGAAACCTGGTTACATTACAAACACGCATGCTCCTGGTCACAGCCATAGCATCCAGTATGGTCACTGCCACCTGCATTCAGATCTCTTTTTGACAAGGTTGATCCGTCAAGATCCTAAGGCTGCACGCACACCAACGTAATGGGGACCGTGATCTGATCCGGTTATAGTGCGACAAGCACACGCGCTGTAACCACGCACAGAAAAATATAGGATAGGTGCTCTATTTTGCCGTATTATGCTGCTGGCTGCTAGTCTTTCTCTGGGCAGGGGTGAGGAGCACCTGTCACAGCCTGGCTGAGCATACAATCTTGTGCACGAGGCCAAAGTCTGGTAAATTTATCACCCCCTCAATAGAAATGTGTTCTATCAGCCTCCCTTGGGTTTCTACACAGCACCAAGATTTGTAATATATAGTGACTTATTTTCTACAGTATGTAATATGTCTTGACTATAAACAAATAGGATCACGTTACTTATTTGAGCGTCGCATGGATTGTGTTCCAGCATATACTACTAATAGTAGTAAACCATGTTCTTGCTTTCCTCTGATGTTCCTGCAGATAAACAGAATAACTTCCCACCGTTGCCTCGATTCATACCGCTCAAGCCCTGCTTCTATCAGGATTTTGAGACTGATATTCCTGACCAGCATCGTACCACAACCAAGCGTCTCTATTACCTATGGATGTGTGAGTATGGGGACAGTGCTGCATGTCATTGCCACCTATTAGTCACAAGCTTCTAATAAAACTTGGCAGAGGACATGGGATACAAGACTCTTAAAGGAGAATTATGTACAGGACTTTCTTTATGTTAGTTTATTCATACAGTTCACAAAATGCTACATTTTGAGGTAAGAGGCAGGAATGTATGGAAATGACTCTATTGATGCAGTAAATATTACATTTTACCTTAGACCTTATTTCTTTTCTCAGTGCAGGTGTAGGACACATTTGTTGGTTTCTTTATTTCTGCATCGGGAGTTTTGTTTAGACCCTCTGTAGTAGTTGCCTTTGAATATTGTACATGCAGTCTTTTTTCCTTCAACATGGTTGATGGGAACCCATCCGATTGCATTATAATCAATGGGGTCCATCAGGGTTTAGCCCCATCAGGATGTCAATTTTTCTATGTAGAACAGTAAAATTGATTGAAATGTGGACTTATAGAGATCAGTAGTTTTGCAGACAATTTCTCAATTTTTTTTTCCATCCACATATAAATACCAATATATTATGTAGATGAAAATTAGCTTTATCTTCTGTATAAGTCAGTTATCTAATCTAAATTGTGTAGAAGCTAAATTTGTTGTGATCTAGTTCCTACATTAGAAGGCTATTGGTGAAGTTCTGTGGATCCCAGCTCCTTTACCCTGGCTTTCTTCAAGCTCCCTCTGATCTATGGCTCTCTTCTCCTTACTGGTGCACATGTGCGCCTCTGCGTGACCTCATGTGTGCATGCAGTGAACAGTATCACACTGGCGGTGAATCTGATTGGCTGCCTGGCGTGGATGATTGGAGGAGGTGGTGCCGTCAATTTCGGCCTGGCGTTTCTATGGCTCATCCTTTTCACTCCCTGCTCCTATGTGTGCTGGTTCAGACCTATTTACAAAGCTTTCAAGTAAGTATCTCTCTGTCTATATAAATCTATTACATGTTCTGTTCCACTATTTATGCACAGTATTTTTTTCAGCTGATCATATAGAGCCAATGAGATTACAGAAGCATGTTGTCAATGTGTATGTGGACCATTTTGTGTTATTTTCTATATTCGGTATTCCTTGCATTTTTATCTTTGATACTCCTGTTCATACTCATTTCATCACTGAAAGAAACACTCCAGCTAAATCTTTGGACCTATAGTACACAAGTAGTATTACAGCTTTTTGAACTCCAGATTATTCCATATACCGGTATTTTGCATTCTTTCATTATGGTCTTCTTCGTCCGTGGAATCAGTCCTCAGACTGACGTTCTGTGTTGTCTTCATGTGTAATACAGGATGACATCAACCTCTATAAAAAAAAACCTGTCGGCAATGAGACATCAGCTACTACACTAAGCAGAGCAGAGATGAATATATTGCATCACCCTTGTATAAGAAACAGAGGGGAGTGATACATTGCACAGCGTTGAAGGGTGCATACAACTTCATCTGCTCGTCCATATTGCACTGAAATGCTAATTTGCATATAAATTTAGGCTGCGCTAATAGGACTCGTATCTGAAAGAAGAAAATTCAAAACGGCCCTCAAAGTAATGTAGGCAAGGCATAAACAAGATCCTCTCCCTTATTATATGATAATACTGTATGCTACACCATTCAAGTGTTTCCTTAAAAACGTTCTTCACTTTAGAACTTATTTTTCAATAAACATTTCCTATGTCTTTGTCTAAGAAAAAACATGTACAAACTGATGTATAACAGAATAATACAAGGTTTATTTAGCGTTGGGCCATTCCGTGGCACTTTTATAAAACTTTCCTCTCTTCTTTGCGCAGGACTGACAGCTCCTTTAACTTCATGGCATTCTTCTTCACTTTTATGGCTCAGTTGGTCATCAGCATAATACAAGCTGTTGGTATTCCTGGTTGGGGTGTCTGGTAAGTCACAGTAAACATTTTAGTAATGCTGGTAAAATGCAGTGTTATATTGGGATATAATTCAGGGAGCTGACTTGTATGTGATGATAAAACAATAAAAGAACACACAAAGTGAACAACCTTTTTATTATAGTATAGAGGAGCTATGATAGAAAGGTAGAAATCCCCAAAACTATAAATATAAATGAAGGCTATCTTTCTGTTGAGTCTGCATGGGACTATAAGAGATCAGAGTATTTATTAGCTGTCTGTCAGTCCCATAGATTGTAAGCAGAGCTATTTTTAGGATATCCCTTTAATGATTTATAGCGCCACAAACAAACATGAATTGAAATTGACCACTACCTTTTTTTGAACAAAAATTATTTCTGATTCCAATAAATACGCTGCACACTCGCCTTCCCTCCACTCTTAACCCCTCAACAACCCTCTTCTGTTTTTGCGGTTCCATATTTCACTCCCCATTTTCAAAATAATCAATAACCTTTTTATTTTCCATGTAAAGAGCTGTGTTAGGGCTTGTTTTCTGCGTAACAAATTGCACTTTGTAGTGACAGTGTTTAATATACCATGCTGTGTACTGGGAAGCGGGAAAAAAAATCGTAATAAATTGAAATTGGTGAAAACCCGCAGGTGCACCATTTTCTTTTGAGCTTGGTTTATTACAATTTTCACTGTGCGCCCCCATGACATTTGTCCTTTATTTAAAGGAAACCTACCTCTTGAAGTGGTAGGTGTAAGAAGGAAATACCGAGCACCAGCTCAGGGTGAGCTGGTGCCGGAGCTTATTTTTGTTAGTGTTTTAAACCGCTGCATCGCGGTTTAAAACACTTTTTAAACTTTATGCCCGAAGCTACTTCGGCGCAGGGAGGTACGCGCTCGGCGCTTACCATGCGCGCGGCTCTCATTCACTTCCTATGTAGCCGTGCGCATGGTAAGCGCCGAGCGCGTACCTCCCTGCGCCGAAGCAGCTTCGGCTATAAAGTTAAAGTGTTTTAAACTGCGATACAGCGGTTTAAAACGCTAACAAAAATGAGCTCCGGCACCAGCTCACCCTGAGCTGGTGCTCAGTATTTCCTTCTTATACCTGCCACTTCAAGTGGTAGGTTTCCTTTAAGTCTATATGATCACGGGATACTAAATTTATATAGGTTTTAAAATCTTTTGATGCATTAACAAAAATTAAAACCTCCTCGACTTTTAAAGAATATGTAAATGGTCCGGAAGCGCTCAGACTGAGATCGCTTGAGTGTCTCTTGGCGTCGCCGGATTTTATGGTATGGATGTTCCCACTGTTCTTATAAGGGTATTTTCGCATTTAGAGGTAAAAAGCTACTTTAGGAAATGTGGCTATCACTTCTGATAATTCAGGAAACTTGCATGGATGGTGCCACTTGCTGCTGAATTGTCTAAGGTCATATAAGGTATTTGTTTCTCCACCTACTCTATAAATTGTGTTCATTACTTTGTGCTCAGCTTTTTGCTGTTGTCTTGTCTTACAGTGGTTGGATTGCCACTATCTCCTTCTTTGGAACCAATGTAGGATCTGCAGTGGTGATGCTAATACCCACCATTATGTTCACCGCTGTATCTGTCTTCTCCTTTGTGGCCCTGACCAAGGTATGATGAAAAATTCTGGATATTATTTGTTCCTCATATTAGATGATACAAAACAGTATTTTCCAGTAGAAAAATTATGTGACAAATGTGTTGTCTCACAATACACTTATTAAACGACATCTAACAGATGTACTGGTGGTAGACCCCGATGTAATGCTCGTTACCTTAGAGGTTACCGTATATACTCGAGTATAACCCGACCCGAGTATAAGCCGAGACCCCTAATTTTACCACCAAAAAAATGGGAAAACCTATTGACTCGAGTATAAGCCGAGGGTGGGAAATGCATTGGTCACAGACCCCCCCCCCCCCCAGTATATAGCCAGCCTGCCCCCTATAGTATGCAGCCAGCCCAGCCTGCCCCCAGTAGTATACAGCCCTGCCCAGCCTGCCCCCAGTAGTATACAGCCCTGCCCAGCCTGCCCCCAGTAGTATACAGCCTAGCCCAGCATTAAAAAAAAAAAAAAAAAAAAAAAAAAACTTATATACTCACCCTCCGGTGGCCCCGATCTGCAGCGCTGCTCCCCCGATGTCCGCGCGGGTCCTCTTCTGGCTTTGGCGCCCGACTTCTGTACATCGCGCTGGGCGCCGCCATTGCTGTCTCCCGGGCGGCACCTAGTATGACGGCACCCGGGAGACAGCAATGGCAGCACCCAGCGCGATGTACAGAGGGCAGAAGAGGCGCCGGGGAGCCAGAAGAGGACATCGGGGGAGCAGCGCTACAGAAGAGGACATCGGGGGAGCAGCGCTGCAGATCGGGGCCACCGGAGGGTAAGTATATAAGTTTATTATTTTTTAAGTATTTTTTTAACTCGTTGTGACTCGTGTATAAGCCGAGGGGATGTTTTTCAGCACATTTTTTGTGCTGAAAAACTCGGCTTATTCACGAGTATATACGGTAAGTGGCATCGACTTTCTTGTATTCCAGAATGTCACCGATAAAACAACTTCCTAAAAATATGCTAATGCCATCCGCTAATAAATTATGCACGCCCCTTCATAAAAAAATAAAATTCTATCTCCACAAGTACTGCAAACATTCGGTGATGTCACCTGGCTGTCTGGCACATGCGCAGTAACACCAGTGCGGCTACACAAGGAAACTCTGCATGCATAATTATGTCTTATGTATGTATTTTAAACTGCTGCAGTAGAAATGCAGATCCCAGTCCATGGGCACAGTGAGCTATATGAGCTGCCTTTAGTCGTTCTGGGATCTCTGGTCCTTTAAAACGGTCCAATAGAAGTGAATGGAGAAAAGAATGCGTTCTTTACTGCTTCAACCCGTTTAATGCTAATGTTTTCCCCCCTGTATCAATGCAGGTACACAAGTTTTACCGTGGAGCTGGGGGCAGCCTTAGTAAGGCTCAAGAGGAGTGGACCACAGGTGCTTGGAAAAATCCTCATGTCCAGCAAGCAGCGCAGAATGCAGCCTTTGGAGCAGCACAGGGTGCCATGACACAACCTGAACCTCAATACTCGGCCACACCAAATTATGGTTATTCCAATCAAATGTGAGGGTTTTGTTGGGACTGCAAGAATACATTCCTTAGGGTCATAAGGACCTTTCATTCCTGCTGTTCTCTAGTAGATCCGTTGTATCTTCAACATTTTACCTACTTCCCTTTGATATGGTGCATAATTGATTGTGGTGTGTATGTTGTGTCCCAGAGAGACTCCAACCCCCTGATAACGAGGGGTAATATGTTTATGTGTGTTCAATACACATAGCCCAGCAGCCCTGGATTTGGGGGCTGTATAATGGATGCTATATAGAAAATACAAAAAAAGGAGGCAAGAAATAAAAGGCGTTTGTATAATTAGTTGTGAACCTGTGTATACACGAGGATACATTGAATATCAGGTAGCCATTCAAGTTTCTGACATCAGGCAGGCTAGCACTGAATTGGCCAAGTCATTCTCTTGGCCGTGGATGTTGGGAGTTACTGCATATTTCTTACACCTTATCAAATGTGAGTATACAGTAGCTTCTTTATAAGGTTGTTTTGGTTTTTATACCTCATATATTCCTGCACTGCATAAAGCATATGGAAATATATAGAATTGTCTTCTAAACATATTGCAGTGTAAACTGGCTAAACCCTGTCCTGTTGGGTGCAGGAACATTCAGTGTTGAATACAGTGCTGTGTAATATCTGTAACTATGTGTTTTTATGAAAAATACAGTACTATACAATTTACGGTCAACAATACTAATGCACTGCATAAGATCCAGTAGTGCACTTTGGGGTTTTTTAGGCTGCATAAAAGCACAGATGGCATAATCCTCACACTACATGTTGTGCTCTTCTGAGAAAACTGGAAAGATGTGTATTGTCCTGTGGTAGGAGGGAAGTAGTCACACTTGGCCTATACTAACCTGTAGTGGTTTACCACTTGGTTTCTACCTTTTCATCTTTTACTAAAATAAGCTTTTGTGTGCTTACATTCATTTTACCCTGTAAGACAAGAGTTGCCTCTCCGGGAACTGGCATAATAATCTTGTAAATGTCTTGTACACTAATATTTGTGGGACCATTACTGATGCAATGTATTTACCCATGGTATGTATTGAATTGTAGCGATACTTGTCATTATCATTGATAAATGAGCAGCTAGTGTCATGTGACCTCGAGAATAATGACAAAATCCACAATGTGAAAGAACTGACTTTTCTTCTAATTTAATTTGGCGCCATTTGCTGAATTTGTTTACATTTTAAACTTGCCTGGATTAAGTCACCAGGTTGCACAAGAAATTTCTTGAGCTGTTACATTTCCTCTTTGGTTCTTATAGAGCATCTGTCACGTCTCCTGACCTGTCTGTGGTCAAGACATATAGTGGATAATTGTATCACACCTAATAAGTTTTCTTAATGCCCCTCCATTCCTAATGAAAAACGTGTAATGAATAAATTGACAAAAGGGACGTGTCCCCACACAATCGGCATCAGAATTGGGGAATGGCAACACTTGCGTTATGTAATCCTGGTCAGTCCATGAAAAACTGAATGTGTACCAGATTTCACCGACCAACCACAGTGCAGAGGATGGGACTCTGTGCATGATAGTAAGGCTGAATTCACATGAACATACGCCCACCGGGCCGGTGCCATGGAGAGGAGGAGGGGTGACCCCCTCCCCTCTCCACAGAAATGCATGGTATACGGGCCGTACACAGGGGAAGTCCTATCTTTTTCCCGTGTACATGTGTGTGGCTACCTGCGGCCATTGCCCTTTATGGGGACGTATATAAAGAACACGGTTACTAAAATGTCAGGAGACCTCACAGATGCTCTTTAAAGCGCTTCTGCATCAACCTTGATCCATAAAGCACTTTATGCTTCTTCATAAATCAAATCTGAGGTTTTTTTTTTGTTTGTTTTTTTTTATTTGATTAGTCGCTAAAGAATGATTCCCATATATCATGTTATAATCTTACTTTTATTTTTTGTTTTATTCCTCTGAATAATTAAGACTATGATGAAAACCACTCGCTGTCAAGTAATGCAGGTTATAAGTATGTGTAATATACAATATGATGGACATTTTACAAATCTGAGCACTTTCTGGGACTGCATAGTCATTTATGCTGCCACCTTCTTCAGTGTTAAGAACAAAAAATGTATGAATTCTTCTTTGCTAAGATTTTATGATGCAACATACAAATACCATTCTATACTTATGCAGATGCCTGCTATTCTATACCTGCTGACTTCATACAGCCTTTAAAGGGATTCGCTAGTAATATTAAATGTGTCTACACTGGACTAAAACTCTGAATGGAGTCTAATATGGACTAAAAATGTTCAATATACACCTGGGTCTGAGCAGAGATCAGTGACAAAACAAATAGATGAAATATACAATACAGATTTCTTGTTCAGAGACGGTGTACCATCCTATTCCAATTCCAGCCATTGTAGTAGCATTTCCTATTAGAGCAAAAAGCCTCTTAATGTGATATCTGAGACATGTCTTGTTTCTGTATTCAATGAACATTCCTATCTGAGGCTTGCCTCTGTCTTCATCTCTGTCATATAATCTTTATTTGGAGAATGTACCGTAATATGGAGGTGAATAAGTGCTCCAGACTCCCAATGCTATGAACACTCCGCAGATGATAAAAGCGCTGTGTATTTTTCCGTTCAAGGGATCCTTGATTTGTAATGTCCAGATCCAATGATAAGCTCTGGTATTTTGTCATTTTATGTGTAGTTTCTCTTAAATTATTGATGTTTGGTGAGAAGAAATGTGCAGAATAAAGTATGTGATTCTATAAGAAAATAAATAAGGCGTTCAAATTAGTCTTTCCTGTGTGTCATTGAACAGATGCGTGATTTTAGGTCTGTCTTTTAGTGTGACTGGCTTGGAAAACTAGTGAAGTTGGATTGGTTAGCTTTTATGAAAGAAAGGAAATTCCCACACTTTTTACAGAAGTTGTCTGAGACTTATAAAAAAACAGCTAAATGGCGGAGGGGTTCTTAAAAAAAAAAAAAAAAAAAAAAACCTTTTACTTGCCTCCGTGGTCCCCAGTGTCCCGTGCCAGTGTCTCTCCATACAGCACTTAAAACAGCTTCCACACTGTCCCAGTGCTGCAAGTGTCCAAGTAAGCTAAAGTATTAAACAAGAAATTATGAAATATCACATGGCCATAAGGGCGATGCCACACATAGCGTTTTGGGTCCATTTTGAATCAGTTTTTGGCCCGTTTTTAAGCAAAAAGCATGCGTTTTGCTTAAAAATTGATTCAAAATGGGTTCAAAACGCCACGCGTGGGATCAGCCTAAGGCCGGTGTCACACGCACCGCTTTGTCTGCGTTTGAAAATGCAGACAAAGCCGCTCCTACCGGGCGGGGCCCGATCGCATCGGCGTTTCTATGGAAACGCCTGCGATCGGGAACAAGTTGCCGGTGTTTTGCATTAAATTAACGCAAAACACTGCGTGGCTCGTTCCCGAGCGCAGGCGTTTCCATAGAAAAGCCGATGCGATCGGGCCACGGCCCGCCCCGGTAGGCGCGGCTTTGTTTGTGTTTTCAAACGCAGGCAAAGCAATGCGTGTGGCAGCCTAAGTATTCGGACCCTTTGCTGTGACCCTCATATTTAACTCCCATGCTGTCCATTTCCTTCTGATCCTCATTGACCTGGTTCTACTTCTTCATTGTCCAGCTGTGTTTAATTAAACTGATTGGACTTGATTAGCATAGGCACACATCAATCTATATAAGACCTCACAGTATATGTCAGAGCACATGAGAATCATGAGTTCTGAAGAAGCCAACTAAGCAATCATGGGTACAAACAGTGGCTCCTGCCATAGTGGCAGGAGTCGGGGCCATCCGGGGGACAAACCTTGCCTGAGGATCCTAGGGCCCACCAGTGAAATTGATTCTGGGGACCCTCTAAATGCTACATGGAAATATTACTTTTGCATTCTTAGGCAGCGTTCACACAATGTCTTTTCATTGTACTTTGCAATGCACTGCAAAAGCGTCTGGCAAAACACATCTCAAAACACATCAGTATCAATGATGTTTTTCCTGATGCACTTGCAGTGCACTGATTTTTCTTATTTCAGTTGCATTTTCCTGTTTGTGTTTGGAATGCATTTTAAAATCTAATGCAAACACAGGAGGACATGTATCAACATTTTTTTTTTTTTTTTTGCAACTTTTACTGCCATTTCACAAAGTTTTTGACAGTGTTTTTCTTTTTGTTTTTTTTTTTGTTTTTGCTTCGACATTTGAGATTTTTCAGACAAAAGTTTCAAAAAACCAACTCTCCTGCTTCATTTATGAATCAAATCCCCAAAACTAGACACGTTTCCAGACTTAAGCTATGTTCACACTATGTGGGACATTTATCTTAAGACCATGTTCTCAAGACTGAATTGCGTCTTAAAATGCATTTCAAATGTATCTGGAAAATATCCTAGACCTCAATGCTTGCATTTGGTAAGTGTTTTGCTGTGTTGGTAAAACACTTGTTGCTTCTTATCAGATGCAAGCATTGAGGTCTAGACACATCTGCATTCAGGGAGGATATTCTACCGATTTTGCTTGAAGTACATTTTAAAACACATATTGTACCATCTCCCCCTCATCTTGTGAAAGCTAATATTATGCCACCTTCACCCTTTCCCCTCTCTCCCCATTTCACCGCAAAAGACATCCATCACCACTTTAGGGGAAATCTACCACCAGGATCAAGGATTGTAAACCAAGTACACTTGCACAAGGAAAGAAAGGAAGAGAGGGAACAGGGTAAAGTAACAGAGGGAAGGGTATTAGAGGAGTTAGTAGATTGAGAAACTATTTCCTGGAGAAAGCAATCAATTTTATCTTTAGGGCGCTGTCACACTGGACATTTCGACTGCGTTTGTAAATGCAGACCAAACCACTCAGCCTGCGATTGGGGCCGAGTTGCCGGTGTTTTGAATTAAAGTAATGCAAAATATCGGCGGCTCGTTCCAGATCGCAAACGCAGTCAAAACGTCCCGTGTGACAGCGCCCTTAAAGTAGGTGGCCAGATCTTAAACCTCAAGGTCTGTGACAGGTTTCTAGAATTATGGATCTGTGAGGATGCTGTCGAGCATTGCCACCATCCATAAGAGTTATACCAAGATGGTGGTGGACTTTAACATTCACGTAGTGGCAGTTGGTGACGGCACTGATAGCAGCTGTCTGGGCTCAGCTCTACATTCTCAAATAACCCCTTTTTGTTATGGGATAGATGGAATGCATTCGGTGATGCAGACCCTATTGGCGCCGCCATCTGATGCCCCCACTCTCTTCATTGTAGATTGGTCCTGCTCACCGACTGTAACATCACCAGCTCTCTGAAGATCGTCTGGCGAGACTATGCTAAAATGCAGAGAGTGGCAGTGTGCATATCTTATCAGAAGAAGGAGCAAAATGTGCTTCTGTGCCTCAGCCAGACCTCCTCTGGCTCATTTCCATATTTTACAGAAGTACCTGGCCATTCTATTACATGAGTAAAATGAGTCTAGTGACTTTGCCAAAGGACAAGCATGTAAGTTTGGACGGTCAACCATCAGTAAATGTGTTTGTAGATGTCCTTTAATGTAAGAAAGTCTTCTGCTGTGCCCGATTTATCAAACTATTTCATGCTGGATGATAAATCTTCATTGTAAAAGAATGTCTTCTCCAACTCTGCCCCTCCCTATGAGTTGGTTCAGTTTATGACAGTTTTCTGCTTCAGGTCCTTACTTTTATCTATTTGAAGACACACCTTTTGTAGTGCAGAGTTTGGTAAAGTGTTAAGTAAGTCGTAACCTACTCACTTTATATCAAAAGTGTTATTCCTACACTGATAAATCTGTCCCATAGTGATGTCATAGTACAGGTATACTATACACAGAAATGCCACATCCCACGAATAATACACATTGTGATGTCACAGTAATAATGCCACATCAGGGTCGGCTCCAGGTATCAGTAGGCCCCTGGGCGCCAGAGCCTCTGTGGGCCCCTTTGCAGTGAACTCACGTGGCAGCATTAACAATTCAGAAACAAAAACAGTCCATTGTTCTCTAAAATATTTACTAGTTTATAATCCCAAACAACCATGTCATGGTTAAGGCAGTTTTGAGGTAATTTAACCAACGGAAGATTGAAGATGTGCAGAGCTGGTGTGATATGCTCCGCAGCGTGTGTGGGCCCCCAGCAGCTCTCTGGGCCCCCGCACTTGCCCAGGTAAGCTGGGTGCTGGTGCCGGCTCTGTGTCATCTCCAAGAAATTATGCACATATAAGATATACAAAAAATTAAGGAAACACAGTAAATCAAAACTCAGTGAAATCAAATTGTTTACTTAGGAAGTAACACTGATTGACAATCAATTTAAGCAAGACACACTCTAAAGGAGTGGTTCTACAGGACCACACACCACTTCTCAGTACTAATGCTTTCTGGCTGATGTTCTGATCAATTTTGAATGTTGGTGGTGCTTTCACACTCCTGGTAGCATGACACAGATAACAACCTACACAAATGGCTTGGGTAGAGAGCTCATCCAGGATGGCACATCAATGCGAGCTGTGGCAAGAAGAGAGGCTGAAGGCTCTACCAGGATACAGGCCAGTACACCAGGAGACATGGAGGCCGTAGGAGGGCAACAACACAGCAGCAAGGAGGAACCGGAGGAGCCCTGTTATAGCCCTGCAAAATGAATACCAACAGCCACAAATGTGCACTTGTCTGCATAACCGGTTAGAATCCGACTCCATGAGGAGGTATGAGGGCCCAGCTTCCACAGATAGGAGTTCTGCAGGACACTTGGCATTTGCCAAAGAACACCATGATCAGCAAATTCGCCCCTGCGCCCTGTGCTCTTTACAGATGAAAGCAGGTCCACACTGAGCACATGTGACAGAGTCTGGAGAAACCGTGGAGAGAGAGACATCCTTCAGCATGCCTGGTTAGGCAGTGGGTCAGTAATGGTGTGGGGTGGCATTTCTTTGGAGGGCCCCACATCCCTCCATGTCCTTGGTAGAGGTAGCCTGACTGCCATTAGGTAGAGAGATGAGATCCTCAGACCCCTTGTGAGACCATATGCTGGTGTGGTTGGCCCTGGGTTCCTCCTAATGCAGGACAATTCTGGACCTCACGTGGCTGGGGTGTGAGAGCAGTTCCTGCAAGATGAAGGCATTGAAGCTATGGACTGGCCCGCTCGTTCCCCGGACCTGCATCCAGTTGAGCACATCTGGGACCTCATGTCTCGCTCCATCCACCAACATCACGTTGTACCACAGACTGTCCAGGAGTTGGTGGGTGCTTTAGTCCAGGTCCACAACCTCATCAGGAGCATGCCGCGGTGTAGTAGGGAGGTCATACAGGCACGTGGAGGCCACACACAATACTAAGCCTCATTTTGACTTGTTTTACGGACATTACATCAAAGTTGGATCAGCCTGTAGTGTGGTTTTCCACTTTAATGTTATGGGTGACTTCAAATCAATTGATTTATTGGTTAATAAATTTGATTTCCATTGATGAGTTTTTGGTAAATGTGTTGTCAGCACATTCAACTTTGTACAGTATTCAATGAGAATATTTCATTCTTTCAGATCTAGGATGTGTTATTTGTGAGTTACATTTATTTGAGCAATGTGTATGAGAATGCTAAATGTGTATATTGATAGAGAGGAATAGATATGAGATATAGATATAAACTGATAAAAAAAGACAGATAAATGGATAGATAGTTACACAGATCAGAGAGAAAAGAGAGAGAGAAAGACAGATGCATGAAAAGATGGATGGATATATGTATAGATAAATATGGTGCATATATGTATATATACATACAGACCTTATAAAAGTGTTATAATTCAGCAGACTATTACCTATCAATTGTTATCTGTTACTACCTATGTCAATATACCAAAGAAAGATATCTACCTATTTGTCTGTCTGTCTATCTATATATCTATCTATCTCATATGGTCCAGTAGTTAAAATGTCTGTGCGGTATCTGTTTCTGATACCTCGGAAACCTGATAGATACTGAGGGAGATACTGCAGTAACATGACAGGGTGTAGTGGGCGGGATGCAGCAGAGGGTGTACTGGGCGGGGTTTCCAGCCCTGTGTAAGCTGCTAGGGGCGGATACTCTCTGCTGTGTTTGCAGCACAATGCACTGTGGGAAATGTAGTTTTTCCATCTTAGAAACACCGATGACCAGGAAGTAAACAGCAGCATGAGGACGGCACCAGAATATGCAGGGAGGATGCACATTTTGAATGAAGGTAAAGCATGTTCACCAGGAAGACGGAGTGTGAATACTGAAAGCATCTGGACATGTTCATGGTACATGATAACTCCTTTTGTATCTAGAAGTCTAGTGACATGAAGCAAGATAATTGGGCTTTTTCATGTGGGGTGTAAGACTCCTAGCTATAGTTATATTATTGGAGACTGTTCCTTCTGGAATAGATATAGTGGTTTGGCTTTAGTCCTGCATCATGTCATTAGGCTTCCTGAAAGTCGTGTGTGATATTAATGGGGGCTGCTTTCAAGACAGCCAAGAGTCATTTTATTCCCTGCCCCATCAAAAAAACATACAAATACAACAGGAATGGTACGATTAGTGATGATACAGCACAGGCACAATGCACTGAGTGAAGTAATATGACTGCATACAGTGATGTCATCACATATGAGGCACAGGTAAAAGCAGACATTGAAATTAAGCAGAAAATACCCCCTAACATTGCTATGACCGATATATATATCTGCATGAAGCAGCACATCACTGAGACTGGGTAAATTAAAAAAATTTTTGGACATGTAGATTGTGCATGGTACATGGCATTCTGGGACATAAATAATTGATACGCTTTGTGTAAGAAGGAGTTCTCCAATTTTCCATTATACTTTCTGTATCAATTCCTCACCATTTTCTAGATCTCTGCCTGCTGTCATTCTATAGAAAGCTTCTGGGGCTCATTTACTAAAGGTTGCGCACACACTTTAGTCGGACTGTTCCGCATTTTCGGGGCTAAAAAGATTTGCACAGGTAAATGTGCCCTACTGTGTTTACTTCCAGTGATAGAAATCTGGTCACGTCATGGACAGGCACGACCTGTTTTATCACAGAGAGTAATTAGCCCCGTGTGATATAATGAGCCGAGCATCTGCCTGTCCATCACAAGACCATGGATAGATTTCTATCTCCTGGCAGTAACATATACGCTAACTTAGAAGGACAGCAAGCAGAGATCTAGAAACCGTGAAGAATTGATAACGAAAGTATGCTGGAAAATTGTAGAATTTTTCCCTACACAAACCATATCAATTATTTGCTGGAAGTGGACAACCCCTTTAAAGTCTACTTGATCCGGGAACTCAGATAATTTATAATGGGTTGTAATGTTAGTAGTGTGTTATCTAATGTAATGGCTGTGTTATGACGACAATCACACAGTAATGTCGTCATAACTATTAGTAGTGTACGCGCTGTCAGGTCATGTTATGCATGTAGGGATTATGTTGGACAATAATCCGAGTTTAGCGCTGGGGCATCCTACTTTGCAGAAATGTATCTATATAGCCTTGTCTTTTAGACATGTTACACAGAAACCTGTGAGATCTAACTGGCTTTGAGGGAAATCCTGTAATTATGACAGAGGGGCACAGAGAAGGGAGTGGAACCAGGTTTCTGCCTCTGCTCATGTGCTCAGGTGCATTTTAGACAGTACAGTGGCCTCATTGTAGTGAACAGAGCCATACAGAATTTTTTTCATGGACCCCCGCACTTGGCTATTCTAGTTTTGTCCTTCTAATATATAAAAGTTGTGTGTCTATGTTTGTCCACTAAAGGAATCTGCACTTTTGTCACATTTACAATCAACAAATTTTGCACAGCCACTCTCTGTGACTCAGGGAACGGCATAGACTCGGTTTTGAGCCAAAATTTTTAACCAGGGCTTTCCAAAATGCACTTATTAATCACCATATACAGGAGCCATTGTCTGCTGCTCCTGTGGCAGTTAGAAGCTGAGCCGTGATTGGTTGCTGATTTGCTACAAATCATTAATATGAGCTCTGAGCTATGACACACAGTACAGAAAGACAGAGACAGTCCAGAGACTGTTCTTTTTCAGCTGCAGTTCCTGGAGATTAGAAAATCAGTATTTGATACTAAAAAATTATCGGTCAAGAAAGTTTGGACATCTTCCATCAGAAATGTTATGTCCTTTAAGCACAGACAGTCCTATAAACTGTCTGTAATAATTTTATTGCATAAATATCTGTCTGTAACATATATATACTCGAGTATAAGCCTAGTTTTTCAGCACAAAAAAAAATGTGCAAAACCCAAACTCGGGTTATACTGGAGTAAATAAAATATAAGTTTTACCAGGTTTTTGTGGTAAAATTAGGGGCCTCGGCTTATACTTGGGTCGGCTTATACTCGAGTATATACGGTTTATATCTCTATATCTCAAAAAGTTATTAACTTGGATTACTGAAAATGTAATTCTTTCTCGGCTGAAAGGAGAATTATTTCCCTTCTGGAAAAAAAATTGTGAGGTGGAAACCTTGGAAGTTCCTTGTAGCATGCTGAAACAAAGCTGAAGATTCGGCAGGGAATGAAGGGAGGTGCCCGATTATAAGGGCGAGGCCAGATTAGCAGAACCAATGCGGAGGACGCTGGCACTTTAAGTCTGGGCGAGCCAGCGTTCGGCCTGGACAGGACTGAGGCTGCATCAGGAGCCAGGAGACAGGGCCGGCTCCAGGTTTCACTGGGCCCCTGGACGAGAGTGCCTCACTGGGCCCCGTAGCTCATGTGGTGGCATTAAAAACGCAGACCTTAAGAAACCAATATTAATATACAGCCCCCCAGGCTCCATCAATTAATATACACCCCCCCAGCCAGGCTCCATTAATTAATATACCCCCCAGGCTCTATTAATTAATATACACGCCCCCCAGCCAGGCTCCATTAACTAATATATACCCCCCCAGGCTCCATTAACTAATATACACCCCCCCAGGCTCCATCAAATAATATACACCCCAGCCCCCTGGGCTCCATTAATTAAAATACCCCCCCAGGCTCTATTAATTAATATACCCCCCCCAAACTCAATTAATATATCCCCCAGGCTCTATTAATTTATATATCCCCCAGGCTCCATTAATTAATCCCCCCCCCAGGCTCTATTAATTAATATACTCCCCCCCCCCCCCAGGCTCTATTAAGTAATATACCCCCCCCCCCAGGCTCCATTAATTAATACACCCCAATCCCCCCCCCCCTCAGGCTCCATTAATTAATTAAATACACATTTAAAAAAAATAATAAACGCTAACTTACCTCAAGGGCTGCTCGCATCTTCTTCATCTGCTACATCTTCCTGTGTGAGAGCAGCGTCTATCGTGCAGCAGCAGGGACGCTGGCGGCATGAAGTCATCACGTCGGCCAGCGTCCTGCACACTAATAGACGTAGCAGAAATGCATCGGCCGCGCCGATGCAATTATGGTCTGTGAGTGCCCGCTTGCGGTGCCGCCCCCCTGTCAGCCGCGCCGGCACTGTGAGTGCGGCGCTTCCCTCAATTACATCGGCAAAGTATGCCGATGTAATTGAGTTTTCTTATGTTGTCAGTGTGTGCCGTGGGCCCCTCTGGGGCCCCGGCACTTGCCCGGGTAAGCCGGGTGCTGGTGCCGGCCATGCCAGGAGAGGTAAGTACGAGCAGAGGGACGGGAATAAGGCACACAGCGGAGCACGGGGGTACCCGCGATCCGCTACATGGATCGCTGGAGCACCCGTGACAACATGTAAGAATGCGCCTCTAGAAGTATTTTTATAACTGTCTCTGACTGTAACAATCACTGGAAAACTATGTACAGGCAGTCCCCGGGTTACGTAAATGTTAGGGTCCGTAGGTTTGTCCTTAAGTTGAATTTGTATGCAAGTCGAAACTGTATATTTTATAATTGTAGTTCCAGACAAATTTTTTTTTTGCCCTAGTGACAATTGGAGTTTCATAATTTTTTTGCTGTAATGGGACCACAGTGGGCAGAAGGGTCCGTCTGTAACTATGGGTCGTCTGTAAGTCGGGTGTCCTTAAGTAGGGGACCGCATGTACATAATAATACCCCCCTAACCCCCAGGAGATCAATAAAGTTGTAGCTGATACATTTTTCTATCCTAGCCACTTTATAAATTAAGATGGTAAGATTCATAGAACGCTTATTGAGAATTTTTTCTACCTTGTAGTTATGATTCTCATCCAGAGTTATTTTTTTGTAGCTCTTCCTTATAAAATGATCCTTTATATATGTTCCCTGCTCAAATCAGATTTTTATAGTACAGGTAATGAGATTTTGTATTGATGGCTTTAATGACAAATATTTCATCAGTCTAGTTTTTGTGGGCACCCGGGCCATCACCTCAGCACAACAGGCAGGACTCAAAGAATCTTCCTGCAGTTCCAAGAAACTTAAAAGATGCTGCTTTCAGTCATGCTTTGATACTTACTTAGCTACTTGGGACTGTAGGAAGAATGAGAATTAGGCAGGGTCAAATAATTTTTTGGGAACCTCCTGCACAATTATCTGTGTACAGAGGGCAACTGGAAAGAAGCTAAAATGATGAAAATTTTCCATCTAAAATGATTGAAAGTTGTTGAACCGGGAGCAAAAAGTTACTGCTTTAATTTTTGGTTGGCACCTCGCGATAAATAAGCAGGGTTTTGGGTTGCAGTTTGGGCACTTGGCTGCTAAAAGGTTCGCCATCACTGTGCTAGCCCCTCACATCTAGCCCCTCAAACCAAAGGTTCTACCTCATTTATTATAGTAAGTTGCTCTGCATGATGATATTGAAATGAGTCAGCAGCAGTAGTGAATTATGATATAGGTGGTTTAGGCAGTAACCTGGGGCCCATGGCCACCCAAACCACCAACCAAATTTTATACTTCACCCATGAAGTGCTTGAACATCTGTTCATTCTCTCAATACAAATGTACACAAGAGCCATTTCAGGACATTTGACGGTCCTCCAAAGGTCCTGAAATCGCAGATTGAAAACGGGCAGAACGGACACATCTTCCATTCTCCAAGAAGCCTGATTCTAGTACCATATATAGAAAGTGCAGTCCAAAGAAAACGGAAGTTCTCGGCATCAATATGTTGAACGTCCATTGCTAGCGAAGTTGCAGTACAGGGATAGTGTAGGGCCTGGTGACGGGCCGTTTCCCACCACCTAGAGCATTCTCAAGCCGTCAGTTCTTACAGTCAGTGAAATTAATGTCCTCCAAGAAACTTTGATACCTCCCTCTGAAGTTCTTCTACCGCCTCTCCACATAAAGTTGGAATTGATGATGCAAATCTTAAAATCGCTTCCAAGAGATGGAGATTGCTTGAAATACTTGGACACAATGGGGGGAATTCATTAAGACTGGTGTTTAGAACGCCTATCTTTAAATCACCCTCCTGGCAGTCCTGCACCCATATCCACTAAGAGGTTCCGGCCTCTTAGTGAATATGGACCCAAACTTCGCCAGTTCTGACCTGTAGACCAGATCGGAACTGGAAGAGTGTTTTGCTATAGTCTGGCGGATTTCCAGTGGAGACTATAGAAAATGCGAACACTTTTTGCCTGTCTTGTTCCGCAACCCGACATGCTCTCTGTGGGTTAGAGAAGGCTAGAAACTGGTGGGGAAGGGGAGATTCATGTGGAGCTATAATGAATCCCCCCCCCCCCCATGTTTTCAAGCTACACAAAATTGAAGGAAGGTGTGTTAGTGGGACCAGGCATTAGAAGGCTTATAGCTGAGTTTGTCAATAACGTGATGAGTCCTCAAAAAGAAGGATGGATTACATTTATATAGGTTTTTTGTCCCGGCAGCCACTAACCTTGCGATTCAGATGTAATGGCGCTTTGCCAGCTTCCCTATGCACTTATAAGTGCCAGCGTACAGAGCCTACAAGCCCCCCGCTCTTTACTAGAGCTCACCGCAAAGCAGGATGGATTTTGCTGTCAAGGACCTACAGGAAGTTTAGCTTGTGGGGCAGTGGAAGGTGGTAAAAGCTCAACAGGTAGTAACCGAAACAAGTCTGGGGCCGAGGACAGGCAGATGACAAGGCAGAGTCAGAGCCAGGAACTGTTTGCAGGCAGTGGTCAAAAACACTAAGTCTGGGAGAAACTATAGCACGAAGCAGGCAGAGAGCTAGAGCATCGGGTAGAGACCTAATACTCGAGCAAAGACAGATGGCTCAGGAAACACTTTTATAGCCCATCCCACAGAGTAGATCACGTGACCTCAGGAGGAAGTTGCAGGATCGGGATGCAGTTCAGAGCACCAGCCAACAGAGGGAATTCAGCAAACAATCTGCATATTCTCCACCAGAGGAAGTCAGAATACAGAATCGTGACAGCAAGCAATCTGTATACTTGCCACCAGAGGGAGACAGAATGCAGAAACAGTGCAGAATCGTGACAGCTGTAGACAAATCTGACTACTGTTAGATGCTTCAGACACACATTCCAGATGTTACTCACAAGCGTAAATAAACCAAGAGGAGCCTTAAGGAGAAAAAGAATTGATTTTAATGAGTGTTAGTGAGCTTATTTCAGTTCAAACATGATTTTAATGAAAACTTTCTAATAAAAATTAATTAAAATTCTATTTTGATTTATTTCACAGTATTGCCTTATCTAACATAGTTACCTAAACTGTCAGGGAACATAGAACACCAAAAAACATACAGATTATGTGGAATAACCAAAATAGTTCTTAAATTTTTTTGAAGACCTGTGTTAGTGAACACCGTAAAAAATGTTTTAAAAATCCACCAAATTAAAGGTTAAAGGTTCCCTCCCCGCATCTTCCCGTCAGTGTTCTTCCTGTCCCTGCTGAGGACAGGTCAAGAGAGGGGCCCTCTCTCCTCAGGGGGAGTTACGAAGTTACTTACGGGTCATGCCATCCATGGTGAAAGGAAAAATCGTAATTTCTGGATGAATTGAAGGGTTTTATAGAGGAAAAGGTGGCTTTGTCTGTTGCCGCAGCTACGTCTAAGGCTCCCCCAAGTAAGAAACCTAGAATAGAGCCGGATTCTTCACTATCAGATGAAAGAAATCACTCAAACACCACCATGTTCTATAATAGGAGAGGATAGTGGATTCCCAGGATTCCATTAAAGCCACAGATAGGAGACACCTATTTCAATTAGAAGAATTAGATAACCTTCTAAAGGCCATCAGACAAACCTTGGAAATGGTGGACATTCTTCCACCCAAATCCAGGGAGATGAATTATTTGGAGGTCTGAAGGCAAAATGTCAGAGAGTATTCCCTTTAAACGACACCCTGAAAGAGTTAGTGTACGAATAGCGGTGAGAACCAGAAAAAAGGATTCTTATATCCCAAAATTTAGGAAGAGGCTAATTTTCGAACCCAAAGACTCAAAATTGTGGGACTCTTCCACAGTTAAAAGATCCAATGGACAGACTCTCTCTTGATAAAAGCTTAGGAGACAACCATGTTGAGTTTGAAATCGAACTTGGCAGCTATGTCAGTAGCAAGAAATTTGCTGTATTGGTTAAATGAACTAGAGTCTCATATTAACCCCTTAACGACTTGGCCTTTTTTAGTTTTTTCACTTCCATTTTTCACTCCCCACCTTCAAAAATCTATAACTTTTTTATTTTTCCACACAAAGAGCTCTGTTATGGCTTATTTTCTGCGTAACAAATTGCACTTCGTAGTGACGGTATTTAATATTCCATGGTGCGTACTGGGAAGCGGGAAAAAAATTCCAAATGCAGTGAAAATGGTGAAAAAACACATTTGCAACGTTTTCTTGTGGGCTTGGATTTTACAGCTTTCACTGTGTGCCCCAAATGACATGTCTATTTTATTCTTAGGGTTGCTAAGATTATGTGGATACCAAATTTGTATAGGCTTTATAATGTTTTCTTACATTTAAAAAAATTAAAACCTCCTGTACAAAAATGTTTTTTTTGATTTTGTCATCTTCTGGTGGCAATAACTTTTTCATACTTTGGTGTACGGAGCTGTGGGTGGTGTCATTTTTTTCGACTTTTGATGGCGTTTTCATTGCTATCATTTTTAGGACTGTGCGACCTTTTGATCACTTTTTATAATTTTTTTTTATATTTTCCAAAATGGTAAAAAAATGTCATTTTTGACTTTGGACGCTTTTTTCCGTTACGGGGTTAAACGCAGTGAAAAACCGTTATTATATTTTGATCGGACATTTTCGGACACGGCGATACCTAATGTGTTTATGATTTTTACTGTTTATTAATATTAATATCAGTTCTAGGGAAAGGGGGGTGATTTGAATTTTTTGTTTTTTTTTATTATAATTTTTTTAACTTTTTTTTTACTTTTATTTTTTTTCAGACTCCCTAGGGTACTTTAACCCTAGGTTGTCTGATCGATCCTACCATATACTGCCATACTGCAATATGGCAGTATATGGGGATTTTACTCCTCATTCATTACAATGTGCTGATAGCACATTGTAATGAATGGGTTAAAACGAGACTGCTTCGGGCCTTCGTGAGACCCAAAGCTGTCGTGGCAACGGATCACCGCTCCCCGTGACGTCATCGGGGAGCGGCGATCCGCCGCATTGCCGGCGGCGATCGCCGTGAAAGCACCCGCGATCGGTGCTAGCACCGATCGCGGGTGTTACCGGTAAGCCTTTGCTGCAATATGCAGCAAAGACTTACCGGCTATGGAGAGGGCTCGGCCCGCGAGCCCTCTCCATGCACCGGGACCCGGCGCACGCCGTACTAGTACGGCGCACGTCGGGAAGGGGTTAAAGAAGGAACTCCAAGAACAACCATTTCTCTTAAAAGGAAGGGGCACTCACGAACTCAACTCATATCCATTCAAAAAACAAATGATGTAGCCTTACCTTTTCAGGAGAATTCGTCTTTGGGCCTGAATTAGACACTATACTCGAAAGAGTATCAGATAAAAAGAAAGGGTTTCTGGAGAAGTCAACATCTGGAAAACAGCCCTTTCGGGACTTCAAGAATCCAAGAGACACGTCTAAAGACAAAGGGAAATGGGATCCCTGGAGCTACCCAAAGGAGGTAAAGTGAAAGGGTTTCTTTTCTCCACCCCAACAGATCAAAATAGAAGCAAAAAACAATGACACCATGCTAGGAGGAAGATTGTTGAAATTCAGGGAAAAATAGAATACCTGGGTTCTAGATACTTTAATTCATGGATACAAAATCGAATTTATCAGGCTTCCCCCTACAAAATATATGTCACCTTCTGCTTCTATGTCCTTAATGTCTCACAGTCTCATTTGGCAAGAAATATCTTCTTTACTTCTGGTGTAATTACTCCTGTTCCACAAGATCCAGAAAAATCCGGATTTTATTCTTCTCTTTTTCTGGTAAAGAGCAAACCGACTGATTATCAACCTAAAACACCTCAACAAATTCATTGTCTACAGGAAATTCCGGATGGAGTCGGTAAGATCAACCACAACACCACAACTCTGCAGGGGGTACATCGGTGTACACCACAGGTTTAGAAATTAGTAGAGAATAGTACAGGATTGGGTGTACCCAATGTATTCTGCACAGATTATAGATGCTCTTTTCAACATCTTCAACTCTGGAATATAAATGAATGCAACACTTGTGGACTAAATGGCTCACTATACCAATGATAAAACCTGCAAGCGGTCAAAATAGGATCTCTCATTGGGGTTTTCTTCTGTTCTGGTATCTCGGGGGCTCTGCAAATGTGATATAAAACCTGAAATCTACTCCAACAACTTCCAAAAGCCAATTGTAGCACCTTCACTTCTGCACCCCACTGTTCTACAGCAGTTTACAACCACAAGGAGTATTTCTGTTTTCAGAATAACTAGTGTAACAAACCATGGAGTGCCTTTTCTTTTTTTTTTTTTATAAATATCAGTCTGGTATTTTGGGACCCTAAACCGATGGACCTTATGTGGTTTAGGGTCCCCAATTTACCTTTTTGAAATCTTCATATGTAAAAACAAAGTGAAAAAAAAAAACTTTTTTACTTGCCCAGATGTGGCTCTGGCAAATAAACCTACCTGTCCATAAGGACCCGGTGGTTTAGTCTCCCAAATCGCCCTGACAGGTTCCCTTTAACCCCTTCTAAAAAGAATTATTTTGGAGCCAAAGCAATGTTTTTTGTAATTTTACATTACAGGCAGTCCCCTACTTAAGGACACCCGACTTACAGACAACCCATAGTTACAGACAGACCACTCTGACCTCTTGTGAAGCTTTCTGAATGCTTTACTAAAGTCTTAGATTGCAATGATCAGCTGTAAGGTGTCTGTAATGAAGCTTTTTTGATAATCCTTGGTCCCATTACAGCAAAAAATGTTTAAACTCCAATTGTCACTAGGGCCAAAATTTTTTTTGTCTGGAACTACAATTATAAAATATACAGTTTCGACTTACATACAAATTCAACTTAAGAACAAACCTCCAGACCCTATCTTGTACGTAACCCGGGGACTGCCTGTACTTGAGTCAAAGATGGTCAAGTTCCATTAAACAACTGTGGGGTTAAAATGTTTATGGTGTCCCTTTTTTTTTTTTTTTTTTTTTTTTTTAGGGATATAGTTTCCAAAATGTGATTGTTGGCGTTTTTCACTGTTCTGGTATCTCAGTAACTTATCAAAATATGCCCTCCAAAAGCTTAATGGCCCTCCATCCCTTCTGCACCCAACCGTGCACCCATACAGTAACATCCACGTGTGGAATATGACCATACTTGAGAGAAACTGCATAACAAATTTTGAGATTTGCTTTTATCCAGCATAAATGTATACATTTTTTGACAGAATTTTTACAAGGGTAACATAGTACCAGGCACTAACATGCTAAACTTTTTAACTTTGTCTCTTTTATGTTTTTTTCAGGTTCTAAGTGATGGACGATCTTGCCAAAGAAATTCCTGGCTCCACAACCTCACGCCCAGCCTCTGCAGTCAATGTTCTTGTTGGGGTTACAGGCAGTGTGGCAGCTCTAAAGCTGCCTCTTCTAGTGTCTGGCCTTTTACAAATACCTGGAGTAGGTACACCTAATATATTTAAAGGGGTTGGCCGAACGTTTAACAAGTACAATAGGGTCACCCATTTTGTACTTGGTCTATTAAACATTGCCCTTATGCCCATACATCGTGCTGGTGATGTTACCTGCTGACAGCCACTGTCAGGACTTCTGGTGACATCCTTTGTTGTGCGGACTTTCATTGGGTCAGGGAGCTGTGCGCTCATCATTCTATGCACGTATTGGAGGGGTGTGTCAGTACTGAACCCACAACCCCCTGACCCACTAGAACTCTGCTGGACACACGTCAGGGAAACCAAATTGTTTTAGGCCCATTATCACATGCTGTGCATTCTGGGAGTTATTTCATGTCATTTGGTGTTTAGTTCTGATGCCAATGGTGACTGCATTGCAAGTAGCGGTCACTCATTATAAAATTTATAATGGCAGCAACTTACCCTCTTTTTACACAAGGATAGGCAAGTATCAAGTATTTTATTCCTGAAAGGATCGCAGTTTGTGCAGGGGATCCCAATTTAGGGATTAATGAACACACAAGTAGTCAAACCCCCTTTGATAATTGATTAATAGGTTGTTTTAGTTGATAAATACCATGTGTGTAGTGATTTCTGAAAACAGTTACTAATGGTAAGATGTTTTTTACATACTAAATGTAGTAGCTTTAAATGTTGTTATTGTACTATTATTTTATATCCCAGAAGTGCTACTAAATATATTTTGTATCCCAGGTTGAGGTGCAGGTTGTGACCACTGAGAGAGCAAAACATTTCTACAACATACAGGATATTCCTGTACCAATTTATAGTGATGATGATGAATGGAAGGTGAGTGGAATTACCCACCACAATGAATTATATTAAGTCAGTAGTAATATAAGTGAAACGTATTGTAACCATTCAGTTACTGTCATTTACAAGGGTTGTATAAGATTGGAAAAATATGGTTGCTTTGTTCTGGAAACAGTGCCTGACCCCTATATGGGTTGTGCAAGGTACTGGGGTTTATCTAGTGCAGTAATATAAGTGGGGCTTGTCTGCCATAGTACACACAACTTGTAAACTAAGGTGGAAATGGTTTTGGAGAAAGATGTCATATTTTTCAAATTCTGTACAGACCTTTTATGGCCCCTTTAAACAGGCTGACTTTAAAACCACTATCGGATTGTGTTTGGTTTAAAAAGTTACTTAAAGGGGATCCAATGGTACATTCTATAATGTTAACCTTTATTGTGACCCTATTCTTTTTACATACAGGCAGTCCCCAAATTACATTGTACCGACTTAGGAACAACTAGTACTTACGAATGGGGATCTCACCTGCTGGAAACTTGTGCTGATGAGATCCCTTCATGTTCTTCCTGTGCAATCTTCCTTACCTGCTACCTCATATCATGGGTAACCAAGGACACTTGTGCAATCTCACCAGAACAAGTGTCTTTGGTTACACGCAGTCTTAGATAGCAGTGGCTTGCAGGAGGAAACACAAGCCACTGATCAGGAAGAAAGAGAATCCAATGTGATTCTGGTAACCAGCATGTACTGGTGAAGACTGCACAAGCGTCCCTGATAACCAGCAATTTCTGATATCAGAGGCTTGTGTTTCCTCCTGCAAGCTGCTGCTGTCACAGTTCATGTCTTTGGTTACTTGCGATGTGAGATAGTAGTGGCTTGCAGGAGGAAACGCTTGTGTTGGTAAGCCAACATCCTTGGTTACCCACAATTTACACTATACCACATATAACAGTTCCAACTCGCTTACAAATTTGACTAAAGAACAGACAAACCTAAATCTATCTTGTACACAATCTGGGGACTGCTAGGATTCATAGAGCACCATTAAAATTATTCTTTGATGTTAAAGGGGTTGTCCACTTCCAGCAAATATTTGATATTGATATTTGTCTTAAGTGTTAAATCTCTCAAATATTTTTCTCTCTGTGCTTCATTTGTAATCTGCCTAATGTGTGCCCTGAAAGCTTGAAGGAAATATCATTTCTCTGGTTAGCCAATCATGGTATCATTCCTTTAGCACTTTTGTATTAACATCACAGAAGAATTTTTTTTATTTTTCTTGCCTTGCATTGTACTTCTATGCTTTTCTCAACATCTTTAGAGACCATCAATTCCACAGTGCATTCGATTACGGGTTTACATACATTACATGTACAATCAAATTAGTAAAATAGACACCAAACTGATGGAAAGAAGACCTTGCCAGTGAGGGCTCACAATCATTATGGTAATAATAATAATCTTTATTTCTATAGCACCATCCAATTCTGTAGCGCTTTACAAATCATAGGGGACATATACAAATACAGTAATACATTACAAATGGTCATATGGAACAATAGGAGTTCTGATTGTGGGTAGTAAGTATGGAAATATGTAGTCTGTAGGCTGCAAAACAATTTACACAGAAAATATTACGCTTATACAATTAATGGGGACTTTACCAACACAGCCAAATCACCGGAGGTGTGACTGCCTGGACCCTGCTCTCTTCTGCCATCTCTCGGTCACCTCCAGAGATTTAACCATTTTCTGCTATTCTGTGGATTAATGCTATCCATGTAATATATATACATACACACACACTATATATACACACAATTTATACCCTATTAAACCCCTATAGGCTGTAGTTTTATCATTCATTGTGAATTTGTTTTATTTTTGTGAATTCCAGATGTGGAATCGCCGCTCTGATCCTGTGCTGCACATTGAATTACGCCGCTGGGCAGATCTCATGATCCTCGCTCCTTTAGATGCTAACACTTTAGGGAAAATTTCAAGTGGGATTTGTGACAATTTGGTGGTAAGTAAAGATGACGTATTGTGGTGGATTCTCAAAAGCATACATGGGCTTCCATGGAGACTCAATACATGGATTTCCTGCTGTACTGTATTGTAGTTTTTAGGTCATGATAGAGTGTATGGACATCATAGATAGAGGTTCCCCATTTGGATGTTTTTGACATTGAGACATTCTCTATGAGTCAGAGTTCATGATGAATTGATTTGATTCTAGCTCATTCCATAGGGATCAACTGATTGATTTCTCTGAGATGTGGACAGTATTATCAGACTTAAAGGAAATGTACCATTTGATTGGATGCATTATGAATCAAACATACCTTGATAATGCTGTACCTACGCTGATGCAGAAACGTATCTTGTTTAATCCCCTAATTGAGTGGTTTTGCTGAAAAAACTATTATAAAATTATGATAATGAGCCTCTGTTGCTCCTGTGGCTGGCTCAGCTTCTCCTCTTACCCTAATTATGCACTGCTTTAGAGATTGATGTAATGACTGTTCTCCCTGATGGGCAGAAGTAATCAATTGCTGCACCATCCCCCAACTGCTGTGTATGAGTCATCCTGCTCAGGTCGATAAGTCCAGTCTGGACAGTTCATGAAGCTCCATGCAATGTGTTTATGAACGGCAGTCTGCATGCAACCCAGCTGAATTTTATAATTGTTTTTTGAGCAAAACCACTCGGATCAGGGATTAAACAGATGTGTTTCTGCATCAGTGTAGCTACAGCATTCTCAAGTTATGTTTGGTTCACAATACATAAGTACATAAATAAAAGGTAGATTTCCTTCAATCCACTTATCCCTCCACTGCTCCTATCAGTAGTGGATTATCATATAGGTGGTTTGGCTGGTATCCTAGGGTGCAAAGCTTCAAAACCAAATTTTATTCAGAGAACGACCTTCACTCAAGAAATCCTCTTACACATGCTCTCAATACACAACAGCAATTTCAGGACCTAAGAAGGTGCTGCAAGCCCCTACAAGTGAATTCCAGACTAGTAGGGGCTATAATATTCATACAGCTGACGACCCATGGCAGTCTTAATCCACCCCTGTCTCCTATTCCAATGATTATGAGATTATAACTGTCCATTATATTCTGGTTAGTAAAAAGATTATTCCAATATCCTTGATATGGATGAATATTAACAATTGTGGAAAGCAAGGAAAGGTGCAAAGCTTGCATCTTTCCTTGTCTACCCCAATGCCTAATACACATTGGGGCAGATTTACTTACCCGGTCCATTCGGGATCCAGCGGCGCGTTCTCTGCGGTGGATTCGGGTCCGGCCGGGATTCACTAAGGTAGTTCCTCCGACGTCCACCAGGTGGCGCTGCTGCGCTGAACTTCCCCGAGGCCCGCCGGAATGCCCTGAAGTTCGCCGGTCTATAACTGGTGAAGGTAAGCGCGAGTCCCGCAACACCTTTTTTTTTTTTTTTTAAATGCGTCGGGAAAATGCGAATTGGGCCTTTAGTAAATGACCCCCATTGTTTATATCCTGATCGCAAAAAACACCCACTTGTCAGTCTGCCTCGCTCCATGGGAAACGGCCTAACTTGCTGATTAGTGGGGATCTCAGTGCTGAGACCCCCGCAGATTGCAAAAACGATGGGTCCATCGGAGGGGTCTTCGGCATTCTATGAGGTTAATGTAAAAAAGCACCAAGAAGCAGAGACCAACAAGAGCAAGAATGTGAGGTTTGAGATGAATATAGGTTTTTTTTTTTTTTAATTATTCTGCTGTGTCATTCGGAGTCTTTAAAGTTTGCCTGATATATTATCATAAGACTCCATCATTACTTCCCATGCTTTATAAATACAATTAGTGGCTGAGGATCTGATTAAAATTTCATTTGTTATAATCCTTGCAGCACAAAACCCCTACACTAGACACTAGACCACACAGCATTACATGTAGTAAACATCATTCACTGAACATGTTGCCTTATCAGTCATATTCCGCGATGAACAACATTGCTATCATTCATCTTTAAACAGGTTTCCGGGATAAAAATATTTATAACATATCAATTGAATAGTGAGAGTCCAACAGAGCAGACCCCCATAGATCAGCTGTTACACAAAACATAAAGCAGGAAGCAGACAGCTCTGTTCTCTGTGTAGTGGTGACACCAGGTTACTGCAGAAAAGCTCCCAAGTTATTTAAATTGAACTAAGCTGCGGTCAGCCACTACACAGTTACATTCTCTGCTTATCAGCTGCAGTTTATATGTGTGGGACATATTGATGACCCCTTTATTCCTCGTCTTATACTCCACGTCCGATTGTTGCTGCTAATATTAAATGGAAAAAACTGGGCAGTGTAAATAGGCCTTTAATCCCTTACCGACATGTGACGTAATACTACGTCACATGCCGGGTGCATGGAGAGGGCTCGCGGCCTGAGCCCTCTCCATAGCCAGTAAGTCTTTGCTGCATATTGCTTTAAAATGATGGCACTGCATGGGCACCGCAATCTTGCCGAGGATCGTCATTCCCTGTGACGTCAGAGGGGAGTGGCGACAACCTCGGGTTTTCCGAAGACCTGAAGCTTCTTCGTGTTAACCCTTTCATTACAATGTGCTATCAGCACATTTTAATGAATGAGGAGGAAAATCCCCATATACTGCCATACTGTAGTATGGCAGTATATGGTAGGATCGATCAGACAACCTAGGATAAAAGTACCCTAGGGAGTCTGAAAAATAGTAAAAATAATTTTAAAAAAACTTAAATAAAATTATAATAAACATAGAAATTCATATCGGCTTCTTTCTCTAGAACTGATATAAATATAAATATCGCTGCGTGCGAAAATGCCCGATCTATCAAAATATACCGTAATAACGTTTTTTCACTGCGTCTAACCCTGTAACGGAAAATAGCACCCTAAGTCGAAAATTGCACTTTTGTGCCATTTTAAAAAATATAATATAGGTTCTACAGTCCTAAAAATGATAACATTGTAAATGTCATCAAAAGTTGGAAAAAACGACACCTCCCAAAGCTCTGTATACAAAGTATAAAAAGCGCCAGAATATGGCAAAATCCCCCAATTTTTTTTTTGTACAGAAGGTTTTAATTTTGTATGTATGAAAACATCATAAAACCTATACAAATTTGGTATGCCCGTAATAGTACCAACCCAAAGAATAAAGCAGACATGTTGTTTGGGGTGTACAGTGAAATCCGTAAAATCCAAGCCATAAGAAAATGGCTCAAATGCATTTGTTTCAACAATTTCACTGCATTTGGAATTTTTTCCCCGCTTCCCAGTACACGGCATAGAATATTAAATACTGTCACTATGAAGTGCAATTTGTTACGCAGAAAATAAGCCATAACACAGCTCTGTAGATGGCAATATAAAAAAGTTATAGATTTTTGAAGGTGGGGAGTGAAAAATACAAATACAAATGCAAAAACTCATTTAAATTAGATAGCAGAATATACCACTTCTTTCTAATCAGTAAATATGTAAATCTGTATGGTATTTTCAGGTGCTCGTGCCCATAGGCAGCAATATTCTGCAATTTATTAATTGAGTTCTTTAGGCATCTTCTATGCCTATAAGGAGCAATACACATTATATAACATATATTGCGAGTAGTGCAGTAATGGTGTTTTCTATAATCTATAATGAAATGACTGCTGCATAATATTCCCCTATAAAACCAGCATGTGCCAGTAAGAATTTCAGGATATAGTATTTTTTAAATACTTATAGCAACCTGGAAATTAATAAATATACAAATTGAAAACTCTGTTATTAGCTCCTTTTCTGGTGACCTATTACTTTGTTAATTTTATTTGTATACGCTCCCCATAATGTGTAATGCGTTATGGAATTTGATGGTGCTATATAAATATAGATTATTTTTATTATGGTTTTATATAGGGCATTCGTACAGTGGTCGTTTGCTTTTGTTCATGAGCTGTAATACTATTACAAGTATTACTAAGTAGATCCCTTTTGTAACTAATCAGCTTGAAAGCATGGCTTCAAATCCAGTTCAGCTAGTCTACAAGTTTTATTATTCTCGTTATTAAGTGACGGTTTTGTGACAAATGACATCAAAACCTCCACATGTGACATCCAGTGGAGCCATTACCTCTGCCTTGCTCTTCCATCTGTAACAAATTCCTTTAAAAGTTTATTGCCCCGTGTTATCTTTACGATGTCCTTTTCTGTCTTTCTGTTCAACATCTTCTGTACTATTCTTCTTTGAGTCTATAGTGGATAACAGAATTTTTACTCAATTCTTACATTGCTAAAAACAAAAAAACTAATCAGAAGGTTCACATAGCCCTTAAAGGTGCCAATTTGGGACCCTCAACCAACTACAGGACCTGTATCCGGAATCAACATGTATCAAGCCTCTACGTGGCCCCATGTAAAAAAAAAAACATTTATACTATGGCTGTGTCCTCTGCATGCCTCTGAGCACGATGATGTATGAAGCCGGGGTTAGTCCCTTCATTGCGCAGTGTCGTATCCAGGGCGCACGCACAGTGAAGGCGGGGTGTACTACTCCAGCTTCACTTGCATCAGAACGCCGATGCATGGAGCTCAAGAGGGAAGGTAAGTATACAAGTTTTTTTTTTTAATTGCGCCCACGTAGGAACCTCATACATGACGATTCGGGACACTAAACCACCAGTCCTTAAGGACCTTTGGGTGGTTTTGTGCCCCAAATCACCCTACCAGGTTCTCTTTAAAGCCAACATTTTCACAGGCTTTAACAATGATCTACCACTAGGTGGCATGTGTGCCTGAAACATGAACCAACAATGTAAAGCTACGGGTTTCATCCAAATATTGATTTATAGGTACAGTGCTAACAATGAGAAAAATGACATGACGTTAAATACTATTGCATCAAAATAACAAATACAGGCAGTCCCCGGGTTTCGTAAAAGATAGGGTCCGGAGGTTTGTTCTTAAGTTGAATTTGTATGTAAGTCGAAACTGTATATTTTATAATTGTAGCTCCAGGCAAAAAAAATGTTGTCCCCAGTGACAATTGTAGTTTAAACATTTTTTGCTGTAATGGGACCAAGGATTATCAATAAAGCTTCATTACAGACATCTTACAGCTGATCGTTGCAGTCTGGGACTAAAGTAAAGCATTCAGAAAGCTTTACCAGAGGTCAGAGGGGTCTGTCTGTAACTATGGGTTGTCTGTAAGTTGGGTGTCCTTAAGTAGCGGACCGCCTGTAGTGATATTGCAAGCTTTTTGAGCACATAAGTTTCTGTATAAGACCGTTTACAGCAGAGTGAGTAAGCTAGAGCACACTCATAGGGGGAGATTTATCATTGGGCAGGATTTTGAGCAGTTGTCTATGTGTTAGACTGGCAGGTTTCCAACAGTTGGATTTATAGTCCGGTGTATGTGCAGTGTTAAATGCCTTCTGATGTGAGTATCAGCTGTGTGTACTCTATGCAAATAGACTGCACCAGTCACATCTGCTCAATTTATGTTTTTTTGCAATGTTTTTCACAGGAAATTCTCAGAAACCTCAAACATAACATTGAGCAAAAACTTCAAAATTGTGCAACTTTGAGATAAATCTCCCCCCTGTAGTAGCAATGGACCCACATACACCACCTCCTATGAGGTGTAGTTTTCCAATTAAATTTGTGTTCTTTTGAAAATTCTCAGTTGATAAATGTGGTGTTGCACACTTTTTTTTTTCCACCATTGCGTGACTTCCGAGTTGCGACATTTATACGCCAAGAAGCTACATAGGACTAATGATAAATCTCCCCCCATAATGTCTGACAAAGAGAACTAGTTTTCTTGAAAGTTCAACATCAAATATCCTCAAAAAGATATTTCCCGATTTCTTTACTTTTCTTCTGCTCTCTATTGCTAACACGGTACAAGTTTATATCGGGGAGAAATTTCCAATGAATGCCCTCCAGCCTTTATCTAGTTATTTCATACATTATTCATTGTAAAATCATCTATTTTTTATCATGTAAATGAGGCTGGTCACATGGTCAGAGGCAGTGATGTCACCCCTGTTTCCCCTCCCCTCTCCTCCCCCTGCTCATGTCTGTGTGTAATGTATAGTAAAGCATTGCTAGAGTGTGTGCTGCATCTGCTGACATGCTGCATCCTCCTAATATACAGGTGAGAGATACAGACATCAGCTACACATGAATCTGACATGTTCTGCTGTAACATGGCTGCAGCCTGGAGCTGCTGTATCTCTCCTACACACACACACACATGCACACACAGGCTGCAGGGGGCGTGGCCACCAGCACCAGGAAGCACATCATTATACAGGCTGTCAGTCATGCACTGGGGGTGTGGCTGTGCCTCCCACTCATGAATAAGGTCGACAGCTTGAATATGCTAATGCTTCATTGGACATTTCACATGTCATTTGCATACAGCTTTAGGACCTCATTGCTTAGGTTTACAGGCATGTAGAGGGACAATGAAGGGATAGAGGCAATGCTCTCTAATGGCAGTTTATGAAAATATATTTAGTTTAGGGGGGTTATTTTGCATGACGGGTTCTCTTTAACATCAAGCATTACTTTTTCAGAAAGTTCATATAATGTGGGGTAATAGCCAAACTAGTATATCTACATTACCAAGTACACAATCTGTCAGAGATCCTATACCAAGATAATCCATACATACAGTGATATATCACTGAGATAAACTGGGGCAGTAAAACTGAAGTTTCTTCTAAATATGAGTGCAAGGGTGGTGGAAGTTCAGAGATCTTCTGTCTTTACTCTGAATAAATCTAAATTTTCCCCAGGCCCTGGCAGTACAATGTAGGATCATTTGGGAATTCAATACAATCATTGCAGTCATTGATACAGGACTTAAAAAAACTTGGTCACCCCTGCACCCACAACCTATCCCCATAAGATTATCAACAGATCAATGACCTACTAACCTATAACCCCTTCTCACTTTAACAAAAACCTCACTTTTATTACCCTGGCTTATCTCAATGATGTATCACAACATGTAAGAACTGATGTACTAATTAGTAGATGACAATTGAGATAAGACTTTTGAGATAAGTTTTTTTGTTGGATGGAATAATAATAATCTTCATATAGCGCCAACATATTCCGTAGCTCTGTACAACTCATAGAGCACATACACAAATAAAATAAAACATTATAGAGTACAAACAGTCATATGGAACAACAGGAGTGAGGGCCCTGCTTTCAAGAACTTACAGTCTATGAGGATGAAGGGTGGGAGGGGGGGGGGGGGTGTCACAAGAGCTTGTATAATGGTCCAGTTATTTTTTTAAGGAAGCAGAGTAAAATAATTTAATAAATGAAGATGCTGCTTGAACCAGCCATCAGCTGTCATAGTCAATGGGAATGCAGAGAAGCCTGGAGCTTGGTATCTGGCGTTTGCTGTATAACAGATGGGGGAGGACATAGGATGGGTTTGTGAAGAGAAAGCTGAAATTTCATGCAGTTAGCAAGTGTTATAGGCTTGCTTAAAGAAATTAGTTTTAAGAGCATGTTTGAAACTTTGGAGATTGGGTATTAGTCCGATAGGCTGCTGAAAGGCATTCCAGAGAATTGGTGCAGCTCGGGAGAAGTCTTGGAGATGTGAGAGGTTTGGATTAAGGTGGAGATTAATCTAAGATCACTGTCAGATCGAGGAGCACTAGCTGGGCGGTAGACTGAGATGAGAGAATGGAGATAAGGAGGTACAGCATCATGCAGAGCTGTGTGGATGAGTGATTGGTGATTATTTTAAACTCTATTTGTATGGAGACTGGCAGCCAGTGCAGTGACTGGCACAGACTGGAGGCATTAGTGTAGCGTTGGGTGTGAAACACAAGCCTGGCTACTGCATTGAGAGTAGATTGGAAATTAGAAAGTGGCAAACTGATTAGTAAGGTGTTACAGTAGTCTAGGTGAGGTTGAATCGGAGTGATAGTTAGCATTTTAGAACCTTCAGTAGTAAGAAATGAGCAGATTTAAGCGATTGAATATACGGTGCCTTGGGATAATCATGATCCCACAGACCAAGATGGAGAGGTCAGGATAGACTCGATTGGTAGATGGTGGAAAGACAAGAAGTTAAGTCCTAGAAAGATTAAGTTTCAAGAAGAGAGAGGACATGATGTTAGAGACAGCTGAGACAGTCATTGGTTTTTTTCAGTAAGTGCTGTTACGTGCAGAAGTATATAGTGGGGTATCATCAGCATAAAGATGATACTGGAAGCCTAATCTGCAGTATAAAGGGAAAAGGGAATAGGACCTAGGACTGAGCCCTGAGGATCCCACACAGTGAGAGGAAGATGAGAAGAGAAAGATGCAGAAAAGGAGACTCCGAAAGTGCAGTCAGAGAGATAGGAAGAAAACCAAGAGAGTGCAGTGTTCTTCAGGCCTATGGAGCAAAGCATCCTGAGGAGGAGCTGGTGGTCCACAGTATCACACACTGCTGAGAGATCCAGAAGAATAAGGAGAGACTACTCAGCTTTGGATTTAGCAGTGAGTAGATCACTGGAGACTTTAGAAACAGCAGTTACCGTGGAGAGCATAGAGTGGAAACCAGATGGAGAGGGAGTTAGCAGAGAGATAGCAGGTTAGTTGAGAATACATCAGGCACCCCAGGAGTTTTGAGATGAAAGGTAGATTAGATGCTGTTTGATAGTTATCAGCCTTGGATGGGTCCAGGAAAGCTTTCTATAGTAATGGGGTGACAACAGCATGCTTGAAGAAAGAGAGATGGACACCAGAAGAGAGAGAAATGTTGAAAATTTTGAGGTGAGAAGTTACTGCTGGGGAGAGGGACAGTAGGAGATGTGAGGCGATGGGGTCACTGATGCAGGTAGTGGGTCGAGCAAAGCAAAGGAGCCTGGGTTAAAAGAGGAGAGTGAGCAGGGTAAGGTACTGGAGGGAAGTGGATTAATGGAGTTGGTGGATTGAGAAATTATTTCCTGGCGAATTCGATTTAAAGGTAGGTGGCCAGATCATCAGCCCCAAGGGCTGTGACAGCTGGCTGCACATTTGGTGTTGGTAAGGAGTGAAGAGTATGGAAGAGCAGATATTCGATTAGTGGAATAGACCTGTTTAGCAAGGTGAAGGGCGGAGTTGTAGGGTCTTACATTTTAAAATGCAGAAAGTCTGCAGATTAGTATGAATTTCTCCACAGACATTTGGCACACCTACAGCACTGCTGAAGAAAACGGGTTTGGGGCATGTGCCAAGGTTGCAGACACCTGTGTCAAAAGGCTCAGACTGAGGGTGGTGTCGCCGCATCCACGGCACTTTTGAGAACATGATTATAATGGTTAGTAGCCAGGTTAGCACAGGAGAGAGAGGAGATGGGGGACAATGATGAACGCAGAGTTTCTGCAAGATGGTGAGTACTAATGGGGTGCAGGTTCTGGTATGTATCATAACTGGGCATATTCTGTACTGAAGAAAAACTATGTACAGTCAACGAGAAAAACATATGGTCTGAAAGTGGAAAGCAGTATAAGTGAAGAAAGACTAAAGAAAGTCGGGCAGAGGCCAAGTGTTTCCCTCCTGGTGAGTGGGAGAATCTGAGAGTTGTAAGAGTCCTAAAGAAGTAGTTAGTGATAAGAGCTTAGAGGCACAAGGGGAGATTAGGGTGTTAATAGGAATGTTAAAGTCTCCCAGGATGAGTGTTGGAATATCACAGCATAGAAATTGAGGAAGCCAAGAAGCAAAGTGGTCGAGGAACTGATAGGGTGAGCCAGGAGAACGCTATACTACAGCCACACGAAGAATGGGAGGATGTGGACCTCTAAAAGGCAATAGAGGTTATAAAGTTCAGACATTTTATTTACTTTTTTTTTGTTAACTGAATTTTTATTGAAGTTATTTACTTTAATTTCAATTAAAATATTTTTGTACCATGTTGGCCAGTGATTACATAGCTAAAAGATGAGAGCCCTAAGTTGTTGATAATTTTTTTTTGGCTAATTGAAAAGGGTGCTGATAATCGCACTACTCGGGTCTCTTCATCAGGCATGGTATAAGACAACATCAATAGAACACACATTTATACACAAATGGACACAGTAAGGCTATGGTTGAGAGGACAAGTGACAATCAATGTAAGGAGAGAAGAGTAAACACTATTATCAGTAAATATTGTCCCTTTATTAAGTTCTGATCCATGGTAGTGATGATCCCACCGGGTCTGAGGAGCAGATTCCTCAAGAGTCATAGAATGACCTAAATCCACAAGACTCATTCATCCCTGTTTTGAGTGAAATTACCTGGGATAATGTAATCCCTCTTAGAATTAGGAATTTTTAATCTGTCAGTAGTTTTTGGGGGGGATTCATTATGGTCAATTCCCTGGAATGCTGTACCCAGGTCTATCTGACTAATACCAAAACTCCAAAGCTTCAAACGTTCCCTTAGAACCCACTGCTATTAGCCTATTACTGCTAACTGCATGCTAACTCTCTTTATTAACCAATTGGGTACCCCCCCCCCCCACCCCCCCTGTATGTTTTCCGGCAAACACCAGATACCAAGCTCCAGGCTTCTCTGCAGTCCCACTGATTTTGTATTTAAGATTGCGGCTGATGAATGGTTAAAAAAGCTGAATTTTTATGTCTCCTATGATTTGTAAATTGGAACACAATATGATGATATACATATATACTATTATTATAGCCACATGAATCTCCCCCCTCCCCATCAGTTTCAGCCTTTCTCTGACCTGCCCATCAGATGGGGCGTGAGTATCACATTTACTATGGTTCCTATTATTGCTGGATTGGACAGTGAGCTCCTGATAATGATGTTTTTTACATTGGGGACTTATCTATAGCAGAGAAGCGGGGTGGGGTGTCTGGAAATCCTGCTATCCTTCTGTAAAATAGGGTGTAATTTACATGCAATTCCCCTTAGCACTTCAAGCTGTGGGTTGTAGGTGAGAACAACAAGGAACCCGTGGTTCTGTTTTTTTTTTTAATCATATTGCAGGAGATGATTTCTTGGAATCCAGGTGGCTCTGGGAATTTGATTTCCAGTGGTGCTTGGATTCAGTGACTGTAGACAATAGAGTTTTTTATGTATTTGTTGGGTGGTCAATTAATGGTTCATGGTACAGTGATGCTTCAATCTGATTGTTGTATATTTTGATGACAGTATCCAGAAAATTAATTTCGGTTGACACAAAAGTATATAACATCACATTTTGTTCTGACTAATATGGTACCACTCTATTTTTTATATATTTTTTATATTTTGTATATCTCTATTGCTGATGTGATGATCTGGAAAATTTGCTATCGATTGTGAACATGCTCTTCCTGAAGTATCATCCTTGGTTTTACTTAGTGGTAACACTTAAAGGGGTATTACCATTTGGGCATTTACATTTAATTAAATTCATTTGCCTTATGTAAACATTTCTTTAATTGGATGTTAATTAAAAAAATGTTCCTGTGTGAAGATAATTTCTCATAAATGTAGTGATATTGTCCCTTAGAAACCAGATAGCTTCCTCGGATACGACCACGTCACACTCTGGCAGCGGTGGCCAGACTTGCGCTATAGAGTCCTGCCAGACCACCAGGATTCAGCAATCATTACCACAGGGTGGCTGTGCGACATGTAGTAACTCCAGGACATTTTATATACAATAACCTTTTGTTTCTTTGTGCACTCAATCCATCTGAGGTGGCCATATCCGAGGAAGCAACCTCGTTTCTAAGGGGAAACATGGCTACATTTATTAGAAATTATCTTCACACAGGAACACTTTTTTTTAATAACATCTTATTGAAGAAATGTTTATGTATGGCAGATTAATGAAACTGATTGTGAGTGTCCAGATGAGAATACCCCTTTAAGTGCTACAAAACCTCTACTGAGGGTCTAGAGTCAGTTTTTCTATACAGTACATACCCACTCATTAGGTATAAGTAACATGACTTCCAGGCTGTAGTATTCAGGTAGTCACAGTGCAGTCATGGGGTTCCACAAACTAGGCCAATACTTGGGGAAAGGGATCAATTACTCAGACATATATATATATATATATATATATATCCTTGTCCTTGATTTTTTTTTTTATCTTGGTGTGCTTTTTATTTTGCAGACATGCATAGTTCGTGCATGGGACTTAAAGAAGCCATTGCTCTTCTGTCCAGCTATGAACACCGCCATGTGGGATCATCCAATCACAGCAGAACAAATTGAACGCCTATGCAACTTTGGCTACATAGAGATTGCTTGCATTGAGAAAACACTGATGTGTGGTGACAAAGGTCAGGAATTGTATAGTATGTGTAATAGTGTTTGCTCTTTATGTAGTATTTTATTTGTATATGTCACTTATGATTTGTAAAGCTCCTTTGAATATGATGGTGCTATATAAATAAGGATTATTATTAGAGATGAGCGAGCACTAAAATGCTCGGGTACTCGTTATTCGAGACGAACTTTTCCCGATGCTCGAGTGCTCGTCTCGAATAACGAGCCCCATTGAAGTCAATGGGAGACCCGAGCATTTTTCAAGGGGACCAAGGCTCTGCACAGGGAAGCTTGGCCAAACACCTGGGAACCTCAGAAAAGGATGGAAACACCACGGAAATGGACAGGAAACAGCAGGGGCAGCATGCATGGATGCCTCTGAGGCTGCTTAATCGCACCATTATGCCAAAATTATGGGCAACAGCATGGCCATGACAGAGTGACAGAATGAAGCTAGATAGCATCTAAAACATCCAATAATTGACCCTGACACTATAGGGGACGGCATGCAGAGGCAGCGGCAGCAGGCTAGAGAGTGTCATGGCGACATAACCTAAATGGACTCAGGCTTCAAACCAATGGGTGGCAGAGAGGAACCAAAGGAGGTGAGCAAGAAGCGCTCAAATAATATCGGTACATGATAAAAGTTTGCCAGTATATTTTGTGGATTACACAGCAGGGTGGCGACAAAGTTAACATGGAAGCCATGAAAACAACCCAAAATTCTGCCTGACACAGCTCGTTTGATAAGGGGACCATGTATGGAGGCAGTGAACTAGTAGTAGATTAACCCCTTAACGCTCTGCGCCGTAGCTCTACGGCGCAGAGGTATAAGGGATGTATGAAGAGGGCTCACGGGCTGAGTCCTCTTCATACAAAGGTGGGGGTTTTTGCATTCTGCACAAAACCCCCACCGCTAATAACCGCGGTCGGTGCTTGCGCGCGGGCGCCGCCATCTTTTTTTCGATCGCCACGCCCCCGAACGTCATCGGGGGGCGGCGATCGGTTGCCATGGTAGCCTCGTGTCTTCTCTTGACACGAGGCTACATGGCAGCTGCAGATTCGTTACAATGAGCCAGTGGCTCATTGTAATGAATGTGCTGCAAAAATGCCATATATTGCAATACAGAAGTATTGCAGTATATGGTAGCAGCGATCTGACCATCTAGGGTTAATGTACCCTAGATGGTCTAAAAGATAGTGAAAAAAAAAAGAAAAAAAAAAGTTTAAAAAATAAAAAAAATTAATAAAATATTAAAAATTCAAATCACCCCCCTTTCCCTAGAACTGATATAAAACATAATAAACAGTAAAAATCACAAACATATTAGGTATCGCCGCGTCCCAAAATGTCCGATCTATCAAAATATAAAAACGGTTATGGGCGGCGGTGACCTCCGAGGCGGGAAATGGCGCCCAAATGTCCGAAATGCGACTTTTACACCTTTTTACATAACATAAAAAATGAAATAAAAAATGATCAAAATGTCGCACAGACCTCAAAATGGTAGCAATGAAAACGTCGCTTCATTTCGCAAAAAATGACCCCTCACACATCTCCGTGCGCCAAAGTATGAAAAAGTTATTAGCGTCAGAAGATGGCAAAAATTTTTTTTTCTTTTTTGTACACATTCGTTTTATTTTTGAAAATGTATTAAAACACAATAAAACCTGTATAAATTTGGTATCACCGCGATCGCACCGAACCAAAGAATAAAGTAGGCGTGTTATTTGAAGCGAAGAGTGAAAGTCGTAAAAACTGAGCCCACAAGAACATGACGCACGTGCGGTTTTTTTTCAATTTTTCCACGTTTGGAATTTTTTTCAGCTTCGCAGTACACGGCATGTTAAAATAAATAACATTACGGGAAAGTAAAATTTGTTACGCACAAAATAAGCCCTCACACAGGTCTGTACACGGAAAAATGAAAAAGTTATGGATTTTTGAAGTTGGAGAGCGAGAAATGAGGCGAAAAACCCTCCGTCCTTAAGGGGTTAAAGGTGCTGCAGTTAAAACTATGTTAGTTGGATCTTGGCATGGAGCTGGCGCTCCGCTGCCAGGCGAGCTTTCGCCAATCCAAGCCCCTGTCTCTAGGCTACTCCTCAAACAGCACTTCTAAGAACCTTTTGTATAAGATCAAGTGTAGTAGCGTTCTTATAAGTTTGGGATATGGCGGGTGAGGGGAATGTAAACAGATGCGCAAGAAGCGCTGAAATAATATCGGTAAATGATAAAAGTTTGCCAGTATATTTTGGGGATTACACAGCAGGGTGGCGACAAAGTTAACAAGTTTGATGTGGAAGCCATGAAAACAACCCAAAATTCTGCCTGACACAGCTCGTTTGATAAGGGGACCATGTATGGAGGCAGTGAACTAGTAGTAGATTAAAGGTGCTGCAGTTAAAACTATGTTAGTTGGATCTTGGCATGGAGCTGGCGCTCCGCTGCCAGGCGACCTTTCGCCAATCCAAGCCCCTGTCTCTAGGCTACTCCCCAAACAGCACTTCTAAGAACCTTTTGTATAAGATCAAGTGTAGTAGCGTTCTTATAAGTTTGGGATATGGCGGGTGAGGGGAATGTAAACAGATGCGCAAGAAGCGCTGAAATAATATCGGTAAATGATAAAAGTTTGCCAGTATATTTTGTGGATAACACAGCAGGGTGGCGACAAAGTTAACAACTTTGATGTGGAATCCATGAAACCAACCCAAATTTCTGCCTGACACACCTCGTTTGATAAGGGGACGATGTATGGAGGCAGCTATATGGACGACTTTTGGAGGTAGCAATGGAGACAACGTGTGGAGGCTGCTATGGAGACAATTTAATTTGGATAGTGCCTGTATGTGGCAGTCCAAAAAAGTTTTCAAACCAGAGGAGCAGGTAGGTGGCCCTCCAGAAAAATGGAATAGATTGAGTGCCTGTATGTGGCAGTCCAAAAAAGTTTTCAAACCAGAGGAGCAGGTAGGTGGCCCTCCAGAAAAATTGAATAGATTGAGTGCCTGTATGTGGCACTCCCAAAAATTGTTTAAAACAGAGGACCGGGTAGGTGGCCCTCCAGAAAAATTAAATGCATAAAGTACTATAGCTAGAGCCAGTGGGCCCTGTCAAAAAATAGCCAGTTTCCTCTGCTTTAGTGTACAAAGAGGAGGAGAAGGAGGAAAATGAGGAGGAGGAGGAGTGCATAAATTATTCAGGTTGAGCTTCCTTCACCTGGTGGAGATTGGAAATTATGAGAAATCCAGGCTTTATTCATCTTAATAAGCGTCAGCCTGTCAGCGCTGTCAGTCGACAGGCGTGTACGCTTATCGGTGATGATGCCACCAGCTGCACTGAAAACCCGCTCGGACAAGACGCTAGCGGCAGGGCAGGCAAGAACCTCCAAGGTGTACAGCGCCAGTTCATGCCACATGTCCAGCTTTGAAACCCAGTAGTTGCAGGGAGCTGTGTGATCATTTAGGACGATGGTATGGTCAGCTACGTACTCCCTCACCATCTTTCTGTAAAGATCAGCCCTACTCTGCCGAGACTGGGGACAGATGACAGTGTCTTGCTGGGGTGACATAAAGCTGGCAAAAGCCTTGTAAAGCGTACCCTTGCCAGTGCTGGACAAGCTGCCTGCTCGCCTACTCTCCCTCGCTACTTGTCCCGCAGAACTACGCACTCTGCCGCTAGCGCTGTCAGAAGGGAAATACTGTTTCAGCTTGTGCACCAGGGCCTGCTGGTATTCATGCATTCTCACACTCCTTTCCTCTCCAGGGATGAGAGTGGAAAGATTTTGCTTGTACCGTGGGTCCAGGAGAGTGAATACCCAGTAATCGGTGCTGGAATAAATTCTTTGAACGCGAGGGTCACGGGATAGGCAGCCTAGCATGAAATCTGCCATATGCGCCAGAGTCCCAACGCGCAAGAATTCACTCCCCTCACTGGCCTGACTGTCCATTTCCTCCTCCTCCAACTCCTCTTCTTCTGCCCATACACGCTGAACAGTGAAGGTCTGAGCAATGCTCCCCTCTTGTGTCTCGCCAACATTCTCCTCCTCTTCCTCCTCCACCTCCTCCGATATGCGCTGAGAAACAGACCTGAGGGTGCTTTGGCTATCAACAAGGGAATCTTCTTCCCCCGTCTCTTGTGACGAGCGCAAAGCTTCCGACTTCATGCTGATCAGAGAGTATTTCAACAGGCCAAGCAGCGGGATGGTGAGGCTGATGATGGCGGCATCGCCACTGACCATCTGTGTTGACTCCTCAAAGTTACTCAGCACCTGACAGATATCAGATATCCACGTCCACTCCTCATTGTAGACTTGAGGAAGCTGACTGACCTGACTACCAGTTCTGGTGGAAGTTGACATCTGGCAGTCTACAATCGCTCTGCACTGCTGGTTAACTCTGGATAACATGGTTAATGTTGAATTCCACCTCGTGGGCACGTCGCACAACAGTCGGTGAGCGGGCAGTTGGAGGCGGCGCTGCGCTGCCCTGAGAGTGGCAGCATCTGTGCTGGACTTCCTGAAATGCGCACAGATGCGGCGCACCTTCGTGAGCAAATCTGACAGATTGGGGTATGTCTTGAGGAAACGCTGAACTATCAGATTTAACACATGGGCCAGGCATGGCACATGTGTCAGTCTGCCGAGTTGCAGAGCCGCCACCAGGTTACGGCCGTTGTCACACACAACCATGCCTGGCTTCAGGTTCAGCGGTGCCAGCCACAGATCAGTCTGCGCCGTGATGCCCTGTAATAGTTCTTGGGCGGTGTGCCTTTTATCGCCTAGGCTCAGCAGTTTGAGCACCGCCTGCTGTCGCTTAGCGACGGCACTGCTGCTGTGCCTAGAGCTAGCGACTGATGGCGCCATGCCCACGGATGGTAGTTCGGAGGAGGAGGTGGAGGAGGGGTGGGAGGAGGAGGAGGAGGCATAGTAGGCCTTTGAGACCTGGACCGAGGTAGGCCCCGCAATCCTCGGCGTCGGCAGTATATGACCAGCCCCAGGGTCAGACTCGGTCCCAGCCTCCACCAAGTTAACCCAATGTGCCGTCAGCGATATATAGTGGCCCTGCCCGGCAGCACTCGTCCACGTGTCCGTGGTCAGGTGGACCTTGTCAGAAACGGCGTTGGTCAGGGCACGGATGATGTTGTCTGACACGTGCTGGTGCAGGGCTGGGACGGCACATCGGGAAAAGTAGTGGCGGCTGGGGACCGAATACCGAGGGGCGGCCGCCGCCATGAGGTTGCGAAAGGCCTCGGTCTCTACTAGCCTATAGGGCAGCATCTCCAGGCTAAGCAATCTGGAGATGTGGACATTAAGGGCTTGGGCGTGCGGGTGGGTTGCACTATATTTTCTTTTCCGCTCCAGCGTCTGGGGTATGGAGAGCTGAACGCTGGTGGATGCTGTGGAGGATCGTGGAGGCGACGATGGGGTTTTTGTGCCAGGGTCCTGGGCAGGGGGCTGACTATCAGCTGACACAGGGGAAGGAGCAGTGGTGTGCACGGCCGGAGGTGAATGGGCTTGGTGCCACTGATTCGGGTGTTTAGCATTCATATGCCTGCGCATACTGGTGGTAGTTAAGCTAGTAGTGGTGGAACCCCTGCTGATCCTGGTTTGGCAAAGGTTGCACACCACAGTCCGTCGGTCATCCGGTGTTTCCTTAAAGAACCTCCAGACTTCTGAAAATCTAGCCCTCGCCGCGGGAGCCCTCGCCGCGGGAGCTTCACTAAGTGACACATTTGGCGCTGATGCACCTGCTCTGGCCCTGCCTCTCCGTCTGGCCCCACCACTGCCTCTTCCAACCTGTTCTGCTATAGGACTCTCCTCCGTCTCAGAAGCACTGTGTTCACCCGGCCTCTCAACCCAGCTTGGGTCTGTCACCTCATCATCCTCCGATCCCTCAGTCTGCTCCCCCCTCGGACTTCCTGCCCTGACAACAACTTCACCACTGTCTGCCAACCGTGTCTCCTCATCGTCGGACACCTCTTTACACACTTCTTCCACTACGTCAAAAAGGTCATCATCACCCACAGACTGCGACTGGTGGAAAACCTGGGCATCGGAAAATTGCTCAGCAGCAACCGGACAAGTGGTTTGTGACTGTGGGAAGGGTCCAGAAAACAGTTCCTCAGAGTATGCCGGTTCAAATGCCAAATTTTCCTGGGAGGGGGCAGACTGGGGGGGAGGAGGCTGAGGTGCAGGAGCTGGAGGAGTGCCGATTTCGGTGACATGGGTGGACTGCGTGGAAGACTGACTGGTGGACAAATTGCTCGAAGCATTGTCGGCAATCCACGACATCACCTGTTCGCACTGTTCTGGCCTCAACAGTGCTCTACCACGAGTCCCAGTAACTTGAGACATGATGAACCTAGGGAGTGTAGCTCTGCGGCGTTCACCTGCTCCCTCATCAGCAGGTGGTGTCTCACCCCACCCAGGACTACGGCCTCTGACCCCTGCAGTAGATGGACGCCCACGTCCCCACCCTCGTCCTCGTCCTCTACCCCTAGCCCTCGGGTTAAACATTTTGAAAATGAAAGTTATATAACTTTAATTTTTATTTTAACTTTTTTTTGTGTTTTTTTGTGTTTTTTAGGTTTTTTTTGTGTTTTTTAGTTTTTAAAACCAAACAATGCTATCCTATTGCTATGGCTATTTTCTAGCCAAGTATGAAAGCACACTGCTATGCCAGATGAGATGACGCTGAGTTATGAAAAAATAAAAGGAAAATAAAAAGGAAATGGCAGACTGTGCCTAATTGAAATCCAACCCCTAATAAATTATCCCACTTCGGTCTTTGCGATGGATATGTGCGTCACTAAGCGCTAAACACAGCGGTCGCAAGTCTCACTCCAAATTCCTCACAATTGGCTAGTATATGCACTGCAGCAAGGACAGCCACCAGCAGATCAACCAGAAATAAAATATATATAACGCTATTGTAGGCGTAAGTAAGCCGTTTGGATTCTCCTTTGGCTATTTTCTAACCAAGTATGAAAGCACACTGATGAGATGACGCTGAGTTATGAAAAAATAAACGTAAAATAAAAAGGAAATGGCAGACTGTGCCTAATTGAAATCCAACCCCTAATAAATTATCCCACTTCGGTCTTTGCGATGGATATGTGCGTCACTAAGCGCTAAACACAGCGGTCGCAAGTCTCACTCCAAATTCCTCACAATTGGCTAGTATATGCACTGCAGCAAGGACAGCCACCAGCAGATCAACCAGAAATAAAATATATATAACGCTATATGTAGGCGTAAGTAAGCCGTTTGGATTCTCCTTTGGCTATTTTCTAGCCAAGTATGAAAGCACACTGATGAGATGACGCTGAGTTATGAAAAAATAAACGTAAAATAAAAAGAAACTGCCAGACTGTGCCTAATTGAAATCCAACCCCTAATAAATTATCCCACTTCGGTCTTTGCGATGGATATGTGCGTCACTAAGCGCTAAACACAGCGGTCGCAAGTCTCACTCCAAATTCCTCACAATTGGCTAGTATATGCACTGCAGCAAGGACAGCCACCAGCAGATCAACCAGAAATAAAATATATATAACGCTATTGTAGGCGTAAGTAAGCCGCTTGGATTCTCCTTTGGCTATTTTCTAACCAAGTATGAAAGCACACTGATGAGATGACGCTGAGTTATGAAAAAATAAACGTAAAATAAAAAGAAACTGGCAGACTGTGCCTAATTGAAATCAAACCCCTAATAAATTTTCCCACTTTGGTGTTTGAGGTGGATATGTGTGTCACTAAGAGCTAAACACAACGGTAGCAAGTCCCCCTGCAAATTCCTCACAATATGGTACTAGCTGCACTACTAGTGCCAGCAAGCCCAGCCACAAGCAAACAAAAAAAAAAAAGTATAACGTTATTGTAGCCCTAAGAAGGGCTGTTGGGTTCTTGTTGAATCACTCCTGCCTAACACTATTCTAATAGAACACCCTAACGCTTTCCCTGACCAGCAGCAGCTCTCTCCCTAGCGGCATCCAGACACAGAATGATCCGAGCAGCGCGGGCAGCGGCTAGTCTATCCCAGGGTCACCTGATCTGGCCAGCCAACCACTGCTATCGACGTGTAAGGGTACCACGTCATGCTGGGTGGAGTGCAGAGTCTCCTGGCTTGTGATTGGCTCTGTTTCTGGCCGCCAAAAAGCAAAACGGCGGGAGCTGCCATTTTCTCGAGCGGGCGAAGTATTCGTCCGAGCAACAAGCAGTTTCGAGTACGCTAATGCTCGGACGAGTATGTTCGCTCATCTCTAATTATTATTATTCTTGCAACGTTTCTTTGGGATATTCTGTACAGGATAACCTGTGTCCTGTGGTGATATTTGAAGCAGTTTTGTGTTTTGGAAATCACATGTACAGCTTAGATTATGGCAGTCAACAGATATTATATATCTATATCAAGCTGAAAGCTCTGCTATGCTTGAAGATCATTGCTTTCTTTAGATTTACAGATTCATTAGCAATGTATATATAGTTCTTTGAAATTACAACAGTCACTTATTTGTGGTTTATGGTCATTGTAGTTTAATTCTTATGTATTATACCTTCTCCTTTTGTTCCCAGGATATGGCGCTATGGCGGAGGTCAGCACAATCCTGGAGAAGGTGAAGGAGCTGCTGTCTAAGAATCTACCTCACCTAACTGTGTCAGTCCCTGGTTATGTCTAGATTTGAATCACTGTGTTTTTAGCTAGAGCAAGGAGTTAATAATGTAGGCAATAGTTCATACAACAAATAAGAATAAATTATATTAATTATATGATGACAGAGTCAACACAGAGTGTGGGAAGATATTATATTTTTATTGGTTCACAGACCAGAAGGCAGCCTTGCGGCTAAACTGTTCCTATAGAGCTGACATCAAATAATAAAAAAGGAAAATAAAAGTCTAAAGAAGTCATTTTCAATGTAATTTCTATATGTGTGTGAGTCAAACACAACTTTAGTAAACTCTATACCTATTTATATGTCTGTGTTTTTTTATTGTGCCATAAGGACTAAGAATTGGGAACACAATAAAACGTAATACCTAAACATCAATGGAAGTCCGCCCCCGCCCCACCCCCTCTACCTGCAGTCCCCAAATAGATTAGGCGTCAATAGTGATCATGCATCATCCAGCTCCTTAACTCCACCTCACTTCCTGTCATGTGCATTGAGCAGGCGGGGGAGGGAGGGGGACAGTGTAGAGTAAAGGAAGAATGTAACAGGAGACTGAGACACAGGCCGCTGCAGCTGAACTCGTTGCATGCTGCTGGCAGGGAGCCATTTAATGTGAAATAAAGTTTTATAAAGTACTGAAATTATTCAGAATGTTGACAAAGGCATAGCATAGGCTATTAGAACCTGTCGCCAGCTAAAAATTACATTCCTTTTGATAGGTTTGCTTTTATTTCATCTCTAAAAAGCTCCGCCACTGCTTTGTAAAAGTGAACATCTACATTGCAACCATACCTGTACATTGGTGAGCAGCAGTCTCCTTTTAAAACTTATTTTTATAGATTTTTTTTTTTACTATGGAAGAAGCACTCTGGGGGTGTTACTAGAACTACTCCAGGATCCGACTTCTTAGCCCCCTACTGCACCACATCTTTTGCCTTCTCCAGCTCTTCCCTAGAGGAAGTCTTCTGCGCAGCCGCACTGAGTAGCAGACAGCTGAAGGGGGGGCTAAAAGTGCTGCAGGGGTTCCAGAAGCCAGGGTCTGGAGGGGCTCTGTTGATGCCTCCAAAGCTGATCTTCAATGTACAGGTATAGCTGCAATGTAGACATTCACCTCTAGAAAGCAGTGGTGGAGCTTTGTAGAGGTGAAAGTTTTAGATTTCCTCTAAAGAATTCCTCTGCATTCTCAGCATGTGAAATAATTTTAGCCAAATGTGCATTCATGTAATACAAATATATAAGGTATTTATATATATATAAGGTATTAATGGAAAAATCCTAGGAACTTGTGGTAATGATGAGTTAAGTTACAGTCTGGGGAGCAGACTGTAACTTAACCTTTCCACTCCTGTTATAATGCAATTACAGAAAATCAATGCAGAACCTTAACAGGCTGGTGAAAAAGGAAAATGCTCCTCCTAATTAGAGGGCTATTGCCTCATTAGGACCAGCATCAGACTGAGAGTGTCGGCTTAATTTGCAGCAGGAGACCGGCCGTGCTGGGCAGTTTAACCCCTTAGCTGCCCAACACACATGTGAGGTGTTAGGGTGTTTCCATTGCAGCCAGAGGTCTGAACAAGACCCATGTTACTACCATTTACGGAAGCCTATTAGACCCGGTCAAAGACTGGATGAAATGGGTAAGCTGTCAGTGATACACTGACCGATACAATACAGAAGCTCTGCAATATATTGTATGAGGGATCAAGGTATCCCAAGTGTTACATCCTTTAGTGGGAGAGTGTAAAAAAAAAAAAAAGTTAAAATAAAGTATAAAAAAACGAAATAATAAAAATCATAAAACATTCCAAAAATCTCCTTTTTCCCTTTAAGTAGATATGCAGTGTATAAAAAAAATTAAACAATATAAACCACTACCACAAAATGAGTATTTCCGTGTCCGTAGGGACCTTTACTTATAAAAATTAAACACAAACTATTCCAGAATTGTCATTTCAGTGCTTACCTTCTCCCCAAAAATTACCAGGAATAAACAAGACCTTGTAATGCTCTTTTGATTGAAGAATTAAAAAGTTATGGCTCAGAATATGGCGACACATAAAGATATGGAATTTCACCAAAAAGGATTATTCATGTGCAAAAGAAGTTACAAAAGAGCTGTCACCCTAAATAAACCACATAGGAGCTGCTTACTAGCCCACAGCCCAATTTTGAGTATTGCAGTGTTAAATAGCTAGTTTAATAAGAACATACCGAGGAAACCTCGGACCACCCCCTCATGGATATGCCGGAGCGCTATGTAGTGCAGTGTTTTCCAGCTTATCGGTATGTTCCAATAAAGCTAGCGATTTAACACTGCTATTACTGGGGTAGAGCTAGGAAGCTGCTTACTTTAGTAAGTGTAGGGTTTATTTAGGGTGACAGGTACTCTTTAAACATTCCAAAACCTGTACATGTTTGGAGTCTCCTTAACAATACATACCTACAGAATATTTTTTTTCAAATTTTTAGGCCTCATGTACACGTCTGCATGATGGGAGACGTGAGCTGGCTGCAAAATCGATCGCTTGCTCACGGCTGCCATAGACATGCATTGCATCGCGGGATGGTGTGGTGAGCACATTTTTGTCTCGCGCACCGTGTCTGAGCCAGTCAGCAGACGTGCCCCTGTGCGCTTTCATTACACTTCTAAACTGAGTCAAAGTGTTAGAGGGAGATTTATCATATGCCGGCACTCCTGCATGATAGAGATATGTTAGGAGGCCTCTCAATGTATCAGGCAGGCGGCGGCCGCCTGGTAAGACTACCCTGGTCTGCCCTGGCGTAGATTTGCGTATAAAATTACGTGCCTGTGCCTGCAACCTCTACTTCCCCTCCACTCCCACAATGCACTGTGCAAAAATACTCCACTTTTTCTGGAGAAGTATTTTTAGTCAGTGAAGAATACAAAACTTGTAGTCATGTGGCAGCTGCTTGGTTCGTGTAGTATGTTAAGAAAAGTGTAGTAGTGAAAAATCAAAAATCTTCTAAGATGTAAATACCTTTGTGTAAAACTACAGAAGGAATGATACCTTTATTGGCTAACCAGAAAAATGATATTTGGTGCAAGCTTTCAGGGCACACAGGCCCCTTCTTCAGGCATGGATACAAATGAGAGAAAAACACAACATTTGAGGGATGTTACACTAAGATAATTAGTACATATGGTGAGACTCAATTAAGATAAGCTGGGGTAATAAAACTGGAGGTTATGTTACACAGAGAAGGGTCATGGGGAGGGGGTAGTCCTAGGATGGCAGGGGTCTGGAGTTAGTCTCTTGTGGGGATTGAAGTGAGTCCATGTAATGAGCCATAAACCCAGGTGCAATACTGAGGCCTTGCATCTGTGACTGGAAGGTCACCATCAGTTTGAACTCCCAGGTTTTCCTTTCTCTGTTGTCCTTATAGTCACTTTTCAGTACCAGGCAGTCCCCAGGTTACATACAAGATTTTATCATTGTATTCCCAGCCAGAACTTTTTTGGTCTCTGTGACAATTGGATTTTAAAAATGTTGGGTTGTCATAATAATCATTATTAATACTAAAGCTTCATTACAGACACCTGTGATAACTGTTATAGGTGATTATTGTAGCCTGGGGCTAAAGTACAGTAAATTACCAATATCCAGAGGTCCATTTGTAACTAGGGGTCGTATGTAAGTCGAGTGTTCTTAAGTAGGGGACCACCTTGTATTAGGACCTTTAACCCCTTAAGGACGCAGGGTTTTTTCGCTCATTTGTTGCTCTCCATCTTCAAAAATCCATAACTTTTTCATTTTTCCATGTACAGAGCTGTGTGAGGGCTTATTTTGTGCGTTACAAATTTTACTTCTCCATAACATTATTTATTATTACATGCCATGTATTGGGAAGCTGTAAAAAAATTCCAAATGTGGAAAAATTGGAAAAAAAAAAAACATGTTTGCGTCACATTCTTGTGGGCTCCAAATAACACCTCTACTTTATTCTTTGGTTCAGTACGATCGCAGTGATATCAAATTTATACAGGTTTTATTGTGTTTTAATACATTTTCAAAGATTAAACAAATGTGTACAAAAAAAACTTTTTCACACTATGTTGCATGGAGATGTGTTAGGTGTCATTTTTTAGCGAGATGAGCCGACGTTTTCATTGCTTCCATTGACTGTGCAACATTTTGGTCACTTTTTATTACATTTTTTATGAAAAGTAAAATAGTGTAAAAGTCGCGTTTCGGACATTTGGGCACCATTCTCCGTTATGGGGGTCACTGCTGGCAATGAGCCACTGGCTCATTGTAACAAAACTGCAGAAAGCATGCAGCCTTGGGTCTGACGAAGACCTGAGGCTATCATGGCAACCGATCGTCGCCCCCCCCCCCCCCCCAGTGATGTTCAGGGGAGCGACAATCAGATCAGATCTTTTAAATGCCGGCGGCATTGGAGGAGTTAATAGATGCGATCGGTGCAAGCTCCAACCGCGGTTATTAGCGGTGGGGGTTTGCTGCAATATACAACAACCCCCACCTGTGTATGAAGAGGACTCAGCCCGTCAGCCCTTTCATACACACCCCCCCCCCCTCCTCTACAAGTAGAGCTACGGCGCAGAGTGTTAAGGGGTTAAATTCTTCTCGCTGTGGCCTAGTCTAGAAAAGGGTTTTCCCACAGGTGTATTCATCTCCTCGCTTATGGTGTGTCTATGAGTGTAGACAGGACTGTGTGCTGGTCACATACCAAAGACTGAGTAAAGGGCACTGTCCTGCTGTTGCAGCATCAATGCTGCTGTTCAACTGGCAGACAGGGACTCCTTGTATCCTATTTTTCTATGAAGCAAGGATTCCCGTTCCACTGTCTATGGAATCTGACAAAGTAAATACGCTGGGGCTCTTTTTCCTATTGTACAGCGTTGTCGGAGGTTTCCGATCATCTGTTGTAGAACTAGGAGCTTCTTACTTTAGCATGCCCCAGTAGCCTCTTAAGAAAATAATGCAAATACATCAGATTAACCCCTTAACGCTCTGCGCCGTAGCTCTACGGCGCAGAGGTATAGGGAATGTATGAAGAGGGCTCACGGGCTGAGTCCTCTTCATACAGAGGTGGGGGTTGTTGCATATTGCAGCAAACTCCCACCGCTAATAACGACGGTCCGTGCTTGCACCGATTGTGGCTATTAACCCGTCCGTTGCCGGCGGCATATAAAAGACGGCGGCGCTCTGGCGCTGTCATTTTTATTCCGATCGCCGCGCCCCGAACGTCATCGGGGGGCGGCAATCGGTTGCCATGGTAGCCTGGGGTCTTCGTTTGACCCGAGGCTTAATGGCTTCTGCAGATTCGTTACAATGAGCCAGTGGCTCATTGTAATGAATGTGCTGCAAAAATGCCATATATTGCAATACAGAAGTATTGCAGTATATGGTAGGAACGATCTGACCATCTAGGGTTAATGTACCCTAGATGGTCTAAGATATAGTGAAAAAAAAAAGTTTAAAAAATAAAAAAAATGTATATAAAAAAATTCAAATCACCCCCCTTTCGCTAGAACTGATATAAAGCATAATAAACAGTAAAAATCACAGACACATTAGGTATCGCCGCGTCCCAAAATGCCCGATCTATCAAAATAAGTATGAAAAAGTTATTAGCTTCAGAAGATGGCAAAAATTTTTTTTTCTTTTTTGTACACATCCGTTTAATTTTTGAAAATGTATTAAAGCACAATAAAACCTATATAAATTCGGTATCACCGCGATCGCACTGAACCAAAGAATAAAGCTGAGGTGTTATCTGGAGCGTAGAGTGAAAGTCGTAAAAACCGAGCCCACAAGAACGTGAGCGTTTTTTTTCAATTTTTCCACATTTGGAATTTTTTTTCAGCTTCGCAGTACACGGCATGTTAAAATAAATAACATTACAGGAAAGTAAAATTTGTTACGCACAAAATTAGCCCTCACACGGGTCTGTACACGTAAAAATGAAAAAGTTATGGATTTTTGAAGGTGGAGAGCGAGAAATGAGCGAAAAAACCCTGCGTCCTTAAGGGGTTAAAGTTTTCTTAAGTTCTGGGGCACAACAAGTTTTATTACAAACATCATTACAATACACTACATTACAGTATACAGTATACCTTAGTAGGTAGATGGGTGATAGTAGGCTTTCTTCTGCTAACTCGCCTATTAACCCCTTCCCGACATTTGACGTAATAGTACTGCATCGCGGGAGGTGCGTTCCCGCAAAATGCAGTATTATTACGTCAAGCTTCTGGCGCCGGCTATATATTATAGCCAACACCTGCCTCTAACACCCGCGATCGGAGATTTCTCCGATCGCGGGTGTTAACCCCTAACACGACGTGGTCGCGCTGACCGCGGCGTGTCAGAGGCATTCAAATCTAATGTAAGGTGAATCGGACCCCCCCGCGGCGCTTACCGGGGGGGTCCGCTGCTCCGATCGCAGCCCCGGGACTGCCGGTGCCCGGGGCTGCGAGATCTTGATCCGGAAGCCGGGTCCTTGCCTCCTGGCAGGACCCGGCTGTAAGACACTGGGCATGCGCAGCATGCTCAGTGTCTTACATTACACAGTGCAATACATCTGTATTGCACTGTGTAACCTGTAAAATAGCTTGAACAAGTGATCAGAAGATCACTTGTTCAAGATTAGATGTCATTAACTGTAAAAAAAAGTTAAAACAATAAATAAAGGTTTTTTAAAATAAAATAAATAATAAAAGAAAGTGAAAGTCCCCCCCAAACACCACATTTCCCTGTACACAAGTAATAAAGTATAAAAAACACTAAATCACAAAAAAAAAACCACTTATTTGGTATCGCCGCTTCCGTAACAATCTGTACAATAAATCCTAATCATAATTGGACCCTCTAGGTGAACGTGGTAAAAAAAAAAACCCAAAAACTTGCCAAAAATTACAACTTTTTATCAAATTGCTTTACAAAAAATGTTCTAAAAAGTGATCAGAAAAAGTTACAAGCGCCAAAATGATACCACTGAAAAGAACAACTTGTCACGCAAAAAATAAGCTTACAACCAGCTCCGTCAACCAAAAAATACTATAGTTATGCTGCTATAAAAATGGCAATACTAAAACAAATGCAATTTTTTCTATTCTAGTTTTCCTTCAATAAAATTGGACAAATATAAATAAAACTATATAAATGAGGTATCACCGTAATCGTAGTGATCCGTAGAATAAAGATAATATATTATTGTTATGCTACAGTGAACACCCCCCAAAAAAATGCTAAAAATCCAAAACAAGAATTGATGATTTTATTTTCCTCCACACGAAAAAAGTTAATAAAATTGCTTTGATAAGCTAAACACCCTCTAAAATAAAGGTTTTTTTACAGTGCATCTCGTCTCGCAAAAAATAACCCCTTATTTGTCTAAATTGCTTAAAAAATAAAGATTGCATAGCCTATTCCCAACGCGCGTTGTAATAGAACGGTGCGGCGGGTAGTGACTTGCCAACACGGTTCAGACACATTGATCGGGGCAAGATGGCGGCTGATCCTGAAAGCCATCCATCCTGCCCCATGGAACAGAAGGGTTACGTCCCCCCCCCGCATCCCCTCCCCCAGTTCATGATCGGTGCTATTGGCTCATCAATGCAGACCAGCCAATAGCAGCGAATTTACTTATGACGTCAGTAATACCGGTCACTATGTCTGTAGACACGGTGATCGGGGCAGAGTGGCGGCTGTTCCTGACAGCCACCAATTGTGCCTTGTGGTTCAGAGGGATTTTGTTGCCCCCCTCTGTCCATGTTTGCTGTTATTGGCTGGTCAATTTGGTCCAGCCAAAAGCAGCAATATTCGTCACAATGGGCATCGCTAGAATAAGAGCAACACTTGGCGATAATTTCCCTACGAAAAACGAAGATATGGTACAAAAGCGCTGGCCGTGCACATTGTACAGATTATGCTGTACAACTCTTACGAGCTGTTCCAATGTGCAGGTCCTGCCGTATCATTTCTCCATTTTCAAGAGGAAGATATTAGGAAACTAATATTGGGACAAGAAGGACGGGACCCCAGTACCTCTGGTTAAGATGTTCCTGTGTTTTGCCAGGACAGCATTTTCCCGGTGAATTCTGCTGCTTCTAATGGTAGGACTCAATAAAGAGTCTGTTCCAAAAGAGGAGCTAGGATGGACACTATATACTAAGAGACCTGCGACAACTCCAAGTGTGACAAAAGTTTAGTTGGTCCCTTGGTATATTCCACCTCCTTATACGCAACACATTCACAATTCACGCCCAACCTGTTGTGAATTCAGTAAAATGAATAATTGTAACAACTGTTAGGTCCAGTTGCTCCCTATACCCCTCGATTATCTCATAAGGGGCGCCACATAACGGGCACTGAACTTTCCAGAAATAATTGCAATTTCCATCTTGGACTCCATTGCACATCGTATTTGGAAACCACCTATATGTTCAAAATGCTCATTTTACCACATGTATTACCCTACACCACATATTACACCATGCTATATTCCCCAAGGGGTGTACATTCTACAATTAGGGTCACTTTTCGGGTTTTCCTCTGCTTTGGTACCACTACGGCTCTCCAAATGTATCCTGACACATGTGAAGGATTTCTGTAAAATTTAGCCTCTAAAAGACAAACATCCCTCTTTTCCTCTACTGTGCGCCCATAAAGCATTTTATATGCACATGTGGGGTACTTCTACACTCGGGAGAAATAGTTTTACACCTTTTTTGAGGTTATTTAATATATTATCCCTTGTGGCTTACAAAAATTAGGAGTAAAGTGACATTTATAGGAAAATTTTCACCTTTTTAAAGTTTAGGGCCTAATTGGATCATTCACCTGTAGGGGCAAATACATATATTACACATTGCAAAATTCTCTAAGGGGTGTGCGTTCAAAAATTAGGGTCACTTTTCGGATTCTTATCTGTTTTATACCACTACGGTTCTCCAAATGCATGTCAAACATTTCTTTCAAATTTGGCTTCTAAAAGGCAAACCTCCCCCTTTCCTTTTACTGTGCGCCCATACAACATTTTATATACACGTGTGAGGTACTTCTACACTCGAGAGAAATAGGTTTACACATTTTGGGGGGTTATTACATTTTTTTATCCCTTGTGGCTATAAAAAATTAGGGGTACAATGACTTTTATAAGAAAATGTTCACCTTTGTCCTATTTAAGCCCTAATTAAATCAAACACCTTTATGGACAAATACTCATATTACACCTTGCTAAATTCTCTAAGGGGTGTGCTTTCCAAAATGGTGACATTTGTTGGGGTTCCCCTCTGTTTTGGTACCACTACGGCTCTCTAAATGCATCCTGACACATGTAAAGGATGTTTGTCAAATTTGGCTTCTAAAAGGCCAACGCCCCTCTTTCCCTTCTGAGCTTCACTGCGTACCCATACAACATTTTATTTGCATGTGTGGGGCAATTTTATACTCGGGAGAAATGCTAGTACACATTTTTTGGGGTTGTTTCATCTTTAATGCCTTATGGGATACAAAAATTAGCCGTAAAAGTGACTTTTTTGGGAAAATGTTCATCTTTTTCCTTTTAGGGACCTAATTGAAGCAAACACCTGTGGGGGAAAATACACATATTACACCTTGCTAAATTCTCCAAAGGGTGCACTTTCCAAAATGGTGACATTTGTTGGGGTTCCCCTCTGTTTTGGTACCACTAGGGCTCTCCAAATGCATCCTGACACTTGTAAAGGATGATTGTCAAATCTGGCTTCTAAAAGGCCAAAGCCCCTCTTTCCCTTCTGAGCTCTACTGTGTACCCATATAACACTTTATATGCAAAAGTGGTGCAGTTCTGTGCTTAGGAGAAATAGTTGTACACATTTATGGTGGTTGTTTCATCTTTTATCCCTTGTGGCTTACAAAAATTTGGTGTAAAAGTGACTTTTTTGAGAACATTTTCACCTTTTTTCCCTTTTGGGGCCTAATTGAATAAAACACCTGTTGGGGCAACTACACAAATTACACGTTGCTAAACTCTCCAAGGGGTGTACTTTCCAGAATGGTGTCTCTTGTTGGGGCTTTCCTCTGTTTTGGTACCACTATGGCTCTCCAAATGCATCCTGACACATGAAAACTTTTTCAGCCATATTTGCCCTGCAAAAGCGAAACAACGCTCTTTCCATTCCAAGTGACCCCCTGTGCCCATACAGCAGGGTACAGTGACAAAATGGGTATTGGCATACTCAGGAGGAATTGCCCTAAACATTGTAAAATGCATTTTCCTTTTTAACCCATTGTGAAGGTGCAAATTTTAGTGTTCAATGAATCTATTGTAAGATAAAATTACATTTCTGTAATTTCACTTTCATTTATCTTTCACCCTCATGAAACGCTCATAGGGTTAACAAAATTCCCAAAGGTTGTTTTGAATATTTTGAGGGGTGTAGTTTCTAAAATGGTGTCATTTGTGGGGGTTTTCTGTCATGTAGGCCTTATAAAGTCACTTCTAACTAAACTGACCCTCCAAAAGTAGGTTTTGATGATTTTCGTGAAAATCTGAAAAATTGCACCTAAAGTTAGTTTTTTAGCATCCTAAAAAAAGGAAAAGATGTTTGAAAAATGTTGCCAAGTAAAAGCAGACATATGGAAAATGTTAGTTATCAAGTTATTTTAGTGATATGACTAACTTTCCAAAAAGTAGAAAATTCTGAATTTTGGAAACATTGTTTTTTTCAAATTTTTTGGCAAATTTCCATTTATTTCATAAATAAATACTAAATATATTGATTAAATTTCTCGACCAACATGAAGTACAATGTGTCACGAAAAAACAATCTCAAAATCAACTGGATATGTTAAAGCGTTCCAAAGTTATAACCACTTAAATAGACACATGTCAGATTTTAAAAAATGGGCCGTGTCAGGAAGCTGAAAAGTGGCTTCAGCGTTAAGGGGTTAATACACACCTCAGCCTATACCCTGTGCTCACCCACTGTGAATTAATTGACAGATCTTGTAAATGATTTCTGAATAGAACCTTACTAAATAAAGACTTTCTTTCCTTTTATTTCTCCCGTAAACAAATACATTAAGAGGTTATAAGTAGCATTTATTGAAATGAAAACCCATACAGGGAAGTGGTGAAACACCATTATTTTGTTATCCATGAATTTCCTCGTTCTGAAATCAACTTTTAAAATGATGCTAAGAGCCCGGTCGGTGTTGGCAGAGCCTCACAGTGCCGTGGCTTTACAATCTTGTACACTCTCTCCCTCCATAAGAAGATTACCACAGTCACAGTGCCTGGATCTATGAGTAAGTGTCCCTGGTTTATCATGATGGATTTTTAACTGGAATAAATCCCTACTCACCTTAAGGCCCCACACATCCATCTTAGATGGCACATTGTACAGGCCAAGAAACTTGTAGGTTGTCCACAGTTTTAACCAAAGGAACATGGAGATAATATAGGATGTGCTTCCAGGCCTGTGATTGAATACATTTATATTATTTTAATGTGATCCCTGCAATCTCGCTTTTGTATTTGTATTTACAAAGTGATTTACAATCTTAATTTATTATGTTGATATTAACTGTAACTGCATATCAAACACTTTAGGGCACAAAAGGGAATTTGTGTTTACTTTTATTAGAACACTTGATATTTTACCACTTCTTCTTGCACTTTGTTTAAGGTTCTGAAGGAAAAGACCTTGGAAGGTTGTCTTAATAGATTTAAAAATTTGGTGACTTTATCTGTTATAGAAAAAATGTTGCAGGAGCTGCGGCACTTTCCTAAAACATCAAAACTTTATTTTCATAAAAGTTTAAAAAGCTGTACATACATCTTGGTCACACTGGACTATACCTAAACATACCTATACCTTGGGGTATGTAAGCTCATGCTGGTGGTGGTCTTGTAAAGGCAGATAAATCCGCAGTTTCGAGAAAAAAATCTATTTTTTCACTAATCAATTAACCCCATTCGGCGCACCAGTGCCCCTGACACAGAACGCTCGGCGCTTGGTCACAATCATAAGAATGCACGCATCTTGCATGTATGAAACTGCTTCCCCCACCCTCCCTCGTTTCCAAGAGCCAGTGACGTCACCGAGCTCTCGGAAAGCACTGGCGCATGTGCACTGTATCTTAATTTCGCACAAATTTCCACAAAGTGGACTGCCGTGTGTAATGAAGATACAGTGCGCATGCGCCAGTGCTTTCCGAGAGCTCGGTGACGTCACCGGCTCTCGGGAGTGAGCAGTTTCACACTTGCAAGGTGCGTGCATTCTTATGAAAACTTTCTATGTCAGGGGCACAGGTGCGCCGAATGGGGTAATTTGATTAGTGTAAAAATTTATTTTTTGGCGAAACTGCGGAGTAATCTGCCTTAACAAGACCACCTCCAGCATGAGCTTACATACCCCAAGGAAAAGGTATGTTTAGGTCAAAATTACCATTTTGAAATAGTAGGTTTCCTTTAAAGGGTTAAAGGACATCTGTTAGCTCAAAATAAAGGACGAGCTGCATATAATAATGAAAGACTCGCCCTAGCCTTCTTCCAATTATCTCACTGTCAAAATAATAGCTTTAGTGGAACATACCGAAAAGCTGTGCCACACTGTGTCACAGACCTATCTTCCAGCGGTCCAGCATAATCTTAAGGGGGCCGTCCAGAGACTCCCCTGACTTTGGTCCTCCCTCGGACCGCCACTCCCACAGTCACCAGTTCTCGTGGCAGTGACAGTAGTGTGCGCCAGGCACATGCTGCAGTCCCCACCCCTTTAGATGGCCCCCTCAAGAATATGCTGCACTGCTGGAAGACAGGCCCAGCGATCAGACCACTAAATGGCACAGCTTTTCGGTATGTTCCGCTAAAAGCTTTCATTTTGACAGTGAGATAGTCTTTCATATTGGTCCTATAAGCAACTGTAGTCAGCCCCCTTCCTACATGTCATAAGTCTAGCTATATCGGCATATGGTCCACTAATGCACCAATGACAATAGAAAAATATAGACCAGGAATGTGGCTTGTGGCTTGGGCAGTCAGCTTATACATGGGCCATGTAAACCACAACCGTGTGAATAAGCCCATAAAAATACTTTACATGGGGCTGTGTGCTGCTGAAACATCGGCTAGGGCAAAAAATATGTCTGTCTGCATTGAGCCTAACACAGTCCACAACGAATGCAGAAGCAAAGATATCAGTGCCAGGAGAAGGGTGCTTAATGTGAACCTGTCATCAGGAATGTCATTTTTATCTGGTGTTAGGTTCCAATAGCCTATGCTATGCGGATTTAAAAAAAAATGCCTTTGACAACATTCTTAATCATTTTAATACTTTATATGTTTCATTTACATTACCTGGCTCCCTAAAAGCATACAGTGAATCCTGGGGGTAGGGGCAGCAGCAGCCTGTGTGTGCCTGTGTCTCCTCATGCATTCCTCTCCACACCATCCCCCCCCCCCCTCACCCCTCACCTGCTCAATGCACATGACAGGAAGAGGGAAGGTGGGAGGAAGCTGGATGAGTGTGGAGGAGAGGAGACTTAGACACAGGCACACTCAGGCTGCAGCTGCCCCCTCCTTGGAGACTCACCATATGCTGCTAGCAGGGATGTGAATTAAACTTCTATAAAATACTGAAGTGATTCAGAAAGATGAAAAAGGCATTTTAACCCCTTCCCGACATTTGACGTAATAGTACTGCATCGCGGGAGGTGCGTTCCCACAAAATGCAGTACTATCACGTCAAACTTCTGGCCTTCGGCTCCTGAACGGAGCCGGGGCCAGAAGCTGCGGGTGTCGGCTATATGTTATAGCCGACACCTGCCTCTAACACCCGCGATCAGAGATTTCTCCGATTGCAGGTGTTAACCCCTAACAGGGGCATTTAACAGGGAAATCGGAGCCCTTCCTCCCCCCCCCCTCCTTCGCGGCACTTACCGGGGGGGGTCCGCTGCTCTGATCGCGGCCTCGGGACTGCCAGTGCCCGGGGCTGCGCAATCCTCCTTCCGGGAGCCGGCCCGTGCCTTCTGGCAGGACCCGGCTGTAACACACTGAGCATGCTCAGTGTGTTACATTACACAGTGTAATACATCTGTATTACACTGTGTAATGTGAAGAATAGCTTGAACGAGCGATCAGTGGATCGCTTGTTCAAGCTTACCTGTAAAAGTAAATAAAAAAAAGTTAAAAACATTAAATAAAAACATTTTTTAATAAAAAGAATTAATTAAATAAAGTTAAAGTCCCCTAAACACAAATATTCCCTATACACATGCAATAAAGTGAGAAAAACAAAAATCGCCAAAAAAACCCACATATTTGGTATTGTCGCGTCCGTTACAATCCATACAATAACATTTTTCATAAAATCTCTGCACAAAAATGTTCTAAAAAGTGATCAAAAAAAGTTATGTGCGCCAAAATGGTACCACTGAAAAGAACAACTCAACACGTAAAAAATAAGCCCTAAACTAGCTCTGTCAACCAAAAAATATTAAAGTTACGTCTCCGAAAAGATGACGATGCAAAAACAAATGAGATTTCCTCTATATTAGTTTCTATCCAGTAAAATTGTAAAAATAAATTAAAAACTATATAAATGAGGTATCATCGTAATCATAGTGACCTATAGAATAAAGATATAATAGTATTTTTAGTGTACGGTGTACGACCCACAAAAAATACAAAAAGAAAGTAAGCCAAAATTGACAATTTTCTTTTCCTCCATACATTCAAGAGTTAATAAAATCTCATCAATAAGCTAATGACCCACTAAAATGAAGTATTTGTAAAGTGCATCTCATGTCGCAAAAAATAAGCCCTTATATGTCCAAATTGCCAAAAAATAAAGATTGTATAGCCAATAAAAAGTGACAATGCATAATCTGCTCTGAATGGCGCAGCTTTTCTTTGATGCCCTGGCGTGTGCCCATACAGCAGGTTACCACCACATATTGGGTATTGTTATGCGCGGGAGGGATTGGGTATCAAATTTTGTGGAGTGTTTTGGTATTTTATCCACTGAGAATTTGTACATTTTTTGAAGAACACATTCATTTAGCCAAAAAAATTTCACTTTCAAAATTGCATCCGATTTTGTTTTAACCCCTGTAAAACAATTAAAGGGTTAACAAACTTCATAAAAGTTGTTTTACGTATGTTGAGGGGTGTAGTTTCTATAATGGGGTAATTCATGGGGTATTACTTTTATTTAGGCCTCTCAAAATTACTTGAAACCAGAGCAGGGCCCTCAATAGCAGGATTTTGCGGTTTTTATGAAAATGTGAAAAATCACACCTAAAGTTCAAAGCCCCATAACATCTTACAAAAATGATAGTATGTATAAAAAACCATGGAGGCATAAAGTAGACATTTGGTGAATGTTAGTTATTAAGTTTTTTTTTGCGGTTATGACTATGTATGGAAAAAGTAGAACATTTTGAAGTTCGAAAATCAAGAATGTTTGCAAATTTTCACCAAATATCTGATTTTCTCATAAATAAATGCAAAACATACCACCAAAATTTTTCAACTAACATGAAGTACAAAGTGTCACGATAAAACTATTTCAAAATCACTTGGATATCTTAAAGCGTTCCGAAGTTATAACCACTTTGGGCAAATTTGAAGAAATGGGCCGTGTCAGGAAGGTGAAAAGTGGCTTCAGCGTTAAGGGGTTAAATATCAGCATAGCAAAAAACAAAAAACTACATTCCTGGTGACAGGATCGCTTTAAAACTCATTAAGACAATTTTGCACATTTGATAACTAGATTATGTTCACAAGTATTTTTTTCCCCCACCATTCATAAACAATAAAAAGAAATGGTGTTGCTGACCATAAAATGCTAAATGTAAATGTGTGTAAAAAAAAAAAAGGTGAATATAAAGTCAGATGTCTTCTCTATTGATTAAATCGACAGTCATTTCCTAAGCGTCATCACCTAGGGTTTATTAAAAGAAACATTCAATTGTAGCAATTGTATAATTTACTGATTTTTTTTTTTTTACAAAAAGTAAGCAGTTAATTTCCTCATGTACCTTTTTCTTTACTCTTGTGCCACAGCAGTAAAGGGAAAGGTACACTATGCACCATTGTAACAATGGCTCTTCTACAGTTCAAACTCCCATGGCAAAAATCCAGTGTGGCTCTAGCCCAAACTTCAGCATTTAGTATTGTCAGAAGTTAAAAGGACTCATTCTACTATGCAGTCTTACCATCCCTGTCATAGACAGAGTGTTGGCTCAAGACCTCTGCGGGTCTGATGTTCCCATGCACATTGAGTGGATACCATAGGATAAGATGTTCTTTATAAATGAAACATATTTTCTAATAGAAACTAGTAGCAAAATGAGAGTGACAATTTTTTATTTAACTGAATGGGTACAGTTGCCCAATGTTTTCATAAACATGCATGCTTGGATCATATAGGTGGTGCCTGCAGTACTGCTGTCAGACACCACTAGCCATAAGTAATAAATACTGTAACGTATCTAACTACCCAATCCTTAGAGAAATGTGATGCTTTGCCAATCCTCCCAAAATGTTCAATACTCTTTATAATGTGTATGGCAAGCCCATCTCTTATCTATTCCAAAATATGAGCTTGGCATTTGCACATTTCGATTTTACCTAGCAAAGTTAGCATAGCTATAAGTGGACCTCAATTGCACTGAATTTGAAAGTTGTGAAAATCATTAAAAGTAGCCTGTGCACGGCACCAGCAGACTGCAAACCACAAATTGACACCATTGTCACCACATCTTCTCTCATTTACAATATAATACATTTAACAGTTTAAGATATATTGGTCATGAAACAAATGTCAGAAATCTGATAAAAATGACATGGAAAAATGCCTAGATTGATGTATGTGGGTTTCTGAGTTCCTTCGCTGTAATTCTTTAATAGTTTGGTTTTGTGCTGCTGAATTTTCGTATTATTTGTACTTCCTTATAACGTCTATAGAGTCTTTATTTAACAGCAATTAAATGTCTGGTGCGTGATCCAGGATGTAGCTTCTGAGAACATCACATGTGCTTTATAGAGTTGGTTCAGGAGATGTTCCAAAGCATCTCCTAAAAAGCAAATATTGTTCCTACTCGGTAGCCCAAAGGCATGGAACACTTATGCAAGATGCAGAAAAATGAATGTACAGGTGTATAAAACACAGCATATACAGACATTTAAAAGGGATTTTTAGATGAATATAGTTTGCGAACAATAAGGCAAAATAGAATTTATATATTATTTCATTTTACTTCACCCCTTCTTGTTGCTGATTTTGCTCAACTCACTGCATTCTCATTGATCTCTAAATCCAGGACCTATCTTTGTATAGCAAAACAATAACTGGAAATGCCTTCTCAGACAGCTAAATATTTTAGTAGATAAATGGACATTTCTTGTTGTGTCCAGATGGGACCAGCACGTAGAGACCAATGAGGATTGGTGAGCATCAGAACAGCAATGGTGGCTCATTCTGCCCCATTACCTGTTGTGTCCAGATGGGACCTGCATGTAGAGACCAGTGAGGATTAGTGAGCATCAGAACAGCAATGGTGGCTCATTCTATCCCATTACCTGTTGTGTCCAGATGGCACCAGCATATAGAGACCAATGAAGATTGGTGAGCATCAGAACAGCAATGGTGGCTCAATCTGCCCCATTACCATTACCTGTTGTGTTCAGAAGGGGACCAGCATGTAGAGACCAATGAGGATTGGTGAGCATCAGAACGGCAATGGTGGCTCATTCTGCCCCATTCCTCATTACCTGTTGTGTCCAGATGGGACCAGCATGTAGAGACCAGTGAAGATTTGTGAGCATCAGATCAGCAATGGTGGCTCATTCTGCCTCATTACCTGTTGTGTCCAGATGGGACCAGCATGTAGAGACCAATGAGGATTGGTAAGCATCAGAACGGCAATGGTGGTTCATTCCGCCCCATCCCTCATTACCTGTTGTGTCCAGATGGGACCAGCATGTAGAGACCAGTGAAGATTTGTGAGCATCAGAGCAGCAATGGTGGCTCATTCTGCCCCATTACCTGTTGTGTCCAGATAGGACCAGCATGTGGAGACCAGAAAGCACTAGTGAGCATCAGAACAGCAATGGTGGTTCATTCCGCCCCATCCCTCATTACTTGTTGTGTCCAGATGGGACGAGCATATAGAGACCAGTGAGGATTAGTGAGCATCAGAACAGCAATGGTGGCTCATTCTGCCCCATTACCTGTTGTGTCCAGATGGGACCAGCATGTAGAGACCAGTGAGGATTAGTGAGCATCAGAACAGCAATGGTGGCTCATTCCGCCCCATTACCTGTTGTGTCCAGATAGGACCAGCATGTGGAGACCAGAAAGCACTGGTGAGCATCAGAACAGCAATGGTGGTTCATTCCGCCCCAACCCTCATTACTTGTTGTGTCCAGATGGGACGAGCATATAGAGACCAGTGAGGATTAGTGAGCATCAGAACAGCAATGGTGGCTCATTCTGCCCCATTACCTGTTGTGTCCAGATGGGACCAGCATGTAGAGACCATTGAGGATTGGTGAGCATCAGAACAGCAATGGTGGCTCATTCCACCTTATCCCCCATTACCTGCTGCGTCCAGATGGGACCAGGATGTGGAGACCAGAAAGCACTGGTGAGCATCAGAACAGCAATGGTGGTTCATTCCGACCCATCCCTCATTACCTGTTGTGTCCAGATGGGACCAGCATGTAGAGACCAGTGAAGATTTGTGAGCATCAGAGCAGCAATGGTGGCTCATTCTGCCCCATTGCCTGTTGTGTCCAGATGGGACCAGCATGTAGAGACAAGTGAAGATTTGTGAGCATCAGAGCAGCAATGGTGGCTCATTCTGCCCCATTACCTGTTGTGTCCAGATGGGACCAGCATGTAGAGACCAGTGAAGATTTGTGAGCATCAGAGCAGCAATGGTGGCTCATTCTGCCTCATTACCTGTTGTGTCCAGATGGGACCAGCATGTAGAGACTAGTGAGGATTAGTGAGCATCAGAACAGCAATGGTGGCTCATTCTGCCCCAACCCTCATTACCTGTTGTGTCCAGATGGAACCAGCATGTAGAGACTAGTGAGGATTAGTGAGCATCAGAACAGCAATGGTGGCTCATTCCGCCCCAACCCTCATTACCTGTTGTGTCCAGATGGGACCAGCATGTAGAGACCAGTGAGGATTAGTGAGCATCAGAACAGCAATGGCGGCTCATTCTGCCCCATCCTCTAAAATTGTATTTGTCATGTCTGCCTCTAAAACGAGGGCAATATATGTTCTGAACAATGGTCACTTTATATTTGATCAGATAATTAAAATATTCTCTCTTTGTTGGTGTACTTGTTGCAGCTTCCACACCACTAGCTGTTTGTTTAGTGTTCCTCCTGAGTGGCATATCTACATAGACAGTGGTGATGCTTTATAAACCACCGCCACATGGGACTAAGGCAGAGAGCTGAGTGCCTACATCTACTACATTACGGATAGATATCGGTAATAGTCTTGAAATTGTCTTATGGCCACTGACATGTATTTTACATGATGCAAAAAGACAAACATTAGCACTTCCAAAGTCAAGTAAATGTCTTCACATGCACTGCAGCCACATTGGGGTGCAACATGTTTCCAAACGTTCTATCTATGAACTTTAAACTAACAATGTAATCTGTTGTTTGTCGCCTGTGTGTCATCGGTGTGCGAGGTCCGCTCACACACCAATGATAGTAATGCAGGCACATGAACACTGTTTTTGGATAAATGTATTTCTATAGGTTCATACATACAGCTGTGGTTTCCACAACCCTGTGAATGAGCCAAGCCCCATGTTTTGGAACAGGTCCTGTTCCCGCTTGTGTTTTGTGGTTCAGGCAGTCAGCTCATACACAAGGTTGTGGAAACCACAGCTGTGTTTATGAGCCCATAGAAATACATGGGGACATGTGCTAGCCATTGGAACAGTGGCCAGCATATGTTCAAAAACAAGCTTCATGTGTACCAGGCCTGACCAACAACTTGTTAGGGGATACCTTAACAATAAGCTTATCATCAGCCTGAGGACCCCCGTGTTGTATGTAGCAATAAAATGCCACCTATTTTGGATGCTGGAATAGTCTTCTTTACATTTATACATGCTACTAGGGAATTCAATATGCAAAATCATTTTTCTGGGTAGTATAAGGAAAACTTCGCCTTAAAGAGTATGTATGCCAAATTTATTTTAATTTATGTTGGGAAAGTGATCTCTAATTCCAGGACCTGTTGTTCGTAACAGATCTGACCTCTTACCAAATAAGAGGTCAGATCCTCATATCCCCTGTGCTGGCAGTTGGCTTTATTCATGAGGGGCCCGGCCCACACTCCCCCACCATCCCCCCGACTGCCAGCACAGGGGATATTATTTGGTAAGAGGTCAGATCTGTTACGAACAACTTTCCCAACATAAATTAAAATAAATTTGGCATATATAGAAAGTGGCTGGGGAGACGATGATGGTGGGCATGTTTGGTGGGGGTCTTCTTGGGGGTGACAGGTTCTCTTTAAAGCCACTTTGAAAGCAGCCCACTTAACATCAGACATGAATTTGTCAGAAAGTCTAGTGACATGTTGCAGGGGCAAAAAAAACTGTACATCTATTCCATAAGGAACAGACCCCCAACTGTAGACAGTGCTGTTTTGATGTGTTTGCATCTCGTCAGCACAGTGTAGGGAACTGGTTTGGTTTAGTGAGAGGTCGTAGATTCAGGTAGGGCAAAACTGTTCTTATGGAGAGTTTACCTTTTAAACATGTGCAAAGAGACTTAATCTATACATTTCTTTACTTTGATGTTATAAAAAAAAATGTTCCTGTGTGAAGATAATTTCTCATAAATGTAGTCATATGGTCCCTTAGAAACAAGACTGTGTCCTTGGATACAGCCACCACTGCTGCAAGGAAACAAAAGGTTTCCGAATATTAAATGTCCATAGTTACTGCCAGGTGGTTGGGCAGGGCTCAATAGCGCATGTCAGGCCACTGCTGCCAGAATGTGAGGTGGTCGTAACTGAGGAAGCTATCTCGTTTCTAAGGGACCATATCACTACATTTATGAGAAATTATCTTCACACAGGAACATTTTTTTTAATAACATCCAATTGGAGAAATGTTTACATATGGCAAATGAATTTAATTAAGTGTGAATGTCCAGATGGAAATACCCCTTTAATCCAGTTCTTTTCACTGTAGACCACATCATTTTTTTCTGTCTAAATAAAAATTTAAACCAGAATGAGAGACTTTTTTAGCTCTGTAATTAATCAGCATAGTAACAGAAATCCATTCATCAGGAAACCTCTTATTTCATTGTCACTGTGAAAGGCGCTAAAAACAAATCAAACTGCGTTGACGGGATAACAAAAATAATGTGATCCTAGCTCCCAAAAAAAGGAATAATGTAATCAGAAATTGTTTCTATCATGAAACATTAAGTCATCATAAAGCTGATGAACAGTAGCAATATTTAGAATAGGAGCATTGTGCACAAACTAACAAGCGAGCTCTACTTCTAAAAGGGGGAAATTGCTGTGGGTAGTGGATTATAATATAGGCATGTTGTGTAGTAGCCTGAGGTTCAAGCCTTCTAGGGAGCCCATAGCCACCCAATCCATCCAGCTTCACCAATGAAATCCTCTTACATCTGTTCCTGCTTTCAATATACTGGGTCTCAATGTACACAAGAGCCATTTCAACAACTTTCAAGGTCCTCCAAAAGACCTGAAAGCGCAGATTGAAAGCAGGCGGTAGAGAGGCATCCACCATTCTCCAAGAAGCTTGATTCTAGTACCATATGTAGGAAGTTAATTCCAGACTTGTAGGAGCTATAATATTCATATAACGCAGGGCCCATGACAGTCTCAATCCGCCCCTGATTGCTGCGGATCTACTAAAAACTGCATATTTTATTAAGTAGCACAATATAATTTTCCAAGTATTAAATAAAGAGGACAACCTTTTTAAGTAAACAGCATAAAACCTTTAAAAGAAAAACAAAACGATAAATTTATACAGTAAGTATAGGGTGCTTTTTTTAAAATTCCCTTGACAAATTGCAGATTAAGACACATGTAAAACAGATGTATCCTGGGAGAGCATGTCTCTTCCTAGAATCTTCGGAGGACATTATGCTTGAGCTTGATGAGTGTTTTGTAGTAGCCAATTTGTATTACCAATTTATATGTCTTTCAGTGTAAAAGTTTTTTTTGGTCATAAAAGATTAAAGAACATGTAACTAAAGTTAATATGATACATGTTAATAAAAGAAAAAGGTAGCAAAAGTGCTCACCCAGACCAGATCCCAGGAAAGCACAGGGACCAGAAAAGGAACTGTCAGGGGGGTGAGTGCTCATTACGGCCGCTATAGGGACCGTGATCTGGTTGCAAATTATTATTTAATACCATTATTCATATACGTATCATGTTCTTCTTACTCCCCTACTTGGGACCTTTCCTGTAAAATCGACTATTTTTTGTTATTTGGTATTTCAGCTATCCAGTCAAGAAGATGGGGATCTCCGTTATCCAGTAACCCTCCCTCCGCCTCCAGCCGCTGGTCGGCCTCACATCACTGCCCCCGCTACACCCCTCAGCCCACACATAGTTATACATTCACCACCCAGGGCCTCAATATAGGCGGTCAGGAGCACATGCTATCGCAGCAACATAGGAGAAGGGAGAACACATGACAGATAGGAGTTGACAGCTTCCACCTTTATGCTTTATGCTATAACCCTCCCCCTCTCTCTCTGCCCCGACACCTCCAGGAAGCAGAGGCAGAGCTTACAGGGAGGACTGGCAGACATGGAAGCTAAAGTAACACTGCCCCCTGTCTGATCCCACTGCAGTTACCCTTCTATACTGCACAGAGCTGGCACACTGTTTGTATAGTAAAGAATAAAATATATTCAGTAATTGATTTTTACATGTTTTTTGTGTTTTATACACCAAATAGCATAGATAACATGCTACTTATGTTCTATGTGTCATAATAGTTACAGTGATATCCCATTTATACAGCTTTTTTATGTTTTGACTTGTCCTACAAAATAAAAACTCATTTGGAGAGAAAAATTCCTTGGTTTTGCATTGTCGTATATTAGGCACAATTTTTGTAAAATCCAATTTGTTACTAACAAATGTTACAAAATTGTGTTGCAGTGTCCGGAAAAAGGGAGGCAAATACTGGAGGAGCTACTAACTTGGCACACTCCCAAATTGGCCAGAAAAAAAACACACATAAAAAACAATGTTAGTGCTCTAACTCCACAATAAAAATCTTAACGTTTCATTGTGGAGTTAAAGCACTAACATTGTTTTTCTAAATTTTAGAAAATGTTTTTAGTTCCACAATGTAATTTCCATATATAATCATCTGTTTGCTTGTAAAATATGTGGCAATACTTCTATATTGCAGCCTAATCTAACCACCTGAAGCGGGGAGGGACTATAGGATGAGAAAGGGAGCCCCCTTACTCAGAAATCTTCTAGCTCACATGGTTAGCAATAACCAGGTTATTTGTTGAGTTAAATAGCCCAAATTTAACAGCAGAGGAACCAGTGCATACGACCACTGTTAAAACACAGCGGCCTCGCCTAAGACCTCTTATTGACAGTTGTGAAAAACCTGTATGTACGGTCTTTAAGGGGGTTATAGCCATACACAGTATATATTCATGTATACACACTGATGCACACCTTACTGACTTGTATTCTGTCTGAATGTGTAATTTGAAGCCACTCTTACATCATGTCTCATTAGCTCTGTGCTGGCTCACCACATCCCCTGGGCTTGGTGCCTGCAGGATCCAGATACGGATACCCCCAGGGATATAACACTTGACAAACTGTTTTCACAGCCTCCTCTTCCATTGTAGTATTTGGATACTTTAGCACAACATTTGCTAACATATTATAGTCATGAACACTTCTTTCTGCAGAGCTCAAGAAGGGTTTAAGTCTGCTTGCACTAGCATTAGAAGTATTGCTAATTTGTTAATAAGTTGTTAATTAGCTACATCTCAATCACATTTTCCCCAATCAAAATACTCTGCATTATAAGTGATTTATATACTATTAGCTATTTAGCAGAAGCAATTTCAATATGTTACAAATATTTAATAACCCACCTCCAAAATCATAGTTAACAAGTGCAGAATGAATTGGGCTTGACAACCTTAGGTCAATATACAGTGCAAAGATTGCATGGGGGTAACCTGTTTCCCAGGGTCTGAGTGACAAATCTGTGAGAAGATACCCAAGTCAATAAAGTACTAGAACTTTCAGGACCCTACAGACCCCAAGTGCAACTGTAAATTTGGCAGCCTCTTTAGTTGTGCCGGTGTTTTAGGCTGGAGTAATAAAAAGTCCAGTGATTTGTAAAGTGCAAACACATTTAAGGTAAATCCCTGTTAAAAAGCATGTATGATGCATCTCAAGAGGGATAACAATACAGTATTACATCTGCATTGGTTCTATGGGGCACTAGTTTGGGTTGCAGTAATAGATGCCTTTTTTATATTAATTTTAGATACATATTTATGTGTTTAGACTATGGCGATGAATATAGTATTATAATGACAGATCCTGTTACACAGAACGGCCTACAATTAATAAAGAGAAAAGTGATTTGCTGCCAGGCGAACACCCACTCATCTCCTCTAACAGATAACAACATCCTGGTGTTAATGAGGATGGAAGAAAACCCAAGGGAAAAGCCAAAGCTGACGAAACAGCAAACAGCTTGCTGAGGCAATAGTCTGTACAGTTACACCAGGCCCGGCCTCCTGCTCCATACATCTATCTATACCTAATATCTATCACATTATATAGGATATGTACTCTGAAGGATCTGATTGTAAAAATGGAGACTGTCCCTCTGGATGGGGAGTAGATAGTAGAGATAGAATTTATAACTGCATTATAGCTTCCATGTAAGAAATGTATTTTATTTGTTTATTAATGTTCACTACTATGTTTATCTCACACTGCTGTATGTGCAGTTTTTCACTGATACATTTTTTTTACTGATGGGTTTAATAAACTGTAACAAACTGTTGCATTCTTCACACCATTATAGTCCATGGTGGGTGAGAAAGGCAGGTTTTCTCAGGTGTACAGAAGGCTGATAAAAAAAAACTGAGGTGATGCAAATGGAAGGCTTTAGTTTCAGTCTTAAAAATGATTCAGGCAAAACCATCAAGGGGTATTTTCAACAGGGCATTGGCATTTAATTGAATTCATCTGCCATATATATAAATTTCATCATTGGATGTTTTTTAAAAAACGCACCTGTGTGAAGATAATTTCCCATAAATATAGTTTTGTTGTCCCTTAGAAACAAGATTGTTGTCCTTAGATATGACCACCTCTGCTGAAGTGATTGCAGAGGAAACTAATCATTTTCTCATACGAAATGTCCAGGAATTATTGCATGTCCCACAGCCGTCCTGTGGTAATGAATAGAGATGAGCGAACATGCTCGTCCGAGCTTGATGCTCGGTCGAGCATTAGGGTACTCGAAACTGCTCGTTGCTCGGACGAATACTTCGCCCGCTCGAGAAAATGGCAGCTCCCGCCGTTTTGCTTTTTGGCGGCCAGAAACAGAGCCAATCACAAGCCAGGAGACTCTGCACTCCACCCAGCATGACGTGGTACCCTTACACGTCGATAGCAGTGGTTGGCTGGCCAGATCAGGTGACCCTGGGATAGACTAGCCACTGCCCGCGCTGCTCGGATCATTCTGTGTCTGGATGCCGCTAGGGAGAGAGCTGCTGCTGGTCAGGGAAAGCGTTAGGGTGTTCTATTAGCTTACTGTTAGGCAGGAGTGATTCTCAAAGAACCCAACAGCCCTTCTTAGGGCTACAATAACGTTCTACTTTTTTTATTTTAATTTGCATCTAGTACCATTTTGTGAGGAATTAGCAGGGGGACTTGCTACCGTTGTGTTTAGCTCTTAGTGGCACACATATCCATAGCAAAGACCGAAGTGGGAAAATTTAGTAGGGGTTGGATTTCAATTAGGCACTAACTCAGTGTCATCTCATCTGGCATAGTAGTGTGCTTTGATACTTGGCTAGAAAATAGCCATAGGAGAATACAAAGAGCTTACTTACGCCTACAGTAGCGTTCTATATATTTGATTTCTGGTTGATCTGCTGGTGGCTGTACTTTCTGCAGTGCATGTACTAGCCAATTCTGAGCAATTTGTAGTGAGACTTGCGACCGCTGTGTTCTGCGCTTAGTGACGCACATATCCATAGCAAAGACCGAAGTGGGAAAATTTAGTAGGGGTTGGATTTCAATTAGGCACTAACTCAGTGTCATCTCATCTGGCATAGTAGTGTGCTTTGATACTTGGCTAGAAAATAGCCATAGGAGAATACAAAGAGCTTACTTACGCCTACAGTAGCGTTCTATATATTTGATTTCTGGTTGATCTGCTGGTGGCTGTACTTTCTGCAGTGCATGTACTAGCCAATTCTGAGCAATTTGTAGTGAGACTTGCGACCGCTGTGTTCTGCGCTTAGTGACGCACATATCCATAGCAAAGACCGAAGTGGGAAAATTTAGTAGGGGTTGGATTTCAATTAGGCACTAACTCAGTGTCATCTCATCTGGCATAGTAGTGTGCTTTGATACTTGGCTAGAAAATAGCCATAGGAGAATACAAAGAGCTTACTTACGCCTACAGTAGCGTTCTATATATTTGATTTCTGGTTGATCTGCTGGTGGCTGTACTTTCTGCAGTGCATGTACTAGCCAATTCTGAGCAATTTGTAGTGAGACTTGCGACCGCTGTGTTCTGCGCTTAGTGACGCACATATCCATAGCAAAGACCGAAGTGGGAAAATTTAGTAGGGGTTGGATTTCAATTAGGCACTAACTCAGTGTCATCTCATCTGGCATAGTAGTGTGCTTTGATACTTGGCTAGAAAATAGCCATAGCAATAGGATAGCATTGTTTGGTTTTAAAAACTCAAAAAAAAACAAAAAACACAAAAAAAAACAAAAAACACAAAAAAAAACAAAAAAAAGTTAAAAAAAAAATAAAGTTATAACTCTCATTTTAAAAATGTTTAACCCGAGGGCTAGGGGTAGAGGACGAGGGCGGGGACGTGGGCGTCCAACTACTGCAGGGGTCAGAGGCCGTGGTCCTGGGCGGGGTGAGACACCACCTGCTGATGAGGGAGCAGGGGAACGCCGCAGAGCTACACTCCCTAGGTTCATGTCTGAAGTTACTGGGACTCGTGGTAGAGCACTGTTGAGGCCAGAACAGTGCGAACAGGTGATGTCGTGGATTGCTGACAATGCTTCGAGCAATTTGTCCACCACCAGTCAGTCTTCCACGCAGTCCACCCATGTCACCGAAATCGCCACTCCTCCAGCTCCTGCACCTCAGCCTCCTCCCCCCCAGTCTGCCCCCTCCCAGGAAAATTTGGCATTTGAACCGGCATACTCTGAGGAACTGTTTTCTGGACCCTTCCCACAGTCACAAACCACTTGTCCGGTTGCTGCTGAGCAATTTTCCGATGCCCAGGTTTTCCACCAGTCACAGTCTGTGGGTGATGATGACCTTCTTGACGTAGTAGAAGTGTGTAAAGAGGTGTCCGACGATGAGGAGACACGGTTGTCAGACAGTGGGGAAGTTGTTGTCAGGGCAGGAAGTCCGAGGGGGGAGCAGACTGAGGGATCGGAGGATGATGAGGTGACAGACCCAAGCTGGGTTGAGAGGCCGGGTGAACACAGTGCTTCTGAGACGGAGGAGAGTCCTCGACCAGAACAGGTTGGAAGAGGCAGTGGTGGGGCCAGACGGAGAGGCAGGGCCAGAGCTGGTGCATCAGCGCCAAATGTGTCAACTAGTGAAGCTCCCGTGGCGAGGGCTCTTGCGGCGAGGGCTAGATCTTCAGAAGTCTGGAGGTTCTTTAAGGAAACACCGGATGACCGACGGACTGTGGTGTGCAACATTTGCCAAACCAGGCTCAGCAGGGGTTCCACCACTACTAGCTTAACTACCACCAGTATGCGCAGGCATATGAATGCTAAACACCCCACTCAGTGGCAACAAGCCCGTTCACCTCCGGCCGTGCACACCACTGCTCCTTCCCCTGTGTCAGCTGCTAGTCAGCCCCCTGCCCAGGACCCTGCCACAAAAACCCCATCGTCGCCTCCACGATCCTCCACAGCATCCACCAGCGTTCAGCTCTCCATACCCCAGACGCTGGAGCGGAAACGCAAATATAGTGCAACCCACCCGCACGCCCAAGCCCTTAATGTGCACATCTCCAGATTGCTTAGCCTGGAGATGCTGCCCTATAGGCTAGTAGAGACCGAGGCCTTTCGCAACCTCATGGCGGCGGCCGCCCCTCGGTATTCGGTCCCCAGCCGCCACTACTTTTCCCGATGTGCCGTCCCAGCCCTGCACCAGCACGTGTCAGACAACATCATCCGTGCCCTGACCAACGCCGTTTCTGACAAGGTCCACCTGACCACGGACACGTGGACGAGTGCTGCCGGGCAGGGCCACTATATATCGCTGACGGCACATTGGGTTAACTTGGTGGAGGCTGGGACCGAGTCTGACCCTGGGGCTGCTCATATACTGCCGACGCCGAGGATTGCGGGGCCTACCTCGGTCCAGGTGTTTCAGGCCTACTATGCCTCCTCCTCCTCCCACCCCTCCTCCACCTCCTCCTCCGAACTACCATCCGTGGGCACGGCGCCATCAGTCGGTAGCTCTAGGCACAGCAGCAGTGCCGTCGCTAAGCGACAGCAGGCGGTGCTCAAACTGCTGAGCCTAGGCGACAAAAGGCACACCGCCCAAGAGCTATTACAGGGCATCACGGCGCAGACTGATCTGTGGCTGGCACCGCTGAACCTCAAGCCGGGAATGGTTGTGTGTGACAACGGCCGTAACCTGGTGGCGGCTCTGCAACTCGGCAGACTGACACATGTGCCATGCCTGGCCCATGTGTTAAAACTGATAGTTCAGCGTTTCCTCAAGACATACCCCAATCTGTCTGATTTGCTCACGAAGGTGCGCCGCATCTGTGCGCATTTCAGGAAGTCCAGCCCAGATGCTGCCACTCTCAGGGCAGCGCAGCGCCGCCTCCAACTGCCCGCTCACCGACTGTTGTGCGACGTGCCCACGAGGTGGAATTCAACACTGACCATGTTATCCAGAGTTTACCAGCAGCGCAGAGCGATTGTAGACTGCCAGATGTCAACTTCCACCAGAACTGGTAGTCAGGTCAGTCAGCTTCCTCAAGTCTACAATGAGGAGTGGACGTGGATGTCTGATATCTGTCAGGTGCTGAGTAACTTTGAGGAGTCAACACAGATGGTCAGTGGCGATGCCGCCATCATCAGCCTCACCATCCCGCTGCTTGGCCTGTTGAAAAACTCTCTGGTCAGCATGAAGTCGGAAGCTTTGCGCTCGTCACAAGAGACAGGGCAAGAATATTCCCTTGTTGATAGCCAAAGCACCCTCAGGTCTGTTTCTCAGCGCATATCGGAGGAGGTGGAGGTGGAGGAGGATGAGGAGGAAGAGGAGGAGAATGTTGGCGAGACACAAGAGGGGACCATTGTTGAGTCCTTCACTGTTCAGCGTGTATGGGCAGAAGAAGAGGAGTTGGAGGAGTTGGAGGAGGAGGAAATGGACAGTCAGGCCAGTGAGGGGAGTGAATTCTTACGCATTGGTACTCTGGCGCATATGGCAGATTTCATGCTAGGCTGCCTATCCCGTGACCCTCGCGTTCAAAGAATTTATTCCAGCACCGATTACTGGGTGTTCACTCTCCTGGACCCACGGTACAAGCAAAATCTTCCCACTCTCATCCCTGCAGAGGAAAGGAGTGTGAGAATGCATGAATACCAGCAGGCCCTGGTGCACAAGCTGAAACAGTATTTCCCTTCTGACAGCGCTAGCGGCAGAGTGCGTAGTTCTGCGGGACAAGTAGCGAGGGAGAGTAGGCGAGCAGGCAGCTTGTCCAGCACTGGCAAGGGTACGCTTTACAAGGCTTTTGCCAGCTTTATGTCACCCCAGCAAGACACTGTCACCTGTCCCCAGTCTCGGCAGAGTAGGGCTGATCTTTACAGAAAGATGGTGAGGGAGTACGTAGCTGACCATACCATCGTCCTAAATGATCACACAGCTCCCTACAACTACTGGGTTTCAAAGCTGGACATGTGGCACGAACTGGCGCTGTACGCCTTGGAGGTTCTTGCCTGCCCTGCCGCTAGCGTCTTGTCTGAGCGGGTTTTCAGTGCAGCTGGTGGCATCATCACCGATAAGCGTACACGCCTGTCGACTGACAGCGCTGACAGGCTGACGCTTATTAAAATGAATAAAGGCTGGATTTCTCAGAATTTCCAATCTCCACCAGGTGAAGGAAGCTCAACCTGAATAATTGATCCACTCCTCCTCCTCCTCATTTTCCTCCTTCTCCTCCTCTTTGTACAGTAAAGCAGAGGAAAATGGCTATTTTTTGACAGGGCCCACTGGCTCTTGCTATAGTACTTCATGCATTTAATTTTTCTGGAGGGCCACCTACCCGGTCCTCTGTTTGAAACAATTTTTGTGAGTGCCACATACAGGCACTCAATCTATTCCATTTTACTGGAGGGCCACCTACCTGCTCCTCTGGTTTGAAAAATTTTTGGGACTGCCACATACAGGCACTCAATCTATTCCATTTTACTGCAGGGCCACCTACCTGCTCCTCTGGTTTGAAACATTTTTGGGACTGCCACATACAGGCACTCAATCTATTCCATTTTACTGGAGGGCCACCTACCTGCTCCTCTGGTTTGAAAAATTTTTGGGACTGCCACATACAGGCACTCAATCTATTCCATTTTACTGCAGGGCCACCTACCTGCTCCTCTGGTTTGAAACATTTTTGGGACTGCCACATACAGGCACTCAATCTATTCCATTTTACTGGAGGGCCACCTACCTGCTCCTCTGGTTTGAAAAATTTTTGGGACTGCCACATACAGACACTCAATCTATTCCATTTTACTGGAGGGCCACCTACCTGCTCCTCTGGTTTGAAACATTTTTGGGACTGCCACATACAGGCACTCAATCTATTCCATTTTTCTGGAGGGCCACCTACCCGGTCCTCTGTTTTAAAAAATTTTTGGGACTGCCACATACAGGCACTCAATCTATTCCATTTTACTGGAGGGCCACCTACCTGCTCCTCTGGTTTGAAAAATTTTTGGGACTGCCACATACAGGCACTCAATCTATTCCATTTTACTGGAGGGCCACCTACCTGCTCCTCTGGTTTGAAAAATGTTTGGGACTGCCACATACAGGCACTATCCAAATTAAATTGTCTCCATAGCAGCCTCCACACGTTGTCTCCATTGCTACCTCCAAAAGTCGTCCATATAGCTGCCTCCATACATCGTCCCTTTATCAAACGAGGTGTGTCAGGCAGAAATTTGGGTTGTTTTCATGGATTCCACATCAAAGTTGTTAACTTTGTCGCCACCCTGCTGTGTTATCCACAAAATATACTGGCAAACTTTTACCATTTAGGGATATTATTTCAGCGCTTCTTGCGCATCTGTTTACATTCCCCTCACCCGGCATATCCTAAACTTATAAGAACGCTACTACACTTGATCTTATACAAAAGGTTCTTAGAAGTGCTGTTTGGGGAGTAGCCTAGAGACAGGGGCTTGGATTGGCGAAAGCTCGCCTGGCTGCAGAGCGCCAGCTCCATCCCAAGATCCAACTAACATAGTTGCAGCACCTTTAATCTACTACTAGTTCACTGCCTCCATAATAATAATAATAATAATCTTTATTTATATAGCGTCATCATATTCTGTAGCGCTTTACAAATCATAGGAAACAAATACAAATGTAATGTAACAGAGCACAACATTTGTATGGAACAACAGGAGTGAGGTCCCTGCTCGCCAGAGCTTACGGTTTATGAAGATGATGGGGTAACACGAGGTAAAAGAATATTTAATGGTCAAGCCATTCTTCTTAGGGAATAGAAAAAAATATAATAAATGGAATTGCTGTCGCTTGAACCACTCAGCCGTCATCTTATATACCAGGTCCAGGGTGAATGGGACTGCAGAGAAGTCTGGTGCCTGTTGGTTGCTGGATAACAGATGGGAGGACGACACAGGACGGGTTAGTAGAAGAGTTAAAACTTCATGCAGTTAATGAGTGTTATAGGCTTGCCTAAAGAAATGGGTTTTAAGAGCACGTTTGAAACTTTGGAGGTTAGGTATTAGTCTGATAGTCCGGGGCAGAGCATTCCATAGAATTGGTGCAGCTCTAGAGAAGTCTTGGAGACGCGAGTGGGAGGTCCGCACTAGGGTAGAGGTTAATCTAAGATCACTGGCGGATCTAAGAGCACGGGTTGGGCGATAGACTGAGATAAGAGAGGAGAGGTAGGGGGGTGCAGCATTATACAGAGCTTTATGGATGAGGGTTATTATTATTTTAAACTGTATTCGAAAGGAGACTGGCAGCCAGTGCAGCGACTGGCATGAACTGTAAGCATACATGGTCCCCTTATCAAACGAGCTGTGTCAGGCAGAATTTTGGGTTGTTTTCATGGCTTCCATGTTAACTTTGTCGCCACCCTGCTGTGTAATCCACAAAATATACTGGCAAACTTTTATCATGTACCGATATTATTTGAGCGCTTCTTGCTCACCTCCTTTGGTTCCTCTCTGACACCCATTGGTTTGAAGCCTGAGTCCAATTAGGGTATGTCGCCATGCCACTCTCTAGCCTGCTGCCGCTGCCTCTGCATGCCGTCCCCTATAGTGTCAGGGTCAATTATTGGATGTTTTAGATGCTATCTAGCTTCATTCTGTCACTCTGTCATGGCCATGCTGTTGCCCATAATTTTGGCATAATGGTGCGATTAGGCAGCCTCAGAGGCATCCATGCATGCTGCCCCTGCTGTTTCCTGTCCATTTCCGTGGTGTTTCCATCCTTTTCTGAGGTTCCCAGGTGTTTGGCCAAGCTTCCCTGTGCAGAGCCTTGGTCCCCTTGAAAAATGCTCGAGTCTCCCATTGACTTCAATGGGGCTCGTTATTCGAGACGAGCACTCGAGCATCGGGAAAAGTTCGTCTCGAATAACGAGTACCTGAGCATTTTAGTGTTCGCTCATCTCTAGTAATGAACACTAACAGAGTTGCATGGGTTGTTGTATTCAAGGACAACTACGGTATCTTGTTTTTAAAGGGAACCTGTCACCACTGTTTCAAAAATGTAATCGAATCTAGAGCCCCTAGAGCCCTATCCCTTTTTCAAGCAGTGATGCTCACAAAAGTATAACATCAAGTTTTATTCTCTGCCTGGTATCCAGCGGCTTCCTCTCCACACATCATCCAGTACCCACCTCTCTCCCCTATGTCATCATTTGTGAATCGCTCTCCGTCACCTCTTTGTCTAAATTTTGTTACTGGAAAAAGCGGCAATCTCTAAAAATAACGTTGCTGCTATAATGTAATATTTTTGCAAAATAATGCCTAAATAGCAGAAATTTTTTCCTCTTTTAGTTTTTAACTCTGCATTAAATCTATAATTTTTTTTATAATTTTGTGGCTTGGTTGTAAAATGTTACAATGGCTGGGAAGATATCACGGTTGCCCAGATCAGGAACTCATGGGCCTGGCTGATTTACTATATTTTTCTGGTGTAATTTATAGTTGACCTCTATGACGTTCCCTGGCTGGTTATCTCCCAAGAAGCAAGATATTAGAAGGCTGGAGTTTGATCGATTACATCATCTCTAGCATGTCAGAAGTTAATTGTAAGCTTGATTTCCTTATCTAATATAATTGCTTTGTTACTAACAACATATTCAATCTATGATGTTAAAGGGGTATGCACAAATAGGTTGATTTCAGTCTGCAATCAAGAAAATCATTTTTTCTTCCTTTTGTATTCACCACTTGGATTAAAAGCTGCAGGTGGGATTTCTCACTCACACGGGCTTATTTTTTAAGCCAAGATCTACAATACAGATAAAACAAAACAGTCCTATAAGCTTTATGTAAGTATGAACCCTGGCTAAAGGGACCAGAGTCTCTATAAAATTGATAGCTACAGGAAAACTATTTTCCATGCTTCAGTTCTCAATAAGTAGGACGTTTCTATCTAGTTTCTTCTGTGCCAAAAGCAGAACAGTGCAAAGAGTGTCAGGTTGTAACAACCAAATGAGTAGGCTTTTCCTGTTTTTTGGACTAAAGAACACACATTTTGGGTCAAATGCTTCACCTGGATTAATATTTTGACATTCTACAATGGGAAAACCATTTAATGTAGTGGTGGCGAACCTATGGAACGGGTGCCAAAGGTGGCACTCGGAGCCCTCTCTGTGTGCACCCAGGCCATCACCTAGCACAAAGGTCACCATTCAGGACTCAAGGCCTCCTCCTGCATTCAAGAGCAGCGTTATTATAAAGTGACTTGAAGTGCAGGAGGAGCAAGGAGGTGCGGACAGATCTGGTTATCATTGTAGTCCATTTTCCAGACCCGTGATTCATCCTGTTAAGGGAACCCTAGAGGGAAACTACAATAATAATCCAAATTACTCCTTCTTTCTACTGCATTTATGTCCTCAGGATGCCAATACATTTGAATCCTGTAAGTTACTTTAATGTGGCACTTTGTGAAAAATATGTGACTTCTGCTTGTGGCTTTGGCACTCAGTTCCTAAAAGGTTCGCCATCACTGTAATATAGCATTATATAAAGCAATTCTACATAAAATAATTCAAACATTATTAGTAAATTTCTTAGTTTTAACTGTAACAGACAATTATGAACAAGGGAACGGTGGATATAAAGGGAGAAAGAAATGTGCTGTTATTCTTTGGTTGTGCATTTTTAATAACTGTTCTTTTAAGAACTGTCCAGTTCATTATTAATAATAATCATAGGGTTTTAAATCCATGGTTCTGTACATACAGTAACCATACAGTAAGACCAGAACAAATGCAGGTACCATATATAAAAACTACAGAGATTTTGAACAAGTGGAAGGAAGACCCTGCCTGTGGGATTCACAATCTATACAGGAAGGTGTGGGGGGGGGGGGGGGAGTCATGGAGACATAAGGTGAGGCAGCCTAGCAGTGGAGTTATTATTGGTTCAGAGTTCACTGTCTTTGACATTTATTAATAACATCCTATAATTCCTAGCCCATTGCAGAATTTTTGGTTGTGTTAAAAGAGATATAGAGCAAGTGTTCTGTATATGTACAAATCAGTGGCAATAAATACTGACTGCTCTGCCACCTTCTCACACATTGTTTAGATTACATATGGGAGCCTGTGCCCACTGGGATAGCACATATAACACTACTGGGTACCTGGTGGAAATTTTACTGGCAACTAGTAAGCTAGGGACAGCATTTGAATGCCCAAGTGGCCCTGGCTCTCATTTTGCATCTCAATACTGAACAGTGTAGAAAGCATACAGTGTAAGACTTGCCCTGGTAGTATATGTGCCCTTATACAAGGCAGAAGGTGAAAGCTGGTACATGGTAGATATTAATATAGACAGGGTAATAGTATATATCAGTTTTATGGCATACAGGACATACAAAACAGTAACATTTCATTTTTCAAGCCATGCCGATTAGCGCATACCAAACATAGCCGGGCCACAACATGCACAGGCACTCTCATAATATATTCCTCTTACCCAAAAATCAGATATTAGACAGGAAGGATGCACCAACATGATTTTTTATAGGGTGTCTGGCTTCTGGGAGGGTCTTATGACCCAATTTTAGCCAATCTTTCGTTAATGTGGCTGCAGAACAATATATCTCCCCTTCACTACTGTGTTTAACAGTTGGTGCAAGGTTTTTATGGAGATATGATGTTTTTGGGTTTCTCCAAACACGGTGTTGTGCTCTATGGCATGCATCTCCACCTTGGTTTCATCTGTGAAAGGACATTGTTTTAGAAGTTTTGTTGTTTGTTCAGATGCAAAATAAGGCCAAGCTGCCAAGTTCAGTTCACAAAAAAAATTCTTCTGGCAAGCCTACCAAACAGGCCATACTTGTTTAGCATTTTATTTGTACTGTTATGAAATGTAACATTTATCTGAGGCTTGGGTTTCATGCAATTTCTCTGGGCTTTGTACAGTCTGACCTTGGAGTATATTTCCATTAATGTTTAGAAGATTTTCTTGAATCTTTTCCACTTTCACATAATTTTTCTCACTATAGAATTATGGTAGATAATTGGAAATCGCCTTATATTCCTTTCGAGATTGATGAGCGACACCATGCAACCATTAAGGTTCAATTCTAGGGCCTTGATTTTTGCAACTCCTAGGATTCCGTCATGAAAATAAAATAACCCTTTTTGAATTCTATGGTTCTATGTGTATTTAATAAAAAAAACTGGTACTGAGAAGATCTTAAAAATAGCTATACAACCTCAGATACTGAATCATTGTTTCATGGTCATCAGGGTTGCATCTTTTCACCCACATTGGGGGTCATTTACTAGGGGCCCGATTCGCGTTTTCCCGACATGTTACCCAAATATTTCCGATTTGCGCCGATTGTACCTGAATTGCCCCGGGATTTTGGCACATGCGATCGGATTGTGGCGCATCGGCGCCAGCATGCGCGTGACGGAAATCCCGACGTATTCGGAAAAACCGCCGAATTTAAAAAACGTAAATGTGTCGCTTGGGACGCGCTTACCTTCACCTGGTCCAGCTCGGTGTATTCCGGCGCGTTCAGATGCATTTCAGCGCAGGTGGACGGCGGAGGAACTGCCATCATAAATCCCGGCCGGACCCGAATCCACTGCAGAGAACGCGCCGCTGGATCGCGAATGGACCGGGTAAGTAAATCTGCCCCATTGTTATGCTGCTGAACTTGCCCACCCCCACTTGTAATAATTGCTATGCTGCATATATCAGGCACCCTAATGCAGGTCACACCATGACAGGCAGGATGGTAACGGGTAAATACATTTTAGCTGGTCCGGTAGTTATTTAATGATGACATCTATATCTATAATAGTTAAAGAAAAATAAGAAATAATAAATCACCTGTCTGGACTCAGAAGTATACACACACAGACATATGTTTATAGTTGGATGCTTGTATAATCATCTGTAGTTCAATCAAATTTATTTCTATTACCAGTGTAACAACATATACAGTAGTTCTGCATCAATGACCCTATAGTTAGCACAGAAAAACAAATCACATGTAAGAAGATATTATAAGAGAACTTCTAGGCAATACCACAACATAATTTTAAATGGCAACCAAATCACACAACAGATACTTGCCCTAGATAATGGGACACCACCTTTCCCCAACCCTTCAGATTTGTTATGAAAAATACATCATAAATTAAGCATATTAGAAAATAGAAAAAAAAACTTTTTTATATATAACCAGGATCAGATTCTGCCAGAGGGGACGCACACCAGCATGTAACCGTGCTTGGTTTACAATCCTTGACCCTGGTAGTAGATGAGACCTTAAGACCTTAGACCTACATGTTTGTTTTGTAAGTCTGTATTATGTTAACCAATTGAAGAAATGTCATTGCTTTTTAAAAGACCAGATAAAGGGATGCAAAGAGGGTAAATAAAATAACAATAACAAAGCAGAGAAACAGAGAAAGTCCTTATTTTAGATTACTTAGGCAGTGTGAAAGTTTTACTGCCTCCAAATTAATGGCCCTAGTGTCTCTGATGACCCCACTTTATCAGGAGATTTGTTAGATGTTGTAGTGGGTCATGAATCCTTTTGATAAATTGAGTGCTGTGTGGAAGGTGTTGAAGGGGGTAGTAAACTTGTATTCCCAGATCTGTCTCTCATGTTGTGACCTAAAATTGCCCTTATATATTAGAGCCCCCATGTCCATGATATTAAGACTTGGACTGCAAAAATGTTTGGCCGCAGGTAGATGTTTCTGTGCATTTTTTATTGTGTGGCGATTAGATTTCATCATGCTTTGAGTTTTTGTCCTGTATCTCCAACATATATTTCCCCCCAACAGAACGTTTTGTGTACACAATCAGGTAGATCACATTAGTAGTGGAACATTAAAAATTTGGCCGGGATGTTATATTCCTGCTGTGTGTTGGGGATCTAGACAACAATCGTGTACCACTAGTTGTGACTTATAACACTTGTAAAATAACACCCTGACAACATTTTCATGTTCCACTGCTAATGGGGTCTACCTGCACAAAATGTCCTTGGGAAGGGGGGATTTGTTGAAGAAACAGGACAAAAACACAAAGCTTGGATGTGGTCTCATTGCCACATGGTAAAAATGTACAGAAACATCTACCTGTGGACATCAAGGTCCTAGTATTAAAAGGCAAAATGAGAGATGGACTGGGAATGGAAGTGTATGGCCCTCTTCAAACATATCCACAAAGGTCTTACTTTATCAAAGGGATTCTTGACCTGCTACAACATCTAACAAATCTCCTGAGATAGTGGGGTTATCAGAGACACTAGGGCCGTTAAATCGGAGGCAGTAAAACATTTACAGTGACTAAGTAATGGAATTACGGATTTTGTTTCTCAGCTTTGTCATTACTATTTTAATTATATTGGTTTTGCATCACCTATCTGAACCTTTATATATAAAATCTGTGTTACTTCATAAAAAATGTTATATCATGCCTGATGAAGGGACCTTAGCAGTCCCGAAAGCTTGCTTTAAACATCTTCTATTTAAGTTAACCGCTAAAGGGTATCACCATCTCAAGAAGGTTATTTTATTTGGCCTTTTAAAAGCAAGAGGAATTTAAGACTTACGGTAAAGGAAAATGTATTATCTAAACCTGTCTGTCTGAGCAGAGGGACATAATTAGAGCCTTGCAAAAATGTTAGATAATCTTCTAACATATGTGATTGTATCCGTGGCTCCAAGATAAATGTCAGTATTAACAGAGCCCCCCATAGTGTGCAGGATCATTCTTCCCCCAGTGAGGCACTGGGCAAAACTAAAAGTGAGCCCCCCCCCAAAAAAAATAAAACAGCATCACCTCCAGCCCCTTACACCTGATTCCCTGCTATATTTGTCCCATTGAATTCACAGACAAATTTTTGAAAAGCGGCAACACCCTGATGCAGAGCTGTAACTACCGTGGTAGCAGTAGTAGTAACTGCTGGACACTGTTCCGAGGGAATATTAGTGTAAGTTTGCAGGGTATATAAATGTCTGTGTATAGTGTATAATGTGTCTAAAGAGTGTATAATGTGTATATATGAGTTTACATATGAGTGTATAATGTGTATATATGAGTGTATAATGTGTGTATGATGTGTATATATGAATGTATTGTGTTTGTATGATGTGTATAATGTATTTATGAGTATATACTGTATATATGCACAACACTATTGGGAGTCAGCTCACCTGATTTACTGCAACGTTATGCCTGACACTACACAGGCCGATGCTGTCTCACACTTCAGTCAGTGACACAAACATTAGTGACATCTAGTACCTTACAGGATATGATCTGTTCCATCAGGAAGAGAACTTCATTACCACTTCTCCCGGCTGTGACTTATCACTGCGGAATTCAGTGCCAGATGTCTTCAGTTTTGTGCAGCATCAACACACTGGGGGTCATTTACTAACGGCCCGATTCGCGTTTTCCCGACGTGTTACCCGAATATTTCCGATTTGCGCCGCTTGTACATGAATTGCCCCGGGTTTTTGGCGCACGCGATCGGATTGTGGCGCATCGGGGCCGGCATGCGCGCGACAGAAATCGGGGGGCGTGGCCGAACGAAAACCCGACGTATTCGGAAAAACCGCCGCATTTAAAAACCGAAATGTGTCGCTTGGGAAGCGCTCACCTTCACCTGCTATGGGATGGTGCATTCCGGGGCGTTAAGATTATTTTCGGCCACCTGGTGGACGGCGGAGGAACTACCTTCTTAAATCCCAGCCGGACCCGAATCCTGTGCAGAGAACGCGCCGCTGGATCGCGAATGGGCCGGGTAAGTAAATGTGCCCCACTGCGTCCATGAAAATACCACAGTCACTTACACTATATTGTCCCCTGTACATAGACTGGAAATCAGTGCTTACATACAGGAACCCCAAGTTAGTATTATTAAGAGAATTCTGTCATAGTTTGCACTACAAACTGTGTGCACCACATTTATAATAATAATAATTCTTTTATTTATATAGTGCACACAAATTACGCAGCGCTGCACAAAGCATGTCAAATCGGTCCCTGTCCCCAATGGGCTCACAACCTAAACAACCTAACAGTATGTTTAGGAGTGTGGGAGGAAACCGGAGTACCCGGAGGAAACCCACGCAAACATGGAGAGAACATACAAACTCTTTGCAGATGTTGACCTGGGTGGGATTTGAACCCAGGCCTCCAGTGCTGCAAGGCAGAAGTGCTACTCACTCAGCCACCGTGCTGCCCATCAACATTTATAAAGGGTTTACACAGTATTCTGGCTCTCCTACCACTAGCTCGACAAAAGGGGCCTGGCCTGTGAAAAGGTGTGTGGACTCGCATCATAAAGATACATGCGCCAAAAATACTGCTGACCCGACTGATTTTTGTCCTAATTTTCTGGAGTTAAGTAAGCCAACTAATAGGAGGTACAGAGTACGACTAGACAGTCTTATACTAGGATAGATCTATCATCCAGCACCAGACACATATAAATCTGGTGCACTGTCTAACCTCAGGACACTTTTCATAAATCTGCGTAATGCGTAAGTGTAGCAAGTGTAACACACAAAGCAAAAGGCATCACAAAACACATATGTGTAAGTTATTTATATAAGTAACATACGTTTTGTTTTTACCATTAATAATAATAATAATAAGGATTAACAATGTAGAGCACATGTTCCTACTAAAATAACTTAATGGGGGTCATTTACAAACGGCCCGATTCGCGTTTTCCCTACGTGTTACCCGAATATTTCCGATTTGCGCTGATTTTCCCTGTATTGCCCCGGGATTTTGGCGCACACGATCGGATTGTGGCGCATCGGCGCCAGCATGCACGCGACGGAAATCGGGGGGCGTGGCCGAGCGAAAACCCGACGGATTCGGAAAAACCGCCGCATTTAAAACAAGTGTCACTTGGTCCGGCTCGGTGAACTTGAGTGAGTTCAGATGCTTTTCAGCGCAGCAGGCGGAGGAACTGCCTTGATGAATCCTGGCCGGACCCGAATCCACCGCAGAGAACGCGCCGCTGGATCGCGAACGGACCGGGTAAGTAAATTTGCCCCAATGTACTGCCCCAATGTATGCGTTTGATGATGTATTTCTTCCAATGCATTTCAAAACACAATAGAAACGCATCATGTGAACACAGCCGTAATAGTCTATATACAGCCAACCCAGTCACCCAGTCTATATACATCCCCCACTGCCCCCAGTCTATATTTAGCCTACGAGAGCCCCTAGTCTATATGTACAGCCCCCGCCAACTGTCTATTTGGATGCTCCCTCACACTGCTGGGCAGCAGACAGATGAAGGGCACCGGCAGGTATGACCTTGGTACACTGAGGAGCTAATTAATTAAAACAGAATTTCCTCTCAAATACCAGATCCCTGGTAAATGTTTATTTGAAAAGCTTTTAATGCACCCCACACTATGGTGCTTTTAATTTTTTGAGAGACGAGAACTCCCTTTAAGCTGGGCAACATCTGCTTACGTCTTGTTTTTTGTGTCAAATTTGTGGAATCATTTGGACAATCTAGAACTGCAGTAAAAAAAAACATTTTTCAGACATGAGAAATGCTAAACATTATGAAGTCTGGGAGAACTGCAGATAACTGAAGTCCTTGAATCGATAAAGTAGGAGGTGTGTGAAAATAATTATACAAATGAACAGCCAAGGAATGTGATCCCACAAAGATTTTTGCAGTTTCAGAAGTCTCTGCAGGCAAATTTTCTAACCTAATGATAAAAAGAAATTATCACCGGAAAATAAATGTGTATGTAACTTTTAGGCCATGAATTTTGTACTTGATGAAGTGACAATATTTCTGTCTATTATATCAGTCGTCCCCAACCTTTTATTGTCCCTGGAAAAAAAAAATTGCGTGCTCCCTCTTTTTTCTGTGGCTCCCCTTTAAAGTCATCTCTTTTATGTAATCCCTCCCATTACTGTAGCCCTCTTTATAGTGCTTTTTTGTAGCCCCCCTTTAGAGAGCCCCTTTTATGTAGCCCCCATCTGATAGTGCTCCTTTTTCTGTAACCTACTTTTTATACCATATAAACTGGAGTACAATAATGTGGCCTGCACAGCCTACATAACAATGCCCCTAACCCAGCCCCCATAGTAATGTCCCCAGCTCAGCCCCAATAGTAATGTCCCATGCCCAGCCCCCATAGTAATGTTTCCTGCTCAGCCCCCATAGTAATGTCCCCTGCCCAGTTCCCATAGTAATGTCCCCAGCCCCGATAATAATTTCCCCTTCCCAGCCCCTTAGTAATGTTGCAAGCCCAGCCCCACAGAAATGTTCCCTGCCTAACCCCCATAGTAATGTCCCCTGCCCAGCCCCCACAATAATGTGGCCTGCACAGTCTACATAGCAATGCCCCTAACCCAGCCCCCATAGTAATGTCCCCAGCCCAGCCCCAATAGTAATGTCCCCTGCACAACCCCCATAGTAATGTCCCCTGCACAACCCCCATAGTAATGTCCCCTGCCCAGCCCCCATAGTAATGTCCCCTGCCCAGTTCCCATAGTAATGTCCCCAACCCCAATAATAATTTCCCCTGCTTAGCCGCCATAGTAATGTCCCTAGTGCAGCCCCGATAATAATGTCCCCAGCCCCTATAGTAATGTCTCCTGCCCAGTCCCCAGAGTAATGTCCCATGCCCAGCCCCCATAGTAATGTCTCCTGCCCAGTCCCCAGAGTAATGTCCCCTGCTCAGCCCCCATAGTAATGTTCCCTGCTCAGCCCCCATAGTAATTTACCCAGCTCAGCCCCCATAGTAATTTACCCCGCACAGCCCCCATTGTAATTTACCCCGCACAGCCCCCATTGTAATGTCCCTGCCCAGCCCCTACAATAAGGTTGCCTGCCCAGCCCACCATAGTAATGTCCCCTGCATAGCCCCCAAAGTAATGTCCTCTGTCCAGCCCCTCAAAAATGCCCCCTGCCAAGCCCCCACAATTATGTCCCTAGAACAGCCCCGTTAAAAATAAAAAACGGTATACCGCAGATGCTCCTCTTCTCCCAGCGGCTTCCAGGTCCTCCTTCGCCCTGCTGGTTCCCGGCAGATGGCCAAAGGCTTGTCTATACCCTGTGCCTGTGCACACTATGAATTGGCCGTTGTAACTAGGGGTCATCTGTAAGTCGAGTGTTCTTAAGTAGGGGAGCGTCTGTATATACTTTGCCCCTTTTATTAGCTATATATACTGTGTCCTCCTCTATTAGATGTATATACTATGCTGCCTATTAGATAAATACAATGGCCTCTCAATTCAGGGCCGGCGCCAGCATCCGGCCAACCCGGGCAAGTGCCGGGGCCCCGGGGTGCTGGAGGGGCCCACTCGGGCCCCCAGATCAATTGTACCAGTGTCGCTCCAAGACACTGGTACAAATGATCACCATCCAACTTGATTACTTTTCTGCCTCTATGCTGCACTTGTCAGGAGAGCAGCATAGAAGTAGAATCCAAAACTCACCTTTCCTCGTTCCCCCGAAACCGCGCTCAGCACTGTATGCGACGTCTCTGAAGCTGGAGCACATCATGACATCATCAGATCACGTGTGGCGGCTCCAGAGCCGGTGCGTACATGCCGTAGAAAGAAGGCAGCTGCAGACGCTGCTCCGTGGGAATGAGGAAAGGCAAATTATTTTTCTTTTCTGGAGGGTGGGGAGTATCTGGAGAGGGAGGGGGACAGTGTATCCACAGGGGGAGGAGGGGCAGCATACCTACAGGGAGGGGAGGCATTGTGTCCACAGGGGGAGGAGGGGGGTCAGTGAGTATACAGGAGGAGGGACAGTGTGTCTACAGGGGGAAGGGGGGCAGTGTGGCTACCCTGGGTATGGGGGCGGGGGCAGTGTGGCTACTGGAGGGCTACTGTCCACAGGAGGGGTTGGTAGCCCCAGCACATTTCCCCAGTATAAAGATAGGTAGCCCTAACCCACACCCCCAGCATATAGATAGGTATCCCCAGCACACAACCCTAGTATATAGATCGGACGCCCCAGAACACGTTTCCAGTATATATAGATACCCCAGCACATTTCCCCAGTATATATATAGGTAAACCAGCACACGCCACTACCATGTACATAGGTAGCCCAAGCAAACATTCCCAGTATATATAGATAGGTAGCTCCAACACACATCCCTAGTATATAGAGAGGTAGCCCCAGCACATGTCCCTGGTATATAGGTAGGTAGCCCCAGCACACGCCCCTAGTATAAAAGTAGGTAGGCTCAGCACATGTCCCCAGTATAAAGATAGGTAGCCCCAGCACATGTCCCTAGTATATAGATTGGTAGCCTCAACACACATTCCCAGTATATAGATAGTTAGCCCCAGCACACATCCCCAGTATATAGATAGGTAGCCTCAACATACATTCATAGTATACAAATAGGTAGCCCCAGCACATATCCACAATAAATAGATAAGAAACCCCAACACAAGTTCCCAGTATAAAGGTAGGTAGCCCCAGTACATGTTCCCAGTTTATAGATAGGTAGTCCCAGCACACATCCCCAGTATATAGGTAGGTAGCCCAAGCACATGTCCCCAGTATATAGATAGGTAGCTGCAACACAATCCCCCATTTCAGCACATGTTACCAGTATACAGATAGGTAGCCCCAACACACATCCCCAGTATAAAGGTAGGTAGCCCCAGTACATGTTCCCAGTTTATAGATAGGTAGTCCCAGCACACATCCCCAGTATATAGGTAGGTAGCCCAAGCACATGCCCCCAGTATATAGATAGGTAGCTGCAACACAATCCCCCATTTCAGCACATGTTACCAGTATACAGATAGGTTGCCCCAACACATGTTCCTATTATCCAAATAGGTAGCCCCAGCACAAGTCACCCAGTATATAGATAGGTAGCCCCAGCACACGTCCCCAGTATACAAGTAGGTAGCCCCAGCACAGGTCCTCAGTATACACTGGGGCACATTTACTTACTCATCCTGCGCGATCCTCGAAAGTGTATTGTCTGCCCAGAATGCACATCTGCCGCGATTCACTAAGATCGGGCACCCAATATCCTGCATCTGTCGCTTATTCGCTCAGGTCCGGTGGAGTTCACCTTCCTCTTCCTTGTGCATGTAAGTGCATTGTCTTGCGACACAAATTGAATCCTAAATCCTGCACTCAGTCCGAATCAGTCGGATACTCTGACGACCCGTCCCCCGACACAATACCTGTCATGCCATGCAAATCCCGAAAATGTTGGGAAGTCTGACGGAAATGCGATCCACAGACCATTAGTAAATAAGCCCCACTGTGTTCCAAATTATTATGCAAAAAGTGTTTCGGAGTGATAAGGTAAGAATTTTTTTGTTTGTCAGTTTCTCATTGATGGTGATGTGTGTCAGGGTGCATTCACACAATGCGTTGCATCGCGTCGTGCGTTGCGTTTTTGAGGTTTTTTTGTTTCCACTGCATCTGCTAAAATGCAATGTAACCTTAGCATGTAATCAAGCCTGAAGCCAGTGGAATGCGTCAAAAACACAACACACGACGAGACGCAACACATCGTGTGAATGCGCCCTCGGGGCTCTTTATATCATTGAAAGCCTGTGCGAATTAGTTTGGCAGGTGTGTCCACTTAAAGGCAAGACTACTTAAGAAGTCTGTCCCACAAGATCAAGTCTATCTTAATGCTCTATCTTGAAAATACCAATTGGGTCGTCCTAGCGCCATTCAAACGCTCAACATCGCTACATACATCCATTGGACTTGTCCCACATTATTAAGCAGCCTACATTTTCAGCCAAAATGGGAAAGTGTCAGCTGCTGAGAAGCAACAAATTGTGGAGTGTTTAGGTGATGGCGTGACTACAATCAACATTGCCATGACACTTCATCATGCTCATAACACAATCAAGAAGTATGTAGCTGATTCACAGCACACATACACTCACCGGCCACTTTATTAGGTACACCTGTCCAACTGCTCGTTAACACTTAATTTCTAATCAGCCAATCACATGGCGGCAACTCAGTGCATTTAGGCATGTAGACATGGTCAAGACAATCTCCTGTAGTTCAAACCGAGCATCAGTATGGGGAAGAAAGGTGATTTGAGTGCCTTTGAACGTGGCATGGTTGTTGGTGCAAGAAGGGCTGGTCTGAGTATTTCAGAAACTGCTGATCTACTGGGATTTTCACGCACAACCATCTCTAGGGTTTACAGAAAATGGTCAGAAAAAGAAAAAACATCCAGTGAGCGGCAGTTCTGTGGGCGGAAATGCCTTGTTGATGCCAGAGGTCAGAGGAGAATGGGCAGACTGGTTCGAGCTGATAGAAAGGCAACAGTGACTCAAATCGCCACCCGTTACAACCAAGGTAGGCAGAAGAGCATCCCTGAACGCACAGTACGTCGAACTTTGAGGTAGATGGGCTACAGCAGCAGAAGACCACACCGGGTGCCACTCCTTTCAGCTAAGAACAGGAAACTGAGGCTACAATTTGCACAAGCTCATCGAAATTGGACAGTAGAAGATTGGAAAAACGTTGCCTAGTCTGATGAGTCTCGATTTCAGCTGCAACATACGGATGGTAGGGTCAGAATTTGGCATCAACAACATGAAAGCATGGATCCATCCTGCCTTGTATCAACGGTTCAGGCTGGTGGTGGTGGTGTCATGATGTGGGGAATATTTTCTTGGCACTCTTTGGGCCCCTTGGTACCAATTGAGCATCGTTGCAGCGCCACAGCCTACCTGAGTATTGTTGCTGACCATGTCCATCCCTTTATGACCACAATGTACCCAACATCTGATGGCTACTTTCAGCAGGATAATGCGCCATGTCATAAAGCTGGAATCATCTTAGACTGGATGTCTTGAACATGACAATGAGTTCACTGTACTCAAATGGCCTCCACAGTCACCAGATCTCAATCCAATAGAGCATCTTTGGGATTTGGTGGAACGGGAGATTCGCATCCTGGATGTGAAGCCGACAAATCTGCGGCAACTGTGTGATGCCATCATGTCAATATGGACCAAAATCTCTGAGGAATGCCTCCAGCACCTTGTTGAATCTATGCCATGAAGAATTGAGGCAGTTCTGAAGGCAAAAGGGGGTCCAACCCGTTACTAGCATGGTGTACCTAATAAAGTGGCCAGTGAGTGTATGTACGCGCTGATAAGGGAAAATTCAGGACTCTTTCCAACAGAATATTACGTCAGGTTAAAAAAAAGCAGCAAAAATACCTTGTCATAGCAGCAGATAGGTTTTTGAAGCTGCTGGTGCCTCCAAGTCCCCGAAGAACAATGGTGCGGGTCCTTCAGAGGTTTGCATCTGTGTGTAAGCCATCCTGTTGACCTCCTCTATCCACTGCACACAAGCAGAAACGGCTCCAGTGGGCCAAACAATACATAAAGAGTGACTTCAAAACTGTTTTGTTTACCAATGAGTGCCGTGCCATGCTCGATGGTCCAGATGGATGGAGTGGAGGATGGCTGGTTGATGGACACCCCATGCAAACATGATTACTGCGCCAACAAGAAGAAGGAGGAGTAACGTTTAGGGCTGGAATCATGTGGAGTGAGATTTTCGGCCCCTTTAGGATCCCTGAAGGAGTAAAGATAAACTTCATAATGTATGTGGAGTTTCTCAAACAGCACTTTCTGTCATGGTTCAAGAAGAAGAACCGTGCATTCTGCAGCAAGATCATTTTCATGCATGATAATGCGCCTTCTCATGCTGAAAATAACACATCTGCATCTCTGGCTGCTATGACCCCCATACTCCCCTGACCTCAACCCCATTGAGAACCTCTGGAGCATCAGCAAATGGAGAGTCTATGGTGACGGGAGGTGGTTCACATCTAAGCAACAGCCCTGGGAGGTTATTCTGTCCTCATGCAAAACAACTGAAGCAGAAATCGTCCAAAAACTGACAAATTCAATGGATGAGAGAGTTCAGAAGCTCCTTTAAAACAAGGGGTCCTATGTGCAAATGTAACATCACCTAGAATGAATATTTAACTTGAAAAATGTTTGATTTCAGTTTGTAATAACCTGTTAATGCTAATAATTTCACAAATGACCATTTTTTTGTTCTTAATAAAAATGGAAAACTCTGCTGTGCATCATAATTTAGAACATGCATTTTGAGTGTTCATTTGTTTTAAAAAATATACTGTTATCATAGGCTGTTTGTTCAAAAACATTTCAATTATACTTGAATAGTTGATGACTGGAAAATTACAATGACTGGAATTCATATAGGTAATTTCGGAAAATATGAGAAAGTATTATCTGCATAATAATTTGGAACACAGTGTATAGGTGGGTAGCTCCAGCACATGTCCCCATTATATAGCTAGGTAGCCCCAGCACATCTCCCCAGTATAAAGATAGTTAGCCGCAGCACACTGCCCCAGTATATAGGTAGCCCCAGCACACGTTCCCAGTATATAGATAGGTAGCCCCAACACACGTTCCTAGTATACAAATAGGCAGCCCCACCCCCAGCATACATCCACAATATATAGATAGGTATCCCAAACACACATCCCACAGTATATAGACAGGTAGCTCCATCACATGTCCCCAGTATGTAGGTAGGTAGCCAAAACACACGTCCCCTGTATATAGCTAGGTAGCCCAAACGCATGTTCATAGTATATAGATAGGTAGTTACAACACACATCCCCAGTATATAGGTAGCCCCAGCACACATTCCTCATATCTAGATAGGTATCCCCATCACGTCTTCAGTAAATAGATAGGTAGCACAAGTACCCAGTATACAGGTAGGTAGCCCCATCACATGTCCCCAATAGATAGGTAGATAGCCCCAGTACTGGGTACCCAGTACCCAGTATATAGGTAGTTTCAACACACTGTCCTCAGTAAATAGATAGTCAGATTGAGCACACTGCCCCAGTATACAGATAGGTAGCACCAGCACATGACCCTCCAGTATAATGGTAGACCCAGCACACCCCCCCACCAGTATGCATGTAGCTTCAGCACATTCCCCCCAGCATATAGATAGCCATAAAATATGTCCCCAATAAATAGATAGGTATCCCCAGCAAACGTACCCAGTATACAGATAGGTAGCCACAGCAAATGCCCCCAAGTATAATGGTAGCCCGACACACTCAGCTCCCCTCCCCCAGTTTTCAGGTAGGGTAGCAAACTAACCTCCTCCCCTTCCCCCCGTACAGGTAGCCCTGCGCGCTGGCATTTATACTCTGGGACTTTTTTATTTTAGAAAACATAATACCAGTTTTTATGGTATTGTGTCCTCCACAAAAATGCATTTAAAAGGATTGTGATCTGTTTATATACAGTCCTTGTGACTTTCATAAAATAAACACAAAACCTTTTTCTGAGTTATGTTATACACAGCAATTTCCTTAAGTAATTATATTGCAAACAGTGACTGACCCCTACCTTATGTGTCTGAACTGAGCTTAAGAGCGTGATCATTCCAACCAGAGTGTACACATCACCTTTTAATTCAATACAGCAATTCTCTATTGGACAGTTGCCTTGACTGTCCGTATATAAGGCATTGTTAGGTTCCTCATACAAACAACCCCAAAGCAGAGAAAGACTCATAAATCCAACACAATTCAGGAACATCAGGAATTAAAGATAATGCCCAGTCTTTAGGCTCTCCAAGCAAACGAGAGATTATAATGCCTACTATTTGGACTGGGATCTTATAAAAGTTTACAACTGTCCCTAAAAGCAAAGAAAAGTTTTCTGTCTCCACTCAAAATTTCAGGTAAATTCACTCTACAATCTAACGCTGACTGACCTAAAGTGTGAGGGAGACACTGTAACTACACACATTCATTCAGGTTCTTAACCATCTGCACCGGACTCAGCACCTGGCTGACCAAAGCATCTAGGGCCTCTATACCAGAGAAGAGTATTATGGGCTGGTTATTCTATCGAAACAAGGAAGAGGCCTTGAGCTTACCCAGAACCCCTGTCCATGCATACTTGCCAGGCCCCCAGGGACGACGGTCCCTACTTTGGATAGGTGCACAGAACAGATGACAAAAAATAGATTGACACACAGATTCTAGTGTATCATAGTATCATAGTATTTAAGGCTGGAAAAAGACACAAGTCCATCAAGTCCAACCTTTAAGACTTAAACAAATGTTATTTCCTCATAACCCGTGATATTTTTTCTCTCCAGAAAGGCATCCAGGCCTCTCTTGAACATGTACATAGAGTCCGCCATAACAACCTCCTGCAGCAGAGAGTTCCATAGTCTCACTGCTCTTACTGCCATCCACGTCTATGGCAATGGTAGAACTGCCTCTCCTCTAGGTGTAGAGGATGCCCCCTGGTCACAGGCCTAGGTATAAAAAGATCTTTGGAGAGATCCTTGTACTGCCCGTTCAGGTATTTGTACATTGTAATGAGGTCTCCCCTCAGTCTTTTTTTTAAACTGAATAATCCCAAATTTTATAATCTGTCATTGTATTCCAGTCCCCCCATTCCCCTAATAATCTTGGTTGCTCTCCTCTGCACCCGTTTAAAGGGGTTGTCCGAGTTCTTTAAAAAAAGCTAAAAGCGGCCGGGACAGGGCTGCTTAAAAAAAATAAAGATGTACTTACCTCCCAGTGCCCTCCCGTATCCAGCACTGCTGTCGCTCCAGTCCGGGCGCCATGTAAACAAACATGGCCGCCGGAGCAGAGCTGGACTCAGTTCCGGCCGGACCCAACAACCTTCCGGCCCCCATACACAATGCTGTGTATAGGGACGGATAGGCGTGCCCGGCCACGGCCGGCCGGAAGCTGAATCCAGCGCTGCTCCGGCGGCCATGTTTGTTTACATGGCGCCCGGACCGGAGCGACAGCAGCGCTGGATACGGGAGGGCACCGGGAGGTAAGTACATCTTTATTTTTTTTAAGCAGCCCTGTCCCGGCCACTTTTAGCTTTTTTTAAAGAACTCGGACAACCCCTTTAAGTTTGACTATGTCCTTTTTACTTACCGGTGCCCAAAACTGTACACAATATTCCATGTGTGGTCTGACCAGTGGTTTGTATGAGGGCAAAACTATGTCCTTATCATGACAATCATGAAATTCCTCTCTTGAGACATCCCATGATTTTATTTGCTTTAGCAGCAGCTGCCTCCGTAGTCAGGCAATGCGGGTCAAAACCAGATTGGCGGCAAGGTAAAGAATCAAAGACAAAGAATAGTCAAATAAAGCTGGGGTCAGAGTACACAGCAATAAGCACAATAGAGAAAGTAGTGCTACAAGTAGCAAGAAACCAGTATAACAAGCACTGACAGGTGTCAGGTTGGGCATATATCGAGTTCCAGGATGCTGCCCTGGCCACTGATAGGTGCAGCCATCCATTACTCAAAAAATACCCAAGATCTAGCAAGCCCTCTGCAGAGGAGAGGCGTGTGAACCAGTCTTGAAAAGTACGACCGTTAGGCCCCTTTCACACGAACGTGTGGCCATATATGGTGGCCATATGCTAGCTGTTTGAAGAGTGAGCACACTCTCCCCTTCTCCAGCCAGCCGTATGACACGCTCAGTTTCTGGCTCGGGCATAGCATTTGTATGTGTGTAAGGGGCCTTACATGCATACTCTAGGCCTTTTTTATTTTAGAAAACGTAATAGAGTGTTTTCTACAGTATTGTGTCCTCCATAAGAATGCATCAAAAAGGATTCTGATCTGTTTGCTTTTATTAACATGAAAGAACCAAAGCTTAATGACCAGGCCTCAAAAGGCTTTATTTAATAGTGAATTTTCATACATATTGATTTAAGGACCATAATTTATAACAATTTTTTGGCGAATTCTACCCTCAAAATCAGCTATGATAAACCAGGGGCACCTACTTATAGATCCAGACATAATGTGGTAATCTTCTTATATTTATTATCAAATGCCTCCTTGGATAATTCGCAACTCTCTACAGGCACCACCTCCCACTAGTCCGAAACTTTCTCCACATCTGCCTCCCACTTTTACTTTATAGAGACAGGACGATCCTTTAAAGGAGAAGTATCACAAAGATCAAGGATTATAAATCACCTATACCTCAGTGATAGTCATTGTAAAATTCCAGAGTGTGGGCGGGGACTCTCTAAGCAGACACTTCATGATTCCTCTGTGCTATGAGATGCTGTTTGCTGACAATGTGCTTAGAATATCTGGCTACAGGATTATCTACACTTTTATTTAGCTTATAAACATTCTGCTAATATCTGACATATAAAGATGAGACAGATCAGAGATGCTGAGATCTATGAGATGGATACAAAAGCAATGACACTCTCAGCTCTGCTAACTCACTTACTCAATAAAACACAGAGTCAGCTCTACTATAAAGAGCTTATTTGTCTGTAGTTTGTAGAGTAAGTCTCTGCACATTGCTGCTTGCAGTGTGAAGACAAGAGAAGCTATTCATGAGAAGAATCCGACCATAGTCAGAAGATTTACGGTCGTATCCAGGGGCAACCAAAATTGTATACACCAGGACTGTTAGAGACAGGTTAAAATTATATCTGTGAAATGCTGTATTTTTGTTAATAACACTGAATTACAGAATGTGTTATTCTGTTATCCTGTGTAAGAATCTTGTCTCCGTGGGAATACCCCTTTAATGGAGCCTGAAGGCCCTCAAGCTCCTTTGCATAGTTATTAAAACCTTTAAAAAAAAAAAAACAAGGAGAAGCTTAAAGAAAAGAAGATCCTGCCAGAGGGGGTGTAAGTGTGCTTGGTTTACATCCTTGACCCTAGTGGTAGATGTCCTTTAAGTACGTATACAAAAGATGACCATAGATAGCAGAAATAATTCCTCTATTGGCTCCCTCAAACACTGCTAATTGTTCTGATACAATGGATCACCATTGTGATGGGGTTGACTCTCCTTGATTTCTTATATGTCCTGGGGACATTTTAAAGTTTTCTTTTTTTTTCCTTACAAGTTTCCTTATAAGTTTTTTTAGTGAAAACGACCCCTAGTCAAGGCAAATGTAAGGGGCGGAGCTGTAGTGGGTCTTATTAGACCAGGCAGCTCTGCTTAACTCTTTTAGAGTAAGCCAGCATCCACATTCTGCCCTTATTAAAAAAAATGAAAATATTAAAAATTAAAAAATTAAGTACTCACCTTCTGGCACTTCGCACGGCACTTCTCCCAATTTATTCAGTACCCCAGGCAGACCCACTGAGTTTATTATTTTTATGTGCTGGGGGCCAGTGTGCTTGCTACCTATATCCTGGGGGTGGAGGGGGATCTAGTGTACTGGCTACCTATATACTGGAGGGTGCAGTGTGCTGGCTACCTATATACTGGGCAGGTGCAGTGTGCTGGCTACCTATATACTGGGAGGGGAGCAGTGTGCTGGCTACCTATACACTGGGAGGGGAGCAGTGTGCTGGCTACCTATGTACTGGGGGCATGCAGCATGTTGGCCAGCTATATACTTGGGGTGCAGTGTGCTGGCTACCTATATACTGGGGGTGCATTGTGCTGGATACTTATATACTGGGAAGGAAGCAGTGTGCTGGCTACCTTTATACTGGAGGGTGCAGTGTGCTGGATACCTATATACTAGGATGGAGGTTCCAGTGTGCTAGATCCCTTTATACTGGGGGCAATGTGTTGGATACCTATACAGGCGGTCCCCTACTTAAGGACACCCGACTTACAGACAACCCATAGTTACAGACGGACCCCTCTGCCCATTGTGACCTCTGGTGAAGCTCTCTGGATGCTTTACTATAGTCCCAGACTGCAATGATCAGCTGTAAGATGTATGTAACGAAGCTTTATTGATAATTCTTGGTCCAATTACACCAAAAATTTTGAAACTCCAATTGTCACTGGGGCAAAAGAAAAAAAATTGTCTAGAACTTCCATTATAAAATATACAGTTTCGACTTACATACAAATTCAACTTAAGAACAAACCTCCAGACCCTATCTTGTATGTAACCCGGGGACTGCCTGTATACTGGGGGGCAGTGTGCTGGATGCCCATATACTGGGGCCATGTGCTGGATACCTATATACTGGGGGCAGTGTACTAGATACCTTTATACCAGGGCAATGTGCTGGATACATATATACTGGGGGATATTGTGTTGGATACCTATATACTCGGGAGGCGATTTTTATGATCTTTTTAAGCTTCCGTTCTGAATTGTTTGGATTCTTTGAATTTAGTTTGTATTTATTTGACTCCATACTGGGGCTGTATTTATGTACTAAGCTTTCTTCTGGTGAAGTTAATATGTAAACCACTATTATAAAAATGTATAACATACACAATATTATACTTTGAAAGACACTGTACATTTTAATGATAGGGGTCCCTGTAAATGTTAGGATTAATTTGTGGGGAGGGGGAGCAATGTGTACGGTAACTTAGAGGGATAGGGCTGCATACACATAAATGGATGTCTAATATTTTTAATTTGGTGGAATGGCCTTTTATGCTAAAATCGGGGTTCATTTTTTATATTTTAAAGACCTTGGTGGGAGACTGTTTTTTTGAGATTCGCCCTGTACAACAAAGTACCTTGAAACGGACCTGTTGCTAGATGTATAGAGCTGGCAGCAGCGCCGGCTCCTGCATTCAGTGTATAGCTCTGTTTCATCACTATGCGGTGAAGAAAGGAGAAGGCAGAAGCGGTAATAAGCTTTTGCCGTCTCCCTAGGGCAGTGATGGCGAACCTTTTAGAGACCGAGTGCCCAAACTACAACCAAAACTCACTTATTTACCCTGATGTGCCAACGTGCCATTTTAAGTAGTAACTTATTGATACCTGTTCTTCCACTTCTTTAATTCTATCGGCCACTTGAGGCCACCAGTACAGTTTAAAGAAGGAGGGCAAATTCAGACTCTCATTGTAGCTTCTCTCCAGGGTCTCTCTGTTTAGGAAGAACGGTGGGTCCAGCAGGAGGATCTCCACAGATATTGCAGTTCTATCAAAACCGTCTCACTTTTCAAGCAGTTCCAAACAGTCAATGAAGTGACACAGTAAAATAGCGCTGAGCGCAGCATCTCATAAGTTGCCTGAGACTGCAGGAAGATTTAATGGATTTGGTCCTGTTTGGGGAACTCTGTCCTGGGCTGGTGGCCCGAGTGCCCACAGAAAGGGCTCTGAGTGCCACCTCTGGCACCAGTGCCATAGGTTCGCCATCACTGCCCTAGGGTCTCTGGCTGACTCGTCCCACTTCTGTGGAGTCAGCAAAGGAGCAGGTGAAACTGCATCAATGTTGATAGACTTGGGACCTGCACCGCTCTCCGTCAAATAATAGTGGGCGGTCAGGATTTAATGTACTTTCTGTAATTTCTTATGGTTTACCAAATCACTGCTTAGTGTTATTCAGTTTATACCATTATTGTCTAGTTCCATGGGATAAAAATCTGCACATGGTCATATGATGGACACACAGATACACAGCTCATTACAACACTGGGTTCTGATTACTTTCTGTGCCTGTAACATCACATGACTATGGGCTAGTTTTTATTCACAGGAAGTGGTAAACAATGAAGCTTTCACTGAATGATAACAAATCTTGAGTAATGCAGAAAGAATATTGGAAACATATGTTACTTTAAACTATAACTTTTATTCAGTGAAATGTGATAAACCATTTAAGAAATGCTAAATCTCAATCCAAATGCCACTGTCTTCACACTGTAATCCATAGTGTACAATGTTTCTCTGTCCGGCAGCAAAACTAAACCTATTTTGGGATCATTTGTGTGACTGTCCTTGTGTGAGCTTCATTGTTACACAAGTTTAACAGAAGTCTATTATAAGTGCATCTCTGCACCTGTTTATGGCTGAGTGGCTCAGTGTGATGTAATTTCACATGACCAGTGAGGTGACAGCTTTATTGATTCCTATACTGCTGTTAGTACAGGTCTTCAGACCCGTGGTGAACATAAGAATGAAATACATCTTGGTCAATAGACTCAAAGTCAAACCAGTGCATTCTCCATTATAAAGGTGCAAAATGTGTTTCTAAATTTAATACTAACCCAGTTGTGAATTATAATATGAATTATAATATGGGCCTTCTAGGGGGCCCATGGCCACAAAAATCGCCCACCAAAGTTTATACTCAGAAGGATCTTCACCCATGAAATTCTCATATATCTGTTCCTGCTATCAATACACATGTACAGAAGAGCAATTTCAGGACCTTTGAAGGTCCTCCAAAGTTCCTAAAACTGCAGATTGCAAGTGCGTCCACACATTCAGTTTTTCAGATGCAGTTTTTGGAGCCAAAAGCAGGTGCGGATAATAAAAGGTTGAGACAAATAATTGAAAGAAGCTATTACTCCTACTGCTTTTACTCCATTCCTGGATGGGAATCAAAAACTGCCTCTGAAAAACGAAATGGGGCAGATTTACTTACCCGGTCCGTTCGCGATCCAGCGGCGCGTTCTCTGCGCTGGATTCGGGTCCGGCCGGGATTCATCGAGGTAGTTCCTCCGCCGTCCACCAGATGGCGCTTCTGCGCTGAAAAGCATCTGAACGCGCTGGAGTTCACCGGCTCGGGCTGAGTGAAGGTAAGCGCGTCCCAAGCGACACATTTCTTTTTTTAAATGCGGCGGTTTTTGCGAATGCGACGGGGTTTTCGCTCGGCCACGCCCCCCGATTTCCGTCGCGTGCATGCCGGCGCCGATGCGCCACAATCCGATCGCGTGCGCCAAAATCCCGGGGCAATACAGGGAAAATCGGCGCAATCGGGCCCTTAGTAAATGACCCCCAATGTGTGGCAGCACCCTCAAAGCAGACAGAAGAGACACATTGGGGGTCATTTACTAAGGGCCTGATTTGCGTTTTCCCGACGTGTTACCCAAATATTTCCGATTTGCACCGATTTCCCCTGAATTGCCCCGGGATTTTGGCGCACGCGATCAGATTGTGGCGCATCGGTGCCGGCATGCACGCGACGGAAATCGGGGGGGGGGGGGGCGTGGCCGAACAAAAACCCGACGGATTCGTAAAAACCGCCGCATTTAAAAAAAAAATGTGTTGCGAAAATTGCACTTACCTTCACTCAGCCCGGCTCGGTGTATTCCAGTGCGTTCCGATGCTCTTCAGCGCAGCAGCGCCACCTGGTGGACGTCGGAGGAACTACCTTAATAAATCCCGGCCGGACCCGGCGCCGCTGGATCGCGAATGGACCGGGTAAGTAAATCTGCCCCATTCTCTATTCCCCAGGAAGCTAATTCTAGTACCAAATGTAGGAAGTGATTCCAGACTTGTAGCGACTTTTATATTCATACAGCCCAGGGCCCCTGTACTGGCCTTAAATATTTTTTAAAATTTTGATTACATTTGAATCTGGTTGGTCTCATATTATAGTTCCATTTTTGCCCATACCGAAAGTGTAGGAGAGTTAGTAAGACAATTGGGCGGTACGGTGGCTGAGTGCCTTGCAGTGCTGGGGTCCTGGGTTCGATTCCCACCAGGTCAACATCTGCAAAGAGTTTGTATGTTCTCTCCGTGTTTGCATGGATTTTCTCAGGGTACTCCGGTTTCCTCCCACACTTAGATTGTTTAGATTGTGAGCCCCATGGGGACAGGGACCAATTTGACATGCTTTGTGCAGCGCTGCGTAATCTGTGTGCGCTATATAAATAAAGAATTATTATTTAGCTAGTGTGGCAAGGGAGCAAGAGCTAGTACTGTTAAAACAAGAACATATATTTGGAAAAAATGAAAAACATGGCGCCACCAAAAAACACATGTTGCATGCTGCATCGATGCTTGAGAGCCAAAATGTGTCAGATTTCATGCTTGTTTTAACGGTGTTCCTATTTCTACATGGATTAAACAGTACTGGTCTCCACACAGTCTTCCTTGCACCGGCTCTCAAGTGGCACAAAAAGGAGGTGAGCTTAATGACAGGTTTTAAAAATACAGCTCATCAGAATAAGGTACAACTGTGTTTTTTTGCCAATTCCATCACATTTTGTTCCATCTTTCCAGTATTTTTGTTCCATCTTTCCAGTACATTGCACAGAGTATACCATTTGTCTTGCAGATCAAAATTTGTTATATAGCTTTGTAAACAGAAAAATCCCCAATAAGTCAAGCGGTTAAACTTGATCATGTGATGATTTTCTGGACATGTGTGGGCCTAAGTGAAAATTAATTCATTAAACAAAATAGAGACCTAGGTTATCCATGATTACAGGTCCGAAAAACAAACTTAAAAAATTATTTGGGTGAAAGGGGTCATACCCTGTAAATTGTTTTAGTTACTCTTAAGTATAAACCAGCTTATACTGGTTGTATCTTTATATTTTTTCATTTTGTATTATCTAAAGTGTTTTTTAAACCCTCTCTGGGGCCAGAGACCAAAAGAGAATTATTTGACCTCTGTGTTATTTATGGGCTTCTGGACGGCATCTGTACAGGTGTCAGACCCTGAGAGAGTACTATAATGATACACTCTTGCATAGAATCTCATATGTCATTGAATTAGTCATATATAGTATTACGTACACTGATAGATTTACAACCTTCATAGCAGAATTGTTGTGGAAGAGAGGAGACTTATTGCCTAGTATCAATGGTGATGGTGGTGTTAAAATTCTTATTTAAAGGGAATCGGTTGTTCCACAAAAATCCTGCAGGCATCTAAAAGCGTTTTTTTTCCACGGCAGGGAGAGCTCAACATTTTAATTTTCTACACTCTGTGTGTGGGATTTTATTAAATCCCATATAGTACAATGCCACTGTATGTATGTTCTATGCAGGCCATCTGCAATTAAGGCCCCTTTAACACTAACATTCAGAGTTTGATCAGAGGTCTATCAGTTTTCAGTAAGAGTTTGTTAATACATCTACCACCAGGATCAAGGACTGTAAACCAAGCACACTGAGATGTTGGTGTGTGCCCCACTCTGGCAGAAACTGCATCGCAATCAGCTTTGAGGAGGTTTTAGGTGCAGTTTTGTCAATTTAAGAGGTGAAAGACATGAACTGAACAGGTGAATGACATTTGTGGAACAGGTTTTCTCTTCAAAATCAAATTCACTCGTTCAGTTCATGTCTTTCACCTGTTCAATTGACAAAACTGCACCTAAAACCACCTCAAAGCTGATTGAGATGCAGTTTTAACTGCAATGTGTGAACGCACCCTGGGGGTAGATGTCCTTTAAGTGTGTCAGTTTTTATGGCATTGATAAATGAGGTCTATTTAGTTTTTTTTTCCTCTCCTTTTTGGGACTTTTTAGCATAATTTTTAGCAAATTTGCGACTTTTTCACTTGTTTCTCAAAGTTCGCCACCACAGAGTTTTACACTGCAGTACCTGATTTATCATAAAAGAAACAGATGTGGACATGTTTGTGCAATCATGGTAGAAAGTCACAATTTTGTGTGCAAATAACCTCCAGTACAAAGCAGGTGTAGGCAAGGGGTTGCTTAAACATTTGAGACTTTTGAGTGACTTTCAGACAAAAGTCTCAAAAAACCAACAGATTTACATCCCTCGTTTATGAACCACTAAGATAAATCAGGCAAGAACAAAACCGTCCAAAAGTGTCCCCTTATGTTTTCTAGGGAAAGAGATCAGTGAAAAACAAACTGCACTTTCATGTAACTCAGAGAGAAAGGTGTTTTTGATGCAATTGACTTGTAGGAGGCATTTTTCAGTTGCTTCCTTTTAGACTGTAAGCTCTTGTGAGCAAAGCTCTCTCTCCTATTGTTCCAAATGACTCTGTAATGTAATACAGGAGGCCCCCGGGTTACGTACAAGATAGGTTCTGTAGGTTTGTTCTTAAGTTATAAGAATACGTATATTTTATAATGTAGATCCAGACAAATTTTTTTGGTCTCTTTGATAATTGGATTTGCATTATCATACGATCTGGGATTAACAATAAAACTTAATTGCAGACACCTTTAATATAATTATTATAGCTGTTTATTGTCGCCTATGGCTAAAGTATAGTAAGTTACCAATTACCAGAGGTCCGTTTGTAACTAGGGATCGTCTGTAAGTCAGGTGTTCTTAACCCCTAGGCGCACCAGGACGTTATAGTACGTCCCCGGGGCTAGATGCTTAGCGCACGGGGACGTTCTATAACGTCCTGCTTCTGGCACCGGCTCACGAACGGAGCCGGTACCAGAAGCAGCGGCTGTCAGCTGTCTAGTACAGCTGACAGCCTGCGCTTACACCCGCGATCGGAGCCGGCTCCGATCGCGGGTGTTAACCCCTTACACGCCGCGGTCAAACATGACCGCGGCGTGTAAGGGTGTTTGCGCTGTGGATCGGATCCCCCGTGCCGCTTACCGGGGGATCCGATCCACTTCTGGGCAGCTCCGAGGACTGGCATGTGCCCCGGAGCTGCCCGGTCTCCATGGCAGCCAGACCCCTTCTGGGTCTGACTGTAAACTGTCTGAGCATGCGCAAGCTTGCTCAGACAGTTTACACTGCTCTACAATAAAATAGTATTGTAGAGCAGTGTATTGAACTTAAACCAGTGATCAGAGCATCACTGGTTCAAGTTCAAGTATGTATAAGTAAAAATATGCAAAAACACTTAACACTACACATTATAATAAATAAAAAATAAATACATAAAAATATAAGCCCCTAAAATGTCACTTTCCCATAAAAACACTTAATAAAGTATAAAAAACACAAAAACACAAAAAACCCCGCATATTTGGTATTGCCGCGTCCGTAACAATCTGTATAATAAAACAGAATCGTTACTGGACCCGCACGGTACACCCCGTAGAAAAAAAACGCAAAAACGTTCCGAAAAAAGATAATTTTTAATTAATACCCTATAAAAAAATGCTCTAAAAAGTAATTTAAAAATGTTATGCACTCCAAAATAAGCCCACTAAAAAGAACAACTCTTCTCACAAAAAATAAGCCCCTAACCAGATTTGTCAGCCGAAAAATAAAAAAGTTATGCATATGAAAAGATGGTGATGCTAAAATGAACAAGATTTTCTCCAAATTGGTTTTTATTCAGTACAATTGAATAAAATACACAAAACCCCCACATATTTGGTATCCCTGCGTCCGTAACAATCTTTATAATAAAACAGAATCGTTATTAGATCCGCAAAGTGAACCCCGTAAAAAACAAAACAAAAAAAAGCTCCAGAAAAAAGATCATTTTCAATTAATACCCTATAAAAATGCTCTAAAAAGGGATTTAAAAAATGTTATGCACTCTAAAATAAGCCCACTAAAAAGAACAATCCTTCTCGCAAAAAATAAGCCCTTAAACAGATTTGTGAGGCAAAAAATAAAAAAGTTATGCATATGAAAGACGGTGATGCTAAAATTAACAACATTTTTGCCAAATTACTTTTTATGCAGTAAAAATGGGAAAAAAATAAAAAATCTATATAAATGAGGTCTTTTTGTAATCGTGGCGACCCATAGAATAAAAATAATATACTATTTTTATGGTATGGTAAACAGCCAAAAAAAAAAAACCCATAAAAATCTTCCTGAAAAGTGATGATTTTCATTTCCTCCACCAACAAAGAGTTAATAAAATCTCACCAATTAGCCTATAAATTCCCCCAAATTACGTACCAGAAAAGTGCATCTCATGTGGCAAAAGAAATAAGCCCCTATAGGTCCACAATAAAAAAAAAGAAAAAAATTATAGCCTGTACAATGTGACATAGCAAATCTGATCTGGATGGCGCCTCCTTCCCTTCTATGCCCGGCCGTGCGCCCATACAGCAGGTTACCACCACATATGGGGTATCCGTGTACTCGGGAGAGATTGGGTAACAAACTTTGTGGAGCCTTTATTCATTTAATCCATTGTAAATGTTTAATTTTCCACCCAAAATGGGTGTATTGTGAAAAAATATTACAATTTGGAGACTGCACCTCCATTTTGTTTTAACCCCTATAAAACACGTAAAGCGTTAACAAACTTCTTAAAAGTGGTTTTTCATACGTTGAGGTGTGTAGTTTCCACAATGGGGTAATTTACGAGTCTCACTATTATTTAGGCCTCTCAGTCTCAATTAGAAGTTGAGCAGGTCCATCTAAATACAGGTTTTGGTGATTTTACAAAAAATGTGAAAAATGATACCTAAATTCTGAGCCTCAGAACATTCTAGTAAAATATGTGGAATCTTAAAAAACCATGCCAGCATAAAGCAGACACTTGGGAAATGTAAGTTATGAATTTATTTGGGAGCTATGACTATATGCATCAAAAGTAGAGAATTTAGAACGTTGAAAATAAAGAATTTTTCCAAATTTTTGCCAAATTTTGTTTTTTTTCATAACTAAACACAAAAGATTTCATCCAAATTTTTAAACTAATTTGAAGTACAATGTGTCACGAGAAAACAATCTCAAAATCCCCTGGATATCTCATAGCGTTCCAAAACTATAACCACTTATAGTGACACAGGTCAGATTTGAAGAATGGGGCCGCGTCCTTAAGGCCAAAAGAGGCTGCGTCCCGTAGGGGTTAAGTAGGCAACTGCCTGTATTACTTGACAAAACCCACTTTTCCCGACGTGTTACGCGAATATTTCCGATTTGCGCCGATTTCCCCTGAATTGCCCCAGGATTTTGGCGCACGCAATTGGATTGTGGCTAGAGATGAGCGAGTATACTCGTCCGAGCTTGATGCTCGTTCGAGTATTAAGGTACTCGAAACGGCTCGTTGCTCGGACAAGTATTTCCCCTGCTCGAGATCGAGCATTTAATTAAAAAAACACAGTGAAGAACAATGAAGAATAGAATAAAAACAGTGAACACAGGATCATTTAAGTGAAAAACACAGTGAAGAATAGATTACAGATGTTCGGCACATCTGCTTAGTTGTCGGAAGATACGCGCGGAACGGTGCGAACAAAATAGTATGTGAAGAACAATATATATGTGTGAAGAACACATTGAAGAACACGGTGAGCAGGACAGAGACACCGGGGAGCAGCACAGAGACACCGGGGAAGCGGCAGCACGGAGACATCGGGGCAGCGGCAGCACGGAGACATGGGGCAGCGGCAGCACGGAGACATGGGGCAGCACGGAGAGATCGGGCAGCAGGGAGACATCGGGCAGCAGGGAGACATCGGGCAGCAGGGAGACATCGGGCAGCACGGAGACATTGGGCAGCTGGGAGACATCGGGCAGCAGGGAGACATCGGGCAGCACGGAGACATTGGGCAGCAGGGAGACATCGGACAGCAGGCAGCACGGAGAGATCGGGCAGCACGGAACAGTGAAGAATAGATTGCAGATGTTAGTATACATCTGCTAACTTATCAGAAGACATTCTTTTTCAATTAATTAACACATTTTATTCCCGAACCATGGTCCCTTTGAAAAATGCTCGAGTCTCCCATTGACTTCAATGGGGCTCGTTATTCGAGACGAGCACTCGAGCATCTGGAAAAGTTCGTCTCGAATAACGAGCACTCAAGCATTTTAGTGCTCGCTCATCTCTAATTGTGGCGCATCGGCGCTGGCATGCACGCAACGGAAATGGGGGGGGAGCGTGCCCGATCGAAAACCCGACGGATTCGGAAAAACCGCCGCATTAAAAAAAAAAATCTATTGCAGAGTTTGCACTTACCTTCACTCAGCCCGGCTCGGTGAACTCCAGCGCGTTCCGATGCTTTTCAGCGCAGCAGCGCCACCTGGTGGACGGCGGAGGAACTACCTTAACGAATCCCGGCCGGACCCGAATCCAGCGCAGAGAACGCGCCGCTGGATCGCGAATGGACCAGGTAAGTAAATCTGCCCCAATGGGTCAGTGTTCAATGAAAGTCCTACTTGTCAAAAACACATCAAGGACACGCATGTGTGCCCCCTAAATTGCTGTGTGTCCACAGTCTAACGCTGGTCTGTAAAGAGTGACATACAAGCTCTAAACTGCTGATGGATAGGATACCAGTTGTTGTCTACCAATCTCCTAGTGATCACCTATCTTACGATACGATACAACTTTATTGATCCCCTGGGGGGAAATTCTTTTGTACATAGTGTTCTAGAAATTGTTGCACAGCTAGAGATGGGTTTAATGTTACAGATACATAAATATACTACAAGAGGCACATTCTTACATGTTACTAGTTACTTGGTTGCATTGTAGGTTGGTCTCCCACTTTGAATCCATTTTGTACCTAAATCAAAAAGCACTGGGGCGGGCCTTGGCTGCATGTAGACACCGGGTGCTGATTGCTGATCACATGCATTTGCATACAAATGCATATGGGATTGGCCACGGCCTGGCCCAGTGCACTTTCATTTTGTTACAAAACGGAATCTAAACGCTAACGTCGGACAGCACCCTTAAAGGAAATCAACCACCCGAAAAAAAAAAAAATTAGAAATACAAACTTGCGCTCTTATTCATCTTGATCCCGGTGCTTTCCATCGCTAGTCTTGACAAGCCAGGATCACCTAGAAAAGAAAGTTATAATTACCAGCACGGCACAATGTCTGGCTCTCCAGGCTGCTTATTATGCCCACTCCCACACCCCCCTCTTCCATGCTTTCAGCGGAGCATGCATAATTAGAAGCCCGGAGAGCCGGACATCTTGTCTCCATGCTGCTAATTATAGCTTTCTTTTCTAGGTGATCCTATCCTGGTGTGTCGCTTTGCGTTTTGTCCATTGCGTTTTCTAAGGTCTGTATTTGTGAATTTGAAAATGGTTGCGTTTGTGATCTGCACTTCTAATCGCCGCATGTGATTGCACCCCCAGTAAATATTACAAGCAACACTGTCAGGTGCATTTCGATTCCTCAGCAAGTATCACAAGCAACATAGTCTAAGGACCTTTAATTCCTCTTTAAAATTCTCAAGCCATAAAATGTATTGTACCTCGATTCCTCAGTAAATTTGACTCACAATGCAGTTAAATAGTGTACTTCCCTTCCTATCTCATGGGAGATCCAAAACTGAGCAGTGCAGACAATATTGCACAAAGCGCATTTATATATACACACACCTACTGAAACTTAAGCTCCTAATCCCTCAGAAAATCTCATGGACAGTTTTGTCTCAGGGCCCATTTGAGGTCTGAGGTCTGTATGCAATAAGTTGTTTTGCCGATGGCGTACTGAACCATAGATTCTATTGTTTTCACAGATGTGCAGACAGTGAGAGAAAAATTGCAGCATTCACTGTTTTTTTCTCACTTGTAGACCCCGGACCTCCATAGAAGTCATGGATGACATCCTTAAGTGGTCCTTAAGTAGGCTAGAAACCCATCCGTTTTTTTGCAGATGTGAAAAAGACGGATGACATATGGAAGTGAAAAAAAAAGGGATGTGGATACAATACAGACTGAACACTGATCTATTTTCAGTGGACGCACCCATCTGAATGAGCCCTTATGGTCCTAGATTCTTCACAAAATGTCGCAGGCAGTATAGTCAAGTGCACCTAAATTCCCCAGTAAATTTCACTGAGGATAAAATCCTATGTATCTCAATATGTATTTTCTGTAAATATTAACGACAATTTCGTTTATGGCACATAGAGGCGCATTTTTTATCTGCTTTTTTAATCGCTCAAATTTGTGTGCAGTTTTTGAACTCTAAAACTTTTCCTTCACGTCTAGTTTCTCAAAAAAATTTTAGGTGAATTTTTTGGTGCAAAATTAGACCAACAAAAAGCATATCTACCATCATCTAAATCCCTTCATGAATCCCTTCATGTCACTATCCTGGGTCTCTACACCAAGCTACTGAACAGGAAGAAACCTTCTCAGAGGGAGAAGAGGTGAGTATTATGTTGTTTTTATTTTTAGTTATAGAGTGGACTTTATATAGACTGGGGGCATTAATTCTATATCTGAGGCAGGCTAGGGGCATTCACTTTATGACTGTGGGCATTCATTTTCTTGCTGGGGCGGGCTGGGGACATTAATTCTATTTCTGGGGTGGGCTGGGGCTATTAAATCTATGTCTGGGGCGTGCTGGGGCATTATTCTGTGTCTGAGCCAGGCTGGGGGCATAAATCCTATGTCTGGGGCCATTAATTCTGTTTCCGTGGCGGGCTGGGGCCATTAATTCTGTTTCCGGGGCGGGCTGGGGCCATTAATTCTGTATCTGGGGCGGTCTGGGGACATTAATTCTGTATCTGGGGCGGGCTGGGGCCATTAATTCTATATCTGAGGCAGGCTAGGGGCATTCACTTTATGACTGTGGGCATTCATTTTCTTGCTGGGGCGGGCTGGGGACATTAATTCTATTTCTGGGGCGTGCTGGGGCATTATTCTGTGTCTGGGCCAGGCTGGGGGCATAAATTCTATGTCTGGGGCCATTAATTCTATTTCCGGGGCGGGCTGGGGCCATTAATTCTGTTTCCGGGGCGGGCTGGGGCCATTAATTCTGTTTCCGGGGCGGGCTGGGGCCATTAATTCTGTATCTGGGGCGGTCTGGGGCCATTAATTCTGTATCTGGGGCGGGCTGGGGCCATTAATTCTGTATCTGGGGCAGGCTGGGGCCATTAATTCTGTATCCGGGGCGGTCTGGGGCCATTAATTCTGTTTCCGGGGCGGGCTGGGGCCATTAATTCTGTATCTGGGGCGGGCTGGGGCCATTAATTCTGTATCTGGGGCAGGCTGGGGCCATTAATTCTGTGTCTGGGGTGGGCTGGGGCCATTAATTCTGTGTCTGGGGCAGGCTGGGGCCATTAATTTTGTGTCTGGGACGGGCTGGGGCCATTAATTCAGTGTCTGGGGCAGGCTGGGGCCATTAATTCAATGCTGGGGCAGACTGTGGGCATTCAATTTATGACTGGGACAGGCTGGGGGCATTCATTTTATGACTGGGGAAGGCTGGGGTCATTATTATTAAGCCTGGGTCATAGTAGGAGCTCTATCAATACTGGGGTGGGGGGATTAAAGGGGTTAAAGAAGAGAAAGAAGAAATAAATTATCCTTACCATTGCAGTATGTTACATTATGGGGCACTGTTTGTGTGGTACTAATATTTCAGGGGGCTCTATTACATTATTTGGGGCACAGTATTGGTGGTAGCAGAAGAATGGACAGTTAAGGGACAATGGGAAAGTGCAGAACAGGAGGAAGAGACAAGGTGATGGTGGAACTAATGGAGAAGATGAGGAACGAGTACAATCAGAGGATACGTCACCTGATGTCACTGGATGCAATAGGTGAGGATCTCATGTGTTTTCTGTAGCTGTATATGACAAATACTGATTTTTTTTTTCATGTTCGCTTCTGTGTATATATGTAGCATTATAGTAGTTATATTTCTGTACATAGGGGGCAGTATTATAGTAGTTATATTTCTGTACATAGGGGCAGTATTATAGTAGTTATATTCCTGTACATAGGGGGCAGTATTATAGTAGTTATACTCTTGTACATAAGGGGCAGTATTATAGTAGTTATATTCTTGTACATAACGGGCAGTATTATAGTAGTTATATTCTGTACATAGGGGCAGTATTATAGTAGTTATATTCTTGTACATAGGGGGCAGTATTATAGTAGTTATACTCTTGTACATAAGGGGCAGTATTATAGTAGTTATATTCTTGTACATAGAGGGCAGTATTATAGTAGTTATATTTCTGTACATAGGGGGCAGTATTATAGTAGTTATATTCTTGTACATAGGGGGCAGTATTATAGTAGTTATATTCTTGTACATAGGGGGCAGTATTATAGTAGTTATATTCTTGTACATAGGGGGCAGTATTATAGTAGTTATATTCCTGTACATAGGGGCCAGTATTATAGTAGTTATATTCTTGTACATAGGGGGCAGTATTATAGTAGTTGGCTTGTATATGGGAGAAGGTATTGTAGTAGTTATATTTTGTATATAGTTGACAGGATTGAATGTGTTATTCTAAATGTGTTATTGTAGCATTATCCCTGTACATAGTAGGCAGTATCAATCTACTCTTTCTCTGAATTGTACATGTATGGTACAGGGGAAAGGTATTTAAGGCTTACCGGGTCGTGTGTTTCCATCATTTACTGATGGACAGGTCACATTCTTTGCCCATTAGACTCACTTACTAGCAAAAGATGTTCTTGTTTTGCATTAAGGCCATCTACCAACAATTTGTCTGTTATAACTCCACCCACAGTATCTGACCACACCCATTTGTTTTGACTCCGCCCAAAAAATGGGGCCACTTTTACAGTTTTTCCAAGGGCTATTTTAAATTCCCACTCCACCCCTGGCCATTCTTCATAAGGGAATAGAGCAAAATATAATAAATAAAAATGCTGCTGCTTGACCCAGTCATCAGCGGTCATCTTATATACAAAGTCCAAGGTGAATGGGACTGCAGAGAAGCCTGAAGCTTGGTATATATCTGGTGGTTACTAGATAACAGATGGGAGTAGGACACAGAACAGGTTAGTAAAGAGAATTAAAACTTCATGCAGTTAACGAGTGTTATAGGCTGCCTAAAGGTTTTAACAGCATGTCTGAAACTTTGGAGGTTGGGTATTAGTCTGATAGTCCGAGGCAGAGCATTCCAAAGAATAGGTGAAGCTTTGGAAAAGTCTTGGAGACATGCGTGGGAGTTTCAAATTAAGGTTAAAGAGATTAATCTAAGATCAGTAGCAGATCGAAGAGCACAGGTTGGACAATAGACTGAGATGAGAGAGGAGAGGTAGGGAGGTGCAGCATTATGCAGAGCTTTGTGGATGAGGGTTATGATTTTAAACTATGTTCGAAAGAAGACAGACAGCCAGTGCAGTGACTGCCACAAACTGGAGGCATCTGTGTAGTGTTTGGGCAAGCCGGGACAATTCCTCAGTAAACCTCACAGGCAATACGATCTAATGTAGCCGATCAGTATAGGTAGAATTCCTAAAGGATATCCAAAGAATGCAACATCACGATAGATGCGGGGACTAGGCAGCACAGTACAGAGCGGGGGGCATGCATACATTATCAGATGGCAGAGCGGTGCCGCAGTGACATAGCCAGAACGAATGTGCATAGGCATATTTTTATAAATGTACACTAATCCAATCAGTCTGATTGTGGAGCAGCATAGCGAGTATAATGGATCAAGTCCAGTAGTGGGTGCAGGCCTCCAACAAACCCGATCCACCGGTTTGTAAGATCAGATATCCAAAAAAATGCAATGAGGCAGCACTTCGTATAAAGGTGATCTTTATTCACCCATGGCAAAATAAGGTGCAACGTTTCAGCTCATCCATAGAGCCATTATCAAGCATACCTCTATGGATGAGCTGAAACGTTGCACCTTATTTTGGCATGGGTGAAGAAAGATCACCTTTATACCTACTGGAGTGCTGCCTCGTTGCATTTTTTTGGATATACACTAATCCAGATGTTCCTAAATGATAGTAAAGAGGTTTCCATCCCTAGGAGCTGGTAAGTTTGGACATCTAGGATCAGTAATATATATATATATATATATATATATATATATATATATATATATATCTGACTGTCTAGTTCCTCAGTAGATTGCACGGCCGTGTAGTCCTGTGCACCTCAGTTCCTCTGTAATTATCACCGTCAATACAATCCAATGTACCTCAATATCTGAGCCCAATGGTCCATAGTGTCCTGTCCTTCCTATCACACGGGTCAGTATTTACGTATTGCTCCCCTGACACAGGGCAGAATAACCTAGGATTATGTCATAATGGAAGCACTTTTATTTTCATAGATATTTGTGGACGTGTATTTTTAGTTCTTGGCATGTGAATGAGGCAGGAGTCCATCCTATGAGATTTGTATATATGCAAATACGCAAAGAAAACGCGTTCCCTTCACATCGCCCTGTAAAGAATTGGCGCCTGGGGCGGTGCTGTGAAGGTAAGCCCCCTGTCCTCTCTTCACCACTATGCAGCCCCCCATAGCGCGGGCCGTTTCCTCTGTTTTATCATCCTCCCCCACACGTGCGCCCCTCCCCCTCCTCCTGACTCGCGGCTGTGCCCTCCCCCGGTTCAGTCTCCTCGCTGGGTGACAACGTGCAGGGTGTACACAACGATGTGCTGCTGACACTATGACGCCGTGTCCAGCGGGCAGCTTGCACAGGGTAGCACTACAGCCACTTGTTGCTGGGCACAGCCTGGATGTGCGCCTGGGAACTAGTGTCCAGCTGTATAGGCGAAGAGAAGACTGCTGAGGACTGCACTCCCGCATGTGAGTACTGCTGTCCGCCTCTGTACTCACTTCTGCTTTGTTTGGTTTCCTGTGTACATGTGTGAGGGATGCCTCCTGCATGCTGGCATGGGGCTGTATATAGAAGGCAGTGTGGCCAGGGGCTTGTGGTGTATACAGGAACCTCTGCAGCATCCTGGTACTGCACCCATTTGTGATTATTGTGAAAACTTGCATGGGAATGAAAGAATGGGGTGCAGCCACTAAGGTAGTGGTCAAACCCTTATTGGTTTCTACAAACAAAAATGATTAGGGAGACAAAGGCATCCTCCATGTTAAAAGGTTATATAGATCTAGACCATAAGTGTTTCATCCATACTGGGATATTCCTATGTTAGAAAAAGGGCTGAACCCATATATTCTGCTTATTGACAGCAGTTTCAGGAAATTGGGGTGCTCCTTTAAGACGGAAGATGCCTCTGTTCCCGAAATATGTCAAAAACATGTATTTCACTATGAATGTGTGTAATTGATGTGCTGTGTATAGGGTATAGTAAGATGTGATACCCAGAATGGATGGAAATCCATGAGGATGCCTAGATCTCAAGTCCACAATATAGATGACTCTTTTCAGATAAAAAGCCTTTGCATATTCAGCGTGTAAAATATTTTGTCATCAACAACAGGGAATAAACAAAAAAAAGCAAAAAAAAGTAATGTTTTTTTCATGTTAGGCTTGTCTCCCTAACCCAGTGCTCTTTGCCCTATAGACAGAGCAGGCAGACTCCGGTGACACATGACACTGCTCTGCTAGGCACTTCTCAAGATTGTTTCAGTATCTGATAAGCGGCAAACAAATCTGTGTGTGAAGGCTTGGCTATGTTAACACTGCTCAGTATTTTGATAGCTGTGTTTTTATGGCAAAACCAGGAATGTGATGTAGTACTCTGGAAGGTCAGTGTATGCTTCCTGTGACCCCACTGGTTCTGGGAATGAAGGGGACAGTGCTCACATAGTGCGGCAGTACATGGACCATCCTCGCTGCCGGGCAGTCACTGTTGGATCAGGGATAGAGATATAGTCGCGTTGACAAGCGAAAGTGTTGCCTTTCCTTTTCAGTCATGCGGTTTTATATCCTTCCTGCAAACAATAGTATTGTGTGACAAATAATAAACAGAGGGCTTCTTATCTGTCTCTGCATCTCCCTATGTTGATCTATTAATATATAGGACACCCATTGCATAACTATATCTAAAATGTAGGTGCTTTTCGTGTGAGAGTCCCCTCTAATGCCAGAATATATGTTGCTATGTTTACTGTATCAGTATCTACACTTTTATACATTGTACTTGTTGTTTTACTACCTTCATAAATGATGGTAAACAAAATCGGAAGATGCTGTAAGAAAAAAAGCAAACTACTAGATGCACAAGGAGGACCGACAAGCCGTATGAGCATGAAACCACAAGATGACTAAAAGCCACAAATGTAAGGGGGGTGAGGTATTGAGTGGATGTTGGGAACTTGTAGGGCAAGTCAATTGATATTATTTAGTAGGTAAAAGCGGCTAATACAGTGGATGTTTTAGAGGTAGGGCATATAGAATCCCTAAATGTAACACTTACTGCGCTTTATTAAACAGCTCAATGCGGTTAAGGCAAGCACCAGATATTATAGCGGCGTGTGCTGCATTTTGGTGCAAAATGCCGTTGTAAAGTAAAACCTACAGGAGGCTGCAGTAAGGAATATAAAAGTATCTGATGTGGCAAGATGTGCCAAATTTATCAAACAATGTGAACTATTGTGACAAACTTGTTACTGTTTTTTCCTGTCTGGCCTAGTTTTATTCTTTTTTAAATGTTTGCCACTAGGGGGCGCACATGAGCTTACTATAAATGGTTGTCTCTGTTCTAAACAATTCCAATTTATAAACTGTTACAAACAATTCCTCAGACGCAGGCGCAGACAAGATGCAGATGTCCAAAGTAAGACAACCAAAATCGGCCTACAGTTCAAATCTGTCATGCAGTCCGCTTTGCCATGGCACACAAGGCTTGGCAGAGGAGGGAAAGTGAAGGATTTATCGGATTATTTGATGTATTAGTCATTTTCTGTGATTCTTCAGTAGTAAGCGTAGACAAACAAAAAGACAGATGTGTCACTATAGGCAGTTACATTTATGTTGTATAATAAAATTATCTTGCAAGGATACAACAAGACTAGTACAAGTTTAAAAACAAACATAATATGACCATGTAGAGTAGTGCAAATGACAGTCTATATAAGTCAGCCTCTTATTTATGGCTCCACTAACAAATATCCCAAATTTATACAATATGCAAAACCAATGTGAAAACACTACATATATACCTATGGACGCATCCAGATAAAGGTGGGAGCTGCACAACAAATGAGTCTCCGTGTGTATCGCTGTAAAGATGTGGCGCCCTTTGAAGATGGTCTTATGGTGGTATTTTTTACCTTTTTGCACTAGCGTCGTTGTATAGTTGAAAAGTATATTTATGTTGTATAATAAAATGAACTGCCTATATTAACACACATCTGTCATTTTGTATGTCTACTTATTGGCTTTAGTGTGTTTGACTTGTGTTTATTGGGTGGTGCCGATCCCTTTTCTTTGTACTTTATAAGAAGAAAGTGAGCATCACTGACACTGATTTTAGCTTTTCTGTAAAAATGGCAGCAATCGTTTTGGCTGCGTCTAACCCACTACTCTTATCGGACACCTCCAACAATGTTAAAGGTTAAGATTATTGGGGGTTAGATTTATCTCCTGTTCAGATGTGGTGGTTGTTCATTTTTAGGTTTAGAGTTCTTTTAAGGTTGGAAAGAGTCTGTGAGTTGGCTAGATTTCCCAGACTGAACAGTGTCTGGGGACCTGGACTTGCATTATGTTAGCCATCTAAGATTATGCTAGTAGTCTCCCATGGCTATGTCCCATATTGAAAACATCTTCCTAGTAAAAAGCACTAGGCAGGGACTTCCAGCATCCCAGATGACTATGATTCTGTATTTCAGGTTACACACAGTGCTCAGAGCAGAAAGAGCTTGCTATAAGCTTGAAGAAGCAGCAGATTTTTATCACTGCACGTGTATGGAAAGGATGATTGTTAAGGGTGCTATTCTATCACTAGAGTGCTATTTTAGGTCATTAACATTAGACCCCTGGGAACTGCCTTAATCAATATAGTGTCTCCTAGATATTGATTATATTGCACTGCTGCCTTATAATATGTAATTAATCTGGTGACAGATGAACTCGCACACTCTGTAGAGCAGATGGTTGAAGGAAATCTGCCATAAAAATCATACAAGATAAACCAGGGACGCTTGTTCATATATCCAGTTACTGTGACTCTGGTAATCTTCTTATATTTATTATGCATGGCCTCCTTCCTATAAAAATCAACCTTTAAAATCATGCTAATGAGCCCCCTAGTCCCTCTGTGATCCGGACCTGTAGGCTGCCGCTCAGGCTCATTATAGCATGGTAAAAGTCCTTGGATTTATCATGCTTGATTTTAATGGTAGATTTTCTTTAACTGCTCATTTACTCCTAAATAACAATTTTTGAAGTATTGCACATGGTATTGCTATATTATTTGTATTCACCAGTAACGTGCATCTGAATGCTCTAAAATAGCACTTTGCACGAATATGCATTCACTAGTGGCCTGGAAAATCAAAATATATACATATTTTATAGTTATGTGGAGTGTTCACTAAAACAGTACTGTTTTTAGGTTGCATAGAAGCACATAAGCAGTATGTGGCTGTATTTATTTAGTGTTCATTGTTTGTCTTCTACGTTTCCTTGACTAGATTAGACTATTGTTTTGATTCCAAAGTGTCATGGGATCCAACCTTAAGTCCTAAGGGCATGGTAGCTATCCAGACTAGTGAATGTGTGCCAGCATTGTATACCATGTGTGCTCTTTCTGTAAGTTCCTCCTATTTCAAGCTTTAATTATGTGAGAGGCTAGTCTTGTACCTTCTGTAGGCTCTTTAGGGGAGATTTATCCATGTGCTTAAAGGAAGTCTACCAATACATCTACAAATACTTATCTAAGCTTCTCTTAATGTTCATCCCAGTGGTGTCCTTTTCTAAGCTCTACACGCTGGGAGCAACTGAAGAAAAAACTTTATAATTAGTAGCCTGGAGCACGGGGACGAGATGTCCAGCACTTCGGGCTGCTAATTATGCATGCCATGCACTCCCTTGGTGGGAGAGGGAGGTGACCTCATGCCAGAGGCGTGCATATTTAGCATTGCGGAAGGCCAGACATCTTGTCCTTGCACCACAGGCGGCGAATTATAAGATTTTTTTTTTGGGGTGTTTCAAGCTGGGATGTATCATCTGTCTAAGGCTGCATTCACACTACAGTATGGCAGCGTATATATGGCCGACGTATATGCGGCCTATATACGTCCCCCATACACTTCTATGGCTCGCGGCGCCCTACGGGAGCGGTATCGTGCGGCACCGTACCGCTCCGTAGCCCGGGAAAAGACGGGACATGTCCTATCTTTTCCCGTATTACGGCGCCGCGGCCACACATCGCTATGGGGAGGGGCGGGAGTAAGCTGCGCTCGCCACCGCCTCCTCTCCCCGTGCTGCCGTGTGCCCGCCGTGCTACGGGCTCACGGCAGTGGGAATGTAGCCTAAGCCAGAATTCTGGAACTGTCCAAAATTTATTGCTCCACATGCAGTAAAAGAGTTGTCCGAGAATCTTAAAAAAAAAAGAAAAAAAAGTGGCTGGGAGGGGCCTGATTTAATGAAAAAATTTACATTTATTTACCTCCCCGGTCCCTACCGGTATCCCTTACTGCTGTATCTCCTTCTCGGCCAGCCACGCCCGTAGCTGATTACCTCACATGGCCGAAAGCTGAACGCAACACAGCTTTCGTGCCCCTATTTGTTTACAAGGGCGCGGGCCAGAGAGACAGCAGTGTGGACACCTGGAGGGACCACGGAGGCAAGTGAATGTTAATTTTTTTTTTTAGGCAGCCCCCTTCCGGCCACCAATGTTTTTTTTTTATTTATTTTTTTTTTTTCTTCAAAGGTTTTAGACCATTTGGCACTTTTCCGACTTGTATCATTAAGGGGTGTGACCTTGGAAAATGAAATGTGGCTTTTGACAAAATAAATTATCGCAGGTGTAGCAAACTAGTAATAGAAGGTGTAAAGTACGGTTTGACAGTGCTATAAATTTATCATCCAGCATTGGACAACGTGATAATTCTGGCACAGAAGAAGACTGTAAGCAGAATATCGGGAGAGAATATACAAAAGCAAGTCCAGTTGCATGCCTAGAAACTTATAATTGGCAGCATGCCCGCGCACCTCCACTCATATGCGCAACGTCACCAGCCTCTCCCATGCTCCTAGGGAGTTTCTGGGGCGTGCACACTTAGCAGCCCGGAGCGCCAGACATCTTGTCCCCATGCTCCGAGCTGCTAATTATAAGTTTTGTGTTTAGGTGATCCCGGCGTGTCTAGCTTAGCAAAGGATCAAGAGGAAGAGGAGTGTAGGTGAGTATCCATAGATTTTTTTGTTTGTTTTTTTTTGTGTCGCCAACTAAGCACTAACACGCTCCTTTAGGTGCACATTTTTCTGTTTTGTTGGCACACATGTGATAGTTCTAAAGATGTTATTTTCCCTTTAAGGTTATACAGAAAACTGGTGCTGCCACTTTAATAGATCTGGCCTAATGTCCCTGATATGCTCTATTAAATTCACTTCTGGGGAATGGACAGGCTATGGCACCAATGCCACCCATCACGCAGGAGCTTTTTACACACTACATTACTGAAAAATGAAGTTATTCACTCCCCTCCTTCCAATAAAAGTCCTGCCCGTCAACTGCTCTATCCACTGTGGACAGGCGGGACTTGTATCGGAACAGGGGGAGTCAATAAATTAATAGACAAAGTATGTGAAGCGCTTCGGGGATGTAGACTGAGCACCCCAGAATAATTAGTAACATTTTAACTTTATAGAGTTCTAGTAAAGGAAGTCCTGAGGAACATATTTCCTGGGCAATTTGTTATAAGGACATGTCTACCATTAGTAAATCTCATGGTAAATTTCCTTTAAATGCACAAATTTGGTCTACAGACGGTACAAGAGTAGCCACATAATTCAAGCCTGGAAATAAAAGAAAAAGCACACATGCTATAAAATGCTGCCCATAACTACGATGCCCTTTTGACTTAAGGTTGGATCCTATCACACTTTGCAATCGACAAAGTCTAGTATGAAATATGTAGACCTGCACCAAAAGTTTGTCTAATAAGGATTTTCAACTGGATACTATTTTATAAAGGTGTAAGATTTAACATTGTATTCCATAGATAGGAAGAAAAAGTCCTCCTTTTAATGAACACATTTTTTGGAAACTAAGTACACTGGCAGTTTTATAGAAATAAATGGGGAAACCACACTGAGTTTGTAAGTAACATAAGCATGGCTTAATACTAACAAATTCATGGTCTCTGCTTGCAATATGACCATTGGCACAGTGTGGTCACAGTGCACTGGCAGCAGTATCTAATAGGTTAAATGGCTGTTCTTACTCATAAAATGTTAGTAGTGTCTACAACAAAGTCCCAACAGAAATAATGGACAGTTATCTGTTTGGGTAAATTAATCTTACAAATCATTGGTGCTGAAGAACCAAAATTATGTTTTAGGGTTTACCACCAATAGTAGAATTCAGATTTTATCACATGTACTGGCTTTGAAAACTCTTAATTTTTTATTTTTTTTTCAGGGAAAGTGAACCAGCACTCAAGAAAGACTTGAAGACCAATATCCGCTTGTATTTACAATGGCTGAAAAAAGACACTTTGGTGCTGTGGATCATATGATTCACAATAAATTATCTCGATTGGAAATGGCATCACAGCGTTCTACAGCCTGTTTTGGGATTGCAACCACACAGGATTTGCAGACATGTCAGAACTTTATATCTTATCCTATGCCTGATAGTGATGGACATGCATCTTCTTCTCCATGGAGCTCTACAACAGCATATTTGCAATATGCAGGCAGTGCCCTGAGTGAACATTTACAAACTAGGGAAGCTTCATTGAAGTGTCAAAGACCACAAGTTGAACGTCAGCATAACCCTCTGCAACTGTCAGATAACCCAAATCAAGGTTCTGTTCACCACAGTCCTTCAGTACATGGTTACCATTTGTCATGCCCACGCACATGCCCTCCAATTGCTATGCCCAGACCTGTTTACAGAAGTCCAGGCAATTTTATTGATGCATCTTATGGTCCAAGGAGTCTGCACCCTTTGGGTGCTTGTGTAGCATCTCAACCACTTTGTCCACCTGCTATAGAATGGAATTCGGGAAGATTTGCCCCTCCAACTTCTCCATTATATTCTCCTGGAACCAAAAAGCACCTCTCCACCTCTAGCACTTACCCTGAAGTAGCTGGGAGCCCATCCTCTTTGTCAAGGGGCTTAGCTGAACAAAATACAGTGTATAGACACCGAGCTGATATGAGCCTTGCAGTGGGGGTTTCTTCAACATATTCCAAAAAAGACATGTTCACAGATGCCTGCCATTCTGTGTCTCAACAAAATGTTCAGCTTCTGTATAGTGAAGGCACTGTACCATTAGGAAGGCCGAGAACCTCGGCCTTTACCACTCCCTCTCCAAAGCAGAAAAACAATAAACCTAGTTCCTATCAAGGTAACTTAGACCATCGAATGGGGCATTTGTATTCAAAGAATCTCTACAATAATGCAACAAACAGTATCCACCAAAGATTGTCTCCATTTTCTTGCAGTATGGATTCAACAGGGTCTACTCACAATGTAAGCGGAAGCTCAGGTTATCCAAATAGAGCACAACATATGCATTCAGGGTATATGAATGGAGAGCTAAGAGTACAAACATCTCAACTTGATGGAACTTTACAACCAAGTGACAGAGCCTTCCAAATAAACAAAAGTATGCACAAGACTGTTACAGAGATTCCAGTGTGCTCACCTCAAAGAGCTAAAAAATGGGGTCAGTCTGGTCAGTTGAATACAGATCTATGTGGGATGTCTAACAGAGTAGACCAGGAAATGTTCAACTCAAACCCAAGAAATAGGAGTTTGCAGGAACAAATTCCCTATCGAGATCCTTTTACAGGACAGGGTTCACATGCTTTTGTTCAAAAAAGTAGAAGTTCTGTTATTGCCCCAGTTGTTTCCCATCATGAAGGTTTTTCTGGTGAACATGCTAGTAGGCATTCAATTAGGTCGGAAGAATCTTCTTTGAATCGCTCAATCCATTGTATGGATGATGGTAGAGTTAGTCGTGTTTGTACAATAGAAAACAATGCCGCAAGTCATAGCAGTAGAACACACACAGGTATAGAACATGGAGAATCATCTGTTCAAAGTCCATCTTCTGCCTCTGGAATTGGCAGCCAATATCAGATGCATCAAAATAACTTACGGATAAGGCCTGATGCAGCTGAACAGTTACCTACCAACCAGGAACCTCCGCATAATAATGCTTTAGATGCTGATGAACCAAAATCTATTCCTCCTTCAGGCAATGAAGATGTTGAAAATCCAAAATCCCCACCAATGCCAGTTATTAATGATGTGTTTAGCCTTGCCCCATACCGTGCTTATTTGGAAGGCAAAGCTCCTCATCCTTTTGGTTCTCATCAAGAATCTGAAGGGGAAAATCTAGCATCTAACTCTGCTTTCACAGATTCTGATGAAAGGACAGGTAAAGCAGAAAGGGTTTCTAGCATCACTAAAGTAGTACATGCTGAGAATAAGAATGCTGTAAAAAATCAAAACGTAGAATGTGTACAAAATGGTGAAGTGTCAGTAGAAAATACTGGCACAGAATCGGAGGTTCTGGATCTTAGTTTAAAAAAGTTACCTCAGACAGGTTCTTCAAGTGGCCAGCAGGATAATTCATACAAGAACAAAAATGCCTTAAATACTGTTGCCGCAGAAAATTGCTTAGGTAAAGCTAAACAAGCAGCCCAGGGTCATGATGGCTACATATGTACAGATAACAATAGAATTTTCCATTTGGATCATCAGGAAAACTTTCCTACTCAAACCTCTCACTTAATGGTAAAATTGAGTCAAGAAACCTGCAACCCACCTTCTTTGAGTGACAATCAGAATAGACTGTCTGAGGACTTGCTCTGCCACAGGCAGAAAACTCCCTCTCGGGTCAGCCAGGCATCTCCTTGGCAGCTTCAGGAAAACTGGCAGCCTCATGCTGCAGAAACGCACAAGAGCAATCTACAGGAAAGCCCCATGCCTTCAGCCACTAACAGTCTGTCCAGTCGACATCAGGAGAGGGACTATTCACAAAATGCTATGAGAATGCCCATGCAGCATCAAAAAAGATGCCCATCTCAGATGATTGAACACTTATCACAACATCTTCGTAAGAAACACCAATCTCAAGATAACAGCAAAGTTTATAAATTTCATGATGGTTACAAATCAAATTCCAACACAAGTGTGCCATGCCTACCTCATGATAAGTATTCTTCTCAGGTACCTGAAAGCTTGCCACAACAAGACCTTTCCAGTACAAGGCAAACTTTAGCAGCTTTACCTGTTCATAGTTCTATACAAAATCCCAGTTGCTCAGGATTTTCTCTCCTTGTAAATACCATGCAAACTCAAACCACCCTTGTGCCTATTATACTTCCCTCTGCACCTACTGTATACTTTACAAATACTATGGCATTACACACCCCACAACCACCACCTGTTGAGAAACCTGGGTCAGGTGCAAGAAATCCTCTTGAATCCTGCCATTCACAGTCTTCACCCTCAGGTTCAGAAAATGAAAGCAATGGCTTCCACAGTTCAAAATCATTTATGTTTCGGAAGTACAAAATGAAGAGGTTTTCCTCGTCTGAAGAGGAAACGCATAAAGATGGTACTGACTCGGCTACCAAAATTCTGCCTAATCCATTTTCATCCGAAACTGTACAGTCCCTGCCTCCCAGTGCACCTGAATCCTCTCCAGCTCTAGGAGAAGCGAATGTGTCTTTGGCAAGTGTTGGAGAATCATCTCTTAGTAGCTCTGGTAAACACTTCTCTGAACTTCACCGTTCTGTGCAGAGCACCATCACTAGCGCTGTAGCTAGATCTTCTACCAGTTTATTAGAGGACTGGCTATCAAAGACAAAGGAGGAAGAGTTAAGCAAGGCACCTGTAAAGACCAAGAATAGTTTTAGGTCAACCGACCAATCTACAGATTTGCCAGGCCATGATATATGGCTTGATTTCGATGGGGTTCGTTTACTACTTCATAAGCTGCTGTCCCAATTAGAAACATTCATGTTTACTCGGAGTTGTCCTTTTCCTCATGTGATACGAGCTGGGGCAATCTTTATCCCTATCCATCTTGTAAAAGGAGTTTTGTTCCCAGATTTGCTTGGTCCTTCAGTGGATAGAATATTGCAGAAGCACAAGGTAGAACTTCGTCCAACTACTTTGTCTGAAGAAAAACTACTCCGAGAGACTGAGCTAAAGACTTGTTCTTCTCGCATGTTAAAACTACTTGCCCTTAAGCAACTGCCTGATGTGTATCCAGACTTGCTGTGTCTGTTTTGTAGAAACACTATACAACAGGAGCTTGGTGAGTATCTCTGTCTACAATTGTCTACTAGATGCTGCTTTATTACAAACTTGCTATTTGGGTTTGGTAAAACGCAATATAATATACAAATGTTAGTTTACAATATTCTAGCAATTATATCAAAGTATTTTATAAAAATGGAGAGAAATTGATCTAACTAAATGTCTACACATGCATCTCTTCTATAGCATTGTTTTAAGAGAACATGTCAGTTGGTTTTGTGAGACAAACTGTTCTTAGGCCAGAAAGCCTTCATTAGTTTAGTCCTACCCTGTTTCATCGAAAATTAGACAGCATCTTATATTCATTTTTACTCGTAGGGAGAGGCACTAGGTTTTATTTTCAGGGGATTCTTATTTTTCCATGAACAAGAATTTACATTGGTGCACAAAAAAATCAACTTCTCAAACATCCTTAACTCTCCAAACTCTGGGGCCAAATATTCCAATAGTTCAATCTCTCATGTTTAGCAATAGCACTTTCCTTAAATGACCACTTCATGTCCATGCAGTCAGTGATCTTATTCCACAAATTCTTCACCTATGTCACAACCTCTTGCAGCATCTAAAAGATCTACTGATCCTAATGTACGGCTTGGGGGGAGATGTAGCAGTGACTGCTGCTAGGTTTTATTTTCATGGGAAGCCTTATATTTCTAAGATTAAACAAAATAGTACTAGGACTTTCGGGGGATGTCCAATTTTAGGGGAAACAGGGTAGTAAGCCTTTGGCTTTTTTTTTTTAACTTGGGGTTATGTCTCAATATTGCCCTTTAGGTGTAATGCATTGTTTTATATCATATGCTGATGGAAAATTCTTGTTCTTTGGAGGATGATTGCTAGAGGCAACAATTTATTTTATTTTTTTTTCTATTTAGGATTTTCCTCAGTGTTTGTGCTTTTGAGGTTGTGGTTTTTTTTAATATGCCATACAGCACTTATGATGAAAAAGGATAGCTTTGCAGATTTATTTGTAGCATTGAAAGTGTCAGGATTTTGTCCCAATGTGTTGTCTTTTTGGTCTTTGTTGTGAAAGGAGAAAAACAGACTAAAACTTTTACTCCAATGATTATCTGGCACTTGTGATTGTCTGCTACCATTCTGCCATTGCAAATATCTTCTGTCAGTGTGATGGCTTGATGGCCACAAGGACCTGTATGGCAAGACCAGTAGAATAGAAACAGTGGCAAGTACTGCTGGTATACTTTGTAGGTAAAATATTTTTCTCCTTGGAAAGCTAAATCAGACTATAAAAAAAACCTCTGAAATGAAAAACTATACATTGGTATGTATGTTTAGAATTAAGACATAGTTAAAGGAGGCTAGTCCAGGTTGCCACAGGATAATTTGCATAGTGCACAACTGGGGACAGCACTTTCTCAAGACTGGGGGTAGGTAGCACATGGTACTGCCACTGTAATTTTATGCCCTGTAAGGGTGCTGGGAATAACCCAGCAGTCCCCATTGATCTTTGTGAGTAGGAAATAACTTTTCAGCGTGGGTCCGACTCCTATGAGACTTACTTTCTTTATATTAATAGTGTAAACAAATGCAGTTGAAGTGTTCTGCTAAGTGACTTGGTTGTATCACCACAATAAACCTACCAAACTAACTGCTATCTTATGTATAGGGCTATGTCCACACATGTCACCTATGCCCTTATTTTATTTTCCAGCTGCTCCTTGCTCACCGATCCTTTAGGATTCCAGGCTCCGAGACCGCGATAATGTCTTGGTTGTATTTATAGATGTATGTACGCAAATACCCAAGTTTTATACCTCATTTCATCAATATCTACATTAATTCCCCCTCTTCCCCCTTTTCTTTCCTCCTCCTAAACTAACGGGAAGGATAATTAATTGGCTGAAACGAACACCACCAATTGAAGGGAAAGTTTGCAGCTGGAATTTACATTAAGTAGTTGTGATGACAACTGGACGAATATTCTTTTCTTTGAAATGCGAAGGGAAAACTGTTGGACAGGATCTTCATGTTTAGCCATTTGTCATATGCAAATGATAACAATAAGAAAGGTCCTGGATGTAAAAACATCAGAGTCATAAATGAATCAAATAGATATGCTTGTTCCTTTAGCATAATAAAATGCTAAAATCCAACTGGCACCTTTGCATTTAGAATGTGTGGGAATAACCCTAGATGACATAGCAGTAATTTTGGGTAGATTGTAAAGAGGTAATCAGGGGCCCTTGCGTGCTTATAAATGAAAGGGACGGTTTCCACTTGTACATGCTTGGAAGATAGTTGAGAAAAGTATTAATTTTGTAGGAAACAATTTAGTGGCTGATCTTGTTTAGCATTTGACAGTCTGTATGTTTATTGAACCAGCTTTAAAAAACGGTAGCTCTTGATCAGCTCTTCCTGCTGTATTGAGTAGTGGCACAATCCTTTTTATATCAATTCAGCAATAGATTAAAAATAACTTTTTAAAGGATGCATATCCAGCTAGAAAAGTTTACCTTCATGGGTGAAAAAAGTGATTATTAACTGAACATTAAATGTATGGGTTTCTTTAGACCTTGACCCTCTTGAGCTGAAGCAACTTTTAGAATTGTGATTTAACACCCTACCTGTACTTTCCATCTAATTTAAGAATCTATGCATAGTAGCTCATACATTTAGTTTAGACTTGGTGTTATCAGTCTAATAGATTGTTCAGAAAAGGAGCGCTGATAAATGAAGATTCAATCTCTTGCTTTGATGTTTTTGGGTAAAGTTATTTCTTTTTAGTTCATAGACAGCTGCTGTTCCTTTGCAGAATTCATCTGCATGACCCTCCTATTTCTCTTGCTAGGCTTGGTAACCCTGAATCTGGGTGTACAACTCCAGCTTTCCTCTTGGGACAAAAAACATTTTCCATCATCTTTAATTACTAACAGAGTTCTTGCTCATTTTTAATTCTACACCTTTTGGCTTAACAATATTTAAATACAAACGCTGTCATTCAAAGGGGTTTTCCAGCGTCTACATACTGAAGAACTATCCAAAGGATGAGTCATTGATATCAGATCTTTGAGAGCTAACACTCAGGAACCCCACTATTTGGTGGATACCAACTGCTGCTGGCATCTCTGTGTAATGATCAGGCCAAGTTTTTGTAGTTAGTCTCCTACATTTTCTTGTGTCCATCATCCGAGAAAGCCAAAATTGGTTGATAGGTGGCAGACTTCCACACATCTGATGTTAATGGTCAATCTATGGATAGATCCTCAATATCAAGAAGATGAAAAACCCCTACAACGGACTTCTATTGCCTGGAGTTGTCTGCCCTGTGAACACAGGGCTTTCCTGTATTTCCAATTTCTTTTGGGCTCATGTCCCTAAACTTTATATCTTCCAGGTTCCCGTACACAGTCTGGGCAGCATACACTCAAGTACGTATGCGTTCTTTGCAAATCAAACTACTTGGGAGGTTTAGAAGTGTGTTTTATTGTGGGCCGATGTATACACAATTGTGCGTATTTGTGCATGTTTCTCTTTTGTGACTGATTTAATTATTTTTTTAAATTCAGTTGTGTTTATAGTATTCAGAAGTCAGAATTTTAATGATAGTTAACATTTAATTTTTTAAAAAGGAACTCTCGCCTCTCATGTCAATTTTAGTAAATAACGGTACTTCATTAAAGAAAAAAAACATGCTGTATTTGGGGGCTATTCCCACAAACGGCATCTAATTCACGGCCCACATTAACTTCATGTGTGTCACAACACCCTGAATGTGCCTAGCAGCCTTGCCACAATTTATAGAACAAGTCCTTTTCCAGCCTGATTTGTGGCATGGACGGACACTTTCAAAGGACATTGATGGGGTGACCTGTGCTCAACCACCAATGTACTACAGGCTGCAAACAACCGCACCCAGCCTGTTGTCTGCCGCCTGTAAAGTGCACACGGTTATGTGTATGAAGCCTTAGTCTAATAAAAGATGCTCCAAAATTGTTACTTTTGGTTTAGTACAGGTATTTAATGAAACCTATGAAGAGAAGTTATAAGTGATTAGAATCAGAAAAAGGCTTTAGAGGAGACTACTCTTCTTGCGTCGATTTGATTGTAAATCTAAGTTCTATTGTTCATAATGTCTTAGTGGTATTTAAGACCACTGGCAAATTCAAAATGGCCTTACAAAAAGTTGTCAAACCCCTTGCTTCCTGAATAATCTTTCTATTATACTGTATATAATATATTAATTAAAAATATAATATACTTTCTGTTATTGGCTTAAGTGGTACCTCCAGGACAGCCTACTCAGGTGCAGGCTGCAGGAGGCAAAGCTGAACTACAGAATGAGATGTCTAACATGGGGTGTCATTTTGGCAAACCACTCTGTACTGGCCAGTAAAATCGAGCAGTATTGTTATTTCCAGTAGTGATAAAGCAAGCCTGAAAGCCTAAAATGCAATCTTAGCTGTAGACTTTACAATTCAGTAAAACCTGTAATCTATTTACTTATAGAAACAAATATAGGGCCTCAAGCACTGATGCAACTTTTTCCACTCCATTTGGGTAAAAAGCTTTGCCCAACCCTCCTTACTTTCTGAAAAGGCTCTTTGGCAAGGGTGGGGGACCGGATTTTTTTTATTACACCACTGTGAAACAATTTATTCCATTCCCTTAAAAGACTTTCCTAATCTTCTTATATTCTTCATGGCCCCCTTAATTCTTAAATCAACTCTTAAAATGATGCAAATGAGCCCGAGTATCCCTGACCCTAGGTTCTCTTGAATTTCGTCTTTTGAGGTTGATCAGCCTTCTGACGGAACTCATATGAGTTTGATGTTACACATCACAGACTTGCAACCAACTTCTCTTGTTATGGCTGATAAGGTCACATCTTTTGGCTATCATCTGGAAAACCTGCTTTCCCTAGGCTGCAGTCCAAAACAGACTAATGAGGATCCACCATTAGTGAGGGGACAAGAGTCACAATCCCTGTTCAGGCATTGGCCATGTGAACCTCTATAGTATTTATACTACACAGTTGATTAGTCATCTGTCTTCACTTTCTCAGAGAAGGTTCTTCCGTTAAACACTTGAAGGGGCATTTGCAGTAACACCGATGTTGCAGATCCCCATCTATTCTACATATTGTGAAATATTAACATAATTAATATTTTAGCATAGGGCGAGACCAAATGTTTTGTTCTTGAAGTTTTCTTGCAGGATTACAACATAAATGAATTACAAGGGATAATATTATATATATACACTCACTCACTCACCGGCCACTTTATTAGGTACACCATGCTAGTAACGGGTTGGACCCCCTTTTGCCTCAATTCTTCGTGGCATAGATTCAACAAGGTGCTGGAAGCATTCCTCAGAGATTTTGGTCCATATTGACATGATGGCATCACACAGTTGCCGCAGATTTGTCGGCTGCACATCCATGATGCGAATCTCCCGTTCCACCACATCCCAAAGATGCTCTATTGGATTGAGATCTGGTGACTGTGGGGGCCATTTGAGTACAGTGACCTCATTGTCATGTTCAAGAAACCAGTCTGAGAGGATTCCAGCTTTATGACATGGCGCATTATCCTGCTGAAAGTAGCCATCAGATGTTGGGTACATTGTGGTCATAAAGGGATGGACATGGTCAGCAACAATACTCAGCTAGGCTGTGGCGTTGCAACGATGCTCAATTGGTACCAAGGGACCCAAAGAGTGCCAAGAAAATATTCCCCACACCATGACACCACCACCACCAGCCTGAACCGTTGATACAAGGCAGGATGGATCCATGCTTTCATGTTGTTGACGCCAAATTCTGACCCTACCATCCGAATGTTGCAGCAGAAATCGAGACTCATCAGACCAGGCAATGTTTTTCCAAAATCTGACCTACAGATGTCTGTACATAAAAGTTTGGTCTTTATAACAAAAATTTTTTTTTTTTTTTAGCCACATATACTGCAGATATAGGGCCCTATATCCTGCCAGTTGCAAAAGATACCTCCTGGATATCCACTTTTTTATCATATGCATATGAACGTTTTTATATAAAAATATTTTTTCTCTTATACCTCACAATATAAGTAAAATACTTATCCTTAAACCATTTTTTTTTTAAACTTTATTTTAAACCAGTTGTTTTTTGTTATAAAGACCAAACTTTTATGTACAGACGTCTGTAGGTCAGATTTTGCATGATCTTTGTATTTATTTGTATATAATTAGATTACATAAATTAAAATTTTCATATTAAGAAATCTGGCACCGGCTCTTATTAGTGCCCACCTATACACCAATTTCACAAACCAACAATTTTCTCTTTTCCCTTTTCTGGTGTTTAAGGGTTAAGGTGGTAGCACATAAGAACGGTTTTATAAGTCTGATAAGTGCCACTAAATATTTTTTCAATGTTTTTCCAATCTTCTACTGTCCAATTTCGATGAGCTTGTGCAAATTGTAGCCTCAGTTTCCTGTTCTTAGCTGAAAGGAGTGGCACCCAGTGTGGTCTTCTGCTGCTGTAGCCCATCTGCCTGAAAGTTCGACGTACTGTGCGTTCAGAGAAGCTCTTCTGCCTACCTTGGTTGTAATGGGTGGCAATTTGAGTCACTGTTGCCTTTCTATCAGCTCGAACCAGTCTGCCCATTCTCCTCTGGCATCAACAAAGCATTTCCGCCCACAGAACTGCCGCTCACTGGATGTTTTTTCTTTTTCGGACCATTCTCTGTAAACCCTAGAGATGGTTGTGCGTGAGAATCCCAGTAGATCAGCAGTTTCTGAAATACTCAGACCAGCCCTTCTGGCACCAACAACCATGGCACGTTCAAAGGCACTCAAATCACCTTTCTTCCCCATACTGATGCTCGGTTTGAACTGCAGGAGATTGTCTTGACCATGTCTACATGCCTAAATGCACTGATTTGCCGCCATGTGATTGGCTGATTAGAAATTAAGTGTTAACGAGCAGTTGGACAGGTGTACCTAATAAAGTGGCCGGTGAGTGTGAGAGATATATATATATATATATATATATATATATATATATATATATATATATATATATATATATATATATATATATATATATATGATAAGTATATTACATTTTAAAGGCAGATGGTGAGTCACCATTGTTAAATGCTAATTCCTTCATTATATTGAACGATTGTGTCATTTATCATGGCATTGCATGGTGCATTATGGGCCTCAGGGTTCCCATTGAATTCTTGTATCTGCCAGCTGAGTCAACATTTACAATAGTAATATTTATATGTTAATTGTGTGATATGTGTGTGTGTTAATTAGTCTATGTTTACATATTTATGAGATCACATATGGTATTCAGGTGGTATGCAGACTAGTAAAACCCAATAGCAGATTAGGAAATCCTAGTGTGTGTATAAAGAGTTACCATTCTAGTCACTAGGGGAGACGCGTCATTTGACACCACCAATTGTCTCCATTTTGCCATGCAGCAACAAAGCCTTCCTAGTCAAAGCTCTGCTTCCTACCATACTGTAAGAATGGTACTTTAATTTTATCTTTAACTTTTTGTAACTTTTAATTTTTCCAATCCAATTACCTTGGATTTTACCTTTTTAGTTTTAGCTGGCTACAAGAAATGTTTTGAGTCCAATTACTCCCAAAGGAGGTGTTATTAAAAAATAGTTCAGTAAATGAAGAATTCAATTTGCAGAATTTTATTTTTGTTCTTAAGTGCAGAAAACTATGTAGAACTGCTTTACGTGTATACTGATTTCCATTTTCTACTATTGCAAACCTTGAAAAATATTACACTTAAAGAAAATATACCATTTGATGCATTATGAACCAAACATATCTTGAGAATGCTGTAGCTACACTGATACAGAAACATATCTTGTTTAATCCCTGAGCTGAGTGGTTTTGCTCAAAGAACAATAACAACATTCAGGATAATGAGTCTCTGTCCCTCCTTTGCTTGGCTCAGCACTTCTCTTCTTGCACTGCTCAGGAGACTGATGTAATCACTAACAAGCAGAAGTAATCAATCGATGCACCATCCCCCTGCTGCTGTTTGAGTGATCCAGCTCTGCTTGATTAGTCCTGTCTGGAAAGTTCATGAAGCTCTGTGTAATCTGTTTATGTACAGCAAGAAGCATGTAATCCAGCTTTCCCAAGGTCCTGACTGTCAAAACTCAACTCCACTCCGGAATTATACAGGATATGCTGCTGCATCAGTTTAGCTACAGCTTTCTCAAAGTATGTTTGTTTCATAATGCATGAAATCAAATGGTAGGTTTCCTTTAAAAGATCTCAAATTTCTTTTCAATGAGATCCACTCAACAGCTCTTTGGACTTCAGCTCTTTTTAATATACACAGATTCTACTGCAATTGATGGATTATGGTGGGAGTTAGTGGTTTTTTTTTTTTCTAACTGCAGAACAGCATCATCTCTTAAAGGGTAGCAGAAAGTGGTGAAAGATCCTCATCAGCCCCAGTTCTGTTATCTGTTTTAACTATAAAAAGACAGTATCTTTGTAAAAAAAAATGTACTTATTTTTTTTCATGACTTGTGCAACTTTAACCCCTAACCTGTCATCAGAAATTTGCATAATAAACCCCTATCAGTATGTTGTGAAGCAGCTGAACAGCTTCTAGATCATGTTTCTTTAATGGCCCAGTGTGGTGGAATCATCCAGAAAATCATCCATGAAGTGAGGTGTTGGTTGTATCAAGTCTGGGAGGTGGAGAGCTTTTCCTGCCTCCCATGTGATTGACATCATGACCAGACCAGTCAGAAGATCTGGTCGTAGGACCACAATTACAGTGGAAGACAGGGAAAGCTTGACTTCAGTGTTAAACTCTCCACTTCCCTGACTTCATAAAACCCTGACAACCTACTAGTGTTTTATCAGGCTAATTTCTGATGACAGGTTTCCTTTTAGGATGCAGTGTTTTTTTTACGTTAATTTGTTGCTTCCCCACTTCAAAAATCTATAACTTTTTAATATTTCTGCTTACAGAGCTGTGTGAGGGCTTATTGTAACAATTTTTTTACTTCTCAGTGGCGTTGTTTATTATTCTATGCCATGTAATGGGAAGTTGAAAAAAATTCCAATTGTGGTAAAACGTGTTTGCATCACTTACTTGTGGGCTCAGTTTTTACGACTTTTCATGTGCACTAAAAATTATACGTCTACTTTATTCTATACATACATACATATATATACTCGAGTGTGAGCCAACCTAAGTATAAGCTGAGACCGCTAATTTTACTACCAAAAACTGGGGAAACCTATTGACTCGAGTATAAGCCGAGGGGGGAAAAATGCATTGGTCACAGCCCCCAGTAGTATATAGCCAGCCCAGCCTGCCCCCCAGCGGTGTACAGCCACCCCAGCCTTTGTGCTGAAAAACTCGGCTTATACACGAGTATATACGGTAGGTTTTAGTGTAGTTTAATACATTTTCAAAAATGAAAACAATGTTTACAAAATACATTTTTTTTATCTTTTGACACTAATAACTTTTATACTTTGGTATACGGAGCTGTGTGAGGTGTAATTTTTTGCAAGATGAGCCGACGTCTTCTCTGGTACCATTTTTTATGTGGTGTAAAATGGTGGGAAAGTGTTGTTTCGGACATTTGGGAGCTATTTTCCGTTTTATATTTTTACTTATATTATAGCCATACAGTCTCAGGTCTGACAAATATCCTGGTGGTATATGTCCTTTTAAAGGAAAAAAAAAATGACACGCTGGTTTAGGTTTTAGTTTTAGAATGCAATCCAACCTGCTGCAGACGCAGATTGCTTAGAGAACACAAATAGAAGTAAGTTGTTATGGTTAATGGATAGTATCATAGCATCGGTTTGAAGGAAATCTACCATAAAAATCAAGCATGATAAACCAGGGGCATCCACTCATGGATCCAGGCACCGTGGCTGCAGTAATCTTCTTATATTTGTTATCCATGGCCTCCTTCCTTCTAAAATCAACTATTCAAATAATGCTTAAGAGCCTGAGGGGCTGCTACAATGAGCAGAGTTGGTCTCCCCTCTCACTGTAGTTCCTGCTTCCTGATTACCCAGGGAGGAGCAAGAGAGCAGGAGAAGAAGTTTTGGTGTGTCCCCCTCCTGTCTCCAGTTTTGCCCCTTCTCCTGCCCCCAGTTCTGGTGATTCCCCTCCTGCTGCTTCAGGTTCTACTCACTGTGAGGAGAGTAGTCTGTTCCGCGGGAGTCTGTATAGAGGAGAAGCCAGAGGGTCATGTGATGATATCACCACTGGTCCTCAAGCTTCTCCTGTATACAGTAGGAAGGTCCTCAAGCAGTGAGTTATCACACATAATATTCAGTTTTTAAAAACGTAATAGGATTGCGACCCCTGTGTTTTGGTCGTTCGACCCCCTCTGGGGTCGCGACCCACAGGTTGAGAAACGCTGTTATAGTCTCTCCTATTCAAGTCTATAGGGGTACAGAAAAGATAGACTGCACATGGAAGTAATCTGTGTACTTTCCATGTTCAGCTGAAAGGCTAATGGCAAATAAAGCAGACAACATCTGTTTGCTTTTCATTTTTGTGGATAAAAAAAAATAACACTAGGATGAAATACTAAACGGAACACAGATGTAAAACTGCATTATTTTTGTGAAACCAGCCTTCGAGAAGAATTGTGAAAACTAGTTTTTTAGTAAAGAAGTATTTAAGAATATGACTATTTTCAGTAATAAAATTGTATTTATGTCTGACAACCTCATAAATAGAAGATGCACCGTATATACTCAAATATAAGCCAAGCTTTTCAGCACAAAAGATGTGCTGAAAAACTTCACCTTGGCTAATACTCCAGTCATGAAAGAAAAAACAAACACTGTACTCCCCTTCTGACGCCCCCCTGGCAGGTCCTCTTTTGTACCGCGATGCTCCGACATCGGCTCTGTGTCCCCGCGCAGTCTCCAGGATCGGGACGTCGGCCGTTTGGCACACACGATGTCAGTGAATGGCTGACGTCAGGATCCCTGCGACGGACCGCACCGGGACACGAAGCCGATGAAGGAGCATCGCAGTATAGAAGAGGACCTGTCCAGGAGGGGCGGGCAGTGGCTGGGCAGGCTGTTTACTACAGGGGGCTGGGCAGGCTGTTTACTACAGGGGGCTGGGCAGGCTGTTTACTACAGGGGGCTGGGCAGGCTGTTTACTACAGGGGGCTGGGCAGGCTGTTTACTACAGGGGGCTGGGCAGGCTGTTTACTACAGGGGGCTGGGCAGGCTGTTTACTACCGGGGGCTGGGCAGGCTGTTTACTACCGGGGGCTGGGCAGGCTGTTTACTATCGGGGGCTGGGCAGGCTGTTTACTACCGGGGGCTGGGCAGGCTGTTTACTACCGGGGGCTGGGCAGGCTGTTTACTACCGGGGGCTGGGCAGGCTGTTTACTACCGGGGGCTGGGCAGGCTGTATACTACCGGGGGCTGGGCAGGCTGTATACTACCGGGGGCTGGGCAGGCTGTATACTACAGGGGGCTGGCTATATACTGGGAGGCTGTGACCAATGCATTTCCCACCATCGGCTTATACTCAAGTATATACGGTATATTACAGACATAAAGACACATGGTTTCACTTTAAATTACTGCTTCCGCTTGACTTTTCCGCTGTCCGGCACTAATCTTGACATGTCAGGATCAACTAGAAAATAAAGTTCTAATTGGCAGCAAGGATTGCTGGGACAAAACCTCCCAGCATGTTTAAATTTTTTTTTTTAGGAGGTAGTAGAACAGGTTTGTTTCTTGTATATTGGCTGAGCTGTGTGAAGTTTGGATCTCATGTGAATGGGAACTGAGCTGCAGATACCTGGCCCAGTCACTACATTGGGATCTAAGCTGTTTGTTATACCATTGGTGACAATGGATGAAGGTCTTTTTTTTTTATAGCTTAAGATTCATGTGAATGCTGACCTTAAGGGAAATCTCTGTGACAGGGAGAAGCAAAAGTAAACCTTTCTTATTCCACATGCACAGCTGTATATATTATTTATTTATTTTTATTTTTTTGCTAGATCATAACAACTGATAAGCCTTTTGTTTTGTTTTTTTTTACTCTATACTTTTCTTTCTAACATTATCTTTTATATATTATTTCTCAGGTAAAATAACAAAAAGTCTTAATAAAGAGAAGCTTAAATTTGCAGACTCGCCAAAGAAGGAACCACACAGTGCCTCGCCCAGAAAAGTAAAAAGTTCCTTAATTATTAAGTTACAGAGAGTCGTCAAACACTCTGGCATCCAAGTGTACAAGACTCAAAATCCAAAGACTCTGCAAAAGAAGGATAAACTGCGGAATAGTCCTGCTCGTTGCAAGAAACTGAGTAGGGCTCGCCCTGTGTTTACCTACAAGAAAAGGAAGCGGCGTAGAAGTAAAAGCTTTCCAAATCTTGTTGGGCGTCGCATCCTACACCTGTTTGATGATGGTGAGCAAGAAGCCTGGTTTCGTGGTAGGGTGTTAAGAGTACACAGACGTTCAAGTAACCCGCGTGACACACAGTTTGAGGTGTGGTATGATGAAGAGCCTGGCACTCGCTATTTCTTAGAACTACTGCAGGACTATGAGAAAGGCTGGTTGCAACTAGATGTCTGAACTGGTCAATGTAAAGCGTAGGTCGCACAATAGCCCAGGCAGGCCTGGAGCATAGTGAACATTTCTATTTAATTTTTTTCGTAATTTCCACTCCAAATTGTGGATAAAAAAGTGATCACTGAAAAAATGTGCCTTCTTTATACTTCCTTTTGACTTTTTGTCAGTTTTTGGGATAACTTATTATGTACATTTTTAACCAGGTATCCTGGATTCAACTGTATTGTCCATAGTACTTTTTTACTGAACATATTTCTCTTTACAATTATTTTTCTTTGGGGTATTTTAATGTGTATTACAATTTTCATTGTTTTTGTTATAAAATAATATGTAGCAAGATTAACTTAACCCTAGTTTATCCAGTTGTATTGGAGATTACCCAATTTTGAGCTGTGCGCACAGTGCGTCTAAATGAAATGTTGAGTACCTGCTTTTACTTGGCTTACTGTTTTTTGTTTTTTTGTACTGCTTTCAATATTAATGTTATGCATTTTTCTCCTTTCATGCCCAAAGCTGCTTTTAAAATACAGTTGGATGATTTTTTAGAGAAAGCTACCCTAAAGTTATGTGACCTAACAGCCTATTGATTTGCCATCAGCTAAACTTGCTCCTTTGGGGAATATAAGCCAACCATATAACTTCACGAACTGTAATTAAACAGCAGATCTCGGAGTAAAGAGCATGGCTAATCCTTAATCGTCATAGGTATTATGGGATAGAAGCAGAAGGAACTACTTAATAGTGTTGGCTTTCCAAATATATGGCAATGCTATCAAGTGGGCTTCTATTATAAAGCTAGGGCCATATGCTGTTGAGTATTGCGGTGTTGCCCTGCGTGCATCACATCTAATAGTCACATTTTTATTGCAATGTACAATCTGTGGCCACTTTGTGGTTTAAAATAAGTTTTTGCTTTGTTACTTTCGATGTAGATTTAAGTGAATTCTCTAGGAAAGATAAATATAATGTGTTGGGCTAAATACAGGTCTTTTAGGGTGATGCAAGTCCTATACTTTCTACAACTTGATATGTTTCATTGGTGTACTAAAGAATTTATACTTTGGCATTGCAATTTGTATGTTCGGAGGCCAGTTTCTAAAACATGTGAACCCCCCACCCCCTTGAAGTGTAGTTTTGGGACCATGTTGGCAGCTGTAGAAAGTTTTCAATCCCATTTTATTAGTGTGATATTTTATTCATTTCAATATTTTAGTTTGTATCTTCCAGCATTAATGTGTTTTGCTTACAATCTAGATGGATCCCGTTCTAAAAAAAAAAAAAGGTTACGAATAGCATTTAGTCAGCTTACTGCTTCCACTTGCACTAGAACAATGGCATCTCTAATGTGATGGAAACTGCCTCTTACACACACACACACACACACACACACACACACACACACACACACACACACACACACACACACACACACACACACACACACACACACACACACACACACACACACACACACATATGAATTTGCCGTAGGATGTTTTTTAATAACACAGGGCTGTTACACCTGAAATAGGTGCAATTCCCGGTGCACAACCAGGAATTGCGCCCATTTCCTGCATAACCCCACCAATGCCTAATAGGCGTGAAGCTGGTTACAGCTTGCGATGTGGAGGGCAGGAATGTTCCATCCCTGTGGACTGGCTATAGACTGTGCAGGGGCAGTTTTACGCCAGGCTAGACTCTCCATAGAACTGTCCTGCTTGTGCAGTGCAGCCCTACCACCTACTGGGATTTATAAGGAGGTCGTCGCCCTTAGCTATATATATCAAATGTGCCCTAACCAGAGATGTAACCCAAAAAAAGCCATTTTAGCAAATGCATAAAAATAGTTTCCTTTTTTTAAAGGACATCTACCACCAGGATCAAGGATTATAAATCACACTAACATACTGGTGTATCACCCCTCTGGCTGGATCCGCTCTTCTTTTAGCTTGTTATTCCCTCATTTAAAAACACACTAGTATATCTGTGTGATTGGTTTACAGTCCATGATCCTGGTGATATATGTCGTCCTCAAGGTTTTTTTTTTTTTTTATACTGTTCTATTTATACATGTGGTCAAATGTGTACATTGCATTAAAGAACAAAGTTAGACCACCTAACTTAATGCAATAAGTCCTCTTCTATACAAGGTGCACTATTTGTACCCACATATGAGCCCGTTTCCACAGACTGCAATTGAAAGAAATGATTGAAAGCTGAACCCGCGCAGTGATTGAAATGTTAATGCGTGAAATATGTGCTTTGTATTCATTGTATGGTACATATGATCGTTTCCAAAAAATAAATGGGTGGTTAGAATAAATTGATAAAATTCCAATTGGGTAAAGGGTTAAGTATTTTCTACACTAAACCCAAACAGCTCAGGGAGAACTGAAAATGACAATGAAGCTTTCAAAGAAGAAAACTACTAAACAATAGTCGGAAGAAGCACTACATTTTTTGCATACATGTTGTAAAATTGACATATGAATTTTTGTGAAGAAAGCCACACTGTAAGGATTATGGCTGGTGTAAAATTCTAAAAATTTGTCATGTGGAAAATTGCCCTAAATGAGCACAAATTTATATGCAAGTAATTGATGAGGGTTTATGTAGTGTGGATGTACATGCATCTTTTCTTATCCAGTTTATTACCGTTTTGCACCAATGATCTGATATTATTTCTGTTAAAAATCATCATGAAAGCCAAAACCTTGCCAAATTATCCATGGCCTTCAGTGAAGGGAAAAAAACATACACATCTTCAATGCTGCTGCAGAAAAAGTGATATCATCCTTAATATCATAAAATAATTTATCATTGAAAGTTTGACAATTTTCTAATATACTTCTTATAACGCATAGCTCTAATTATGCCCTCTGTTAATGAATCGTGCACCTGTGTGCGATCACATGACTATGGATTGGTTTACACACTGGAAGTTAAAGGGATATTCTCGTCTGGGCATTCACATTCAGTTTCATTAATCTACCATATATAAACATTTCTTCAATAAGATAATATTAAAAAAAAATTACCTGTGTGAAGATAATTTCTTATAAATGCAGTTATATGGGCCCTTAGAGACAAGACTGTGCCCTTGGATATGGCCACCACTGCAGGAGAAAGGTGCACAAAGAAACAAAAAGTTTTTGTATATGAAATGTCCAGCAGTTACTGGATGTCCCACATCCATCCTGTGGTAATGATCGCTGAAGCCAGGTGGTCAGGAAGGACTCAATAGCGCAAGTCTGGCCATTGCTGCCAGAGTGTGGTATGGTCCTATCCGAGGAAGCTATCTCATTTCTAAGGGACAACATGGCTACATTTATGAGAAATTATCTTCACACAGGAACATTTTTTTAAATCACATCCATTTGAAGAAATGTTTACATATGGAAAATGAATTAAATTAAATGTGGATGCCCAGATGGGAAAACCCCTTTAACTATAACGCTTCCTATTGAATGACAGCAAACTGAGGAATTGATTAATTATCAAAATTGTATAACTTTTCATTATGCAAACATTTATTTGCAGCCAGTGGACAACCCCTTTAATCCATCAATAATACAATAATTTTAGTGTGGCATCCTCAAAATTATATAAGAAGTGTGTTTTGCAAGGGTACATCTGTCTTGCTTAGAATACAACTTGTAATTTATCTTGAGGTTTATTAAAAGAACCATGTACTTTGTGTTGAGGTCTACTTTTCTTTCCCTGACGTTATTCACTTTGTACCAAACACGGAATGCTTAAGTTTCTGTTTTTAATTAACACCATGACTTTTTGCAGAAAGGGCTGCTGGGCTGCTGATACCATGTGTCCATGATAATTGTACTATACTAGCCAAAAGAAACTGATGTAAGATATGTGAAACTTGATGTAAAGTGTCTTTTTCTGTAAATAAAAGCGGAAAGATTCTTTGTACTGTGTTAGCCAGGTGATAGATTGATAATAGTATTCAGTCAATGCTGCAGTTCATTGGCTAACCAAACCATATGATGACCGTTACAAGCTTTTGAGGCTAAGCCAGTCTCTTCATTAGGTGTTGTATAAAACAATGGGAGAGGATTATTATCATTTTTATATAGCGCCATCAAATTCTGTAGCACTTTACAAATCAAAGGGGGAATATACAAATATAATATTACTTTACAGAGTATAATCCGTCACATGGAGCAATAAGCATAAGGGCGCTGCCTGTAAGAACATACACTCGTTTATTAAGGCTTGAGCTGATGTGAAAGCCTTGAGAAAGTCTCAATTCCCAGCCGGAAGGCCACCTCCATGCCAATTCGGAGGGGCTATAGTCGGTGTCAGTTCTGGGCAGCCTCTTATTATATGTGCCAGCTTTTTTAAACCACCGCGCCTCCCAATATCTTAAAAACATAAGCAGTGCAGGCATACATCAGCGTGCACACCAAGTTTAGTGTCTACGGGGACAAGAACACCAGACGTGACTTCCAGAATTCCTGCCGTCCTTGGAGTTAGTCGGATGTGTGATGTATCCAATGCTCTCTTTACAACCTGTTGCAATAACTGCAGGGTCAAAATGTTTAATGTTTTTTGATTCCACATAAATGATTTTTTTCAAGTGTGGCATGTCATCCATAAAATGGAGCCATCTAAATAAACATTTGAAAAAAATAATATTTTTCCTACTTTTGGCTCTTTGCATTTTTTTAAACGGCAGTTTATACTTACATTCTCCCAGAATAACCCACAAAGCTGCCATAAATTGGGAGTACGGTAAATTGCTCTTAGAAGTAAAAGCATACAAGTAAAGGAGAGCTTTTGGCCTTTGGATCACAGATTTTGATGCACAACTGATGCATATACATACGTTACAATAGAACCTAGAAGATAAAAAGTATTTACTGGCAAAGGATTGTGGATAAATTTAAAGGAAAGAAACACAATATTTTAAAGTGACCTGACCTAGTTATGACGTATTGGGAACCTGAAATTCAAATGTAGAAAGAAATTGCAATTTTCACCTTGCAGCAGCCATTGCATCTTAATTAGAAAGTACATATTTAACCACAATATTTAGTATATTACATGTTTTGTTTTTTTAGGGATGTAGTTTCTAAAATAAGGTTACTTTTTGGGGGCAGGTGGTTTCATTGTCCTGGTTATCTTAGGAGCTCTGCAAATGCAACATAGATAAGTGGCGCTATTTCCCTTTATGAGCCCCACTTTGTGTTCCCTGACTTACGTTTATGATCACATATTGAGTAATGCTGTATTCTGTTTATGGCAGCTGGGGAGAGTGGATGAAGCGCTTACTAACCCTGTTTAGTCAGTGCCCCACTGAGGGAGATCCGCCGAATTCCATCGTATCAGGATACAGGCACATGCTGCGTTTAGTAAATGTCACGTCAATGACTTTTGTACTGAGGTAGTGACCGCTCTGAAAGATGCAGGAGGGACAATGCAGGGTTGTCTGTTAGGTTGTGTCCAGTCAGTTTGTCCAGCACCCCACCTCTTCCCAGGATATTCGGAGCCTAGAGCATTCCCAAAAGATGTGCACTATGGTTCCCTCTGATGAACGACATCTCCAGCCCAGTGGCAATGTTTTTTGGGAACATTTTATGGAGGACATGTGGAACCCTACATTATCTGCTCAGAATTTTGAAGTAAGTTTCCTGATAGGAGTTGGAAAGCGTCTCTTTCCAACTTCTGCAGAAAAGAAGGGGTGTGGCCCACCAGGGGAGTGGAAATCATCTGGTAGAGCATGGATAGTAATACCCCTCTGTCACTCTGCATGAAACAGAGTTGCCAGAGCGTCTCCAGTTTCTGAAAGTAGGTTCCCGGGACCCTTGTTGAAAAGTCAGGGTTTCATAGTGTAAGAAACATGGGAGAAGGAGAGGGCGATATCAAAGGGACCCCTGAGCTGCCATAAAAGACCTTCAGTGAAAAATTGTTGGATGTGAGGTCAGTCCAGTCGAGTGAGACCTGCTAACTCAAGGGAGACATGGGAGGGGGATACCATTTTGGCTGTGTTCAAGAGTTACCCAGGCCTTGTAAGGGCCATATCTGCACCAGTCCACTAACCTTGTGAGGCGAGTTGCCTTATAGTAGTATTCGATATCAGGAAGCCCCCTCGGGTATATGAAAATATTCTAAATTCTGTCTTTTATGTGAAATATGGGGTAAAACCTGGTGACATGTTCTCTTTAAAAATCAGGCATGTTTAAAAAAAAAAAAAAAAAGCCTTTGCGTTTTCTTCATGCACCTGTTGCTTCACATGTGTAGAGAGAATAAACTAGTTATTTATATCTCAAACATACCGTAGGTCAAAATCACATAAACCGTAAAATATACACTGTATATCAGGAGATTAACCTACCTTGTTAGAAAATGTATGAAACGCCAAAAATAGATAACAAAATTAATGAGCACTTTTCTCAGAAACCTAGCAATTATTCATTGCAGCTGGATAAAATAAATTCTAGAAGAGAAAGAAGTTATTTCCCATCACTGTAGGTTTTAAAGGTACTTTTTATAGGTACATTGAACAAGCTTGTTTTGTTTTTTTTAAGTTCTACTACTTTTGCACAGTAAAAACTAGAGATGAGCGAGTATACTCGTCCGAGCTTGATGCTCGTTCGAGTATTAAGGTACTCGAAACGGCTCGTTGCTCGGACGAGTATTTCCCCTGCTCGAGATCGAGCATTTAATTAAAAAAACACAGTGAAGAACAATGAAGAATAGAATAAAAACAGTGAACACAGGATCATTTAAGTGAAAAAGACAGTGAAGAACACAGTGAAGAATAGATTACAGATGTAATGTAGATTACAGCACGGGGGAGACAGACATTGGGCAGCACGGGGAGAGTTCAGTGGAAGAAGAGGAGCAGATCCCGGGACAGCGTATCACCCCGACAAGTAAGCAGATGTGCAGAACATGTGTAATCTATTCTTCACTGTGTTTTTCACTGCGTTTTTCACTTAAATCATCCTGTGTTCAATGTTTTTATTCTATTCTTCACTGTTCTTCACATCTGTTAACTTGTCGGGAGATAATATACGCGCGGAACAGTGAAGAATAGATTGCAGATGTTTCCATACATCTGATCACTTATCAGAAGACATTCTTTTTCAATTAAATAACACATTTTATTCCCGAACCATGGTCCCTTTGAAAAATGCTCGGGTCTCCCATTGACTTCAATGGGGTTCGTTATTCGAGACGAGCACTCGAGCATCTGGAAAAGTTCGTCTCGAATAACGAGCACCCGAGCATTTTAGTGCTCGCTCATCTCTAGTAAAAACCCATTTACTAAAATCAAAAATATTTTTCTTTTTCAAGACAATTTTTTTTAAAAAGTTATGACATTTTGTTTGGGAAGACCTGTAGGGTTTATTGTTACCATTTTGGGATACATATAACTAGGAACTTTCCAGATGTTTACCCCACAGCACAGAGTGAGCGGTGACTAGGAGCAGGTTTCCTCGTGTTAGCCGATTCTGTGGCCTGGCACCATCGCCTCCCCACCCGCATGATGTAGAGGGAGAAATAGTCCTGATTCTGCACCAGGAATTGCGACTATGTCATGGCTTGTATACCAGTGTTCTGGTGTACAAACCGTAAACATACCCCCCCTTTTACAGTTTTCCATCAGTTTTCAGAGAAAAAACCTAAGTCTTTAAACCTCATAGGTGGCACAGTCTCTATTTCCTGCAGTATATTAGGGATTATATATCTGAATTGCGTAGGACATAGGCATAGTTGACTTGTGAGTATGTACAAGTTTAAGGCCTTAGTTAAGTCATATTGGATGTTTTAAGGAGTTAATGTACAATTCATAAGTCATATTTAATAGGAATATGAAATGAAGGTTAATAAAAAAAAGATGTACGAGAATATACTGGCCTTCTCCATTAATCTAGAAAAAAATGTCCGAAAGCGGGAAGGCTGTAGTATAACAGTAATTAAGCAGCTACACTGTAGGTAGGTGGGGGCTTTGGCTGCATGTGTTGTCACACTGTCATAGCCACGCAGTGGGGTTCGATTTATCAGAAGTGTCTCAAAATTAGGCAGACAGTCTTACACTGCACCAGATGTATCAAAAGTCAAAGTCCATGCTGGATAATAATTCTGGTGTTGTTTAAGACTATCTACTCTAAGTTTGCCCCTCCTATTAGTTCAGAACACACCCCCTTTTTCACCAAGGACACACCCCTATTTCACATCTGTCGCATATGTGACTAAAAACTGTGACTCTGAAAGGTTTTGAAAAATGTGGTACAAGGTGTTTTAGGATGATGCTTCGTGAAAATTGTGACAGAATTAGTTTGCAGACAGTTTGATAAATCTTCCCTGTACATGTCAGTGTATTTTGCTGAACTTGACTGGATAATTGTGAGACACCAGGGGGCATATTTATCAGGACCTCTGTGCCACACCAGTGGCGCAGAGGCCCTGAAATAATCCCAGATGCTAGCTTATTGCTAGGTTTTTCGATTATTTGCCCCGATCCACCACCTTCACGCCTGGAAAGCTGTTTCAACAAAACAACTATGAAGTTGTTAGTTCATATGAAGTTGTTATGTTGCTCAAGCTCTAGGGCAGTGATGGCGAACATTTTAGAGAATAAGTGCCCAAACTACGAGCAAGACCCACTTATTTATTGCAAAGTTCCAAAACAGCAATTTCAGTAGTAAGTTATTGGTACTAGAGATGAGAGGACCCGACGTTCATGTTTGGGTTTGGCGACCTGACCCGGATGTATTGCCGGATTGGTTGCTGAACCTGAAATCCATTAAATTCAGGCCCCTAACAAATAGCCATGGGAGTTCCCTGGCCAATCATAGCTGAAGCTAGGAGCTTCAATTTGCCGGATTGGCTGTTTGGCCACTACTGCAGCAAAATGTCTAAGTCAGACAGCCAAACCCGTGCCCTGCAAAGGAACGTGGGATCGCTCATTTCGAATTGCTCCCTGTTCTGCAACAAATTTATATTGTATTGGCCTCCTGAGGACACCAATACAGTTGAAAGATGAAGGGTAAATTTGGACTTTTGTTGTAGTTTCTCTTCAAACAGTAGGAGCTGAAAGTAGCCATCAGATGTTGGGTACATTGTGGTCATAAAGGGATGGACATGGTCAGCAACAATACTCAGGTAGGCTGTGGCGTTGCAGCGATGCTCAATTGGTACCAAGGGGCCCAAAGAGTGCCAAGAAAATATTCCCTCGGCCAGCGACCATAAATACCCTTTAGCCACCAGGGTTAGGTATTAAAACTCAACTTTTATTGATTTTGTATTAAGATTTAGTGAACAATGAAAACACTTTAAAATTGACAGACTGACAATAGGGATGGGTCAAAGAATTAGGAAGGATGCTTCATTCAGGCTATAGTGTGATGTTTTCTTATGAGAAAACATCACACTATAGCCTGAATGAAGCATCCTTCCTAATTCTTTGACCCATCCCTATTGTCAGTCTGTCAATTTTAAAGTGTTTTCATTGTTCCCTAAATCTTAATACAAAATCAATAAAAGTTGAGTTTTAATACCTAGCCCTGGTGGCTAAAGGGTATTTATGGTCGCTGGCCGTGCGACTTTTTGGAATTTGAATTGAGCAGTTTACTTACCCAGCCACCATTGGAGTATACACTAACGGGGTCCATATATATATTCCCCCTCCCTAGTGGAAGGGGATATCTTGTTGTAACAAGAAAATATTCCCCACACCATGACACCACCACCACCAGCCTGAACCGTTGATACAAGGCAGGATGGATCCATGCTTTCATGTTGTTGACGCCAAATTCTGACCCTACCATCCGAATGTCGCAGCAGAAATCAAGACTCATCAGACCAGGCAAAGTTTTTCAAATCTTATACTGTCCAATTTCGATGAGCTTGTGCAAATTGTAGCCTCAGTTTCCTGTTCTCAGCTGAAAGGAGTGGCACCCGGTGTGGTCTTCTGCTGCTGTAGCCCATCTGCCTCAAAGTTCAATGTACTGTGCATTCAGAGTTGCTCTTCTGCCTACCTTGGTTGTAACGGGTGGTGATTTGAGTCACTGTTGCCTTTCTATCAGCTCGAACCAGTCTGCCCATTCTCCTCTGACCTCTGGCATCAACAAGGCATTTCCGCCCACAGAACTGCCGCTCACTGGATGTTTTTTCTTTTTCGGACCATTCTCTGTAAACCCTATAGATGGTTGTGCATGAAAATCCCAGTAGATCAGCAGTTTCTGAAATACTCAGACCAGCCCTTCTGGCACCAACAACCATGCCACGTTCAAAGGCACTCAAATCACCTTTCTTCCCCATACTGGTGCTCGGTTTGAACTGCAGGAGATTGTCTTGACCATGTCTACATGCCTAAATGCACTGAGTTGCTGCCATGTGATTGGCTGGTTAGAAATTAAGTGTTAACGAGCAGTTGGACAGGTGTACCTAATAAAGTGGCCGGTGAGTGTATGTAGTAAGCTTGGTTCTGGTCCTCTATCTTATATAGTAATCTTGGTTATGTTACGCTATCTATGTAGTAATCTATGTTCTAGTACTGTATTTTATAAGCTTATGTTTTGTAACACAGTTATGCTATTGTTTCTACACAGAAAGTTATATTATATTACTGTTTTTGTGCACTGAACATTTCAACATCTAAAAATTCAAGACATTTTGGGAGGTCCACAATCTTATTATAATCTTTACAGTTCGAGGCCCATGAAACTCTTAGGCTCCTTTCACATAAAAATTTTTGTAATCTGTTTTCCCTTACAAGTATTTGCGGATAACTTAGGTCTCTGTTTTGTGTAAAGAATTCATTCTTGCTTATTTTTTTTTCTAGTGCTGTGTTTGTGTGACTGTAATCTCAGGTCCTGTCTTATTTTTAGCTGGTTTTGCGTCTAGTGCCTTCTTGTAGAAATCTATGGTCTCCTGTTTTTGCAGACCATTTAGATACAACTCACATGTCAAGGAAATCATCATATGACCAAGTTGCAGTAGAAGCAAGAAGCCAATGACATAATTTAAGTGAGCCTTCCGTTTTTTGCAGATATGCAAGAACAGATGCTATATGAATGACAAGTAGATCATTTTTGCAGAAGAGGAAGGAAAAAACGGCCTAAAAATGTGAAAAAAACAATGAAAAAACTGACATACATGCCCTATTTTTCAGTCTGTGTGAAAGAATAATGACTTGGTGCAAAAGCAATTAATATTGGCTGTGGCATTCCCTATAGGGAATGCCACACAAGGAGGCTCTGCTGACCATGTGTTTGCAATGTCATGGAAATGGCTTTGTGGGATAAGGAAGGGTGCCCTTGTCATTAATCATATGTTTTTACAAAAAAAGCTGTGAAGTTATGATCAAGAACCTCAGAGGATACTGTGGTTAAAGCTGCAGGAATGAACAACCTACCTCATATACTGGAGTTTTACCTAATTTTGACACAAAAAACTGGGAAAACCTACTGACTTAAGTGGAAAAAGCCTTGGTCAAAGCCTTGGTATATAGCCAGTCTCTGCCTCTAGTATATAGCAAGTGTCTGCCTCCTTAGTATATAGCAAGCATCCCCCTATGCCCAGCCTATTAAAAAAAAAAAACTGTACTCACCTTTCCGACACCCCCTAGTATGTACTTTTCTGCTTCTGAAGCTCCGTCTCTGGGTCGCCGTGCATTGCTGATGCATATACCATGATGTCAGACGCTTGCTGACATCATATTGTGTGCTGAGGCGCACACAGTATGATGTCAGCAAAGAGGCTAATGTCATGGTGTGTGCGACGCAGCAGGGATCCGAAGACGGAACCAGAGCTTCGGAAGACAGAAGAGGACCTGCGGGGGGTATCCGAAAGGTGAGTACAGAAGGTTTTTTCCCATAGACTAGAGTATAATCTGAATAAGAGTTTTTCGGCACATTTTTTGTGCTAAAAAACTTGGCTTATACTCAAGTATATACAGTAATTCATATATCAAATTGGTATTTGGCTCATTTAGAAAGGTAAAATCACATTTAAAAAACTTGCTAATCAAATGTTCTCACTAGGAAGATTTAATTTGAACCGTTTTTTTCTCATTTTTAATAAAACATTATTTGATCATTTTGTACCTTGATGCTCAATGTACACGCCCACACGCTTGATGAGAGAGAATATTAATAATCTGTGTTACACTTTGATGGTCAGTGTGCATATACCTGCTTTCAGTAATGTAACAGGGCAAATTTCCTAATGGAGCCCCCTCCCATTTCCGTGTATTGTAGTGTACTACATGTAGTATCTTAAGGTTTTGTGGCGTATCTGTCATTGGTGATTGGGGACCTGCTCTATCTTTTCTGGCTTGGGTAGTTGGCTCACGCACATGGCCATGGAATCCATGGCCATGTGCATAAACCCATACAAAGTAAAGGGACTTTGTACCAGCAGCTGAATAAACAGCTAACACATGGCCCCAAAACATGTTCATGTGCATGAGGCATTAACTAGTCTCCAATTTTAGGTTACTTCCTTTTATGTTTACTGCTCCCTTCTTTGTTGCCTCCATCTGATCTTGTGTTTAATCCCAATTTCTTAGTAAATGTCCTCTTTTTTGCCCCAATTCTTAGTGCCTCCTTTCTTGGTAAATATTTGTTTTATTTGTCTCTACTGCATAAAAGCAGTAACTTACCAAAATGTGTGCATATGAACTAAAATATAACTAAACTTTTTACATGGGGACAGTACCAAACCAATCTTACTACATAGATAGAGCACCAGAAGCAAGCTTACTACATAAATACAGCACCAGAGGATAATGCATAGAGATAGGGCCAGAAGCAAGATTACTAAATAGAAAGAGCACTAAAACCAAGTTACTACATAGATACATTACCAGAATCAAGATCACTACAGAAAAACGGCAATAGAACCACGCAGAGTGAGACAGACGGCCTTATATTGGTGACGGATGACTATTTGATTAGAGAATTTCTCCTTTTCTTCTTATTGACCACCAATTCAGCTTCTTTCAGCCATGACTTATCTTTTTATATTAACACAAACATTTTAAAAAACTTTAGAACCCAAACTTCATACTGTTCTCCTCACAGTTATATAAAAACTGTGCCCCCAACAATAGCCAACATGGGCCTCACAGTATCCAAAATAGTTACCTAGTCCTCACAGTAGCCAATATAGTTATAGGGGTAGCACAGTAGCTAGTATAGTCACAGTGCCCCCAACAGCAGACAATAGTTACAGTGGCCCCCACAGTAGCCACAGTAAGCTCCCATGTTCCACTGCCACTAAATCTAATTGGGAGTACATACATGTGTGTATGAATGTATACATGTATGTATGTGTGTAAAAGTGTACACGTGTGTGTATAAACAAAGAATATATGTATAAACAGTGATTATATAAATTAGTTTATATATCAGTTTAGTTTGATTGTATAAACCCAGTGTGTATACAAATATGTTATTTTAATAGGAAGCGGGGGCCCATGCAGAAGTCTCCTATGGGACCCAGCCCCATTTAGTTATGCCCCTGGATGGCAGTGTTTATGTAGCTGTGTTACCTTTTATAGTCACTTATGTAGTGGGTGACAGAGGATGTTGTGCCCTGGATCATTATAATGTTTTTTCATTGTTCTTTATTGGGGAGTTGGCTGAATGCAATTAACTGGCCTGCCAAGTAATAGAAATTCCTGGGACATATAGTGTTTATATTGGACACTATATCGGAAGTCATAATATTAGCGTAAAAAAAAAAAGGCCAGGTCTGATCTGACAATCAGATCATTGTCAATACATACAAAAAGGTTAATGTATTTGAATTTTCTTTTTTTTTTTTAAATCCAACATCCAGATCACAAAGAACGTTTTCATGATGCCGTCCGCATTCCCCATGGCATTTTATGTGCAGTTTAAAAATATAAGATAAACTGTGATGATAATCTATAGGGTATAATTAATACTGAAAAGAAATGATAACATCGGGGGAGAAAAACAATGCGTATCTGGCACAGGTATAATGATAGAAGATGCCTTTAACTGCTGTAAACACAAAGGGAAATGTTTAGTGGATTCTGAGTTTCACTACAAATAGTTATTTTTTAGGAAAAGCAAATTATTACAACTGCCTGAAACTGACTGGCTGCAATCTAATTTAATAATTTCAGTTTTTTTTCTTTGGCTCTAAAAGGTTAAAATAGCAATAGAAAACTCAGCTCTCTTCCGTTCTTTCCAGCAATAATGCCAGTCTCTGTTTTATGGAAGATGACTGCTGCAGCCTATCATCGGCCTCAGCAAAACATCCCAGTGATAGGCCGCAGTCACGTTCTGTTAGCCTGACGTCATGGCTGCAGGCTATATACTTTCTGGGACCTGAATAGATCACATGGGAGATATGTGGAGAGTAGATAAAGGGGGGAGGGGGGGGGGGGTAGGGAGTTCTGTTGCATAACCTTCTCTTCTGCTGGACACAAACTAAATATTCAAATCGCCCCCCTTCCCCTTGAAAGTAAATATAAATAAACAGTAAAAATCATAAATATGTTAGGTATCGCTGCATCTCAAAATGTCCGATTTAGAAAAATATAATAATGGATTTTCACAGCATTTAACCCCCGTAATGGAAAATAGAGCGAAAATGCCACTTTTTTGCCATTTGTAAAAATATTTTAAAAAATCAATAAAAAGTGATGAAAAGGCTGTAAGTCCTTAAAATGGTAGCATTGGAAATGTCATCAAACGTCACAAAGAATTACACCACACACAACTCCGTACACCAAAGCATGAAAAATTTATTAGCTCCAGAAGAGGGCAAAATAAAGATTTTTTTTTTTTGTACAGGAAATTTTAATTTTTGTAAATGTATGTAAACAATATAAACCTATATAAATTTGGTAACCCTATGATCGTACCGACCCATAGAATAAAGTAGACATGTCAAAATCCAAGCCCACAAGAAAACGGAGCAGATGCATTTTTTCACCTATTTCACTGCATTTGGATTTTTTTTCCCGTTTCCCAGTATATGACATGTTTTATTAAATACCGTCACTATGAAGTGCAATTTGTCATGCAGAAAACAAGTCATCATACAGCTCTCTACATGGAAATGGTGGGGAGTGAAAAATGAAAATGCAAAAACATAAAAGGGCCTGGTCGTTAAGGGGTTAACAAAATCGTATAAATCAATGGTGCAGATGATAATAGTAAACTTTAGAATGCTGAACATCCAAGAATTTAGATATTATTGTCAGCCTTGTAGGCCTAAATCCTTATGACATGTCCACTTCAATAATAGATTTACACTTTACACTCCATAGCAGTCATCTGATTTGCATGATAAAAAGATGACCCCCAGGGGTTAATGATATGCAGATGTCCTTTGTTGTCTTCCTGTCATGAAAAACAAGCAAACATTGAGCATCCCTGGAACAACTCAATTTCTGTCTTGGCCTATCCAGTGATGATGTAGAGTGTGACATATATCCAGAGATATGCAGAGATATCTTCCTTGGAGATCAAAGCATCTTGCAGGACAAGAAAAAGTTACTTGAGGTTTCTCTCCACACCCAACAGATCTGGGAGAATCCCCAATGAGTAATGGCATGCAGCTGTCCTTAATTGTCTTCCTGTCATGGTGGCTTTTGACCCTCTGGATATATTCACACATTGCAATCAGTGGTGTAACTAGAGTCCTCTGGGGCCTGGGGCAAAACTCCAAATGGGGCCCCCTCGACCCAACGTAGAAAGAATGTTAAAAGTCCACCAGAAAAATGGCGCACAGCCCTTAGTGAGGGTGGTGGTACATGTGGCATTTTGAACCCGTTTTTGGGCTTCTTTAGGCAGTGTGGCAAAAATGCATGCATTTGTGACGGACTGCTTATAAACGGTCCAAAACGCATGTGTGCCATCACCTTAAATGTGCCACATAATGTTAATGCAGCCTAAGACCAGGTGCACAAGATCCAATTGAATTACTTTTGAACCCCTATCCGCACCAGGATATAGTATAACATTATGGGGCACATTTACTTACCCGGTCCAGTCGCGATCCAGCGGCGAGTTCTCTGACGCTGATTCGGGTTCTGCCGGGATTCACTAAGGTCCGTGCACCGATATTCACCAGGTGTCGCTGCTGCGCCGAGGTCCGCCGGAGTTCACCTGCTTTTTTCTGGTGTATGTGAGTGCTTGATCTTGCGACACAAATAGCTTTTTAAATTCCGCGGTTTTTCCGAATCCTTCGGGTTGTCCGGTGGCCACGCCCCCCGATTTCTGTCGCGTGAAAGTCGGCGCCATAAATCAATCGCGTGCGCCACAATCCCGTGATATACAGCGCAAAGCGGAAATATTCGGGAAAAACCCGATGGATTCACGGCTGCGGACCCTTAGTAAATGTGCCCCTCTGTTGCTGCGGGGGGAGTATGGAGAGAGCTCACTGGCTGGTGGGTGTCAGCTGTATTATACCTGCTTGTCTTGCCAAGTGACAGATTATTTGGATTCTGTGTTATAGATTAACCCCTTAAGGACGCAGCCTGTTTGCAGGTTAAGGCTCGCAACTTTTTTTTGAAATTTGACCAGTGTCTCTTCCTGTGGTAATAACTTTTCAACAGATATCTCTGTGATTTTGAAATTGTTTTCTCGTGAGACATTGTAGTTTATGATAGTAGTGTCATTTCGGTGATCCGTTCCTGTTTTGGGGGGTAAAAATTCAAAAATTTAGGAAAAATTTTAAAAAAATGACTATTTTCAAAGTTTCAAATGTTATACTTTTTAGACAAAAAGTGATACCACAAATTTTTTTTGATAGAAACCTTTTGCCATTGGTCTTCTTTTTATATCCATGATTTGTTTCAAGTTTCCATTTTTTTTATGGATGTGAGAAGGTTTGAAGTTTTAGTAGCAACTTCTCAGATTTTCTTGAAATTTGAAAAATGCGAAGTTTTTGGTGATCAATTCAGTTTGGAAGTGCCATATAAAGACTTATGTACTATATACCCCCACAAGTAACACCATTTTATGAACCTAACATCTCAACCTATTCAAATCAGCATTTAAGAAGTCTGTTAACCCTTTAATTATTTTTCCGGAAGCATATGAAAATGGAGTGGAAATTTTGAAATTTCAATTTTTGATTTCAATCTTTCCAATTTAGCCCTAACATGGATACATTCAGAAGGAATTTGAGGTAAATATATATTCCTAATTTCTTGCCCTGCTTCTTCCGAGTACGGCAATACCAGACATGTGGATGTCAACTGCTGTTTCCCCGCACAGCGATGTCCAGAGTTAGCGATACTGGGAATTTGGAAGGCCAATTTGGCTGCAAATATTTTGTGGTGCCACAGTGTAATTGAAGAGCCCCTGAAGTAAAAGTACAATAGAAAACCCCCCAAAATGTCACCATTTCGGAAACTAGACCCCTCAAAGAATTTATCGGTGGTTGTGGTGAGCATTTTAACCCCCAACACGCTGGTCAAAATTGAATGCAAAGTAAATGGTGCAGAGTAAAAATTGCGTTTTTATCTCAAAAAAGTCATTTTAGTGCCTCATATACTGTGCCCAACCCATGCCACTTTAGACAAACACCCCAAAAATCATTCTGCGGGTTGTCCTGAGTACAGCAATACCACACATGTGCCAAAAATTTACAGACTGGGTACACAGAAGGGACGAGAACGGAAGGAGTGAGATTTTGATTTTCCAGCTCCGTTTTCACACGTTTGGATTTGGAGTGCCATGTCATGTTGGCAGGGCCCGTGAGGTGCCAGTGCAATAGAACCCCCCAATAAATGACACCATTACGGAAACTAGACCCCTCAAAGAATTTATCGGTGGTTGTGGTGAGCATTTTAACCCCCGACACGCTGGTCAAAATTGAATGCAAAGTAAATGGTGCAGAGTAAAAATTGCGTTTTTATCTCAAAAATGTCATTTTAGTGCCTCATATACTGTGCCCAACCCGTGCCACTTTAGACAAACACCCCAAAAATCATTCTGCGGGTTGTCCCGAGTACAGCAATACCACACATGTGCCAATAATTTACAGGCTGGGCACACAGAAGGGATGAGAACGGAAGGAGTGAAATTTTGATTTTCCAGCTCCGTTTTCACACGTTTGCATTTGGAGTGCCATGTCACGTTGGCAGGGCCCGTGAGGTGCCAGTGCAATAGAAACCCCAATAAATGATACCATTACGGAAACTAGACCCCTCAAAGAATTTATCGGTGGTTGTGGTGAGCATTTTAACCCCCGACACGCTGGTCAAAATTGAATGCAAATAAATGGTGCAGAGTAAAAATTGCGTTTTTATCTCAAAAATGTCATTTTAGTGCCTCATATACTGTGCCCAACCCTTGCCACTTTAGACAAACACCCCAAAAATCATTCTGCGGGTTGTCCTGAGTACAGCAATACCACACATGTGCCAATAATTTACAAACTTGGCACTCAGAAGGGATGAGAACGGAAGGAGTGAAATTTTGATTTTCCAGCTCCGTTTTCACACGTTTGCATTTGGAGTGCCATGTCATGTTGGCAGGGCCCGTGAGGTGCCAGTGCAATAGAAACCCCAATAAATGATACCATTACGGAAACTAGACCCCTCACAGAATTTATCGGTGGTTGTGGTGAGCATTTTAACCCCCGACACGCTGGTCAAAATTGAATGCAAAGTAAATGGTGCAGAGTAAAAATTGCGTTTTTATCTCAAAAAAGTCATTTTAGTGCCTCATATACTGTGCCCAACCCGTGCCACTTTAGACAAACACCCCAAAAATCATTCTGCGCATTGTCCCGAGTACAGCAATACCACACATGTGCCAATAATTTACAGACTGGGTACACAGAAGGGATGAGAACGGGAGGAGTGAAATTTTGATTTTCCAGCTCCGTTTTCACACGTTTGGATTTGGAGTGCCATGTCATGTTGGCAGGGCCCGTGAGGTGCCAATGCAATAGAAACCCCCAATAAATGATACCATTACGGAAACTAGACCCCTCAAAGAATTTATCGGTGGTTGTGGTGAGCATTTTAACCCCGACACGCTGGTCAAAATTGAATGCAAAGTAAATGGTGCAGAGTAAAAATTGCGTTTTTATCTCAAAAATGTCATTTTAGTGCCTCATATACTGTGCCCAACCCGTGCCACTTAAGACAAACACCCCAAAAATCATTCTGCGGGTTGTCCCGAGTACAGCAATACCACACATGTGCCAATAATTTACAGACTGGGTACACAGAAGGGATGAGAACGGAAGGAGTGAAATTTTGATTTTCCAGCTCCGTTTTCACACGTTTGGATTTGGAGTGCCATGTCATGTTGGCAGGGCCCATGAGGTGCCAGTGCAATAGAAACCCCCAATAAATGATACCATTACGGAAACTAGACCCCTCACAGAATTTATCGGTGGTTGTGGTGAGCATTTTAACCCCCCACAAGCTGGCCAAAATTGAATGCAAAGTAAATGGTGCAGAGTAAAAATTGTGTTTTTATCTCAAAAATGTCATTTTAGTGCCTCATGTACTGTGCCCAACCCATGCCACTTTAGACAAACACCCCAAAAATCATTCTGCGGGTTGTCCCGAGTACGGCAATACCACACATGTGCCAATAATTTACAGGCTGGGCACACGGCAGGGGTCAGGAAGAAAGAAGCACAATTTAGGTTTTCAAGCTTTGTTTTCACTAGATTGGTAATGGGGGGGTACCCCCGAGGTACCAGTACAATAGAAACCCCCAAGTAGTGAACCCATTTTGGAAAGGGCACCCCTCAAAGAATGTATGTAGGCTTGTATGAGCATTTTAACCCCTAAGGTGCTGGCCAAAATTGAATGCAAAGTAAATGGTGCAGAGTAAAAATTGTGTTTTTATCTCAAAAATGTCATTTTAGTGCCTCATGTACTGTGCCCAACCCATGCCACTTTAGACAAACACCCCAAAAATCATTCTGCGGGTTGTCCCGAGTACGGCAATACCACACATGTGCCAATAATTTACAGGCTGGGCACACGGCAGGGGTCAGGAAGAAAGAAGCACAATTTAGGTTTTCAAGCTTTGTTTTCACTAGATTGGTAATGGGGGGTACCCCCGAGGTACCAGTACAATAGAAACCCCCAAGTAGTGAACCCATTTTGGAAAGGGCACCCCTCAAAGAATGTATGTAGGCTTGTATGAGCATTTTAACCCCTAAGGTGCTGGCTCAAATGTAATACAAAGTGAGTAGTGCAGAGAAACAATTGTATTGCAATTTACCATTGAAGTGACAAAAGTATTTTGCCCAACTCATGCCACTGGGGAAAAACACATCAAAAATCATTCTGCGGGTTAACCCGGTTAGGGCAATACCCCATAGGAGGCAATAATCTGTAGGATGGAGACACGACAGGGCTCAAAAGGGAATAACATGTTGGAGCACAGACATTGTACATTTTTTTTTTCTTTTTGGCATCATGAAAGATTTGTAGATGCCAATAGGGGCCAGTACAGTAGAAACCCCTAAGAACTGACCCTATTTTGGAAACTACACCCCTCCATGAATTAATCTAGGGGTATAGTTAGCATTTTAACCCCAGGTGGACCCCTGAAAAAGTGCATAATGGATAGTGCATAGAAAAAAATTTCCATTATGTCATTTTGTGCCCAGCTGCTGCCATGGGCTGGGCACATGGCAGGGCTTAGAAGGGAAGGTGCGGCATGCGGCATGATGTATAAGCTGTGCGTCAGGGTAACAACAGGGTACTCTAAAAATCCAGGGATGTATGATAAATTCGGAAGCAATCTTTCATACATAACCCTGGTTTTTCTGGGCATGTCTCACAGTGATGAATGGTGTCCTTCCTAATGCCATTTTTGGAGCACACCCTGCACCTCTTTTGTGACCTTCCCCTGCTGGCTGTTTGGGGAACTACTCCTGAAAAGTGCTGCCCTGGTACAATACGTGATGTGGCCTCACTTCCAGATGTGCTAGCACTCCCCCCTTCCTGGTCTCCAAAAAGAAAATACTTTATTACCACCTCTTGAAATTCCAGGAAAGTTCCCCTCTGGCCGGCATATCGATGCAGCACATAAGCATTATACAATGCCATCTGCATCATGTGCACGGCCAGCTTCTTGTACCACACCCTCGACTTCCGCATGGCATTGTACGGCTGAAGTACCTGGTCAGACAAGTCCACCCCTCCCATGTATTTATTATAATCTAAAATACAGTCTGGCTTGGGGGTTTCTGTACTGGCACCTCGTACTGGGACAGGGGTGGTGGTGTGCTCATGTATTGTGGTTAATACAAGGACCTCTCTCTTGTCCTTGTACTTAACACACAATACAGAGTCGCTGCATAGTGCCCTGCTTTCGTGCCTTTTAAGTTTTTGCCCAAGCAGCGACTTAAGGAGACCTCTCTGATTTCTGCGTACAGTGCCGCATGCCGCAGTATTTCTGGAAGTGAGGCACTTGAACAGGGTGGTGCTGGTGTAGAAATTGTCCAGGTAGAGGTGGTAGCCCTGGTCCAGCAGTGGGTGCACTAAATCCCACACTATCTTCCCTGTAACACCCAGGAAGGGGGGGCATTCTGGGGGCACTATAGTGGAGTCCTTCCCTTCATATACCCTGAACTTGTATGTGTACCCTGATGAACTTTCGCACAGCTTATACATCTTCACACCATACCTTGCCCTCTTATTGGGCAGGTACTGGCGGAAGTGAAGTCTCCCTTTGAATTGTACCAGGGACTTGTCTATGCTCACATGTTTGGCGGGGGTATATTCCTGGGCAAACTTGGCACTAAAATGATCTAATATGGGCCTGACCTTAAATAACCGATCATAACTGGGGTCACCTCTGGGTGGGCACTGTGTGTTGTCAGTGTAGTGCAAAAACTTATGGATGGCTTCAAAGCGCATCCTGCACATTGCCATGCGGAACATGGGGGTGTGGTACAGTATATCTGAGCTACAGTAGTCCCTGATTGAAGGCTTCTTTACTATCCCCATAAGGAGTATTATGCCCCAATACTTGTGCATCTCTGCTGCAGTGACAGGGGTCCACCTGTAGGGTTGTGCATAAAAGGACGTGGGGTTTTGGGCAATATGTTGTGCAGCGTAGAGATTTGTCTGAAATATAATAATATTCAGCAGCTCCTCATAAAAAAAAAACTTAAAAAAGTCCACAGCTCTGAGCCCTGTCGTGTCAAAGTTAATTCCAGGATGGCCCAAAAAGTCAAGGACCTGAGGGGTATAATTATCTTGGGCTACCCATCTGGGGTCAGTGGAAGCCCCAGACGCTTCTCCTGCAGAAGTCCCAGATGCTTCTCCTGCAGAAGTCCCAGAAACTTCTCCTGCAGAAGTCCCAGGCACTTCTCCTGCAGAAGTCCCAGGCACTTCTCCTGCAGAAGTCCCAGGCATTTCAATCGCAGAAGTCCCTGGAACCCTACGGCGCCTTCTTGGGGGTCCTTCCAGGTCACTGGAAGATGAGCAGGAGGATGATGATAGGTAAAAGGGACCATCATCCCCACTAGCTGACTCAGTGTCAGAGGCAAGCATGTTATATGCCTCCAACACGGTGTATGTCTTCTGAGACATTGCACACAAAAAAAATAGAGAACTAGAAAAATTAGATAATGTGCACCAAACTACACGGATAAACCGTCTAGCAGGCACACAAAAAAAAAAAGATAATGCGCACCAAACTACACGGACAAGCCGCACAGATGGCACACACAAAAAATAATGCGCACTAAACTACTCGGACAAGCCGCACAGATAGCACACAAAAAAAAAAAGATAATGCGCACCAAACTACACAGACAAGCCGCACAGATGGCACACACAAAAAATAATGCGCACTAAACTGCACAGACAAGCCGCACAGATAGCACACAAAAAAAAAAGATAATGCACACCAAACCACACGGACAAGCCGCACAGATGGCACACAAAAAATAATGCGCACTAAACTACACGGACAAGCCGCACAGATAGCACACAAAAAAAATAATGTGCACTAAACTACACGGACAAGCCGCACAGATAGCACACAAAAAAAAAAGATAATGCACACCAAACCACACGGACCAGCCGCACAGATGGCACACAAAAAATAATGCGCACTAAACTACACGGACAAGCCGCACAGATAGCACACACAAAAAAAAAGGTAATGCACACCAAACCACACGGACAAGCCGCACAGATGGCACACACAAAAAATAATGCGCACTAAACTACACGGACAAGCCGCACAGATAGCACACAAAAAAAATAATGCGCACTAAACTACACGGACAAGCCACACAGATAGCACACAAAAAAAAAAGATAATGCACACCAAACCACACGGACCAGCCGCACAGATGGCACACACAAAAAATAGCTACGTACGGGTACACCTACGGCGCCCTGGAAAAAAATATTACCAGGCACCGAAAAAAAACCTATGTGCACCGCGCAAAAAGGCGCTACAAATGCACCTAGCTTGCCCTAAGACAAACTAACTACCGCTAAGACTGCTAAAGATTCTGTGCAGCGCTATTCACACGGCGCACTGAAAAGTGCGTGCAGTGCAGAACAACGCTAACACAACGCACTGAAAAGTGCGTTTGGGTTCAGAAGGGAGAGACAGGGAAAAACGGAAGACACGTGGGATCACACAAGGCGATCACACAGGGAACACACAGGACACAGGAAAAAACAGATAGGGATGGGAATTTGTAGGGAACAATAGGGATCAGATAAGGATCAGAACACTATTTATAGTGTAAAAGTGTATTTTGGTGCACACAGTAACGCTCTTTCCTCTCTCCAGCGATACCAAACCAAAATGGTGCCGCTGGAGGAAGAGGAAAGGGCTAAAAGCAAGTTTTTTAGCCTAAAATCGCTGTAATTGGCCAGTCAGGTTTGACTGGCCAATCACGGCGATCGGCGGGCGGGACCGATTTGATTGGTCGGGTGACAGAGACAGGAACTCCTCCTGCCTCTGTCACCCAAATCTCATCCCGATGTCACCACGTCTCGCGACGTGGTGACAATTCTAAAATCCTATGCGCTTGCGCAGTAGCTGTACTGCGCTGAGCGCTAATCGTCGGAAGCTGCGCAGTACAGCTACGGCGCGGAGCGCTAAGGGGTTAAGAAAAACTACACAGTCAACAATATTTCAAAGGTTTGTTGCAATACAAATGTATATAAAGAGTTAGATATCAAAAGGTATTACTTACAACACTGTCAAGCTTTATTGATGAGTTGCGGCATAGGGTTCTTCACGGATTTATCACTGAGCCATGGAATGACGGAATGACAGGTATCATCAGGTTTGTCATGGGCGTCCCACAGGAGCTACCGCCAATATCTTGCCCTCCCACTAGGCGATAGTCCGGGGTCTTATATATATATATGTATGTGTCAGAAAACTATGTGGAAAAATATGTGTATGCACATGTGTTTCCTATGAAAGTGGCCAATTTCCATTGGAAAGTTTCCCAGGAGTTAACAAAGTGTTTTATGAAAGTGAGCTACATTGATATGGCTTCATTCATAGTTGAAAATAATTTCACATGATCTGGCTTTTAGCAGCCATAATGTTTCAAGAGCAGCCATATTGTCTGTTTGGCACTGGCACCGATTGCGGCAGTTATATGCGGCACCTAACTAACCATCCCACGGGCGCAGCCATCTTGAATAGCTTCCATGATCATTCCGTTATCGTTGCTTCCGTGACATCATTGGAGGGTGGCGATTAATTGCAATGGCAGTCTAAAGTCTCATTCAGACTTGTAGGCTTGCCATGTGTAATGATCAGCAGGTGGAAGGCTATTAGAGATCAGCAGTAAAATTATTATATACTGCAATACAGTAGAATTACAGTATATAACATTAGCAATCAGAATTATAGTACCCTGGAGGGTCTGAAATAATGGTAAAAAAAGTAATTTTTTAATGTAAAAAAAGTATGCAGTTTAAATCACCCCCTTTCCCTAGAACACATAAAAATAAATACACACTAAAATTCAAAAACATGTTAGGTACATCTCTAAACGCCCGTTCTATCAAAGTATAAAAAAAGATTATTCCTGACAGTGAACACCATAATGGAAAATAGCACCCAAAATCTCTGAATCACCACTTTTTCCCAAACTTTACATCCATGAAAAAATGATCAGTTATATAGGTCCCAAATTGATATAAATTAATAAGTCAGCTCATACAGCAAACAATTAAACCTTACATAGGTCCATACACCAAAATGTGACAAAGTTGGCTTCAGAATTTGACAAAATGGCAAATATTTTTTTGTACAAAAGATTTTACTTTTTTAAAATCTATTAAAACCTCTATAAATTTGGTATCCATGTGATCCAAAGAATAAAGGGAAAGTGTCATTTGGAGCGCAGAATAAAACCCTTTAAAACAGAAACACAAAACACAAGAAAACGCCACAAATATGTTTTTTTGTAAATTTTCACTAAACTTGGAATATGGAAACTTTAAATTTTTTTCCAGCTATCCTCTACATTGCATGGAATATTAAATGGCACCACTAAAAAGTACAATTTGTCCCGCTGATAACAAACCCTCACACATCTTTGTTAACGTAAAAATAAAAAGTTATTGCTTTTGGAGTAAGGGGAGTAAAAAACAAACGCAAAAGTCCTGTAAGGGTTAAAATTAATTTCAGGCTTATCTGGAGAATCTTGTCTCTGAACGCAGATATGTTTATTCCTAAATGTATTCTGGGAGGAGATTCTCCAGATACGCCTAAAATGTAATTCAAACTTGTGAACATGGATGTAAGGTCCAGCATTACACAGGACCTATTAAAATCAATCAGTGCTTCTGTCAGCTCTTATTGTGGCCCTTAACTCCCTCCTCATATTTTGGCGGCTCTCATCTTCCCCACATATTGTGGCCTCTCATCACCTCCTCATATTGTGGCCTCTCATCACCTCCTCATATTGTGGCCCATCTCATATCTCTCCATGTTGTTGGCCCCCTGTCATAGCCCCCACATTTTGTCGGCCCCTCTCATCTCTCCCCCATATTGGGCCTCTCTTATTTCTCCCTCATGCTGTGGCCCCTTTTATCTCTCCTTCATATTGTGTCCCCTCTTATACTCCCCCATATTGTGGTTCCCCTCTAATCCCCCTACGTATTGTGGCCCCACACTTGTCCTCTTTTCCTTGTTTTAAATTATATTTTTAATTTAACACATTTTTTATATGTCAAATTAAAAAAAAAATACACACCACATACTCACCTGTCCCTGTTCCCCAGCAGCTCTTTTCTTTTCATCTTCCTCTGTGCAGGCTAACAATGATGATGCAGAGAGCTTATAGATACAATTGAAGTCACAACAGGGGGCGGAGTCAGCGGTCAATAGGGGGCAGAGGTAAAAGGCATTGGGGCCCACAAGAGCTTTCACCGTTACCCTGGCGGACCAGTCCGACCCCGTGTGCACCCCTGCCCTAGACTGTAATTACCTTTACATCTTATAATCTACTCTACACATTAGTTGCTTCTTACTATGCCCAACCAATCCAGATTTCAGAGACTTCAAGTAGAATCAGTCTACCAATATAACCTTTATGGAAGTGTGATAATAATTCTTATCTTGTTGGCTAATCTCTTTATTATTTTGAACTTATTCTACCTTATGTATGGGAAGTATTTCATTTCTGTTATTCTCTTCCATTGCGGAAAAGAACAACAGAAATCTTTATTGGAGATGTGAATTTTTTTTTTTTACACTATATAGATACTACAGTGTAGAGAGTTCCTTTCCTCTTTCAAGCCTGGCATATCATTGACCAGGTCACCATGACTTTCATATATGTCAAGTCAACATTAACTTATTTATAATGAACTATAATTTATCCAGAGCAAAGGATTGTCCAAGTTGTCCGATTTGTTTGCACAAAGCTAAGGTCTAGTGTACAATCCTCCAAAAATTCTCTTGTGATCTTATCATTTGCTTGAGAACTCTGCTTGAGATCATTTGCTTATAATTAAAAGATGTATATTAAGTACAGATAATAAAAAATGTACTTAGTATTATTACATATAGAATTTGTAAGCTAAAACAAATAATTGAGTATAATGTAAAGTAGCTTAATGGAATGATTTGTACATCTGTTTTCTAGATCTCTAAGTGAACTTATCAGTAGATATTAACCCAATAAACCACTACCAGTATTTTGTTGAGCAGACTTACACCTTTCAGATCAAGTGTCTTTCATGACCTAGGGTGGTGGCATCATCAGGAACACATGTCAGATATCAAAGACCAAAATGATCCCCCCATTTCCAAACACTTGTGGCTACATCACCAGGGGAACATGAAAGCAATATCTTTTAGAGGCATAGAAGAGTTCAGACCATCTCCTAGATCAGTGATGGCAAACCTTTTCGAGACCGAGTGCCCAAATTACAACAAAAACCCACATATTTATTGCAATGTACCGACACAGCAATTTAAGCATGAACTCTCTGTTCTACCACAAATTCAATAAAAGAAGACCTCCATCAATAAACTACCCCTGCCCATACCTTCTCACTCTTTCTACAGTCCGAAGAAGGCGAGGATGTGTTGCTTTGAAATAACGCTTTGAGAGTGGCATCTACATTGCCTGTGCCTGCAGGTGAATTCTTTAAGTCATGTCTGGTGAACTCAGTGCTGGGGAAATGTGGCCTGGGTGCCCACAAAGAGGGGCCTGAGTGCCACCTCTGGCACCCGTGCCATAGGTTCGCCAACACTGTCCTAGATGGACAAGATGATTCTTAGGAAGGAATTAATTTATAGAATGAATTCTGTAAAGCCATCAGGGAAAAATTACTTCATTTCATATGCGTGTTTCATTGAATTATCCAATAATATGACGATACTGTAGGCACCAAGCTTCAGATATGCATGAAGACATGCCCTTCCCCGCCTCCCCCTCCCCCCTTGCATTCTTCTAAACTGGTTTTAATTATTGCTACCTATTGCACCTCTTTTGCCAGTAGAATATGCAGTGTCATTGGCAAACAGGTAATGTTGCCATAATCCCTGTGATAAGAGCACCAGAAGCCGTGTTTTCCTTACAGAAACCTTTTTCCAAAATATACATGAATTCCTCCATTAGTCCATTGGGAGTACTGCAGGTATGGTGGTAAGTATACTCACTGCATTCCTCCATTGGGTAAAAATGAGTAGGCCCCACATGGCGCGCTTACCCCTCCCCCTCCATGTGGGCATGATCAGTAATGGATGGAGATGAGCAATCAACACGATGGCAGAGATGCCAGCACTGCGATGCGCTGTGTCCTTTCCCTGTCAACCGTGGTTGGATGCTCGGTGGGAGGGGGTTGAACACGAGGCATCACAGTACCATCAGTGAGGATGAGACAGTCACATCACTGGGGGAGTGCCTGGATATGTGAGGGCGCCGCCCCTGAAGGACAGATGGGTACTACACCCATGTAAATGTCATCAATGACATTCTGCAAACACATTGGCCTTTGAGGAGGCCTCATTAGCGGTGACAAGCCCGATCTTGGAAATAAAGCGGGGCTGACCTGGCGTGTGCCAGGGCTAATACTATGCCGTCGTGCATACCGCACAGACTTAATGCTAATTACCAGTTACCCTAGTTGCCTAAATTGAATACCCCTGATGATTTTCTGGAAGAAATGAAAGGCGTTGGGGCCTAGGGTCAATGTATTTATGATATCAGCAGCTAGCACAGGCAGAATTACTGCAGAAAGGGCTTTATTCTGTTAAGCATAGTAACTCTGACAAAGATGGAAAACAGCCGATATCAGGGTGCCCAAAAAAAGTGAGCTCAGATAGCCAGCTAACATAGCTGCATTAATTACACTGGGGGAGTGCTGAGAATATGATTACAATCCCCTGGTGTATATGTGTTACTCTGAGTGTGTTACAGCCGACAAGGCAAATGTTTGAATGTGAAGTAACACTAACCTAGGTTATGTGATAGTATCATTAAAATATTCAAATACTCACCTTAGTCAGACACACCCGGAGTGTACACAGAGATTTTATGTCTGATATTAATACACAGCCTTGTCCTCATCTTTTAAATTATAAAAAATAAAAGCTATGTTTTATTTTTTTTGATAAAATGCCTCCATAATACAGTGAACCTAGGATAACATAATACATAAAAATACTGTATCTAATTTCAGTGAAAAAAGAAATATGTGGCATAATTCATATTTTGGCCACATACCTTAACCTAATAAAACAAAGGCAAACAAATGGCTTCACATCAACAGGGAGCAATTAAATAACTCCCAAAATATTAATGCTGATATCCTCATGATTAGTATTTAAGTGTTCGGAACTTCATGCAATGAAAATACGAAGAAGAAAAGACCAAGTTTGTTGGATGCATGGAAAGATAACAGCTCAGCATATAAAGATTCTGAAGCATACAAAGTCATTAAAAGAAATTTACCGAGACCAAGCCTTCTTCATGTCAACACAGGCAAGGGAATGTTAGAATCATACTTAGGTAAAAGCTTCCAGATAGGTCAGTATCACTCTTTGGGGATCCCCAGGGCTGGATTAAAGGAGGGTGCCTTAAAGGGGCCCCCACCAAATGTGGGCTATTCTGTGAGGTGAGAACTGTACCTAGAACTGTATATAGTTATTATGGGGGGTGTATATAGTTATAATAGGAGTCTCTATATAGTTCGTTATTATAAAGGGTGTATATTGTTGTTATAGGGGGACTGTATATAGTTAGTGGGGACTGTATATAGTTATTATACAGGGCTATATATAGTTATAGGGGGACTGTATATAGTTATAGAGGGACTGTATATAGTTATTATAGGGGGCTATATATAGTTATTATAAGGGGACTTTATATAGTTATTTAAGGGAGGCGGTATATAGTTGTTATAGGGGGCTGTATATAGTTAATGCGGTGGATTGTGTATAGGTAATGTTGGGGGGCTGTATATAGTGATTACTGGGGGCTGTATACAGTGATTACTGGGGAGCTGTATACAGTGATTGCTAGGGAGATATATACAGTCATTGTTGGGAGGCTTTATACAGTGATAGCTGGGGAGCTGTATAAAGTGGTTGCTGGGAGACTGTATACAGTGATTGCTGGGGGACTGTATACAGTGATTGCTGGGGGACTGTATGCAGTGATTGCTGGAGCAGTTGTATACAGTGATTGCTGGGGAGCTGCATATAGTGGTTTCTGGGAGACTGTATACAGTGATTGCTAGGGAGCTATATACAGTGATTGTTTGGAGGCTGTATACAATGATTGTTGGGAGCTGTATATAGTGATTGCTGGGGGTTGTATAAAGTGGTTGCTGGGAGACTGTATACAGTGATTGCTGGGGGAGCTGTATACAGTGATTTCTGGGGAGCTGTATATAGTGGTTACTGGGACACTGTATACAGTGATTGCTGGGGGACTGCATACAGTGATTGCTGGAGAGCTGTATATAGTGGTTGCTGTGGGAGCTGTATATAGTGATTACTGGGAGCGGTATATAGGGGTTGCTGTGGGAGCTGTATATAGTGATTACTGGGAGCGGTATATAGTGGTTGCTGTGGGAGCTGTATATAGTGATTACTGGGAGCTGTATATAGTGGTTGCTGGGGGACTGTATACAGTGATTTATGGGGTAGCTATATACAGTGATTTCTGGGGAAGTGTAAGTAGTGATTGCTGGGGGGTTTTATTTAGTGATTTCTGGGGAAGCTGTATATAGTGATTACTTGGAGCGGTATATACTGGTTTCTGGGGGAGCTGTATATAGTGATTACTGTGTGCTGTATATAGTGATTGCTGAGGAAGCTGTATATAGTGATTGCTGAGGGAGATCTATAAAGTGATTAGGGGGAGCTGCATACACTGTTTGCTAGGGAGCTATATACAGTGATTGTTGGGAGGCTGTATAAAGTGATTGCTGGGAGCTGTATGTAGTGATTGCTGGGGAGCTGTATACAGTGATTGCTGGGGAGCTGTATAAAGTGGTTGCTGGGAGACTGTATATAGTGATTGCTGGGGGACTGCATACAGTGATTGCTGGAGAGCTGTATATAGTGATTGCTGTGGGGCTGTATATAGTGGTTGCTGGGAAACTGTATATAGTGATTACTGGGAGCGGTATATAGTGGTTGCTGGGGGAGCTGTATATAGTGGTTTCCCGGGAAGCTGTATATAGGAATTACTGGGAGTGGTATATAGTGGTTGCTGGTTGAGCTGTATATAGTGGTTGCTGGGGAAGCTGTATATAGTGATTACTGGGAGCAGTATATAGTGGTTGCTGGGGGATCTGTATATAGTGGTTGCTTGGAGTTGTATATAGTGGTTGCTGGGGGAGCTGTATACAGTCATTGCTGGTGGAGCTATATACAGTGATTGCTGGGGAGCTGTATATAGTGATTGCTGGGGGACTGTATATAGTGGTTGCTGGGGAAGCTGTATATAGTGATTACTGGGAACGGTATATAGTGGTTTCTGGGGGAGCTGTATAAAGTGATTACTGGGAGCTGTATATAGTGATTGCAGGGGGGCTGTATATAGTGATTATTGGAAGCAGTATATAGTGATTACTGGGAGCTGTATGTAGTGACTGCAGGGGGGCTGTATATAGTGGTTGCCCGGGAATCTGTATATATTGATTACTGGGAGTGGTAGGTATATAGTTGTTGCTGTATATAGTGGTTGTTGGAGAAGCTGTATATAGTGATTACTGGGAGCTGTATATAGTGGTTGCTGGGGAAACTGTATATAGTAATTACTGGGAGCAGTATATAGTCGTTGCTGGGGAAGCTGTATATCGTGGTTAGTGGCAGTGGTATATAGTGGTTGCTGGGAGAGCTGTATATAGTGGTTGCCCGGGAAGCTGTATATAGTGATTACTGGTAGTGGTATATAGTGGTTGCTGGGGGAGCTGTATATAGTGGTTGCTGGGGAAGCTGTATATAGTGGTTGCTGGGGGAGCTGTATATAGTGGTTGCTGGGGAAGCTGTATATAGTGATTACTGGGAGTAGCATATAGTGGTTGCTGGGGGAGCTGTATATAGTGATTACTGGGAGTTGTATATAGTGGTTGCTGGGGGAGCTGTATACAGTCATTGCTGGTGGAGCTATATACACTCACCGGCCACTTTATTAGGTACACCTGTCCAACTGCTCGTTAACACTTAATTTCTAATCAGCCAATCACATGGCGGCAACTCAGTGCATTTAGGCATGTAGACATGGTCAAGACAATCTCCTGCAGTTCAAACCGAGCATCAGTATGGGGATGAAAGGTGATTTGAGTGCCTTTGAACGTGGCATGGTTGTTGGTGCCAGAAGGGCTGGTCTGAGTATTTCACAAACTGCTGATCTACTGGGATTTTCACGCACAACCATCTCTAGGGTTTACAGAGAATGGTCCGAAAAAGAAAAAACATCCAGTGAGCGGCAGTTCTGTGGGCGGAAATGCCTTGTTGATGCCAGAGGTCAGAGGAGAATGGGCAGACTGGTTTGAGCTGATAGAAAGGCAACAGTGACTCAAATCGCCAACCGTAACAACCAAGGTAGGCAGAAGAGCAACTCTGAACGCACAGTACGTCGAACTTTGAGGCAGATGGGCTACAGCAGCAGAAGACCACACCGGGTGCCACTCCTTTCAGCTAAGAACAGGAAACTGAGGCTACAATTTGCACAAGCTCATCGAAATTGGACAGTAGAAGATTGGAAAAACTTTGCCAGGCCTGATGAGTCTCGATTTCTGCTGCGACATTCGGATGGTAGGGTCAGAATTTGGAGTCAACAACATGAAAGCATGGATCCATCCTGCCTTGAATCAACGGTTCAGGCTGGTGGTGGTGGTGTCATGGTGTGGGGAATATTTTCTTGGCACTCTTTGGGCCCCTTGGTACCAATTGAGCATTGTTGCAACGCCACAGCCTACCTGAGTATTTTTGCTGACCATGTCCATCCTTTTATGACCACAATGTACCCAACATCTGATGGCTACTTTCAGCAGGATAATGCGCCATGTCATAATGCTGGAATCATCTCAGACTGGTTTCTTGAACATGACAATGAGTTCACTGTACTCAAATGGCCTCCACAGTCACCAGATCTCAATCCAATAGAGCATCTTTGGGATGTGGTGGAACGGGAGATCCGCATCATGGATGTGCAGCCGACAAATCTGCGGCAACTGTGTGATGCCATCATGTCAATATGGACCAAAATCTCTGAGGAATGCTTCCAGCACCTTGTTGAATCTATGCCATGAAGAATTGAGGCAGTTCTGAAGGCAAAAGGGGGTCCAACCCGTTACTAGCATGGTGTACCTACGGTAATAAAGTGGCCGGTGAGTGTACAGTGATTGCTGGGGAGCTGTATATAGTGATTGCTGGGGGGCTGTATATAGGGGTTGCTGGGGAAGCTGATTACTGGGAACGGTATATAGTGGTTTCTGGGGGAGCTGTATATAGTGATTACTGGGAGCTGTATATAGTGATTGCAGGGGGGGGGGAAAAATTTTTTTTTGTTGGAATCTGCAGAAAAATTCCTGTACATAAATGCCACATTTAACGCTGTCAAGTGCTTTTGTAGGACATAGGGGCAGATTTATCAAGTGTCTGAAAGTCAGAATATTTACAATTGCCCATGGCAACCAATCACAGCTCCCCTTTAAAATATTCATGAGCACTGGTCAAATGAAAGCTGAGCTGTGATTGGTTGCCATGGGCAACTGGAAATATTCTGACATTCAGACTGCTTGATAAATCTGCCCCATAATGTTAGTTTTTAACCCCTTCCCGACGTGTGCCGTACTAGTAAGGCGCGCGTCGGGTCCTGGTGCATGGAGAGGGCTCGCGGGCTGAGCCCTCTCCATAGCTGGTAAGTCTTTGCTGCATTTTGCAGCAAAGGCTTACCGGGAACACCCGCGATCGGTGCTAGCAATGCTGCCGGCGCAGCATAGGCGCCGCCATCTTGTTGTGGATCGTCGCTCCCCGATGACGTCACAGGGAGCGGCGATCCGTCGCTATGGTAGCCTCGGGTGTTCCGAATACCCGAGGCTACTTCGTTTTAACCCATGCATTACAATGTGCTAATTGCACATTGTAATGAATGGGGTGTAAAATCCACATATACTACTACTACAGTAGTATGGCAGTATATGATAGGATCGATCAGACAACCTAGGGTTAGAGTACCCTAGGGAGTCTGAAAAATAGTAAAAGTAAAAATAAAAAAAAGTTAAAATATAAAATTATAATAAAAAACCCTAAAAATTCAAATCACCCCCCTTTCCCTAGAACTGATATAAATATAAAAAAACAGTAAAAATCATAAACACCTTAAGTATTGCCGCGTCCGAAAATGCCCGATCTATCAAAATATAGTAACGTTTTTTCACTGTGTTTAACCCCGCAACGGAAAATAGCGTCCAAAGTCGAGAATGCCATTTTTTTGCCATTTTGAAAAATATAAAAAGTGATCAAAAGGTCGCACAGTCCCAAAAATTATAGCAATGAAAGCGCCATCAAAATTCGCAAAAAATTACACTACCCACAGCTCCGTACACCAAAGTATGAAAAAGTTATTGGCGCCAGAAGATGGCAAAATAAAAAAAATATATTTTGTATAGGAGGTTTTAATTTTTTAAATGTATGAAAACATTATAAAACCTATACAAATTTGGTATCCACGTGATCGTACCGACCCAAAGAATAAAGTAGACATGTCATTTGGGACGCAGAGTGAAAGCTGTAAAATCCAAGCCCACAAGAAAATGTTGCAAATGTGGGTTTTCACCATTTTCACTGCATTTGGAATTTTTTTCCCGCTTCCCAGTACATGGCATGGAATATTAAATACCGTCACTATGAAGTGCAATTTGTTTTGCAGAAAATAAGCCATAACACAGCTCTTTATGTGGAAAAATAAAAAAGTTATAGATTTTTGAAGTTGGTGAGTGAAAAATGGAAGTGAAAAAACTAAAAAAAGTCGTTAAGGGGTTAAAAATAAACCAGCTGTACTTGGATTCTATTGAGAGAGGTTTACAGGGGATAATGTATTAAAACTCTAATGTGGATTTTCTTTCCTTGTTCCTTGAGACCTGTTCTCATCCTTAGTCAGTTAAGTTTTTTTTTTTTTTTTTTTGATGATGAGTTGATCTTGTAAACTATTGTACGAGAATTTCTTCAATATTTTCATATTTAGGCTTGACATGAGTCTTTATAAATGTGTCCATCAAAAGAGCCAATTTCATTTTGTAGATTCCTTTACTTGCTGTAGAAAAATCCACTTTCTATTAGAAATACTATGGTAATATTGTTAAATGAAAGAGTGTAACAGCCCTCTAGTGGAATATGTTTGGTACCACATGCATGCCTTCTGCCTGTATAGTGACAGTTTTAGGAAAAGTCGTGCCCTGGGCAAAATGTAACTTAATGACCGCCCTATCGGCTTTTTACGGAAGTCATTAAGGGTACTTCTTCTGACGCAACGACGAGCGTCAGAAGAAGATTTAGGGAGATCGGGTCAGTCTGGTGCCGGTAGCGGGCTGTGATATCACAGCCCAGACCCGGCACTAACACCCGGGATCGGAAAAACTCAGATCCCGGATGTTTAACCCCTTACACATCACATCAAGCATGACCGCGGCATGTAGGTATTAACACATGCCTTTTGTAAACATGTGTGTCAACAAGTGTAAACGGTAATGTAATTAGCCAAATCACCTCTCCTCAGCTGTTGTAATGCGTTTCAAACGTGATGAAAACGGGACCTAAATGCAATGTGTGAACGCGCTCTCATAGTAATTTTTTTTAAATTTTCAAATTAAGGGTGATGTCAGACGTGGCGCTTTGTCTGCGCTTGCAAACGCAAACGCAGACAAAGCCGCACTGATGTGATCGGGTCGTGGCCTGCCCCGGTGGGCGCGGCTTTGTCTGCGTATGCGCTTGCAAGCGCAGACAAAGCACCACGTCTGACATCACCCTAACTCAAAGTGAACATTATTGAAGAATTCCCTATTCTGTTGAAGTTGTTTCGATATATAATATGTATAGTCTCGGGCAAACACGGAGACTGTGGTGATGCTGCAAACGCAGCCTAAATGGTACGTGTGCCACCACCCTATTTTTTTTCTTTTAGGGCACGATCACACAGTGCGCTTTGGTTGCATTTTCATTGCGTTTTGAAACATTACAGCTGAGATGAGGTGATTTGCCTAATTGCGTTACTGTTAACATTTGCGTTTACAAAACGCAGTCTAAACGCAAGGTTAAAGCATGCGTTAACAATGTATTTACCTTTTGCAAAAAAAATGTTAACAGGTGTGGGCCTCGGCTCGATCGCATATACGTTTCCAGAAGCGCCCCCTGTGCGCTAGTGTCACGTTATGAATGGACTGCTAGCGGAACGTGTGTCCGTGGCCTGAATGCCACATTCACACGATGCGTCCCATTGTGCGTTGCGTTTTTGATGCATTCCACTGGCTTCAGACTTGATTACATGCGTACATTGTGTTTTAGGCCGATCGCATGCGTTTCTCTGGAAACTTATGTGCGTTCGGGCCGAGGACCCCCCCCCCCCCCCCTGTGCACTAACGTCGCATTATGAACGGACGTTTAGCGGTACGTGTGACCGCGGCCTTAGCAGATGCAGTGGAAATGCAATGTAACCTTAGCATGTAATCAAGGCTGAAGCCAGTGGAATGCGTCAAAAACATGATGCACAACGTGACGCAAGGCATCGTGTGACTGCGGCCTCAGGGCGCGTTCACACGTTGCGTTTTGGTTGCGTTTTCATTGCGTTTGAAACGCATATACAACAGCTGATGTGAGGTAATTTGCCTAATTACATTACCATTTACGTTTGTAAACGCATGTTGTATATGCGTTTCAAACGCAATGAAAACGCAGGTCAAAATGCAACGTGTGAACGCGCCCTCATGCTGGTGCCACACGCACCACTTTGTCTGCGTTTGGGTGAAGACACACATGGCGTTTTTGGGCCGTTTTTGGGCCGTTTTTGGGCCGTTTTTACTAAGTGCGTTTTCAGATCGTTAAAAACGCATGCGTTAAAAAACGCATCCGTTTTTGTCCGTTTTTCCGAAATTGCGCAATGAAAAACGGACAAAAATGCATGCGGTTTCAAAAAACGCATGCGTTTTTAACGATCTGAAAACGCACTTAGTAAAAACGGCCCAAAAACGGCCCAAAAACGCCATGTGTGTCTTCACCCTTTGTGTTTTCAAGCGCAGACAAAGCAGTGCGTGTGGCACCAGCCTGAGGCCGCAGCCTACCGCGGCGAGCCGCGGCTTGATCGCATTGGCGTCTCTATGGAAATGTCTGCGATCGGGAATGAGCCGCCGGTGTTTTGCGTTAATTTAATGCAAAACACCGGCAGCTTGTTCGTGATCGCAGGCGTTTCCATAGAAACGCTGATGCGATCGAGCCATGGCCCGCCCCGGTAGGCGCGGCTTTGTCTGCATTTGCGGTTTCAAACGCAGACAAAGCGGTGAGTGTGGCACCGGCCTCAGTATAATTTTGGCAAGGATCCCCCTCCAACTGTTATGTCTACTATCTCCACAGGACTTCATCAAGCAGCTGTGGGCCTTCACCTGATTCTCATCTTGCTGACAGAGGAGATAAGCAATGGCTGGGAGCACAGTCTTGTTTCACAAGTAGCTGGGCCGTGTGTGGTGTCTTTTCTGGTGGTAGCGTCTTGGCTTTAGGGTTGGTTGAATGTTATTGGAATTAGGTGAGTGGAATGTTACTTACAAGATATCATTCATATAAAGAAAAATCTTAATTTCTACCCTCCCAAGATGACTCTTCAAACTTCTGCTGCAAATTTTTTTTCCAATACAAATTTTGAGATGACATCCTACAGTTTTTTTTGTATTTATTTCATAATATGAGATTTTATTGTTTTTGGAATTTGTTCAGTTTACAATTAAAACCTATGAGATGACTTGCATTTGATAAAGGTTTAAATGCATATAACATTTAATCTGTTGTTAATCTGATTTGGCCAAACTTTATTTTTTTGGCATTATTGCTGCATGGCATCTTCTTGTTTTTTTACGGCAGCCATCTAGTGGAATATGTTGGGTACTACATGAATATCTTCTACCTGGTTACAGACCATAGTTGTGTGAAGTCTACCCAAGTAGACTATGGCTAGTGGTGGGTAGCTGCTTGTGGCCCCATTTTGAATCCAATTGTTGTAGGAACTTTCATGTATTGGGTATTAGTGTTTTTTTTTTTTAATGTGGATAAACATGCGATAAATTTAATATTGTATTAAGAGTAATAGAAAGCATTGTGTGGTCGTACTTTGAATTTTTTTTTTTTTTCTTCTTTGAGGATGTAATACAGGTTTTAGAAGTTGTCTAGATCCTCTGTCATGAAGTGCAAGCTCACAAGCTAAAGGTGCTATTCTGTGTTATTGTTGGGTGTGTTTACTCTATGCCAATAGAAGCTAGCAGTAACTCGGTTTAGTGTCCATGTGGCAGCGGACTCCGTTGCTCCTTTGTTTTTATGTCAATGTGTTGAATACTGATTGATTTATTGATGCAGGGCCATAACTTGAGGGGGTGCAGAGGTTCGATCACACCAGGGTCCAAGCAGTTTAGGGGGCCCTATTGTTATAAACTATACATTATAGTCAGGGGCCTGGCACAGACTTTGCACTGGGGCCCATCAGCTTCTAGTTACGCCACTGTATTGATGTATTGAGTACCTGCATTTATCGTTGACCCCTGATAAGAGTTGTTGAAACGCATTGGCATGTTGGTGCTAATCAATCATCTCACTGACTATCTTTAGGAGTAATTACAGGGAGAGTTGAGCACATGCCCTACCTCCTTTGGACAACAGCTAGCACACACTACAGTGAGTTCTAGCAATCCTATTAGGCTAAATTCACACATGTGCCCACCGTACCGTAGCACGGTGCGCTGCTCACCCCCGTCCCTCTCCATAGAAACACACAGCGCACAGCAATGTATCAGTTTATGGGCTACGGAACTGTGCCGGACGTGTGCTTCACTGTACCACTCCCACACGGCGCCGTGCACCCATTGCGGTGGGGAAGGTGGATGCATTTTTGTTACCCCTTTATGTAGATATTTAATATTTTTTTAATTTATGCATATATATATCATGAGTTCATAAATGACCCCTGGTGGACTGTTTCAGTCTATACTATTAGGTTTGTATATTGGGGCTTTATAAATGCTGCGGTCAGAATAAATGTCATCTACATGTATATGAATCAATCAATCCTATAGCCTTACCGTTCTGTTAACTAATGATTCTCTTTCCAATTTCAGTGTGTCGGAGATTTCAGTGCAATGCAGAGGTTCTACTTTAGACCTACAAAGCAAGAAGCTGTCAGATGGCAAAATGCGGTCTTTGGACCAAGTAATGTGTTCTGTCCTTTCAGAACGATAAAAAGACTCTGGTTGCAAAGCTTGTTCTTAGTTTTCTTCTGCCTTACCTACCATTGTGCTCAGACAGAAAACCCAGTATCGGACACCTTGCCCTATTCAGACTCTGAATTACTAAGAAGTGTGGTACAGGCACGGTCCATGTTGGTGGAGAAAATCCTTTCAGCAAGGTCTCAAAAACATTATAAGCAAAGTAAACTATTTAAGAGAGATTCACCTCCTAAAAGCAGTGCAAATTTATCTCAGTGGGCTTCTACTATTAACGAAATGCTAAAAAAATGGGTGGGCCAAAAAAATCTTTCTCTATTGCCTGAATTAGAAAATATTAAATCCGTTGGTAGCAGTGATACAAGAAGTGTGTCCGATTTTCCAGGGCGGCTTTTAAGAATTGGTCATGGGAATGACACTTTTGATCAGCTATCACAGATACTAAGCCTGACCACTGTTTCACATGATGAAATATCTGAGACCCAGACATTACCTTCCATATGGAGCTCTTTATTCAAGACAAAGTTGGGTGATGTTGTGTCTCAAACTGATACATTTTTAGATGCCAGCACTTTCCCTTCAGGAAAAGGGCAAACACTGTCAATACTGAAGCCTATGACATCTGCCAAACCTGAAGAGATGCCCTCTCCTGGTTCATTTGGGAACCAGCACCAAAATGCTTCCTCTGATTTTAGGTTGTTGGTGCATTCAGTAAGTTCTTTGCCCTCATTAATGCAGGGTTTTTCACACAGCAGTAATCTTCATAGTAGCCCATTCCCAGTAAAAGATGGAACAAATCTCCTAACTGGAAAGACTTCTCCAAAGTCATCTACACTTAAAACTATCACCTTTAGCAATGTGTTCATACACAGTCCTAAAACCTCTACTATTGGTCGACAATTTAGTAATATGCCATTTACTACAATATCCCTGTTAAGTTCAAGTTCTACCGATTCTGTTAATTCAAAACTCTATTCCCAAAATTCAAGGCCCACATTATCCACCCTGCCGTTTAATTTCCCTCATGTCAACTCACCAGTTTCCATGAAGAAAATAAATGATTGGGACTTGACATCTGTTACTCAACAAACGTTAAATGTTGATCTGTCTACAACCAAGAGAAATTTAGAAACCAAAAGTTCATTGAACACTGATCATCAGACTACTGTTATGTCCCACATGACTACACAAAGAATGGGGGATTCATCTGTAGTGGTTGGCACCTCTGCTGGTACATTTATTTCTTCACCTACTTTGGAGGTACACAAAGAACAGGATTTTTCAGCAACAACTACTCTTCATCCATTAAATACTGATCAAACTTCAGAACTGGACAGATATTTGGATCAGGAAAAGGGCACTTTAAAGACTTTTCTTCACTCTACTTGGCCATCTCCAACTTTGAGTTCTGCAGAGATTAGTGGATCCATGAGTTGGAAAACTACTGATTACACTGCCTTGAATACTGATTTTAGTGTTACTCATTCACCTTATGTTTCAAAGAATAGGTCATGTGTTCTGCAAATCCATGATCTAACAAACACTCCTACACCAGTATCCTCAGAAACTACTATAAACAAGTCAACTGGCAATGAAAGCGAAGCAACTAAATCAACCGACTATTCTGTCACTTCAAGTGATGAAGGCATACTTGTAGATCATACAGTTACAGATGTATACACTGAGTCTGATTACCAGAGCACTAGTACACCATTTCACTATGATGTATTTCATGACGGGATCAATGGAAGTGATGAGATGAACGAAAGTAACTTTGATCTGACTAGTACTAGTTCTACCATGGCTTCTACATGGGTCAATGAGCATTTAACCAGTGTTCCTATGCTAAGGGAATCAAAAACTCCCCTACTATTAAACTCTACAGTTCAGTTTGTGCAAAATGAACAGACTTCTCAGAGAACCACTTATGGTACAGAAGCCAAAAATGTAGAAGCTTACACTCAACAGATCTCTGCATCGCCTTCTATTGGTGCAAAATCTTCACATGATCCCACAACTATACCGCCATTGCAACGAATAATCTCAACTAAATCTGGTGTGGAAGCTTTATCTGTAAAAACTTCTACTTTCCATCCGTCAATGCAACGTTTGCCCCATGTAGTCACAACCATAGTTAATAACAATTATTCCAAACCAAATACTGTCTCTGGTCAATCTTTAAGGACTTCTAGTACTAGAACACTGAACCCTTTAGTTACTTCTACCAATTTTTTTAGGCTTGTATCATTATCCAAGTCAAGTAAAGTGACACTGATGCCGGCCCTTAAAGAATGGGTTCACCAAACAAGTTTTCATGTTGAATCTATTACTGGAACACCCATAAATCCTAAGACAAGTTTAACCCAATCTACCGCTTCTCCAGTGGTAACAATGCCATTAAACTTTCACATTGCTGGTGTCTCATTTAATGAGCAGCTTGAGAACTACACAAGTGAGGGGTACAGGAAACTGGAGAAGGAAGTAAAACTTGTGGTGAGTTTTTTTTGTGGAATTTTGTACATAATATGCTTTTTACTTTAAATGTGAAGCCTTCACACTGTAAGATCATACAAAAACTATTTCTTTTGGCATTCTGTAAATTAGAAAAATGAAACCTCAAAAGGTGAATGCTGTTTCTTACAAGTTATGGTGCACCCTGTGGTTTGGTGACCTATATTAAGGGTGGGTCAGGAAGAGGTGTAAACACACTAGAATATCCACTGTGGCAAAAATAAACTATGGAAAATGGTTTCTGTTGTAGATTTGAGCTGCGATTTTTGTGCATCCCTTCATCAGAGTTCAACCTTGGTATTGCATTCACTTAATGGATACAATGCAAAGGACAACTTGGGTACGGTGTATGGCAGTGTGCTTCATAGGAAGTGACTGCAGCACTTAGGTCAGTGATGTGATCTTCATTTTATAAGGCTGCCCCTTTAATATGTCCGGTTGTGGATGAACATGCCTAGGGCTAAGTCGGACCACCTGAATCTATTTGTATACAGGACACAGAGTTCTGCTGAGTAAGACAATGACACAAAAGGGGTTGTCGGATCTGCAGCATAACATAATGTACATAACTCTGTATGGCTCTGACACTCCTAGTCTGTTATGATTAGGGAGTTCTGACACTGATACAGCCAATCAGTTGCGGAGCAGATTATTTTTTTTTTCAGTTTCTGATTGGCTGTAGGAGTCCCATCCCCCAAGTTTTCAGAGACTTAGCGGTCTAATTCTGGATTGTCTGCTGCGGAATGAGCGAATTACATGTTATGTTAGAGGGTAATATTTGGGCATTTAAAATGCATTATTATTTTTTAATATGCAGCCTCTGACTGACTTTTTAGTTTAATGTGGGGTGAGCATGCAAAACTCTGCAAATCTGTAATTATTTTAGTGTAAGCAATATGAAAGCCCAATGAGCATAGGCTAAAAAAAAATGACTAATGTAGGAAATTTTGCAGTGAGCAGATGGCGACGGACTTGGGAATCTAAACTTAGAACTAACTGATCTGCTAAAAAGTTTCTTGTTTTGCAGATGGACAAGATACTTTTTGAAAAATACAAGAATGGTTACCTTAAAACAGAAATAAAAAGATTTATGTAAGTTCTGTAGTACAAGTTCTAATGTATAATCTTTGATTTTGCGACTTCTCACTAGCACAATATCCAGTAGATATTTTTTTTCCACTAGATGGGATCAGAGGTGGTCCTTTAAATCTCCAGTGTCCTTCATGTCTCCTCCATGGCGATACAGTAGCCATGATCCACACCAAACAATTTCTTGCCCGCGTGGAAGAGTTTATTTGCCCTGTGTAAGCAGTCTGTTACATGAGGGTTCTCCCTCCAATGCTGATGCAGACTCTTGGTGGCTCAATGGGGGTGCAGCATGTTTTCCAATTATAATTGTGTATCTGATGGGGAGAAGCTATTTACTAAAGTATGGCAAGATTGTGTTACCTACATCTCTACAACCTCTTGATATTGTAACTGTGACTTTCTCTCCTGCTTTCCTTTCCCTGGACCAGTGAATAATTTCCCTTCCTTTCATTGTCTCTTCCCTCCCATCCTGTCTGATCTCCTCCCTGGTTTACATTCCATTGTAAGTTTGACTATATGGACTTGGAATTGATTCTCAACTGTGCGTCTACATCTGGATGTATCAAAAGTTATGTGACGGATGTCATACATCCAAAGCGGGCCTTTGCATAGGCCTCATTGATTTTCATGCCCATATACTCAATGTATTACTTGTCTTAAAAATTTTCAATAAAAAATTGTTTGTATTTATGCTTTTTTCTTTCTAGGTCCAGCACTATGATGGAATGAGCATTTATTTATATTATGTGGTTAATTTGGGTCCAATGGCTTTCTAGCTGCAATATGAATATAATTCAAATGTTCTGAAATATTTTACATGTTGTGGTTTACCTGTATGTGTAATCATTGCTCTTTCATAGCCATTCTTGTTAATTTACTGTTGGCTTTTTTCATGTTCTTTGTTATATAATTTATAATTTTTCTTTTTTTAGGAGGGGCTCTGTCATTGTTATGAGTAATATTGTATTTCATAGCAATATCTTTACACCAAGTGGATCAGACATTATCCGAACTATCCTGTCTGATGGAAACGAGACAAATTATTATGGGTGGTCTATAATTGGCTCAACTGTGGAATTAAATGGTTCGTTCTATTTTGTGCTTTCTGTTTTGTGCTCTTAGATGGTTTCTAGTTAAATGTATTTGACTGAATTTAAATGTGGTAAGTTTGTATTAAACTGGAAAGGCTAATCTACTGGTAGTGACAGGTTACCATATAGCCCTTTTAACTGACACCCTTTTTTTTAGCAAAAAATTTTGTCAGATCAAATAAATAAAATTTCTAATCTTGCCTGGTATCCAGGGATATCTATAGCGAGTCAGGGGCATGGTCCCCTCGGGCTGAATCCAAGCAGCTCCACCTACTGTCTTAGCATGCAGCAAGTAATGATTTTTGACCAGGGTGACATCGAAGGTCCATCAGCCTGCTAACATTAGCAAACTACCCCATGCATTTACTAGGCAAAAGGACTTTAGATGTCGCATGATAAGGCAAGAGGAGCTGCTGGATTCAGCCGGTGAAGGTTATGGCGCCCCCCCCCCCCCACCTTGCTCTAGATATCACTGGATACCGGGCAAGGTTATAAATTTAATTTTATGGGTATCTGAGGGAAACATTTTTTTTGCTTATAAGAAGGTTGTCTGTTAATAGGGCTCTATGGGAACCTGTCACTAGCTGCATTTGTGAAAAATGTGGTGACAGGTTCCCTTTTAAAGGGTTGCACATGATAAAATATTTTTACTATACTAAACCTTATTCATTTGTAAATTAGTATTTTATGATTCTCAATATTTTAGCTTTTTTTATGGTGCTCTATGGTGGTTTTATATTATTTTTTTTTTTTAGACTTTTAACACTCTAAACATACTTGTAGAAAAAGTAAATGGTAGGTTGTGAAATGGTGTTATTTATTGTGTGGTGTCTGTCTCTGACATGTGAGGAGGATGTTAGAAAGGCAATGAAAGAACAGGGCGCATCACAACAAATTTTAGACATTCACTACATCTGTTTGCTAACTACTCCCCTATATATTTAAAAAAAAAAAAAAAAAAAAAAAAGCCACATGAAAGTTGCCCTTTTAAATCATACTAAGACTAAAGATGAACAAAGATCTCTAATATTTACAGGAAATCTGTTAAAATCAATCATGATAAACCAGTAACAGTTACTCAGCTCGAGACATTGTGACTGATGTAATCTTCTTATATTTGTTATCTATGGCCTCCTACAAGGAACTTTAAAAATTATGCTAATGAGCCTGAAAGACTACTGAGGCAGGGGGGGGGGAGGGCTGGGAGTTCTTCTTGAATCTGCACTACAGTGGGGGTTGTGCTGGGACGTTTAGTAACCTTTCAATCACCATAGTGCCTGGATCTAGAAGTGTCCGTAGTTTATCCTTTAATTTGAACTATCCCTTTACATTGTTTAAAAATTAATCTAAATTTTCTTATATTTTGGACAATATAATAGTTTTTACTTTTTGTTTTGGAATTCTAGCTATTGTAGGGAATAAGGAGTTGAGACTTTAATTTCGTATTACATACTCTATGCTTAAGGGTGGTTGCTTTATTGGTGTCTTAATGTGTTCTCTAACCATTTAATAGTGTATATCTAGTCTTACTTGGGAATAACAAGGAAATATATATATATATATTTTTTTTTAAGGATACACAACATCTAATTTGGAGATGGAGACTCTGCCAATATCTTTTCTAGTTCTGCGTGCGGGGTATATTGTAGCAAGCCAGCAAAATAAGGAAAAGCAAAGTTTCCTGGACAATCTACAGAATGCGGTAAGGGAAGATTCTACGTTCCACACAATTCTTTGACGGCTTCAATATTTTACCATTATATATGGAAGATTGTAAAAAAAAAAAAGAAAAAGATAATGTGCAGACTTTCTTCTTAAAGCATCTAAAATGGAATATATTTTAATGTAGAGTAAATAGCCGTAGGTAACCACTACGGTACCATTAACATTAATGTTTTCTCTCCTAGGTATTTCGTGCTGTTAATACAGTGTTCCCAATAGCAAATGTGTTAATTTCCCAAATTCGGTAAGACTCCTGCTTTGCAACTGGTATAGTGCGTGGCTATAATAATAATAAATGGGATATAAATGACACTAGGCAATTACTAAAATAAAAAAAATTGTGCTTGGAACTTCCTGGCAGTTCTAAGCATATATTTTTAGACTTGCCAACAAAAATGTTTAATCAATTTAATTTAATTGAAATTTAATTAATGAACGTATGGCTTTCCTTCTGCCATAAAGCCATCCACTGACATGGAAAATACATGGACTTTAATGGTGCCTTGTCTAAATTGGTTTGTATTCCCCATTGGTCCCCAAGTAGCAGAAGAGCAGCGACTCACACATTGTAAAAACTAATTACTGTCAAAATACATCACGATAAACCAGAGATACCTTATATACTCGAGTATAAGCCTAGTTTTTCAGCACAAAAAAATGTGCTGAAAACCCAAACTCGGCTTATACTCGAGTAAAAAATATATAGGTTTTACCAGGTTTTTGTGGTAAAATTAGGGGCCTCGGCTTATACTTGGGTCGGCTTATACTCGAGTATATACGGTATTTACTCATAGATTCAGGCACTGTGATTATCTTTGTTATCCATTTAAAAGTATATTAAAATAAAGCTAATAACATATTGCTCAAATTGACTAATGCATAATTTGGTGGCTGTCCTAAAGACCACACCTGTTGCTTAAAGGGGTATTCTGGTTACTCAGAATTTAAAAAAATAGCCTAGCAATCGTATGTTTGTCTTCTTGTAGATCATTGCTTTACCATTTTGCCAGTATTTTCTTAGCGTTGATCCCCCTTCCAAGGTCCAGAGCTTAGTAGGCTGCTTGCATTTTCAAGATGACACTATCACTTCTGTCTCCTACTGTCCCAAAGCTCTGCAAACTACATTTCCCGTGTGTGGCTGTGTGTGGCTGTGTGTGGCTGTGTGTGGCTGTGTGTGGCTGTGTGTGGCTGTGTGTGGCTGTGTGTGGCTGTGTGTGGCTGTGTGTGGCTGTGTGTGGCTGTGTGTGGCTGTGTGTGGCTGTGTGTGGCTGTGTGTGGCTGTGTGTGGCTGTGTGTGGCTGTGTGTGGCTGTGTGTGGCTGTGTGTGGCTGTGTGTGGCTGTGTGTGCATTCCCACTAGCTAGGTAAACGCTCGAAGAAGCAGACCACATGGTCATGGTAAGTACTGTTCAGCTACTTACCATTATCATGTTCTCTTGCTCTGGATGACTGTTGTATGATGAAAGGAGATCCAGGTCAGACTGGAAAGATGTGCTGAAATGCTTGGAACCTTTTAATAACGTTGTATTATGAATCCTCTCATGTGCAGAAGAGGCTTTAGTCACCGTAGTGGATTATAATATAGGCGATTTGGGTGGTAGCCCAGGGCCACTCAAACCACCCACCAAATGTTATACTCATATGAGGGTTTCATGGTTGAAGGTCCTTCCATCTGCAAGATTCTTTTTATCCAACAATATAGCAATAATTACGAACTTCTTTAGTTAATAAGGGGAAGCTTCCAGCATTGTGTATCACATAAAATCGTGGACTTTTAGTCAGGCATGTAGTAATCTGTATCGCACACTTTTGCGTTGACCTACCTTTAACAGATCTTTTTAATTGTTTTTATTCCTCTACCAGAGATGTACATGGAGATCTGAAAGTACGAGGCAACCTTTACTTGAATTCTACAGTTCATACAAACCTGCAGTCTCTCATGTCCTCCCTTCTGGCCCTTGTGAATCGATCCGTAGATGTTAGCTCAATCATTGTGAATGGTTAGTTCAGATTTTTCTTTCCATATTTGGTAGTTATGAAGATACCATAGTAGGAGTTTATAATGTTGTGTTCCAGTTTCTAGTATAAATTGTTTTATTTTTTTTTGTAGGAAATCCCATTGAATTGAAAGTTCATTCCATTCAATTTCGAGTTACAAATAAGCAATTTGTGTTAAATCTTTTGGATATGTCCTCATCTGAATCCCAATTACTTAACAAAGATCTCTCTGCAGCGGTGAGTGCAAATCTAACATTCTCAAGGCTAGTTGTTTCTCTCCTTCCTTTAAAGGGAATGTGTAAAATAAAAGTATAGTAGTTATAATTATTTTTTTGTTTTTATTTTGTAAATATTAATGTGCTGTAAAGCAGCTGTGCATGTTTTGCAGTATAACATAATCAAAGATTTCGTCTTCAGGTTTCAGTAGGCCCCTGGGTGACAGAGAATCAGTAGACCTCTTAGAACTCGTTACAGTATTAAAAATTGAGAAACTAATACAGTCCCCTGTTCTCTAAAATATTCACTAGTTTATCATACCAAACAGTCCCCGCATGGTTATTTTATACAAGTTTCCCCATCCCCCCAGGAGCTCTGGGCCCTGGCATTTGCCTGGGTATGCACAATGCTGACCCTGGCACTGGGCTTTCTCGCAGTGCAGACAACAAATTGTCTGCTGCACACTTGTATTCGGCAAAACAATTTCTCCTCATTTTCTTTACCCTGGTAAAATAAAAACATGAATAAAAAAGATGCAAAGCCTTTTTATATATTGTATGCTCATAAATGCTCTTGAATGACCAATTTGTCTATTAACCATTTATGGATGTGTCTATTTTTTTATTTTTCATAGAGGTAATGCAGGGTATTTTATTTCCTTAGCTCCAGACAGTGTTAAAGGACAGCAGTCCCCTACAGGTTATAATGCGGGAATTCAAGTAAGTTTAGAAACCACAATATAGGAAATGGGAAGGTGTGTAGAACAAGAGGGCTCAATCTGTATGAGAAGAACTTTGTGAAAAGTATATGAGGCTTGCGACAAACTTCTAGCTGCTGTGGTGGGAAATTCAACTTAGTATATCACAACCTTCATTTACATCCACTGTATATGCTTGAGCTGGTGCCATTTTCCTTTATAGTTCTACTGGTTCTACTTTGGAATTTGTATAATTTATTTTTTTTAAGCATCCACCCACCATACTACCTTGTGTACTTAAGTATGCAGGGTTTTTTCTGTGTCTCTGGTCACATGCATGAACTGTGGCCAGTAAGGAGGCATAAAGCATGGGGGGGATTAGATGGGAGGGGCAGACTGAAGTGGACACGCCCCTCTGATGCCAGGTGATATAAGATAGATAAAAGGTGATTTGTGGATGTAAGTGAAACAATTTTTAGCTAAAAGAAGGGTGTCAGTCAGTTAATAGGGCTCTATAGGAACCTGTCACTGGCTGTGTATGTGCAAATGTGGTGACTGGTTCTGATAGCTTTATCAGAACCCTACGATAAAGCTAGCAGACCCTGCAGTGCTGTACCCTAGGAAAACAGGACCAAGCTCAGAGGTCTGGCATATTCATGGGCTCGTCCCACCCCTCCAACGCCATAGGTCGGCTGTGACTGCTGATGTATTCACTGCATCCTCAGACTGCCCCCTCATGAATATGCCTGGCTTCATGCACCATATAATAAGACTAGTTTTCCTCATAAATGGCATAATTTGTATGTAATCTGAATACAACATCCTAATCTTGTTGTTCAATGTTTGACTCTTATTCTTCTTTGTCACTATACATATATATTGTAACTACATGCTTGGCACTCGCCTAATACTGCTTAAAGGGGTATTCTCATCTGGGCATTCACATTAAATTAAATTGTCATATGGAAACATTCAATTGGATGTTATTAAAAAAAATGTTCCTGTGTGAAAATAATTTCTCATAAAAGTAGCCATGTTGTCCCTTAGAAATGGCTTCCCAGGATACGACCACCTTACATTTTGGCAGCGATGGCCAGATATGCGCTATTGTGACTTGTCTGACCACAAGGATACAGCAATCATTACCACAGTACGGCTGTGGGACATTTAAAATTCAGAAACTTTTTGTTTCCTTGTACAATCCTTCCAGCAGAGGTGGCCATATCCAGGTACAGTCTTGTTTCTAAGGGACCATATTACTACATTAATGAGAAATTATCTTCACATGGGAACATTTTTTTAATAACATCTAATTGAAGAAATGTTTATATATGGCAGAATGAAACTGAATGTGAATGCTCAAATGAGAATACCCCTTTAACTACATAATTGTTTTTTAGTCACCCCTCCTTTATGTAGATTACATATAAAAATTAAACTACAAAGAGCATGTCCTGAAAATGGCCATACTATCAAATTATTCCATATGGTGAACTAATGGAAAATCTAAAATACCTGTTTTTGTAGTTTTGCTACCCAAAATGACAGATTATAACTTTAAGTGGCTAAAATAATGTAATATGTATATGGCAAACTCCACTTTTAGATGTATATTTAAACTTTTAGAAAATAAAATTGTTAAATTCTACATAGTTTTTCCTTTATTAATTATTTGCTTGATTTTGTTGCGGTTCCTCAGATTCTTCCATAACGCCTTTTCATTTTTCATTAGGAGTGGCTCTGTAGTTTGCAGAGGAGACCTTGTGTATCAGCTTCCAGCACCTGGTAGTAGGGAGGTTCTCAAACTCTTACTTAAAGCACTTGGATCTAATGGCATTTTGGGATCTTCAACATATAAGATAGATACTAAATCTATAACTATAGGAGGTAAGACTGTTAAACAATTTATCAAAATTGAATATCTGTTTATTTGTGTTATTTAAGAAAATGGCTGCATTTCAAGTTTGTATCTCTGAATCAAGAATAAGTGTCGAACTGTGACACTTGTTTTGACACCCACAGGGAAGGGAAGACCAACAAGATTGCAAAAAAGTGCACTCTTGTGTATGAATGAATAGGAGTCTATTAAAATAGCCATGTTTAATCTTTTTTGCTGGAGAAGTTTCTTAGTGTGTTTGAGTAGTCTGTTTATTTTGACTGCAGAATTTTTAAAACCTTTTCTTACCCTATTCATGATTGTGGGGGCTACCATATTGCTTATGCTTTTCATGTTCTATTAATGGCATCTAGTGATATGCTTTACACTCCATTGCCACAGGCAACAATAGTCTGGAGTGGATGCCCTAGGGTCAGCAAGTAAGAGTTCTTCTCCTCGAGACTTTGCCAATTAAGGCCGCCCTTCATGTGTGTGTAGACTTGCAGCCATGGATTCTCCGCTAGGGGATCCTGGGAAATATTCAAATGCTTTTTAGGATGGCATATGGGAAAACAAGGTCTCATTGGATACCTTGTCAAACATGACATTTCAGAAAGCCTAATGACATGAGTGATAATAGCCTTATATTTGCATATTTCACTGAGATCTAGGGAGAGTTCTGTAGGTATGCTCCAAGCTGAAACGTCCCCCACTGACAGTAGTGGAGGCAATGAGGGTGTTTTTCTAATCTTCTGGTGCAATTCTGTACTTGTGGTGACACTGGCAAAGTAAAAACCCACAGAAATGGCAAGTATCCATATAATTAGCCACATGGCCAGTGAAAAGTCAAGCATTTGATACCATTTATTTAATCAGGTGACATGCAGATACAAAAAAAAACCTCCAATACAACATTTTCTTTCAAAGTAAAATCATCCATCAGAAAATTTAAAGAAAACTCTCACTTCCTCTAAAACTGGCCAAAAGTGTGTGTGTGTGTGTGTGTGTGTGTGTGTGTTAAACTTTGTTACACATATAAAATTGGACTATTTTGCAGTCATAAAGTTTTCTTCCCTCCTACAGATTCCAGTCCTGGACCTTCCTATGAATATATAGATTTTCCTGGCTTTGGTGTAGCAATAATTGTGATGTGTGGACTCTGTATCCTCATCTTCCCCATCATTCTCTTTGTGGTAATTTAATTTTTTTTTTTCTATTTCATAGGGGGACTGATTTACTACTACAAGTTTTGTTTCCATTGTTGATGGCTTGAAAATGTCATGTACTTTGACCAAGGACAGAAACCTTTAACTATATAGTAAGGTTTTTGCTTTGTTTTGACACAGAAATGGTACACAAGAATCATGTACTATATTTTATATTCCACATCTTACTTTTATACACACTTTTTCTTTTTAAAAATCTGTTTTTAGTCAGAGATATGATCAAGGATGCAAACGATAGTTTAGTTGTGCTTACCATTTTACAAATAATATGCTTTTCACATATACTTATTTTTCAATGTGTCCCCCATGACCGTCCCCTGGAAGTTGCCTTGTGACCCCTGTAGCGGCAGGAAGTGGACAAGTTTAAAAGGCCCCTCCCGCAAGTTGTTCCCTAGTTTCTTCCTGTCACCAGTGGCGTACCGACCGCGGTCGCAGCGGTCGCCATTGAGACCGGGCCCATCGGACGGGGGGCCCGGGCGACCGTATCAATGGCGACAGCGGTCGGTACGCCACTGGCAGTCGGGCAGGGGCCTCCGTCCGTCCGGACAGTAAGCTCCTGCCCGTCACTGTATAGTGCTCGATGTGGCCGTTTCCGGCCGGTCGAGCACTATTACTGGAGCGATGTGGCCGGAAAACCACCCCGGCGCACATCGCTCCATGAACTAGGATGCGCGGCCGCGTGATGTCATCACGCTGCCGCGCACCCTTTCCTGTCTGGCCGCGGGCTGAAGAACGAAGACGCGGGACCTGCTGCCAGAGGTGAGTGTACAGGGTTTTTTTTTTTTTTTTGATCAATCAGTTGTAAAAGGGGCTTATTGTGTATATAATAATTAATTTGATGTAAAAATTAATTGGGGGGGGGGTGTATGTAAAAATTTATTGTGGGGGGGGGGTAGAATATGTAATAATTCATTGTGGGGGGAGAGAATATTAAATTCATTGTGGGGGGAAAGAATATTAAATAATTCATTGTGGGGGGGGGCAGAATATGTAATATTCATTGTGGGGGGGGGAGCAGAATATGTAATTATTCATTGTGGGGGGGACAGAATAGGAAATAATTCATTGTGGGGGGGGGGGAGAATATTAAATAATTAATTGTGGGGGGCAGAATATGTAATCACTGAAATGTCAGTTAGCAGAAAGGGTTTTGAGGGGTTTTTTTTAGGTATAATTTGGGGGGGGGCCATTAGGAATTTTGTCCCGGGGCCCAGTGGACTCTAGTTACGCCACTGCCTGTCACTAAGTTGGTCAGTGAGGCAGACATGTCTTTCCCGGAGGGAGGCGGGACACCAGGATAATACCTACTGCCTACTATATGTTTGACCCCTCGATCGGGTTTTGGCTCCTTCAGGGGATCCTAGGTTGGTAGGGAATCCCGTTCAGCTAAACACACCAGAAGTTTGGCGCTCTGGTGGAATGCATAGGGGTGGCGCATAGGAAGTGACCTCACTCAGATCAGAAGTAAGGTAAGACACTTGGGGCTTTTTTTTTTTTTCAAATATAACTGTGAACTGGAAGCTTTAATGGGCTTTGTTGTGCATCTTCCATGATGGCAGAGGATGCAGATGAATTTCCTGAATTTCTTTTGGTTGCCGTGAGTAACCTTAGACAGGAATGTTATGATGGTGTTTTTAATTATGAGTTGGTAATACTCTACCTTCTCTAGCTCCTAGCCTCCTGAAGTCTTAAAATGTTTTGAACACTTCAGAATTTTACAAAAAAAAAAACCTATGTAAAAGTTCACAAGGATGAAAAAACTACTTTCCTGGAAGAACTTTGTTCTTTGAGCATTCTTAAGCCAAGGAAGACTTAACCTCCACCTTAATTAGAGGATCCTCCCACTAAAGTCAGTGTAGAATTCTCCTCTTCGGATGCAGAATCTAACCTCCCTTCAAACTCTTTGAAAGACAATTCTGACAGTTCTTTTCAAAGACCATGGAGGAATATTCGATACCAAAATATTTAGTTTCGTGTGATCAGTTAGATCCCTTAATGAAAGCTATTCATAACACCTTGGGATAGGAAGATTTCATTGAACCATCCTCTATCCAGGACGAATTATTCAGAGCTCTAAAAACAGAGGTTCCCTATAAATGATGATCTTGGGATCATCCTATGATTGTGGGAATATAAAAGAATATAAAAATCTTTTATTTAAGGAGAAAGTTGTCAATCTCCCTTTGAGCATGCCGCTCAGCTCCAGCATCCCATGGACAGGAAAGCTGATAGCCGCTTCCTAGGACTTCTTTAGTAGGTTATGTTTAACCTAAAATCCAACATTGCTGCTACCTCAATTTCTTACATGGATGACTATTGCAGAGACCTAGTAATTTAAATTCTTCAGAGCCTTGGGTGAATAATAAACCTAGAAAAGTCAAAATTCAAGAGGGTTGTTTTAAGGCGAACCTCCAATGTTCTTTTCTTCCGCAAAGGTTTAAATCTTGTGAATCAGATTACCCTGTTTTCAAAAGAGAAAAACCTGCAGCTTGAGGTCGGCCATGAGAATTCTAGGCCTGATAACTTTTTGTCTTCTGTGTGTGGCCAGGACAAGAATCCTCTTAACCTTTTTTGTAAACTACATGAAGATCTCTCCCCTTTAGTGGAAATCGAGAAACAAATCTTCTCAGTTCTTTGTAATCCTTCTCCTCTATATCCCTCCAGATAGATGCAAGTCTCCAAGGATAAGGAGCCTTTCTTCCCGAGAAGATGTTCTAAGGTTTATGGCCTCAGGAAATTGGGTTAAAACTGTGAAACCATAGAACTTTTAAGTGTCCCTTTGGATCAGACTTCGTGGATTTTGTCAGACAACATGAACAGTATCATACATTTGTCACCAGGGGGGACAAGATCTCCCAAACTCATGCCCCAATCAATGACAATTTTTCAAGTGGGCTGAGAAAAATATCCTGTTAATATTAGCAGTTTTTCTGAAGGGTTATGAAAATAATCATGGCAGACTAGGAGAGCGATCCAAGCAGTTGTCCCTCCCTAAAAACATTTTCATATAGTCTCCAGAGGGCTATCGGGTGGGATAAGATGGAAAAAGTGAATTAGACTTACCCGTAATTGTTTCCATTAGTTGTCCATGACTGCCATGATTTTCCCACCCTAAGATTAATAGAAAGAAACTAATAAGTCTGATTCACTTTTTCAAGGCCACGTGTGTGTGTGGGGGATTTGTAAAAATAGATTGAGGCTTTCTTTAACCCCCCCCCCCCCAACAATCTATTCTTGTGTCTTCCATCTAACACCTATATATTTAACTTTTCACATGCCTGTAGCTCTCACCTGTGGGCACTGAATGCTACTATTTTCCAGTCCTTGGACAATGACCCTCACAGCTTGCCCCTTTACACCTGGCTGAGACCTGGGGTAAGGATTGTACAGGGAGTTTATAACTCCCTATACTTCATGGCAATCAACAGTTCATGGGAACATCACTGTTGGGTCTGGTCTCGAGTTGACCGGTGCAGCAAGTATATTAGATGGAGGTCTAATTCTTAAAATAGTTAGTGGAGCTCGCGAACAAGATGCAATCAACACAGACTTGGGGTTAGTCTGGGCAAAAAAGCATGATTTGGTGACAGGTGAATATTTCGTATACCAATCAGAGAAGATGTATAACGTACGTCATCTTGACAAAATATGTTTTGAACCAATCGCTTTAAAGGAAATATACCATTTTGCTGTTATGCATTATGAACCAAACATGGCTTGAGATGCCTTGTAGCTACACGGATTCAGAAACATCTTGTTTAATCCCTGAAAATTAAACAATTATAAAATTAAGATAATGAGCTGGTGTCTCTCCTGTGGCTGCCCCATGGTTTTTTTTTTTTATTTGGCAAAACCAATCCGTTTAGGGATTAAACAAGATATGTTATATAGGTATAGTTATCCAGGGTAAACATTTTTATTAGAAACCTTGTCATTATTCCGTTTTGTCAAGTTCCATTATTAGTTCTTTATTTCATATTTGCACAGTCAGTGATGCTAAAATCTCTATTTCTTTAGTAGCTTAACCCCTTATTGACTGGAAACGTAGTAGTACATTACACTTACTGCGGGTGATTGGAGAGGGCTAACGGGCTGAGCACACTCCGTAGCCATTATGTATTTGCTGCATATTGCCTCTGTAGTATAGCAGTATATGGTAGGATCGATCACACCATCAGGATTCAAGTACCCTTGGAGTGGGGGGGTATGAAAAATAGGTTTTATTTAATTTTTTTTAAACTAATTCAAAGCGCCTCACTTTCCCTGGAATTGATATAAATATAAATAAACCACGCCACGACCCAAAATGTCTGATCTCTCAAAATATAACAGATTTTGATGGGCATCACCGCGTCCCAAAATGTCCGCCCTAACAGGTTCATGAATTTCACAGTTTATATATATATATATATATCAATTCTAGGGATAGGGGGGTGATATGCGTTTCTAGGTTTATTTAATTTTTTTTTTTATTATACTATTTTTCAGACCCCTAGGGTATTTTCTACCACAAGTTGTCTGATCCTACCATATACTGCAATAATACAGCCGTAATACTATAGAAATTTTCCGCATCACCATCATAATGTGCAAAACTCACGTTGTAATAAATGGGTTAAAACTAAACCGCCTTGGCTCTTTGTGTGAGGTCTCTAAAAACTCCCGCACCCGATGCATCGGCGTTGTAATACGCCTCGTGCCGTAAAAGAATTAAAGGTCTGTGACCAAAATATATGTAAGATACAGTCAAGTTAATGATTCAGTATGTTGTGTGTGTTTTTTTTTTTTTTTTTTCTTCTTAAAGGTATCTTGCTAAATTATAAATATAGGGTATCACTATTGCCACTTACTGCTGCTCACTGGTGCCCTTTATAATCCAGCCCTGATAGATTTAGAGGTATTAGGGGTAGATCATGTAAAATAATCTACCCCTCTTTTTAAATTGGCATAATTAATTAATCCTACATTTTGAGTAATCTCAATTGGCCTATTAAAATTGGGAAATTATTAATTGGAAGATACCGTTATATAAAGTATATAGCGAAGTGTAATATAAATATATATTTTTTTTTGCCCACACTGTTATTAAATCAAATAAATGTATTAAAGCCTATGAAAGATCATGCATAAACCTTTTTCTCCTAGTGTACCAAAACTAGAATGCTTGGCCATAGGAAAAAGGCTACTATCCAAAGGCAACATGATCGTGATGACCAGAGTCATCATTTTGAGATGGATAACAGAGCATTTAGAGCATCCATTGAGCAAGTAAGTACTGTACATGGATTTCCTAACCTAGAAATGGCAATATTTCAATACTACACATTTATACGTACACTGCATAGGGTCAGGTTTCTAAGCCTTTTTGAGTAAAGCCAAGGGCTCATGCAGCACATTGGCTTTAAGAAGGCTCTAGACTGAATCCTGGCATTATTTATCTGATATGCAAAAGACATTATGCAACCTTTAACTATTTAATCCATGGGGAAAATTGTTTTTCTCTGACAAGGGTCTAATAGGATCTTTTATAAACAACAACGTAGCCTTATGGTATGTGTTTCTTGAGTCGGCAAGCTCAAGTTGTCCTAGGGCCCAATTGGTAATTTGCCAACTGTGTTTTGCCTTGAACTTTGGTCTACCAGAGGCAGAAGCACATTTCCACAATGGAGTAGGCTTCTGCCTGCTCATACAAAGAGTGGGGGCTTGCCTACCTCAAGGGCCCACTTATGGATTCAGTACAAATCTGTAACTTTGAAAGTCTTCCTAAAAATAAATGCCTGACTTGACATTATTTGCTTTATGTGCAAAACCACATGAGTCGGCTCACCCACATCCACCTGGTTTGACTTCAGCCACAGGTAGACGTAGATGCTCCAATCATGGAGAGGAAATGATCCTGGCACAAATCCACGGTAGATGTAGTACAAATATTTTTTTTCTTTATTGATGAATGTAACGCACACGCACGCAGCTACGCGTTACGGCTAAAAAAACGGAGACCATACATAACAGAACGCCAATGTGTGAAACTACCCTCGGGCTATATTCACACTAACGTGTGCCCGCTGTACCATAGCACGGTGGGCATGTGTCGGCACTGAGTAGAGGAGGAGGATGAGCTCCGCTCACCCCCACCCCTCTACATAAAGAAACATGTGGCACGGTGCCGTATTCTGGGGAGATTAGGACATGTCCTATCTTGCTCCCAGCTACGGAACGGTATGGTGCCGCACTGCGCTGTGTTCTGTACCAAAGAGTACTCAATTGGCAACAACTGTTTATAACTGGCTTTGCTCTAGGATGTGATTGCTTTTATACATTTAATGATACATTTTTTTTTCCTTCACAGCCTTAATGTTGACTTTTTTCCCAGTGGGTTTTCAACTGGGACACCAATAACCAAGGATATAGAAACGGCTGTGAGATGGAGCTGTGCTTTTACCAGGCAGTGTCAGCTGGCTCTGCATCTGCTTTACACGTTTTGAATGTGATGTCTGAACAGTGAGATTCATCTTTTAATTGAAATTTTCTGCGTGGGCTCTTTGTTCCACTGGTACAAGACCTCGAGGTGGAGGAAAGATCCATGTAGTTGATGATGATCTGTTTATTTTGATCTACTGGCACAGATGAAAGAATATTAACCTTTAGCTTTTCAGTGGCTGAAGGTGTTGGAGTACCCTTGATCAAAACACACTGGGCGAAACTTTCTAATGTTTATAGGTGTTTATTTTTTTTTTCACCTGTTTTTTTGTTTTTGTGTTTGTTTTCCTTTTTAAGTCATTTTGTTTTCTTTATTTGTCATATGTTTGTACGGTTTTGTCATGTAAAATCAAATTTATAGTGGAGTTTAATTAAAAAAAAATTATACGTTATCACTTGACTGTACTAATCACATGAGGATATAGTAAAAGAGTTCACAGAACGGAAATAAGTGAGTTTCATCTATACGTGTTGAGTCCCATTGCAATAAGGTACTTCATTCTTGATTTAGAAAGTCTGCTACATTAAACATATGCAGAGTGATAAAGATGATAAATTTTGTTTAAAAATTCCCCTTAATAGCATCTGAACCACTAAAACTGGGCCTCATCCATTTGGAGTCTCAATGCAATGTACCCTCAATTGTGACCTGACATAATAGTGAGGGTCAATGTGAGTGTTATTGGTAGTGATTAGAGATGGGCAAATAGATTCTAACGTTTAGAATTTCAGGAAAACTTCGGTTCTGCAAATCGAAGTTTACGGTGATTCGTGGGAACAATTTCCCCCCCCCCCCCTTTATTAGCAAAATGGCCACAAGCACCAGTTTAACATGGGGCAGAGAACTTTGGGACACCCTCGATCACATGTGCAGACCTGTAAGCCAATCAGCGACCGGCAGGCTTATGTGATGTCACAGCCCTATAAAAACAATTTGCAATCCCATCATTTCACACTGCATGTGCTGTCTCTACTGTCTAGCTGCTTGTACTCTTGTAGCTTGTAGCTGATGGAGTGATTTTTGCTCAGGGTATCAGATTTTGGGCTTCTGTATTCCCCAAATTTCAATTCTTTTTTTTGTTGCTCAAGAAATCGGTGTCAAATCCACGAAGCTGATGGAGTGATTTTTGCTCAAAGTCCAGGGTGTCAGGCAAAAAAACAAAAACTGATGCTGCTGCTACTGCTGCCACCCACCTACACACAGGGCCACATTTGCTTTATAGACCCTGGTGGATCTCTCCTGGCTTACCCATACCAGGTAAAATCTTACCCTTTAACCATTGCAGTGCTGATCTCCAGGCCTTCAATTGTTATTGTTACATTCTAGGCTGGCTGGTTACTGTAGTCCCTCTAGGAGCATGGAACCCTGCAATTTGGAGGCCTCACGTTTGGACCTCATATCCCCACCTCCTGTGAGTAGGGATTAAAGGGATAGGGTGGTGGGTCACCCGCATGTCCCATTTATAGCACTTCCTTATTTAGGCTCTCCTCTCCTCGATAGGATCCCAAAGAAAAGGAAAAAGGCCGTGCTAAGGAGCAATCCTCCTCTGAAAGAAAGAAAATGGCTCATAAAAAATACTATGTGTTTTGAAAAACTGCCGAGTGCATATAAGAAACCTGTGTGCAAAAAATGCCTGGATAATTTGCTCTGTGAGGAAAGGACCTCATTCATGGATGAGATGCGCAGTTTTATCCAGGAGGAAGTCCGATCGTCATCCTTGGCTGCCTTTACCCCTCAGGAGCCACCTCCAAAAGCGACAGAGGATAGTGGATTCATCTTCAGACCCCGCTTCAGACTCAGGGATTCTTTGGAGTTTGATACATCCCCCTCCACCTCTGCAAATAAGATGGAGTCAAGGTATTTACTGGCCTCTGAAGACCTAGAGTCGCCCTTAAAAATAGAGGAGGTAGAAGAGACGCAGTCCAGTCAGGATGAACTCTTCGGTCTGCTTAACCCCTTAACGACTTGGCCTTTTTTAGTTTTTTCACTTCCATTTTTCACACCCCACCTTCAAAAATCTATAACTTTTTTATTTTTCCACATAAAGAGCTCTGTTATGGCTTATTTTCTGCGTAACAAATTGCACTTCGTAGTGACGGTTTTTAATGTTCCATGGCGCGTACTGGGAAGCGGGAAAAAAATTCCAAATGCAGTGAAAATGGTGAAAAAACACATTTGCGACGTTTTCTTGTGGGCTTGGATTTTACAGCTTTCACTGTGTGCCCCAAATGACAGGTCTACTTTATTCTTTGGGTTGCTACGATCACAGGGATACCACATTTGTACAGGTTTTATAATGTTTTCATACATTTAAAAAAATGAAAACCTCCTGTACAAAAATTTTTTTTTTGATTTTGTCATCTTCTGGCGCTAATAACTTTTTCATACTTTGGTGTACGAAGCTGTGGGTGGTGTCATTTTTTGCGACTTTTGATGGCGTTTTCATTGCTATCATTGTTAGGACTGTGCTACCTTTTGATCACTTTTTATTAATTTTTTTATATTTTCCAAAATGGCAAAAAAATGTCATTTTTGACTTTGGACGCTATTTTCCGTTACGGGGTTAAACGCAGTGAAAAAACGTTATTATATTTTGATAGATCGGACATTTTCGGACGCGGTGATACCTAATGTGTTTGATTTTTACTGTTTATTAATATTAATATCAGTTCTAGGGAAAGGGGGGTGATTTGAATTTTTAGGTTTTTTTAATATAATTTTTTTTTTTTAAACTTTTTTTTACTTTAACTATTTTTCAGACTCCCTAGGGTACTTTAACCCTAGGTTGTCTGATCGATCCTACCATATACTGCCATACTGCAATATGGCAGTATATGGGGATTTTACTCCTCATTCATTACAATGTGCTGATAGCACATTGTAATGAATAGGTTAAAACGAGACCGCTTCGGGCCTTCGTGAGGCCCGATGCTGTCATGGCAACGGATCACCGCTCCCCGTGACGTCATTGGGGAGCGAAGATCCGCGCCAAGATGGCGGCGCCCATGCGGCGCCATCTTTTTGAAGCCTCCGGCAGCATTGCCGGAGGTGATCGCGGTGATCGCGGTGATCGGGTGTTACCGGTAAGCCTTTGCTGCAATATGCAGCAAAGACTTACCGGCTATGGAGAGGGCTCGGCCCGCGAGCCCTCTCCATGCACCGGGACCCGGCGCGCGCCGTACTAGTACGGCGCGCGTCGGGAAGGGGTTATAGTTAAGAGGCGTGCATTCCCAGTTAACAACACACTCAAAGATCTGATTATGGAAGAATGGAGGGATCCGGAAAATAAAATTTCTTTATCCAAAGAATTTAGGAACCGCCTTTCGATGAAGAGGCGGCCAGACTATGGAACTCGGCTCCTAAGATGGACATCCAGGTCCCCAAGATGACTGACTTGCCTTTTGAGGACGCTACCCAGTTGAAGGACCCACTGGATAGAAAGGCTGATAGCCTGTTGAAAAAGAGCTGGGAGTGTTCCATGCTGAACCTAAAGTCCAACATCGCTACAACGTCAGTAGCTTGCACCCTGTTACACTGGGTAATGGAGTTGGAGAAGAATGTAAGAGATGGAACCCCAAGGGATCTATTGCTTAATACCTTCTCAACCCTCAAGGCAGCCACAGCTTTCATCGCGGATACCTCAGCGGAAGGGGTGAGTATTAGTGCCAAGGAAGCTCCTCTATCCAACTCGGTGAGAAGATCCCTCTGGTTGTGTCAGTGGAGTGGAGACTTCAGGTCTAAGTTGTGCGGCATCCCAATCGAGGGAGAGTACGTGTTTGGACCTGAATTGGACACCATCCTGGAAAAGGCGGCGGATAAGAAGGGCTTCCCAGAATCCAGGACCAATCTGAGTTAAGGGTAAGCAAGCAAGGAAGGTGGAGCTACCCCAAAGGTGGAAGAGGCAGGGGGTTTCTCCTTAGTGCCAGTAACTCCGCCCTGAGTTTCAAGAAGCAATGACGCCAAGGTGGGAGGATGACTGTTGAAATTTCATCAACATTGGAGCCAGATAACGTCAAACCCCTGGATCGTGTCTAGCCTAAAGGAAGGCTACAAGATGGAATTGACCGCTCTTCTTCCCACAAATTACGTCCTAACCAGGCAACCTTCTCGGGACCTGTTACTTCAACTCTGGACAGAAGTGCAGAAATTAATAGAGCTGGATGTGATTATCCCCGTAACTCTGGAACATCAAAGAAGAGGCCATTATTCTCCCTTGTTCCTCATAAAAAAGCCGAACGGGAAGTCCAGAATGATCTGCAACCTGAAAGGCTTAAACAAGTATGTCCGCTACAGAAGGCTCAAGATGGAGACCGTCTCTTTCGCTTCAGCTCTAATTCGACACCAGGTGTTCATGTGCACGATAAACCTGAAGGACACCTACTACCAGGTCCCAATATACCCCAACTCGCAGAAGCTTCTCAGGATTGCAATTCTGTCACCAGAAGGCGAGAAAGTTCACTTTCAGTACAAAGCCCTTCCTTTCGGAATATCTTCTGCACCGAGAACTTTTTCGAAGATAATGGTCGAGGTAGTAGTGTTCCTGAGAAAAGGAATATCCATCATTCCATACCTGGACGACCTTCTGGTAGTAAGTGCCTCGAGACAGGAGCTGATTCTTCAGAGATTTCACCATGAAGACTCTTCAACTAGGCTGGATTATCAACACAGAAAAATCCAACCTAGACCCAAGCATTAATGTAGTATTCCTGGGAGTACTAATAGACTCCACACAACAAATTTCCTTTTCTCCCGCCGGGAAAAAGAGAAACTAATTCTCCCGGTAAAGACATTCCAGAAGAAGTGCTGCTCCATAAGAGAAGCGATGAGAATCCTTGGACTCCATCCAGTGCATGCAATGGAGTCAAAGCCACACAAGGACACTACAAAACTGGGTGCCGTCTTCCTGGGACAAATATCCTCGTCACCTAAACCAGAAGGTGGAAATTCCCCCTTCAGTCTCACGATCTATGGACTGGTGGACAGATCCGGCAAATCTAAGGAAAGGAGTGCCGTGGCATCCTTGGCCAGTTATACAGATGGACGCAAGTCAGTCAGGATGGGGAGCGATTTGTTGCAGATCATCCTGTTCAAGGACTGTGGCCAGATTCAGTAAAATCCCGTTCCTCAAATTATTGGGAACTAAGAGCTGTGCTAGAAACCTTAAGATCCAGCACACAAATGCTGAGGGGTAAGCACGTCAGGATATTCTTGGACAACGTCACTATGGTGGCATACTTGCGTCACCAAGGGGGAACCAAAAATCCGGATCTCCACGCACTCTCAAGCAAGATCTTTGCCTGGGCAGAAGACTATCTTCAATCCCTCTCCTCCATTCACCTCAAGGGGGGAAGAAAATCTGGCGGCAGACTTCCTCAGTCAGAGGAAAATCGATCTGAATGAGTGGTGTCTGAACGAGGACATCTTCCTTCAGTTAATGAAGAGGTGGGGACATCCGGCAATAGACCTGTTTGCCTCCAGCAAGAAGGCGAAGCTCCCGCACTTCTTCTCTCTGGAACCCACAGTTCCCTTCAGCCACAGCGACTCATTCAGCCAGTCCTGTGGGGGGGCTGTTACTGTATGCCTTTCCCCCAATACCTCTCGTGTCCCAAGTCATACAAAAAAATCAGGGAAGACCGGGCGGAAGTTATCCTCGTCGTTCCTTGGTGGCCAAAGAGGAACTGGTTTCCTTGGCTAAAGAAGATGGCACTGGCAGATCCATTCCTGCTACCGCCTCGTCCTGATCTCCTGTTCCAGGGTCCAGTCCTTCATCCCAATCCGCAGGCTCTCCAGCTCGCTGCATGGATCCTGAAAGGAAGATACTAACAGCCCAGGGGCTTTCCAACAAGGTAATCTCCACAATGAAAGCCAGTCGCAAGGTGGTCACCCACAGAATTTACTCAATATGGATGAAATTCATGTCCTTTTGCGGGTCAGATCCCCCTAACCAGTTGTCTCCTAACATTTCGCAGATACTGGATTTCCTGCAAGCAGGATTTGATAAAGGGCTGAAGACAAGTTCGCTCAAGGTCCAGGTGTAGGCCCTTAGTGCTTTCTTTGATACCTCCCATGGGCTGAAAAACGTGGGGCTTCTCTAGTAGATATCTGTAAAGCAGCTACCTGGTCTAGCCAGTTAACATTCGCTAGACACTACAGATTAGATGTCCAAAGCGCCAGGGATCAGGCCTTCAGTAGAAAGGTCTTGCAGGCAGTTGTCCCCCCCCCCCCTAGAAGTACTGGTAATCTGGTACATCTCCAGTTGGGACCATCGTGGGGGACGCCATGGAAAAGGAGAATTATCCTCACCGTTAATTCGGTTTCCATTAGTCCACCATGACGGCCCATATATATATTTTTTTTGCTTTATAAGACAGAGTAGTCTTAGTATTGTTATTATTTAACCTGTTGTATCTGTGTGTGACTATAACATACAATAAATGGGTTGCACCCACAGCCGGTGTAGTTATTTGGTAGCCACTGGAGTGTGGATGCGGGGGAGGGACATTTAACCCCTCTGCTTCCTGTTTCTACAGAGGTCAAGGGTCATCCTTCAGTTGGGGCCGTCATGGTGGACTAATGACAACTGAATTAACGGTGAGAATAATTCTCCTTTTCACCCTCCACCACTCAATGACGTTGCCACTATCTTTGGTTTTCCCCTTCATTTCATCTGCCAGAAGAATGAAAAGCTTCAGGATTGATAGCCAAAAGCAGGAGTGGATACAGAACACAGAGGACATGAAAACATCTCTATTCTCGATCAACTCCTGTTTGTTTTTGGCTTCAGCAATAATGATGGATTATTGACCGATTGAAAGAGGACACTGACGGATGAAAAGAAGGGCAAAATGATCAGTTACGTTGGTGCAAAATTACTGCCGACACCCTCTGCACTCTTTTGGGGGGGGGGGGGGTTCTACATGTATTCGCGTTTAACAGAACAAGTTCTGTTGTAATCTATGGAATCATCTGATGTCAGTGTAAAAAGTGTGCACTCTTTGATGTTGTAGTGGGATGTTTGTTGGCCTTCAGCTCAGTCCTTTCAAGCTGGCACAGACGTTACCTTGGCAGGCTGCATTCCTGCTTCACTTATTTGGTCAAGTTGGCCCCTGTAAGTGCACATTGAAGAGTGAAGCGATTCTAAGAGCGGTGGCTGTCGTGTGTGTGTGTGTGTCATACTAAAACACAGCATTGTTTGAAGACCAAACCATGTTCCATATGCATATTTGAGCATGGCACAACTTTCTACAACGCCCTATAGCAGTGATGGCAAACCTTTTAGCAGCCAAGTGCCCAAAAAGCAACCTAAAACCCCCCTTATTTATCGTGAGGTGCCAACCAAAAATTAAAGCAGTAACTTATTGCTCCCTGTTCTTCAACAACTTTCAATCATATTGGCCTCCTGAGGACAGCAACACAGTAGAAAGATGGAAAATGTTAGCTTCTTTCTGAAAACTGCATCTCTTAAGTTGCTTAGAACTGCAGGAAGCTTCTTTGAGTAATGGTGTGCTGGGGCGATGGCCCGGGTGCCCACAGAAAGAGCTCTGAGTGCTGCCTCTGGCACCCGTGCCATAGGTTCGCCACCACTGCCCTATAGTGTTCACCCATCTCTAGTGGTGTGTTGTGAAAAATGTATCAAACCGGGCCCCAGCATTTGGTGCTTTTACTATCTTGACATGAACACAATTTTGACTTTGGTTTAGAAAACATGACATGGCACTGTATATTTTTTTCACTATGGGATTGCACACAAATTTGCTTATCTTCATAAGATTGACGCATTATTAGAATTCTTCCAGATAAAGACAACTCTTTCTCGGTGCTACCATGAAATGCAGCTTCCTATGTGTTTGACTTATCATAGTATATAAGGCTGGAAAAAGACGCAAGTCCAACCTCTAAGAATTAAATAAATGTTTTATCCCCATAACCTGTGATATTTTTTCTCTCCAGAAAGGCATCTAGGCCTCTCTTGAACATGTACATAGAGTCCGCCATAACAACCTCCTGCGGCAGAGAGTTCCATAGTCTCACTGCTCTTATAGTAAAGAACCTTTGTATATGTTGATGGTAAAATCGCCTCTCCTCTAGGCGTAGAGGATGCCCCCTTGTCCTGGTCACAGGCCGAGGTATAAAAAGATCTTTGGAGAGATCCTTGTACTGTCCGTTCAGGTATTTGTACATTGTAATGAGGTCTCCCCTCAGTCGTCTTTTTTCTAAACTGAATAATCCCAAATTTTTTAATCTGTCATTGTATTCTAGTCCCCCCATTCCCCTAATAATCCTGGTTGCTCTCCTCTGCACCCGTTCCAGCTCTACTATATCCTTTTTATACACTGGTGCCCAAAACTGTACACAATATTCCATGTGTGGTCTGACCAGGGATTTGTATAAGGGCAAAACTATGTCTTTATCGTGAGAATCTATTCCTCTCTTGATACATCCCATAATTTTATTTGCTTTAGCAGCAGTCGCCTGGCTCTGGTCACTAAAATTAAGTTTGCCATCCACCAATACCCCCAAGTCCTTTCAGCTCCAGTTTTACTAAGTAATTGACCGTTTAGAACATAATTATACTTTTTGTTTCCATGGCCCAAGTGCATAACTTTACATTTATCTACATTAAACCTCATAAACCATTTCTCTGCCCACTCCTCAAGCTTCCACAAATCCCTCTGTAATGCTAAACTATTGTCCTCAGAAGGCGACATTCAGTAGATTGGCCCTTTCCTCATCTCCTTCCACCATGACCCCCATGTTATTTCTAAGGGGACCCACACTCTCTGTTTTTAGTTTCTTATCATTTATATACTTGAAAAATAATTTGGGATTATTTTTGCACTCCCTGGCAATATTTCTCTCAGTCTCTATTTTTGCGGCCTTTATCTGCTTTTTACAGGATTTATTTTTCTCTCTAAACCTGTAATGCCTCACCGCTACCTTCACGTTTTAGCACCTTAAACGCTTTATCTTTCTCGCTTATTGCTTTCCTTACAAGACTAGTTAGCCACATACGCTTTTTCTAGTTCCTTTTATGCTTTTTCCCATAAGGTATGTGTTTCTCACAGGACTTTTTCAGAATATATGAGAAAAAGTCCCATTTTTTTTTTTTGGGGGGGGGGGGCTTTTGTCTTTGAGAACATTATCCCAGTGTATGCCTTTAAGGTCTTCCCTTAGTTGCTAAAAATTTGCCCTCCTGAAGTTTAGAGTGTTGGTTGCCCCTTCACTAACGCTCTTGGTAAAGCGTAATACAAAATCAATGATATTATGATCACTATTACCCAGGTTCCCCCCAACCTGTAGTTTTGATACCCTATCAGGTCTGTTGGTAAGGATAAGGTCAAGCAGTGCCCCCCCTCTTGTTGGCTCCAGGACTAGTTGCGACAGGTAATTGTTTTTTGTTGTTGACAAGAACCTGCTGCCTTTGAAGGACCTGCAGGTTTCTGCCCCCCAGTCAATATCTGGGTAATTGAAGTCCCCCATGATAAGTACTTCACCTTGCTTTGAAGCCGCATCCATTTCACTTATCAGCATTTCCTCTGCTGCCTCCATTATATTTGGAGCCTTATAACAAACCCCTAGTAATATTTTATTATTCTTTTTCCCTCCTCTTATCTCAACCCATAGGGACTCCACATTTCCATTTGCGTTACTGATGTCATCTCGCAAGACAGGCTTGAGGCAAGAATTCACATATAAACAAACCCCTCCCCCTTTTTTATTTATACGATCCTTTCTAAAAAGACTATAACCATCTATAGTAACAGCCCAGTCATAGCTACTGTCCAGCCATGTCTCGCAGATACCCACTATATCATATTTCTGCTCCAACATCAAGAGTTCCAGTTCCTCCATTTTGTTTGTGAGGCTTCTGGCATGTGTACATACACTTTATATGGTTTTCCCTGTCCGTATTCCTTTTGTCCTTATTCCCCAATCTCATTCCAGCCCCCCTTTCCTCCCCCATGGACTATGACTCTACCCAGCTCTCTATCTACACTGTCTATTTGCCCTGCACAAGTGTAGTTGCCCTCCCCCCAGGTCTCTAGTTTAAACACTCCTCCAACCTTTTAGCCATTTTTTCCCCCAAAACAGCTGCACCCTCCCCATTGAGGTGCAGCCCATCCCTACTGTAGAGCCTGTAGCCGACAGAAAAGTCAGCCCAGTTCTCCATGAACCCAAAACCCTCCTTCCTACACCAACTTTTGAGCCACTTATTTACCTCCCTGATCTCCCGCTGCCTTTCTGGTGTGGCACGTGGTACAGGCAGTATTTCGGAGAAAACTACCTTTGAAGTCCTTGCTCTGAGCTTATGGCCTAAATCCCTGAAATCATTTTTAAGGACCTTCCACCTACCTCTTACTTTGTCATTAGTGCCAATGTGAACCATGACCGCTGGTTCTTCACCAGCCCCTCCCAGTAATCTGTCAACCTGATCCGCAACATGCCGAACCCGAGCACCCGGCAAACAACACACTGTTCGGTATGCACGGTCTTTGTGACAGATTGCCCTGTGTGTTCCCCTAATAATCGAATCTCCCACTACCAGCACCTGTCTGACCTTGCCTGTGCTCCCATTACCCTTCTTACTGGAGCAGACAGTCCCCTGGTTGCTAGAGGCCATGTCTTGCTGCAGCATTGCTACCCCAGAGCTGATATCCCCCTCATCCGCCAGCCTGGCAAACTTATTGGGGTGCATCAGATCAGGACTAGACTCCCTACAACTCTTCCCTCTACCCCCCCTTCTACATGTTACCCAACTAGCTGCCCCCTCACTCTGCACCTCCATACTTCCCTCCCCACACCCATCTTCCCCAGAGAGTTTGTGCTCCAGGAGCAGCAAACTTCGCTCCATATTGTCAATTGCCCTCAGCCTTGAAACTTGCTCATTTAGATACAGAATCTGGGCTTCCAGGTGAGCAATTTTCACACATCCCAGACACCAGTATTCCCCCTCGAACAGCTGTTCAAGGAAAGCATACATGGCACAGGATGTACACTGTGAAGCAATGCCACTTATGGAGTCCATTGTTCTAATGGGGATTAGAATAGAAATATGCACAGAAAGAAGAATTTACTGTCAAAGTAACACAAAATACAGCAGTTACCTGCTACAGCCCCTCAAACTTAAGTCCCTTAAACGTAAGTCACACTTAAGACACTGCACATACTTCGGATCAATGCACACTCGCCACCAAGCTCCCACACTCGCTTTTCTGATGCTTTTTTTTAAAGGTAATCTGCCACAAAATCTGCAGAGCTCAATGCAGCAAGATCTGGCTGCAAAACCAGATAAGAAGCCTAGTAACATGATGGATAATGGTTAAACTAAAGATAATCAAGGAAAGGGAGGAGGAACTCCGGCTCAAAAGTAAACTTCAATCCAGGTAGGTAAAATCGAAGAGACTTTTATTGAAGATATACAAACAACATGATAAAACGGATTGGCATGGGTAGCGGGAAGGGTCCCTGGAATGCCTACGCGTTTTGGATAAACTCTGTATCCTTATTCAGCCATGAATAAGGATACAGAGTTTATCTGAAACGCGTAGCCATTCCAGGGACCCTTCCCGCTACCCATGCCAATCCGTTTTATCATGTTGTTTGTATATCTTCAATAAAAGTCTCTTCGATTTTACCTACCTGGATTGAAGTTTACTTTTGAGCCGGAGTTCCTCCTCCCTTTCCTTAAGTGCCTCCTGTGAAGCCGGCGATATCCGAGCTTGAGTTCACTTCTCCACTAATCCACTGCGTCCCAGGTGAGCTGACAGAACTGTTTCTTTAGTTTATACAAAGATAATGCCACATGTTGCTGGCTGACTGCAGGATATACCCCGGCAGAAACCTAGACTGTGTGCAATTCCGTTTTTTCTCTATTTGTTCAGCGTCAGTTTTTATCCACACGTTTGAACAAGTTTTTATTGCATTTTTTCATGCGCATGAAAAAACACTCAATGTGATAAGTTTTCAATGGCAGTGGTTCAGTGAAAAATGCATTGCCCTCACATGTATCTCAGTGTGCAATGCATTTTGATGTCTGTAGACTTGTATGTGGTATTTTACACATGTATAACTTGCTAAAGTAGAGCATACTGAGATTTGTATGTTTATCCCTTTCACTGCCAGGCATTTCTGGGAATGTCGTTGTGTTATTGGCCAGAGCAATTTTTGAAGATTACGAATAAAACAGAAATGACAGCATAAAGAATTATACTAAGCCCTAACAAACCATATATTTTCTGAAAGCAGACACTTGCCCCTTTTTCAAAATTGCATTACAGTTTATAGGGCACTTTCATGAAATTTGGATTCAAAGTGTAAAATTTTATATAAGATGCATAAAAATTTACTTTGCCAAAATATGTACCATCAGCAAATATTTTGCTTTACACCTCTTAAATTTAAAAGATGAACATGTGCAGAGTTTAGATAACTCATAGCCATATGTTCACATGAATAAATCATTATAAACCAATCCTAATCTAAAACTCTAGAAAAAATCTACTTTTCAGCAAGAAACTTTAAGACGGTCACAACCAGCAAAATAGAGAAATAAAACAGATTAAAAAGTAAAGGCACTAAAAACCTATATATATATATTTTTTATTGAAAGCGGACAACCAGGAGATTACAATTGTTTTGATTAACAGTTTACAGCCTGTACCACCATCATGCAGCTTTGTGACAAACTCCAATTATTAAAAAGAAAATGCAATGAAAACCAACTTTTACTTAAAACTCACATCATAATAAGGTTTATGCACAAAAAGGATTTTAAAATGGTGAACAGATATATAGGCGGTCCCCTACTTAAGAACACCTGACTTACATACAACCCCTAGTTACAAACGTACCTCTGGATTTTAGTAATTTGCTGTACTTTAATCCTACGTTACAATAAACGGCTATAACAGTTATCAAATGTGTCTGTAATTAAGATTTACTGTTAATCCTGGTTCTTATGACAACCCAACATTTTTAAAATCCAGTTGTCACAGAGACCAAAAAAATGTTGATGGGGGTTACAATAATAAAGTATACAGTTCTGACTTGCATACAAACTCAACTTAAGAACAAACCTACAGAACCTATCTTGTATGTTACCCGGGGACTGCCTGTATATCACAATACAGAACATCAACAAGAATTTACACTCCCAAGAATGCTAAAATAAACCGTAGAATGTTTGGTTGCAATCCACAAATGTGTTTAAAAATCTATAATGCACAGTTTGTATACTTGTGGGAGCAGGAGTTGGGTCTCCGGTTAAATGAAAGAGACAAACTATGGATACTAAAATACCCGTATGGGTTTTCCAGATGTGTGAGGCTCCAAGGGGACTATTTTAAACTTTTAGCACAGTTGGGGTCTACACACTGCATGCTACAGCTGGAGTTGCAAAAAAAGTGGGAAATGGTGGACATGCCCACTGGTAACAGTTTTGGAGGTTTGGAGGAGAGAGGATACCATTTGCTGTCTGTCCCTCAAAGGCTTGGCTGATGTCTCCCTTTGTGTGTTTTGGCTTTGTACCAGGTGGTGAGTGATTGTCAACAAAGCTATTGATTTATCTGATAGCTGCAGCCAAATCACTGATAACTCTTTATAGCAGGCAAACCACGGTTCTTCCTATATCTACATGGAAAGAAAAAAAGGTTTTTCCAAATATACCAGATGGAGGAACTGTCTAGCTGGTTTTCACACACAGTTTTGTAAGATATGGTCACCCTGGAGACAACGGTTTGAGGCTCACCAGTGAAACTCTAGCTCACCCTCTCCAAAGCCTAACAGCTCAGCCACACCATGTAACTGAGAACTAATGGGCCTCCGCACAGAACCTACCATGGGTGTCTTCCACATCAGTCTTATTTTTGGTTGTTTTCCTGCCTTACTGATACTCCCTGCATTATACATATTCTCCATAACAAGATACCAACTGCGGATTACCAAACTGAAGATACACAATATGGATGAGAGAATAACTTTCACCCGCACGCCCGCCCCTCCAGTTCCTATAGTTTGTATATGTTCACAATCATTCCAACCTGGATAGACCAAGGGCCGCTAATGGAAGATTGATGTCTGTATGTTTTGTAGTTAGTACAATGGGCTAGCAATATATTACAATCTGGTTCTGTTGTTATTTTTCATATTTTTTGTATGTTGAACATTAAAACAATAAAAACCGAATTATTTAAAAAAAATCTATAACGCACAAAGTAAAAAGCTCCCATTCTGTCAATCGAATTTTTTTCCAGAAATCACTGCCTACCATGTATATGAAAATAACTTTCATTCCTACACACTACCACCTTCATGCAACTTTTCATGTAGTTTTTGAATTTTAACATGGTTTGTTGCAAATTCAAAATTTCCACTAAACTATGTATAAATCCAGACCACTTGTATAAAGAAAATGTATTTTTCAAAAAAATGTAAGATTTGAGGAGTTCATGCATACCTCATTTGTGTATATTCCCCAAAATGTGCAGCAAAGGTAATGTTTCCCACGAAACAAGTTGGGCCGTATCCAGAGGAAACCCTGAAAGCAACCAGGGAATTTAAAAAATGGTAGTGTGAATATAATGCGTAGAAAGGAGAAAGCGCAGAATATATATATATATTTTTTTTTGTGGGGGAGGGGGGTGTTCAAAAAAAATTTCTGTGACAGCTTTATATCTGTTTTTGGAGCTCGGGTCCTCATCAGATTCATTAAAGTGGTTTTGGCCCTTTAATAACTGTTCTTATGCTCTATGGGGCAGATTTATTAACCCCTACGGGACACAGCCTATTTTGGCCTTAAGGACGCGGTCCCATTTTTCAAATCTGACCTGTGTCACTATAAGTGGTTATAGCTTTGGAACGCTATGAGATATCCAGGGGATTTTGAGATTGTTTTCTCGTGACACATTGTACTTCAAATTAGTTTAAAAATTTGGATGAAATCTTTTGCGTTTAGTTATGAAAAAAAACAAAATTTGGCAAAAATTTTGAAAAATTCTTTATTTTCAACGTTCTAAATTCTCTACTTTTGATGCAGACAGTCATAGCACCCAAATAAATTCATAACTTACATTTCCCAAATATCTGCTTTATGTTGGCATGGTTTTTTAAGATTCCACATATTTTACTAGAATGTTATGAGGCTCAGAATTTAGGTATCATTTTTCACATTTTTTGTAAAATCGCCAAAACCCGTACTTAGATGGAGCTGCTCAACTTCTAATTGACACTGAGAGGCCTAAATAATAGCAAGACTCGTAAATTACCCCATTGTGGAAACTACACCCCTCAACGTATGAAAAACTACTTTTAAGAAGTTTGTTAACCCTTTACGTGTTTTATAGGGGTTAAAACAAAATGGAGGTGCAGTCTGCAAATTGTAATATTTTTTCACAATACACCCATTTTGGGTGGAAAATTAAACATTTAAAATGGATTAAATTAAAAAAGGCTCCACAAAGTTTGATACCCAATTTCTCCCGAGTACACAGATACTCTATATGTGGTGGTAACTTCTGTATGGGCGCACGGCCGGGCATAGAAGGGAAGGAGGCGCCATCCAAATCAGATTTGCTATGTCACATTGTACAGGCTATAATTTTTTTCTTTTTTTTATTGAGGACCTATAGGGGCTTATTTCTTTTGCCACATGAGATGCACTTTTCTGGTATGTAATTTTGGGGCATCTACAGCTAATTGGTGAGATTTAATTAACTCTTTGTTGGTGGAGGAAATGAAAATCATCAATTTTTAGGAAAATTTTTATGTGTTTTTTATTTGGCCGTTAACCATACCATAAAAATAGTATATTATTTTTATTCTATGGGTCGCCACGATTATGAAAATACTTCATTTATATATATTTTTTATTTTTTACCATTTTTACTGAATAAAAAGTAATTTGGCAAAATTGTTGTTAATTTTAGCATCACCGTCTTTCATATGTATAACTTTTTTATTTTTCACCTCACAAATCTGTTTAAGGGCTTATTTTTTGCAAGAATGATAGCTCTTTTTAGTGGTCTTATTTTAGATTGCGTAACTTTTTAAAATCACTTTTTTTAGAGCATTTTTAAAGGGCATTAATAAAAAATCATCTTTTTCAGAGAGAGTTTTTTTAGGTTGTTTTTTACGGGGTTCACTTTGCGGATCTAATAACAATTCTGTTTTATTATACAGATTGTTACGGACGCAGGGATACCAAATATGTGGGGGTTTTGTGTATTTTATTCAATTGTACTGAATAAAAACTAATTTGGAGAAAATCTTATTCATTTTAGCATCACCATCTTTTCATATGCATAACTTTTTTATTTTTTGGCTGACAAATCTGGTTAGGGGCTTATTTTTTGCGAGAACAGTTGTTCTTTTTAGTGGGCTTATTTTAGAGTGCATAAAATTTTTAAAATCACTTTTTAGAGCATTTTTTATAGGGTATTAATTAAAAATTATCTTTTTTCGGAACGTTTTTTGCGTTTTTTTCCTCCGGCGTTTACCGTGCGGGTCCAGTAACAATTCTGTTTTATTATGCAGATTGTTACGGACGCGGCAATACCAAACATGCGGGGGTTTTTGTGTTTTTATGTTTTTTATACTTTATTAAGTTTTTTATGGGAAAGTGACATTTTAGGGGCTTATATTTTATGTATTTATTTTTTATTTATTATAATGTGTAGTGTTAAGTGTTTTTGCATTTTTTTTTACTTATACATACTTGAACTTAAACCAGTGATGCTCTGATCACTGGTTTAAGTTCAATACACTGCTCTACAATACTATTTTATTGTAGAGCAGTATAAACTGTCTGAGCAAGCTTGCGCATGCTCAGACAGTTTACAGCCAGACCCGGAAGGGGTCTGGCTGCCATGGAGACCGGGCAGCTCCGGGGCACATGCCAGTCCTCGGAGCTGCCCGGAAGAGGATCGGATCCCCCGGTAAGCGGCACGGGGGATCCGATCCACAGCAGGAACACCCTTACACGCCGCGGTCATGCTTGACCGCGGCGTGTAAGGGGTTAACACCCGCGATCGGAGCCGGCTCCGATCGCGGGTGTTACAGCGCGGTGTCAGCTGTGATAGACAGCTGACAGCCGCTGCTTCTGGTACCGGCTCCGTTCGTGAGCCGGTCCCAGAAGCTAGACGTTATACTACGTCCCGGTGCGCTAAGCATCTAGCCCCGGGGACGTAGTATAACGTCGTGGTGCGCCTAGGGGTTAAGCTGCCTTAGAGGAAGAATATACTTAGTTGCTCATAGCAACCAATTACAGCTCAGCTTTCATTTTACCAGTGCTCATGAATATTTTAAAGGGGAGCTGTAATTGGTTGCCATGGGCAACTAAGCACATTCTTACTCTTAGGCAGCTTGATAAATCTTCCTATATGTGTCTGGGATTTTTCTTTCAAAAACATGCAAAATGCAGCACATACACCAGCAGGGAGCTGGAGTGACTTTGCTTCTTTTTTCGACTTTTTAAAAAAGGCGCAAGTCATGAATCTGGCTTTACATGGCGTTGCAATAGCAGTAGTTCTATGTTAATGCCCATATAGTGAAGTGGCGGGAATAGTTCTGTGTGACTTTTGAGCAATGAAAAGAAGCAAAAACCCTCTATACGACTATTATACACCAAAAAAGCCCAGCAAAGCCAATGATAAATCTCCCCCATAGAATTTGTTAAGCTATTTTACGTTGATCCAACAGCTTAACAAGGGGTACTTCACCGCTGCTTTTTGCCCACATTATAGAACCAATTAAGATAAGAACTAATTAAGATTAGAAGGACAAGGGAGATAAAGGGTTGTGGCAGGAAGTTAAAATACTTCTTTATGCTGACAATATTTTACTCTACCTTCAGAAACCTCAGCTCTCACGACAATGGAAATATTTAACAAATTCAATCATAATTCTGGCCTGGAAATTAACTTGAAAAAACTACCTTATGTAAGCTTGAGACATTTACTCTGCAATAGTTGGGAGAATTATATATTTTGAATACAGTTGAGTTATTTGAATATTTGGAATTAAAAGTAAGTCCGAAGGTTATGGATTACATTGAATTAAATTTTTCCACCTAAATAGATAAATTTGAAGTTAAGTAAAAATATGGTATAAATTACCACTTTCAAGGGTGGATAGGATTTCTCTAGCTTAGAAATTATTAGCTCACTTTCTGTATATTTTGACAAATAGTCCATGCTGGATTGAATACAGATGGTTCAGACTAGAGATGAGCGAGTATACTCGTCCGAGCTTGATGCTCGTTCGAGTATTAAGGTACTCGAAACGGCTCGTTGCTCGGACGAGTATTTCTCCTGCTCGAGATCGAGCATTTAATTAGAAAAACACAGTGAAGAACAATGAAGAATAGAATAAAAACAGTGAACACAGTGAACACAGGATCATTTAAGTGAAAAACACAGTGAAAAACAGATTACAGATGTTCTGCACATCTGCTTACTTGTCGGAAGATACGCGCGGAACGGCAGCAGGGAGACATCGGGCAGCACGGGGGAGACATCGGGCAGCACGGGGGAGACATCGGGCAGCACGGGGGAGAAATCGGGCAGCACGGGGAAGACATCAGGCAGCACGGGGGAGACATCGGGCAGCACGGGGGAGACATCAAGCAGCAGGGAGACATCAGGCAGCACGGGGGAGACATCGGGCAGCACGGGGAGACTTCAGTGGAAGAAGAGGAGCGGATCCCGGGACAGCGTATCACCCCGACAAGTAAGCAGATGTGCCGAACATCTGTAATCTATTCTTCACTGTGTTTTTCACTGCGTTTTTCACTTAAATGATCCTGTGTTCATTGTTTTTATTCTATTCTTCACTGTTCTTTACATCTGCTAACTTGTCGGGAGATAATGTACGCGCGGAACAGTGAAGAATAGATTGCAGATGTTTGCATACATCTGATCACTTATCAGAAGACATTCTTTTTCAATTAAATAACACATTTTATTCCTGAACCATGGTCCCTTTGAAAAATGCTCGGGTCTCCCATTGACTTCAATGGGACTCGTTATTCGAGACGAGCACTCGAGCATCTGGAAAAGTTCGTCTCGAATAACGAGCACCCGAGCATTTTAGTGCTCGCTCATCTCTAGTTCAGACTTCTAAGAAGAATATTTAATGATTTGATTTGGGGGAGATCGAGAGTTCATTTTATGTAAGAACAAAGATAAGGAAGGGGGGGGGGGGTGTCTCTATAGTCCTACTTTCACTATTTTGTTTCAGCTCAGATTCAATTTATAGGAGAAAATAGAAATTCAAGGATTTTTTGAGAGATTTAATAAAGTAGGAGATAATATATTTGCACTTTTGGAGTCAGGTATTTTTTTAAACAAATTTAAGGGGGAGAATTTGCCAATAGTGAAGCTGGTGTATAATTCATGGAAATAGTTTAGGTCTTTTCTATGGATCCAAGGGTCTACCATATTCATGCCACTTTGGAATAATGAACAGTTAATGGAACTGAAAAAGATTGAAGATTCACGGTTTAGGAGAGATAAAGGTATATGTATGTGATATTTATTTATTTTTTTTTAATGAGGGAACATATATACCTTTTGGTAGTTGAAATAAAAATATTACCTGAAAATAAGTGATTATTTTAAATTCACTCAAGTTATGCACACAATAAGAGCAGAAACACTCCAAAAAACACTCAAAAATGTATGAAGGAGTTGTGGTGGAGATAGATGAGACTCATGAACACCCTCATCAAGAAAAATGGGCCAAAGTCTGTGGGACACTGCACGAAGATTAATGGAAGTCTATTTATAGAAATGTAATGTTGACTTCTAGTAATTTTAACCACAGATTGATCCAACTAAATATACTGTATAGAATTTATATTCTCCTGAAGTCTTATGTAAGGCTCTCTCGAGGGAAGTACAATTCTCTCAAATTGTAATAGATGCCTGCAGGAGGGTTCTGATATTACTCATATTTTATGGAATTGTTGGGTTGGCTTGAGATATATGAATGTATTTTAGAAAAATTGAAGATTAAGCTTGTTTTTGATATTACAGTTGCAATATCGGAATCGCTTCCTACTGTAGCGATATCGATGGACAGATGGTTTTTACTACACAAATTACTGTTAAATAGGAGCCTGGTGTTGGTAACAAATTGGAACAGGAAAAAAAAGACCTGCGATATATGAATGGCACAGGCTGATAGAACAAACAATGAAATATGAGACCATTTTTCCATGATACAGGGGAGGTGTGGAAGGGAGTGGGAAGGAGCCCGATCGTTGGTTCTCATGGAGAGTGTAATGTAAGAATTATTTTATTTATTTTTTCTCTTTTCCTACCGATGCCTAACAGGGTAGGGAGGGGGGGGGGGTAGATGGGTAGGAAATGGGGGTTGAAAAAAATTAATACTTTATTATTAATTAATAATTATATTAAGCAAAAGACTTGGTGTTGGAATTGAAACTAAGAGTAGTGCAAACTCCACTAAAAGTTTGTTTGCCTTTGTATAATGCAAAGTGTGCCACAAATGTGTCTCAGACACTTCTTAAAAACTTGTGCAAGTAGTCTGCACCAAAAAGAACATGCAAAGTCAGACAGAAAACAGCTGCAAGGACCTTAGTAAATATGCCCCATGTGATCCAATTGCTATATGTTTTTTTTCTTTAAAAATTCTTTAAAAAGAAAAATTGGAGACTACCAGAATGAGGGTTTGGTGAGATGCAACCACTTTACAGAACTACCTTTCTGAGGATATGATACCAAGAGGTTTACTGAAAAAAGAGAAAAATTTCATCCATTGTTACTAAACGAACAAATCCAACAGCTCCAAACTCCCTTACCACAACAGAGGACTTGCACCCTACTAAATAATAAATTGCAAGAAAAGTGTATTTTTACTGGTAAAAAGCAAATAAATCTGTTTACTTCCCTTATCATGTTGTATAGGTAAAAATTGCACAAAGGTACAAAGTTTAGACCTTTTTTCAAAACTTTCATTTGACTGTTATTCTCCACAGAACTTAATTGCGTTTATTGTTACATGTCTTTTTTTGGAGGTGCTATGTTTGCGTCCTGCTCCTTTCCTGTAACATCTTTTTGGCCCAAACTGGGCATTGTATAGCCTTTTGAACATTGTTAGATGAAGGTAACTGATCATTATGATTATGGAAATGTTAGCATTTGCGGTTTAGGTATCTGATATATTCTCAAAAAAAACATCATAGGGTTATCTTCTCGTTACAGATACAATGTATAATAATGTGGGCCCACATTCTCAAATTACAGCTGTATTCCAGTGGCTTTTCTTTTTAAAACATTTTATTAAATTTTTTAAATCAAATTGAATGTGTAACAATGTATAATATAAAAATAACATAAGATCCCAATGTCATGTAGATAATACTTTAAACAATAGCAAATTATATATTGACATAAACATATGCATACAACTGGGGTATTAGAAACAAATATATACATCAATAGGTGTTAAGGGGTGCATTAGTCTTTTAGTTGTAATTGGAGATTAGCCTTATATACAAATTATTATAAGATTTATTATAATGCAGCCGTATATTTGTACCAACAATTGGTATTGACGCCCATTACAACCTATTTGGAGGATGGAGGTTTATGCTTCAATATAAGAAACATTTTTGGTGAGCTGTAGTATATATACGGAAGAAAATGTTTTGGGCATGTGGTATGAGTATAAATTGGAGAGCGAGGTCCAGATTCTAGGGGAATTTGAGAGAAGATATGAATTGGTAAGGCGTGCCACCTTTGGACTTAATCTCCAATATAATTCAAACAAATTGGGAAATATTGGGAACTAATTTTTTTAATTTTAAATTTACACCAAAAGCAGAAGTTGCATAAACTTTTTGCAGACCAAATGTACTTCAATTCTATGTTTATCCAGCACTCAGTAAATGGAGCTGTAGAGTCCATGCTTATTCTGCATTTAGTGAGAATCTTATCCACATTTTCATGATCGTGAGGGATCCTAGCAGATCCTCACCAATTACTGTTATCACTTAACCTGTGTATAGGGAATAACTTGTAAAAATGGGACAACCCTCCTTAATTGATTTTGCCAAGTACATGGCTCCATATGATGAAACATTAAGTTAAATTGCATCCTGTTTCCTTACCCTTACATACACTAAAGTGAAAGACCTGTATTTAACTTTTTACAAAATGGAAACTGCATATGGCCGTCTATTTGTTAAAACAAAGAATTTTACAAAAGAAAAATATAATAAATATTTTAGCATAACAAAAATCTTTCTTAAATATCTCCACATATTTCTTCATCTGAAACCCTTCTGACTTCAGTCAACATATAGGGTGAGAAATCATGGTGGAGTATTTCTGTAATTGAGTTACCCATAGTAACAATATATTATATTATATCTTATGATCTAAGCACATACAGAACACTTTTTAAGAGCATGAACCCAAAACCTATTACTATTAGGAGAATTCCAAATAGTATTTAGAAAAAGATAAAAATTGATTTATAAATCTTACTGTCTTAGCCAATACAGTTACCTTTTTTATTGTAACAATAATAGACCTACTGAAACTCAGACTCCATTGGGGGAGTAGCAGTAGACTATAGCTAAACCTTATACATTTGCAGCATTGATGCAAATCAGAAAATCAGAGCCTGCTGATGAGAAACTGATAGAGCAGCCCACAATCTTTAATTCACATGGCAAGTATAAGGTTAATATTTTGAATCAATATTTGTAAGCTAAAACCAACAATGGAACTTATCAAAGATTTTAAAATACTGAGGCAAAATGTCCACCAATTTTTGACCTTGTAAAAATTGTCTGACCCCTAAGGCTCCTCTAGGAGTGCAAGTACTTTCTTTTAGTTAACGATATTACTTAACCTTATTATCATATACATTAACTGTCAAGTCCCTTAATACAGTATTTTGAAAAAAAAACTTGAAAATTGCACGTATGATACAAGCTCATTCTACAGATATGGAAAGTGTCTGACGTTAGCTATAAAATGCAAATAAGGTAAATGTTGATAATTTGTTCATGAAATCCTCTTCTTTATTACTAGAATTGTTCTCCAATGTATTCTGGTAGATGTTGTACGTAAAACAAATGGCTCCTCAGACAACGCTTGTGTGTTTTTTTTCCTTTGAAAGAATTAATGGGCTACTTCGTAAGAATGAGTCTAGAGAAGAAAGAACAAAAATGTTAAATAATTAACTGATGAGAATTAAATATTTTATTCTGGAATACTGACTGGGACGGGCACAGGGAAGTCACTTGAAAGACAAATATGTGTTTGTCCCATCATAGTCTTACACAATTTTGGAGGGATTGCATATTCATGGTCTAGAGGTGGGTAAAAAGACAGCAGATGGTCTCTTGTTCTCCAATCATAGAGAATCACTGCTATGGCTCCTCCAAAATTTAAGGAATGCGGAATAGTTTATTTGTTCAGTGTTCATGCTGGTTAAACAAGCAGACATATGCAGGTTGCATAAAACCTGACTGTGAACTACCAAATTCATCAGCAAAATCCCTTAATTCAATCAAATAAACCTTGCAATAATGCATATTGCCTTATGGGTGGCAAAGACCCCCTCTAAGGCTGTATGCTAGCAAACAGGCGAAACTTGTGAAAATGGGCCTGTATGTTGGCCTGATCCCATGAACTGGGAATAAAATATGATGCCAGAACTTTCTTTCTTTTGGCCCAACTGCAGGACTGACTCCCGTCCCAGTGCAAGGTTTGCATTCTGTAGAATCCATTTCCACAGGCTGCATACATTCTCTTGTAGCCCACCTTAGGGCTTTTTTCGAGGTTTGTTTGGTTTTCACCGTGCAGTGGATGTGCAATGGACACACTGGGGGCACATTTACTTACCCGGTCCAGTCGCGATCCAGCGGCGGGTTCTCCTACGCTGATTCGGGTTCTGCCGGGATTCACTAAGGTCCGTGCACCGATATTCACCAGGTGTCGCTGCTGCGCCGAGGTTCGCCGGAGTTCACCTGCTTTTTTCTGGTGTATGTGAGTGCTTGATCTTGCGACACAAATGGCTTTTTAAATTCCGCGGTTTTTCCGAATCATTCGGGTTGTCCGGTGGCCATGCCCCCGATTTCTGTCGCGTGAAAGTCGGCGCGATTGCGCCAAAAATCGATCGCGTGCGGCACAATCCCGTGAAATACAGCGCAAAGCGGAAATATTCGGGAAAAACCCGACGGATTTGTGGCTGCACACCCTTAGTAAATGTGCCCCACTGAATGCATGTTAGTGTGAATCCACCCTAGGTCATGTAAATGTTTAAAATTTTGCGATAAAACTTATTTTGCAATTCAATGACCCACGGAGTTGAGGAGTGTCGGGCTTTGAATTGAGTAAAACCACAAAGTCGTTCTTACCCTGTAATTGCTGAAGAGAGATGCAACATTGACTTCACTATATCGCTTATATGGTGGCTTAAGAGAGCAAGCATTGGAAAGCTTCTGACACAAAGTTGTTTTTAAAGCCTAGTGATGAGAAAAAAAAAGAATAAGGTATTCTTCTGAACAACATTTAAAATTGCCGTACAATAAAAATAGACAGAAGAAAGGTAAAGTCTTGGATGCATTTTTTCCCTGAGATGATTTGCAATGTCTGTACTTCTACAGTGTTGTCTGGTAACTATTCCAGGGCTCTATGTTTATTTCATATAACTGAAATCCCTTGCGTAGTAGAAAACAGAAAATGGCAGACTTACCGGTCTAAATGATATAAAAGATGGTTTTCAACTACATCATATTTATCAAAGACAGTATTGGGGCACTTTCATTAGTTTTTAGTCTTATGTCAAATCCGCCAATTTTTCTAATAACCCAATCCATTTTATATTTCAGACAACTTGCTCTAATACCTCCTATATTTTGGCTTAGTTTGTCATAAAAATATACCACATTTTTGGCATGTTAGCATGCAAGCCACACTCCTATTGAGAAAAGCCACGTGCAGGTGGAATACAAGTCGTTCAAGTGTCTAAAACAATTTATACACTTGGCACAAGACATTTCAAACCTTTCACAGTCATCCTTTTCAATTTTCGATCTGGTGTAGAATTGCTCCCTAGCCTACGCTAGTATGAGCCAACGCCCCTCCTCCTCCCTGCCCAAACCATGCAGATTTTAGAGTAGTTGCAACTCCTGACTGTGATAAATCCCCTCCAAAATATAAGAAAATCATTAAACAAAAATTGTTTGTTAGACATACATGTCAATTCTGCCTAAAGATGTGGGAACTCACCAAGACTATAATAAGAGGAATAGCCAATATCAGTAGGATACACATGACAATAATTGCAACTCCATAACCTGGAACAGAACTTCCCGGTGCTGGCGAGTCGGGTGTTTGTGGGCTTGTATCTGGAAAAAAAAAATTTTTTTTAAAGAATCACTTCATTTTTTCTCCATTATTATAGACATATAATAAATAAGGTAATTGGTGTATCATAAAATCAAATTCTTTAGGATGTTAAATGTACTTGATATCAATGGGCTGATGCCAGCTATTTTGCAGGTGCAATACAGGTCTGTACTTCTGTACCTCTGTTTTTAAACCTCAGCAAACATCCTTAAAAGATACAGTTTTATGATTTAGGTAACCATAGTGGAACAATAGGTGTGAGGTTCCTGTTTGCAAAGGATTGCTTACAATGTATGAGGAGAAAGGGGGGAAACAAGAGGTATAAGAGCTTGTATAATGATCCAGCCATTCTTTATAAGAGAAAAAAATAATTTAATAAATACATAATAAGTCCAAGGTGAATAGGACTGTAGAGGAGCCTGTAGGTTGGTTTGCAGTGCTTGCAGGATAACAGATTGGAAGAGATCAAAGGATGGGTTAAAAAAAAAAAAGTTAAAATTTCATGTACTGTAGTTAGGGAATTTGATAGGCCTGCCTGAAGAGATTGGTTTTGAGAGCCTCTCTGAAGCTTTGGAGGTTGGGTCTGTAATAGGGCATTGCAAAAAATTGCTGCAACTCAGGAGAAGTCCTAGAGACGTGAGTGGGAGGCTCAAATTTAAGAAGAAAATAATAATAATAAGAGCACAGGTTGGGCGATAGACTGAGATGAGAGAGGAGAGGTAGGGAGAGGCAGTACTGTTTTCTTGATGAGGGAGGGAGGGAGGGAGGGAGAATTTTCTTGATGAGGGAGATTAGTTTAAATTGTATTTGGAAGGAGACAGGAAACCAGTGGACACACTGGGCCCATCCGTGTAGTGTCTGTACTGTTCAGTAAGACAGATTCAGTTCAGTAAGACAGATTAGGTTGTAGATTGTATTGACTTCATTGTAAGACTAAAGTTGTATCCCCTTTCCGCACCTTGACATGATACTACGTCATAGGATGTGGGTCGTTTGTGCACCTTGACATAGTATCACGTCATGTCGATCACCCGAGCTCAGAAGCTGAGCCCGTGCAATCGCTGCAGGATCCCGGCAGAACACGGTAGCCCGCTGTAACAGCCAGGATCACGATCCTGGCTGTTTAACCCTATAGACGCCGCGGTCATAGTGACCGTGGCGTCTATGGTGCATCGGCGCGACGATCACCACCCTCCGTGCAGGGCATGGAGGTGCCAATCGTTTCCATGGCAACCCTGAGGTCCGATGAGGTCCGATAGTAGCTGCCTGTTTTGAGTCGTGCACGATCTAACAGTGCAGCTGTCAGCCTATGCAGAATGCATAGGCTGACTATGTAATATGCTGCAATACATTAGTATTGCAGTATATTACAATGAACAAGTGATTAAATGATCACAGTAAAAAAAAGTTAAAAAATAAAAGTGAAATTAAAAAAAATTATTAAAAAAGAATAAAAGTCTCCCAAAGTCCCTTTCCATGCAGTAATCAAATAAAACATAAAAAAGTGAAAATCACCAAAAAAAACAACATGTAGGGTATCACAATGTCTGTAACAACCCATACAATAAAATAAAATTGTCACTAAACCAGTACAGTGAACACCGTAAAAAAAAACACAATTTTTCACATTTTGACTGCATAAAAAGCGCATAAAAAGTGATCAAAAAGTTAAATTTACCCCAACATGATACCAAAAAAAAGTACAACTTGTCCCACAAAAAATAAGCTCTAAACCAGCTCTGTAAACAAAAAAATATAAATATTCTGCCCATTGTTACATGATGATGCAAAAACAAGCAAATTTCTCACAAAATGAGTTCTATATTCAGAAAAACAAGTTAACCACAAAAAAGCCATATAAATGTGGTAACGCCGTAATCGTGATGACCCATAGAATAAAGATAACACATTATTTTTATGTTACGGTGAGCGTCCAGGGAAAAAAAATGCTAAAAACCATAAAGAAGAATTAATTATTTCTTTTAACCATCACCATGAAAGAGTTAATAAAATCTGATTATTAGCTATTGAACCCTCTGTAAATGATGTACCTGAAAAGTGGATCTCATCCATAAAAAAAATAATCCCCCATATGTCCAAATTACAAAAAAATAAACATTTTGTAGCCTGTAAAATGTGACAATGCAGATCTGCTCTGAATGGCGCTTTCTTCCGTTCTATCCCCGGTTGTGCGACCAAACAGCGGTTTACCAACACATATGGGGCATCCTTATACTCGGGAAACTTTGTGGAGTTTTTCGTCATTTAATACTTTGTAACAGTTTAATTTTTGGCCAAAATTAATATATTGTCTAAAAAAAATTACAGCTCATAAATTACACCTCCATTGTGTTTTAACCCCTGTGTAGCATCTAAAGGGTTAACACACTTCTTAAAGTTGATTTTTTACACATTGAAGGGTGTAGCTTCTAAAATGGCGTGATTTATGGGGTTTTACTGTTATTTAGGCCTCTTAAAGTCACTTAAACCTGAACAGGTGCCTCTAAATAAGGGTTTTGGTGATTTTCATAAAAATGACAAAAATTGCACCCAAAATTCTGAACCTCCTAACAACTTAGAAAAGAGAGAGGATGCATAAAACCCTGTGCCGATATAAAGCTGACGTTTGGGAAATGTTAGTTATAAAGCTACTTGGTCGCTATGACTATCTGCCTGAAAAGCAGAACATTTTGAACTTGAAAATGAATAATTTTTAGAAATTTTTGCCAAATTTCAATTTTTTTCATGACTAAAAACAAAATATATCATCAAAATGTTTCTATTACTTTGAAGTACAATGTGTTTCTATTACTTTGAAGTACAATGTGTGTAAAGCGGCACAAAGTTATAACCTCCTATCAGGGCAAATTTTAAAAATCAGGCCTGGTCCTAAAGGTCTAAATGGCTTGGACATAATGGGGGTATTGGCTATTTTTTGCATGTCTCTTGAGCACCCCCAATGAAAGAGTGGATCCCAAACATAAGTGTAAGCCTGGTCAATATTTAAACAACTTTCATGATTAACACATGTAATTGGCCTCCTACAAATTTAACTCATCCAAAACCAGGAGAAAAATTCTTCAAAACCCTATTGTATTTTTGAAAAACATTTTTTCTGTTGCCATATGAATAACTTCAGTGGGTTGTATTTGTATTTCTACGTATTTGAGGATTTGCTCAAGGAGTGGTAAGCTGGTATTATTTTACTATTGATATTGATGTGACATGAAGTTTATTGTCTGTTCTGTGTGTGCACATACGGTTAAAGGGGTTGTCCGAGTTCTTTAAAAAAAGCTAAAAGTGGCCGGGACAGGGCTGCTTAAAAAAAATAAAGATGTACTTACCTCCCGGTGCCCTCCCGTATCCAGCGCTGCTGTCGCTCCGGTCCGGGCGCCATGTAAACAAACATGGCCGCCGGAGCGGCGCTGGAATCAGTTCCGGCCAGACCCGACAACCTTCCGGCCCCCATACACAATGTGTGTATAGGGACGGATAGGCGTGCCCGGCCACGGCCGGCCGGAAGCTGAATCCAGCGCTGCTCCGGCGGCCATGTTTGTTTACATGGCGCCCGGACCGGAGCGACAGCAGCGCTGGATACGGGAGGGCACCGGGAGGTAAGTACATCTTTATTTTTTTTAAGCAGCCCTGTCCCGGCCACTTTTAGCTTTTTTTAAAGAACTCGGACAACCCCTTTAACAACGTCCCTGCTGCTTAAATAGTGTCTGGAGAGCAGAAGATGGGGCAGCTCCAGGGCAGTCTCAGACACTGCTAAAGATGCAGAGAGACTAAGAAAATTCTGCAGAAGCACAGACTGGGAAGGAGGGAACAGGGGAGACTTTCTACATCACTATCATATGTGGAAGACTTCTGCATCCACAGTTCTTCACAGACCAAGCTCTCCTGCTAGCTACACACAGAGAGCATCCCAAGACCTCCCTCTCCCACCTCCAGAGTAAGCAGGGAGCAGCAGTCCATCCCCTCTGTGGAGCCAGATCTGTATGCTATGGTCTCACAGAGATAATCAGCAGAGCCAGGGGAGACTACAGGAATAGGCTAAACTTACGAGTATAGGTAAGAAACTGCTGGACATAGGTAATTATGAGTAAAGTTGTTCTAAATGACAATAGCTCTTTATATATTAATCAAGGGAAAAAAATAGAAAAAAAAAAATCAGAGATGCACTTTAAGTCTAGTCTGGTTTAGAAAACTCAATTGCAAGTCCCTCATTTAGTATCTTCTTCTATTTGCTGGAGTAGAGAAAGATGCATTGCACTCATTGCAGTTTTCAAAGCAAGAGGCTTGGGACCCACAGACAAACACATAACATGTCATTGCTTTATGTTATATTATGTGTCAACTTGTACTAGAGCAGACATTCTGCTTCAGAAACTGTGTGTCTTCACTCTTAAACATTTTCCAGATAATTTTTGCAACACAAAAATAATGCAATAAATGGGGTAACATAAAGAACTCAGGCTCTTCAGAGGGTATTCTTCACCAATAGGATGTGGATACAAAGTGTTCCATTGGCTATGGTGTTTTATGTGAATACATATTATACATCTGAAATTAAAGTTGACTACCAATATAAGTCACTCACAAAGAGACTGAGGGTCCAAAATGAGATTCTGGCTGCTAAGCTTATTTTGATTGTTCACAATCTCTTGAGTCACTGCTTCATACGATGTGATTGAAGAAGCAAAAGTGGTTTCTACTAAGCCGACCACTGATCCCTCTCTGTAAAATAGAAGAAATTAACATAATAGAATTGTTATTTTTTGATAATCTGAAACATATGACATATGGCAAAAGAAAGTATGATTGCCTTTTACTCTAAATAGGACAGATTGGTTAACCAACCTTGATTTCAATGCAACCTGATCAAAACTTTGGGTGACATTTATATATGCAAATTAACGACAATTATGGTTAGGATATTGGATAACACTAAGACCTAAAGGGAATGGAATTCATGGGAGGATTACTGTATATACTCGTGTATAAGCCGAGTTTTTCAGCACAAAAAATGTGCTGAAAACCGCCCCCACGGCTTATACACGAGTCAAGAGTAAAAAAATACTTGAAAAATAATAAACTTATATACTCACCCTCCGGTGGCCCCGATGTGCAGCGCTGCTCCCCCGATGTCCGCGCCGCTTGTCTTCAGGCCTCCGCGCCCGTCTTCTTTCTTCTGCTGGGCGCCGCCATTGCTCTCTCCCGGGCGGCACCTAGTATGACGTGCCGCCCGGGGGAAAGACATGGCGGCGCCCAGCAGAAGAAAGAAGATGGACGCGGAAGCCTGAAGACAAGCGTCGCGGACATCGGGGGAGCAGCGCTGCACATCGGGGCCACCGGAGGGTGAGTATATAAGTTTTTTTTTTAATGCTGAGGGCAAGCTGTATACTACTGGGGGCAGGCTTTATACCACAGGGGGCTGGCTGTATACCACAGGGGGCTGGCTGTATACCACTGGGGGCAGGCTGTATACTAGTGGGGGCAAACTGTATAATACTGGGGGCAAGCTGTATACTGCTGGGGGCAGGCTGTATACTACTGGGGGCAGGCTGTATACTACTAAGGGCAGCTGTATACTACTGGGGGCAAGCTGTATACTACTGGGGGCTGGCTGGGCTGGCTGTATACTATAGGGGGCTGGCTGGCTATATACTGGGGGGGGTCTGTGACCAATGCATTTCCCACCCTCGGCTTATACTCGAGTCAATAGTTTTTCCCAGTTTATGGTGGTAAAATTAGCGGTCTCGGCTTATACTCGGGCTGGCTTATACTCGAGTATATACTCGAGTACACCGTTATTTACATTCTACTCTGAACAGAAATAGTTAACAGATATTATACAGCTAGATATCAAGTAAACAATATATTTTGCTTTGACATATACTTACTGAAATGAAAGCACAACTATCTGTTTCACCTTCAAATTTCTTAAAATATCATTGAGCTGGAAGAAGAAGATTAAGGGTTAAAAAATAAATATACAATATCTACCAAAAGGGAATCTACCACCTCCCTAAGCATTATATCCTTTCTGCAGTATGTTGTAGAGAAATGAATTATGAATTAAACTAATACCTTTTATTATTTCTGCCTTGTGTTTCATTGCTTTATGAATCCATATGCTAATGAGGCATTTGGTGTATCAATGTCATGTAGGAACCAGAGCACTGCTATCCCTGCCTGGACCATTACTCCCTTCACCAGAATCCAGTTGCCTCATTAGCATACAGATTGAACTGGGAATATCATGGAACATGGACTGAAAAAAATTCAAAGTATGATGATAATCTTAGTGCATTTCTCTACAACATGCCAAATGCAGATTATAACGCTTAAAGGAGGTGGTAGATTCAGCTGGGTTTTACAAAAATGTTCATTTTTGCTTCAGATTCAGGGTAAAGAATTCTACCTTTCCAATGCATATGTTATACTCTGACCCATAGTGCAGAAAATGTATGGCTTAAAACTGTGCAGAAGCCAGGTGTTTTTTCAACTGTCTCCCATATGTAGCCTCTCTCTTTTATCCTTATTTTATAAAAACGTTTAAAATTTTGCTCACATACTATTTTTACATATTTTTGATATTTTTGATCCTGCATGCACATATTGGTGTTGTTTAGTATAGGGACTATTCATTGTGTAATTGGGTTATCCTATTGGTATTTATTCTTACATCAGGACTGTTGATCTCTATCCATATAGTAGAATAGCCTTTGGGTCATTTCTGTGTAATTCATCTATAAGCTAACTGTTATGAAACAATGAGCGCCATTTACATTTAGTCAATACATTTGTGCGTTTTGGACTAGTTTCATGTATTTTAGAGATGCAACAGACATATGCAGACACAGGGGCGTAACTAGGAGAGGCAGGGCCCCATAGCAGATTTCTGAATGGGCCCCCCTTCCTGCTTAAAAATATACATATTACACTCATATACACACACACATTTATATACCTATATACATACACATACAGTTCTTCACATGCACACACATTTATACACTCTTACACACATATAGAGAATGTACACACCACATACACACATATAAAATACCATACACTGACCATAGACAGAAACAGCATATACACAAATATATGTTATATAAATATCATACTGTACAACATGCAGCATAATATTTATATAATGGTGAACATCCTCCATTCTTTAGTGTCAGGTCAGCTGACAGGGCCCCCTGATACTGCGGGCCCCATAGCGGCTGCTGTTCCTGCTACCACTGTAGTCACGCCCCTGCGCAGACACACATGCCTGATATATCACATGCCTGTTGTTTTTTTGCCCCTTTTTTAAAATAAGTTGCACAAAAGTCACAAATTCTTCTGCAAAACCCTTCTAAACTTTTGCCTACACCTGCTTGGGACAGGCATTTATTTGTGCCAAAATTGTGACTTTTTTATATGCCCACATCTGGAATTTAAAGATATATTAGGCGCAACACTCTTACTCAACTTATATAGATAGGCCAGTAGAAAAGTCACTAATTTTGGTGCAAATATAATGGTAAAAAAAGACCTAAGATAAATGACCGCCTTTGTGTCTGTCATGTGATATTCATTAAAATACAGAATTACTTGACATGAACAATTCCATAGAATAAATACATAGGACCCATGGTGGAAACAGATTTCTATTGAGGTGATTATACTAAATACTTTACTGTGTGTTTTTACACGACTGCCTGCCCCTTCAGGGTCTCACTGATAACAAATGATTGCTAAAGGTATTAGCACTTGCTCTTTAAGTGCCATTCTTTTTGTTGAGTTGTACAGTTATAACAGGATCATATAAAAATAAACAATAAATCTGTTATCTCACCCCATTTGTAATATTCTTCTCCAGATTGATGAACTTTTGATTCTTTCTGTCTTTCAACTCTGTACTAAACACTTGATTGGTGAATCTTGGCTTTATCGTAAATACGTCAAAAGATTGTTTAATGTCTAGAAACATCAATAAATATCATAATTTAGACATTTTACAGCCAATCCCAATGAATTGTGTCATTGACGTTTTGGCAATTTTAGCAGCATTTGGTTATGAATGATATGTGTTCAGGTTTTTATTTTGATAACACTTTGTCATTTGGGGAAATGTATCATTAGTGGAATTTTTAACTTCTGTTTTGCTGGAGTTTTAGTTGCTGTGATCTTGTATTCTGTCTGTCACACCCCTTTAAATTAGTGAAGGGGAAAGAGCAGGGCAGCAAAACTACTGTGCACCTGATACTTATCCTCTAGTAGTGTTATTTAAAAGGCATCTACAACCAGTATAAAAGACTGTATGCAAAAGGGCCCCTCAGGCTCATTTGCATAAAGTCTTTCATCCTGGTGGTAGATGTCCTTTAACCCAATATAGAAGAAGTATGTTTCAGCTTAAAAGTAAAAAATAAGTCTGCCATGGACATCTGTGGTTTCATTTTTTTTGCCAGTGTGGATTCTATGGGTTGTTACTGACATCGCATGTCAATATTGGGTTACTTTAGCATTGTATTTACACCAAGTTGCATCACTTTGTGAAACTCACTTTATACAAGATATTGCAATTATTCACACTATTTTCTACCATTTTGTACCCACTTATAACAGTGCAAAATAAGGTAGGTGGCAACCGTGTATTGACTCCTTTTTTAAGCTCATTAGCTTGAGCCCCTGACTATCCCATTGAGACATATAAACACTATTTCTATTATACCTAATCAATGACTGGGTGATATTCAATGAAATTGAAATTCTATGACGACATAATAACAATAATTGGAAACTATTTCATCATTTGTATCATGATATAACCCCAAAAAAAGAGTAACATTATGAATAAAATAATGTATACTAGCCTGAGGTTACTATCCTAGCTAGGATTACAGCTTTAACTATTGAGACCAATCAAATAACAAAAATAACACATTAGTAAGAAGTTTTTGGAATGGAATGAAACAAATTATAACGAATAACGATAGTGGATATAGTTTATGACTAGGTCCATATATATTTACATATTATTTACAAAAAAAGTTCGTGAGGACCTCACTGAAACCCATTGGTCTAAAAATTAACCTTTATTAATGTCAGCTGATAGGTATAGTGTGAATTTTATTTAGCAGTGATATAATTGTTGTACATTTAGTCACCTTAGAACAAATCTTATAGGACAATAGGAGATGTAGCGTAAGCAAAATAGGGGATGTAATGTGAGCACATGCGCAAATTTGCAGCCCCATGTACATCCCCGTAGACGTCAATAACGTCACGGCGGGGATACGGTGCCACATAAAGTGAAATGCAAGGCCTATTGCTAGATACGATCCGATGCAGAATGACGAGTGATGTCATCATGTGCCTCATCTTCTGCAACAAGACGCCAAGAGAGGAGGATGCAAAAGGAATAAGGCCCGTTCCACACTTGCGAGTGTGATGCGATGAACTCGCATCACACTCGCAATGCAAGCTGCCGGGAACGCACGGCCCGAACGCTGTACCGCGGGAGTGAACTCAGCATGTCAGTTCACTCCTGCGGTGCAGCGTTCGGGCCGTGCGTTTGCGGCAGCTTGAGTTGCGAGTGTGATGCGTGTTCATCGCATCACACTTGCAAGTGTGGAACGGGCCTAAGGCATTTTATTTTTTTTATCCTTGGCTACTTGGGGAGCCAGCAGGAACTATGACTACTGGGGGGGGGGGGGAGCACTGGGGGCAGGCAGTGTGGCTACTGACAGATAGCATTGTGACTTGGCTAATTTGGGCAAGCACTATAACTAATGGCTTTTGGGGAATGCATTATTACTTCTGGCTACTGTGTGCAAGCACTTTACTAGGGGGGACAGCACTGTGACTATTGGCTACTAGGGCAGAGATTATGAGGTTAAGCTACTAGTGGCAAAAAAGTACTTCAAGCTTTAAACTGAGCCACATTAAATATGTTTTAATATCATATAAGATGGTTGGTTTGTGAACAACACTCTGATATATTTTTGGTCACAGGTAGGTCTGTCTTCTTTAAATGATAAGAATGACAACAAGGAAGATGAGAATAAGAGTTTATGCATTGACTTACTGTTAACAGACAAAGTTGCTATGTGTATGATATTGATTAGACTGCTATTTTGTAGACTTGCTAGTAGTGAATTAATGTCCACATTGGTTGTATAATTAAGCTTGTACTGAATAAATGCAGCAGCCAGTCCACCACGATTGCTAAAAAAAAGACAAAGAAAAGTGACAAAAGATTACAAATATTTATGGTGCGGGTTCTAATTTGCTTCACAGAATCATGAAAACCAACTCTACCTGTCTGTGTCATAGTTCCCTGCCTCTAACATTAATCCATAGTAACTAGAGATGAGCGAGCACTAAAATGCTCAAGTGCTTGTTACTCGGGTCGAGCTTTTCCCGATGCCCGAGTGCTCATATCGAATAACGAACCCCATTGAAGTCAAAGGGAGACTCGAGCATTTTTCACTGAAAGAAAACATTGAAAGAACACTAAAGAAGAACACATTGCAGATGTTTGCAGATGTTTTCATTGAAAGAACACTAAAGAAGAACACATTGCAGATGTTCCGTACATCTGCTAACTTATCCGGAGACACGCGTGCCGAACGGTGTTTTTCACAATAGTATGTGAAGAACAATATATGTGAAGAACACATTGCAGATGTGTTTCGCTCCAGTCCTCCAGCCCCTGCTCCGCTCCTCCATGCCCGCTCCAGCCCCTGCTCCGCTCCTCCATGCCCTCTCCAGCCCCCACTCCGCTCCTCCATGCCCGCTCCAGCCCCGTTTCGCTCCACCTCAGCCACCGTTCCTGCATACCTGATCCAGCCTCCGCTCCGTTTCGCTCCAGCCCCCGCTCCTCTCCTCCACCGTTCGGCGCTCGTGTCTTCTGATAAGTTAGCAGATGTTCTTCACTGTCTTCTTTCAATGTGTTCTTCACTTAAATGATCGTGTGTTCACTGTGTTTACTGTTTTAATTGTATTCTTCACTGTTCTTCACTGTGTTTCGTTAAGTAAATGCTCCTTCTCGAGTCGGCGAGATACTCGTCCGAGCAACGAGCCGTTTCGAGTACACTAATACTCGAACGAGCATCAAGCTCAGATGAGTATACTCGCTCATCTCTAATAGTAACCTACTTGATGTGACCTGCTCAATGGCCCTAGTTGGAAAGGATCAGCTATTTGTATTATGAAGAGGTTAAATGTATGTACTAATTTAAAGGACCAGGGCATAGATGAACTAATTCGTGAAGAAATTTCCTTGAATAGTACATACTTGCTGGGTAGCTTTGCAGATTAGTCGGTTATTCTTTTTGTCTGTGTAATTGTACCTTAACCTTTGACAGATTTGACATAGTAACATAAAAATCCTTGAAAAGCAAAGGAGCTACAGTGCTTACCATCAAAACGTGATAAATGGGATGCATATGAACTTGGCTGAATAACATTTGAGGTTAATTTCTTATGCCTATTGTTGAAATAATTGCATGGCCCAGAAATATAAAAAGGGAGGCAAACTGCCTCATTGCAATTCGTCTCACAAATGTGCAGGGTGCACCAGATAATTGAATACTAATGCACCCAGCACTGCCCGAGAAATGTGCACCTTTTTTTTTTGGTGCACCTTTCATACACAGCATGCGACACAATTCTGTCGAGTTGCTGTAATAAATGTGTCACAAACTCCGACTAAGCACTCCGACCCTTTTCGTGCACATTTTTCTAAAGTGTCGGGCACTGCTCAGCATAAAACTGAAACTTTATAAACACAAGTGCAAGCAGATCACACATTCTTTCCAGCTCAAAGTTAGACAGAAAACTGGCACAGCCAGTTTCATATATCTGTGTGTGGCATTCCACATTTGTATATGTATTTGTTAAAGAAACATTTCCAGGGTTAGTATACTTATAGCATATTGAGACCAGAAAGCGGCTAACACGCAGCCAAGGTCCAGAGCAGCGGATACCCCCCCAGGAGCGCTTTTAAATACAATCCGCATCTGAGGAAGGTCATTCTGACCGAAACGTCATGTATTAAAATGGATTTATGTGCCATCTTCTATATCTTTATATGCATACAGGGCTGGGACCTGTGACGTCCTGGGTCTTGCATTCTTCTGGCATATCAAGGGGGCTGTGCAATTCTCACAGTATGCACACTCCGCCAACCACTGATATGGGGGGACTGCACTGTGACTATTGGCTACTAGGGCAGAGATTATGAAGTTAAGCTACTAGTGGCAAGCACTCTGACTATTGGCCACAATAGGTGAGGTACTGTGACTATTAGCAGTTGGATGTAGCCATTGTACATTGTGATAAATGGATACTGAGGTCAGGCACTTTGATGATTGCTTCTGGTGGCAAGCACTATGACTCTGGGCTTCATTCATTAAAATGTGCAAATCACACATTGTAATGAATGGGTTAAAACAAGACCTGGAACGAGATCCGGAAGACCCGAGGCGATGCTAGCACTGATTGCGGGTGTTACCAGTAAGTCTTTGCTGCAATATACAGCAAAGACTTACCGGCTATGGAGAGGGCTCAGCCCCTGAGCCCTCTTCATGCACCCACACATGGTTAACAGTAGGTGCTAGTATTACCCATGGTTCTATTTTTATGTACTGAGCTAAATTCTGGTGTTTATATCCGAACTTGGATTTGGTGCTGTATTTACTGTATGATCTTGGATCTGGTGTTCTACTATCTGAATGTATGTACTTATCACAACATATTTGTTTATATGGAGTGGTAAAGGGTCTGTAAATGTCTATATATCTAAATGTGTATTTAAAATCCTAGGTTACAAGACTATAAAGCTGTTAAAATGTAAATTAAATTGCTTTAAGATACAAAAAGGTTGATATTGATATTAATATAATCATATTCTATATTTTTTCATGTTGTCTGACAAGATGGACTTCTCCCCCTGAAAGCAGAGAGCCTGGTGTTAAAGGGGTTGTCCACTTAAAATAATTGATATTGTTTGTGTAAGGAAAAATTCTACAATTTTCCGAAATACTTTATGTATCAGTTCTTCACAGTTTACTAGATCTCTGCTTGCTGTCATTCTATAGAAAGCTTTTGTTTTACTTCCATTGAATAGAAATCTGTCCATGGTCATGTGATAGACAAGCAGGTGCCTGATGCGTTTATGCCACACAGCTATGATTATTCCTCTGTGATAATAACGGCTTGCGCACCTGCGTGTCCATCACATGATCATGCACAGATTTCTATCCAGTGGAAGTAAATAATAAAATTTTCTATACCAGGACAGCAAGCAGAGATCTGGAAAACCATGAGGAATAGATACAAAATGGATATATATTGGAAAATTGTTTAACTTTTCCTAAAACAAAACAGTTATTTGCTGAAAGTGGACAACCCCTTTAAACATTTGTATATTACCCCTGCATTTAGCGCCAGCCATTACTCTATATCAGGGTGGCGAACCTGTGGCACTCAGAGCCCTCTATATGGGCACCCTTGCCATCAACCGAGGGCAGGGTTCGCCAGACAGGACTCAAGGCCTCTTGCAGTCACAGGCAGCCCAGGACCCTAGTAGGAAGCTACAATAATGATCCAAACTTCTTCTCCTTCTTTCTACTGTATTGGTGTCCTCGGGTGCCTATACAATTTAAACCTTTAACAGAACGGAGTAATAAGTTACTGCTTAAATTGTTGCATCGGCACTTTGCAAAAAATATGTCGGTTTTGGTTGTAGTTTGGGCACTCGGTGTCTAAAAGGTTTGCCGCCAATGCTCTATATTTTCAATGTAAATCTTTTCCTCACATTGCATAGTTTTGAAATAGAACTTTGTTGCCATCTAGTGATAGATTAGTGACATGGTCTCACAACTTATGTTTCTAGGTTCATCTTGTACCCTGGTAAGTCCTTTTTTCATTGGTGGCTAACCCCTTTAATAATAATCTTTATGTCTTACAGGTACAAATATGGTTCATAATTGAGAACAGACCCATCAAGAAAAATGATATATAAAGGTTGTGTAAATAATCATTCAATCAATAGTAAAATCTTATTTTCTGTCGTACGAGAGTAGACACATGAACTATTTGCTTTACAAACTAGCATCATGTGTAACCTTGCCTGCATTCCAGAATGGAATCTCACTGGTCTTGTCCTACTCCATACCAGACTTTATTGAAGGTAGTGAAAGAGAAGATAAGCAGGCCATGATAAATCACTGGCATCTTGATTAGTCAACATACCCTAATACTTAGCAGCCTTTCACATATGCAGTCAATTCTTCTAGGTACATTGTACACAGATTCCTGCTTAGAAACTTGTCAGAATTGTGGCTTAATACTTTGGTCTGAGAGTTTAGGTGCGGCCATACATTCACATTCAAAAGAAGAAGAAACCAGACGACGTATTGATAAACCCCCCAAGATATCTGGTAGTTGATTGATTGCTCCTATTGTTTATGATGTGATATTTCTTAAATTTATTTTGCTAATATTGTTCTTCTTTTTCTGCCATTTTCATAAATCAAATTTAAAACCAGAACCACCAGAGATAGGAATATAAATGCTCATCCTCTTAGACTGTAAGCTCTTTCGAGCAGGTAAATGATGATGCTATATAAATGGCTATTATTAATAAATATATTAGGCTCTGCCTATTACCCAAATTCTCTGAAAAAGCTGTGACCTAGGTGATTTAAGGGTTAATTGTTTTTGAATGGAAATTTTGTTGGGTTTTGCAATAATTTAAATGGAAGGTCATACCTGAAGGACGTAGATGGGGAATCTTGTAAACTGTTGCCATAGAACTTCCTTAGTTCTGGTGTAAGCTGAAAATAAGTATAGTGAACATAATAACTCAGTTGGTGTCTCTTACCAGTGTAGTCACATTAAATTATTATTGTACCCATTGGCAATGTGAAATTTTCTATTAGTGAAGAATGTAGATGGATTCATTATAAATAAAAATACATTTCATAAATAATAATTAGTTTAAACTGAAGCAAATGAAGTACAAATATTTGCAGAATACTGGAAAAATATACTTAGTTTATGGTATACAAACTATGGTATTCTGTGCAACTGGTAGTACATACAAAAAACTGCGATTTGAAGAGAGAAACAGAAGCTGGCACTCACCATGTAAAATTTTCAGACTTTATTCCAACAACGTTAAAAACGTCACGACTAAGCGCTCAGTTAGCGCGAAACGTGCCTTCGCCTCAAGTGGGCTCCTGCGTGTTTTCCTCTCCCCTGCATCATGTTTTTAACGCTGTTGGAATAAAGTCTGAAAATTTTACATGGTGAGTGCCAGCTTCCTTTTCTCTCTTCAAATCGAACGTTGCCTTCTTATGGACTTTGAGAGCTAGAGCACCACAGGGTATTTATTTGGTCATTCGCCCCAGAAATCTTTCTCCACCCTCAGGCTAAATAGCCTATACGAGAGTTCACAACCGGAGCAATGCCCCCCCTTCATCTCTATTGAACTTAAAGATAAACATGGTTTAGTATATTTTTTTGTTTTATTAAATATATTTTCACATACCAAGTCCACAATTGTTTTGCTGAGATCCGTGGCCTCAGATGATGAGCTAATAGACAGATTTGGTGTGTAGTCCTGTATAAATGTGAAATTCAGTAAAACAGCCACTGAAAAAGGAAAAAAATAAGTAAAGTAAGTAGTTGTCACTGTAAGTTATATCACTCCTGAACTCTTTACACAGGTTGGTTAAAATAAAAATGATCTTTATGACATCCATTTGGTGATTTTTAAAGGGAACCTGTCGCCAGGGACCTAATTTTCACTAAAGCAGGTGGCAACCGCCCCCACCTTTTTGCACCTGTACAGCTTCTCCCTCTCCCACTGATGTTCAGCTCACCAGGCGGTGAGCTCTCTGATGGAGCAGCAGGGAGGAGCTGTAGAGGAGCACATAGGTCGGAGCTGAGAGCTGATCAGTCTGCTGCACTGACAAGTCACATCTTGTTTTTGAAATGCATCCAAACCAAAGCCCAACCTCTGGGGCTATACAGAGGATTAGGTCAGAGTGCAAGGTAAGTTCAAACACACATCTATATTGTAATGTAAATGCTTAAGGAAAGCAGAAAGGCATATTTGAACTAGAGGTGCAATGGGCTCCTGTAACCTGTCTTTAGTGAAAATGAGGTCCCTGATGACCGCTTCCCTTCAAATGTATGTTGATGGAGAAGATTTTTAAATAGAATAAACATGTAAAGTATTTATTCTCTATTGGAACATACTAGGAGATGTAACCATTTTTATATATGCAACTGAATAGGGTTTTGTGGGACAAATGTTTTTTACCCTCAACATTTTGGGGTACAAATTTTCAATTTTTTTGAGGGGGGGGGTCATTGTTTTACATTGTTATGGTGTGGCAAATGTAACATAATACATGTATTCTGTGGGTACTACAACAATACCACATTTATATAGTTCTTTGTATTTTATTTTAGTGTTTTTTACATTTCTCCTTTCCAAGACTAATAACATTTTCTGACATAAGAACTGTGCAAGGATTATTTAAAGTGGGAAGACTTGTAATTCTTATTGGCTCATTTTGGGATACAGATTGGGGCATAGTTGAAAACTAGGACATGCCCAAAAAGTTCTGCTTGGGACATTTCTACAACACATCTGCCAGTCATGGCCTGTCCATACATTTCAGCACCTACCAATGCAGCAAAGGATTGTTACTAGACTCAAACAATTAATTCACAATCCCCAAATATATATGTTTACCTCCTTTGTAAATTATATTATAGACAAGTCTGTATTTGCCATTAGACACTTGAGGGCCTGTGTCTATGGGACAAAGGGGCTTCCTCAGGAACATTTTTAATCAGATTACCACCACAGAATGGATAGCATTTAACCCCTTATCACCGACACTAGTTTTCAGCTCAATGACCAGACTCGATTTTTCAAATCTGACATGTCTTACGATAATTGGTTATAACTTCGGAACGCTTTAACATATCCGGGTGATTTCGAGAATGTTTTCTCGTGACACATTGTACTTCATGTTAGTTATAAAATTTAAGTGATAAGTTTTGCGTTTCGTTCTGAAAAAAAGTGAAAATTTGGCAAAAGTTTGTAAAAATTCTTCATTTTCCAAGTTTGAAATGTTCTGGTTTCCAGACAAGATGTAAAACTACCCAAAAAGTTTGATAATTAACATTTACAGAATATCTGCTTTATGCTGGGATGATATTTTATGCTTCCGGTCATTTTTCTAGGATGTTATGAGGCGCAGAACTTTAGGTGCGATTTTTCTTATTTTCATGAAAATTGCCAAAACTCACATTTTGAGGGACAACTCAGCTTTCAAGTGACTTTGAGAGGCCTAAATAATAGTAAAACCCCATAAATTACCCCACTATAGAAAGTTCACCCCTCAACATATGTAAAACAACTTCTATTAAGTCTATTAACCCTTTAGGTGTTTCACATGGGTTAAAAAATATGGACTTGCGATTTAGAAACTATAGAATTTTTTTGGAAAATACATTAATTTAGGCCAAAACTGAAATTTTCAGAATAAATTAAATGATGAAACGCACTGCAACGCTTGATGCCCAATTCCTCCCGAGTGTACTGATACCACATATGAGGTGGTAAACTGCTGTATGGGCGTACGACCGAGCATAGGATCAAAGCAGCGCTATTCACAGCAGATTTGTATTGTCACATTGTACGACCTATAAATTTAAATTTTTTTTGGTAATGCGAACATATGAGGGCTTATTTTTTATGGGATGAGATACAATGTATAGATAATTCATTTTAGGAGTCTAAAGCTTATTCATGAGATTTTATTAACTATTTCAAGGGGGACACAAACAAAATCATCAATTTTGGATTGTTAGCATTTTTTTTTCCCCGCTCACCGTAACGTAAAAATAATATTTTATCTTTATTCTCTGGTTCACTACGATTGCGGTGTTACCTCATTTATATAGTTTTTCTTATTTTTGCTCAATTTTCCTGAGCAAAACCAATATTGGAGAAAATCGCATTGTTTTTACTATTGACAACTTTTCAGGGCCATAACTTCTGCATTTTTCTGTTGTCAGATCTGGTTGAGGGCTAATTTTTTGTGAAAACAGTTGTTCTTTTCAGTCGTATCATATTAGGGAACGTAACTTTTCTTGATCACTTTTTAGAACATTTTTTGTGATGGTGTTTGATGAAAAATTGTATATTATGGGAAGTTTTTCAAGTTTTTTTTTTACGTAGTTCACTGAGCGGGTTCAATATTGATTTAGATTTATTGTACAGATTAATACGGACGCGGTGATACCAAATATGTACGTGTTTTTGTGTTTTATTTACTTTATTTGCATTTTATGTGTTACTGGGGAGATTATGGGACTTTTATTTTATTTATTTATTTAATTATATTATAAAAAGATTAAATTTTTTTTTTAACTCTTTTACATTTTCTACTTCTTGGCTTGAATAAGCGATCATCCGATCGCTTATTCAAGCCTTTACACTGCAATACACTTGTATTGCAGTGTATAGTGTAAGTAACTGAGCATGCCGCGCATGCTCAGTTACTTACAGCCGGGTCCTGTCAGGAAGGCAGAACCCGGCGGGGAGAGAAGCTGACAGCCTCGGGTCACTCGTTGGGACCCGGGGCAGCGGCAGGAGGGATCGGATCCCCCGGTAAGCACACCCGGGGGGTCCGATCCACGGGGGACACACATGCACGCCGCGTTCACGCTTGACCGCGGTGTGTAAGGGGTTAAACACCCGGGATCGGAGTTTTTCCGATCCCAGTGTTAGTGCCGGGTCTGGGCTGTAATATCACAGCCCGACACCAGCACCAGCGAGACCCGGTGTCCCGAAATCTTCTTCTTCTTTGGTACCTCACCAAAATATTTGCCATCCGTCTTTCTTTTGGTGTATTTCCTTCCTTTCATAAAGATGCTTTTATTTAACTGTTGCTAAAAGAAACCTTCCCTTGACGCACCTGTGCTGTTAACTACTGACCAGTCTCTAATCTTCCCTTCATCTCCAAACTCCTGGAATGTCTAGTCTTTTCTCGCCCTAAGCCATTATCGATCTAATTTCTTTTTTTTTCTTTTTGACCAGTTACAATTCGGTTTCTGGAATATGAATTTTATCCAAATCAAAAGAAGGAAAGTATCATCTCACTGAACTATCGGATTCAATCCTATTACTGTTATTTTTATTATTCATACTATTACAAATAACCATTGCAACAATTTTCATTTTTATGAACAAACTAGGAGATATTTGACGCTTCATATTTGTGCATATTGTTCTTGTGTACATTACCTTCAGGATTCATATATAAGAGATCCAGAATAATGTTCCGTTTTTTAAATACCGCCTCATTATTTACTATCACTCTGGTGACCTCTGAGCTGGTTATCGTCTGATTTTCAAAATATAAGTCAACTGAGGCCATTACAGCAAGAGAATCATTTCTGTAGATAATAAATGTATGAGAGATGAAGTCAAAGAAGGACAGAAGGACACAAATCTTTTTTTCTGTGTCAAAGTTGCCCCCCATGAAATTCCTTCACAGCATTCCAAATGAACTGAACAGATAAGACTGGGGGTTCCTCTCCTACAAAATACTCTACATTCAGTGGTATCATTGTTAATGTCAGAGCAGCTGGCAGCTTATGCAGGGAGTGTGAACAAGAAAAGGGCAGCCATATATACAGCACTAGGGGCTTAACTAGAAGAAGCCTGGACCCATAGCAAACTTTTGCATGGGACCCCCTAAGAAAATATACATATTTGTACACTTACACACATTTATACACTGTTACACACATTACACATACACATATTTATATGTTCATTCAGACACATTGATTCACTACATTTATACACCCAGTATACACACATGCAGCATTTACACATCAAAAATACAAAGATATAGTATATATACATGTACATTATATACACACATATGTACGCATCTATACATAATAAACTCACATACATACATTATATATGCACCATATATACATGATCAAACCATCCTGCCTTGGCCCATGTATTTAGTTATAGGACTGAGGCAGCTATTTTTGGAAATGACTGGATCTGCCAGGAAGGGTTGCTTTATTTGGTGCCTAACAACCCTTGGGTTCCCTGTTCTTCAAAGGTTTGGGGAAAGCATGTTTGTACAGGTAGTGTGAGCACTGACACCTCTTTTAGACTTGAGCAAGGAGATCAAAGAGAAAAGTCTTGTTTGCTTTTTTCCCGCCTAAAACACACAGAGGAAGATCAAATTTGTCCCATAACTTGGACAAAACTCATGATTATGAGTCCTCATTTACAGGAGAAGGTTAGGGGGATTTTGGTACATTCATATCCTGAATTTCAGGAACCTAACTGGGTAGGAACCCAGTCAAATCATGAAGCCTCGCCACCCCAGGTTTGGTATGGGGTGAGAGGTAGTGAGATAACCCAATGATTGAACATGTTCTGATCAAAAGTTATGGGGTTTTAATAAAAATCATCCACAGAGGTTACCTTTCTGAAGGGAGGGGTAATGCAGACCTCCCACTTTCAGTTGCATCACAGTCAGGGGGTGGGGACCAAAGACAACCACTGGATTTAAATTAGTGAATCCAGGAGAACCCATTTGTCATTCAGACGTCATCTTGCATAGGTGGTTGGGACTTTTATCTAAAATGTAAGGACTCTCTAGTGTAAGTGTATCCTGTGATTGAACTCAAAAGTGGGGGTTCATCACAGATAGTATGACACATGCTCAGGTTTAGATAAATACCACCCAAAAAAGATACCTCACAAATGTGCATAGAATAGTATTGCAACAGAACATAATAACTGAAATGTAAAAAATGTAAAAGATGTAGTATATCTGGAAAAACAGCTACTTACAAGAGGTTGGTTACTACTGGTTCTACCAGCTGCTGTCCAAATATGTCTTTAAACTAAAAAAAAGAGGGCAATTGACACTTTTATATGTAGTTGAACATATGAATCCTACAGTACAGTAGAAGAATCATTTTGAGAATCATACAATCAGGTCCAAAGGCATAAAAAGATCACATGTTTTCTTTCACAAAAATTAGGGATATTTGATGTTTATTTTAATGGTTTAAAGAAGACCTGTCACCAGAATTTTACCCACCAAACCAACAATGACTTCTGGTAAAGGGTTGAATGTACTACCCATATCACCTAAACTTAGCTGTCAGGGGGGCACTTTACTTTAATTACAGCTATTTCTCCCATTGTAATTTGGAACACTTGACTCTTTTATTCAAGATATGACTCTTGTTTTCTCCCATGCTGTCATATTGAGTTAAAATTGTTCACCCTGTGCTTTCCAAAATACACTTATTAACCATCATATACAGGAGCCATTATTTGCTGGCTGCTGTGGCAGTTAGCAACCAATCATGACTCAACTTCTATTTTGCCACAGGTCATCAATATGAGCGCTGAACTTTCCTATAGGCAATGAGCATAAGACAGCTTATGTGTGAGGTAATATGGATAGAGAGACAGACAGGGAGAGATAAAGAGAGGGACAGAGAGATATAGAGAGAGGTACATGGATAGATATAACATATTTTTTGTTAACCTTCTATTGTTCTATTTTGCAAGAGCAGTTATGTACTATTCTGGTCAACGCCAGGGGCTATAGCTAGTATAACATAAAGATGATTTTATGGGGATGTAAGGGAAACTATTTTTAGCTAAAAGAAGGGTAAATTTAGTTTATAGGGCTCTATGGCAACCTGTCACTAGCTGTATTTGTGAAAATGGAAAAATGAATGAAAAAGGGGTTGCCACACTGATGATACTTGATAAGTGTCTTATTGCTGGGGGGTCACACATTTGAGCATCTCAATAATCTTACAATTCATTCCATGTAATACATGAACACATTTTTTTCTTATAAGATATTAGGAAAACTTACAGAATTTTCAATTGCTATGCTGTTTTGTTGAAAGGCAGTACTGGATTTCTTTGATAGGTCAGGTGATTGAGCTATATTTAGTATTCTAAAAGAGGTACTGATTGTGTTAAATGTCAGTGAAGTTCCTAGGGAAGAAACAGTCTATTTATTTTATGGAGACTTACATAGAAGACATTGTATTGATTTATTAAACTGCAACATTACATCATAATATGAAGTCAGTGCATCTCGATGAGAACAAACCAACACGAATAGCATTCTGCGTCTGTTTTTTTCCAGTTATTTTTTCATTGGTTACGCAAGTAACCATAAGCTGCTTTTAGAACTCATATGGAGCTCCAATAGATGATGAATTGTGGACTGACAGGTGACATTAAGTATAGGGTAGTAGAGCTTCATTCTTAAGTTTCCTCCTTTTTCAGGGCAGCACTAACAAGATTGTGTCTGTTTGTGGTGGAAGGTTCATGGGGCTTCACAGGATATAGTTACATTTGAGCTTATAAGGCTTAGGGGACCATAAGGTTTCTCTAGCTCATCTAGTGACAGGAGTACTATAAATGATCCATTAAAGTTGTTGGGCCTGGTATGGATTTTGCAGTGGTGTCCAGGTGCTACAATTTATGCATCTGTGAGGGTCGCACTTCCTTCTTTTGTGGGAGAGGTCTAGAGTTTCCTCTTTCTGTTGAGTTAATTCTAAGTTAGAATACTTCTGCAGCAGATGTAAATACACCCAATGTTGACGCAGTGTTGATTTTAATAAAGCTTTTCTGAAGATCATAACGATGTATAATTGAAATTTTGAATATTTATACAATTTAAATAAAACAAAATCTATTAACAATATCTGCGTGTATCTTTTTGTGACTTGCCTTGGACCCAAAGTGAGCTTGGAACAATGGTGAATGAAGCATTCTTTCTGGTTGATATAAAGTTACGGAGAGCAGCACTTGCATCAAATAAATAAGGAGAGTTTACGGGTACAACTACAGTGGCATTACTCCATCCATTAACGTCCCTAAAACTTAGATATAAGACAGGGATGTGAAAGATAAATAAAACACCATTTACAATACACACTTTATAAAAGGCAAAAGGCCCTTTACGCAGAGCTGATGAGAGAGAATGTTCACACCTCTCAATGGTGGGAAAGTTTGCGTGTTCCTCCAGAGAAATCTACAAGGATTAGTCATGCTTAGGTTTGTGAAGTTTGCAGTGCTAAATGGATCACATCACCACTTTTTGCCTTCAGAAAAACATATCACTATTTTCTAATTTGTTCTAATTTTCTGATAATAGATTTTGTATTCTTTTGTCAGGTTTTACAAAGATGGGCGCTGAGATCTTGCTTAAGCCGCTGTTAACAGCATTAAGTGATATACTTTATATTAGCGTCATGGTGATAGACAGCAATAGACTGGAGCTTACACACTGACATAAATGGGAGAGTTTCCTCTGGAAGAGGGAAGTAGATAGAAGTGACATTATCTATAGTCGTTAGTAGATGTAATTTTGCTAAGATGTTATGTTCTATTGCAGTCCATATAGTCTGGTCCTTCTGATGATGTAAATGAGGTGAGTCCTCCTAAGAAAACCTCTACAGAATTGACAAGTGTCTGACTTTGTGGCCCAAGTTAATATTGTACTTTTCATTGAATATGGTTAGTGACAAAATTTCTTAAAAGAAAAGATTAAACATAAAAACTTGGTTTTTAGAATATGTAATTATTTTGGTTGTAAGAAAATGGTACTTTATATATATTACAGTGCACCTAGTGTTACTTTACAGTACAGGCGGTCCCCTACTTAAGAACACTCGACTTACATACGACCCCCAGTTACAAACGGACCTTTGGATATTGGTAATTTATTGTACTTTAGTCCTAGGCTACAATAATCATCTATAACAGTTATCACATGTGTCTGTAATGAAGCTTTAGTGTCAATATTGATTCTTATGACAACCCAACATTTTAAAAATCCAATTGTCACAGAGACCAAAAAAGTTCTTGCTGGGATTACAAGGATAAAATATACAGTTCCTACTTACATACAAATTCAACTTAAGAACAAACCTACAGACCCTATCCTGTATGTAACCCGGGGACTGCCTGTATTATGATTATATAAATACATATAATAATGGATTTTCATGTTGTAAGACAAGTCTTTCTAACATAACATGTTATTTGCACAGTATAGTTTCATATGGTCAGAAAAGTTGAAATATCATAGGCCAAATTATCAGACAAATTTATAAAGAATTTGGTGACTTTTACATTACATTACTTTTACAGTATTTGGCATCAGTATTTTAGTGTTAAAAACAGAAATGGAACATAAACATAAACATGTATTTAGGATACATTTCTGGTTTTGGTTTACAAATAATGAAGCAAAATACTGTAAAGAAGACTGTAAACGTGGCCTAAATGGTATATATGGTAAGGAGCAGGGCCCTGTACAATGAAAACTGGAAACAATAGCTTAACAATATTGGAAGTCTTGAAACATGACAACAAAACAACAAAAATGTAGGTACAGTATCAGGAAGTCACTCAGTAAGTCTCATATCTCTGGAAGACTTGGGGACATATAAACAGAGAAGGTGAAGCAAACCATATAGGTTATGGTAAGACAAGTAAGGCAGAACAAAAATGAAACCTTATCACAGAGATACAACAAAGCCCCACTGATCCGGAGGCGTATTGACAACAATAGAAAGGGGAAAGGAGGAAGGAATAATAAATAATAATCTTTATATAAGGAAAATATCTATAAAGATGTTACGACAGCCAATTCATATAAAATGAAAGTCACATGAAACACTTTTCCACCTACCGAAATGTAAGAGTTGTATTAGCTGCTATTGTAGTGTTTGGAAGCAATGTTAAGGTTTTAGTGACCTGAAAAGTAAAACTGAAATTTAAATTAAAGCAAAACATATGTACTCAAATAACATTTGCAATAATGCTGTCAAAACTGGGACATTCCCAATCTCTTTTTTAAAATCAGGCTGGATATTTAGCATTACTAATGTGTTCAAAAGTGGTAAAAGTCCCTTTTACTTATTAAGGTTCTAAAGTGAATCTAAACATACCCAGTCATTTGCTTGACTTTGTAGAACGTCTTTGGTGGATTCATTAAATGGTGTCTTAATAAGAAAACTAATTGAAACATTGGTAGGAGCTAAGTTACCTATGGTTGATTCTGTAAAACAAAAACAGACAGGCAATATTTTTTTTAGATTGCAAAGTGTGTACCACAATAAGATTTTTAATTTTACTACTTCAGGTAAGAGCATTGCTCACATTAGAAAGCAGTGGCATAGTTACCTCTCTTCCTCTTCTCATTGATGTCCTGCAGTGTTTAAATATTAAGATAAAGAATCCACTTCCTACCCATTTACCCTATTCTGGCATGAAACCTTGGAGTGCAAGGATATACATTTTTTTCTGTGCAAATTAATTGAGCACAAAGTAATCGTCTTTCTAATGAACCCAGAGAATACTGTAGGGAATTAATTTAGGTAACCTACACCTGTGAGACAACGAATCTAAACAAAAATCCAGAAAATCTCATTATATGAATCTTAAATAATTAATTAGCGCTTTATTGCATGAAATAAGTATTTGATACAATAAAAACACAGAAGTTAATATTTGATGCAGAAGCCTTTGTTTATAATTACAGAGACCACAAATTTCTTACATTTCTTCTTCACCAAATTTGTACACACTGCAGTAGGGATTTTGCTACAGTCCTCCAAACAGATCTTCTCTAGATATTATAGGCCTCAGGGCTGCACCTTGGCAACATTTAATTTCATCTCCCTTCAAAGATTTGTGATAGGGTTCGGGTCTGGAGACTGGCTAGGCCAGTAGGAGTGACTACTTAGTTGCCCTAGCTGTGTGTTTTGGGTCATTGTCATGCTGTAAGACCCATCTCCATCCCATCTTCAACAACTGAGGGAAGGTTGTTGGCTAAAATCTTGTGACACGTGGAAGTTGTCCTGTCCCCTTTACTCAAAAGCACATGACACTTTAGAAGTCTTACCATTTGATTTGATGCTGGACGGGGAAATCTGTAGGCTACTAAGAAAAGTACCATTTGCGGTGCTGCCATACATGGCCCGTACAGTATCATCAGTGGAGGGAGCAGGATTTATAGAATTATCAAATTCAAGCTCATTTACAGCAATCACAGATCCTTCCCTGCAAATCAAATTACCAACATTAAATACCTCAATTTATTGTACAGTATGTGATGGATTAGATACAGTCATCATACATAAGTCCATGTGCAGGATCTAAAATCTTTGCTTCACATGACTCTTTATGGCAGATACTTTTAAATGTATACAACCATTATTCTGACTAAATCTGTGTTAAAGTAAAGCATCTGGTTCTTAAAGTCTTAACATGACAAATTATACTGTGTTATTACTTTTTTTTAACTAACACTGGGACAAAATGCAGAAGGTAAACGTAATAAATTCCTACTGCATTCATAGTAAATCAAACTACTCACAAATCAAACTAATTGATCATCAGCAAGTGTGACTGTGTCCTTAAAAGCAAAGTTTGTGGCAATTTTCCAGTCTGGAGCATTCAGGTAAGTTCAAACATATTTTTAATAATAATAATAATTTATTTATATAGCGCACATAGATTACAAAGCACTGCGCAGAGCTTGCTAAATCGGTCCAAAGTGGAAAGACATCGGCAATGGTTTTTAGAGATGCTATAGTTGATACCCATAATTCTGGGAATGGCTTTTAAGTCTATTCCCCAAAATTTTAACCCATCATTCTACGGTAAGAGATTTTAAGTGGAAAACATTGACCCCTTACCGTCACGGCTGTGTCGGCTGCATGTGAATGGAGAGGGCTAGCGGGCTGAGCCCTCTCCATAGCCGGTAAGTCTATGCTGCATATGCAGCAAACAATTACCGGTAACACCCGCGATCTGTGCTAGCTTTGCCGGCTTCAAAAAGATTGTGATAAAGATTGTCGCTCCCTGTGACATCGGGAGCCGGCGGTCGTTTGCCATGACATTGTACTAACACCACACACAAAGGTATGTAATTCTCAAGGGCTGCAACCTAACACAGATATTTTATTCAATTAAATAGTTAATAATTTAGAATCACTTGCCTGAATGCTGCTACTTTAACTTTTTTAAAATTCTTAAATTTTGGTTTGTAAATGTCTGTTAGCTGAAAAAAGGAACAAAACAAATATTTATGTTAACAGTTATCATCAAAAGCAAAAATAATACAATTTGTGCATCTTAGAGCCATTCCAGTTATTATTTTCTTCCTAAAGGAAATGTTTTGATAATTAGCTTATGTACATCTTATACACATCTTATATACTATGCATTCTTTTCTACTTTGTTTCCTGGTTGTAGTTATGTTTTTTTTTCTGTCCATGATTATGGGGACTTGCCTGAGCTCTCGTAACAGCATTAAGTAATATCACAGCTTCTAATAATAATATGTTTTGGATCAGTTGCACGGCCATAGATAACAGCACATTGAGCTATATGGAGAGTTTTCCTGTGCAGGTGCAGAGTAGAAAGTTTACTATAGTGGTGTTATTTATCCTACTATTATGTAAGACTACTGTATTGAAACATTACAGCATCAGCAACTGTCAGTCTATTATTAGCCTAGTGGTCACAGTGAGAATTGCAGGATATTGTACTTAAAGGGAACCTGTCACCAGGAGACCCATTTTTAGCACTCCCCCAGTCCCCACAGAGCATAGGACATACACTGCCAAAGTTCTTTTTTATAAAAAAATTGTTTTTACAGAAAAAAAGATATGTTATATTGTACCTTTAGCATCTGCTGTGTGACTAGGCAGTTGCCTTTTGGGAGGAGTTGGAAAGGAGCAGTCCCCCCCCCCCTCTTGGGATTCAGCTTCTCCATGTGACCTTTTCAAATATATGAAAACACCCATCACTGGGCTTAGCGACGCCCCCTGCTCCTCTACAGCCAATCCCGAGTGTGGGGAGTTATTCATATATTTGAAAAGTTCACATGTTTCCCAAGGGTGGGGGGGGGAAACTGCTCCTTTCCAGACCCTCCCAATTGGTAACTGCCTAGTCACACAGCAGATGCTAATGAAAGGTACAATATAACATATCTTTTTTTCTGTAAAACCTATTTTTTATACAAAACCACTTTGGCATTGTATGTACTATGCTCTGTGGGGACTGGGGAGTGCTAAAAATGGGTCTCCTGGTGACAGGTTCCCTTTAAACACATTTAGTGACATTGAGGGCATGTTTCCTATGCCAGCGCTCATGCACTGGTGTATGATAAATGCTCTGATGCTGCGGGATACATCAGCCTGCAAATTCTGAGAGTTTGTAGGCTGCAGTGAGTGCACAGGTGCACTCCATTGGCCGCACAAGGAGGTGGCATAAAGGAGAAAGTAATCATGATTACTGATGGTCCCAAAGTAATTCAGATTATCTAATGAGTTTTATGGAAAAAAAATGGCGAACAAGTCCTCCTAAATGTCCTCCAAGGTGATTTAAAGAAATATGATCCAAAAAAAATACTTAAAGGAGTTGTCCGAGAGTTATGAAAATTAACTAAAGGTGTCTGGAGGGGGCTGCTTAAAAAATAAAGAGCTACCTACCTTCCGGTGCCCTCCGGTGTCCTGCGCTGCTGTTACTCCAGTCCGTGTAAACAAACATGGCCGCCGGAGCAGCGCTGGACTCCGCCTCCGGCCGGACCCGACGTCCTTCCGGCCCGCATTCACAATGCTGTGAACAGGGACGGATAGGCTTGCCTGGCCAGAAGCTGATTCTAGCGCTGCTCCGGCAGCCATGTTTGTTTACATGGCGCCCGGACAGGAGCGTCAGCAGCGCGGGGCACCCACAGGGTGCCGGAAGGTAAGTAGTTCTTTATTTTTTTAAGCAGCCCCCTCCCGCCACCTTTAGTTAATTTTCATAGCTCTCGGACAACCCCTTTAAAATGTGTTTAACACAAAAAATATTTTCTGGTGGCAAATTCTGCAACAATTCAAAGTAACATACTACTGGATCTGATAATGTATATACTCTGATCAAAAGGGTTTGCAGAGTTGGTCAGTCAGAGTAATAAGAAGATGAAAAATTAGTATTTCAAAAGTTTGCTATTACAATCCACAAATTTTTATGTGATGTTTTGGTCTAGATTGACCTTCATCATTATGGGTAGAATGGAGGTGTACTTTGGAAAGGACCTCTTGTCCAAATGATCCCAAAGGTATAATGGCAAGGTTTAGCTGCTTCTAGGTGAGTTAAGGTAGTCAGGGGTCTGCCAAAGCAGTATCCACCGCTATCTTATACCATAAACGGTGGATCACCATAACCATACACCATTTGAGGCATAAGATATCGGTGGATGGATGACCCCTAACTGTTTTAACTTACCTGGAAACCGCTAAACTTTACCACTTTACCCAGAGCAACTATTTTGATTCAAAGTCCTTTCTGAAATACTGGCATTCTCCTCAAAAGCTTCTACTCATGATCTAGACTGATACGTCATATGAAAATTTGTGGATTGTAATCATGAATAAAACTTTTGAATTACTAATTTTTAGTTGAGCACCATATTCCTATTATGAGTCATCCATTGTATTGGTACCCTAGTTTGGCACCAGCACAGACCGAATCACAGAGCGCTGTGAGATTCCTATATGGTCAGAACAATAAGCATGTGAAGTAAATACTTACTAATGTCTAACAGAGCTTTCTGTTCTGTAAAATATAGACATTTTACATGCTATTTCCTGCATTGGACCTATAGTTAAAATTTGCCCTACGTTGTTGGGGTTTACAATCTACATGTTTATTAATTAATAATGGCAAAGTTTTTTTGACTACTGTAGACTCGTACAACTGTAACCAACTTTTAGAATAAGGGTGATCATACACGACAAAGAGGTATGAATGTATAGCCAGTCTCCATTATTAGAGAATAGAGAATATAGAAAGAAATCAGGTGGCCACAGCTGTTGTATTTTAATAATATCTCAAAATGACATAATGAGTAAATTTCTTATAAAAGTTATGCATAGGGAGAAAATGCTTATAAATCTTTAGTGTCTAAAATGGTTACCACATTATTCAAAAGTTCTTACCGAGGTCTCCACCGTAGTCCTTAGGTCATTAAATTTGGTTGATGATGCATTATTTAGAGCATCCTCAAATATTATATTAGTGATCCTAAACTCCAATGGTACCAAGGCAATAGATGGGACAGAGGTTGTCTGTGTGGCTGTTGTGTAAAATGAGCTATTTGTGGGAATGTTGAAAGTTTGCGTTGCTTGTGTAGCGTTACTAGAGTTTATAGATGATGATGTAACCTGTGAGATATTTAGGTTATTTGTCGTTGATGTGTCTAATGTGGTGTTGGGGGTAATTGAAGCATCAAATGAAGTTGACATGTTGGATGATGAAGTAACCTGGGAGATATTTAAGGTACTTGGAGTTGATGAAACGAATGTGGTTGTGTTGGACGTTTGCATTGCTTGTGTAGTAGAGTTAATAGATGATGATGTAACCTGTGAGATATTTAGGTTATTTGTCGTTGATGTGCCTAATGTGGTGTTGGGGGTAATTGAAGCATCAAATGAAGTTGACATGTTGGATGATGAAGTAACCTGGGAGATATTTAAGGTACTTGGAGTTGATGAAACGAATGTGGTTGTGTTGGACGTTTGCATTTCTTGTGTAGTAGAGTTAATAGATGATGATGTAACCTGTGAGATATTTAGGTTATTTGTCGTTGATGTGCCTAATGTGGTGTTGGGGGTAATTGAAGCATCAAATGAAGTTGACATGTTGGATGATGAAGTAACCTGGGAGATATTTAAGGTACTTGGAGTTGATGAAGCTAATGTGGTTGTGTTGGACGTTTGCATTGCTTGTGTAGTAGAGTTAATAGATGATGATGTAACCTGTGAGATATTTAGGTTATTTGTCGTTGATGTGCCTAATGTGGTGTTTGGGGTAATTGAAGCCTCTAATGAAGTTGACATGTTGGATGATACTGTAGTTGGTGAAAAAGATGTATTAGAAGTTGTTGAAATGTTGGAAATTGTAAGTGGTGATATTGTTGATACGATGGAAGATGCCATGCTTGTAGCTGACACGGAGGTAGGAGAGCTTGTTGCTGACACAGAGGTGGGAGAGCTTGTCGAAGTCAGCTCCGTTGTGTTGGCTGTGGTGCTGGACACTGTAAATACAATGAATTTTTATATTTTTGCCAAAATAATTAAACATTGATGTCAGTAAGCTACAATGCACATATGAAAGTTGACTAAACAATTTATTAAGAGACCTGTCATTAATAAAATAGTCACTAGGAGCTGCTTACTAAAGTAAACAGCTCCTTGCCCTACCTCAGATGTAGCAGTGTTATACTTCTAGCTTTATCGGAAGCCTCCCTTAATACTGCAAAAATTTCCATGTCTGACAAATTCAATGTAACACACTTTCTCTTTAAATAGACAACTTCTTTTGAAGGTTGTACTAAAAAAGTCAGTTTTTGATTGGTTTCCATCTGACCCTTTTTGACACTGCTCCTAATTATATGTCTTTTATTTATTATTTTATTATTTGTACTTATTAAGGGTAGTCAGCAGAAATTCACAGAGGTACAGTAAACGTTTCCTGACGTTGGATGAAAGGCTGGGCTATGCCTGTAGTAAAACAATGACACCAGCACCCAAGGCCCACCCATTATCATTTATAAATTCAAGTAAGAAAATTGTGATCAGATTCTAAAGCAGTGATCACTGTGCTTGGTATTGCCTTATAAAATACACCTGCAAACAAACATGTGGATATAGTAAACACTTCATACTTATTAACCCTATGTGAAAATGAAACTTTATCTTTTTAATTAAATCATTTATGGAACACATTCTCTGGATAGATTTAGCAGAGTTGATTTTAAGCACCGGGGAACAGTCTTTTGCTTGGTAGCTACTATTTGCACCAAACACTACAGTACAACAACACACTACCACATCAATAACATCTAAAACATAGAAACCAGAAACATAGACAAAACAAGTACTGAAATTTAGTACTACCTATAATCTCAGAATCAAAACTCATAATATCACTCCATAAACATCAAATACCACAGTACTCCACTAAATACCTCAACAGCAGTGTCAAACCTATACGGCAGAGTAATTTCTTTACTAGACCTACACACTACTCCTTGGGGTATCTTTATGCTTTTTACTCATAGACAATAGTGATTATACAATTCTATTTTCGTCCTACCATTCGAGATGATGCTTTCAGGTAAGACCTGTAACTCCCCCACAGTACCATTCTGCAGGTTGTTGAGCAGGGTTTCTACAGTATTACTACTAGAGGGTGCAGGACTTGTTGAATTTTCAAATTGAAGCTCAGAAACAGCGATCACAGATCCTTGCCTGCAAAAAATGACCAACAATCAAAGCAAACCAAAACACCAAATGCGATGGAATTGCGAAAAAGAAAAATTGCAGATTTGTTTTACAGCATTTACTGTGCAGTCCAAATGACTCTCCATTTCATTTTTTCTTTGGGGCCGTGTGAAAATGGAGGCTCCAAGCTTATATAGTTTTATTATCTCAATTAATTTAAATACATTAAAAAACGTTACCAATAATGCATTTGTATCACCATATAACTTTTTCAAACTTTCACTGATGGTGCAGTCACACGTTGCAGTTAAAACTGCATCGCAATTAGTTTTGGGTTGGGTTTAGGTGCAGTTTTGTCAATTTCACAGGTGAAAAACATGAACTGAATGGGTGAATTTTATTTTGAAAGACAAAGCTGTTGCACAAATGTCATTCACCTGTTGATTTGGTGTCTTTCACTTGTTAAAATAAGTAATACCATCTAAAACCAACCAAAAACTAATTGTGATGCAGTTTTAACTGCAACGCGTGACCGCACCCTTACAGATGTAATTTTTTGTGGGGTCATTGATACTATTTGGGTAAATGTATGACCACTTTTATAAAGATTTTTATGGATAGTAAAAAGGTGATAATGGGGCAATTTGGATATCATTATATTTAAGATAGATTGGATTTCCAGACACCAGGGCCCCTAATATGTTTATTTGTCTTTGTTTATGTGTTTGCATTGTAGGGAAAGTGGAGTGTCTGTCTCAATTGCTGCAGTTTTAACTCCATAATGCAGCAGACAACTGCCTTGTATAGAGAAGGCTCAGCTTGTCCCCTACAATACAATTTCAATGTCCTAACATACAGGTATGGAGAAGAATGACCACAGGGATCAAGGCAGATGGGGAGGCCTCAGCTTATCAGATTTACTATAACATGCAGTAGGAAACCACGGCAGTTTATAGCTCTTTATAGCCCCTAAGGAGGCTTGGACCTCTTACTGATGCTTCTAGCCTCAGTCAACTAGTTGTTTAGGACAGATCACTGGTTTTAGTGAAGCTGCTCCCAATTATCTTTATTAACCGCATTCACTTTGTTTTTGGAGGAGACAAAACAATAAAACATTTTTTTCATAACTTAATTATCCATCTGATATATAGAAACTATGGGATTCTCACATTCCAAACTGTGCGTCTACTGAAGATGAGGTGAAAGTAAGAACATGATCTGTCAGAAAATCACTTACTTACCTGAATTCTTTGACTGTAACGTTTTTAAAATTCTGATACTTTGGTTTGTAAACATTTGTCAGCTGAAATTAAAGATTAAATAAAAATGTTATATTCATAATGACCTCGGGTACCAAGCTAATGTATCACTATCACAAACTATCAGAACCATTCAAAGTGTAAATTTCTTCGTTTTCAACTTAGTTTAACCTTTGGGGCTGACGATGCACTTAATGGCGGCACAACCTGCTGATTTCAGTGCAAATTTCTGACCATCTAAGTATTTGTCCACAGTATTATTCTGCCTTTATACTTTGAGTGGACCACCACTCGGAAGTCTCAGGGGAATATGGACAGGTCCCAGATACATTGCAGGTCCCCACAGTTATCCATAAAAACTATTTTCTATTAGGTGTTAGTTAAAGATTATCTCTAAAGCATGCAGCAACTATGCAGCCAGATCTTGTTCTACCAAACATATATTCTCACTCAACCCAAGCACTGATGTCTACTGAACGGGAGAAAAGGGTAAACCCAACCCCCCATTTCTCCCAAAGTCTGTGGAGTTTGGCTAGAAATCATCTAACATGTTTAACCAACTAAAAAAGGTCATAAGTACAGAATTTAACCACCCAACAGATCACCCTATTGTAACTGGATTTAAAATAGGCTGTCTTGGGTCTCTGACTTCATTCAGTGTGTAGGAAAGGACTTGCTTCTGAGTTTTAGTGTAATGGCAACAACTGCTACTGGGACATGAACCTAACTGCTTCTGGCACTATGTCGCTGTGTTTCTACAGCACTGAACAAATAATTGGTCCTATAAATTACAATGAATAATTATTCCAAGCCAATCCCTTTAAATTGCTGTTGCAATGTCTCCTGTAGAGCCCAATCATTTTTTTTCTACTTCTTTTTTAGGGTCTTACACAGAATTTGTGGGACAAGAGTAATGAACTGTTACGTTAACCCTCTGATGCCACAGTCCTTATAAGTTTTTGCATTTCTGTTTTTTGCTCTGCTCCACCCAGAAGCCAGAGCTTTTTACTATGTAACAATTTGGACCTTCTTGTGGCACCACTTAATATTCCTTGTAATGTAGTAGGAAGATGGGAAAAAAATCTAAAAAAAATATTTTCTTAATCTTCCTAGAGACTCTGTATATGCAGTTTTTACTGTGTACCTCCCCCTTAATGTTTAGGTCAATACGATCATGGAGAAGCTAAATATTCCCAGGAGTCTTTATCTATTTCATACTTTGGTGTGCAGAGCTGTTCTGCTTGACTTATGATCATTGCCCCTCCCCCCATGATATCACAACAATGGCTTTGCCTATAGTTGTTAAAACCTGTGCACACTGTCAGCACTGATCACATGTGTTAGCTTTGGGGGAATTTTGTGTAATACATTGGATAACCGCTCTGTTTGGGGGACAGAGACCTCTTCATATATACTTAGACAATGCACCATAATAATAGTTGGACATTCACTGATAAAATGTTGAATGCCTCACTTTTAAATATTTAACCCTTATTGTCAATATATGGCTATTGTCTCTAACAGTAGATGTTTGATTTTTTTTTTTTTATAAATCTTGCAATGTAATCTTCATATAAATTATCCCATGAAATCATTGCTTGTAGATCGTTAGTGTTTAAAATAGGTATAACATTATTTAAAATAACTTACCGCAGTCTCCACAGTTGTCTTAAGAGCCTGAAATTCAGGTGACGCTGTGTTCTTCAAATCTTCAGTAAAGTTTTTATTAATTATCTTAAACTCCAGTGGAACAGTAGCAATAGATATGGCAGTGGTTGTTGCGGTAATCGAGCTGGCTGAGGTCATTGAGCTGGCTGGGGTCATTGAGCTGGCTGGGGTCATTGAGCTGGCTGTGCTTATGTTTGATGATGTTGGTGTAGCTAGGGATAAATCTGATGAGTTGGAATGTGCCATTTCTTGTGATGTTGAAGTTGGTGATAAGGTTGAATTGGAGGGTGATGAAGTTGGATTGTTGGAGGATGTTATTACTTGTGATGAAGTTGAGATGGCTAATGAAACACTTGTCGTTGAGGTATTTGTGGGTGATATGATTGTATCGTTCAGTGTTGTTGCAGTAGTAAATGATGAAGGTGAGTTCGTGGATGACAGTGTAACTGATGATGATGTTGATGCTGCAGTTTCTGTCACGTTTGAAGTCCTTCCTGTCTCTGAGGATATCAAATGACTGGAAGTTATTGTTGATTGAGATGATTCTGAATTATTTGTGGTTGCTGTATTTGATATGCTGGAGGATGTGATTGCTTGGGATTGAGTTGAGGCGTTGGTTAAAGATTCACTTGTTGTTAAGGTGTTGGTGGGTGATGTAACTAAGGATGAGAATGTACTGTCCAGAGTCGGTGCAGTAGTAAGTGATGAATGTGAGTTTGTGGACACTGTAACCGATGATGATGATGTTGATGCGGTAGTATTTGTTAAGTCTGAAGTGCTTCCTGTCTCTGAGGATATCAAATGACTGGAAGTTATTGTTGATTGAGATAATTCGGGATTATTTGTGGTTGCTGTATTTGTCATGCTGGAGGATGTGATTGCTTGAGATTGAGTTGAGGCGTTGGTTAATGATTCACTTGTTGTTAGCGTATTGGTGGGTGATGTAACTAAGGATGAAAATGTACTGTCCAGAGTCGGTGCAGTTGACATGTTGGATGATACTGTAGTTGGTGAAAAAGATGTATTAGAAGTTGATGAAATGTTGGAAATTGTAAGTGGTGATATTGTTGACACGATAGAAGATGCCATGCTTGTAGCTGACACGGAGGTAGGAGAGCTTGTTGCTGACACAGAGGTGGGAGAGCTTGTCGAAGTCAGCTCCGTTGTGTTGGCTGTGGTGCTGGACACTGTAAATACAATGAATTTTTATATTTTTGCCAAAATAATTAAACATTGATGTCAGTAAGCTACAATGCACAAATGAAAGTTGACTAAACAATTTATTTAAAGAGGACCTGTCATTAATAAAATAGTCACTAGGAGCTGCTTACTAAAGTAAACAGCTCCTTGCCCTACCTCAGATGTAGCAGTGTTACACTGCTAGCTTTATCGGAACCCTCCCTTAATACTGCAAAAATTTCTATGTCTGACAAATTCAATGTAACACACTTTTTCCTTAAATAGACAACTTCTTTCAAAGCTTGTACTAAAAAAGTCAGTTTTTGATTGGTTTCCATCTGACCCTTTTTGACACTGCTCCTAATTATATGTCTTTTATTTATTATTTCATTATTTTTACTTATTAAGGGTAGTCAGCAGAAATTCACAGAGGTACAGTAAACGTTTCCTGACGTTGGATGAAGGGCTGGGCTATGCCTGTAGTAAAACAATGACACCATCACTCGAGGCCCACCCATTATGATTTATAAATTCAAGTAAGAAAATTGTGATCAGATTCTAAAGCAGTGATCACTGTGCTTGGTATTGCCTTATAAAATACACCTGCAAATAAACATGTGGATATAGTAAACACTTCATACTTATTAACCCTATGTGAAAATGAAACTTTATCTTTTTAATGAAATCATTTATGGAACACATTCTCTGGATAGATTTAGCAGAGTTGATTTTAAGCACAGGGGAACAATCTTTTGCTTGGTAGCTACTATTAGCACCAAACACTACAGTACAACAACACACTACCACATCAATAACAACTAAAACATAGAAACCAGAAACATAGACAAAACATATACTGAAATTTAGTACTACCTAAAATCCCAGAATCAAAGCTCATAATACCACTCTAGAAACATCAAATACCACAGTACTCCACTAAATACCTCAACAGCAGTGTCATACATATACGGCAGTGCAGCCCAAAAACAGCACACAAAGCTAAAGGTGACCTGGAATTGATGAGTAATTTTTTTTCCTAGACCTACACACTACTCCTTGGGGTTCCTGTAGCTACAAGTGTTTCCATCACTAATGTACTGGTGGATGCACTCATCAGTAAGTATTAGCAATGTAAGTGGGCACCCCTGATTGTAAGAAATGTCTGATTGATATGAAACTTAAGGTGTTTTTGGTTTATCTTTCCTGTATAAAATACTAACTACGTTATTAAACCACTTTTATCTTTACAATGGAATCTTTATGCTTTTTACTTATAGACAATAATGATTATACAATTCTATTTTCGTCCTACCATTTGAGATGATGCTTTCAGGTGAGACCTGTAACTCCCCCACAGTACCATTCTGCAGGTTGTTGAGCAGGGTTTCTACAGTATTACTACTAGAGGGTGCAGGACTTGTCGAATTTTCAAATTGAAGCTCAGAAACAGCGATCACAGATCCTTGCCTGCAAAAAAATTACTAACAATCAAAGCAAACCAAAACACTAATTGCGATTGAATTGCGGAAAAAAAATTGCAGATACGCCATTTTGTTATGGGCTTTGTTTTACAGCATTTACTGTGCAGTCCAAATGACTCTACATTTTTTCTTTGGGGCCGTGTGAAAATGGAGGCTCCAAGCTTATATAGTTTTGTTATCTCAATTCATTTAAATACATTAAAAAACGTTACCAATAATGCCTTTGTATCACCATTTAACTTTTTCAAACTTTCACTTACAGATGTAATTTTTTGTGGGGTCATTGATACTATTTGGGTAAATGTATGACCACTTTTATAAAGATTTTTATGGATAGTAAAAAGGTGATAATGGGGCAATTTGGATATCATTATATTTCCGGACAACAGGGTCCCTAATATGTTTATGTGTCTTTGTTTATATGTTTGCATTGTAGGGAAAGTGGAGTGTCTGTCTCAATTGCTGCAGTTTTAAAGCCATAATGCAGCAGACAACTGCCTTGTATAGAGAAGGCTCAGCTTGTCCCCTACAATACAATCTCAATGTCCTAACATACAGGTATGGAGAAGAATGACCACATGGATCAAGGTGGATGGGGAGGCTTCAGCTTATCAGATTTACTATAACATGCAGCAGGAAACCACGGCAGTTTATAGCTCTTTATAGCCCCTAAGGAGGCTTGGACCTCTTACTGATGCTTCTAGCATCAGTCAACTAGTTGTTTAGGACAGATCACTGGTTTTAGTGAAGCTGCTCCCAATTATCTTTATTAACCGCATTCACTTTGCTTTTGGAGTAGACAAAACAATAAAACATTTTTTCATAACTTAATTATCCATCTGATATATAGAAACTATGGGATTCTCACATTCCAAACTGTGCGTCTACTGAAGATGAGGTGAAAGTAAGAACATGATCTGTCAGAAAATCACTTACTTACCTGAATTCTTTGACTGTAACGTTTTTAAAATTCTGATATTTTGGTTTGTAAACATTTGTCAGCTGAAATTAAAGATTAAATAAAAATGTTATATTCATAATGACCTCAGGTACCAAGCTAATGTATCACTATCACAAACTATCAGAACCATTCAAAGTGTAAATTTCTTCGTTTTCAACTTAGTTTAACCTTTGGGGCTGACGATGCACTTAATGGCGGCACAACCTGCTGATTTCAGTGGAAATTTCTGACTATCTAAGTATTTGTCCACAGTATTGTTCTGCCTTTATACTTTGAGTGGACCACCACTCGGAAGTCTCAGGGGAATATTGACAGGTCCCAGATACATTGCAGGTCCCCACAGTTATCCATAAAAACTATTTTTAATTAGGTGTTAGTTAAAGATTATCTCTAAAACATGCAGAACTATGCAGCCAGATCTTGTTCTACCAAACATATATTCTCACTCAACCCAAGCACTGATGTCTACTGAACGGGAGAAAATGGTAAACCCAACCCCCCCATTTCTCCCAAAGTCTGTGGAGTTTGGCTAGAAATCATCTAACATGTTTAACCAACTAAAAAAGGTCATAAGTACAGAATTTAACCACCCAACAGATCACCCTATTGTAACTGGATTTAAAATAGGCTGTCTTGGGTCTCTGCCTTCATTCAGTGTGTAGGAAAGGACTTGCTTCTGAGTTTTAGTGTAATGGCAACAACTGCTACTGGGACATGAACCTAACTGCTTCTGGCACTATGTCGCTGTGTTTGTACAGCACTGAACAAATAATTGGTCCTATAAATTACAATGAATAATTATTCCAAGCCAATCCCTTTAAATTGCTGTGGCAATGTCTCCTGTAGAGCCCAATCATTTTTTTTCTACTTCTTTTTTAGGGTCTTACACAGAATTTGTGGGACAAGAGTAATGAACTGTTACGTTAACCCTCTGATGCCACAGCCCTTATAAGTTTTTGCATTTCTGTTTTTTGCTCCGCTCCTCCCAGAAGCCAGTGCTTTTTATTATGTAACAATTTGGACCTTCTTGTGGCACCACTTAATATTCCTTGTAATGTACTAGGAAGATGGAAAAAAAAATCTAAAAAAAATATTTTCTTTATTTTCCTAGAGGCTTTGTATATGCAACTTTTACTGTGTACCTCCCCCTTAATGTTTAGGTCAATACGATCATGGAGAAGCTAAATATTCCCAGGAGTCTTTATATATTTTATACTTTGGTGTGCAGAGCTGTTTTGCTTGACTTATGATCATTGCCCCTCCCCCCATGATATCACAACAATGGCTTTGCCTATAGTTGTTAAAACCTGTGAAAACTGTCAGCACTGATCACATGTGTTAGCTTTGGGGGAATTTTGTGTAATACATCAGATAAACGCCCTGTTTGGGTGCCAGAGGCCTCTTCATACATACTTAGACAATGCACCATAATAATAGTTGGACATTCACTGATAAAATGTTGAATGACTCACTTTTAAATATTTAACCCTTATTGTCAATATATGGCTATTGTCTCTAACAGTAGATGTTTGATTTTTTTTTATAAATCTTGCAATTTAATCTACATATAAATTATCCCATGAGATCATTGCTTGTAGATCTTTAGTGTTTAAAATAGGTATAACATTATTTAAACTAACTTACCGCAGTCTCCACAGTTGTCTTAAGAGCCTGAAATTCAGGTGACGCTGTGTTCTTCAAATCTTCAGTAAAGTTTTTATTAGTGATCTTAAACTCCAGTGGAACAGTAGCAATAGATATGGCAGTGGTTGTTGCGGTAATTGAGCTGGCTGGGGTCATTGAGCTGGCTGAGGTCATTGAGCTGGCTGGGGTCATTGAGCTGGCTGTGTTAATGTTTGATGATGTTGGTGTAGCTAGGGATAAATCTGATGAGTTGGAATGTGCCATTTCTTGTGATGTTGAAGTTGGTGATAAGGTTGAATTGGAGGGTGATGAAGTTGGATTGTTGGAGGATGTTATTACTTGTGATGAAGTTGAGATGGCTAATGAAACACTTGTCGTTGAGGTATTTGTGGGTGATATGATTGTATCGTTCAGTGTTGTTGCAGTAGTAAATGATGAAGGTGAGTTCGTGGATGACAGTGTAACTGATGATGATGTTGATGCTGCAGTTTCTGTCACGTTTGAAGTCCTTCCTGTCTCTGAGGATATCAAATGACTGGAAGTTAATGTTGATTGTGATGATTCTGAATTATTTGTGGTTGCTGTGTTTGTCATGCTGGAGGATGTGATTGCTTGGGATTGAGTTGAGGTGTTGGTTAAAGATTCACTTGTTGTTAAGGTATTGGTGGGTGATGTAACTAAGGATGAAAATGTACTGTCCAGAGTCGTTGCAGTAGTAAGTGATGAATGTGAGTTTGTGGACACTGTAACCGATGATGATGTTGATGCGGTAGTATTTGTTAAGTCTGAAATGCTTCCTGTCTCTGAGGATATCAAATGACTGGAAGTTATTGTTGATTGCGATGATTCTGGATTACTTGTGGTTGCTGTGTTTGTCATGCTGGAGGATGTCATTGCTTGGGATTGAGTTGAGGTGTTGGTTAACGATATACTTGTTGTTAAGGTATCGGAGGGGGATGTAACTAATGATGAGAAAGTCATTGCTTGGGATTGAGTTGAGGTGTTGGTTAATGATTCACTTGTTGTTAACGTATTGGTGGGTGATGTAACTAAGGATGAGAATGTACTGTCCAGAGTCGGTGCAGTAGTAAGTGATGAATGTGAGTTTGTGGACACTGTAACCGATGATGATGATGTTGATGCGGTAGTATTTGTTAAGTATGAAGTGCTTCCTGTCTCTGAGGATATCAAATGACTCGAAGTTATTGTTGATTGAGATGATTCTGGATTATTTGTGGTTGCTGTATTTGTCATGCTGGAGGAAGTCATTGCTTGGGATTGAGTTGAGGTGTTGGTTAATGATTCACTTGTTGTTAAGGTGTTGGTGGGGGATGTAACTAATGATGAGAATGTACTGTCCAGAGTCGGTGCAGTAGTAAGTGATGAATGTGAGTTTGTGGACACTGTAACCGATGATGATGATGTTGATGCTGTAGTACTTGTTAAGTCTGAAGTGCTTCCTGTTTCTGAGGATATCAAATGACTGGAAGTTATTGTTGTTGATTGAGATGATTCTGGATTATTTGTGGTTGCTGTGTTTGTCATGCTGGAGGAAGTCATTGCTTGGGATTGAGTTGAGGTGTTGGTTAATGATTCACTTGTTGTTAACGTATTGGTGGGTGATGTAACTAAGGATGAGAATGTACTGTCCAGAGTCGGTGCAGTAGTAAGTGATGAATGTGAGTTTGTGGACACTGTAACCGATGATGATGATGTTGATGCGGTAGTATTTGTTAAGTATGAAGTGCTTCCTGTCTCTGAGGATATCAAATGACTGGAAGTTATTGTTGATTGAGATGATTCTGGATTAGTTGTGGTTGCTGTATTTGTCATGCTGGAGGAAGTCATTGCTTGGGATTGAGTTGAGGTGTTGGTTAATGATTCACTTGTTGTTAAGGTGTTGGTGGGGGATGTAACTAAGGATGAGAATGTACTGTCCAGAGTCGGTGCAGTAGTAAGTGATGAATGCGAGTTTGTGGACACTGTAACCGATAATGATGATGTTGATGCTGTAGTACTTGTTAAATCTGAAGTGCTTCCTGTCTCTGAGGATATCAAATGACTGGAAGTTATTGTTGATTGAGATGATTCTGGATTATTTGTGGTTGCTGTATTTGTCATGCTGGAGGAAGTCATTGCTTGGGATTGAGTTGAGGCGTTGGTTAACGATATACTTGTTGTCAAGGTATCGGAGGGGAAAGTAACTAATGATGAGAATGTACTGTCCAGAGTCGTTGCAGTAGTAAGTGATGAATGTGAGTTTGTGGACACTGTAACCGATGATGATGTTGATGCGGTAGTATTTGTTAAGTCTGAAGTGCTTGCTGTCTCTGAGGATATCAAATGACTGGAAGTTATTGTTGATTGAGAGGATTCTGGATTATTTGTGGTTGCTGTATTTGTCATGCTGGAGGATGTGATTGCTTGGGATTGAGTTGAGGTGTTGGTTAACGATATACTTGTTGTCAAGGTATCGGTGGGGGAAGTAACTAATGAAGAGAATGTACTGTCCAGAGTAGGTGCAGTAGTAAGAGATAAAGGTGAGTTTGTGGACAATGTAACTGATAATGATGTTGAGGCAGTAGTATATATTAAGTCTGAAGTGCTGCCTGTCAGCGAGAATGTCAAACTACTGGAAATTATTGTTACTTCAGATGAATTTGAAATCACATCAGTTGTACTTGCTGTGGTTTCTGTGCTTCCATTTCCGTACCCTGTAAAAAGTTATTATAACATTAATTATATTAAAATGATTTAAATAAACATTAATTTTGGTAATCTACAAAAAAAGTTAAGAATACAATATCACTTAGAGTATAAGTAAATGTTTTTTTTTAAATAGCAATATTGCAGATGATAATAAAACAATGTAACATACACTAAATATTTCACTCTTTTCCCTGCCTTTTTTATCCTTATTTAAGCAGTTTTTGACACTGACAGCTAATCAGACAAGGAACCTGATGATTACAATGTCTTTACAGAAAGTCTCTGGATAGACTAATCTTCTTACAGAGCTGAATAATAATAATGGAAATGCTTTCTAGGTACCGTAGAGTTCATCTTTAGCCCTGTACCATATCTTTCTGCTATTTAGATACATTGCTCACTGCAGGAGAGAGAAGAGCAGTAAAAAGCACCTAGAAGTTATTTTACTTCATGAGGTGTATGTTAAACTCAATTCATTTCTGTATACAAAATAAATGTTGCTTTACATTTTTAGTTATGCTTTAATTTTAAAAGGTACGGTTTAAAGATCATGGAAGAACTTGTGATATCACACAACCTCTATCATGCTCTTTGGATTGTTATGTGTTGGCAGAAGGATATTTTGGAATAATTTATTATAAGGAGACTGCAAAAATAAACAAAACATCTTTTTATAGATAAACCTAATTTAATATTATAGAATTATACATTTCTATTTGGGGCCTAGGGCCCAGCAGTGAAATTAATTTGGGGTCCATCAGTATTAATGATAGGAAAACACTGTTATATATCCCCTTCATATTGTGGCCCCCTTTCATATTGTGGCACCTCATTTCCCCCTCATATTGTGGCCCTCAGTCTCCCACTCATATTGTGCACTCTCGTCTCCTCCTCATATTTGTCATGGTTTATTAGGAAGCAGAAAACTGTATAATGAGAGCAGCAAAAACTAGGGAAACGGGGAAGGAAAAATGATCCTATACTCTAAGTCTGAGGTAGTCCCTACCTGCAGGTGATGATTAGCTTACCCGGGCTAGTTCTGGGCCTGACAAACTCACTTTCTGAACACGAAGAGTACCAAACTTTGTGCGGTCTAGAATACTAAATTTAGGCCCCTTTCACACTTGCATTTTTCACGCACGTTTTCTGCGCGTGCTTTTGACGCGCAGAACTTGCATTGCACTCTGGCCCATTGTAACCAATGTGTCTTTTCAGACTTGCATTATTTTCCACGCATACACGCGCATTTTTTTTAACGCGTGTTTAAATCTCGACATGCTCTACTTTTGCAAGTCACACGCGTGAAAAACGCACCATACAAGTCTATGGAGACGCATCAAAAACGCATTGCACTCTGAGACACTTGCAAGTGCAATGCAAGTGCAATGCGTTTTTCACGCATTTTCTGCACGTGAAAAACGCATTGAAATTGCATTGAAATTGCATCAAAAACGTGCGTGAAATACTGAGACACTGAACAAACTCTGACTGAAAACTGATTGCACTCTGATGCAAAATGTGCGTTTTTCACTGACCAAACCCTGATCGCACCCTGATCAGACTCTGACGTGATCTGCAATGCAAGTGTGGAAGGGGCCTTAGACTCCCCTAACAAAATGATTTCTGCAAGAAAAACTTGGCAAACTAGCAATCCCAGCATGCACACAAACAGACAACTGAGGCTGAATACAGGAAGGAGAGAAACAGAGAGGACAGGGATAGTGGATAACAACCAGAGCAGGTCCACAAAACACTCACTATTAAATAAACACAGACAAAGGGGAACAGACAGGAAAGTGGTGAGAATAGATAAGAGAACAAACAAACTGCACAGAATCTCTCACCACAGTCAAAAAAATACGCTACTAGAAAGTATAGATGTTCCAACAGAACAGAGCTCTGGATAAGTTGCAGATACAACAATACCTTGTAAATACTGAATGATATAACCAGCCTTAAATGGAGCATGGCCACTCCTGATAGGATAATACAAATTAACATAGCTGAGAACTAAAAACACCAGCATGTAATGCAGAAACACCAGCGACAAGGAGACAGATATAAAACACTCAGGCTACATAGCACAGCGGTAGAGAACCGACTAGTAAGTCCAAAGTATGCTGGTCCAAATCCTGACAATATTGTGGCCTTTCATCTCCTCTTAATATTCCCATCTAAATAAACTCATATGGAATTTCAGCAACCAATTAAATTGACAGTGTCATATATGTGCAGTCATATTTTTGTATACACTGACAAATACAGGATATAGAGCAGAGATCTAGAAAACCGAAAGGAATTGATACAGAAAGTATATTGGAAAATTGTTTTACTTTTCATTACACAACCCATATCAAGTATTTGCTGAAAGTGGACAAACCTTCGTTGCTCGGATGAATACTTAGCCAGCTCAAGAAAATGGCATCTCCCGCCGTTTTGATTTTTGGTGGCCAAAAAGAGAGCCAATCATAAACCAGGAGAATCTGCACTCCACCCAGCATGATGTGGTACACTTACACGTCGATAGCAGTGGTTGGCTGGCCTGATCAGATGACCCTGGAATAGACTAACCCCTGCCCGCGCTTCTCGCATCATTCTCTATCTGGATGATGTTAGGTAGAGAGTTGCTGCAGCTGCAGGGATAGCGTTAGGCTGTTATATTAGCTTACTGTGAGCAGGAGTGAGTCTACAAGAACCCAACAGCCCTTGTTAGGGCTAGAATAGCGTTATATTTTATTTTCTTTTTGTTTGCTTGTGGCTGGCCTTGCTAGCACTAGTAGTGCAGCTAGTACCATATTGTGAGGAATTTGCAGGGAGACTTGTGAACGTTCTATTTAGCTCTTAGTTACACACATATCCATCTCAAACACCTAAGTGGGACAATTTATTAGGGGTTTAATTGAATTAGGCACAGTCTGCTTTTTCTTTTTTTTTTTACTTTTATTTTTTTTTATAACTCAAAGTAATCAGGCACAGCACAAAATCCAGTTATGTGCTGTCAGTGTAGGCTACAAACTAGCCATACAAGAACCCAACAGGCCTTCTTAGGGCTACAATAGCGTTATATATTTTATTTTTGGTTGATTTGCTTGTGGCTGGCCTTGCTGGCACTAGTGGTTCAGCTAGTACCATATTGTGACGAACTTGCAGGGAGTCTTGCGAACGTTCTGTTTAGCTCTTAGTAACACACATATCCATCTCAAACACCTAAGTGGGACAATTTATTAGGGGTTTGATTGAATTAGGCACAGTCTGCTTTTTTTTTTTTTTACTTTTTTTTTTTTATATAACTCAAAGTCATCAGGCACAGCACAAAATCCAGTTGTGTGGTGTCAGTGTAGGCTAGAAACTAGCCATAGCAATAGGATAGCATCGTTTTGTTAAAAAAACAAAAACACAAAAAAACACAAAAAAAACTCCTCCACCTCAGCCTCCTTCCCCCCAGTCTGCCCCCTCCCAGGAAAATTTGGCATTTGAACCGGCATACTCTGAGGAACTGTTTTCTGGACCCTTCCCACAGTCACAAACCACTTGTCCGCTTGCTGCTGAGCTCTTTTCCGATGCCCAGGTTTTCCACCGGTCGCAGTCTATGGGTGATGATGACATTGTTGACGTAGTGGAAGAAGTGTGTAAAGAGGTGTCGGACAATGAACAGACACGGTTGTCAGACAGTGGTGAAGTTGTTGTCAGGGCAGGAAGTCCGAGGGGGGAGCAGACTGAGGGATCGGAGGATGATGAGGTGACAGACCCAAGCTGGGTTGATAGGCTGGGTGAACACAGTGTTTCTGAGACGGAGGCGAGTCCTCGACGAGAACAGGATGGAAGAGGCAGTGGTGGGGCCAGACGGAGAGGCAGGGCCAGAGCTGGTGCATCAGCGCCAAATATTTCACGTAGTGAAGCTCCCGTGGCGAGGGCTAGATTTTCGGAAGTCTGGAGGTTCTTTAAAGGAACAACGGATGACCGACGGATTGTAGTGTTCAACCAGTGCCACACTAGGATCAGCAGGGGTTCCACCACTACCAGCTTAACCACCACCAGTATGCGCAGGCATATGAATGCTAAACACCCCACTCAATGGAACTAACACCGTTCACCTCCGGCCGGGCACACCACTGCTCCTTCACCTGTGTCACCTGCTGCCTCTGCTAGTCAGCCCCCTTCCCAGGACCCCGGCCCAAACACCTCCCGTGCGAAAACCACGCCTTCGCCTCCACGATCCTCCACAGCATCCACCAATGTCTCCATGCGCAGCATTCAGCTCTGCATACCCCATACGCTGTAGCGCAAAAGGAAGTACAGTGCAACCCACCCACACGCCCAAGCCCTCAACGTCCACATCTCCAAACTGCTTAGCCTGGAGATGCTGCCCTATAGGCTGGTAGAGACCGAGGCCTTTCGCAACCTCATGGCGGCGGCCGCCCCTCGGTATTCGGTCCCCAGCCGCCACTACTTTTCCTGATGTGCCGCCCAGCCTTGCACCAGCACGTGTCAGACAACATCATCCATGCCCTGACCAACGCCGTTTCTGACAAGGTCCACCTGACCACGGACATGTGGACGAGTGCTGCTGGGCAGGGCCACTATATGTCGCTGACGGCACATTGGGTTAACTTGGTGGAGGCTGCGACCGAGTCTAACCCTGGGGCTGGTCATATACTGCCGACGCCGAGGATTGCGGGGCCTACCTCGGTCCAGGTCTCTCAGGCCTACTATGCCTCCTCCTCCTCCCACCCCTCCTCCACCTCCTCCTCCGAATTACCATCCATGGGCATGGCGCCATCAGTCGGTAGCTCTACACACAGCAGCAGTGCCGTCGCTAAGCGACAGCAGGCGGTGCTCAAACTGCTGAGCCTAGGCGATAGAAGGCACACCGCCGAAGAGCTATTAGAGGGCATCACGGCACAGACTAATCTGTGGCTGGCACCGCTGAACCTGAAGCCAGGCATGGTTGTGTGTGACAATGGCCGTAACCTGGTGGCGGCTCTGCAACTCGGCAGACTGACACATGTGCCATGCCATGTTCCTCAAGACATACCCCAATCTGTCTGATTTGCATCACGAAGGTGTGCCGCATCTGTGCACATTTCAGGAAGTCCAGCACAGATGCTGCCACTCTCAGGGCAGCGCAGCACCGCCTCCAACTGCCCGCTCACCGACTGTTGTGCGACGTACCCACGAGGTGGAATTCAACATTAACCATGTTATCCAGAGTTTACCAGCAGCGCAGAGTGATTGTAGACTGCCAGATGTCAAATTCCACCAGAGCTGGTAGTCAGGTCAGTCAGCTTCCTCAAGTCTACAATGAGGAGTGGATGTGGATATCTGATATCTGTCAGGTGCTGAGTAACTTTGAGATGTCAACACAGATGGTCAGCGGCGATGCCGCCATCTTCAGGCTCACCATTCCGCTGCTTGGCCTGTTGAAAAACTCTCTGGTCAGCATGAAGTCAGAAGCTTTGCACTCGTCACAAGAGACGGGGGAAGAAGATTCAGGTCTGTTTCTCAGCGCATATTGGAGGAGGTGGAGGAGGATGAGGAGGAAGAGGAGGAGAATGTTGGCGAGACAGAAGAGGGGAGCATTGCTCAGTCCTTCAGTGTTCAGCGTGTATGGGCAGAAGAAGAGGAGGAGGAAATGGACAGTCAGGCCAGTGAGGGGAGTGAATTCCTGCGCATTGGGACTCTGGCACATATGGCAAATTTCATGCTATACTGTCTATCCCGTGACCCTCGCGTTCAAAGAATTTATTTCAGCCCAGTGAATACTGGGTATTCACTCTCCTGGACCCACGGTACAAGCAAAATCTTTCCACTCTCATCCCTGGAGAGGAAAGGAGTGTGAGAATGCATGAATACCAGCAGGCCCTGGTGCACAAGCTGAAACAGTATTTCCCTTCTGACAGCGCTAGCGGCAGAGGGCGTACTTCTGTGGGACAAGTTTTAGATGCTATCTAGCCTCATTCGGTCACTCTGTCATCGCCATGCTGTTGCCCATAATTTTGGCATAATGGTGCGATTAAGCAGCCTCAGAGGCATCCATGCATGCTGCCCCTGCTGTTTCCTGTCCATTTCCGTGGTGTTTCCATCATTTTCTGAGATTTCCAGGTGTTTGGCCAAGCTTCCCTGTGCAGACCCTTGGTCCCCTTGAAAAATGCTCGAGTCTCCCATTGACTTCAATGAGGTTCGTTATTCGAGACGAGCACTCGAGCATCGGGAAAAGTTTGTCTCGAATAACGAGCACCCGAGCATTTTAGTGCTCGCTCATCTCTATTTACCATGCATTTGGCTAATTTGAACCTGTTTATTTTCATTTCTAGAAGTGTAGGTAGCTCTGAAAAAGATTAAAACCAGACAAAGACATGGTAAACATTCAATAATGCAAGCTTTAAAATGGTCCAAAAACTTTTGCATCACCCTAATTGTTTACAAAGAGAGAACAAAATTTTTATATGTGGACCTGGCGCTGTATGTCATAGAAAGGCCATGGAAACATCATTGAACCAAGTATAAAAAAATAGATAAGATAAGCTATTGTAACAGTATAGTAACAGCAGGTTTATAATATTTAACTCCTGGACAAACCATTTAAATTTGCTGACTGGTACATCTTCTTTCCAGTATCAGCCACTAATCTTAGTTGCATTATCTGTTTCTCCTCTGTTAAAATCCAAAACCACTTATTATTCTAGAATCTTCTTTAGTCTTGATCTAAACAATGCTGCTTAAACAGGTTGTCCAGGGGGTATACATTTTTTACTTTTGGTTGGGGGGGGGGGGGGGTTAAAAGATAATAAAGAGCCTATACTCTATCTGTTTTTTTCTTTTTTTGCCTCCCCCCCCCCCCCCCGTGTTATTGGTTGAAAAAAGGTGTGGATTGGTTAGGTTTTTGTTTGTGATGGAGTTTTCTCTAAAAAATGCTGCTCTTGTTTTGTCTAATCTATGTTGGAGTCGGGTTGAGTTTCAACAACTAGATCTATTGGTATATCAAATTCCCCAATATTAGGGGTTACTTCTTTGCTTGGTGTGAATGTTTCATGGGTGGTTATGAAAGACAAATTTGCCTCATCCATTGGGGGTATTTGTGAATTATTTGGATCTTTTGGAGTACTGCATATTCCTGATAGCCATTGGATTTGTGTCATGGTGTCTCTGATTTTCTGCGGAGTTTGAGGGGTTCCGGTGTTAGTTGTATATTTTCTTATATCTTTCCTTAATGTTTTTAATGTTGCGGATTTTTCTGTATGGGTTTCAGTGTCCCTAGTCTTTTGTCCCTTGTCTATTTGTGGTGTCTCTTTTCTAATTTCTATTCTTTGGCCGTTCTTTGGTACGGCAATGGGGACACGAGCAGCACCAACCTTTGCCAACCTGTTTATGGGGGCCTTTGAAGACCACCACATCTTGAAAAAAGAACACAATCCATTCCTTAAACACATAGTGACTTATAGGCGCTTTATTGATGACCTATTCCTTCTGTGGTCAGGACCCATAGAAGAAGCAGAACAGTTCCAGAAGCACCCTAGAGAAAAGTCCCACTGAAATCACATTTTTAGACTTGGAAATTTACCATGAAGGAGAGTGTTTCAACACCAGAACACACTCAAATAATTATCTCAACTATACCAGTTCACACCACAAGAAATGGATTAGAAACATCCCTTTCTCGCAGAGGATCCGTGAAAACTGCACAAGTACTGATGTCTATCACAAACAAGCAAATACTCTAAGAGAAAAATTCAAGGAAAAGGGCTACCCTGAAGAAATATTGAAAGGAGCATACAAGAAGGCTAAAATGTTAAGCCAAATTGAATGTGTCAAACCAAAAGAAAAATCTATAAAAGACGTAAGGAACAACAGCCGACAGGAAACGAATTTCATCACTGGATACAGTACACAACATCATGTGATCAGGAACATTATGCAGAAACATTGGTCCATCCTCAGAAAAGACATACATCTTATAGATCATCTCCCTAACCGTTCAAGAATTATCTATAGGAGAGCCACTACAATTAGAAATATCCTGGCCCCAAGTGTGCTTAGACATCATAAACCAAATGGAACAGATAACAAAGATAACGTTTCAAAATGCCACAAAACCAAATGTTTGTGTTGCAAAAACATCAAGGTTGGGACATCATTTAAATCTAACAACACAAATTAAATGTTCCATATAAAAAACAAAATGACTTGTAACACCAAATATGTCATTTATTTAATTGAGTGTGAAATATGCCATTTGCAATACGTAGGAACATAATACATAATCGTTTAAATAAACATAGGGAGAACATAAAGAAAATTTTTTTATTGCACAGCGTCTCGAAGCACTGCTCCATCCACCATCCTAAAATAAAATGCCCGATTTCCATCAAACCGATAGATCACGTACCTGCCACTATATTCAACAGGTTCCCGACACTCTGCCGGAGGGAAGTATATTGTATATATAAATTGAATACACTAACATCAAATGGCCTAAATGAGATCAATGAAACCATCCTGTGAGAAAGATCTAGTTCACCCGCCGCAGACGATAAGGAGTCTGTTTTCAGAGTCACTATAGAAACCATGGTTTGACCTCCTGAGGCACCTGTAGATGTAGTCCAGATACCCCACAGACACATGGGAATAATATTCTTTACACAGTAAGGTGTATATATATATATATATATATATATATATATATATATATTGTGACAAAGTCACTATTGAATTGGCTAGAAAATGAAGGTTTATGTGTATTACAGCGGCCACAATGTGAATGGGGTCAAACTGGAAGCTGTTTTCCATGTGTTGGTCTCTTGGAAGACCTGGTACAGGACTCTAATTGCAGGAGTGGAGACAAATGTGATCACTGCTCCAGACCAAAGCTTCCAGTTTATAATGAGTCTAACAATGCACCAGGTGTGCAATCCCTTAAAGATGGGTGTGGAGCAGCCAGAAGGGGCTCTCTACCTGGAGACACAGAGGTTGGACTGTGTGAGAGCCACACGTGAGTGACACGGGGTTACTGAACGTATGTTTCATGCTGGCAGGGAGAAGCACTCCAGTGGCTAGTGAGGACCGCCAAGTGTTTAGTTAGAGCCGGACAGGCAAGGATTTTTATTTGATGTTTTGTTTGTTACTGCTGTTTTTGCTGGAATAAATGCACAGTTTCAACTTTAATCCTGCTGTCCAAGAGAGCTTTGTCATTGCCGACCCCCACGTTTGAGCTGAACCCCTACAATATATATATATATATATATATATATATATATATATATATACATATATAAAATACCTCAATTTTTTAATGATACTTTTGTAATATGTGTATATAACTTTGATGCATTTTATTGTTATTTGTTTATATATTGTCATGTAAAAACTCACATACGCCGTAAGTTAAGAAAATAACGGGAGATGGTTCTTCACTTCCGACTCCGATCACCAAGATCATCTATTTATGAACCAGAGGAAGCGCTTAGCCCAAGCGCGAAACGCGTTGTTCTATTTTAATTATTTTACTTTATTTTACGTTCAATGAAATAAATCATTTTTACGGGACCAGCCAGCGCCATTCTTTCAGCGTTCAAGAAAAAACCCACTCCAATTTTGGAGAAAAAGATATCCGTTTGGAACTGCCTATCCACGTCAAGGAGGAGTAAGCAGGACCACGAACGCGGCAGCGGAGATAAAGGTCTATCTAAGGAAGCATCATCTAGGAGTTGTGCCCTGGATGCACCACCCCAAAAGGTTAGTAGCTTGAAGTATCAAATTTTGACCATTTATCACAAAGGTAATACACCACAGGAGCGCCCCTCTGTCTCTTCTATCCCCCATTTCTTTTAGTCTATACTCTTTCTGCTCCGGAGGAATCAAATGCTGTAGCAGGCATGTGGCTGTGGTCAGGGGAGCAGCCTCTGTATACAAGTGGAGATCACTTAAAAATGATATACCTGGACAACCCCTTTAAGTTAAGAAGTCGCATATCTAGAAAACCTCTTTAATGTTTTAAAATTTTAGGTTACTTGTAAGCCATTTCCCAGGAGAACATTTCTCATCTATATATTTTACAAAGTATTGAAAACATATGCAATTTTTAGAGTGTAGGATTACTTTAAAAGGTACTTTAAAGGTTTTACTCACCAGCTGTTAGCAGCAGAAACAGTGATGCTGACCACAAACTCATTGCTGAAGTTATATTGTTGCATTTGTAGTGCCTAGAAAACAAATATTGAACAGGTTTTTTAAGTTTTTGTTGAAAAAAAAAAAACGTTAGTAACATTGTACAGTAGATATGAAAATTTAGTAATTGATTTGTTAGCCAGTCACCTAAAAAACTAATTAAAAAGATTAGCAGAAAGTTGAAAAGTCAAAAGCATACAGCACCTTTACAAAGTATACAGTATCTGTATTACCTTATTAAGTTATCGCTTCTAAAAGTCAGAAAATTTGTGGTACCCGTAGCTTCATTACATAATGTTATCTGATTGTGACCTGCTCTCTTGCTTACATAACTGGCACATGAAGTGTGCACTTAATTTATAATAGTCTTCATCACACTTCGATCGAATGATGCAGCAGTGCCAGATAAAGAATCTGATGGTTTGTTACTGGTGATGGAACTTGTACACACCAGACTTTCTCTGATTTTTCCCTCATTTAAAGTTCATCTTTCTCAACCCACATAGAAAGACCCATTGAGGAAGATTAACAACAAAAACTCATTAGAAAAGGTCAACACCAGCAGTATAAAGACCCTGTGTGGGCGTTCATCAACAGTGTTATCAAAAGGGCTGGATTAAACGGAGGTTATCTGGTGTGTGAGCCCCAAGGACCCCACCATTGAGCAGGATGAAGGGGCCCCGCCATCATGTCTGATCCAACTCCTACTGCAGGATCAGCATTATAGGTGTCCTGAGAACAGGAGGCTAGGACTAGGGTGTATGCAATGTATGTTTAGATAGGACTAGGTTGTATATAATGTATGTGGGGCTGAAGAGACTGCTGGAACATGTTCTTGATGACTGAGGACTGAGTTGTTTTTCACCAGTCCATTTTAGGGGATAAAAGGTAGAGAAGTGTGTTTTATTTTACCTATTCTGCATGATGCCCCTTGTTACCGCAGGTAACAACTGGAGGTAAGAACTAAGATAAGTATAAGGTGTAATTTTCACACCACAAAAATAAAAATCTGATTCCAGACTACCCGTTGAGGTCGCATTCACATGCTGCATTTGAATGGCATTTTTAATATCAATGTAAGCATAGAGAGAAGGAGCTCTCAGAGCTAAATGCTTGCGATCAGGATCAGGTGTTGGTTCCTGATTGCAAACGTATCAGTGGAAATGCATCTAGGATCAGACCAAACCCCTTTGAAAACACAATTCAAGCGCTGCATGTGAATACAGCCGCATGAACCTGAGGAGTGTATTATTATGAGTACTATGAGGTTCTACAGCAGCAGAGGTATGTATTACCAGGTTCTGCAGCAGCTGATGTGTGTATTATGATGTTCTGTAGTCAATTTTTGTGATATTATTAAGCCAGTTTACAAGCACAATTATTTCTGGGGGTCAATATTTACTTTATGAAGAAAAAAAAATGTATCACTTAGGGCAGGGGTCTCAAACTCAATTTACCTGGGGGCCGCTTGAGGTAGATTCTGGGTAAGGCTGGGCCGCATCAAGTTTTCCACACAAAATGCGCTTACAAAATATCATTATTCAGATTCAAATGTCATGGCGTCTCCCAGCGCAAGGAAAGCCCCGAGCTGGGAGACGTGTTCTCTCTATGAACGTGTCCTGTGCACCGAGGGGTCCCAAGCTCCTACCGCACTGAGCCCAGTCAGGGACACTCCATCCCCCCCTCCCCCCGGTACTTGCCTCCCCGTGTCCCTCCCATCGAAGAAGATGAAGTCGCCGCTCTGACCTGCACCAAGTGGGTTCAGAGCGGCGACTTCATCTTCTTCAATTACCGGAGGGAAGGGGATTAACCGGTTACGGGCCCTTTACTGTTTTTTCATGTCCATTTTTCACTCCCCACCTTCAAAAATCTATAACTTTTTTATTTTTACACGTAAAGAGCTGTGTGATGGCTTGTTTTCTGCGTAACAAATTGCACTTCATAGTGATGGTATTAAATATTCCATGCCATGTACTCGGAAGCGGGAAAAAAATTCCAAATGCAATGAAAATGCATTTGCGCCATTTTCTTGTGGGCTTGGATATTACGTCTTTCACTGAGCGGCCCAAATGACATGTCTACTTTATTCTTTGGGTCGGTACGATTAAGGGGATACCAAATTTGTATAGGTTTTATAATGTTTTCATACATTTACAAAAATTAAAACCTGTACAAAAATTATTTTTTTGATTTTGCCAACTTCTGGCGCTAATAACTTTTTTATACTTTGGTGTACGGAGCTGTGGGTGGTGTCATTTTTTGCGAAATATGACAATATTTTCAATTATATCATTTTTAGGACTGTGCGACCTTTTGATCACTTTTTATAGATTTTTTTATATTTTTCAAAATGGCAAAAAAGTGCCATTTTCGACTTTGGGCGCTATTTTCCGTAACGGGGTTAAACGCATTGTAAAAAACGTTATATTTTGATAGATCGGGCATTTTCGGAGACGGATCGCTGCCCCCGGGGGAGCGGCGATCCCAGGTAAGATGGCGGCGCCCATGCGCCGCTATCTTTTTGAGGCTGCCGGCAGCTTTGCCGGCAGCCATCGCTGTGAAAGCACCCGCGATCGGTGCTAGCACCGATCGCGGGTGTTACCGGTAAGCCTTTGCTGCAATATGCAGCAAAGACTTACCGGCTATGGAGAGGGCTCAGCCCGTGAGCCCTCTCCATGCAGCGCGACCCGCTTTTCCAGGTGGGGGCCGCAAAATGTTGTCCCGCGGGCCGCAGTTGGCCCGCGGGCCGCGAGTTTGAGACCCCTGACTTAGGGTCTCCACCACCTTTAATCTGGCCCTAGTTACAAAAACTGTGGAAAGGTATAATGACTAGAGCTATAATGACACTGGATGACAGTGGTAGTTGGTGCTTCCAACAATGTGCTCTACAGCTGGAGGGTTAAGTTCAGATTTTGGAAATATCTGCATGGCTATGCTTATCTATGTGCCATTGCATACGACATAAGCCAGCAAAGACGAAGCCACAGCAAGGTGGGGATACATGTGGGGCAGTGGCCTCCCCCCCCCCGATCTGACAACACTTGGTAATGTTACATGGCTCTATCACTGTACTTACTGTTACCCATGTATTTTTAACCTATTCCCTGTGTGTCATCCTACATGTCTTTATTTGGATGTTAGGGGGGGGGGGGGTGAGCATACCAGCTAACCTGTACCTGAGGTGTCTGGTTGTTCCCATCTCTGTGTTGGGTGCCTGTTGTTTTTTAATTGTTTTTAATGCATATCAATAAAATACAGGCGGTCCCCTACTTAAGAACACTCAACTTACATATGACCCCTAGTTACAAACGGACCACTGGATATTGGTAATTTATTGTGCTTTAGTCCTAGGCTACAATAATCAGCTGTAACAGTTATCAAATGTGTCTGTAATGAAGCATTAGTGTTAAGCCTGATTCTTATGACAACCCAACATTTTTAAAATCCAATTGTCACAGAGACCAAAAAAGTTCTGTCTGGGTTTACAATGATAAAGTATACAATTCCGACTTACATACAAATTCAACTTAAGAACAAACCTACAGACCCTATCTTGTATGTAACCCGGGGACTGCCTATATTTAATTTTACACTTATATATTGTATTTGCCTCTAGGCCCTGTAACACACATTTTGTATCTCAGCACTTCACACTTCATGTTGTAGCATCCAGCTGCTGCTATTGTGCTCTGCCATTCTTGCTGTAATCCCTCGCTGTTCTCTAAGGGGGATCTGTATACCCCAAATAGCAGTTCTATTTAGTGACAAAATCGAATAGGAAGAAATCTGTTTGACTTTCATGCATCTGCAGTAGCGATTGGTGGACCAATCCCTGGTTGTTCTTTAAGGGGGATCTGTATACCCCAAATAGCAGTTCTATTTAGTAACAAAATCGAATAGGAAGAAATCTGTTTGACATTCATGCATCTGCAGTAGTGAGCTGTCAGTTGTGGGTTATCTGTATAACGCACATTGCCATACCATTTGGGGGCTCTAGTTTACAGCCAGATTTACGTTTGAAATCCACATAGTTTATACAGTGATTTTCGCTGAAATTACACTGTCAGTTGTGGGGTATATGTATAACGCACATTGCCATACCTTATTGGGGCTCTAGTTTACAGCCATATTTACGTGTCAAATCCACGTAGTTTATAAAGTGATTTTCAATGAAATTACACTGTCAGTTGTGAGGTATCTGTATAACGCACATTGCAATACCTTTTGGGGGCTCTAGTTTACAGCCAGATTTATGTGTCAAATCCACGTAGTTTATACAGTGATTTTCGCTGAAATTACTGTCAGTTGTGGGGTATCTATATAATGCACATTGCAATACCTTTTGGGGGCTCTAGTTGACAGCCAGATTTACGTGTCAAATCCACTTAGTTTATAAACCACTATGTCAGACAGAAAGGTGGCAGGTAGAGCAGGCAGAGGTGGCAGCACAGTAAGGGGATATCGCAGCAGGGGTGACTCTGTGAGGCCAGAACTGCCGTTGTCACCTAGTGGCAGTGTGTTGATCAACAACCCAAAGGTTGTTGAATGGTTGACTAGGTCATCCAATTCCTTAAATATAACATCTGACAACCCCAGCCAAGAGTCCGTGGGTTCCTCTGATACAACAATTAGTTGGCATGGCCCAGGAGCAGGTCAGCGGCCCTCACCTGTCCTCAACCAGGCTCTGTCCTGTTCCTTTCCCGCAGCCAGAGAGCTACTAGGTGGTCTGGGCTCAGCGCCACTATTCAGCGAGGACGAAGTGTTTGAGGACAGTCAGCAGCTGCTTTGCAGTGAAGAGGTGGGGCAGACTTCCGCTGCTTCCTGCAGTAGGCAGGCTGTGCATACTGACATCAGTGAGGAGAGTAGCAGAAACGCAAATTGATGATGATGTAGCCGATCACACTTGGGAGCTGGGTGTAGCAGGGGATTCATCACCGTTGGGCGAAGAGAGTGTCATCTTGCGGAGCAGGCAGCAACTCGCTACTGTGTCTGTGAGTCAGCAGGGTGGCAGCAGTGCGAGGACGGGAGCCAAACGTCCGCGGGGTACAAATCCCGATTCGCAGGCCAAAATAAGCAGTGACACAGGAGCTCAGCGAGGCAGCGGCGGTAGTAGTCGCTCAGTGCAGAGTGTTGGCGGTAAAAATTACCACCTCTAAAGAGGAGCCAGAGGAGCCGAGCGTGGGTATATGTCGTATCTGTGGGCAGAAAGTGAAGCATGGCCAGGGAGCTAACCTTGGCACCATGGCCCTGCGCCAACACATGCAGCGTCACCATCCAATGGCCTGGGAGAAACGGGTGTCAGATGCGGTCCATCCTGCAGGTGCAGCAACAGCAGCAGCACCTAGTGGCACACATGCTGTTTCAGCAAGTCAAGGCTCCAGCACCTCTGCCGAAGGGAGCTGTTTGTCTTTGACATCATCTCCCGGTCCAGATGCTCCTGCTCCTCGCTACTCATGGCGCCAGCAGTTGTTGAGCGAGGCGATTACAAAAAGACAGCTCTATGCGTCCAGCCATCCTAAGGTGCAGAAGCTGACCGTGCTCTTGTCGAAGTTGTTGGTACTGCAGTCTCTCCCTTTCCAAGTCGTGGACTCTGCACCGTTCAGAGAACTAATGGCTTGTGCCGAACTGAGGTGGAGAGTTCCAAGCCGCAATTTTTTTTCCAAAAAGGCTGTGCCACCCCTTCACCAAAATGTACAACAGAAGGTGGGCCAGTCCTAGAGCTAATCAGTTTCTTCCAAGGTGCACGGCAGCGTGGACGTGTGGAGCTGTAATTATGGTCAGGGCAAGTATATGTCCTTTACGGCCCACTGGGTGAATGTGCTTCCAGCCACACCAACAACTTCCACAAGAGAAGGCGCTTTCTCCTCCATGTTGTCAAACTGCTGCTCCTGCGCCAGTGTCCGCCTCCTCTTTCTCCACCACCACCTCAGCCTCCACAAGTGCTGCTCCATCATACCACATGTACAGGGCACAGCAGTGTCACGCAGTTCTACACCTGGTTTGCCTGGGCGAACGAAGTCACACAGGGGAGGAACTGCTCCGTGTCATGCAAGAAGAAATCAATGTGTGGCTTTCTCCACGACAACTAAAAATCGGAACAGACAATGGGAGGAACATGGTGTCCGCGCTGCACCGAGGAGGGATGGTCCATGCGCCCTGCATGGCGCACATGTTCAATCTGGTAGTCAACAAGTTCCTGAAGTCTTACACCCATCTGCAAGACATTCTAAAAATGGCCAGGACACTGTGCACGCACTTAAGCCATTCTTACAAAGCCAAGCACACCCTCCTTGAGTTGCAGCGCCAGAACGGCCTACCCCAACATAGTCTGATATGCGATGTTTCCACCCGTTGGAATTCCAGCCTCCATATGTTAGACTGCCTGTATGAACAGAGAAAAGCCATTAATGATTTTTTGATGATGCAAGCGGACCGTAGTACTCCCCTGTGTAACTTTGATGGCAGCCACTGGCAGCTCATGCATGACACCTGCCGTTTGCTCAGGCCTTTTGAAGAGGCCATGTTATTTGTCAGTCGCCAGGACTGCAGGATGAATAACGTCATTCCACTGCTTCATGTCCTTGAACTCATGCTGCAAAATCTGTCTGGTCAGGGCACTGGAGAAGTGCAAACTACATCTCATGGCCAAATGAGTCCGCTGGGGGCTGAACTGGAGGAGGACATTGGAGCACAAGCAGAGTCTGGTGAAATTTGTGTTTTTTCTACTCCGGTGACAGGAGAGGAGGAGCAGGAGCATCCGGAGGAGGTAGAAGACGAGGCAGATGACCCAGAAGCACCGTGGCAGTATACTGTGGATATGGAGGCCGGGAGTCCCTCAGAGTTACTTCCGCAGATGACCCGCAGCATGCTGCTTTGCCTAACTAGTGACAGACGAATAGTCAACATCCGGTATAGGGATGACTTTTGGCTCTCCACCCTCTTGGACCATCACTACCGGTCCAAAATGGGTGACTTTTTTTCCTGCTGCTGACAGGAAGGGGCAACTGGCATACTATAGAGAAATACTGAGCACACAGTTGGCCACTGCCTATGTGCGCCATTGTCCATCCTGTGTCAGGTCTGACCGGGGGATTCCTGGCAGCCATTGCTCACGTACTACTACCACGGCTGCTGTGGGGAGCTGGGGGGGGGCAGGAGCAGTAGCAGTTCCATCAACAGTCGCTTAAGTCTGGATTCCTTAATGAGCATTTTCCTTCATCCGCCTAGTGAGGAGGGTAGCCGCCACCAGCAGCAGCAGGACATGAAGCAGACCCTATACTTGGTGGCCTACTTGGACAGCACTTTACCACCTGAGGTAGAGGATCCCATGGACTTCTGGACAGCCAAACTTGGGAGTTTGCAGTAGAGAAGTTGTCCTGCCCGGCGAGTAGTGTGGCATGAGAGCGGGTGTTCAGTGCGGAAGGGGCCATCATTACCCCCAGAAGAACCCGCTTGTCCACCCATAATGTGGAGTGACTGACCTTTGTCAAGATGAATCAGGCTTGGATCGGCCAGGATTTCAACTCACCAATGCCTAATGCATCAGATTAGATCAGCCATGACGCCTCCTCCAAACATTGAGAAATGAGTCGGGGTTCTAACTACCTGCCTCAGCTACTATTCTGATGCTGCCACTTGCCTGATGCCACACATCTGCTGCTAGTTGCACCATCTGCCTCCTACCATCTTTACCAGGTCCACTCTGCGGGCTCCTGCTGCTGCTGCTTCTGATGCCACCAACACACTATATCATTGTGCCACTCTGCTGCTCTTGTTGCTTCTGATGCCACCTTCACACTATATCATTGTGCCACTCTGCGGGCTCCTGCTGCTGCTTCTGATGCCACCCTCACACTATATGATGGTGCCACTCTGCATGCTCCTGCTGCTGCTTCTGATGCCACCTTCACATTATATCATTGCGCCACTTTGTGGGCTCCTGCTGCTGCTGCTTCTGATGCCGCCTTCACACTATATCATTGTGCCACTCTGCGGGCTCCTGCTGCTTCTGATGTCACCAACACACTATATCATTGTGCCACTCTGCCGCTCTTGTTGCTTCTGATGCCACCTTCACACAATATCATTGTGCCACTCTGCGGGCTCCTGCTGCTGCTTCTGATGCCACCTTTACACTATATCATTGTGCCACTCTGCAGGCTCCTGATGCTTCTGATGCCACCTTCACACTATATGATTGTGCCACTCTGCGGGCTCCTGCTGCTGCTTCTGATGCCGCCTTCACACTATATGATTGTGCCACTCTGCGTGCTCCTGCTGCTGCTTCTGTAGCCACCTTCACACTATATCATTGTGCCACTCTGCAGGCTCCTGATGCTTCTGATGCCACCTTCACACTATATCATTGTGCCACTCTGCAGGCACCTGTTGCTTCTGATGCCACCTTCACACTATATGATGGTGCCATTCTGCGGGCTCCTGCTGCTTCTGATGCCACCTGAGGGCTTCTGCTGCTACTGATGCCACCAACACACTATATCATTGTGCCACTCTGCGGGCTCCTGCTGCTGCTTCTGATGCTACCTTCACACTATATGATTGTGCCACTCTGCGGGCTTCTGCTGCTTCTGCTGCTACTGATGCCACCAACACACTATATGATTGTGCCACTCTGCGGGCTCCTGCTGCTGCTGCTTCTGATGCCGCCTTCACACTATATCATTGTGCCACTCTGCGGGCTTCTGCTGCTACTGATGCCACCAACACACTATATCATTGTGCCACTCTGCGGGCTCCTGCTGCTTCTGATGCCGCCTTCACACTATATCATTGTGCCACTCTGCAGGCTCCTGCTTCTGATGCCACCTTCACACTATATGATTGTGCCACTCTGCGTGCTCCTGCTGCTGCTGCTTCTGATGCCACCTTCACACTATATGATTGTGCAACTCTGCGGGCTCCTGCTGCTGCTGCTTCTGATGCCACCTTCACACTATATCATTGTGCCACCCTGCGGGATCCTGCTGTTTCTGATGCCACCTCCACACTATATCATTGTGCCACCCTGCGGGATCCTGCTGTTTCTGATGCCACCAACACACTATATCATTGTGCCACTCTGCAGGCTCCTGCTGCTTCTGATGCCACCAACAAACTTTATCATTGTGCCACTCTGTGGGCTCCTCCTGCTGCTGCTGCTACTGATGCCACCTTCACACTATATCATTGTGCCACTCTGCGGGCTCCTGCTGCTGCTGCTACTGATGCCACCAATGCACTATATCATTGCGCCACTCTGCAAGCTCCTGCTGCTGCTTCTGATGTCACCTTCACACTATATCATTGTGCCACTCTGCAGGCTCCTGCTGCTTCTGATGCCACCTTCACACTATATCATTGTGCCACTCTGAGGACTCCTGCTGCTTCTGATGCCACCTTCACACAATATCATTGTGCCACTCTGCAGGCACCTGTTGCTTCTGATGCCACCTTCACACTATATCATTGTGCCACTCTGCGGGCTCCTGCTGCTTCTGATGCCACCTTCACACTATATCATTGTGCTACTCCTGCTGCTGCTACTGATGCCACCTTCACACTATATCATTGTGCCACTCTGTGGCTTTCCCTGTTGCTGCCACCATGTTGCTGACACCTGTGGACTCCTGCTGCTGCTTCTTCTATCGCCACCTCCACACTCTTATCATTGTGCCACTTTGCGGACTCCTGCTGCTGCTGATGCCACCTCCACACTATAAAATTGTGCCACTCTGTGGCTATCCCTGTTGCTGCCACCATGTTGCTGCCACCTGTGGGCTCCTGCTGCTGCTTCTGCTGCCGCCACCTCCACACTCTTATCATTGTGCCACTTTGTGGCCTACCATGTTTCCGCCACCTCCATAATTTGTCATTGTGCCACTCTCAGCCTACTCATGCTGCTGCCAACTGACCACTGTCTCCCTGGAACACCCTGTAATTTCTATAATGATGTTTTCACCCTCCATCACTCTATGACGTTGCCACTATGTTTGGTTTTCCCCTTCATTTCATCTGTCAGAAGGATGAAAAGTTTCAGGATTGATAGCCAAAAGCAGGAGTGGATACAGAACACAGAGGACATGCAAGTATCCCATTTGCTGTTCATCTCTATTCTGGATCAACTCCTGTTTGTTTTTGGCTTTAGCAATACTGATGGATTATTGACCGATTGAAAGAGGACACTGACGCGTGAAAAGAAGGGCAAAATGATCAGTGACGTCAATGCAAAATTACTGCCGACATCCTCTGCACTCTTTTGGGGGGCTTTCCACATGTATCCGCATTTAACAGAACAGGTTCTGTCATAATCTATGGAATAATCTGATGTCAGTGTAAAAAGAGTTCACTCTTTGATGTTATAGTGGGATCTTGGCCCTCAGCTCGGCCCTTTTGAGCTGGCACAGACGTTACCTTGTCAGGCTGCGTATCCGCTTTGCTTATTTGGGGAAGTTGGCCTATGTAAGTGCACATGGAAGTGAAGAGTGAAGCGGCTGTCATGTGCGTGTCATACTAAAACACAGCATTGTTTGAAGATCAAACAACGCTCCCTATGCATATTTAAGCATGGCACAATGTTCTACAACACCCTATAGGCTCTCTGCAGCCAGGAAATCAAAATCGAATCAAATTTTTTCGAAAAATTCGGCGAATCGGGATGAAACGAATTTTAACAAATTCGCCCATCTCTAGTCAATAGGAACCAGACTAAAACAGATTTATTTAATATTGTATAATTTGATCCTAATTAATCTGGTTTTTTTAATCCCCAGTATCAACAGAAGATTGTTGTTTTTCATGTGCTGCACATATGACTTTCTGTTTAGCCATCCCTATAACTGAATAACCTGGATTCTGTACACTGTCCATTCATTCTGCATCAATGTGCTCAGTTGTACCATAGTGAATATTATTTTTTAGTTTGTTGCTGGTAATATTGTTTGTATCCACTAGTGAGTGCTCTGTACTCTACTGAGAGTTCTCTTGTCTGCAGTTTGCACTATTCAATTACCTGACCTTAGAACCCCAAGAACTAAACTAATGTGATCGATTCAAAAGCATTTCATAACAGCAGTAAGTGCAGTCACTTCCTTATGGATTGATCTCTCTTGTGACAGTCACTTAGAAGGTAAGAAGAGTTTTCAAAAACTATTTCAATTATTTATTTGCAGTCAAAGACTATTGATCTAGTGATGTCTTGAAAAAAAACCTGGTTCATCCTGCATAGTTTTATAAGGTGTTTTTGTTACTAAAACTAGCAAATAAACCTAAACAAGACATGTATTGAATGGGGTGTTCCCATAGCAGAAAATGAATATTATTGTTTGTATTGTAACAAGTTATACAATTTTCTAATATACTTTCTGTATCAATTCCCCACAGTTTTTTAGATCTCTGCTTGCTGTCCTGCTATTGAAAGCTTCTATGTTTACTACCAGTGGACAGAAATCTGACCATGGTCACACAGGTGCACAGCTTGTTATATCACACAGCTCTGGTCACTCTCTATGATACTAACGAGCTGTGCACCTGGGAATAACCCTTTAAAGTTTTAATTGAATGATACTGAGTGAGCAGGTTACACAATGCAACTAGTGCATGCTTTTCCATAGAGGTTTCAAGGCTTAGTCTGTCATACAGTAAAAGGGCTTATGCACATGTCTGTTAGAGCTCTATTTTTCAGTCCTAATAGGGTTTATATAGAGGTACTGTATTTTATCTGTAACTGTAAAATTACTGTAACTCTTAAAACTTTAACAGAAAATAATTCATACAATGCTACAGCTCATGCATTGTTTCTATTGTCTCTGCACATACAGAGGCTGTACTGGACCATACTCCAGAAGCTACATAGCCTATGTGCACTGCTTTGTTCAGGAGGTCTGCAACGTACATGATCTGTAAGAGTGTGTTCACATAGTTTGCATGGCTTTGAGGTAGTTTCTTTATATGATACAGAAGGTGCAGGACATATTATGGTGAAAGGTATGATAAATTATGAGGAGGAAAACTTGCTGACTGCACATTGTTTTAGTAAGGATGCAGTACCAACCGGGTAAACGAATTGAAAAATTAGTAACACAAATACACATGACCCATTGCTGCAGAACTCGGCTTGTAGTTATGTCAGGCAGTTATGATTAGATGTGCAGTCTGATCAGACACTAGTTATGGCGCAAGAGACATCGGTACCTGCACTGACACAGTGCACCACTTTTTTTTTGGTGCACCTTTAACATAGGGTGTGTGACAGGCTTCTGTCAGACCTTGCTTGTTAAATCTGGTGCATGGTCCTACTGAGCATAAAGACTAATGCAGTCGTGCCACAAAAGGGTCGCATACGACACAAACTTAAATACCCAGGCAAGCATTTGCACTAGATAAAATGGCCAAAGTTCAAATTTCTTCCTCCACTTCCCTATAAAAATACTCTCAGAGGCTACATTTTGGTAATATGCCTCTTGGTAAGAGATTGTCTTACATTTAGATAATACAGTCCATTTAGAGAAGAGTACCACATTGCTATCCTTCCAGCCATGTTGTCAAAAAACTAAGGAAGGGTGCAAGGGTCTTTATCTCCTCTATTAACATGATGTGATTCTACCTTGCAAGCACTCCTCCTTCATCACCCATTCCTTCTCATCACTCTTGTGAGCAGGGCCGTCACTCCTGTTGTTTCATCTGACCATTGTATTACTCTGTAATGTCTTATTTTATTTGCATTTGTCTCTCATGACTTGTAAACCAGCCAATGAGGAAACAATCTCTGCTTGACATTGGTTAATGGTCCTGCTATTAAAGAAAACCTACCATTTGATTTGATGCATTATGAACCAAACATACCTTGAGAATGCACTACCTCACGAAAACAGGAGTTACACCTTTCTTAATATAAAAGAATACAAACTTTATTATATGTGTTTTAAAAAGATACATTATATACAATGGATGCAAGTAAGAGAACCCAATAAACAAGTCCGACCAGGCTTAGTCACTTAAGCACAATAACGGGTATATCTATCAGCTATCAATGAGAATACCTGCAGGAAGGTATCACTTCATCACAATATGTAGTAAAATGTATGCACATTAGCAGTAGACCTATACATGACCTGGAGCCATGGGGGCTATGCCTGCCAGTATGTGTGCTGGGGGGCAACCGGGTCTTGGTCCCTGTCAGTCGTGTGCTGCAGGATGCCATGTGATGCCGCACACAATAGCGTAGGGACCCACTACAATGAGGTCACCTTGAAGTGTTTGGTGGGCTTATACAATCTGATCAAAATGTAACTTAGAACCTCGAGTTCATTACATAATGTAGCCTAGGGGCAGTAGATCGTTGTGTGATGTGTGGATGTGCGGTCCAGTTCTTTTTCTCTCTCCATGTTGGTCCATCTAATGTGTTTATGAACACCAAGCTGAATTCAATCCAGCTTTCCCAAGGTCCTGAATGTTATAATAGTTTTTTCAGCAAAACCTAAACTCAGGGATTAAACAAGATATGTTTCTGCATCGGTGTAGCTAGAGCATTCTCAAGGTATGTTTGCTGCATAATGCATAAATTAAATTGTAGATTTACTTTAGTGATAGCAAAGCCATTTTGGGAGTTAAGTCAACCTTTGGCCACAAACTGGGTTGTTTGGTCTTGAGACATTGGGGCACATTTACTAAGGGTCCGCAGCCGCGAATCCGTCGGGTTTTTCCCGAATATTTCCGCTTTGCGCTGTATTTCACAGGATTGTGGCGCACGCGATCGATTTTTGGTGCAATCGCGCCGACTTTCGCGCGACAGAAATCGGGGGGTGTGGCCACCGGACAACCCGAAGGATTCAGAAAAACCGCAGAATTTTAAAAGCCATTTGTGTCGCAAGATCGAGCACTCACATACACCAGAAAAAAGCAGGTGAACTTCGGCGGACCTCGACGCAGCAGCGACACCTGGTGAATATCGGCGCACGGACCTTAGTGAATCCCGGCAGAACCCGAATAAGCGTCGGAGAACCCGCCGCTGGATCGCGACTGGACCGGGTAAGTAAATGTGCCCCATTGTGCTGTGAGTTGGCAGTTCTCTCAAATATGTGGAATAGACCTCACATCCTCCCTTTCTGAGGATGTTGTTTTAAAGGAAATCTACTATCTGATTGATAACTTATAAAGCAGCATCACTGACTGAATCCACTTTAAACCATGATGTAGGTTCTGGCGTGTAATAGGTTTTTATATACTGTCAGCTTCTCCAAAATCATGTTGCCTAGGACACACGCCCCCTCCCAACATTTGTAGCTCATTATAATTTAAAACATATATTTTTAAAAAAGGAGACAATAAAAAAACTAGCACAAGGTCAGATGCTGGTTCAGGGTGCAAAGTGTATTAAGTCAGTGAAGCTGCTTTATGAGGTATGAAAAGTTATATGTCTGAAGTATAAATGTTTTACTAGACCATGTGTAGTATGGAGAAATATGTAGTATAGTATACTTTAAAATTATTTTTTAAACCTAGCAAATTAATATGGGACAGAACATTTGTATGTCACATACAGTTACTGTATTCTTTTTGTCAAATAGTAGCATCCAAACATTTCCATTACAGCAAAAATGTTCTCTACAGAGCACTACACTTCCAAATAGTGGTAGATTAAGTGTCCCATGGGCCCTGAGTTGTTCACATGACTAGGGATCCCCCAGTGTCCCCCCTTTAATAATATGTTAACTGTAAAGAAATGTCCACATTAGAACCTCCTTTTAATGAAATATCCATTGTAGAGCCCCCCTTTACAGAAATGTCCACAGCAGAGCCCCTGTTAATGAAATGTCCACAACAGAGCCCTCTTTACAAAAATGGTTACAGTAAAGCACCCCCTTAATAAAATGTTCGCAGCAGAGCCCCCTTCAATGAAATGTTCACAGAAGAGACCTCCTTTGAAGAAATGTTCACAGCAAAGCCCCCCTTTATTGAAATAGCCACAGCAGAGCCATCCTTCAATGAAATGGCCACAGCAGAACCCCCTTTGATGAAATGGTCATAGTAGTGCCCCCTTTTTATGAAATGACCACTGTAGAGCACCCTTAAATGAAATTTCCATAGTAGAGTCCCCATTTAAAGAAATGTCCATTGCAGAGCCCCCCTTTAAAAACAATATGTCTACAGCAGAGCCCCTGTTAATGAAATTTCCACAGCAGATCCCCCCTTTAGAAAAGTGACCACATTAGAGCCCCTTAAAAGAAAATGTCCACAGCAGAGACCCCCTTTAATGAAATAGCTAAAGAAGAGTCACTCCCCCATAAATTAAATGTGATCAGCAGAGCACCCCTTTAATGAAATGTTCACTGGTAGAGCTCCGTGAAAAAAAACCCTCAATACTCACCTCCGCCTTCTTCTCCTGCGGCTTTGTCTTCTCCTCTTCTGGCCTGCACGAAACTCTATGACATCACGCGGCTGCGACACCGCCACGACACGGGCCACAAGAAGAGAAGGCGGAGGTAAGTATAGAGGTTTTTTTCTAACCTGAAGCTATTTGGCCATGACGATCTTCATATTGGGCTAGGGTATAGGCCTATATCAGGGGTCAGGAACCTTTTTGGCTGAGAGAGCCATGAACGCCACATATTTTAAAATGTTATTCCGTAAGAGCCGTACCATATGCACATGTCCCCAAGTAGATAGGTAACCCCAGTGTCACGGGTGCCCCTGCGATCTAGGTCTCGTGCCCCTCCCCTTTCCGAGCTCACTCAACTCACCACTTTCCGGCTCCCGTCCCGGCTGGCCAGTGCGTGCGCACCGGCACTCGCAGATTTAAAGGGCTAGTGCGCCGCTGTTTGGCGCTGCCCACTTCCCGGGTTACTATAAAGACCGGCGGCTCGCAGTATTGCCCTCCCATTGCGACCCCAGACCAGTAGAAAGACCAGTAGATAGGTAGTCCCAGCACATACCGCCAGTAGATAGGTAGCCACAGCAAAAAAAAAAAAAAAATATTCACTTACCAGCGCGCCCTGCAGCCAGCTCCTCATCACTCCCACACTCTTCTCTTTGACCCAGACTTAGACGATGGCACCTGGGTCGTACAAAGGACGTAGGCAGCGGTACTATTGCTGCCTGTGTCCAGTGATCAGTCTAAGACACACACAGCAGCCATCACTATTTATTAAAGATCTGACTGAGAGCCAGATGCAGCCAACAAAAGAGCCACATCTGGCTCCCGAGCCGTAGGTTCCCTACCCCTGGCCTATATGAAGATCCACCATTGCATCCAAGTGTGCAAGCATTTGCAGTGCCCAAATTTATATGGCTTTATAATAATTAAAAAGCATTTCCTCCTATACCAGCATATATGTTTTCAGCCAATCGATCGTATAGTAACATATTTCCCCTTTGGCAATCTTTGAATGTCAGTTCCGGAGAAGACAAGGAGGAAGGAGGTCAGTAGTGATAATAGATACCTCAAGTTCCGCTACAATTTCAGGAATCCAGAATGTTAGACATATATTTGCATAGGGATAGGTAGCCAGGGGCAACCTGGTCTGCTGAAAATGACTTTTTGGACTTTGCAGGTTTAGACTTTACATACTTTTTAAAAGCCTAACATGGAGGAAGGATTAGCTAGGAGCGTCTCTGGCTAGTGGGGTTACTAGCTATATTGATAATTAGTGTTTGCAGGCAACAGCTTAATCTGGCTTAATGTACATGCAGTACACAACATATATAGCTAAATGACATTTTCTCTGTATTAGTTTATAAAAGGTTCCAATAATCTTATGACTGGCAAAAAATAAGTGTATCATAATTCCAAAACACATATGCCAAATGTACCGTTATGTCTTTTATTTGTTTAAGGGTTACCCACTTTCATGCACCATTTACAAGGAGGTTTCTGTGGTGAAGCACTGCTTTAAAAGGTAAGTATATATATCATTATAAGTCTTATTGTCCGGCTACTAAATCTTTTGTACTATGAGTACCTGAGAGTTTTACAGGCTTGTATGCAAACAATGATCTGTACAAAGGTCTAGAAATGCAGATGGAATGTGAACCATCTTCATTTGGACTTTGGGATTTCCATTACTACAAGAGGACAGCTGCAAGGTGACTTTTTCAAATGACAAATCACATGGTCAAAGATTTTAGTCCTGTGCTTCCTGCATTGCTGTCCACAAGTTGTTAAGACAGAAATCTAATGTAGCATGTAATCTAATGTAATGTAGCATAATGTGTCATGATCAAGGCTCTTGCAGGATGTAGTGGGATCACATTACTTTCATTTGTTGTGATTAGAGATGAGCGAGCACTAAAATGCTCGGGTACTCGTTATTCGAGACGAACTTTTCCCGATGCTCGAGTGCTCGTTTCGAGTAACGAGCCCCATTGAAGTCAATGGGAGACTCGAGCATTTTTCATTGGGACCTAGGCTCTGCACAGGGAAGCTTGGCCAAACACCTGGGAACCTCAGAAAAGGATGGAAACACCACGGAAATGGACAGGAAACAGCAGGGGCAGCATGCATGGATGCCTCTGAGGCTGCTTAAATGCACTATTATGCCAAAATTATGGCCAACAGCATGGCCATGACAGAGTGACAGAATGAAGCTAGATAGCATCTAAAACATCCAATAATTGACCCTGACACTATAGGGGACGGCATGCAGAGGCAGCGGCAGCAGCGGAAGGCTAGAGAGTGGCATGGCGACATACCCTAAATGGACTCAGGCTTCAAACCAATGGGTAGCAGAGAGGAACCAAAGGAGGTGAGCAAGAAGCGCTCAAATAATATTGGTACATGATAAAAGTTTGCCAGTATATTTTGTGGATTACACAGCAGGGTGGCGACAAAGTTAACATGGAAGCCATGAAAACAATCCAAAATTCTGCCTGACACAGCTCGTTTGATAAGGGGACGATGTATGGAGGCAGTGAACTAGTAGTAGATTAAAGGTGCTGCAGTTAAAACTATGTTAGTTGGTTCTTGGCATGGAGCTGGCGCTCCGCTGCCAGGCGAGCTTTCGCCAATCCAAGCCCCTGTCTCTAGGCTACTCCCCAAACAGCACTTCTAAGAACCTTTCGGATAAGATCAAGTGTAGTAGCGTTCTTATAAGTTTGGGATATGGCGGGTGAGGGGAATGTAAACATCTGCGCAAGAAGCGCTGAAATAATATCCGTAAATGAAAAAAGTTTTCCAGTATATTTTGTGGCTTACACAGCAGGGTGGCGACAAAGTTAACAAGTTTGATGTGGAATGCCCTGCAATAGCTCTTGGGCGGTGTGCCTTTTATCACCTAGGCTCAGCAGTTTGAGCACCGCCTGCTGTCGCTAAGCAACGGCACTGCTGCTGTGCCTAGAGCTACCGACTGATGGCGCCATGCCCACGGATGGTAATTCGGAGGAGGAGGAGGTGGAGGAGGGGTGGGAGGATTTGGAGGTATAGTAGGCCTTTGATACCTGGACCGAGGTAGGCCCCGCAATCCTCTGCGTCGGCAGTATATGACCAGCCCCAGGGTCAGACTCGGTCCCAGCCTGCACCAAGTTAAGTGTAGTAGCGTTCTTATAAGTTTGGGATATGGCGGGTGAGGGGAATGTAAACAGATGCGCAAGAAGCGCATGATGCGCATGGAGCTGGCGCTCCGCTGCTAGGCGAGCTTTCGCCAATCCAAGCCCCTGTCTCTAGGCTACTCCCCAAACAGCACTTCTAAGAACCTTTTGTATAAGATCAAGTGTAGTAGCGTTCTTATAAGTTTAGGATATGGCGGGTGAGGGGAATGTAAACAGATGCGCAAGAAGCGCTGAAATAATATCCGTAAATGGTAAAAGTTTGCCAGTGTATTTTGTGGATAACACAGCAGGGTGGCGACAAAGTTAACAACTTTGATGTGGAATCCATGAAAACAACCCAAATTTCGGCTTGAAAAACCTCGTTTGATAAAGGGACGATGTATGGAGGCAGCTATATGGACGACTTTTGGAGGTAGCAATGGAGACAACGTGTGGAGGCTGCTATGGAGACAATTCAATTTGGATAGTGCCTGTATGTGGCAGTCCAAAAAATGTTTCAAACCAGAGGAGCAGGTAGGTGGCCCTCCAGAAAAATGGAATAGATTGAGTGCCTGTATGTGGCAGTCCAAAAAATTTTTCAAACCAGAGGAGCAGGTAGGTGGCCCTCCAGAAAAATGGAATAGATTGAGTGCCTGTATGTGGCAGTCCAAAAAAGTTTTCAAACCAGAGGAGCAGGTAGGTGGCCCTCCAGAAAAATGGAATAGATTGAGTGCCTGTATGTGGCAGTCCAAAAAAGTTTTTAAACCAGAGGAGCAGGTAGGTGGCCCTCCAGAAAAATGGAATAGATTGAGTGCCTGTATGTGGCAGTCCAAAAAAGTTTTTAAACCAGAGGAGCAGGTAGGTGGCCCTCCAGAAAAATGGAATAGATTGAGTGCCTGTATGTGGCAGTCCCAAAAAATTGTTTAAAACAGAGGACCGGAAAGGTGGCCCTCCAGAAAAATTGAATAGATTGAGTGCCTGTATGTGGCACTCCCAAAAATTGTTTAAAACAGAAAAATTAAATGCATAAAGTACTATACCTAGAGCCAGTGGGCCCTGTCAAAAAACAGCCAGTTTCCTCTGCTTTACTGTAGAAAGAGGAGGAGAAGGAGGAAAATGAGGAGGAGGAGGAGTGGATAAATTATTCAGGTTGAGCTTCCTTCACCTGCTGGAGATTTGAAATTAGGAGAAATCCATGCTTTATTCATCTTGATAAGCGTCAGCCTGTCAGCGCTGTCAGTCGACAGGCGTGTACGCTTATCGGTGATGATGCCACCAGCTGCACTGAAAACCCGCTCTGACAAGACGCTAGCGGCAGGGCAGGCAAGAACCTCCAAGGCGTAGAGCGCCAGTTCGTGCCACATGTCCAGCTTTGAAACCCAGTAGTTGTAGGGAGCTGTGTGATCATTTAGGACGATGGTATGGTCAGCTACCTACTCCCTCACCATCTTTCTGTAAAGATCAGCCCTACTCTGCCGAGACTGGGGACAGGTGACAGTGTCTTGCTGGGGTGACATGAAGCTGGCAAAAGCCTTGTAAAGCGTACCCTTGCCAGTGCTGGACAAGCTGCCTGCTCGCCTACTCTCCCTCGCTACTTGTCCCGCAGAACTACGCACTCTGCCGCTAGCGCTGTCAGAAGGGAAATACTGTTTCAGCTTGTGCACCAGGGCCTGCTGGTATTCATGCATTCTCACACTCCTTTCCTCTCCAGGGATGAGAGTGGAAAGATTTTGCTTGTACCGTGGGTCCAGGAGAGTGAACACCCAGTAATCGGTGCTGGAATAAATTCTTTGAACGCGAGGGTCACGGGATAGGCAGCCTAGCATGAAATCTGCCATATGCGCCAGAGTACCAACGCATAAGAATTCACTCCCCTCACTGGCCTGACTGTCCATTTCCTCCTCCTCCAACTCCTCCAACTCCTCTTCTTCTGCCCATACACGCTGAACAGTGTAGGACTCAACAATGGTCCCCTCTTGTGTCTCGCCAACATTCTCCTCCTCTTCCTCCTCATCCTCCTCCACCTCCACCTCCTCCGATATGCGCTGAGAAACAGACCTAAGGGTGCTTTGGCTATCAACAAGGGAATCTTCTTCCCCTGTCTCTTGTGAGGAGCGCAAAGCTTCCGACTTCATGCTGACCAGAGAGTTTTTCAACAGGCCAAGCAGCGGGATGGTGAGGCTGATGATGGCGGCATCGCCACTGACCATCTGTGTTGACTCCTCAAAGTTACTCAGCACCTGACAGATATCAGACATCCACGTCCACTCCTCATTGTAGACTTGAGGAAGCTGACTGACCTGACTACCAGTTCTGGTGGAAGTTGACATCTGGCAGTCTACAATCGCTCGGCGCTGCTGGTAAACTCTGGATAACATGGTCAGTGTTGAAATCCACCTCGTGGGCACGTCGCACAACAGTCGGTGAGCGGGCAGTTGGAGGCGGCGCTGCGCTGCCCTGAGAGTGGCAGCATCTGTGCTGGACTTCCTGAAATGCGCACAGATGCGGCGCACCTTCGTGAGCAAATCAGACAGATTGGGGTATGTCTTGAGGAAACGCTGAACTATCAGATTTAACACATGGGCCAGGCATGGCACATGTGTCAGTCTGCCGAGTTGCAGAGCCGCCACCAGGTTACGGCCGTTGTCACACACAACCATGCCTGGCTTCAGGTTCAGCGGTGCCAGCCACAGATCAGTCTGCGCCGTGATGCCCTGTAATAGTTCTTGGGCGGTGTGCCTTTTATCGCCTAGGCTCAGCAGTTTGAGCACCGCCTGCTGTCGCTTAGCGACGGCACTGCTGCTGTGCCTAGAGCTACCGACTGATGGCGCCATGCCCACGGATGGTCGTTCGGAGGAGGAGGTGGAGGAGGGGTGGGAGGAGGAGGAGGCATAGTAGGCCTCAAACACCTGGACCGAGGTAGGCCCCGCAATCCTCGGCGTCGGCAGTATATGACCAGCCGCAGGGTCACACTCGGTCCCAGCCTCCACCAAGTTAACCCAATGTGCCGTCAGAGATATATAGTGGCCCTGCCCGGCAGCACTCGTCCACGTGTCCGTGGTCAGGTGGACCTTGTCAGAAACGGCGTTGGTCAGGGCACGGATTATGTTGTCTGACACGTGCTGGTGCAGGGCTGGGACGGCACATCGGGAAAAGTAGTGGCGGCTGGGGACCGAATACCGAGGGGCGGCCGCCGCCATGAGGCTGCGAAAGGCCTCGGTCTCTACTAGCCTATAGGGCAGCATCTCCAGGCTTAGCAATCTGGAGATGTGCACATTAAGGGCTTGGGCGTGCGGGTGGGTTGCACTATATTTGCATTTCCGCTCCAGCGTCTGGGGTATGGAGAGCTGAACGCTGGTGGATGCTGTGGAGGATCGTGGAGGTGACGATGGGGTTTTTGTGGCAGGGTCCTGGGCAGGGGGCTGACTATCAGCTGACACAGGGGAAGGAGCAGTGGTGTGCACGGCCGGAGGTGAACGCGCTTGTTGCCACTGAGTGGGGTGTTTAGCATTCATATGCCTGCGCATACTGGTGGTAGTTAAACTATTAGTGGTGGAACCCCTGCTGATCCTGGTTTGGCAAATGTTGCACACCACAGTCCGTCGGTCATCCGGTGTTTCCTTAAAGAACCTCCAGACTTCTGAAAATCTAGCCCTCGCCGCAGCTTCACTAGTTGACACATTTGGCGCTGATGCACCAGCTCTGGCCCTGCCTCTCCGTCTGGCCCCACCACTGCCTCTTCCAACCTGTTCTGGTCGAGGACTCTCCTCCGTCTCAGAAGCACTGTGTTCACCCGGCCTCTCAACCCAGCTTGGGTCTGTCACCTCATCATCCTCCGATCCCTCAGTCTGCTCCCCCCTCGGACTTCCTGCCCTGACAACAACTTCCCCACTGTCTGACAACCGTGTCTCCTCATCGTCGGACACCTCTTTACACACTTCTTCCACTACGTCAACAAGGTCATCATCACCCACAGACTGCGACTGGTGGAAAACCTGGGCATCGGAAAATTGCTCATCAGCAACCGGACAAGTGGTTTGTGACTGTGGGAAGGGTCCAGAAAACAGTTCCTCAGAGTATGCCGGTTCAAATGGCAAATTTTGCTGGGAGGGGGCAGACTGGGGGGGAGGAGGCTGAGGTGCAGGAGCTGGAGGAGTGCCGATTTCGGTGACATGGGTGGACTGCGTGGAAGACTGACTGGTGGACAAATTGCTCGAAGCATTGTCGGCAATCCACGACATCACCTGTTCGCACTGTTCTGGCCTCAACAGTGCTCTACCACGATTCCCAGTAACTTCAGACATGAACCTAGGGAGTGTAGCTCTGCGGCGTTCCCCTGCTCCCTCATAAGCAGGTGGTGTCTCACTCCGCCCAGGACCACGGCCTCTGACCCCTGCAGTAGTTGGACGCCCACGTCCCCGCCCTCGTCCTCTACCCCTAGCCCTCGGGTTAAACATTTTGAAAATGAGAGTTATAACTTGTATTTTTTTTTTAACTTTTTTTTTTTTATTTTTTTTTTTTGTGTTTTTTAGTTTTTAAAACCAAACGATGCTATCCTATTGCTATGGCTATTTTCTAGCCAAGTATTACAGCACACTACTATGCCAGATGAGATGACGCTGAGTTATGAAAAAAATAAACGTAAAATAAAAAAGGAAATGGCAGACTGTGCCTAGTTGAAATACAACCCCGGGCCCTAATAAATTTTCCCACTTCGGTCTTTGCGATGGATATGTGCGTCACTAAAACACAGTGGTCGCAAGTCTGACTCCAAATTGCTCCCAATTTGATAGTAGATGCACTGCAGCAAGTACAGCCACCAGCAGATCAACCAGAAATCAAATATATATAACGCTACTGTAGGCGTAATTAAGCCGTTTGTATTCTCCTATGGCTATTTTCTAGCCAAGTATTACAGCACACTACTATGCCAGATGAGATGACGCTGAGTTATGAAAAAAATAAACGTAAAATAAAAAGAAACTGGCAGACTGTGCCTAATTGAAATACAACCCCGGGCCCTAATAAATTTTCCCACTTCGGTCTTTGCGATGGATATGTGCGTCACTAAAACACAGTGGTCGCAAGTCTGACTCCAAATTGCTCCCAATTTGATAGTAGATGCACTGCAGCAAGTACAGCCACCAGCAGATCAACCAGAAATCAAATATATATAACGCTACTGCAGGCGTAATTAAGACGTTTGTATTCTCCTATGGCTATTTTCTAGCCAAGTATTACAGCACACTACTATGCCAGATGAGATGACGCTGAGTTATGAAAAAAATAAACGTAAAATAAAAAGAAACTGGCAGACTGTGCCTAATTGAAATACAACCCCGGGCCCTAATAAATTTTCCCACTTCGGTCTTTGCGATGGATATGTGCGTCACTAAAACACAGTGGTCGCAAGTCTGACTCCAAATTGCTCCCAATTTGATAGTAGATGCACTGCAGCAAGTACAGCCACCAGCAGATCAACCAGAAATCAAATATATATAACGCTACTGTAGGCGTAATTAAGACGTTTGTATTCTCCTATGGCTATTTTCTAGCCAAGTATTACAGCACACTACTATGCCAGATGAGATGACGCTGAGTTATGAAAAAAATAAACGTAAAATAAAAAGAAACTGGCAGACTGTGCCTAATTCTACTCAAACCCCTAATAAATTTTCCCACTTTGGTGTTTGAGGTGGATATGTGTGTCACTAAGAGCTAAACACAACGGTAGCAAGTCCCCCTGCTAATTCCTCACAATATGGTACTAGCTGCAAATAAAAAAAAAAAAAAATTATAACGTTATTGTAGCCCTAAGAAGGGCTGTTGGGTTCTTTTAGAATCACTCCTGCCTAACAGTAAGCTAATAGAACACCCTAACGCTTTCCCTGAGCAGCAGCAGCTCTCTCCCTAGCGGCATCCAGACAGAGAATGATCCGAGCAGCGCGGGCAGCGGCTAGTCTATCCCAGGGTCACCTGATCTGGCCAGCCAACCACTGCTATCTACGTGTAAGGGTACCACGTCATGCTGGGTGGAGTGCAGAGTCTCCTGGCTTGTGATTGGCTCTGTTTCTGGCCGCCAAAAAGCAAAACGGCGGGAGCTGCCATTTTCTCGAGCGGGCGAAATACTCGTCCGAGCAACGAGCAGTTACGAGTACGCTAATGCTCGATCGAGCATCAAGCTCGGACGAGTATGTTCGCTCATCTCTAGTTGTGATGCCAGCAAAAAAGCAAAAATAAATGTTCAGAAGCCAAAGATACCATGTCCGCCAGCTTTAACAAAAAGGAGGATGATGAGGAGAACGGAGATATCTAATATAGGTAACAAAAATAGGTAATCAATATAAGATTGATGGGGTCATATTCTCAGGAACCCTGCAAGCTACCTGTTTTTCACAGCCTCCAATATGTGAATAAACAAAGAAAATGGAGCAAGAAATCCAGCTGTTCTCTGAGCAGGAACTGTGTTTTTACAGTAATTTAGATTAGATATCTTAGGCTTGATTTAGTCTGGCCATATGGCCTCTACTGGAGACCCTCATAAGAGCGTAGCTGATTTTTGAAGAAGTGCTGCTTTTCACCCAGCACTGTGTCAGATGTACCATAAGGGCTAATCATTAAAATCAGAAAACTACTTGGTACTACATTCAAAACTTTGATGGGCCCTTGGGGTAGACCTTCAAATTCAGACCAAAATTTTATATTTTGCCATGATGCCATTAATGCTTAGCTGAGGAGACTTAATAAATTACCAAAATATACCATATACGTAGTTTACAACAAGGGACTTCCTTATTTTATAAAAAACAAAACAGCTGCTTTTACAGAATAAAGACGAGGTGGGGCTGGTGGTGTTATTTATCATTAGGCGGCTCCTTGGGACAGTTCTATGTATGTTTTTGAAGCTCCGTTGCCCATCAGATTCCTTAAAGTGACTTTGGCTCTTTAATAAATGTTCTTATGGTGTACTTTCTGTCTGTGTTTTGTTTTACAAAAAGTCTTGAAATGCATAAAAAGTCCCAGCACATACACCAGCAGGGGACTGGATTGACTATGAGATTTATAATGGAACTCTTTGCAAAAGTCTCAAGTCATGAATCTGGCTTTGCACGTCGTTTCACTAGCAGCAGTTCTATGTTTATGCCAGATTAATGAAGAGGTGGAAATAGTCCTGTGAGACGTTTTATCAGTGAAAAGTCCCAAAAACCCTAATGGATTCCATAGTTCACCTACAGGTAGCCACCATGAAAGGAAGAATTCTCACAACTATTGAAGAGCCACCACTAGTATACTCAACCTTCCCTTTCTTTCAACAAGCCTGTTGTTCCCAGAATCTATCTAAATGTATGGATTTTTATTAATGCACGCCTTATCTGTTATACAGGGGGAATCATAAGGTATTTTACATACTATACATCACAATAAAATTATTTATGATATTTATGGAGTAACCATATAAAGTAGGTTTGTATCTGCTATGTATATAAAATATAATACAACCAACTCCCTGATATTATTGTACACAAGGAAGCAAAGTGACTTCAATTGTTCAATTACAAGTAAAAAGAGATTCTAAAACATTTTTAGATTTCATGCATTTTCTTGTATGCATCAAAGAGAGCAGTACATGTAAAACGGTAAATGAATTCCATGTAAAAGCTCCTACTTTATTTTCCTGTTATTCTGTTATAAAATAATGTATAAATATATGTGAGAACCACTGTCTACTTCTTTAAAAATCCATCTTCTACCCGGAGTTAATAATCTTTCAACCGAGCATTTGTAAATTCTCCCTTAAACAACTGATTTAAACTTGGAAAACTAAATCATGGACCTGTGGTTTAGTGTCCCGAATCAACAATTAGTTTGCCCCTCAGTGTCCACTGAAAATAAAGCTTGTATACATATCTTGGCCCAAATTCTATGCCCCAGCATCACTGTGCATGTGCCGTGGGTACAGCGCTTGTGCAATGATGTCAGGGTGTAGTACTCACTGAATTACTGAACAGGTGTGGGGTGCACAGAAATGAGTCATCGGACTCATCTCTAGGTAAGTATAAAGCGCCCAAGGAGAGACCTCAAACGACGATTTGGGACACTAAACCATAAGTCCAAATTGCCAGGTTCTCTTTAAGTATTAAAGCAAATGTAAAATAAAATAGCATTAAACTAAGTCAATTTTAAGAATTTAATTGTATTTTTTTATCTTTGATTATTGATGCTTCATAAGATTGGGAACATTTTAAGTGCAGGTTCAATTGCTTTGAGACTAGTGTTACACACTACACTACATAAAGCATGTGTTATGCTGCCTGAAAGGTTATGTAATCAGAAAATGCTGACAGTAATAAGTCATAAATATACATATAGTCACAAATAACAATACATTTATGGTTTAAATATATGGAAAAAAAATATTGCCATTTTCTCAAATAAAACTATGATTACCGGTATCTACTAAGATACATTTCAATTTCTGCTGCAGTCATCAAATTAGTTTTTAACTTAACTTAGAATACAGAAAGACCATTTATTTATATTCTAATATTTCTTAGTATAAATGTAATATCTTACCTAATCTTATGGCCAGTGATGTCTACCATCTCCTTCTTTGTATTCCACTGTAATGTACCTGTTGGAGGTCTGCAGGGTTACAAATGCATACAGGTTTCCCAAGTCCTGGATGTTTCACTGCAGGCGTGGCTCTGTGACTCTCTTTGTATCTCATAACTACTTTACTACATGCAAAAAAAAGGAAATGTTTCCTTGTGTCACTGAAACGCTTCATGACGTTAATTTTGGTAGGAAAAATGTACACATATACCAAAGCAAACGTCATGGTAGGTCAAAAATGTGAGACTGGGCAACCATTTATGAATGCACACATGACTGTATTGCTATTACTTTAATATATCAGTATTAGACTGTTACAATATTACAATAGCATGGCATCTGTAATGACACATTCTAGCTTTTACCTTAGGACCTTTGAATGTTGGCTGCAGAAAACGTCTATTTTCCAAATTTGGCAAGTGTGCCCCTAGACTGAGATAGCAAAAGTAATCAGCAAAATGCTAAACACCTCTTTTCTTGTTATGTATTTTTATACATATATATATATATATATATATATATATAGATAGATATAGATATATATATAGATAGATATGTAATGATTTCTGTAAATCAGGGCTTCTCAATTAGACCATAACAGCCATAACATGGTGATGCAGGTACCATTCCATGCAAAAGATGAGAAGTACTGGTCAATGAGCATTTCCATCAGTCTGTAGATGATGGTGCACAATGGCCATTATTCTTATTATTTCATTATTCAGACCCAGCATCAGTAATTTACCCCCTGCAGACCCAGTGTTCATGAGCCCGACGGGTCTACAGAAAATTTCAATGACAGTAAGTGTGTAAGATAGTAGATCCTTGACATTTTTTCAGCATCACAGTTTTCTGGTGACTATGGACTGAACAAGTTATATAACTGAATTTAGGACCTGATCCTCAACATTATGGATGCCACATGTGATTCTTATGATAATGTGTTAGAAAACAGTGGTCCACATTCATTAAAGCGTCTCCACCAGTTTTTTGTCTGACTTTCCATGTTCTTGTCTTTATATGTCATGTATTTATGAAGTGTCCGTGACATATTTGTGTCGTGGCTGGAGTATACCCAATGCAACACAAAATTCTACACTGAAAGGGGCGTCCCAGTACACAATTGAAACAGGCACCACATTTATCATGCAGTGTTTAAGGTGTACCAAAAAAAAGTTGGTGCACTCTGTTGGAGCAGTGCAGGGGGTGCCAGATTCCTGAAGAATGTGCATTTCACAATTCATGAATCTGAAGCACACTTCATAGGCAAACGTTTTTGATAAATGTGGGGCAGTATCTGCCATCTGCTCTAAAAAACAAGAATGGATAAACCAAGCCCTGTGACGGTGGTCGTCTTCTTATATCTGTTATCTGTCTAAAATAATCCTGTTAAATTATGCTAATGAACTTGAGGGGCTCTGGGGCATGTTTCCAGAGCCCCACAGTGATTTATTTTCACTGGTTGTTACAATGAGCAGGTCTCCCCTCTCCCTACATGTCCTGCTGCTGCTAGATTACACAGGCGGAGGGAGAGAGCAGGGGGAGGTTCTGCTCATTGTAACAGCTTATGAAAAGACATTAATGAGGGGTTCTAGAAATACCCCCATGGCTCCTCAGACTGACTAGCATAATTTTAAAAGTTTATTTTAGAAGAAAGGAATCCATGGATACCAAATATAAGAAGATTACCACAGTCATAAGTAAGTGTCCCTGGTTTATCAAGCTTGGTTTTGTTGATAGATTTCCTTTAAATGGATATTCCCATGAAGACAAGTTTCTTATATGTACTCAGTTTAACAAAATAACACATTCTCTAATTCAATGTTATTAACAAAAATACAGCATTTCACAGATATAATTCCAACCTGTGTCTATCAGTCCTGGTGCACACAATTTCAGTTGCCCCTAGACATCTTCTAACTTCTGACTTAGAGTGGGGGAAACCTTCGTGGATTTCTGTGTGAGGGCTGTGGAACTGAGTTTCTGTCTCTCTTTGCTCCCTGCATTCTAGCCCTGCCCCCCCGCAGTCCAAAACGGAGCTCATACAAACTCACTAACTCACTTCCTGGCAGCAAACACATCACATTGTGAGGAGAGAGAAGCTGCAAGCTACAGGCAGATAAGTTATTTATTCGGGGAGGGAGGCACAGGAGATCTCATACTGTGAGAACAAATATGTAGCAAAGGTGACAGTGTGTATTAGGCACAGGGCCGGAGCCAGCACTGGTCATACCCAGGCAAGTGCCAATACCCAGAGCTGTGGAGGGGCCCAAATAAGGCTGTAGATAAGGAATCCATGGAGGTGAGGGGGGCTTATATAAAATAACCATGAGGGGGCTGTTTGGTATGATAAACTATGGGATATTTTAGGGAACAGGAAACGGTTTTCGTTTCTGAAATTTTAATGCTGCCACATAAGTTCACTGCAAAAGGGACCCACTGAGGCTCTGTCGCCCAGGGGCCTACTGAAACCTGGAGCCGACCCTGAATAGGCATCTCATGGATCTCATCATCTCTTATCTCTGATCTGTCTCATCTCTCTTTCTATGTGTCAGATACTAGTACAATGTTCAGAAAGTAAATGAAAATAAATATAAACCTGTACCCTGACAATCTAAGCACTTGTCAGCACACAGAACTATAGGCATCATAATCTGTCTGCTTACAGAGGTCCTGCCCACACCCTAGAATTTTCCACCGACCAGCCTAGGGAGCGATAGGAGCTAAAACAACAATAAAACTTACAATTGTAAAGTAAGGGATTAAAATGATCTTTATTGAGTAAACATTCCTAGAGGATTGAGATGTGAGAATTTTGGTTAGCAGGAAAACCCCTTTAAAGTTGAGGTCATGTCTCAGTTAAAAACCCAACCCCTGGTACAAATGGAAAAGTTGTAATAGTTATGCTTTATTAGATATGAATGTATATGAGACTATGTTCATTCTTGCTTTTATGTAAAAGGCTGTGCCTGTATTACAAAAAATTAATAAAAACATTTAATTACAAAAAAAAAAAATTAATGTAGACAACAATAGATTGACATTCTTCCACATTCCAAATTGTTTGTCTATCATGTAAAAAGGAGTCATGTAAATCCCATCCACTACACTAAAATCTGCAGGGAAATCTTCAGGTAATAGGTGTTGTGTGCAGTGGGCATGATTGCTTTGAAGCCAAAATATTGGCTTTTATCCATACAGCCATAAAGAAGATTTTGAGGCATGCAGTGTTATCAACTTGGTATAGCTTTTTAACTGTATGCTCAGGGAAAATGGAAATTTAAACTCTTCACCCAAAACCTCTGAGCCCTATAAATGTTTATTGTGTAATTCATTGGACTTTTAACTTTACTAACTTAAACTAGCATCGGACCATAGATCCGGAAACAATCCTTGTAAGGTTCAAACGTCAACAGCAAATGAGGTTTTCCTGGGTAAGGCATTTCATTCTTACGTACACAGGTTTCGGAAATTTTGCATGTACAAATTCTATTAATATTTCAGAAAATGCTAAAAATAACTTTTGGTCTAGGGCTATACAAAGACTTTCTGAAGTTCTACAAAGTGATCGAGTGACCGCTATAGTCCTCACATCAAGTAATCTTTTACACGAAAGCTGTTTATCAATACATGAAATTTATAGGGCTCCAAAATGGATCAGTGTAGCCCCTGCCTTGTAGCCCTAGGCTACAATAAACACCTGTAACAGTTACTAAATGTGTCTGCAATGAAGATTTATTGTTAATCCTGGTTCTTATCACAATCTAACATTTTTAAAATCCAATTGTCGGGGGCATGTCCTAGAGCTTGATGGAGTAGGACGTGTGCTCCGCGGCTCCCGTACCCGATCACCGAACACAAGCTTAATTAGCAGCGCAAACCTGGCAGGGCAGACCAGAAAAGGTCCCAAGCGGGGCCAAACCACCTCGGGACCCCCTACGAACCCGGACCCAACGATGGATCGCTACCTTACCGGCACATCGGGATCTGGAACCAGGCCAGCAGCGGGGACGCGGCCTCTTCCTCCACGTGCGCGGACTGGCGCGAACAGAGCGGCAGCCACCAGCCTCCTGCAAGTCTCCCCGCAGACCTCAGGTATCAGCAATCAGGCTCCCCCGGACCCCTCACCTCAGTGCAGGCGGGCGCCGCCACAAGCCGCGGTAGGGAAACCGCTCACGGGCCAGACACCATTAGCCCAGGAGCATGAGAGCAGCTCCCCTCCGCCGCCATCTTGGGCCACTTTAGCAGCGGGAAACAGCCCAGCCTCCCCCTTACACATCCATCAGGAGGGTGGAGGTTGTGCTGCAACGGAGCCGAATACAGGGCCTACAGTACCCCCCCAGATTGCAGCTTTGGGGCACTCCGGCACCTCCAGGTGTGAGTATCCATGTCCCTCAGGGACTCACAGCGCGGCCTCACCCTTACACAGTCATCAGGAGGGTAGAGGTCGTGCTGCATCAGGAGGGGCTGTTGAGATACTGGGGCCCCCCCAGCTTGATTCCACGGGATTCCCCAGCTTGGCAGAGTTCCCCCCTCTCCAACACAAGCCAGAGAAGCTACACTCCCCGGTACCTCATACGGCGGCCTCCCCCTTACGCAACCATCAGGAGGGTGGAGAGCCGCCTGGGTGGGAGCCCCCCATGATGACGGCTGAGCCATACCAAGAACCCAGGACTGCAATAGACCCTAGGAGAAGCCCACTGCTCCAAGGCAGACGACAATCCCCAGAGATTATGCTGGGCTGTCCACCCCGATGTGATCAAAGAGACCACACAGTGGCTACTACAGGCTCTCCCACCGGAGTGAGTTGGGCTGACTCACAAGAGAATGATCTGAGTGCTACACCTTCACTTACTGGGCTGCTTGCCAGACCGGACCCCTGGCAATCACCACACAGTCCGGAGTCTACAGAAGGCTCACCTGCTAAACTCTCGTACCCCTTTCCACCTGACCTGCAGGCCCTGCTTCAAAGCTTACCAACGAAAGCAGACTTTAAGGGGTTAATTGAAGATGTTAAAGACACCTTCCGCAAAGAACTAAGCTCAGTCAGACAAGATTTGCGCTCTCTAGTTGACAGGGTGGACGGCATTGAGAAATCTCATGATGATACCAGAGTATATATCTCACAGCTACAAGAGAATGTGGCCACTCAAGCAACGGTCATAAGAGACATGAACCGACACATCGAAGACCTCGACTACCGAGGGCGCCGCAATAACATCCGAGTCCGGGGGGTACCGGAACCACGAGGGGCTGAAAATGTTAAAAGTCTCTTGGAAGCCTTATTCAACCAAATCCTAGACCAACCCCCAGCTCATAAGATCAAGTTTGACAGAGCTCACAGAGCTTTGGGCCCACGGGGGTCAGCGACTAGGCCAAGAGATATAGTGTGCTGCGTAACGGACTATGAGCTCAAGGAGCAAATAATGCTGAAAGCTAGAAAAACCAATCCCCTCATCTTTGACGGAGTTCAAGTTCAAGTCTTCGCAGATCTCTCTTGGATAACATTGCACAAACGTCGTCAACTGAAGCCTCTATTACTTAAACTACGGGACAACGAGATCCCTTATCGTTGGGGATTCCCTTTTGCACTCATGGCAACCAAAAACGGCCAGACGGCTTTGCTACAGTCCCACGCTGATCTACAGTCCTTCTGTCATACATTGGGAATGGATATCCCGGAAATTCAAGATTGGGACATATCACCACCCCCGGCAGCTCCGCCCCCGGAATGGTCCCAGGTACAAAGGAAAAGAAATCGTCCATCACCCCGGCGCCACCTGAAGGACTCAAACACCTGATTTATGCCACCGGAAGACAATCCTTTTCCTCAACTTTGACCATGGACGCTCCTGGCTCCCCCAGGAAGCTTTGGTGATCGGAGGGACCGGCTAGTAACCTCCTACTTTTCACTACTTTCTACACGTTAAGTATTAATTGTTAAATTTATGGTATGCCCCTTTCTTTTGTAGGGTGTCTGGGGTTGGCCTGGGGGGGACTGTGGATTTTCCGCTGCCCCCACAGACCACCTTTAAAAACACTCATACCAAAATTAGTCTGTACAGACGTTGATTGGTTATGTCTAACACTCCCTCTTGTGTCTCTATTTAGGTATCTGCTACTAGCCAAACAAACGTGGCCCCTCCCTGGCAACACACGATCGTTGAACTGCAACGTCACTCACCTCACCGGGGATGAAAGGTACCATCTGCGCCCTCTGTCCTCGCCGCCAGCATCATGGTTAAGATTCTGTCACTAAATGTTAAAGGGTTGAACTCCAATGCGAAAAGACGCATGACCTTATTAGAAATGCGGGCACAGGGGGCAGAGATAGTGTTTTTGCAGGAAACTCATTTTGATGCCTCAGGATCATGCGCCTTTGCGAAAGGCATGTACCCCCTGTCGTACATGGCTGTGGGTGAAAGAAGGCGGGGAGGAGTAGCTGTGTTAATAGCGGCTTCATGTCCACTTCAGGTTACTGAGACAATATTGGACCCAAAGGGAAGATATATCATTATACACGGGTCCCTCAAGGGGATACCTGTCACTCTATGTAACGTTTATGCACCCAATACGGGCCAATTGAGATTCCTTAGAAAAGTCTTTAAGCGCCTATCTAGATTCTCACCAGCAATGTTACTCATGGGGGGCGACTTTAACCTGCCTTTTTCGGCACATATGGACCGCTTAGCGGAACAAAATGCACCTCCATCCCCCACCCTCATTAGACTCACAAGGGAATTTCGGATGCTTCTCAGACAGCAAGGGCTCTATGACTTGTGGAGGATAGACAACCCAAAAGATCGCTCCTTCTCCTTCTACTCCCCACCACATGGAACACACACTAGGATAGATTATTTCTTTGGTTCCATACAATTTCTACGGATTATGAAAAAGTCAAACTTAGGCCCCATAACATGGTCGGATCATGCCCCCCTAATACTAGAATTAAATGCCTCCAACCCGTGCGTAAGAGCATGTCATTGGAGACTTAACGAATCTCTTCTGAAAAAGCCCCTCCAGCGGGATGCATTGACCGAGGTAATCACTAAACACTTTCAGAGCACAGCAGATTCTATGTCATTGCCAATGTGCTGGGAAGCACACAAAATGATGGTGAGGGGAAAATGTATCTCGCTGGCGGCCGCGGCAAAAAAAGAACAAAATAAAACCAAAATAGAATTGCAGACCCAACTTCGCTCTTTAGAGGACGCCCTCTTACTACATCCATCCAGACCTCTCCTTAAAAAAGTAGTGGAAATCAGAGCCAAATTAAAGGAACTTACTATCACACACATAGAGAAACTCCTGCTTTATTCTAAACAAAAATACTATGAGAGAGGCAACAAAGCCCATACTCTACTAGCGAGACAATTGTCAGAAAAATCTGGTAGATCGACAGCCCACTCCCTTCGGCGCCCAGATGGATCCATATCCTATGATCCTCGGGAAATATCAGATATTTTTCAAACATATTTCTCAAAGCTGTATGATCTGCCGAACGCATTGCCTTTAGATCCTATCCTGCGCGACTCCCAAATCGACTCATATCTGCAGTCATGTGACCTCCCCCGCCTCTCCCCTGAAGCATTGATGTCCCTCAACACCCCTATTGAGGCGGAAGAACTAACAGAGGTCGTAAAATCCCTCCCATCGGGCAAATCCCCAGGCCCAGACGGATTCACATACCTATATTATCAAACATATCACTCCATTCTTTCCCCCCATCTACTTAAACTGTATAACACCTTCCTCCAGGGGACGCACATCCCACAAGAAATGTCATACTCGTATATTACCCTAATACCCAAACCTGACAAAGACCCACTGGACTGCTCCAACTATCGGCCCATCGCATTACTAAATGCGGACTATAAGATTTTTACAAAAATATTGGCTAATAGGCTCCTACAATGGATCCCCCAGCTAATTCACAAGGACCAAGTTGGATTTGTCCCGTCTCGGCAAGGGGGGGATAATACGAGGAGAACCATTGATTTGATTGAGGTAGTCAATAAAACTAAAAGTGAGGCCCTCCTTTTGAGCCTCGATGCAGAGAAGGCCTTTGACCGCTTGGGATGGTCTTTTATGCTACGGACCATGAGGGCATATGGCCTTCATGGTCCTTTTTTAGAGGCTATTAAGAATTTGTATCTTTTCCCCTCTGCCTCAATCAAACTACCCCACATTACGTCTTCCAGGTTCCCAATACGTAATGGGACGCGTCAGGGCTGCCCACTATCCCCTCTTCTATACATTCTATGTATAGAACCGCTAGCGGCAACCATCCGGCGATCTGTAGATGTCAGGGGAGTGCTAGTAAGAGATAGGGAGTTTAAGCTCTCGCTCTTTGCGGACGATATCCTACTGACCCTCACTCACCCTCACACTACGCTCCCAAATCTGCACAGATTACTAGACAATTACGGTAGACTATCAGGCTATAAGGTTAACATTAGTAAAACAGAAGCCTTGCCTCTCAATTTACCTCAGCCTACACTTACCTTATTGAAAGCGAATTACAATTATAGATGGCAGACATTATCCTTAAAATACCTGGGCATCCGTCTCACCCCTACTTACAAAACATTATACACTCAAAACTACCCCCCCCTGATTGAATCGGTAAAGACTCTATTGCACAAATGGAACTCACTACCGATCTCTTTTTTCGGTAGAATCACGGCAATTAAAATGACTATCCTTCCAAAATTTATGTACCATTTCGAAACCCTACCGATCCCGGTTCCCCTAACAACTCTCAGGAAAATACAAGCTTCACTAATGCACTTTATATGGGCCCACAAGCGCCATAGACTAGCGAGTACATTAGTGGTTCAACCAAGGGATAAGGGGGGACTAGGTGTGCCGGACCTGCTTAAGTATTATTGGGCAGCACATCTGCGTAGAATTCCAGCCTGGTCCACTCTCCTCGCGTACTCCAAATGGATGGAGATAGAAAAACTGTGGTGTGCTCCAACACACCCGAACGCTTATCTTTGGGCAACTGCCTCAGCTCAACCAGAGGTTGCACTCCTGGGTCCCATGAACCATACCAGATCCATATGGTTGAAATGCAGCAAACTTTTTCCCCTGGAATCCACCCACTCCCCTATGACTTCCTTCTTATATAATCCACTCCTCCCATCGAGCCTCACGGGCCCTATGTCTAGGCCATGGCACCAAAAGGGCTTGTTTCGCTTTGCGGATATTATTGATGCAGGGTCCAAGATGATCTTGGAGTTTCCAGATCTGGTAGACAGATTTAGCTTACCGTCTCAAGCTATGTTTAGTTACCTACAAATTAAATCCTTTCTCTCCTCCCTATATGGTTCATTGACAGTATCTATACCCACAGACTTTGAGCGACTTTGTAAGTTGAACACATCCACAGCAGGGCTCATCTCCACAATCTACAGAATACTAATAAACCCCAATCCAACAGAAATACCAAAACATACCTATATGAGGAAGTGGGAATCTTTCTTGGGCAGAGAACTGCCATTGGAAACATGGCAACAAGTATGGGATAGAGCAGCGAAGACGTCACAGTGCGTCCAGTACAAGGAAAATCAGTATAAATTACTAATGTTATGGTACCACACACCTGCACTACTGCATCGAGTTTATCCCGACTCACCTGATACTTGCTGGCGGTGTGGGGCAGGGGGGGCTGATGTGCCACATATATTTTGGCTATGTCCAGTTATACAACCTTACTGGTCCACCGTTACGAGTATTTTATCCTCGGTTCTCAAATATCAGATACCCACGGACCCCAGTGTATGTTTACTGAATCTCTACCCGGCAGGACTGCGTAAACACTCATCTAGGCTGCTACTGCACCTCCTCACTGCAGCAAAATGCTTAATTTCCGCGAAGTGGAAAAAACCCACAGCACCTTCTAGAGTGGAGCTCTGTACTCGTATACAAGAGACTCGAACTATGGAATATCTCACTTCACTCCTGCAGAATAAGATAGATACCTTTAATGGCATCTGGGCTCCGTGGGATGACTATTGGACGGGGCGGAATGTTTGTTAGGAAACAGCTTCCATGACAGGAAGCACCCACCACTCAGCTAGTTCGGATATCAAACCTCACCTCTCCCCACCTTGTGTCTTGTCTTGTGTCAAATTCCCCCATTGGTTAATTTACTCTGTTCTCTCTTTAGGGAGTTGTTTCTTATGTTCTCCTAATGTTATGGTTCCTGGGGATTCCCCCCTTTACTGTATAAATGAATCTTTGTAGGTTGGCAAGACCTACTCTCATCACTATGTTTTAAAACAGATGTATTAATAATGTATCCCAATTGTAGACTATGTAACATTCTCTACTGTTGTATAAGCATGGAAAAAATGAAAAAACCTAATAAAAACACAGTTATATAAAAAAAAAAAAAAAAATCCAATTGTCACAGAGACCAAAAAAATTTGGCTGGGGTTACAAATATAAGGTATACAGTTCCGACTTTCATACAAATATAGCTTAAGAACAAACCTGCAGAACCGATCTTGTACGTTACCCGGGGACTGCCTGTAATGGGGAACTTACTTGATCATTGTAACAACACACACAAAGTTTAACCCCTCAGCGCTCTGCGCCGTTGCTGTACTGCGCTGAGTCCCGCGAATAGCGCTCAGCGCAGTACAGCTACTGCGCAGAGACGATGCCGGTTCAGCGCTGCATAGCAGCCGAACCGGCATCGTTAGCCGTGGGATTTCAACGGTAATCTACCGTTGACATTCCCGGCTAACACCCGCGGTCAGAGTGGGCTCCGATCGCGGGTGTTTAACCCGTTAAATGCCGCGGTCAACGCGACCGCGGCATTCAACATGCCTTCTGGGGGTCTTTATCCCACGATCGGCCCCCCCGCACCGTTTTCGGGGGGGGTGGGGGACGCTGTTTTGGCACCTCTGGGGTCCGATCGGGACCCCAGAGAAGCCTGGAGGGATTACCTTTAAGATGGCATCTGTGACGTCATCTTAAAGGCAAAGTGTCAGCCTATGCATCTGCATAGGCTGGCACTGCTAATACCCTGCAATACATAAGTATTGCAGAGTATTATCAAGAACAAGCAATCAGATGATTGCTTGTTCATATCCCATCGTGGATCATGTAAAGAAAAATGTAAAAAAAAATGTTTTTCAATAAAAAATTACTTTATAAATCACTAAAAATGCCCATAAGCCCCAAAACATATAAAGAGACACATAATGCTCAAAAAAGTCTAAATCTTAACACAAACCCCACATATATAGTATCACCGCGTCCATAACAATCCATGGAATAAAACTAAATAACTATTGAACCCATATGATGAACACCGTAAAAAAAAACGTTAAAAACCCGCCAAAAATTATGATTTTTACCTATTATATCCCACTAAAAATGCAATAAAAAGTGATCAACAAAACATATGTACTCCACAATGATACTGGTGCAAAGTACAACATGTCCTGCAAAAAACAAGCCATCAACCAGCTCTGTAGCCAAAAACGTAACAATGTTATGCCACTTGGAAGACGGCAATGCAAAAATGATAGATTTTTCCCCACATTAGGGTTTTATTTGGCAAATTTAGTAAAACATAAGAAAAAATATTCATGTCTGGTATCCCCGTAATCGTATTGACCCATAGAATAAAGATAACATGATTATTAGGCTATACGGGGAACACGAAAAAAAAAAAAGGAAAAAATCCAGTACAGAATTGATGCTTTTCTACTCATGACCTCAAAAAAATTTCCAAACTTTTCAACAATAGGTGATACCAACCCCAAAATGGTAACACTGGAAAAAGCATCTCGTCCCGCAAAAAAAATGCCATCACATGTCCCAAATAACGGAAAAGCGAAAATTTTATAGCCTTCAAAAGGGGGCAGCGAGAAAACTAAAATCCTGGCAGCTGCAGGGTGCTCCTTCCCTTCGGCGCCTCGCCGTGCCCCCATAACACAAGTAAAGGCCACGTGTGGGGGGTCACTGCACTCAGGAGAAATTGTAGAACAAATTTTATGGTGAGTTTTCTCTTTTTATCTTTTGGAAATGTGTAAATTTTAGGGCTAAATGAACGTATAACCGACAAAATTTGACCATTCTAAATTTCACCGCCATTTTGATTCAATTACTATGAAGATCTCAAGGGGTTAACAATCTTTGTAAATGCTGTTTCTGATAGTTTGTGGGGTGCAGATTTGAAAATGGGTTGGTTATATAGTGGGTTTTTGTTGCTAAATATGTAAAATTTGATTTCAAACAGTATTTATCCCCAAAATAGTCAATTCTGAAAATACGGAAAATCGCTATTTGATTTGTAGGCCGCGTGACGTCAAAATAAATTATCCAAACATTTCAAAAATTAAGAAAATGTAAAGTAGACAAATGGGAAATGTTATTCTGCAAGTTATTTAGGTGGTAAATCGATCTTCCTGAAAACGCAGTGATTTTGAATTTCGAAAATGGCAAATTTTTCTAAAAATTCATCATTTTTTTCTTTTTTTTGTAAATAAACGCAAAACTTATCAGCCAAAATTTACCACTAAAATGAAGTACAACATGTGGGGAAAAAACTATCTCAGAATAAGTAAAAGTGTTCAAAAGTTATAACCATATAAAGAGACGCAGGTCAGAATCTAAAAAATGGGACTGAGCCTTAAGCTGTAAAATGGCTGCGTCCTTAAGGGGTTAATTAACCTTTAATTAAAGTAAACTTTGTAAAAATAAAGTTGAGGCAGCACAGTAGTTCAATTGTCTATGGAAATACATCTATATATTCTACTTAAATCGAGGTAATCTGTTCTGTAAGCTGCAAAGCATTTAGACAGATTACAACGCATATTTTGTCTTAACTAATGTTTCAAAACAAGATTAGCAAGATTGCTAAATCCATACTGCAGATGATAACAGTACACTTTATTAAATAAATATGTCCCTGTGTTCCTTTCTTCCCTGTCTATTCTTGCTTTTATTCTTGTCTATTCTGTCCCGTACTCTAATGGCCTAGATATATTATTGTGTCTGCGCCAGTTTTTTTTTTTTTTTGCACAAAAGAAAGTCTTTGCATATGTATTTAATAAGTGTTTGCAAAACTTTTGTGTCACGGTTGCATTTTGTCCTATACTTTTGAAAATTGTGCCCCTAAAGGGGCCTACTAGTGTGTGTTCCTTGTTTGCGCCACATTTATTACAGTGATTCGACACAATAGTGCATAGCGCACAAAGCAATGTGCACCAAATAGGTGCAACTGTGTCACATCCTGAAAACAGACCAGATTAACTAAGTGTGTGTGCGACACTATTAAACGATGTGCCGCAAAGTGCACATTAGTGAGGCAAAGTGCACTAGGGCAGAAATCACCAGTTTTCATATATCTGGGCCAATGACTTAATTCGTTACAGACAGCCACTACACACTTTTATCTCCTTACAAAACTTAATTATCAAATTAATTATTATCTAGTTTTGAAAAGTTAACCATTAGCCTCTTTTCTTTCAGAAACACAGCTCAGTACAGGACAAGAAATGAGCAAAATTGGATAGATATGTTTTTTAAAAAACTTAAACGGAGCCTGTCACCAGTTAAACTACTAGCATCCTCAGGTTGGGCATGAAATGTCCTTTCTAGAATTCCCTTTTTATGTGAGATATCATTTGTTTACAAAAAATGTATTTCAAAGTCATGTGTGGACAAGGGCTATAGAAAGACTTTTTATAGTGCTACTAACTTATATGAGTGATCAAGTAACAACTATAGCCCACATATCAATGTTAGATTTAAATATAAAGTGGTTCTATAGTACCTAGAAAACTGCTTTTGGTGTGATATTAAAGATAAAAAATGTTATATTTCATATTGTTTCAGGATTGTGGTTGCATGAGCTACAGAACTGAAGATACACAGTTAAAGGGGTTATCCAGGTGTTAAAAATTACTTATGGCCGGGCTGGGGCGGGCAATTTAAAAATAATAAAAGTGTACTTACCTCCTCCGGCGGCGCCAATGTCCCGCGCCGCGGCCCGTTTGATCCATGCCCCTGTTTGTTTACAGGGGCACAGAAGCCGCGCACAGGGAACTTCCGGTCCGTGCTGTGGCCGGCTCCTCCCATACATCCCTATCTCTAAGCGTTGTAAGCGCTGGGAGATGGTGCCGGATGGGAGCTGTATACAAACCGGCGCACAGAGGAGATGGACCGCGCGCGGGACATCAGCAGTGCCGGACAAGGTAAGTAGATGTTTATTATTTTTAAATAGCCCACCCCAACCCAGCCCTAAGTAATTTTTAACACCTGGATAACCCCTTTAACAAAAAGGAACAGAACTACACCCAGATGTAATTTGAAAGATGAAATTATTATCCTTAATATGACAACAAAAACATGTTTCTGGGTACTATAGAACAGAAAATAGGGGTATCTATAATGGCACTCACCTGCGCCTCTAAAATTGACTCATTTCAGGAAAAAGATCACTCTTCTCCGCTAATTTTTTTTATTACAAAGTTTACTATTATCACCTGCACTATTTATTTTATTGAAACGACAAAGTGTATATTCACACTTTAACCTTTTAACACCCAGACATGTTAATTACTAGCATTACCATGTTCTTCTCCATTTCTTCCAAAAAATATAACTTTTTTATTTTCCTTTTCCGCTTTACAAATTATAGGGGACATATACAAATATAATATTACATTACAGAGTACTTGAATGCAGGGCCCTCACTCCTATTGTTCCATATGACTCTGTAATGTAATATTATATTTGTACAGGCGGTCCCCTACTTAAGGACATCCGACTTACAAACAAATCCTGGTTGCAGATGGACCTCTCTGCCCACTGTTGAAGCTCTCTGTATTCTTTAGCTTTTTCCCAGACTACAATTGTCAGCTGTAAGGTGTCTGTAAGTTTTATTGATAATCCTTCTTTTTTGACAGCAAAAAATTTTGAAAATCCAATTGGGACCCCAAAATTTTTTGCCTGGAGCAACAATTATAAAATATGCCTGTTCCGACTTACATGCAAATTAATTTAAGAACAAACCTATGGCTATATGCTACTGAGGGCTGGCTGCCTATATACTACTGAGGGCTGGCTGGCTATATACTACTGGGGTCTGGCTGGTTATATAATACATGGGGCTGGCAGGCTATATACTACAGCAGCTGGCAGGCTATATACTACAGCGGCTGGCAAGCTATGTACTACTGGGGGCTGGCTATATACTACAGGGGGCTGGTAGGCTATATACTACAGGGGACTTGGTGGCTATATTCTGGGAGGCTGTGACCAATGCATTTCCCACCCTTGACTTAAACTCGAGTCAATAGGTTTTCCCAGTTTTTGGTTGTAAAATTAGGGGCCTCGGCTTATACTCGGGTAGGCTTATACATTATAATTATACAGATTGCTCTATGAAAAGCCATGGAAGTCTCAGAGGTCTCAGGGACCTCATATTCACTAAAGACAGGTTACAGAAGCCCATTCCAGCTGCATTACAAATCTGCCTTTCTGCCTTCTCTAAGCATTTGCATTGCAATATAATTGTATGTTATAACTTACCTTGGACCATGACAGAATCCTCTGTGTTTTGTCTTTTGTTTGGATGCATTTCAAAAAGCAACATGCAACTTGTCTGTGCTATAGACTCCTCAGCTCTCAGCCCCCACCTTTGTGCTCCTGTACAGCTCCTCCCTTCTGCTCCTTCACAGAGCTCACAGCCTGGTGAGCTGACATCAATGGAAAAGGGAGAAGCCGTACAGGAGCACAAAGGTGGGGGCTGAGAGCTGAGGAGTCTGCAGCACAGACATGTCAGTGTTTTTTTTTAAATGCATCCAAACCGGAGCCCAACCCCTGGGACTACACAGAAGATTCTGTAAGGGTGCAAGGTAAGTTATAACACAGAATTATATTGTAATGCAAATGCTTAGAGAAGGCACATAGGTATCTGTGTACTGAGGGTGTGATGGGCCGTGGTGACAGAATCCAATTGCTGCCTGACGCCTTAAAGTAATGTATGCAGCAATCAGATATTTATTATAATACAGCAGTCTACCCTTTATGGGGACAGTGCTCATGGGCAGAATTCTATCCATATATACATTGCTGGTAACATCCATTGTAGTCATGCTAGGCAGTACTAAAAGTAACATTCTACATATCACTCTGTTTGTAGTACATATAGTGTATTACTAAGATGGTTTTCAACTTTTTCTTAAGAAGTACATGTAGCAATACTTTTTGATCACATACCACATGCTATTTCAAATGCCGTGAATCACAACAATTTTATTAGAATATGATACAGTGCAAGAAAGGAAAAATATATTATATAAAAACTAAAAAAACAAACAAACAACTGTTTACAAAAAAAAAACAGAGAAGGAGGGTGATAAGGCACCTAGCCTTTTGCCTTTTTCAACCTGTTCTCTACCGTGTCACAACCAAAGTGTCATGGTGTCATGTGTAGTAAAAAGATCTAAAAACAGGCGGTACAATGACATATCTTGTTTAAGGGGTATGGGGCCCCATTCAGATGGTTGCTATAGGGACCAGCCTCTCCTTACCTAGTTTGGTAAACTGAAAAAAGTCTTTCCTTATTTACTACTTATTTATCTACTTATAGTAGATGATCAAAGATCCCTTTCTATTTGATGTAGGTGTAATCTGCCACAATGGGGCTTATTTACTAAGGGTCCGCGGATCGCATTTCTGTTGGACTGTTCACGGTATTTGAGAATTGCACGGCCGTGACCGGTATTTAGAAGGGGATTGTGTCACACGCAATCAGATTTTGGCGCAGCAGTGTTGACTTTTATGCAACAGAAATCGGAAGGCAGGCTGTCAGACAATCCGACTGATTCGGACTGAGCGCGGGATTTAATAATCAAACCGTGTTGCATCCATTGCACTTACATGCACCGGGAAGAAGAAGGTGAACTCTGGCGGATCTGAACGGGGAAGCGACACATGCAGGATATCGGGTACACAATCTTTGTGAATCATCGGACAATGCACTTCGGATGAACTCCGTCGGCCGGGTAAGTTAATGTGCCCCAATGTGTTTTTCGATCAACCATCAAAAAAAGAGTTTTTAATTCACTTAAATACATTAGATGTGCTTGAGCACAGCAATGTGTAGTAGTTCTTGGTAAGTATACAGTATAAGATAAGGAGTTACTAGGAGTTTTTGTCACATTTTAGCACTGGTTCATACCATTCTTGCATAACCTGTTGTTGTGCCACATATTTTACTACAAATTCAGAGACTCTCACTGGCAGTTTATGTTTCTGTACTTTGCAAAGAAAACTGCCTGAAACTCAATTTTATGGGGGAAAACCTGCAGCACTGGTTTCATGAGCAATTTCAGATATTTGGAAGACAGGAATTACTATTATCTTAAATCTACATTTTTATGCAAACACCACACCCAGACTTTGGAGGGAATAATAGGACAGATATTTCTAAGCACATACCCTTTGAATGGTTTCAATGTTTAGTCATTTTATGTCATTTTTGATAGTCTTCTCATTGTAGTATTGCAAAGTGGAGGAAATATTATTGTTTATGCAGCTGTGAGAATCTGAATGAAGGCAATGGAGATCTACTATATCACAATATCATAAAGGCACATCTTACCCCTCTGTGGTGCATGACCATTCATAGCGTCCCCATCATTTAAATTTGTACATACTTCTTTTTATGGCATATCTGTGGATGTTCAGTTCCTCTACATCTAACCCATTCAGTGCTTTATTCAACAAGTGGTTTAAGAAGGCAGTAGGCAGTAAGTGGCACTATTGTAAAAATTGTTGTAGAAGAATGACCCCATGACCCCAAGTCCATGGCTGCATCTGCCATGAGGCGAGATTGTGTTTTTCTCTCAGTGCTTCATTTGTATCCATGCCTGAAGGGGCCTGTGTGCCCTGAAAGCTTACACCAAATATAATTTTTCTGGTTAGCCAATAAAGGTATCATTCCTTAAGCACTTTTGTAGTTTTTACACAAAAGTATTTACATCAGATTTTTTCTTTTTCCTGGCTAACACGGTACGTCAACAATTTTCTCAACATACTATGAGGCAAGATGAAAATTCAGACTCAGGTGAAAGATGTAGACCCCTAAAGAAGGGTGGCAGAAGGACAGTATCACCAGAATCACCCACCAAAGAAGGGGCATATCTCTTGCATTGGTGCCTTTAAGACACTGATGCAAGTGTAGAGTGGCACAGCACAGTGCAGACCCGTTTTTCTGCGCTGAACTGTTGCTCTGGACGACCTAGGCAGCTTGGGATGACGTAATCATACGCCACCTCTGTCCCTTTATAGAGCTTTGATCCAACAGAAGACCCAATAGTAAAGAAGAGGACAGCGGCATTAGAGGAGGTAAGTAACTATTTTTTTTAGTTTTAAAGTGGCCACAATTTTAATTATAATTTCTGTACATAATTAAACAAGAGAGGTGGATCTTAACCCCTTCCCGACATTTGACGTAATAGTACTGCATGGCGGGAGGTGCGTTCCCACAAAATGCAGTACTATTACGTCAAGCTTCTGGTAGCTGCGGGTATCGGCTATATATTATAGCCGACACCCGCCTCTAACAGCCGCGATCGGAGATTTCTCCGTTCGCGGGTGTTAACCCCTAACACGCCGCGGTCGCGCTAACTGCGGCGTGTTAGAGGCATTTAAAAAGCATTTCAAGTGAATCGGACCCCCCCGCGACGCTTACAGGGGGTTCCGCAGCTCCGATCGCAGCCCCGGGACTGCCGGTGCCCGGGGCTGCGCGATCTTCCTCCCGGTGCCGGGTTCGTGCCTCCTGGCAGGACCCGGCTGTAAGACACTGGGCATGCGCCCAGTATTGCACTGTATAACCTGTAAAAGAGCTTGAACAAGTGATCAGAAGATCACTTGTTCAAGCTAAAATGTCAGTTACTGTAAAAAAAAGTTAAAACAATAAATAAAATTTTTTTTTAATAAAAATAAATAATAAAAGAAAGTGAAAGTCCCCACAAACACCACATTTCCCTGTACACAAGTAATAAAGTATAAAAAACACTAAATCACAAAAAAAAAAACACTTATTTGGTATCGCTGCGTCCATAACAATCTGTACAATAAATCCTAATCATAATTGGACCCGCTCGGTGAACGTGGTAGAAAAAAACCCCAAAAAACTTGCCAAAAATTAAAACTTTTTATCAAATTGCTTTACAAAAAATGTTCTAAGAAGTGATCCGAAAAAGTTACAAGCACCAAAATGATACCACTGAAAAGAACAACTTTTCACGCAAAAAATAAGCTCACAACCAGCTCCGTCAATCAAAAAATACTATAGCTATGCTGCTATAAAAATGGCAATACTAAACCAAATGCAATTTTTTCTATTCTAGTTTTCCTTCAATAAAATTGGACAAATATAAACAAAACTATATAAATGAGGTATCACCGTAATCGTAGTGATCCGTAGAATAAAGATAATATATTATTGTTATGTTACAGTGAACATCCCCCCAAAAAAATGCTAAAAATCCCAAACAAGAATTGATGATTTTATTTTCCTCCACATTTAAAAAGTTAATAAAATTGCTTCAATAAACTAAAAACCCACTAAAATGAAGGTTTTTTTTACACTGCATCTCGTTCCGCAAAAAATAATCCCTTATTTGACTAAATTGCTTAAAAAATAAATAAAGATTGTATAGCCCATTCCCAATGCGCGTTGTTATAGAACGGTGCGGCGGGTAGTGACTTGCCAACACTGTTCAGACACAGTGATCGGGGCAAGATGGCGGCTGTTCCTGACGGCCATCCATCCTGCCCCATGGACCAGAAGGATTCCGTCCCCCCCACACCCCCAGTTCATGATCGCTGCTATTGGCTCATCAATTCAGACCAGCCAATAGAAGCGAATTTACTTATGACGTCAGTAATACCGGTCACTATGTCTGTAGACACGGCGATCGGGGCAGGGTGGCGGCTATTCCTGACTGCCAACCAATTTTGCCTTGCGGTCCAGAAGGGTTTTGCTGCCCCCCTCTGTCCATGTTTGCCGCTATTGGCTGGTCTATTTGGTCCAGCCAAAAGGAGCAATATTCGTCACAATGTGCATCGCTAGGGTGAATAAGAGCAACACTTGGCAATAATTTCCCTATGGAAAACAAAGATATGGTACAAAAGCGCTGGCTGTGCACATTGTACAGATTATGCTGTATAACTCTTACGTGCTGTTCCAATGTGCACGTCCTGCCGTATCATTTCTCCGTTTTCAAGAGGAAGGTATTAGGAAACTAATATTGGGACAAGAAGGACGGGGCCCCAGTACCTCTGGTTTAGATGTTCCAGGACAGCATTTTCCCGGTGAATTCTGCTGCTTCTAAAGGTAGGACTCAATAAAGAGTCTGTTCCAAAAGAGGAGTTAGGATGGACACTATATACTACTACGGTAAGAGACCTGCGACACCTCCAGAGTGACAAAAGTTTAGTTGGTCCCCTGGTATATTCTACCTCCTTATACGCAACACATTCACAATTCACGCCCAAGCTGTTGTGAATTCATTTAGGTAAAATGAATAATTGTAACAACTGTTAGGTTACGTTGCTCCCTATACCCCCCCATTATTTCATAAGGGGCGCCACATAACGGGCACTGAACTTTCCAGAAATAATAGCAATTTCCATCTTGGACTCCGTTGCACATCATATTTGGAAACCACCTATATGTTCAAAATGCTCATTTCACCACGTGTATTACCCTACACCACATATTATACCTTGCTAAATTCCCCAAGGGGTGTACATTCAACAATTAGGGTCACTTTTCGGGTTTTCCTCTGTTTTGGTACCACTACAGCTCTCCAAATGTATCCTGACACATGTGAAGGATTTCTGTCAAATTTGGCCACTAAAAGACAAACATCCCTCTTTTCCTCTACTGTGCGCCCATAAAGCATTTTATATGCACATGTGGGGTACTTCTACACTCGGGAGAAATAGTTTTACACATTTTTCGGGGTTATTTAATATATTATCCCTTGTGGCTTACAAAAATTAGGAGTAAAGTGACATTTATAGGAAAATTTTCACCTTTTTAATGTTTAGTGCCTAATTGGATCATTCACCTGTAGGGGCAAATACATATATTACACATTGCAAAATTCTCTAAGGGGTGTGCGTTCAAAAATTAGGGTCACTTTTTGGATTCTAATCTGTTTTATACCACTAGGGTTCTCCAAATGCATGTCAAACATTTCTGTCAAATTTGGCTTCTAAAAGGCAAACATCCCCCTTCCCTTTTACTGTGCGCCCATACAACATTTTATATACACATGTGGGGTACTTCTACACTCGAGAGAAATAGGTTTACACATTTTGGGGGGTTATTACATATTTTTATCCCTTGTGGCTATAAATTAGGGGTACAATGACCTTTATAAGAAAATTTTCACCTTTTTCCTATTTAAGTCCTAATGAAATCAAACAACTTTACGGACAAATACACATATTGCACCTTGCTAAATTCTCTAAGGGGTGTACTTTCCAAAATGGTGATACTTGTTGGGGTTCCGCTCTGTTTTGGTACCACTACAGCTCTCTAAATGCATCCTGACACATGTAAAGGATGTCTGTCAAATTTGACTTCTAAAAGGACAAAGCCCCTCTTTCCCTTCTGAGCTTCACTGCGTACCCATACAACATTTTATTTGCATGTGTGGGGCAATTTTATACTCGGGAGAAATGCTAGTACACATTTTTTGGGGTTGTTTTATCTTTAATGCCTTATGGGATACAAAAAAATAGCCATAAAAGTGACTTTTTTGGGAAAATGTTCACATTTTTCCTTTTAGGGACCTAATTGAAGCAAACACCTGTAGGGGAAAATACATATATTACACCTTGCTAAATTCTCCAAAGGGTGCACTTTCCAAAATGGTGACACTTGTTGGGGTTCCCCTCTGTTTTGGTACACATGTAAAGGATGATTGTCAAATCTGGCCTCTAAAAGGCCAACACCCCTCTTTCCCTTCTGAGCCCTACTGTGTACCCATACAACACTTTATATGAAAAAGTGGTGCAGTTCTGTGCTTAGGAGAAATAGTTTTACACATTTATGGGGGTTGTTTCATCTTTTATCCCTTGTGGCTTACAAAAGTGACTTTTTTGAGAAAATTTTCACCTTTTTTCCCTTTTGGGGCCTAAATGAATCAAACACCTGTTGGGGCAACTACACAAATTACACCTTGCTAAAGTCTCCAAGGGGTGTACTTTCCAAAATGGTGTCTCATGTTGGGGCTTTCCTCTGTTTTGGTACCATTATGGCTTTCCAAATGCATCCTGACACATGAAAACTTTTTCAGCCATATTTGCCCTGCAAAAACGAAACAACGCTCTTTCCCTTCCAGGTGCCCCCCTGTGCCCGTACAGCAGGGTACAGTGACAAAATGGGTATTGGCATACTCAAGAGGAATTGCCCTCAACATTGTAAAATGCATTTTCCTTTTTAACCCATTGTGAAGGTGCAAATTTTAGTGTTCAATGAATCTATAGTAAGATAAAATTACATTTCTGTAATTTCATTTTCAATTATCTTTCACCCTCATGAAACGTTCATAGGGTTAACAAAATTCCCTAAGGTTGTTTTGAATATTTTGAGGGGTGTAGTTTCTGAAATGGTGTCATTTGTGGGGGTTTTCTGTCATGTAGGCCTTTTAAAGTCACTTCTAACTAAATTGACCCTCCAAAAGTAGGTTTTGATGATTTTCATGAAAATCTGAAAAATTGCACCTAAAGTTATAAGCCTCCTAACATCCTAAAAAAAGGAAAAGATGTTTGAAAAATGATGCCAAGTTAAAGCAGACATATGGAAAATGTTAGTTATCAAGTTATTTTAGTGATATGACCAACTTTCCAAAAAGTAGAAAATTTTGAATTTGGAAAACATTGTTTTTTTCAAAAATTTTGCCAAATTTCCATTTATTTCATAAATAAATACTAAATATATTGATTACATTTCTCAACCAACAGGAAGTACAATGTGTCACGAAAAAACAATCTCAAAATCAACTGAATATGTTAAAGCGTTCCAAAGTTATAACCACTTAAATAGACACATGTCAGATTTTTAAAAATGGGCCGTGTCAGGAAGGTGAAAAGTGGCTTCAGCGTTAAGGGGTTAATATTATGGTCTGGTTCCTTACTAAATGGGGGAAGGGGGTGGGTGAGTGGATTATGAGGCTTTGTGTATGATTAAACTTGGGTGGTAGGGGTCTGAATATGGTACCAGAATTAAAATGTGGGCTGTTATTGTGCACTCTATTGAGTACTTAACTGGGGGTTGATAATTTAAATGGGTTATCAATCTGAATATGGGGGTCAGATATTAATTGGGGTGCTGTTATGGGGTACTGTTTGTTACTAAAGTACGGGTGGTAACCTCTCAGAATGTGTGGTACTGTGAAGGGGAGGGGGATTTATGGGTAGGGTTGTTATGGGGTACTGCATATATATAAGATGGGGGAGTCTCTCTATATGGCCAAATTTCAGTAAAACTGGAAGGGGACTGTATATAGTTAAACATGGGGGCTGTATATGAGAGTTGTGTATATATATATATATATATATATATATATATATATATATATATATATAAATTGATTAGGGGAATGTATATAAATTCTTTAGGGTGGTGACCTATTGACTCGAGTATAAGCAGAGGGTGGGAAATTCATTGGTCACAGCCTCCAGTCAGTATAAAGTCGACCAGCTCGTATCCCCCACTATATAGCCTGCTAGCCCCTGCCCCCCCATTATATAGCCTGCCAATGCCTGTACTATTTAGCCTGCCAGCCCCTGTAGTATATATAGCCTGCCAGCCCCAGTAGTATATAGCACACCAGCCCTTCCCCCGGTATATAGCCTGCCAGCCTCTGCCCCCCCAGTATATAGCCTGCCAGCCCCTGCCCCCACAGCATATAGCCTGCCAGCCCCTGTTGTATATAGCCTGCCAGCCCCTGCAGTCTTTAGACAGCCCCTGCCACCACTGTAGTATATAACCTACCAGCCCCTATAGTATATAGCCTGCCAGCCAATGCAGTCTATAGCCAGCCAGTCCCTGTAGTATATAGCCTGCACCCCCCAGTCTACAGCCTGCTAGCCCCATAGCATATAGTCTGTGAGCCCCTGTTGTATATAGCCTGCCAGCCCTGCCCCCATCATATAGCCTGCCAGCCCCTGCAGTCTTTAGCCAGCCCCTGCCACCACTGTAGTATATAACCTACCAGCCCCTGTAGTATATAGCCTGCCAGCCCCTGCAGTCTATAGCCAGCCAGTCCCTGTAGAATACAGCCTGCTAGCCCCATAGTATATAGCCTGACCATCCCCCCAGCATATAGCCTGCCAGCCCCTGCAGTCTATAGCCAGCCAGCCCCTGTAGTATATAGCCTGCCATCCCCTGTAGTATATAGCCTGCCCCCCCCAGTATACAGCCTGCTAGCCCCATAGCATATAGCCTGCCAGTCCCTTTGGTATATAGCCTGAACATCACCCCCAGTATATAGCCAGCACTTGCCCCTCAGCATGACAAGCCTGTAAAAAAACACTGTACTCACCTTTACAACGCCCCCCGAAGGTCCTCTTCTTGCTTCCGATGCTCCGTGCCTCTTCGGGTCCTTCCGCTCCTCCACAGCTCCTCTTCGCGTCCCCGAACATGGCCGGCACACAGAATGACGTCAGATGATTGGCGACATCATTGTTTGTGAGCCGCCGGCATCGCAAGAGGACTCGAAGAGGAGCAGAAGGACTCAAAGAGCATCCGAAGGACCTGAAGAGGCAACAGACCATCGGAAGCAAGAAGAGGACCTGAGGGAGGCGTTGGAAAGGTGAGCATAGTGTTAATTTTTTTATAGACTCGAGTATAAGCCGATATACGGACAATCCACTTTCTGTGAACTCCAGTGCGCTTGTAAGTAAATGTTTTATATATGCAGGGATGTTTTAATATTGTGTAGTTTGGGCAATAAATTATTTAGAAGTACAATGTTGTAATCCAGGTGACATACTGTAAATTATTGTGGTATTTTTACGGGCCAGTGTGGGGATTTGCTGCATGGAGCTAAAGACATCTGATGGTGAATGCAACAGAGATAAACCATGGATGGCAGAAGTGGTAATGAAGTCCTCTTCCTAATGCAGTAAATCACACCCTGTAATGTACTAGATGCCACAAACTAGTGTGTGCAACAGCATCAGCCTGTGTAGTGTCAGGGTGTCAGTGACCTGGTGGCGCTGTGTGGAGATCTTCATTATTTTTTCATAGACTGTATAATATGGTCAAAAGTATCCCAACAATAAAACTTTATAATAAAACTGTTTTTCAACTTCTAAACAGAATAAACAGAACAAATAACAAGTGAAGGAATAAAGACCTCCAATTGAACTTATTGGGGCATATTTATCAGGACCTCTCTGCCACGCCACTCCTCATTGAGCTCAGTCTGACACCAAACTCGTGCTCTTCAATCCACCATTGATGTTAGATTAAACTCTACCTTAATTTGAACCTCTCAAGTCCTTCAGGACTTCTTCCGAGCTGCACCAATTCTTTGGAATACCCTTCCCCCGACGAATACCCAACCTTAATATTTTCAAACATGCTCTTAAAACCAGTCTCTTAAGGCTGGCCCATCACACTTGTGAAATGCAGGACATTTCAACTCTCTCTTTACTCTTCCTGTCTGTTATTCAGCAAAGACCAGATAACATTATTGTATCCTGCTCATTAATATAGAATGGCTGGACCATTATACAAGCTCTTATACCTCTTGTGTCACTTCCTCATCCTCATAGACTGTAAGCTTTTGCAAGTAGGGTACACATTCCTATTGTTCCATATGACTGTTTATACTACGTAATGTAGTATTTTATTTGTATATGCCACACATGACTTGTAAAGAGCTACAGTATATGAGGTGCTATATAAGTAAAGATCATTATTATTATTACTAATACTTGGATGTACACCCTATGGCATTGATGACAACCTCCAAACATTTCTTGCAGACATCTGTAAGCTTCTGGCCCTTCTCAGTTGGGATTTTCTCCCACTCTACTTTTGCAGTTTGTTCAATCTCTCTCTCTCCCATTCAGCTACAATGCTGGAAAATGTACAGTATGTCTTTTTGTATGTGTAGATAACAAAATTTATTTGGTTAATACATTGATATGTTTGCTCTGAAATACATATATAGTAAGGTATAATTATGCAGTATTTAAAAGATGTCTTTGATAGCATGTTGTCCAGGGCCATAATAATTCAATAAGATTTTTATCATTTCAATGTTTGACCCATAATTGGAACTTTGAGGTATACGACCCAACCAGAAACATTTGTAGATAATAATGTTTTTCAGAGCAAATCTTTCTAACAGGCATTGCCTGCAGGACTTCCTAAATCAGCTTGATCTCTATAAGGGTAATACAAATCTTTCGATGAGCTGCTAATACTATATCTCAACCAGGCAACAAGGACCATACCCTTGACTTTGTAACATCCATGGATCAACGATCGGACTGTGGCGCATCGGCGCTGGCATGCACGCGACGGAAATCTGGGGGGCGTGGCCGAACGAAAACCCGACAGATTCGGAAAAAACGCTGCATTTAAAAAAAAAAATCTGTTGCAGAGCTTGCACTTACCTTAACTCAGCCCGGCTTGGTGAACTCCAATGCTTTTCAGCGCAGCAGCGCCACATGGTGGACGGCGGAGGAACTACCTTAATGAATCCCGGCCGGACCCGAATCCAGCGCAGAGAACGCGCCGCTGGATCGCAAATGGACCGGGTAAGTAAATCTGCCCCATTGTGCGTATCCTTGTAAACTTCCCTCATCTATCCATGGCCTGTGGGGTAAGTGTAAAATTAATGTGATGATACCTGCATAATTTTGCTCATGAGTATTTCTCAAACTTCTCTTATTTAAAAGGAAAACACGAAATGCATACATTGTAAGAGTAGCATCAGTTGTTTTATCAGATGAATCCTGTAATAATAATGATTCTTTAGATATTGCCTTCATAGGAAGTTTTGCCACTGATGGTATTGATCTATTGTGGGTCTCCACTTTTTAATATTTGAGAGTATTTTATCTCAAACTTGTAACTAGATAAAATTATGAGGCTGTTTTCCAAAAGTTTGAAAGGCGTTGTTCAGTTATATTTTAGCTATATTTCATCATGTTTTTGAGCCAAAGACAGACATGAATTCAGCAGTTAAAATTGATTTTTTTTAACATTTTAAAACTAATAACTGCCACCATCTTTTACCACACTAAACTAACAACACTCTTGTGTAGGGTATGAAATATCATCTCTGCCATTCTGTCTTTTATGTTCAAACTTGAGAGTTATGTTTAAAAAAATCACCTTTACTAAGCTGGTAAGAGTCAGTGAGGCATATGTATCATAAATGCGGCTTTTTTCTCCTGTTTATTGAGACCTTTCTTGGCTTTCCTGATGGTCAGATGTATCTCAGCTGTTATTCCTTATTGGTACATGTAGAGCTTGTTCTGTAGTGAAGTTGTGACTTTTTAAACAAAAGTCGCAAAAAGTCTCCAAAACAGTTGCCCAGCTAAGTTGCAACTTTCACAACTGGATTTAGGCGATAACTCAGGGAATACTGCAGAAACTAGACAATGGCAAACTTTTTAGGGAGACCGCTCTAGGCAGAAAAAAGTTGCACATGAGTACAAGAACCATGAAAAGTTAAAGAAAAAACAAAAGTTTGATACATGTACCCGACTGTCTGCCTTATATGAGTCACTTTTAGAGGCTGAAGGAGGAGCCTCATGTCAGATTTTTCTATTTTGGGCTCTATAGTTTTTAGTACCCAGTTTTTGGTATTATATTGAAGAAAGGAATTTCATTTATCAAATTGCTTATGGATTCTAGTAGCTACAGAACCTGACAAAAAAAGCCACACAAGAACAAAGTCCACACACCCCAGATACATTAGCTACCACTACCCACTTTGTTCTGAACCAAAAGATAATAAGCATAATAAGTTTCAAAGTACAGCTGTACTGAATATATATATATATATATATATATATATACACTCACCGGCCACTTTATTAGGTACACCATGCTAGTAACGGGTTGGACCCCCTTTTTCCTTCAGAATTGCCTCAGTTCTTCGTGGCATAGATTCAACAAGGTGCTGGAAGCATTTCTCAGAGATTTTGGTCCGTATTGACATGATGGCATCACACAGTTGCTGCAGATTTGTCGGCTGCACATCCATGATGCGAATCTCCCGTTCCACCACATCCCAAAGATGCTCTATTGGATTGAGATCTGGTGACTGTGGAGGCCATTTGAGTACAGTGAACTCATTGTCATGTTCAAGAAACCAGTCTGAGATGATTCCAGCTTTATGACATGGCGCATTATCCTGCTGAAAGTAGCCATCAGATGTTGGGTACATTGTGGTCATAAAGGGATGGACATGGTCAGCAACAATACTCAGGTAGGCTGTGGCGTTGCAACGATGCTCAATTGGTACCAAGGGGCCCAAAGAGTGCCAAGAAAATATTCCCCACACCATGACACCACCAGCCTGAACCGTTGATACAAGGCAGGATGGATCCATGCTTTCATGTTGTTGACGCCAAATTCTGACCCGACCATCCGAATGTTGCAGCAGAAATCGAGACTCATCAGACCAGCCAACGTTTTTCCAATCTTCTACTGTCCAATTTCGATGAGCTTGTGCAAATTGTAGCCTCAGTTTCCTGTTCTTAGCTGAAAGGAGTGGCACCCGGTGTGGTCTTCTGCTGCTGTAGCCCATCTGCCTCAGAGTTCGACGTACTGTGCGTTCAGAGATGCTCTTCTGCTTACCTTGGTTGTAACGGGTGGCGATTTGAGTCACTGTTGCCTTTCTATCAGCTCGAACCAGTCTGCCCATTCTCCTCTGACCTCTGGCATCAACAAGGCATTTCCGCCCACAGAACTGCCGCTCACTGGATGTTTTTTCTTTTTCGGACCATTATCTGTAAATCCTAGAGATGGTTGTGCATAAAAATCCCAGTAGATCAGCAGTTTCTGAAATACTCAGACCAGCCCTTCTGGCACCAACAACCATGCCACGTTCAAAGGCACTCAAATCACCTTTCTTCCCCATACTGATGCTCGGTTTGAACTGCAGGAGATTGTCTTGACCATGTCTACATGCCTAAATGCACTGAGTTGCCGCCATGTGATTGGCTGATTAGAAATTAAGTGTTAACGAGCAGTTGGACAGTTGGACAGGTGGACCTAATAAAGTGGCCGGTGAGTGTATATATATGGCACTGTGACTGTGGCTTCTTATATTTGTCATTCATGGCCTCCTTCCTTCTAAAATGATTTTTGAAAAATATGCTAATGAGCCAGAAGGGCTCTGGTGGGCGTTACTAAAACCCCTTTATGCTCTCTTTCACAGTCTGTTACACTCCTTGCAAGATGTTACAACCCATGAAACTGCAGCACAGAGGGGCTGTGGTAAACTCCCTGCCCCAGAGTTGTTCATTAGCATAATTATAAAAGTTGATTTCAGAAGAAGGTAAATAGCTGCCTGGTGCTGCTAATCAAATACCCTTATTTGTGACCATTAGCAACTGTGACCACCACTATAAAAGAAGAAGGTGTGCCTGTTTGCTGGTCTAGAGCATTTAGGCACATGTTATCAAAGAAGAGATCAGAAGATATCGGCCATAATTTTGATATGATTTCGATAAATCCATAATTCTCCAAAAAAAGAGATTAAACACAACTGGAAAAAAATTTACAATATAACGGATTAACAAATTAACCCTGAATGTCAGACTTTGAAATACTCAGGGCAATTGCAAAAAACACAGGGACTATGTAGCAGATTCTACAGACCTCAATTGACACGGTTAATGTTCATGTTCATGACAGTAAACTGTGTAACTTGCCCTCTGTGGCTCCTCCCTGTTTGACCTAATGCTCTTTCCTTATGTATAAATAAAAATGCCTTTTAATCTGTTTCTTCATGGTAACAGGGGAGTATTTGCTAGCAGGTCTCTATTAATATGAACCCAATGGAATCTTTGTAAGTGGATTGGGTAATGGACATACTAATGAATCCACTACCTGGTGTGCAATAGTTACTTACCTCCTTGAGATTCAATGCTGTCTATATCCAAATTCAAAAACAGGCATCTTGCACCATCAAATATTCCTAATGGTGACCAATAGGTGCTTCCATCTGCCAACATTGATGATAGTCCTCCCAGGTGGTGGTGAGGGGTGAAGTACTCATTGCTGCCTAATTTTTTTTTTTTTGGACTGTCTTGTCATTTATTGGCCTGGGGTCTGTATTCTTTTTCATCACATGGCATGAGGTCTCTTTTTTTATTTATAATCTGGCCTGGCGTCATTATTCACATTTATCATCTGATCTGGAGGTCTGTATTTTTTATTTAGGCTTACTTGGTAAGCTTTGATCAGCTTTGATCACAATAGATTAAAGGGGTTGTCTGCGATTTTTTTTATGTTTGATCCTTAGAAGTTGCCATAAATACCTGATTCTAGGAGGTTGACCTCTGGCGACTGGCCGCCACAGCAATCAGCTGCTTAGGTCTGTGGCCCAGCATTGCAAGAATGTGTACAGTGCTGAAAGCAGATTGCTCTATACACAGTGTCTTATTGCTGCAGCTAAGCTCCTGAGGATTGATAATTAGTTACATATCCGCAGAAAGCTGCTTTAAAGCCAAATAAGCTTGGAAGTAGAACTATTGCTACCTGTAAATTGTACCTGCTTCATCAGAGACCTCATTATTGGCTTTAGTGTTTACATTTGGGCCAGACCATTTTACTTAATGACTATTGCTACATTCTTTGCTTGGTCTCTTTTTCTACTCTTTCAAACATGGTCATTACTAAGAAAAAAAAGTCCAGTGCCTGGTATTTTGTCAACTAACCCATTGGGGGACATTTACTATGTCTTTTCCATCGGTTTTCTGATAATAAACCTTATATCTGCCTATTATAGGCTTCTCAACCCTGTGCACCAGTTTGTGGATGTAATATAGGCGGAGAACTGGGTGGGTGGGGGCGTGAACTGATTATAGCTTAGCGTTCTGCCATGTTAGACCTGGTCAAAACATGTAGAGATGGCTTCCGTGTCCACTAGGAAACAGAAGCCGCTTCCAGGATGCCGTTCCTCGGGGTAAGGGAATTTAAAGACTGGCTTTTTTAACGCCATCCTTAGTCATTCCCTCCTCAATCCCTACAAATCTGTTTTCTGCTCTGTAGACTCCTCTGAAACTGTCTGTCCGAGGTTTTCAACAATGTCCTCACAGCTAAATTCTAAGGTAACTGTTCCCTTCTGGATCACTCTGCACTGTTTGACACTGTGAACCACCTGCCCCTCTTCAGGGTTTTTAACCACAGAATACCAGGGATTCTCTATCTGTTGTCTCTGACATATTGCTCTCCCACCATAATTCCAAAGCAGAAGGCCTACTGTCTTGGCATTGTATTTGAATCCAACCTCTCCTTTGTATTTACTGTATTTACTTGCAACTTTATGCCGCATTTCCTTAAAAACACTTCCAGAATCTCCCCTATCCTGGCTATGGAAAACTTGTATTGTTTCCTGTCACTTTCTTTACTCTCTCCTATCTTATCTCAGTCTATCGCCCTAGCTGTGCTCTTGAACCCAGGGCAGGCGTCAGCACCCGGCTGACCCAGGCAAGTGCCGGGGCCCCAGAGCTCCAGAGGGGCCCACCGTGACGATGTGGCGTAACAACAGCCATATTATGGGGCCCGGATTTGCCAATTTAATGAGTAGCCCCCGCTGATTGCAGGCCGCACAGGAGGTGGGCGGAGAGGTAGTGGGATGGGCCTGGGAGCAAAGTATAATTCAGCATCCCATCCACTCCCGGCCCATCCCTTTACCTCCCCTAACTGCTGCTGAAGGAGCTTGGCCTCCCCTCCCTGGCCTACCCACCTCACATGTGGCTGCCCCACCCTGCCCCACCCAGCCCGCCCGCTTCACATGCGTTGCAGCGCGGCCCGCACCGAGCAGCTCACGTCCGGCCTGGTCTGGGCCACACGCCTCACAGGCCTGTCCGCTCTCTCCTATGGGGTCCCCTTCCTGACCCTGCCACCACGTCCCGACCAAGTGACATCCAGCTGAGGTGAGCATAATTACTACATATGTAAATGTATGTATATGTGTGTGTTTATATGTTGCATATCTGTGCGTATGTGTTGTACATAGTGGATGCATGTGTATATATGCTGTACATCTGCGTATGTATTATATATACTGGATGTGTGTGTATATATGCTGTATTTCTGTGCGTATGTGTTGTATATACTGCATACATGTGAATATATGCTGTATATCTGCGTATGTGTTGTATATACTGTATGCGTATGTATATATGCTGTATATTGATGTATGTGTTGTATATACTGGATGCATGTGTATATATGCTGTATATCTGCTTATGTGTTGTATATACTGTATGCGTGTGTATATATGCTGTATATCTGCGCATGTGTTGTATATACTGTATGCGTGTGTATATATGCTGTATATCTGCATATGTGTTGCATATGCTGGATGTGTGTGTATATATGCTGTATATATGTGTGTTTGTGCTGTTTATACTGCATTCATGTATATATGCTGTATATCTGTGTGTATGCTGTGTGTAAGTTTTTTAATGCCACTACATAAGTTCACTGTTAAGGGGCCCACTGAGGCTCAATCGCCCAGGGGCCCACTGAAACCTGGAGCCGGCTTTGCTTGAATCTGCCAGTGAACAAGGATTATTCTCTGAAATGCCCTACTGCCACACAACTTCCAAAATGTTAAAAGTGCTCTAAAACCCATCTCTATGGACAAGTCTATCACTTACTAACTCAAAGTAACTTTCACTCCTCCTCCACTGATTACTCCTCTACTCCATGCAATCTCTCAGCACTCGCTACCATTGAACAGGTTACTCACAAGCCCATTCATTATGGACATCATAAAAATCTAGATATGTCCTGATGGCTGACTTAGGCAGCATCATGTATTTATTTACTTTTTGGTTATATATAAATTATCTATCAATAACCATCCATATGGTTTAATTTGACAGATGTATTTCTCTATAATACCTTATTTTGTTTGTTTATGTACCTCACCATCTAAAAAGTGCTGCAGCATAGGAATGGCTCTATATACATAATGATCTCTTATTAATATTCTTAATGCTCCATTTAATACACATAGATATTAAAATAAATGTTGCATACTGCAATGGTCTGTACTGCAGCATAGAAAGATACAAATGGGATACAATCTTAAGACAAGACAATGACATCTGCTTTGTATTTATTATTCATTTCAATTATGTATAATTACTGTAGTATGTGTCATTGTCATGGAAACGCAGGTAATAAACTGAATATACCTGCTCTATGCCTTACAAGAATGTAAGTGATAGTGGACCACCTCCCCTTTACAAATCCCAGAGTGAGAGATAACATTACTGAAACTGGCCCAAGGCAAAGGCGGGGATGGTTTCTTTTGTCAAAAAGCATGTGATCTTTGATAGGGACAAGTGTTCTGAACTGACTGAACTAAAAAAAAGGAAATAACAAAAACAATTTCTCATTCATAAAAGACATATTTTTGACAGACAGAACAGACAGAATATATTTCATTATTGAGGGGCAGTTGAGGTGACCTTTTAGGAGTTACAGGGACTCGTAGTAACTCTATTGAGAGGTGTGAACTGTGTCCATGTAATGAGCTATAACTCCAGGTTATCATCCCCTTGACTCATCCAAAAAGGTTCTTTAGTGAGCAATAGTTTGTCTGATGGTCAACCTTACCTTGCAGCTTTAGGATGCTGCAATAGTTTTCTAACATAGTGGGGCACATATACTAACAGCAGTGTAAACTGTACTAAATGCAGTTTGCCTGTGTAGTGTGCAGGGTTTCTGCCGCACGTTCCTCTTGAATCTAGCGCCCTCTGCACTGTCCCAACAGAATGCACCATTTTTTTCTGGTGCACCTATAACATCGGGTGTGCAACAAACTTATGTCGAACTTTGCTAGTTAAATGTGGCGCAGAGTCCAACTGAGCACCAGAACTCCCCCTTATTTGTGTTGCAGCATAAAAGGGTTGCATGCAACACGTTTGTGGTACAGACACTTCTTTAATGACTGTTCAAGCAGTTTGTACTAGAATGAATGAGCAAAGTCCGAGAAACAACTGGCGCACAGCCCTTAGTAAATGTGCCCCAGTGTATGTCATGACCACACATTCTACCAGCCACAAAAAAGTCCTGAGAACCTAGTACAACTTTATGCAATCCGTTTTTTCTACAGCCCCGTTGACTTCTATGGATTGTCAGAGCCGCAAACAATGAGTCGGATAGGACATGCTCTGAGTTTTTCCTCACCGGCACTAGGATCAGAATCAGTGCCAAGGATGAGCATGAGCCCAGAGCAATACATGGAGCTGTGAGACAGGTGAGGAAAAAACAATCATGTGCAGGAGGGTTAAGGTCAGTTTCGCACAAGCAATTCTGATCAGTCAAACTAGCTGGGTGTGCTTGCTGGAATGATCAACACGAAAGCTGAACTGCTGAAACTGAATTGCTGAGTTCAGTAGCGGCTGCTCAGGGTTCAGGCTGGACATTCCGCCAAGCACACTCAACGAGTTTGACTGATCTAACTCCCTCATGTGAAACCAACCTAAGGGTGAACTAAGGGTAACTTTTAGACTTCAGTGAAATGTCTATTCTATTGATGATTGTTGTTAAATGGATGGTAGTCTCACATTCAAAGCTGTAGTGAATGGTTGGATGTGGAGAATAAACATTATTACTCTTTTGCTTATCAGTGTAACTTTCAGACACTGCTTCCACATTATCTAGTTTTGTAAAACACAGAATAACTCGGGGGGGCTTCGTGGCTAGCTGCCGTCTGAAGTGGTCACATGTAAGAAGAGCTCTGTACCCACCCAGTGCTAAGTTCATTATCCTGCAGCCAACATATCGGACAGTAAGGCTAGACATGGCTTCAGCCATTTGCCAAGCAGAAGGAGCAAAATAAGAGCCTCCGGGGCCACCGCGAAGCTCCGGAAATATGCCTTGAAGGGCTCCTAAGATGGCGCCGGTGCCTCAGACCCTGTGGTTCCCGCCACACCTCACCCAGCAAAAGGCCCGGATCCAGACTCTGAGCCAGACAGTACGGACCTCATGCTTAAAGAGGTATCCTGCCAAGTTCTCATCGAATACAGGTATCCACTACGTCTCTCTAAAATTGACTATGTCCAAGTAGATGTGGGGTTGATCTGCCAGGACCTGCAGAAACTCTGAGATGGTCAAGACAGAGATCCATATATCCCAGGTGGAGGACCTGACTGCGCCTATGCCAAGACACCTTCGGTCTCTGGAGAGAGCTGCTGCCATGTGGGACGACTTAGAGAACTGGCTGCTCCAGAACAACGTCTGTATCCTGGGTCTTCCGGAACAGGCCAAAGGGAACGAACCAGTAGTTTTTATAGAGTGATGGTTTAAAGACTTCTGCCAAACACTATGTTCACTCCCGCATATGCAGTAGAAAGAGACGACCGGGACCAGCTTAAACCCCCACCACCAGGAGCCAGGACCTGTCCCTTCTTGGCCCGCCTAATATAGCAGGGACTGAGAAACGATCCTGCAAGCAGCTCTCCAGTAAAAATAGAAGCGGCTTGGAGATATGCAGTTACCATACTCAATGTCCTTCCCTGCATGTCTGCAGATGGTGTAGACCGGGCTATATGGCTTAACACCAGGCCCCTGACACCAAGACATTGAAGGCTGCAGATGGCGGGTGGAGGAGACAATGCTGCATTAATGTTCTGCAATGTACTGTAATGTACGATGGGTGACGCGCTTCACATCTGTGTATTCAGGAGCCATAGTTCTATGCATGGGGGGCTGGAGTACAGTATTGGATCCTGATGTAGATAGGTTGATTCACTCTGGCCCCTTCCTTATTGGGGCAGTTCCTGTTGGAAATGGACTGGACTGACCTCTGGTGCTCTAGGTACCCAGGCATTAGGGAATTTATATGCCATACCCCGGGCAGGGATTCCTGCATAGACTATGTATGTGGTAATGACAGAGCCTGTACATTGTTGGACTCTATATATCACCTGACCCCCGGGGCCATCTGACCATGCTCCAATTAAAGCCACGTTCCATGTTGATAACATCCCTGTAAGGGGGACCCAAATGTAAGATACACCCGTTCTGGCTTAACCTTATGAATGATCATGATCAAACCCCGCTTTACTGGAGGATTATATCCTTCAACATAACCCCTACAATGATCATGTTTCCTACTGGGAAGCTCTTAAAGCATACTTGAGAGTACATTGTAGTTCTCCATCTTATATATTATAAAGTCATCCGCCAGAGAGGAGGAGGCCCTGGCTTCCGGTTGTGTGACCTTGGAGGCATCTTATTTGGGTGACCCTACCATTGAGAACAGGCAGACATGGCTCCAGAAGGGTAGGAAATATCTCCACTGTCAATATGAGAAAAGTAAGAGACGTATGTTTTTCACAAACTTAAAATACTACTAGCATGGTAACCCGTCAAGCAGCCTCCTGGTGTACTTGATTCACCTCAATACTGCATCCCCTGCCATTCTTAGTATAATATATATCTCAGGTATGGTCGTAACCATGGCACAGAATATATTTTATGTATTTACCAACTTTTACAGTGAGCTATACAGCTCCAAGCTAGAAAAATCTCCCCTGTAAAATGTTGCAAAAGGAGCAAAGGGATTTGTTAGATGCCCCCATCATGCTGGAAGAGTTACAGGAGCCACTGTAAGGCATGTCTAAGGGGAAATCCTTGGGACCCGATGGCCACCCACTAGAGGCTTTAGCAAAATACCAGGAGGCTTTGCTTCCTGCCCTTCTTCAGGTTTTGAATGACTCTTTTTTGAATGGTTGCATCCCCCCTCCTTCTAGGATGCAGTAATTATTATACTATTAAAGTTGGACAAAGATCCTCTGGACTGTGGGTCGTACCAACCAATTTCATTACTGAACGCAGATTACAAATTACTTACAAAGGTTCTGGCCAATCGGATGAATAAGGCGGTGCCATCCATAGTCCACAAAGATCTGTCTGGTTTCATACCCAGTCGCAATACCACTGATAATCTCCACAGAGTGCAAATGATATTGCAGGTGGGGATAGACGAGAAGATGGACTATGCCTTGGCCTCACTTGACGTGTCCAAGGCCTTTGATTCCATTGAATGAAAGTTTCTGTTGGATGTTCTCCATAGGATGGGCTTCCGCCTGGACTTTTGGAAATGGATCTCCATCAAATACCAGGCTCCTAGGGCATGTGTCTCCTTCAACGGGACCTGTTCAGCATAGTTTGGCTTAGGTCGGGGTACCCACTGACACAGCTTTTGTTCGAGCTGGCAGTAGAGCCCCTGGTGATGAAGCTACGTTCTGACAGAGTATACATAGGTACTACAAGTGGGTTGGTGGAGGAGAGACTTGGATTGTATGCCGACGACCTCCTACTATTCCTATCACATGCAGGAAGGTCATTAAAAGAGTAGTGGATCTTATAGATAGGTTTGGTAACTACCAGATCTGAGCATTAACTTGAGTAAGTCTATTATAATGTACTTGACAGATAGGCCCTGGGTCTGTCCCCCGCTAGTGCAGCCTTGGAACGAGCTTCAAATATTTAGGCATGCACATAGCTAGAATGCCCACTGATGTCCAGCCACTCCTTCCATACTTTAAGGCCAAGTTTGAAGTTTGGGCCAAACTTCCATTATCAGTATAATCTGATAAATCTGAAAGTGGTGGTACAGCCAAAGTGCCTTTATTTAACGTCTAATCTTTCCATCCATATCCGAAATCCTTTTTTAAGTCAGTGGATTCTGTGATGATCCCATTTTTCTGGGGTTCAGGGCACTCTAAACTACAATTAGCAAAACTGCAGGAACCCAAATTACTAGCCAGGATGGCCCTACCAGACATGTATTTGTACTGCTTAGCAGGGCAGATTAAACGCTTAGTAACATGGGTGGGTAATGAGGAGCTTGTTGCCCCTGAAGTGCACTTAGCCACAAACATAAGCTCCAAACGGCTACGGCATCTTCTCCACTCCCCAACTTGGACAGGTACCAAACTATTACCTATTTACAGAGCGGTCAGGGGAGCTTGGCGGGAGGCTATCTGAATTGCTAGATATTTTGAAACTCCCCTAGAGACCCCGTTGTGGGATAATCTGTCCCCTACTTAAGAACAACTGACTTACATACGACCCCTAGTTACAAACGGACCTCTGGATTTTGGTAATTTATTGTACTTTAGTCCCAGGCTACAATAAACAGCTATAACAGTTATCAATGGTGCCTGTAACTAAGATTTATTGTTAATCCTGGTTCTTATGACAACCCAACATTTTTTAAATCCAATTGTCACAGAGACCAAAAAAATTTTGTCTGGGATTACAATTATAAAATATACAGTTCCGACTTACATACAAACTCAACTGAAGAACAAACCTACAGAACCTTGTATGTAACCCGGGGACTGCCTGTATAGCATAAATCGCATACTTCTCTCTCACTCTTTAACCTTTCCAGTCTAACTTGTTCAGTCTTTTTGAAGGTGTGCTGAAATGAACTTGAACAGTAAACATACTGGGGGGAATGTATTATGCTTTGTATGCCAGGTTTCACCATGCACCAGTGAATATACTCCCCACATAAGGGCAAAAATGCAATGGCAAATCTCCTCAAAACAGTCTTTGGCTGTGGTCTTTGGCTGTGCGTTTTCATTGCGTTTTGAAATGCCCTAAGGTCTCCTTGGTATTGTGGTAATACACACCAAAATTTTCCAGATCAATGAAACTCAGCTAAAAACTGCTTTTACACTTGCACATGATCAATTAATCGAGGGAATTGGACAAGCAGCACCTGATTCTACTTTCAATCTTAATTCTTAAAAAAATGTACAAACCAGTTCACACAATGGGGAAGATTTATCAACCTTTCTACTGCAGTTATTTGCACCTAAAATGTTGTGCACCTCAATTATTGAGATCTTTAGACTATTTCCAGGCACCATGATATTCAGCCTGTACACCAGAAAATTCAGTCCGAGTGTCAGAAAAATCTGACAAACTAGAACAACTAATAGCTGGTCTTAACTACAACTCCACAGTTCTAAACTATTCCAAATAAATCAACCAGCTCTGAAAGAGTTAAAGGAAACCTACCACCACGGATCTACCTATTAAGGTAGATCTGGTGGCAGGTTCCTCTAATGTAAAGTAGTATATCACTTTTTAGGGCTAATTCTTTTATGGTCCATAACATTTGTAAATTTTAATTCACCCAATATTAACATTTTCTAAAGAGGCTACTGGGGCGTGGAGTAGCCGGAGCTGAGGCTATATGGAGCGGCTACTTCACGCCCCAGTAGCCTCTTGCGTTCCGCCAATTCTGATATTGGCAGTGTTCACCTCCTGGTAGCTGCGCACACTCGTCTGCAAAGCTGGGTTCTTTGCATGTGCCGAACGCAGGCCGCCAGCTGCGCGGTCTCGGCTCTGAAGCCGGAGCTACTGCACATGCGCAGAACCCAGCTTCACAGATGAATGTGCGCAGCTGCCAGGAGCTGGGCACTGAAGATGTCAGGGTAGGCAGAACACAAGAAGCTACTGGGACGTAGAGTAGCCGCGCCATATGGCCTCATCTCCGGCTACTCCATGCCCCAGTAGCCTCTTCACTAATATTGGTTGAATTCAACTTTACAACAGTTATGGGCTACAAAAGAATTAGCCCAAAAAGGGCTATACAACTCTACATAAGAGGAACCTGCCACCGGATCTACCTTAATAGGAAGATCCGTGGTGGTAGGTTTCCTTTAAGCAGAGCTGCTGGATATGCAGATCTAGTTCAGCTGTTCCTCAGACATTTCCACACCTGAGGTCGTTGTCCTCTATAACTGGGGCTCTTAAAAAATAAATACATTTTAAAAGCTTAATGCTTAAAAAAAACCTTTTTTTAAAAAAAACCTTAACTTTTATGACCTCAAGTAAAAAAAGATCACATCAAATATTTATAAATATATATAGAAATATACAAGAATATTTTCCAATAATATAGCTACACTATAAAATATAACATCGTAGCCACCCTGTTGGCTAACGACTACACAAATTATATATGAAAACAACTGTCACACACACTAAGGAATTAATTTACAATGGTAATTGTCACGGGCACGCACAATAGCCTGCCTGCCATCTAACTCACCTTTTCCGGCTCCAGCAGCAGTCCCTGTGATGTCCGCGCTCTGGTGCGCGCGTTCCCGTCTCATAGGCTTGCTCTGCCCCCGGAGCCTGCCTGCCAGCTAACTAACCTTTCCCGGCTCCAGCGGTGGTCCCTGCAATGTCCGCATGTTCCCGTCTTCTAGGGCGCGCATGCGCCGGCTCTGTAAAATTTAAAGCACACCGATAATTGCCACCTGTCAGCTGCGTTCCCTGATAAATTCCAGCCCCTTCATGTGTTCCCTGCTGGAACTTTGTGCCTCATAGCCTTAGAGAAAGCTTTCCTGATACCCTGTGCGATTATCCTCATTGCCTGTTGTGACCTCTGGCCTCTGGAAGCCTTGACTAAGCTGAAGTTTGCCTTTGCCTCTGTGGCAGTTCTCACTCGGCCTGATACAGAGAAGCCATTCCAGTTGGAGGTTGACACCTCATCCGTTGGTGCTGGGGCTGTCCTCACCCAGAAAGGGACATAGGTCAAACCCTTCTTCTCAAAGACTTTCTCAGCTGCCGAGAGGAATTATTCCATTGGTGATCGGGCACTTGTGGCCATTAAGCTTGCATTGGAGGAATGGCGCTATCTTCTGGAAGGAGCTCATCATCCGGTCTATAGCTACACTGACCACAAGAATCTCCTGTATCTCCAGACTGCTCAGCATCTCAATCCTTGTCATGCTCTCTGGTCCCTCTTTTTCTCGTGATTTAACCTCCTGATTCACTTCCGTCCAGCTGAGAAGAACATCAAAGCTGATGCCCTCTCTCTTGCCTCTGATGTTGTTGGAAGGCTTCTCGTCTTATCATTCTTCTGCTGTGGTGCCTGTGGACCTATGGCAGTTCCCTCCTGGCAAGATCTATGTCTGACCTGCTCTTCCGAAGAGGATACTAACTTGGGGACATTGCTCTCGTGTGGCTGGGCTCCCTGGGGTGCAGAGATCTGTTGCCCTCATATCCCGTTACTACTGGTGGCCAGATTTTGTTGGTTTCTGTGCTTCCTGTGCCTGTAACAAGTTATCACGCCTCAAGTCAGCAGATCTGCTGCTCCTGTTGCTGATACCCAGTTGCCCATGGACTCACATAAGTACCAACATGTCTTTCAATATTAATAATAATGAATAACAATGCAAAACACACTTTCCTACTTACATGTATTTTGGTAGAAACCTATATTCATTTTTACCAATTTAGGATGTACTTAATTTAACACTAGAGATGAGCGAGCACTAAAATGCTCGAGTGCTCGTTATTCGAGACGAACTTTTCCAGATGCTCGAGTGCTCGTCTCGAATAACGAGCCCCATTGAAGTCAATGGGAGACTCGAGCATTTTTCAAAGGGACCATGGTTCGGGAATAAAATGTGTTATTTAATTGAAAAAGAATGTCTTCTGATAAGTTAGCAGATGTATGCAAACATCTGCAATCTATTCTTCACTGTTCCGCGCGTATATTATCTCCCGACAAGTTAGCAGATGTGAAGAACAGTGAAGAATAGGATCATTTAAGTGAAAAACACAGTGAAGAATAGATTGCAGATGTTCGGCACATCTGCTTACTTGTCGGGAGATACGCTGTCTCCGTGCCCCGCTGTCTCCGTGCCCCGCTGTCTCTGTGCCCCGCTGTCTCCGTGCCCCGCTGTCTCCGTGCCCCGCTGTCTCTGTGCCCCGCTGTCTCCGTGCCCCGCTGTCTCCGTGCCCCGCTGTCTCTGTGCCCCGCTGTCTCCGTGCCCCGCTGTCTCCGTGCCCCGCTCTCTCCGTGCCCCGCTCTCTCCGTGCCCCGCTCTCTCCGTGCCCCGATGTCTCCGTGCCCCGCTGTCTCCGTGCCCCGCTGTCTCCGTGCCCCGCTGTCTCCGTGCCCCGATGTCTCCGTGCCCCGCTGTCTCCGTGCCCAGCTGTCTCCGTGCCCCGCTCTCTCCGTGCCCCGCTCTCTCCGTGCCCCGCTCTCTCCGTGCCCCGCTCTCTCCGTGCCCCGCTCTCTCCGTGCCCCGCTCTCTCCGTGCCCCGATGTCTCCGTGCCCCGCTGTCTCCGTGCCCCGATGTCTCCGTGCCGCTGCCTGATGTCTCCGTGCCACTCCGTGCCGCTGCCTGATGTCTCCGTGCTGCTGCCCCATGTCTTCGTGCTGCTCCCCGGTGTCTCTGTGCTGCTCCCCGGTGTCTCTGTGCTGCTCCTCGTTGTCTCTGTCCTGCTCACCGTGTTCTGCAATGTGTTCTTCACACATATATATTGTTCTTCACATACTATTTTGTTCGCACCGTTCCGCGCGTATCTTCCGACAAGTAAGCAGATGTGCCGAACATCTGTAATCTATTCTCACTGTGTTCTTTACTGTGTTTTTCACTTAAATGATCCTGTGTTCACTGTTTTTATTCTATTCTTCATTGTTCTTCACTGTGTTTTTTTAATTAAATGCTCGATCTCGAGCAGGGGAAATACTCGTCCGAGCAACGAGCCGTCTCGAGTACCTTAATGCTCGAACGAGCATCAAGCTCGGACGAGCATGTTCGCTCATCTCTATTTAACACATAACGATTCTGAATTTTGTCCCTATTCTTGTTAAATGGAAATCTGTTATGTGTTGTACATCTGAGCTTGTTTTTACTTAGCTACAAGCCAGCTTAAGGAGCAGATGCCTTATCATATACTCTGATGTGTAAAATCATACAATTTAAAGAGGTTATATAGTACTTTCTTTTTTCAAGATTATGAACGTATTTATACAGACACACAATAATTTCATAAATTATTGGCCCATTGGTGTGACATGTACATTTACACAAGGGCCCAGTACATAGGGATAAAAAAATAAGCCATGTGTTACGGTTGCCGCTGTGACCCATGTCTTGGGTCGCAAGCGCACCTGTGTGCCCCTCCGTGCCGGCTGCAGTCTCACATACCTCTCCATGCTCCAGCGGTATCTCCTGCAGCTCGAAGTGCATGGCCCCACCTCCTCTGTAAAATTTAAAGGGCCAGGGCATTTGGTGCTGGCCACCTGGTACTTAATAAATAGCCAGCCTCTTCCCTTATGCCCCGCTGGATCTTGGGCTTGTGCCCTATGTCCTCTGCGTTTATTCAGATTTCCCGTTGTGACCTTAATTCCATTCCTGACTTCCCTCCTTCCCTGTGCTGCCTGTCCTGAACTTCTGCTACGTCCCCAAATCTGATCCTGTTCTGTCAGTCCTGACCTCCTGCCTGTCCCTGACTCCGTCTCTGCCTCACGATTCTGTACCCTGCCTTGGCTGCCACCGCAGACAAAGAATAGCTCTTTTGGGCAGTTCGAAGGAAATCTGAGTAAAACAAAGATTTTTTTATTAGTAGTACTGCCTAAAACAATGATGTCCTACAATACACAAAACTTACTTTCCAAAGAAGCATTCGGTCATGAGCCTACACATTTCATAATAAATCTATGAGAAAGGATTTATTCTGAAAAACGTAGGCTGGTTATCTTTTTCTCCTTACTAGGAAAGTAGAAATCACAGTATCATGATACACTCATCAGCAAACATCTGATATCATCCCATCCAAATGTTTCTTTAGGAAGTAATTTTCATTTGTTGTAGGACATTTTAGTTTTAAGCTACTGTGTCTCTGTGTTTGGAAGTTCCAGGTGAGCTGAGTGAGTATGTGGAATAACAAGAAGCCCATCTGATCCTGCACACCATTTACTGTTGAGTTGCAATAGAGGACAGTGGGGAAGATTTATCAAGCTGTCTGAAAGTCAGAATATTTCTAGTTGCCCACGGCAAACAATCACAGCTCTCCTTTAAAATATTCATGAGCACTAGTAAAATGAAACCTGAGCTGTGAGTGGTTGTCATGGGCAACTAGAAATATTCTGACTTTCAGACAGCTTGATAAATCTGCCCCAGTGTGCCAGACCAAGTTTTTACCAATGTCCTGCCATAATCATCATTCATATGAAACACAGAAATGTAAATGTGTATTGTGCTTCAATATTTATAATAATTAATGCAGAAGAGTCCTACAACAAAGAAAAGCATGTGGCCCCTTTAAGCAGAGTGGAATTATGTCAGATGTAGGCTGGCGAGTTTATTATAATACCCCTACTCCTACACTTTTCCGGTCATACTGGTTGTGAAAAGGTCATGGTATCAGCCAAATCAAAATACATTCTTAAAATATATATTTTAACATAACATACATAAGTGGTAATAAACGGAGTCATGTTTTCAGTGATAGAAAAACTGGTTAGACAATAACTTGATCACTTGGTCGCATCATATTTACATAAAACATTTCCACTCTTTAGCCAGTCCCAGAAGAATAACACCCCCTCCCCCCCCAATCTAGCATTTGAATCTCACTATCATACCTGACATATCTCGCTCTCTTTGTATCACTTTCTTGTATGTCATGTTTGAACTGCCCAAATCTAAGCCCGTTCTCCCTGATAGCTTTACCAATTCACACATAAAACTGTTGAAAAGTAGTAATTAAAATAAAATAGAAATGTTTTCTTTACTCTATATATAATTAATTCACTGATTCATTCCCACGAGATGCTTAGAAAACCAGATGCACACATGGAGGCAGACCACACAGCTGAAATAGAGCCTGTTTGTCCGAGGGGCCAGTGGGCCCATAGGTAACCGTATCACACATTCTCAGTGCACAGTGGCTAAAAGTTGTTGGCTACTCCAAACCTCAAAACATACACTATATATACATATACATATTTAAGACCCAGATATCATAGATTAGCAAAGGCTACAGACAGACCTATCCCTGCATCCTCTCCCCTTCTCGGGTGAAGGGGTTAAGGACTGTCTAGTGGGGTTTGAGGGGAAGGGGGTTAAGCACTGTCTGGGGGTGGGGAGTTAAGTACTATCTGGAGGGAAAAGGTTAAAGGCCATCTATCATCAGCTTATGCAACACCCCTGCCAATGCGTTGTTAATCTAGTGTTGCAAAATCAACATCCCTCTTCATTCAATAGGGTTTTCTCTAGAGCCTGATCAACTCAAGAGGGGCATCAAGTTTCTGGAAATACAGCTGATAAATACCTGCCTGGGGAGGAATATGTAATTGTGTGACCAATCAGATGTACTGTTACTGTTACAATGCAAGAGAAAACTGGTTAGATAATAAGCTTTCCAGCTCACAAGGGAATTTGGTAAACCTCCTTGTGGCTGGAAAGTTCCAGAAAGTCCTCCCTAAGAGGAGTAGAGAGAAGACTCCAAGAGAGAGAGCTTCCTGAAAGCACATGTGTCTGGGGAATGCTGCCCTGTCTGGAGAACAGGTCCCAAGCAGACATCCACCTTCTGGAGTCTGTCCCATCCTGCTGCTGAAGCAGCCAACTATCCTCTCCAGACTGAAGCTACCCTTACCAGGCTGTAAGGACCTCCTGTGGAAAGATATCCAACCAGCCATCTCAACAGTTGATGTTGCTGCTGTTGTGGCTGTTACCGAGTTCCAATAAACAAACTATAAGTTGAATGCTTTACAAACTCTGCCTCCGAGTGATCCCTGTGTAAAGCTATTACCACCATGTGCACCACATTCACCACCACCAGGGATCTCTACCTTTACATCGGGGTTGCCCCTGGGAGAAACCTACATCTACAGGAGAATACATTATAGTGTAATTAAACCAGGGACACTACTTACTCATAGATCCAGACACTGTGACTGTGGAAATCTTCTTATATTTCTTGTCCATTGCCTCCATCCTTTTAAAATTATTCTAATGAGTTTGTGGGGGCACCCTAGCTCACCTGTGATCTAGCTTTACAGACTGTTATTGGAACATCCCCCACCGGGGCCTAGCATTTTCTTGGGACCTGGAGGCAGCCGGGCCCAAAATACAAGAGTGTCTGGCAGTTGCAGCCTAGGCACGCTGTGGTGACCATGTGGTGCTTGGTATGGGGACCAGAGGGCTGTCTTACAGCCTGGCAGGTCTCCAGCAGGTGGTGTGTGCAAAGAATTGTAGAGAGGGAGAGGCTAATGTATTGAATCTCCCTGGGGCAACCCCTTTAACTGTCTGTAGTATATGTCCCTTTATAATGGATGGGGGAGCCCTTGATGGTACAGCCGTATTCAGGGACCAGACGGAGGCAATGTTGTGCAAAAGTAACCCACGGTTCTTTATTGGAACAACTGCAGGCAACGGGCCAAACAATTTCAGAACAGATGCCGGATTATTGGAGAATTCCGAATTACTGGAGTGGTCATGGAGAGTTATCCTCAGGAATAGATTCACCAGCCTAGTAGTGAAGGCTGGGAGGTAACTGTGTCCAGGTATGGAAGCTGCAGCTTTGTCCTTGGTGTTCCATGTGTCTGTGCTAGTGATGCACTGACACTCTGTCTCTGGTCACTCAGTGTGTGTTCTATGTTGATGAGCTGAGGCCTAGGAGCTCCTCATGTGGTGAGAGCTGGACCTAAAGAGCTCTTGTCACTTCCTGTCCAGGGGTTTTGTTACTCCCTGGTCAGGTGGTGCTCACTCTCCAATCACACTCCAGTTCACAGATTGAAATACAATAGGTTTAACCCTTGCCTGTCCAGGCAGAATCTACCACTGCTAATTGACTCTAATAGACTGTATTACCCTAACAGTGAGTTGATCAGACTCCACTAGAGGGATACTACAGATGGAGGGCCTAATTCGCAAGCATTACCTTGCCTACACATTGGCAAGGGTGTTGCATTATACTGTCTCAATTTCCCCCCTGCTCTCTCAGGCCATGGATAACAAATATAAAAAGATTACCACAGTCACAGTGCCTGGTTAATCATGCTTGATTTTTATGGTAGAATTTTTTTTAAGCTCTGTCTATTTGGAGGGGGTTAAGTACTGGATGGGGGGGGGGGGGGTTAAGCACTGGCTCTGGGTTCACACAGTCTGTATAGCAAGGGAGCACTCTATAGCAGGGACGTGTATGTAATTTTATTGAGTAAATGGATATATCCAAGTTATATTATACTGTAGGTAACTATTGTATCTTTAGGGGCACAGTGTGGAGATGTGCTGCAAAAACCAAAGACACCTGGGGTCACAGTTGGAGGAGTTGTTATGAAGTATCAGACTTAGACTTTACGCTACAATAAACAGCTCTAATAGCTCTTAAAGGTGTCTGCAATAAAGCTTTATTGTTAATCCTGGTTCTTATGACAACCAAACATTTTTAAAATCCAATTGTCACAGAGACCAAAAAAATTGTGACTGTGGTTACAATTATAAAATATACAGTTCTGACTTGCATACAAATTCAACTTAAGAACAAACTTACAGAACCTATCCTGTATGTAACCCGGCTGTAACTGCCTGTATTGTAATTTTTTTTTTCATTTGTATTTGCTTTTATTCAGTTTTAGTATGGCAGTACTATTTAGTCATTTTGTAGTGGTAATGGTAGTGGTTATGGTTTGTTGGTATTATTCAGTCCATGTGTAGAGGTAACAGGAACATAGGAAACAGTCTATGTTCAGTATGAGTTTTTAAATATATTTTAGAAGTGGTAACTTCTAAAACTACCACACCAGTTTGATAGATCTAGGCCAATGACCTCAATTTATTTCTTTGGTAGGGAGGAGGTGCCCAAACTGGAAATTTGCCTTGCAGCCCTATGATTTCTATGTACGCTCTTGATTTGAGCTACCATTTGCTTAATGATATCACAGTTGTTGCCTCCAAATTATAATAATGAGCAGCAAGAAATCATTCCTCACTTGAATCTTTAAAGGTGTTTTGTGAGTAACGCTGGATGTAACTCCTCCAGTCCCAACATTTAATTCTATTTCCTTTGAACCATCTTTGCCCTCAGTATACTGTACACATAAATATATCACTGCAGTCACTATGCATACACATAAATATATACCTGAAGTCATTATACTGTACACATAATTATATACCTTCAGTCATTATACTGTACACATAAAAAAATACCTGCAATCATTATACCGTACATATAAATATATACCTGCAGTCAATGTGTGTGTGCTGCATTGTTTTCATGAACCTCTTCACTGAAATGGGTGAATAAATCAATGAAAACTCTTGAAAGTCCATTCCAATGCACAATATTTTGCACAGGTTTTGCAGCCAGATATTTGTTGCAGTGAAATCCGCATCTTATTTTGGCATCTATCCTTTAAATATCAAACAGAAAATCAAGCGTGGGAGCTTTTTGAAAGTGTGCATTGCTCCTGAATGTGTGCAGTGTCCAAAGTGGGATTTAGAATTTAGGGACTTAAGACTGAAGGACTTTAGCAGGTAACCCCAATAAGTTTGCCAAGCTAGTGGATTAGAGGGATATCAACACAGGAGTAGCAATGCTGCAGCAAGACATGGCCTCTAACAACCAGGGGACTGTCTGCTCCAATAAGAAGGGGAATGGAAGCATAGAAAAGGCTGGTAGGTGCTGGTTGTGGGAGATTCAATTATTAGGGAAGCAGACAAGGCAATCTGTCACAAAGACCATGCATACCGAACAGTGTGTTGTTTGCCTGGTGCTCGGGTTTGGCATGTTGCTGGGGGTGGATGTGAGAATGGTGAGGATCTGGTCCATAACAGCACCAATGAGGAAGTAACAGGTAGGTGCAAGGTCCTTAAAAATGATTCCAGGGTCTTAGGTCATAAAGCTCAGGGCAAGGACCTCAAATGAAATAATCTCTGAAATACTGCCTGTACCACATGCCACACCAGAAAGGCAGCAGGAGATTAGTGAGGTAAATAAGTGACTCAAAAATTGGTGTAGGAAGGAGGGCTTGGTGTTCATGGAGAACTGCGCTGACTTTGCTGTCGGCTACAGGCTCTACAGTAGGGATGGGCTGCACCTCAATGGCTCGTGCTGCTGTTTTGGGGGGACAATGCCTATAAGATGAGAGGAGTGTTTAAACTAGAGACCTGGCGGGATGGCAACTACACTTGTATAGAGCAAGACAGTGCGGATAGGGAACTGGGAAGAGTTATGGTACTTGGGAAAGGAAGGGGGGCTGGTATAAGATATGGGGAATAAGAACCAAAAGAATAAGGGAAGCAACTAAGCGAAGACCTTATAGGCATAAACTGGGACAATGTTCTTAAAGACAAAAGCCCCCCCCCCCCCCCAAAAAAATGGGACTTTTTCACAAATATTCTGAAAAAGACCTGTGAGAAACACATACCATATGGGAAAAAGCATAAGAGAAACAAGAAGAAAGCCAATGTGGCTAACTAGTCTTGTAAGGAGAGCAATAAGGGAGAAAGATAAGGCGTTTAAGGTGCTAAAACGCGAAGGTAGCTATGAGGCATTACAGGATTATAGAGAGAAAAATAAATCTTGTAAAAGGCAGACAAAGGCCGCAAAAATAGAGACTGAGAGAAATATTGCCAAGGAAAGCAAAAATAATACAAAATAATTTTTCAAGTATGTAAATGATAAGAGAGAGTGTGGGCCCTCTAAGGAGTAACATGGGGGTCATGGTGGAAGGAGATAAGGAAAATGGCCAATCTACTGAATCTCGCCTTCTCAACAGTCTTTATCCAGGAAAATTCCCTGGTGGAAGACAAAATGAGGAATGATGTAAATTATCTTTGGAATGTCAACAGTCTAACCCAGGAAAAGGTACGGCGCTGCCTCGCAACCACAAAGATAGATAAATCACCGGGGCCAGATGGCATACACCCCCTGGTTTCTACATGAACTATGAACCGTGATTTTTAATATTTGAAGATTCCCTGAGGATTGGTTATGTTCCACAGGACTGGCGCAAGGCAAATGTGGTACCAATATACAAAAAAGGATCAAAAAGCTATCCAGGAAACCTAACTTCTGTAAAGGGGAAAATATTTGAGGGGTTTGTTAGAGATGCTATCCTGGACATAATCTTATAACCCAGCGTCAGCATGGGTTTATGAGGGATCGGTCTTGTCAGACTAATCTGATTGGCTTCTACGAGGAAATAAGTTCCAGACTGGATCTGGGGGACGCTGTGGATGTTGTATATCTGGACTTTTCAAAGGCATTTGACACAGTCAAAAGATTGGTTCATAAAATGCTGGGACTAGGGGAAAATCTGTGTACTTTGGTAAGTAATTGACTCAGATTGGGTTGACACTACCAATGGAGTGCCACAGGAGTCAGTGTTGGAGCCATTTCTTTTAATATTTCTATTAATGATCTTGTAGTTGGTTTACACAGTCAAGTTTCCATATTTGCAGATGATACTAAGCTGTGTAAAGTAATTTATACTGAAGTCGATAGTTTAGCATTACAGAGGGATTTGTGGAAGCTTTGGGCAGTGGGCAGAGAAATGGTTGATGATGTTTAATGTAGCTAAATGTAAGGTTATGCACTTGGGCCATGGAAACAAAAAGTATAATTATGTTCTAAACAGTCAATCACTTGGTAAAACTGCAGCTGAAAAAGACTTGGGGCAATTGGTGGATGCAAAAGCAACTAAAATTATGGGATGCATCAAGAGAGGAATAGATTCTCGTTACAAGGACATAGTTCTGCAAATCCCCTGGTCAGACCACACATTATTTTAAGAAAAGCATTACAGAATACACGATATACATGCATAAACAGTTCCTTTACATCAAATTCAGCGAGAATAGACTATTTATACAATTTTTAACCCACCCCCATCCCTCCCATCCCTGGCGGTTGACGAATAACCTAGACCCAAAGAGATACATGGTGTTGGACCATCCACTTACAGATAAATAAGAGGAGTCTTTGTAATTTTCTAATAGATACTACAAGGGCTATTCAGCCATAAGTCCCTCATCCCATCTCTTTTTACACCACTGTCAAACTCCTCCTGTCTCTCAGCAAAAAAGAGGATATCCACTCTATCTTCCCAGACCTTGATCTTAGGTGCCTCTCTATCCTTCCAATGGCTCAGTATCACTAATCTTGCCAGAAAGAGACCTTCTAATACACTCGCAACACACCTCAGAGAGCTAATTATACCTATTTTTGAACCCAAGATGCAAACCTGTAGACTTGGAGGAATATTGCATTTAAATACTACTTGTAGTCTGTCAAGAACACCTGTCCAATAGCGATGCAGTTTTGGACATCTCCATAACATGTGAACAAGATCAGCGTCTATCAGGTTGCACCGTGGGCACTTTTTTCCAGAAATGATTCATTCGTTTTGGCATCATGTGCACCCTTTGCACAATAAAAGTCTGGGAGACAATGTGGGACATATTCTTAATTTTATTTTTGGTCATATGTAATGAGTCCACCCATTCCTCCACTGACAAATCTGTTATATCTTTCCGCCATTTTTCAAAACATTCGGGGAACGGGGGATACTTCTCTTTTTTATCAGAATCTTATAAACCCTGGACATTAGACCCTTCCTGTTTTGGGGTGAAAACATGTCCTTCAATGGGTGCTCTTCCAATATAAAATCTTTATCTAAAAGGCAGGCACGGAAGGCGTACTTGAGTTGAGCATAGAAAAACCAATCACCGTCCCCCAGATCAAAATCCAGGGCCATACTCCCAAAGGATTTTAACCCCTTATTACCGACACTAGTTTTCAGCTCAATGACCAGACTGGATTTTTCAAATTTGACATGTCTTACGATAATTGGTTATAACTTCGGAACGCTTTAACATATCCGGTGATTTTGAGAATGTTTTCTCGTGATGCATTGTATTTCATGTTAGTTATAAAATTTAAGTGATAAGTTTTGCGTTTTGTTCTGAAAAAAAGTGAAAATTTGGCAAAAGTTTGTAAAAATTCTTCATTTTCCAAGTTTGAAATGTTCTGCTTTCCAGACAGGAAGTAAAACTACCCAAAAAGCTTGATAATTAACATTTAAGGAATATCTGCTTTATTTTGGGATGATATTTTATGCGTTCTGCTATTTTTCTAGGATGTTATGAGGTGCAGAATTTTAGGTGCGATTTTTCTCATTTTCATGAAAATTGCCAAAACTCACATTTTGAGGGACAACTCAGCTTTCAAGTGACGTTGAAAGGCCTAAATAATAGTAAAACCACATAAATTACCCCACTATATTTTGTGGGGTATAAATTGTATATTACGGGAGGTTTTTTTTTTTTTACGTCGTTCACCGAGCGGGTTCAATATTGATTTAGATTTATTGTACAGATTGATACGGACGCGTGATTGTTTTATATACTTTATTTGCATTTCTTGTGTAACTGGGGAGATTATGGGACTTTTATTTTATTTATTTCATCTTTTTTTTTTTTTAGAGAGGGGGTCGAGAGGGAGTATATCTGGCTTGTCTTGAGGAAAATGGGCTTTGGACCACAATATATCAACTGGGTGAAGCTTTTGTATGGTGGTGCCTCTGCTAGAGTTAGCATAAATGGGAAGGCTTCTGCTGCCTGGCAATTGTACAGAGGAACAAGACAGGGGTGTCCACTGTCTCCCCTGCTGTTTGCAGTCGCATTAGAACCCTTGGCATGCAGTATAAGAACAGTGATAAAATAAGAGTAACCAGAATACAGTTATATGCCGATGATATGCTCCTGTATCTGGAGAACTCGGAACAGGGGATAAAAGCGGTAACAGAATTAATAGACAAGTTTGGCCAATTGTCTGGTATTAGTTTTGGGCACCAGTGTATAAAAAGGACATAGTAGAACTGGAAGGGGTGAAGAAGAGAGCAACCAAGATTACTATGGGAATGGCGGGACTAGAATACAATGACCTGAACGGGCAGTACAAGGATCTCTCCAAAGATCTTTTTATACCTAGGCATGTGACCAGGACAAGAGGTGATCCTCTACACCTAGAGGAGAGACGATTCTACCATCACCATAGACAGATTCTTTACTGTAAGAGCAGTGAGACTACTGTGCACGAGTAGCTGCCACTATAGTAGATTTTGGTTTATCGCTGGAAGACCCAAATCCAGAGAACGCACCGCTGGACTGCGACAGGACCCCACTGTTAAATGGGCCCCACTGTTAAATGGTTAAATGGGCCCCACTGTAAATGGGCCCCACTGTTTCTGCACTAGAATAACTAAGCTTATTTTTTAATGAAAATACTGAGATTAATATTCCTGCAGCCATTTTTATAATAAAATTTGTCTGCGTCATTATAAATTCCAGTCACATACCTGCCATTTTATTGCAATTCATTGGTCAGATAAGGTTAGGGGAGGGAGAATGGTAACATCAAGTAGCAATGTTTAACTAATACACTACTCATAAAAAGTTAGGAATATTTGACTTGTGGGTGACATTTCAGGATGAACCTAAAATGCATTGTAATCTTCACAAGTAAACTAAATTTTTTTCATGCACATGTCCAACTGTTCAATGTCTTATTGCTTTTTCCAATGGTGAAGGGCTGCACTGATAGTTGACTTTGTGGAACTTTCTCTCATCTCCCTAGTGCATCTCTGGAGCTCAGCCACAGTAACCTTGGGGTTATTCTTTACCGCTCTCACAAAGACTCTTCTCCCATGATCGCTTAGTTAGTAGACAGCCAGCTCGAGGAAGAGTTGTGGTCTCCCCAAACTTTTTCCAGGATTACGGAGGCTACTGTGCTCTTAGGAACCTTGAGTGCTGCAAAAATTCTTTTGTAACCTTAGCCAGATATGTACCTTCCCACAATTCTGTCTCTGAGCTCCTTGGGTAGTTCCTTAGGCCTCATGATTCTCATGTGCTCTGACATGCACTGTGAACTGTGGGGTCCTGTATAGACAGGTGTGTGCCTCTCCTAATCAAATCCAATCTGTTTAAAACAAATAAAACACAGCTGGACTTCAATGAAGAAGTAGAACCATCTCAAGGAAGATCAGAAGGAAATGGAAAGCATGATGTCACAACAAAGGATCTAAATACTTATGACCATGTGATATTTCAATTATTCTTGTTTAATAAATAAGCAAAAATTTCTACATTTCAGGGTTTTTTTCCTTTGAAGATGGGGTACAGAGTTTATAGTAATGAGCAAAAAAGAACTTCTTGATCTTACCAATTCGCTGCAATGAAACAAAGAGTGAGACATTTAAAGGGATCTGAATACTTTCCATACCCAAACTATTAGTCCACATAGATAGATGCCTAATTGTTTATACTGTAAGGATGAGAGTAAAGGAAGAACAATTCAATGCCATACGTAAGTATGTGTGTGCTGGTTGAAGAGTGGGGGGCTTGAATAGACACCTCTAATAGTAGTTAACCTACTTAATAGCAAAGGATCAAATTTGAACAAACCTTCTTTTTTTCCACTAAAAGATTCCTGATTTCTAAAATAATTTAGGCACACTAGATGATTGATCATATACTGCAGCGCTGTACAGATCACTACACAAATAAGTAAATATAGTGTTACAGTGATACAGTGATACAAAATCTTTATCTTTATGGCTATATCTGTACATAAGTCATAGAGATAAAATGGATAGAACTCATTAATGTGTCACCGGCTCCCTCTGTGCAAAGCTCGACAACACTAGTCTTTGTGCTGTGACAGATTCATCACTATTTTGATGAATCCTTTGCAGTTTAAGACTGTCGAGTTCTACTTCTAGACCTGTTTTTTGCTGGTCTGAACACAATGGAGCACATTTACTTACCCGTTCCAGTCGTGATCCAGCGGTGCGTTCTCCGACGAGGATATGGGTTCTGCCGGGATTCACTAAGGTCGTGCGCCAAAATCCGATTGGGCATGCCAAAATTGCGGCGCAATTCGGCACAAATCGGAGATTGCCAGGGAACCCGATGAAAGTGCGCAATTCGGCCCCTTAGTAAATGAGCCCCAATGTGATACACCCTCCTAATTTTTGCCACACAAACTATTTCCTGTCTGACCATGCTCCAAGGAGTAGGGAGCAAGCACCAGCAGCAGATTCTGTGTTTTTGTAGACAACCTGAACACTCCGCTCACAGCGCCGCGATCGTTATGCTCCTGGACAGAAATATATACACAGCCCCTACATTTTTTATTATCAATTATATTTTCTTAAACAACCGGTATCCGGCTCTAATGCAGCAGAAACATTAAAAGAAATCAACCAATTTAAAAACCAAAAAAATATCTAAGGATACTGACATGCGCTCCTCTTCATTTTGATCCCGGGGTTTGTCTTTGCTAACCTTCTCAACTAGAAAAGAAACTTATAATTAGAGCACGGAGCCCGTAACACAGGATGTCCAGCTCTCCAAGCTGCTAATTATGCCTGCTGGGAGCATAGGAAAGGGAGGTGACGTCACAATTGAGGCATGAATTCACATTCGAAGACAAGTGCCAGGATCAAGATGAAGAGGAGAACAGGTAGTAATAATAATTAATAATAATAATTACTTTATTTACATAGCCCCAATATATCTCGCAGCTCAGTAATATGGCAGTATATGGTAGGATCAATCAAACAACCTAGGGTTAAAATACCCTAGGCGGTCTGAAATTTTTTTTAAAAAACCCTAAAAACTCAAACCGTCCCCTTTTCTCAGATCTGATATAAAAAAACAGCAAAAATCATAAACATGTTAGATATCGCCCCATCCCAAAATGTCCGATTTATCAAAATATAATGACGGTTATTCACAACGTTTAACCCCATAGCACACAAAGTCACTTTTGTCACAAATATCACTTTTTTGTCATTTTGCAAAATATAAAAAATTCTTTAAAAAGTGATCAAAAGGTTTTACAGTCCTAAAAATGCAGTTTTTTGAGAGAAAATAATAAATTTTCCTTCTAGCCGGAGCTCCAGAGTTCTTCTAATTCTTCTCCTATAGTGTTAGATATCCATTCAATGAAATCCAGCATTAGCAATGACAGATCCTTCTGATGAAACTATGCCTCAGTTCAGACCAGCACCACCGCGTCTGTTCCTCTTTCGCCTCTTAATTGATTCTTGTCAGACGATATTGCTGCGAGGAACATACAGGCAAATGGTGTAGTGTGTTTCAACAGGTTAAGAATTTATTAAAAAACATACTCACAAATGTAAGTAAAATTGTGCATCAAACCAAGCTGCCCGACTAAGGGTTTCGCCTCCAGGGCTTCTTCCGGGTCGTTTGCTCCGTAGGGGCGAATTGTGCACCGCAACAGCTATTGTTTTTCAGTCCTAAAAATGGTAGCATTAAAAAAAGTCATCAAAAGCTGCAAAAATTACACCACAGCGCTGTTCTCAGCCACAGCTCTGAAGTATGAAAATGCTATTAGCGCCAGAACATCACTACATTTGGATTTTTTTTCCCGCTTCCCAGTACACGGCATGGAATATTAAATACCGCCATTATGAAGTGCAATTTGTTGCACAAAAAACAAGCCCTCATAAAGCTCCTTACATGGAAAAATAAAAAAATTGACAATGCAAAAACCAAACATCGTTAAGGGGTTAAATTACACTGCCAAAATAATTTATACTTGGAATTCAGGCTAGATATAGAATATAGGGTATAGGGCATATGGACATTTGTAATCTGTATTTTATGACATATATACACATAATTCTGAGGTCTGATAAGATCTGAGATAAACTTTGGCACATAGTTCTATAAGTGTCATCAATACTTAGACACAGCTCATCATATTCCACAAACATTAACATTTATAAGGAACTGAACGTTTAACCCCTGTCTTTTTAACCTGTACAGCTTATTGTATATTGAAAACAAGTAGCACATGCATACTTCAAAGGTTTTCTGGCATCACACCATAATGGAGCAGCTTATTGGAAAGAAATGATCATAAACCAAAGTCCAAAATATAGTCATCTATAAAATGGTTAAAGATAAGTTATGGAAAGAAGTATTTTGTATTTTAGTTAATAACTGGATTGAGCTCGTTATGTATTGTGCATGGATGTAACTAGATGAAATTTTGTAAAAAATAACAGTGTCTGCAAGACAGTAATACCTTTAGGTCATGCCTTCAAGTTACCCCTCTCAACTACACTGCCAGCAAGGATTCTATAGTGGTCTGCATGACCCATTATTTTCTTTGGTTTTAGAGACATTAGGTTTAAATTTTGTTAATTAAATGTCACATTAAAAGATGTCTGACAAATTACTTTAAACAGGCGGGATGAGAACTCATTCCGATCCAGACTGTTACTTGACAGCCAGGTCACTGCTCTTGCCTGCAAGGGGGACCCTACAGAACTTGGGTTAGGCCCACGGAAAAATCTAGCCCAAGGCCCCTTAGTGACCAACGGAGAAATCAGTATGGGTGTTCACTAAGGGCAGGGGCAGACTGGGAATTTAAAATGGCCCTGGAAAAAACTACAAAAGTGGCCCCATTTTATGGGCGGAGTAAAAACAAGTGGGTGTGGTCAGATTATGTGGGTGGAGTTATAACAGACAAATTGTTGGTAGATGGCCTTACTAGCAAAAGATGTTCTTGTTTTGCATTAAGTGAATCTAATGTGAAAAGAATGTTGCAAACACACGACCCGGTAAGCCTTAAATACCTTTCCCCTGTGCCATACATGTACAATTCAGAGAGAGAATATATGCTGCCTCCTATGTACAAGAATAATGCTACAATAACACATTTAGAATAACACATTCAAAATAAAACTACTACAATACCTTCTCCCATATACAACCCAACTACTATGATACTGCCCGCTGTGTACAAGAATATAACTACTATAATACTGCTCCCTATATACAAGAATATAACTACTATAATACTTCCCTCTATGTACAAGAATATAACTACTATAATACTGCCCCCTATGTACAAGAATATAAGTACTATAATACTGCCCCCTATGTACAAGAATATAACTACTATAATACTGTCCTCTATGTACAAGAATATAAGTACTATAATACTTCCCCCTATGTACAGGAATATAACTACTATAATACTTCCCCCTATGTACAGGAATATAACTACTATAATACTGTCCTCTATGTACAAGAATATAACTACTATAATACTGCCTCCTAGCTGTGAGGACGTGTGCAAGTGGTGCTCGTGAGACTTTGCAATGTCTGGAGCTAGCCCAGGGCGGGGCCACCCTGGGCGGGGAGATTCCCCAACCAAGGCCCAGGCTTCAGGGCCTAAACTGGGAACTAATACCCAGACACATTCAGCAAGGGATTTTAATCCCAAAGATTCAGCAAATGTCTGCAGTCCAAGAAATCTGGTGAAAGTTGTTGTGGAACAAGAAACAGCAAAAAGTAAGAGTCTGGTGAAGCAATCTGTGTCTGTATGTAAAGAAACAATGGTGGAAAGACAAAAAGAAAGAAACAGTGAGAGTGTGCAGCAGCCTCCATCCCAGGCCTCAGGTGGACAATCCATCTCCACCCCGGGCAGGCAGAGGAGGACATCACTGGAGAGGCAGACCATCCAGGAGAACCTGCAGCAGAGTGTTGTGTTACCTTCTGAGCGCACCAGGTCTGGGGGAATGCAGGCTGTGACCAGAAGCAGCCATGAGGGAAGGCCCAAAGGTGCTACAGGTGAATCTGCAAGACATCTGGGATCCAGTCGCCCACCAGGAGATTGTGAGGCCCGTGCAGCAGCAATGGCCGCAAAACTCCAGGGATCACAGTGCTCTGCGCCAAAAACGCAGGGTCCAGTGCAAGGGAAAAGCGGTGGCAGTGCACCTAGAGGATCCAGTACTGCAAGCAACCCTGAGCAAGCCCCCTGCAGCAAACTGCAGCCCCCAGAGCCATCACCTGAGCTCCAGCTCACCGCTCAGATACCAGAACTGGTGAGAAAAATGGAGACACTGAAGAAACACAAACTGTATATGCAGAAACAGATAGACTGCACATACAAGCTAAAGACCGCAAACCCGGGGAAGCAGGCCCTGCTAGATAGGAAGCTGGACTCACTGGCCAAACAGCTCGCTGATGTTGTGCAGGAGATGGAGGCCACTATTGACCAAATGGGACCGGTGGGAGAGACCTACAGAAACCAGCAGAGGTTTGAGAAAGACAAGGCCTCAACATCCAGGTCTGAGAGCCAGCAGGCACAAGCAAGACCCATACTGCAACCAGCAACACTGCCTTTCCAGGAGGGTGAGGTGTACAAGAGGAGACAACAGCAGCCAAGTTCTCCAGCAGCCCCCAGTAAGGCACTACAAGTCCCAGCAGTCCCTGACGAGGTACTACAAGTCCCAGCTGCAAGTAAAACTGATGACAGCAGTGAAGTGGCGGTGCAGGCACCACAAGTCCCAGGTGGCAGCGCACAGCAGGAGGACTCTGGACTAACACCTGAAGGTAATTCTGTAGCACCTCAGGGGGTTCCTACTCAGGACTGTGATGTGCAGAGTGTTTTTGAGCAGGACATTCGGGACTGTACTATGCAAGGGGTTAATGCTGATGATTTTGTTATTGCTGAAGGTTCTGTTATTGCTCATGGTTCTGTTATTGCTGAAGGTTCTGTTATTGCTGAAGGTTCTGTTAATGCTGAAGGTTCTGTGGGAGGTAATGTCCCAGCTGTGGAGTCATCCATGGAGCTTTCTATGGCAGCTGGTGACACCGAGAGCCCTGGTGTTGTTATGGAGGGTGCGGGACAATCTAAATCTGAGGAGTTCCCCCCACTAGTCACACCACAGACAGCAGAGCCCCATATTCCGGGTGGTCAGCAGCCCCCTAGTACTGATGGTCCACAGCCCACACATCCCCCACAGCAGGACAGGGGTCAGTCATCAGGTAATGCATGGAGTCGGGGTTCCCCATTCTTCTCCTCTAATACCAGCTATACTGGTCAGGCCTTCAAGAGGAGGAACGTTGTCAGGTTTAGGCATAGAGGGGCTAAGGAGGATCTGCCTGACAGGAGACATGTGGTCAGGGACATGTTGTGCGCCCAGATGGGTTTCCAGCCAGCCGACATCCTGGCCGTAATAAATCTTCCTGATAGACAGGGGTATGATGTCAGCTTCAAGCTGATGTCTAACCTGGACCGGTTCTGGGCTCAACAACCCCGCTACAGAGATACTGAGGGGTGGAACAGGTTTAGTTTTATTCCCATCTCCAAACTAGATACAGCCATTGTCACCATCCTGTTCTGGAACGAGTCTGTCCCCCCTCAGGATATCATTACCTGGCTTAAGAGACATTGCACCCTCATGTCAGACATGACCAAGACCAGGGATGAGGATGGAATCTGGACCGGGGGGTGGAGGGTCCTTGTTAAATTGCATCAACACCAGAACATCACCCATCACCTCCCCAATTCCTTCTTTATCGGCAGAGAGAAGGGTGTGTGCTTTTATGTTGGTCAGCCGAGGTTATGCTTTAGGTGTGGGAGATCAGGTCATGTGGCGAGTAACTGCACCACAGTGAAGTGCACCCTGTGCGGAGACCTCGGCCATGTGAGCGCCAACTGCAAGACCATCAGATGCAATCTTTGTGGTCAGATTGGTCACCCCCATAGGGACTGCCCTGATGCCTGGCACAACATCTGTAGGGACCTGCCTGATGAAGACCTGATGGAAGGGGCAGATGTGCCAGATGAGGAGCAGGAGGAGGAGGCCCTATTGTCAGGGTCAGTGTGTACTGTGCCAGAGACCCCAGATATTAGTGGTGCTGCCCCGGACCATCCAGGGACAGGTAACACAGAGGGGGACATGGAGGTAGTAGAACAGCCATTAGTGCAGCCAGTGCCCGTCCCTTCCCCTGCCTCGGCACCAGCACCTACCACCGGGGATAATTATAATGTTGTTAAAAAGAGAAAGAAGGACAAGAGCTCCCGCAAACCCGAGAGTGCATGGACCACTGTTCAAAAACCCTCTAAAATGAGAGTTGAGAGTCAGGCGGACGTTACTGTGACAACAAACAGGTACAGTGTACTGTCCGAGTCAGATGAAGATGAGGAATTAGAGAGAGAATTGAAGCGCATGATGGAGGAATACGACGATGATCCAGGGGGAGATCCTCCGACAAAAAGGAGACCCCTTCATGCCGAGTCTCAGTCTGTATGGGATATGGAAGCCGGTAGTCAGGAAGATAACTCTGACTCTGACTTATGATGATGGGGATGATCTTTTTGTTTCTTCTCATGATGGCAGACTTCCATCTTACTGTGGTCACAAGCAATGTGAATAGTATTAGGGCTAGAAGGACCAGACATGTTGTGTACGAACATCTAAGGTATCTCAATGCCGATGTGTTTTTCTTACAGGAGACCCGTTTAAACACCTTGGGTCTCATGCGAGAGGCGGAGAGAGATTGGCAGTCTGGTCCTTCCTTTTGGTCGCTGGCTGTGGAGCCTTATGCCGGGGTCTCGATTTTGTTTAACACCCATGATGTCACCGTCCACAGACTCACCGAGGTATCGATGGGACGGTGCCTGCTGCTAGAAATCACCATCAGAGGCAGAAGACTCCGGCTCATTAACATCTATGGCCCACAGACAGTGACCGAAAGGACTCAGCTTTTTAATGATGTGAAGCCATATCTATTCACGTCTATTCCGGTCATCATGGCTGGGGACTTTAATGCCACCACTACCACCAGGGACAGGAACGGTAGGCCCCTTACCAGAGACTGTAAGGTCCTTAATAGCATAATTCAGCAGGCTGGCCTGTCCGATGTTTTTGAACAAGGTGGTAGGAGTCCTAAGTTTACTTATACCTGTGCAGGACGCAGAAGTAGAATAGATCTAGCTCTGGTGAGTCCTACTGAAGCCATCAGTGAGAGAATGGAAAGGAATGTCCCATATTCGGATCACTTGGCCTTATATTTTTGTTTGGGTGCTACAAAGTATCCTGAGGCTGGTAGAGGGCTGTGGAGACTTAATTGTAGTCTACTAGATGATAACTCGGTCCAGGAATACATTTCATCTTTTTTGCAGCATCAACTGGACAGAGTGGATTTTTATGACAACATGGCCGACTGGTGGGAGGACGTCAAGGAGGAGATCCGGTCCCTCTTACAGAGACTGTCAATTAAGAAGGGGAGAAGTAAGTACAGCCAGTATCTGAGACTGCGTAAAGAATTGGAGTCACTCTATTCGGCGGGTGGGGATGACCAACAAAGGATTGACCGGCTGAAATCTGAGATAAGACAGTATCAGTACAGTAGGTACACCTCCCTGGTAGTCGAACGTGACTATGGCACCCGAGGGGCACCGGATCCGTTTGAGAATTGCCGGGAGCGTGTGGAGAAAAAACTGATTGCAGGTCTCACTGACTCCCAGGGTGTTTTACAAGAGTCTCGGGAGGGAATCCTGGGGGTGGTGAGATCTTACTATACTGACTTGTTTCAGAAGAAAGCTTTGGATAAGGAAAAAGTGACCCAATTCTTGGAGGCAACTCCAGGCCCTGATACTAGAGAATTGGACTTTTCTCCTTTGACAGCAGAAATAATGGTGGAGGAGATAAAAGAGGCCATTGATAAGTTACATCTGAAGAAGGCACCAGGTCCTGATGGTATTACAGCAGAATTTTATAAGAAGTTCAGAGACCTCTTGGCTCCAATCCTCGTGGATGTTTACAGAAATTGTCTAGAAAATCACCTGATGCCTCCATCCATGAGGGTCTCATCGTTAATCCTGCTGTCTAAAGGGAAAGAGCCGAGTGACATCAAGAACTGGAGGCCGATTGCCCTCTTGAATGTCGACAGGAAAATTCTGGCAAAAATTCTGTTTTCTAGATTAGTCTGTTTGTCCCCGGCACTGTTGGCAGGCTCTCAGTACGGCACAGTAAGAGGGCGGAACATCTCTGGAGCAGTCCTCTCGATAAGGGAGATGTTTGAGAGATGTAAAGCTCTGAGGTGTGGGAGATATGTTGTAGGTCTGGACCAGGCTAAAGCCTTTGACAGGGTTGATCATGAGTATCTATGGGCCACTTTATCAAAGTACGGTATTCCGGGACAATTTATAGATTGGCTAAGAACTTTGTACAGAGAGGCGAAGAGCTTTCCTCTGATCAATGGTTGGCAGGGGGACACTTTCAGGGTAGAGGCAGGGGTGCGACAAGGTTGTCCCCTGAGTCCGCTGCTGTATGTGTTTGCTATTGATCCGTTCCTGAGATCACTGCAGCGGTGTGAATTTCAGGGGGTGCCTGTCCCCCAGTGCTTGCCCCTGGATGTTGTTGCCTACGCGGATGATGTGACTGTGGTGATATCTGAACCTCGTGAGGTGGAGATGTTGTCTGCAGCCATCAGAAGTTACTCAGGGGCCTCCGGGTCTCTGGTCAACCTTGAGAAGAGTCAAGCTTTCTGGACATTGGATACTGCTCCTGGCTTTGATCTACCACAGTTCGCCAAGGCCTCCACCCATATTAAGATCCTTGGGGTTAAATTCGGGAGGGAAGATAATGCCAAACTAAATTGGGAGGAGAAGTTGGATACCGGAAATGTAAAGGTTCAGCGATGGAAGAACTGGAGGCTGACCTATAGAGAAAGGGTTACTCTGCTGAAGACTTACCTGGTCCCTGTCTTCCTCTACGTCTCTGTCGTCTTTCCTTTGCCAGAATCTTTCTCCGCTAGGCTCTTTAGCCTGTTCTTCCAACTTTTATGGGGGAACAGGTTGAACCCAGTGAAAAGAGGGATCACCTACCTGCAGAGGAGAGAGGGTGGGCTGGATATGTTAAATCCAAGGGTTTTCTTTGACTCCATGTTTCTGAAAGCTAATTTTGGTAACTTGAACTCAAACCACAGTCCCCTGTGGGTGAATAGTATCAAGGACTGGATATTGCCTTTTGCAGAATCTTGGATGCGAGGCGGCAGTCTCAAGAGGGGCCGATGGACTCCTGGCTTCCTCCCCCAGTATCTGGAGTATGGAATACGGTGTCTGAAGAAATGGGGGATAGACAAGGGTTTTATTGAGAGTAAGACCAGGAAAGATCTGTACTCCCGAATATGTAGGACATTCTACTCTCTACAGCTGGCACTTCCAGATTGTCCAACCACCACACTAAAGGACAGTCTAAAGTTTCTGAATGGTCGGAGGCTGCCCCCCAAGTTCGGTGACATTGCCTGGCTCTCATTACAAGGGAAGCTCTTTGTTAGGGGGAACCTAAAGTTCCTGAGTGTGACAGACCGCATGTGTCCCCTCGGGTGCCAGCAGGAGGAGACTATGGTCCATTTTATCTCTCAGTGCTGGGGTGGTCGGAATATTTGGCGTGAAATATCCACCAAGCTTAGGAGTCCCTTGTTGCAGTCCCTACAGTACCCGGAAATCCTCTATGGTATAACATCTAATGTAAGCAACATCAACCGGGAGACCATGTACATAGTTATCCAGGTCATAAAGTATTATCACTGGCAAATCAGGACTAGGGTGTCCATACATGGTGAGACCTTCCATCATGACAAAGCCATAAGCCTCATCATGTCAGAGCTCAGGTGGATCAGGTCATTGGAGGTCAAGAAAAAGGAGGAGAATAGGAGTCTATGGAGGAACATTCATCTAGACTGACATATGATTGTACAATGTGATTGTATTTGTTTTCTTATGTTTTTTTTCCCCCTTTTTGTAGCCAAAATGGACTCAAGTTAAAGTTGATCTAATTTTTCTCTCTTATGCTCTTGTATGATTTGTACTGAATGACTTCTGATTTTGATTTATTTGATGGAAAAGTATTTCTGTATTTTTGTTTGTTTTATACTAATAAAAATTGCCCCCTATGTACAGGGATATAACTACTATAATACTGCCCCCTATGTACAAAAATATAACTACTATAATACTTCCCCCTATGTACAGGAATATAACTACTATAATACTGCCCCCTGTGTACAAGAATATAACTACTATAATACTGCTCCCTATGTACAAAAGTATAACCACTATAATACTGCCCCCTATGTACAAGAATATAACTACTATAATACTGTCCCCTATGTACAAGAATATAACTACTATAATACTGCCCCCTATGTACAAGAATATAACTACTATAATACTGCCCCCTATGTACAAAACTATAACTACTATAATACTGCCCTCTATGTAAAAGAATATAACTACTATAATACTGTCCCCTATGTAAAAGAATATAACTACTATAATACTGCCCCCTATGTACAAGAATATAACTACTATAATACTGCCCCCTGTGTACAAGAATATAACTACTAAAATACTGCCCCCTATGTACAAGAATATATCTACTATAATACTGCCCCCTATGTACAAGAATATAACTACTATAATACTGCCCCTGTGTACAAGAATATAACTACTATAATACTGCCCCCTATGTACAAGAATATAACTACTATAATACCGCCCCTTATGTACAGGAATATAACTACTATAATACTGCCCCCTACGTACAAGGATATAACTACTATAATACTACATATATACACAGAAGCGAACATGAAAAAAATCAGTATTTATCATATACAGCTACAGAAAACACATGTGAGATCCTCACCTATTGCATCCAGTGACATCAGGTGATGTTTCCTCGGATTGGAATCGTTCCTCATCTTCTCCATTAGTTCCACCATCACCTTGTCTCTTCCTCCAGGTACACAGCATTCCTGCAGAGTTTACCACACAGACGTCTTATGCTCTACACCCAGACATATAATTAATGCCCCCTGCCCGCCCCAGACATATAATTAATGCCCCCCCAGCCCAGACATATAATTAATGCCCCCCCAGCCCAGACATATAATTAATGCCCTCTGCCTGCCCCATATATAGAACAATGGCCCCCCGCCCCAGACATAGAATAATGCCCCCCAGACATAGAATAATGCCCCCTGCCCTAGACATAGAATAAATGCCCCCTTTCCCAGACATATAATAAATGCCCCCTGCCCCAGACATATAATTAATTCCCCCTGCCCACCCCAGATATAGAATAATGACCGCCGCCTCAGACATATAATTAATTCCCCCTGCTAGCCCCAGATATAGAATAATGCCCACCCCTGCCCCAGACATATAATTAATGCCCCCCTGCCCGCCCCAGACATATAATTAATGCCCCCCTGCCAGCCCCAGATATGGAATAATGCCCCCCCGCCCCAGACATATAATTAATGCCCCCCTGCCAGCCCTAGATATACAATAATGCCCCCCCCCTGTCCCAGACATATAGTTAATCCCCCTTGCCAGCCCCAGATATAGAATAATGCCCCCCCCCCGCCCCAGACATATAGTTAATCCCCCCTGCCAGCCCCAGATATGGAATAACACCCCCCCGCCCCAGACATATAATTAATGCCCCCTGCCACCCCTAGATATGAAATAATGCCCCCTGCCAGCCCTAGATATGAAATAATGCCCCCCCCCCGCCAGCCCTTGATATTCAATAATCCCCCCCAGCCCCAGATATACAATAATGCCCCCCCCTGCCAGCCCTTGATATACAATAATGCCCCCTGCCAGCCCTTGATATACAATAATGCCCCCCCCCCCCTGCCAGCCCTTGATATACAATAATGTCCCCCCCTGCCAGCCCTTGATATACAATAATGTCCCCCCCCCTGCCAGCCCTTGATATACAATAATGTCCCCTCTCCCCTGCTCCAGACATATAATTAATGTCCCCATTCTATAACTTAAAAAAAAATACTCACCTCTTTGGAGCAGGGTTCTTCCCGTCTTCCCTCGGTCTTTGGCGGCTTGGTGTAGAGGCGCGGGATAGTGACGTCACTGCTCCGCGCCTCTTACACCAAGCTGCGGAGCTACACGACGGAGGAGACCTGACAGCTGGTAAGTGTCAGCCTCCTCCATGCTACACAGGTCGCGCAATGACGTCGATGACGGTGCTGCGCTGCGTCTGTGTGCAAATTACGATCGTACGATGCAGGTACTATACAGTAAATGTAAATTTGTAGGGAGGGAGTGCGGGCCGGCCCGGACCAGCTCCGGACCAGACCCAGACCGGCCCAGTACCGACCGGCCCACCGGGAAAATTTCCGGTGGGTACAATGGCCAGTCCGCCCCTGACTAAGGGGTTAAAGTGGTGTAAAGTTGAGTACATACTTGTACAGTTACTTTTCTTATTAGTGTATAAAGACCTGCACCGGTGTTCTCAACTTTAAGGAAATCTACCACCAAAATCAAGCATGGATAAACCAAGGAAACTGTTACTCATAGATTCAGGCACAGTGACTGTAGTAATATTCTTATAGTTGTTATTCATGGCCTTCTTCCTTCTAAAATCTACTTTTAACAATATGCTAATGAATCAGAGTAGCTCTGGGGATCATTACTAGAGCCCCTCCGTGCTGTAACACTTTCCACCAGGCGGTATAAGAATTCAGTTGGTTTGACCTGGAGGCAGACTAGCCACAGATGGGGTTCATAGCAATTATAAATTGTACCAATCTCTATTTCATACAACTACACTATGAATCTGAGCACTAATAAGGAGATGTGCAGTCTCTAAGGATAACAGTAGTCAGTATATATAGAGTCAACCTGATCAATACTATACAGTAAGAGAGATATGATTGCATCTAGATGTATTTTTAATCTTTTTAGTGTGTAAGATAATAATGTGATTCTAATAAATAGAGCAAATAAAAGTTACGATCCTTTGGCCAGTAGTAGGTTATCTAGTGGCTCTAAATGAGCCTTTTGACTCAAACATACATAGAATTAGAGTCATGAATGTCAAAAAACTATTTTGGCATGACTGACTAAACATATCATTTGCATAGAAATGTCCTTATGCTCTCACAAGAAATATCAGGAAAAAGATGTTAAAAGTAATCTATAACTGGACTTGTTTGTGGCGTGCGAGCTCTTACAGCACATCTCCTCCCCTCTGCTAAGAGTCATGGCTGTGGAAGGCTTCTGTTTAAATACTGAACAGTTGTAGGGTTGTTTTGTGTTCTATGAAGAGTTGTCACACACCAGTGTGGAAGGGTGCTCCAAGTCCAGCTACAATACTGGAATATAAATTGCTGCTAGTATATGCTGTTAACAACATACACAAAGGTGTGATTCAGATCTCCAGGACTGCTACCCCACACTATCTGCAGTTCTGTATGGTCACAACTAATGACAAATGGCCTTTAAATATGGACTTTATTTATTTCTCAGTGGAGATAATCTCTTGCTATTGAGAAACATGCTTTTTTGGCTAAGCCAAACATGCAAGTGTTTGGGTGGTAAGGTGGAATAGTAGATAATAGTATTGTAAGTAGATTAAGTCTACGATACAAGAATCTGATGATATTTTGCTGACTCACATTCTTCAGCAAATTTGGGTTATAAGAAATATCATCTTATCTTCAACCTTCATACTAGTGGGTAGTGGGTGGATCAGATACCATCAAATGAAACATGTTTGTATATGGCAATTCTCACAGACATGTGGGAGACAACAATACATAAAGGACAGAGTTTTCTTTACAGCTCCCTGACATCAGGAATCTGCACACATGGTAAAGATAGATTTTCATGCAGAACCTGCATTTGTTATATAAACTTAGGCACTTGGATTGCTGACGCCCAAAGGTGTCTTGTTATCTTGGATTATTGCAACCTGTGCATGAGCACATAGATTAGATAAGAATTACAAATGTGCTCATGTTGCTGTGCTTAGCAGGAGCTTGTCAAATCTCCAAAGTGAACCACACTCCAGCTTAAGATCCTGCTGAAGAATACTTAAGGGGATATTCCCATCTCAGCCAATTGATATTCATGTTTTTAAAGGGAACCTACCACCACAAATCTACCTATAAAGGTAGATTGGGTGGTAGGTGGATCATTGGGACGTGAGGATAGCCCTTTTAAGGGCTAATCCTCACGTCCCTGCACTTTTTTGAGAACTTTAATTTGATATTTATTCAAATTTACTTATGTGGCTACCGGGGCGTGGAGTAGCCGCTTATGAGATTACACGAGGCGGCTACTCCACGCCCCGGTAGCCACTTTACCCCTCCTACTCACCCATCTTCGGCGCGCAGCTCCGCGTAGCTGCGCGCCCTCGTCCGGGGAGCCTGCCGTCTGCGCATGCGCAGAAGAGCAGGCCCGCGCCTGTTTCGGAGTTGTGACCTGTTTCGGAGTTGTGACTATTGGAAGCTTCTATGATTACTACCAGCGGACACAAATCTGACCATGGTCACACAGGTGCTCGTCTCGTTATAACACACGGCACTGATTACTCTATGTAATACTAACGATCTGTGCACCTGTATGTCTATGGTCAGATTTATGTCCACTGGAAGTAAAAACATAGAATCTTCCTATAGAATGACAGCAAGCAGAGATCTAGAATGCTGTGAGGACCTGATACAGAAAGGATATTGGAAAATTGTATAACTCTTTATAAAACAAATAATAACATTAATTTGCTGAAATGGGAATAGCCCTTTAACTATTGTATGTTTTACGGTGCATATATGTGTGTGTAATAATCTGGGTGTATAGGTCACTGTAACTGTAATGCATGTCAGTATGAATGTAAGGATGTAAAACTGACATTGAATTTATCTATCAGGGCAGGGTCACACCCGTATTATTGGAGACCAGTGTCATTAAAAAAAAGGGCAGAAAAAACTCACTATTAAAATGTCATACTTTTATTCCATTTCTTTAAAATTGTCAGCACCAATGCAGGGTGGGAGCAGGGGGCAGTTGGGACACGCACATCCATGTTATAAAGCAATAACATTGAGAAAATAATCCACCCTGAGATTCTGTGTCCTGATTGTCTGGGCTGCTAGTAGAGAGCTCACCATTATGGGAAGTGAGGGAAAGTTGTCCTAGCCTCAGGTCTCTTAGCTGATTTCACAACCAGGAACTGCCCACTCAAAGGAGAAGCTGAAGATAATTTTATAAGTGGAGCTGATATGCATATTAGTTTGGATCTCAGGCTAGGAAGCCTGATGTAGGTACAGTATTGTTGGAATTGTTGTCAAAGGCTTTCTCCAGCTATGCTAAAACTATTTTGGGCCAGGTAACTTAGGAGTTATGCTTTAAGGTATCGCTAATGCGCTTTGTTAACTAGATCCCTTACACAAATGACATGCAGAAACTACTAGCAATGAGAAGTGGTAAGAAAAGTTGTATGCACCACAGCCTTCTAGTGAGGGAAAAGGTTGGATTTTCTGCTGTGAGACTGCATACAGGTACACAGCAGCTCTGACATCATGGGGGGATTTACTAATTGTGCCGCAAAGACGACTGTCGGCATCGGAGATTCGTCTCCGCAAAGCACAGCCCGATGTATTAAAGTGGTGCACGGCTGTTAGTGATTACTGAGTAGACAGAATTAATCAGTTGTGCGCCAGAAAAATGCTGACTGTAATGAAGTGTGCGACAAAATCTTACATGGATTGCACCTTCATTTTGCTCTCAGACCAATTGTTTCCTGGTCTATCGTGCGCCAAAAATGCAGACAAAATACACATAAATGTGTAGGATAATGTGGAAACGTTAGGCCACACCCACTTGCGCCAAAAAAGATGGAGGTGTCGTGATAGTCGGAAACATCTGTTCTTTCTGGCGAAACTCATTATAAATGATCCGCAACAGTTCTGCGCCAAACAACATTAAAATACCTAACTTGCATCTGCTTACCATGGAGACCGGTTCACAGAAAAAAGGAATAAAAGGCCAGGAAGGACCAAGGAGGCAGAGAGACACCAAAAAGGACAGTGTCACTGTAAGCATTATAATCTAGACACAAGGCCAGCTCTGGCTCAAAGACCTGCTCTGAGAAAGAAAAGTCCATACCACCTCAAACCATGTTTGACCCCTTCTGTGTAGTGGATATAGTCTCAATCACTAGATATAGATGACACATCATTACATAAAGGAGGGTTTAGATGGGGAACAACAACACTGTAACACAGAGGGGGAAAGTTACAATTGCGTAACTCAGGGAAGTACACCATTGTGGAATGTGGAACATCTACTGTTTCGTCAAATGCATTACTAGATCTAAGTGGTATAACCTGCAAGTGCACACATATCTATAACATCCTATAGATGCACCAAACATAAATGTTTACTGATATGAAACTCCTTATTGGTAAAACCTCAAGGGCTGTTTCACAAATTGGGGCTCTCTATTATGTGCTGTCTGCTTGTGTATAGTACAGAGGGCACCAGATTCAGGATTTCTGGTGCACATTCTTCATGAATATGGTGCCCCCTGCACTGCCCTGACAGAGAGCGCCACTTTTTTTTGCTACACCTTTAACGTGGGGCGTGCAACACATTTCTGTCAGACTTTGCATGGTAAATCAGGCCGACTGAGCACCAGAACAACCCCTTTAGTGCAGAAATTTGTGTTGCATGAAGAATAGTGCAACCGCAATACAAAAGGGATGCGTGCGACACATATGTGGCCCGGACACTTCTTACCTGTGTAAGCAGATTGCACTACAAAGAATGCATTCCAAATTTTGTGAACAAAGATAGGGAATGGTCAAAGATTTATTTCATATTACTTTAATCCTAATGTTTAGGTACTGTATATACTCGTGTATAAGCCGATGCCCCGATGCTCTGCCCGGCTCCCGATCCTTGGCACAGTTCCTGCGGCTCCTGAGCTGGCTGGCAGATTGCATGGACACGTCTCTGCCGGCTGTTACAACAAAGAGAAGAAAGAAGAGGAGCTGTGGGGAACAGAGCATCAGGCAGCTGCGCCGGGCATCGGGACCACCCGAAGGTGAGTGTGTTTTTTTTAATGTGCCTGGCAAACTGCGGGCTAGCTGGCTGTATACTACATGGAGCTGGCTGTATACTACATGGGGGCTTGCTGGCTGTATACTACTGGGGGCTGGCTCACTTCATACTACATGTGGCTTAATGGCTTTATACTTTGTGGGACTGGCTAGCTTAATACTATGTGGAGCTGGCTGGCTGTGTACTACATCGGGCTGGCTTTATACTACTTGGGACTGGCTGGGCTGGCTGTATACTACAGGGATCTGGCAGTGTACTACATGGGGCTGTCTGGCTGTATACTACTGGGGGCTGGCTGGCTGTATACTACATGGGGCTGACTGGCTGTATACTACATGGGGGCTAGCTGGCTGTATATTACTGGGGGCTGGCTGTATACTACTGGGGGCTGGCTGGCTGTATACTACATAGGGGCTGGCTTTATACTACATGGGGCTGGCTGCATACTACTGGGGGCTGGCAGGCTGTATACTACAAAGCGCTGGCTGGCTGTATACTACTGGGCGCTGACTGGCTGTATACTACATGGGAAGTGGATGGCTGGCTGGCTGACTGTTTGCTACTGGGGGTTTGCTGGCTGTATACTACTAGGGGCTGGCTGGCTACGTATTTACTGAGAGGCTGTGAGCAATGCATTTTCCACTCTCTGCTTATACTAGAGTCAATAGGTTTTCCAGTTTTTGGTGGTAAAATTAGGGGTCTCGGTTTTTACTTGTGTCAGCGTATACTTGAGTGTATACGGTATATAAACTGCCTCACCAGCTCTTCAATTCCCAAAAATAACACCAACCCCTCGGTTTACTAAAGGCACATGACACCTATTGCACCACATAGATTGGAAAATTAAAGTCAGGGGACAATGTATTTACCTCTTCAGTACGCAGCCATTTTGTAGTTTAAGGGATTTCTATTTATGGTTATAACTTTTGAACACTGATACTTAAAGGGGTATTCCAGGAATTAGCATAATTCATTTAGAAATATGTCCTCAAAATATAAGCTAATATGTAATTAGTTATTTAAAATTTTGCTCCCCTTAGCAGAAAAATGCTGTTGACATACACTGTAATGAAGAATTAAAATGCTACTGGCCCTTTAATCAGTCCAGACACAGGACAGAAGATGGCCGCTGGTCACATGTCCACATCACATGTCCTGCACCTGCCTGGGCAGGTCATGTGATCACCACTACCTTTGACAGTAGTCAGTTGGTTGCAGTGATTCCAGTATAGCTGGTGTTTTGGTGATGACAGTTACACATCATTACTATGGTAACAGAGCAAGAAAACCTGTTATATCATCACTGGGAGCAGAGTATAAGAGGGAGGAGGAGTTACTGAGAACTAAAGGATCTTGGGACTTGTAGTTTCCAGTGGCGGCCATCTTGGTGATAACTTTAGAGAGGCCATAACATTTTCTGAATCATAAAATCAAACTATTTAAGCTCCATTTTGTGACTAATAACATTGAGTTTTGTTACATTCATTTATTTATAGCATCATGGGTTTTTGTATCAGACATTCATACTCCTGGAATACCCCTTTAACAGTGCGATTATAAAATTGCCAGCTGCAGCTGCCAGGATTTTAGTTTGGCCCCTTTTGAGCTTTTGCGTTATTGGGGCCATGTGATGACATTTTTTTTTTTTTTTGCGGGATGAGATGATTTTTCCAGTGTTACCATTTTGGGGCTGGTATCTCCTATTGTTTTCGGAACTTTTTTTTGTTGTTCACCGTAAAGCCTAATAATCATGTTATCTTTATTCTATGGATCAATAGGATTACAGGAATACCATACTTCAATATTTTTCATACTAAATTTGCCAAATAAAACCCTAATGTGGGAAAAAAATTATCCTTTTTGCATCACCGTCTTCCAAGTGGCATCGGTTTTATTATATTTAGAAGCCCCCCGGCTCATTTATATACAGCCACACATAAAGCCACCCCCAGTTTATTTATATTATATAAAGCTGCATATGTTTAGCTTATTACATACAGACCCCCCCTCCCCCAACAGTAAAACAGTATCTGGCCCAATATGTATATATACAGTCTCCCCTTTTATATCAGTATTCGGCCCCATAAGAATATATACAGACCCCCTAGTATATCAGAATTTGGCCCTATATAGATATATACAGACCCCCCCAGTATAAACAGTATCCAGCCCCATATAATAATATATGGCCCCCACATGTGCCATACCGTTAACTATGACCTGGGTCTGTGGGTGATTGTATAGGGCTTTAATTCGTGCAAGCATTAAAGGGCCAATTCCCAATGGCGCCAGGGTCACCTCGAGGAACCCCCGGTCCACCCAGTCTAAAGCCTTCTCTTCATTGAGGTAAAGTAACAGTGGGGGATGTTGGCTTTTTTAGCATAGCTTATAAGGGAGAAGGTCTCCAATGTATTGTCCCTAGCCTCCCTGGAGGGGATAAACCCAGAACACAGTTCATTTTTAATAGTATCAAAAGAGGTTTGACAATCGGGAAACCACTCGAATTCACAACCTTGTTTTGTAAGTTCTCTAAGGGTGATGGCACACGTGGCATTTTGAATATGTTTTTGGCCCATTTTTAAGCAGTACCAATTATCTTAATTCAACCCATTTAAAAAACGGATGTGTTTTTCAAAACACATTTTTTGACGGGCTGCTTAACCCCTTAAGGACGGAGGGTTTTCCGGCTCATTTCTCGCTCTCCAACTTCAAAAATCCATAACTTTTTCATTTTTCCGTGTACAGACCTGTGTGAGGGCTTATTTTGTGCGTAACAAATTTTACTTTCCCGTAATGTTATTTATTTTAACATGCCGTGTACTGCGAAGCTGAAAAAAAATTCCAAATGTGGAAAAATTGAAAAAAAACCGCACGTGCGTCACGTTCTTGTGGGCTCAGTTTTTACGACTTTCACTCTTCGCTCCAAATAACACGCCTACTTTATTCTTTGGTTCGGTGCGATCGCGGTGATACCAAATTTATATAGGTTTTATTGTGTTTTAATACATTTTAAAAAATTAAACGAATGTGTACAAAAAAGAAAAAAATTTTTTTGCCATCTTCTGACGCTAATAACTTTTTCATACTTTGGCGCACGGAGCTGGGGGAGGGGTCATTTTTTGCGAAATGAGGCAACGTTTTCATTGCTACCATTTTGAGGTCTGTGCGACATTTTGATCATTTTTTATTTCATTTTTTATGTTATGTAAAAAGGTGTAAAAGTCGCATTTCGGACATTTGGGCGCCATTTCCCGCCTCGGAGGTCACCGCCGGCCGTAACCGTTTTTATATTTTGATAGATCGGGCATTTTGGGACGCGGTGATACCTAATATGTTTGTGATTTTTACTGTTTATTATGTTTTATATCCGTTCTAGGGAAAGGGGGGTGATTTGAACTTTTAATATTTTATTAATTTTTTTTATTTTTTAAACTTTTTTTTTTATTTTTTTTTTCACTATCTTTTAGACCATCTAGGGTACATTAACCCTAGATAGTCAGATCGCTCCTACCATATACTGCAATACTTCTGTATTGCAATATATGGCATTTTTGCAGCACATTCATTACAATGAGCCACTGGCTCATTGTAACGAATCTGCAGCTGCCAGATAGCCTCGTGTCAAAAGAAGACACGAGGCTACCATAGCAACCGATCGCCGCCCCCCGATGACGTTCGGGGGCGTGGCGATCGAAAAAAAGATGGCGGCGCCCACGCGCCGCCGTCTTTTAAACGCCGCCCGCGACTTTGCGGGCGGCGTTTAGAGGGTTAATAGCCGCGATCGGTGCAAGCACCGACCGCGGTTATTAGCGGTGGGGGTTTTGTGCAATATGCAAAAACCCCCACCTCTGTATGAAGAGGACTCAGCCCGTGAGCCCTCTTCATACAGCCCTTATACCTCTGCGCCGTAGAGCTACGGCGCAGAGCGTTAAGGGGTTAAAAATGGGCCAAAAACGCATTCAAAACACCACGTGTGCCATCACCCTCAGTGGCGTACTAATTGTGGACAAATTTTAAATGTATCTAGCACAGATGGGATGTGGGGATGGGGGGAAGCGATCGTGGGGGAGAGACCCTAGAAGGCAGTTTAAATGCTGTGGTCGCTTTGGGTTAAGCACCCGTGGTCGGAGCCAACTCCGACCGTGAGTGTTACACTGGGATGTCAGCTGTTAGTTACAGCGCTAAGCGGTTAATATAACAAACTTTATTAATTGTTTATATTTAAAAGCATAAAAACAGCAGATGGAGTATTGTACACAGTAAGTTACCCCCACTAATGCCCAAAATGTGCAATGATCAATACCAAGTGTTGGCATAAATGAATCTCAATTGCAGTTAGATATGGGATAATGTGAATAATGTCATATAAGGAATCGGTACCAAATGCATGTGCACAAAAGAAAAAGACACAAAGTTCTTTGCTATAATTTAACCCTTTGTTAATAGGGAGTTATTCTAATAATGGAGAAGAGACCACACAAGTTACACTTTGAACATTTGCAATATTGCTCTGTAGGTTGTTATATCTTATAATTTAGAATAAGTGTAACATGTCCAAAATATAGTGCAGTCAAAATACATTTGATAAGAAAGAATACAAAACTAAATAGAGGTAATACATTGACACCTTTCTGCTTTGAATTGCACTCAGATTGTGAAATTGAGAAGTTATGATATCAGAAGGTCATACTATATAAAGATTAACTTTATTGGCTCAGTCTTAGGAATCACCACTTTCTAGTAGTGTTAAATATTTACTACTTGGGCCATAAACTCAATACTGATAAATAACAATAAATCTGTACATGTCCTCATTTCAATTTCAAATAAACTGCTCCACCTTTAGGTCCGTCAAAAAACACATGCATTTTTTTAAAAACGCATCCGTTTTTAATGCATGCGGTTTTTGACGGACTGCTTAAAAACGGGCCAAAAACGCTTTCAAAGCGCTACGTGTGGAATCACCCTTACCCTGACTAATCCTCTCCAAATAAAATAAGGAATTTGATGACTTCTGTATAGTAAAAAGTAGCTTGTGTTTTAGGCACACCCGCAAAAAGGCATGAAACCTTTGTGCAAGAGCTTGAGGGCACATTCACACGTTGCGTTTTGGTTGCGTTTTCATTGCGTTTGAAACGCATATACAACAGCTGATGTGAGGTAATTTGCCTAATTACATTACCGTTTACGTTTGTAAACGCAATGTTAACACATGTTAACACCACGTTTACGATGCATTTTGTAAACAGAAACGTTAACAGTGATGTAATTAGGCAAATCACCTCTCCTCAGCTGTTGTATATGCGTTTCAAACGCAATGAAAACGCAGGTCAAAACGCAACGTGTGAACGCGCCCTTTTGACCTGTGATTTGCCTAATTACATTACTATTAACATTTGTGCTTACTAAACGCATTGTAAATGCAAAGTTAATGCATGCTTTTACAAAGTGTTGACAAAAAGCTAACATAAACACCTGCGTTAACATTGCGTTTGCACTACAGGCCAATTTTAACAGTAATGTATTTAGTCAAATCATCTCATCTCAGCTGTTGCAATGTGTTTCAAAATGCAATGAAAATGCAACCAAAACGCACCTAGTGACCGTACCTTTACCATCAAGGGCTGCAGAAGATTTCAGTTATATTGCAGTTATGACCCTTAACAACCATAATTTGCTGTCATAATTTTGAGTGATGTTGTAATATTAATGGAAATACCCCTTTAAAAGAACAAAGCACATATTCTGAGACCATGAGTTCACACATTACAATGTTTTTATGAATAAATAATACATTTTATTCTCTACGTGCATGTACATTTATTTTTAGCATTTTTACACTTTATAATGTTTGCCCTGACTTTGAACAAAACTGTGCACAAATGTGTTTGCAGTTATTGCCCCCTTGTGGCAATTCAAATAGCTGCAGACCCTGTCACAGTAAGCAAGAAGCAGCGCAGCACTGTGTTCAGCTCTGTGCTTTGTGTAGTATGCTTCCGTGCCTCTATGGTAGGACTGTGTGACACTGAGGGCGCGTTCACACGTTGCGTTTTGACCTGCGTTTTCATTGCGTTTGAAACGCATATACAACAGCTGAGGAGAGGTGATTTGCCTAATTAACGCATGCGTTAACATCGCGTTTACGATGCGTTTTGTAAACGGAAATGTGACCGCAACCACAGCCATAGGTTTTTACAAAATATCTGTGTGGAAATAATAACTGCTGAAATGGTGGGATCTGCAGAGGAGTTTAGTAAGAGCTTCAGGTGGCCTGGTCCATTGCAAATGATAAAAGCCACAGTGAAAACCTGCAGCAAACATTGACAGGAGTAACAACAAAGAGGCCAAACCTACTGAATTCACAGCAAGATTTGGTTCTCCGTCGGATGAAGCCAGATTCAGGTGATACATGTGATGGAGGCCTATGAATTACATATCTTTTCACCCTTCTGTCTCTATGTTGCAATTTTGTTTCGGGTGAGGTCGCATTTCTAGTGGGGGTTTTCAATTTTTATTTGCAACTTTTTAGCGCCACACAGGGAGCCTTGGCGCAATCGCATATGCATCTCCATTCAAACGCATGTGATCAATGCATATCCAATTGAGTCAAGTCTTTCCTTGTGGCATTTGCATTATTTCAGTTTTCGCTTTTACAGTTTCTAGATAGGTGCGTCCACACGTTAAGTTTTTCAGATGAAGTTTTTGATACCCAAATGTAAAGTGACAATAGAGGAGCAGCAGCTCTTCTTAACCCTTTAATGACTGCCCTATCGGGATTCTACCTCAGCGTGTCAGAAGAAGATTTAGGGACATCGGGTTAGGTTAGTGTCGGGCTATGATATTACAGCCCGGACCCGGCACTAAGACCCCCCTCCCCCCCCAGTGCCTTTAAGATGGCGTCTGTGCATTGCGTTTTAAAACGTGCAGAAGCGCGATAAAAATGCCATGCATGCCACTGGCCTTAGGCCTGTTTATCTTCATTTCTAGAAGTGTAGGCACAGTGTGACAGCACCATTAGGCTGCATTCACGCGTGGTGTTTACATTGCATTTTGAAATGCAATACAACAGCAAATATTAACCCCTACGGGACTCAGCCTCTTTTGGCCTTAAAGGGGTTGTCCGAGTTTTTGAAAAAAAGCTAAAAGTGGTCGGGACAGGGCTGCTTAAAAAAATAAAGATGTACTTACCTCCCGGTGCCCTCCCGTATCCAGCGCTGCTGTCACTCCGGTCCTGGCGCCATGTAAACAAACGTGGCCGCCAGAGCAGCGCTGGACTCAGTTCCGGCCGGACCCGACAACCTTCCGGCCCCCATACACAATGCTGTGAATAGGGATGGGTAGGCATGGCTGGCCACGGCCGGCCGGAAGCTGAATCCAGCGCTGCTCCGGCGGCCATGTTTGTTTACATGGTGCCCGGACCGGAGTGACAGCAGCGCTGGATACGGGAGGGCACCGGGAGGTAAGTACATCTTTATTTTTTTAAGCAGCCCTGTCCCGGCCACTTTTATCTTTTTTTCAAAAACTCGGACAACCCCTTTAAGGACGCGGCCCCATTCTTCAAATCTGACCTGTGTCACTATAAGTGGTTATAGCTTTGTAACGCTATGAGATATCCAGGGGATTTTGAGATTGTTTTCTCGTGACACATTGTACTTCAAATTAGTTTAAAAATTTGGATGAAATCTTTTGCGTTTAGTTATGAAAAAAAACAAAATTTGGCAAAAATTTGGAAAAATTCTTTATTTTCAACGTTCTAAATTCTCTACTTTTGATGCAGATAGTCAAAGCACCCAAATAAATTCATAACTTACATTTCCCAAATGTCTGCTTTATGTTGGCATGGTTTTTTAAGATTCCACATATTTTACTAGAATGTTATGAGGCTCAGAATTTAGGTATCATTTTTCACATTTTTTGAAAAATCACCAAATCCTGTATTTAGATGGACCTGCTCAACTTCTAATTGACACTGAGAGGCCTAAATAATAGTGAGACTCGTAAATTACCCCATTGTGGAAACTACACCCCTCAACGTATGAAATGCCACTTTTAAGAAGTTTGTTAACTCTTTATGTGTTTTAAAGGGGTTAAAACAAAATGGAGGTGCAGTCTGCAAATTGTAATATTTTTTCACAATACACTCATTTTGGGTGGAAAATTAAACATTTACAATGGATTAAATGAATAAAGGCTCCACAAAGTTTGTTACCCAATCTCTCCCGAGTACACAGATACTCTATATGTGGTGGTAACCTGCTGTATGGGCGCACGGCCGGGCATAGAAGGGAAGGAGGCGCCATCCAGAGCAGATTTGCTATGTCACATTGTACAGGCTATAATTTTTTTCTTTTTTTATTGTGGACCTATAGGGGCTTATTTCTTTTGCCACATGAGATGCACTTTTCTGGTACGTAATTTGGGGGAATCTATAGGCTAATTGGTGAGATTTTATTAACTCTTTGTTGGTGGAGGAAATGAAAATCATCACTTTTCAGGAAGATTTTTATGGGGTTTTTTTTGGCCGTTTACCATACCATAAAAATAGTATATTATTTTTATTCTATGGGTCGCCACGATTACAAAAAGACCTCATTTATATAGATTTTTTATTTTTTCCCATTATTACTGAATAAAAAGTAATTTGGCAAAAATTTTGTTAATTTTAGCATCACCTTCTTTCATATGCATAACTTTTTTATTTTTCGCCTCACAAATCTGTTTAATGGTTTATTTTTTGCAAGAAGGATTGTTCTTTTTAGTGGTTTTATTTTAGAGTGCATAACATTTTTTAAATCACTTTTTAGAGCATTTTTTATAGGGTATTAATTGAAAATGATCTTTTTTCTGGAGCTTTTTTCTGGGTTTTTTTACGGGGTTCACTTTGCGGATCTAATAACGATTCTGTTTTATTATGCAGATTGTTACGGGCGCAGGGATACCAAAATCTTGGGGGTTTTGTGTATTTTATTCAATTGTACTGAATAAAAACCAATTTGGAGAAAATCTTGTTCATTTTAGCATCACCATCTTTTCATATGCATAACTTTTTTATTTTTCGGCTGACAAATCTGGTTAGGGGCTTATTTTTTAGCGAGAAGTGTTGTTCTTTTTAGTGGGCTTATTTTGGAGTGCATAAAAATTTTTAAATTACTCTTTAGAGCATTTTTTTTTTCAGAACGTTTTTGCGTTTTTTTTTCTACGGCGTGTACCGTGCGGGTCCAGTAACGATTCTGTTTTATTATACAGATTGTTACGGACGCGGCAATACCAAATATGCAGGGGATTTTTGTGTTTTTTTATACTTTATTAAGTGTTTTTATAGGAAAGTGACATTTTAGGGGCTTATATTTTAATGCATTTATTTTTTATTTATTCTAATGTATTAACTTTAGTGTTTTTGACTTTTTTTTTAATTATACATACTTGAACTTGAACCAGTGATGCTCTGATCTGCAGGCGCATGCTCAGACAGTTTGCAGTCAGACCCGGAAGGGGTCTGACTGCCAGGGAGACCGGGCAGCTCTGGGGCACATGCCAGTCCTCGGAGCTGCCCAGAAGTGGATCGGATCCCCCGGTAAGCGGCACGGGGGATCCGATCCACAGCGGAAAAACCCTTACACGCCGCGGTCATGCCAGCTCCAATCGCGGGTGTTAGCGCAGGCTGTCAACTGTACTAGACAGCTGACAGCCGCTGCTTCTGGTACCGGCTCCGGTACCTTCATTTGCATAGTAAAATCCTTTTGACGGAAAAATATTTTTTTACATTGTTGCCTTCTAGGAACCATAACATTTTGATTTTTTTTTTGTCATCATAGCTATATGAGGGCTTGTGGGTAGACCTGTAGCTTTGTATATTTTTATGTGATGGGTTAATAAAAAAATTGTCAATTCAGTTATTGTTTTATTTTTACTATTATAGTTTTGTAGCCTATATCTTATCTCTGTAAATAAATGTTTTATTTTTTTAAAGGGGGGGTGAGGTTCTGTTAATGTTTTTCCTAACTTTTTTTGCAGACTCTTGTTTGTTTTGTTTTTTTGTTTTTTTTTTAACATAAAAATGCTTTTTGTCTCACAAGGGGGTAACTGACTCTGACATGGCTTCTTCAAAGGACCCTGCCATGTGTTATCAATAGCACACTGTGATCACATCTGCGAGATGCTAATGGGTGACATTGGTGTCTAAGGAGTTAAACACCGGCTATCTGAGCTTTTCAGATCTCTGGTTTTTGTCCAAGTCCTGAGCTGCGATGAAACAGTCGCTTCCCAGCTTTTAAAAGACACAATGTCCTGCAAAGTTCTTCTGATGCTCCGTGATAGAAACTTGGTGCATTTGAAGAACTATCCTGAATGGCTTCTGTAAAAAAAAAAAAAAAGCCTATGGCTGCTATTCTTTTACAGAAAAAATTATTTAATGTTGCCATACTTGTCAAAATCTTAGCGCCGCTTGGCTCTGCACCAGAGCTTAGCCGGCATCGGGAGTCGTGGGCAATCTACCACTGACATCCCAAAGTAACACGTGGTTACTTTAAATAGTGTGACCGCAGCATTTAAATGGCAGGGAGATTTCCTGCTTGATCTGCGCCCCACCCCCCCACTAGCGTTTAAGGGCGGGTTCTGATCGTTGTTATGAAAGCCCCGGGGTCTGAGCTAAGACCCCAGGGCTGTCCATAGTGTATGCCTGTAATGTCAATGTTCATAGTGGGACAAGTCAAAAAGTAAAGAAGAATTGAAAAAAAAAAGTTTCAAATAAAAATAAACTAATAAATTAATCAAAAAGCCCTGTTACATTTTACGATTTCATATACAATTATAAAATAACCCAGCTATATAGACCAAAAATTAAGAGTTGTGCCACTTGGAAAATGGTGATGCAAAAATTATAGATTTTTTTTCCCCACATGACGTTTTATTGTACAAAATTAGTAAAACTTAAGTAAAAATATAGAAAATTAGTATTATGGTAATTGTACTGACCCGTTTAATAAATTTAACATATTACTTAGGGTATATGGCAAAAAATAAAAAATCAGCGTTGATGGGTTTTTTTTTTTACAACCCCTTCCCCCAAATAATAAGCCCTCCATGGCAACATGAATGGAAAAACAAATAAAACATTTTTAAGCATATAGAGTAATAAATTATTGTTTCTTTATAAGATTCTGGACTTTGATTAATCAATTCTGACTGCTAATAAGACTTATAACTTTCCATTAGTATGGCATTAAAGGCACTGTAGCTATTACAACCTAGTGTATTAGGCTCTGTATATCTATTAAAATATAGTGTATTAGACGCTTTTGTACAAATGTAATGATATTTTTATTTTTTTTTACACTGGGACTAGAGATGAGCGAGTATACTCGTCCAAGCTTGATGCTCGTTCGAGTATTAAGGTACTCGAAACGTCTCGTAGTTCGGACGAGTATTTCCCCTGCTCGAGATCGAGCATTTAATTAAAAAAACACAGTGAAGAACAATGAAGAATAGAATAAAAACAGTGAACACAGGATCATTTAAGTGAAAAACACAGTGAAGAATAGATTACAGATGTTCGGCACATCTGCTTAGTTGTCGGAAGATACGCGTGAAATGGTGCGAACAAAATAGTATGTGAAGAACAATATATATGCGTGAAGAACACATTGAAGAACATGGTGAGCAGCACGGAGACACCGGGGCAGCGGCAGCACGGAGACACCGGGGCAGCACAGAGACATCGGGGCAGCGGCAGAGAGATCGGGGAGACTTCAGTGGAAGAAGAGGAGCGGATCCCGGGACAACGTATCTCCCGACAAGTAAGCAGATGTTTCTATTCTTCACTGTGTTTTTCACTGTGTTTTTCACTTAAATGATCCTGTGTTCATTGTTTTTATTCTATTCTTCACATTTGCTAACTTGTCGGGAGATAATATACGCGCGGAACAGTGAAGAATAGATTGCAGATGTTAGTATACATCTGCTAACTTATCAGAAGACATTCTTTTTCAATTAAATAACACATTTTATTCCCTAACCATGGTCCCTTTGAAAAATGCTTGAGTCTCCCATTGACTTCAATGGGGCTCGTTATTCGAGACGAGCACTCGAGCATCTGGAAAAGTTCGTCTCGAATAACGAGCACTCAAGCATTTTAGTGCTCGCTCATCTCTAACTGGGACTTTTTCCCAATGAGGCACAAATTGGGCAAACATATTAGGACTTGTTTACTCAATAACACAAAGGAAAGTTCTTGTGCTTGGCTAAAAAAATAGACTCCTAGCTATTGATATGAGGCCTGCCACGTAACTGCGTATATATGTGTTCTGTAGGGCAGCATAGGATGATAACTACTTTACATAATATAATTTATTTTTATTGTCTTTTTTTCTGTTTATTTTCACTCAGATCCTTGCGGTGTATTAGTGCCCACTTCTTTTTTTAAGGTATGATCTTGCTGTGTTTCCCCAAATCTTCTCAATGACTTCTTTTCCTATATCCAGTAGAGTCATCAGATGCTTCCATCCAGTTTTGGCAGTGATCATTAGATATTCCTCATTTTCTGGGCAGTGTAGGACACTGTATCTTGCCATAACCAGAGACTGAGCAAACCTACAGCACACCAGTGTGAACAGGGCTTCCTTCTCCTCATCTGTCAGGGGAATTATGCTCTCATATCCAGCAAGAACATATCCACCTACAGGCAGAGGGTCGCTGCTTTCAATCATCATGTACATTATTGTGATTGCAACCTCAAAAACATAATAACCAGAGCTCATATCACCAAAATCCAAAATCCCTGAAATTCTGTACTCATTTCCGTTATTTCCATTGGATATGTTGATCTTTTCCACTAGTAAATTATGATCATTTAAGTCTCCATGATTTATGCCTTAAAAGAAAGAGGAGACACCAAGGTCAGTCTAAGATTCTTATCTTTCCAGACCTATAAAGAAATAATACCAGTTCTACAGTATAGGGTATATATAATATAGAGGAAACTCTTCTTAAAGGGGTTTGCCCATAAAAGACCATTCTCAAATTTCAATCCCCTAGTGATGCTTACACAACAAAGATCATTTTAAACCTTTACTTTAAAATTTTACTCAGTGTTCTTGCTGTTTTAGCTCCTATCACTCAGTGACAGTCAGTGTAAGATTCCAGACTGTGGGCAGGGAGTATCTAAGCAGACACGTCATGATTCCTCTGTGTTATGAGATGTGTACAGACAATGGGCTTAGATTATCAAGGTCCCTGTTTATATACACTTTCATTTAGCTTCTGAACATAGAAAAAAGAGAGTTGAGACAGATCAGAGATGAGATTCATGAGATGCATATAACACACAAATACATTGTTGACTCTGCTGTGCCTCCCTCCTCCCCTGGATAAAGATCTTATATTTCTGTAACTTGTAGAGGAAGTCTCTGCATGCTGCTGGTTGCTGGCAGGAAGTGTCTATCTGTGTATGTGTGTACTTACATGGTCTAAACTTTATTAGATTTTTCTTTACAGAACTCTCAAATTCATTGATGACTCCTTCAATTTTCTGACGTAAATTCTCTTCCTTAATAGCATATGTATACTTTTTCAGCAGGGGGGTGTTGGACAAGTTCCAGATAAACTCTCCACGATCAAAACTTTTCTTATATGAATGCTGAAATTTCTATCAAATTAAAATTTATTAAAAAGAACAAAAGTGATTATTGTGACTTCTAGGCAACATTATTAACAAAAGTTATTCAAGCTCCCTAGTATGCAAAATGTAGACCATTTTTACATGGTCACTCTAGGTTATGGCTTACAATTACTTGATCAAAAAAATGCCAGCTTGAAAGTAATTTGTTTTTCAGGCTGGAATAAGGAAAACAAAAATCATTCCTGATGTTAAGGGTGTGGCCTTTAAAGGGGTATTCTGTTAACATTTATTTTAATTTTCCAAATATATATATATATTTATTCAATCGTATGTATTTAAAAAAATATCCCTGTGTGAAGATAATTTCCTATAAATGTAGCTGTACCTGGATACAACCACCACTGCAGGACTAATTGCACAAAGAGGCATATTATTTTTGCATATGAAATGGCTCGAAGTTACTGCATGTCCTACAGCCATCCTCTGTTAATGAATGCGAATCTAGGTGATGGTGGTTGTATCCAAGGACAGCAATCTCGTGTCTAAGGAACAAAATGGCAAAATTAATGGGAAATGACCTTTTATACAAGTGCATCATTCTTCAGTAACATGCAGTTGAAGAATTGTATGTATATGGCAGATGAATTAAATAAAATGTGAGTGCCCAGATTATAATACCCCTTTAGGGGCAAAGTATTCCTTATTTTGCCACTGAAAACAAATTTACATATTTATTTTAATATTAACATGCCTAGTGATAAATATCCCCCCCAACAAGGGGGTATGTCTGGAAATCTTGGTACTTAGTGTAATGTTGAAGGATTTATGATGCTATACATTGGAAGAACAGCAATTGCCACCACCATGAACTCTGTAGTTATATCAATGAGGCATATGACTGAATGCATTTTTTGGTCTAGGTTTTGAAGGTGCATAAAAGGCTGCATGTCACCTGTATACTACTATAAGCAAACCTTCTCTCCACCAAAAAAGGCAGACTTCTATGCAGTACAATTTTAAAAAATTACATTGGCCCCTGCAGTAATGTAGAATAAAACATGATTTTCTCATTTTATGTACATCTAAAATCACTACATATATTTATATATTACAATATATGATGTCTTTATCCTGTAGGCTTAAGTATGGTGTATAATCTTTGGAATAGTCGGATTTAGCTCACAATATTTCATACATAAAATACCTTTGTTAAGGTTTCATCAAGAATGGCTGCCAATTTTCCTATGCCAAATAATATTTCTGGAGTTGTTTTAATATTAGCCGCTGGTGTCCCAGGAAGGTAGGTTAGAAGTCTCACCATGTGCTTTTGTGTGACACCTCCATACTCTAAAAGCCAAGTATAAGTTTTGTTATAATATAAAAATCTTTCTTTAATGTGATAAAAATAACATGGGTTTAGATTTCATAATTCATCATCACATTTAAGGCAAATTAAGATCTATCAGTCATATTGGTTCATCACTTAATACCAACTTACGGTAAGTCCCATTTGCAATCAAGCAGATAGAATTTGGCCTTGGTGTCTGGGCACAAATTTTGTACCAGCGGATAATTACTGCAACTTAGATCCCATTCACCTCTATTACATCTGAGCAGCAGTAATACTGTATGACCACTGCTCAGAGAACAGATCTATTTGCTTCTGGCAACTTAATTTTTTGACATATAAGACCATTTTAGTTAAAGGGGTATTCCGGGATTATGAACATCTGATACAAAAACCCTTAATACTATAAATAAATGAATACAACAAAACTTAATGTCATTAGTTGCAAAATGGAGCTTAAATAGTTTGATTTCATGATTCACTAAATTTTATGGCCTCTCTAAAGTTATCACCAAGATGGCCGCCACTGGAAACTACAAGTCCCAAGATCCTTTAGTTCTCAGTAACTCCTCCTCCCTCTTATACTCTGCTCCCAGTGATGATGTAACAGGTTTTCTTGCTTTGTTACCATAGTAATGATGTGTAACTGTCATTACCAAAACACTAGCCATACTGCAACCAACCGACTACAGCCAAACATAGTGATGATCACATGACCTGCCCAGGCAGGTACAGGACATGTGATGTGGACATGTGACCAGCGGCCATCTTCTGTCCTGTGTATGCTCTGCAACGGACCGCGCAGAGGAAATTAACGGACTGATTAAAGGGCCAGTAGCATTTTAATTCTTCATTACAGTCCATGTCATTAGCATTTTCTGCTAAGGGGAGCAAAATTTTAAATAACAACTAATTACACATTAGCTTATATTTTTTATGGACCCATTTGTATATGAATTATGCTGATTCCTGGAATACCCCTTTAAGTTCCCTTAAGAATCAATTGCTTTAAAATGTCAATTTATTAGATTGGTCGGACAGGGAAAATCTGGTTGCTGATTGGTGGGTGTCTCAGTGATATAACCACTGATTAGCAAGTTAGGCCCTATCCTTGTTTTATGGGAATACCCCTTTAAGTAAAACTATCTGAACAATGTTCCTATAGATTTGGTCTATTCACTGCTTAATGTCACATGTTCTTACCTATGGCCTCCAGAGACATGATTGCTCCAGATTTTGTGGAAAGAGGATTTGGTGTAGGAAGACCCTCGTCAAAGAGGAACTTCATAGCACATGTCTGCACTTCTATTAGCTCAGAATTCACACTGTCGTTACCATTCATGATCTTCAGCACATACTCTCTTTGTCCATTATTCCCATCATCCACAGTCTGGATGTAGAAATTCTGATCATCGTAACTTGGCAGTGGCTTTACTTTGGATACTTGTAGGTCATAAATTGCCTCTGCTAACTTGATGGCTTGTGCTTCATTGAGAGATGGCTTACTGCAAATTTGTGATTTCCCAATCTCTTCTTTAGAAGTCATCCTCTAGAAAAATAAAATACATATTGTCATTGCAATTTTGCAAAATAGTTAGAATTCAGCTACTCCTATGTTTTTTTCAGGGCAACGCCATCTGGTACAAATATTTCATGTAGAGATATTCCATCAATAACATTTATATAAATTGTCAGACAAAACAACTAGAGACCATGCGTATGTTTGTTTTTCTTCTCTATCACATTCTACAGATGGCATATCTATTACTATCTATTACTATCTGCATTATAGCATAATGCCAATATGCTGACTTATCACTTCGGCTTAAAGAGAACCGGTCACCAGGAAGTAATAATTACCTTAGGAAGGTGCTTTCAATCCATCTATTTCTCATTTTGTAGCGATGCGGCAATGTAGAGAAAAACAACTTTTATTTGCTGCGTGAAATTGCTGCACAAAGTCAAGCACAGAAACCAGTAAACACAGAGGATGTGCTACTGATCCGTGTATGTGATACTGGTCTTCCTGTCCTGTCAAAGACCCAGAAGAAGACTATGGCCAGCATATCATTACTCAGCTACAAGCGCGTGGTGCCTGAAACCTGCAGTCATATATCATGATTAAAAGCACCTTCCATGTCTACTGGTTTCGGATCTGATCAGGGTGTAATCGAGCTGCAGGGAGGGTCCAAGAGTCCAGCCAATGTTTACACAATTTTCTACTCTGAAATCCTGCTCCAAATCAAATAAGCTTATATGTCCCAGAACTCCCTGACTCTTTCACATCTTGTCCTCAGGCTACTGAAATTACTTAACAGATTTGGGTTAAACCACTCCTGTCAACGGCTGGAGCATGTATTATTTAAACTGCATATTCACATAGAACGCTTTCAAAAAAAAAATTCCAGCTCCAACTAAACATCACTGCGGATTCAATGCATCGTTCAGATGTTAGCAGAAAAAATAAATCCACTATAATAATAGTCCACATGCAATTTCTCTTTGTCTTTTTATTGGATAAAATTGTTCTTCTGTAAGAAAAGGTTAACTTCCTTAGAACTGGACAAAAGATTATCACATGGCTCCCACGCACTAGTCTCCACCTCTTCATTTGAAGACACCCTCAGCAGATACCTATTTAGTGTGCATTCTGGACGGACCTCCTGTTATATAGAGCTTCCTTTATTAGTAAAGCACTGAGCTTTCCGTCCTGTCTGCACTGCCTCTCCTGCTCAAACAGACCTTAGAACAACAATTAAAGTCCAAAAGAAGCTTGTGGCTGAGAGCCCGACATGTCATGCATCTTAACTGTTAACACTGATGTTACATTTCACTTCTAAATTTCTATATTGGTGTCTGAAATCTTAAATGTGGCCAGCAAGCCTAAGCATCATGTTCAGTTTTCTGTAACATTCTTATTTGCTCACAGTCTATAAAACATAATACTACGTCATCCAGCACCCAAAACATAACACACATTCAGCAGGCGCTGAATGTCAATGTCCCAGATAAGTCATTTCAGTGCAGTAAAATAAACATCTGTTAATGCAGAGAATCCTAGAATATTATTAAGAGACTGTACCTGGACCTTCTTGTGCTTGATGTCAATTGCTCTGAGTGGAAAAGCTTTTCATTTAAAATAGTTTTGCGATCGCTTGCAAAGAAAACATTCAGAGGGTCTGCAGTGGAGAAATCTGGAAGTGGGAGGCCTGGGCCTGGGCCGTACATCCAATAACAAAAGAGTATTCTTGGCCAGAAAAGGCTTTAACCAGAGCAGCTGCAGATTTCCTTACAAGCGACCGGACAGAGTTGAACTTTGTATACTGAATAAACAAGAAGTGCTCCTATACTTTAACCTCATGTCCTTCTGCTGTGAGAGACCGTTAAATATTCAACCATTGTGCACATTCCTCTGCCATAAACACGATAAGCTGCCAGACATTCTTCCCCTGCTCCAAACATTATGGATAACAACTAGTACCTACTTCATATGCCATAAATGTTCATAAGCGTTAAGCATGAGTGAAAATTTTACAAAGCTGATCTCTTTGAGAAGACCATCCCTTTATCAAGACCAGATTTCCTGTGAAACTTCATATGCTTTGATTCCTAGCCATCTGTGTATATGGTTAGTGTTTGGTAATAGTATATAGATATCTGCCTGGAGGTATTGAACTTTCGTGTGAGCTGGATATGATCTGCGAGGAACTTCTGTATAGGTCCTAACCCTAAGAGTCAAATTCTACAATTTGGCTGCACAATAAGATTTTTTAAAAGCATTAGTTATGCTTTTATATGAGCCATTAGCTTAATTTTCTGATTTTTGGTTTCTTGCTAAATAAACAAATGGGTGATATTGGCTTTAGGCATTGCATTTAGTTGTAAAGTGTGGTTGTTCAGTATGCAAAGTTCTATCACCAGTGGGGTTATTTTTATGTACACATAAAAAACAGGAACTGTTATTAACTAGCCAGATACATCCATATTTTTTGCTCTTGCAAACAGGGCCCTCACTCCTACTCTTTGTACTCTTTAAGGCTACATTTACACTAATGTACCGTAGCACAGCGGCGCTGAGGAGAGGAGGAGGGGATGAGTGCCCTTCACCCCTGCCCCTCTCCAAAGCGATATATATGGGCACGGCGCTATATTCTGGGGAAAGATTGGACATGTCCTATCATTCTACCAGCTAAGGAACGGTACGGTACCCATTGCTGTCTATGGGGGAAGTATATATGGCGTATATACGTCAGCCGTATATACGTCCCCCATATGACAGTGTGAATGTAGCCTAATGCAGTATTTTATTTGTATATGTCCCTTATGATAAAGCACTACAGCATACGGTGTCGCTATATAAAGATTATTATTATTAATAATATTTCATAAGTATTTCAGAATAAGAGATCAAGTTCTACGGGGTGATAACCCAGGGCCAATAAATGCAAAGATTTGCCACAGATGAAAGGACAATAGTGGTGATGATCACAGATCGGGAGTTTCTTAGATGGGGGCTGTGACGTGTATCTATACAATGCCTCTTATGTAAATTATCTCTGTTAGGAAGTGACCTGTTATATCCGACTCCAGGTCTTCCTTGGTTCACGCTAATAGGTTGAGGAAACGCTGACTGTTCCTGTTGGATTATTCTCATCTGGCAGTGTGAACTATGTTCTAGCGGCTGGCTGTGAATTGAATACTCCACACCCGTCTCTCTCAGGCCAGCTCTGGACTACCAATAGTTAACACTATGTTACTGTGAGAGCCTGCTCCTACCAGCTGGGGCATTATATGTTAACACAACAAAGCATCAGATGTTTTCTCAGGATTTACTAAATTCAGACGGATTTAAAAGAATCAGAAAAGATAAAATACTTTATCAGAGATGGAGCCTAATGCACTGTGGTCAGTCCTTGAAACTTGACACTGCACAGTCCATGGTTCATGGACCAGTCATCTGAAGCTGGTAATTAGTGAGGGTGTAGCACCCCTACCATTAAGCTGAGCGCAGGGCGCCTGTGGTAACGCTACACACAGGACAAAGCCAGGAGCAGACCGCTCCATCTGTTATGTAGTGGCCGTACTAGATTATTACAGATTTGTCTCCCATTCTCTGCTGCATTTAACTGGTCGTTAGATTAAACCATTCAGGTATTGACCACTTACAGATGTGTGGCGCATTAGTATGTTACATGTTGACTGCGGGTGAATGGAAAGGACTCACGGGCAGGGCCCTCTCAATACAAGGTGGGTGTTTGCTGCATATTGCTGGCATCGATGGCGGATGTTATTGCGGGCAACGCTATGTTGGCTTAGATAGTCGCTCCATCAGGGAGCAATGATCTGTCTTTGTAAGACCCGAGGCTGTATGTTTTCTGACCATTTGTTACAAAGTGCCAGTGGCACATTGTAATAAATGGTCATTAAAATCCCCATATACTTCCATACTGTAGTATGGCAGTATATGGTAAGATCAATGAGACAACCTAGGGTTAAAGTACCCTGGAAAGGGGGGGGGGTCTGAAAAATAGTAAGAAAAAAACAAATAAATAAAAAATATAAAAATGTAAATCCCCGTTCCCCTAGAACTGACATAACAGTAAACAATAAAACAATAAAAATGATATATAGGTTAGGAATTGCCACATTCCCGTAGTTTAATCCTGTAATGGAAAATGGTTGAAGTAACCTCAAACACAGAGAGAACTTAAAAACTGAATGCAGATTGCCATTGGTTGAGATTGAACTGAGGACTCCAGCACTACAACTTTTGTGTTTTTGGTGAACATTCTCTGTGAGAGATTATAACTTTAGGTTAACTAGTCACTTTTCTATAGAAAAGACAATATGTGTTTATTCCCTTATTCTTGCAATGGGATTCCTGAAGAAGAGGATTCAAAGTTTTCCTATACATAAATCCCTATTCACTAATAGGAATCAAGGATATGTGCATTTTGCATGATGCAAGCGATGGGCTGTTGCTTGCCTCTATCTGACACTGGCATGTCAGTGGATAGGCCGTGGATAGGGCCTAACTTTAGTTTGTGGGAAAACCCCTTTAATACCAAGAGAGCAGGAAGGAGAGTGAGACAATGTTACAGGCTAGGGTAACCCCACCGGCTCATTAGCATCATTTTAACAGTTGATTTCAGTAGAAAGAGGAACAAATATAAGAAGATTACCATAGTCCTGGTACCTGGATTTATTGGTAAGTATCCCTTGTTTATTATGCTTGTTTTAATAGTAGATTTTCTTTAACTCCTCAAATGTCAGATGCATTAAAATGTAAGACCACAAAGATACATATGATCAGCCAAAAAGCTAAACAAACCAAAAAAAACAGCAAATGCCCAAAGCCAGACTTATGATGCATGTGCCCCATTGAGTGTCATTCCAGTGAAACATGGGAAACGGGACTCTCATTTTCATTAACAGAAAGGTCCCAATAGCAACCCCCCCTCCCCAGTGATCAGACATCCTGTTGATTAGTGATAAAAGTTGTGAGTTTTTCCAAAATCATAAATTGAATATGGAATACCATAAGTCAGGTTATTTATAGCAGTGATCTGCCTCCTATAGGATAATCTTAGTAAGATTAGAGTTATTTATTTACTATTGTTTTCTGATCTTTTCTGTACTTGGTTAATTATTTAAATTACTCACATGATTTTGGTGTTTATTCTGATGTTGGGCAAGGATTTAAAGTACAAAATGTGAAAACATCCCAATGTATATTTAATTTTGGATGATGAATTGTCTCTAAACTAATCCACTGCTTTCTTATTTTGCAGGATGTTTTGGGGGTATTTGCTGATATTTTGTATACTCCCCATACTATGGGTGATTCAGAAGATATTCTCATCCTACCTGTGGGAAGATCTCAAGTTCTTTTTAAAGGTTGTCTATTGTTCCCAGAAGATTGAAAAGTCAGTAAAAGGCAGCGCTGCCCCTGGGATGTTGGATGTATTTCTACAGCATGTGTCCACAACACCCCATAAGACATTCATTTTATACCAGGACCAGGCATATACTTTCAGAGACCTAGATCTGAAAAGCAATCGGGCAGCATGGACACTGAGGGACTATGGAAAGGTGAAAAGTGGAAACTGTGTTGCCGTCTTCATGGGTAATGAACCTGCATTTATCTGGCTTTGGATAGCATTAGCCAAATTAGGGTGTCCAATGGCTTGTCTGAACTACAACATACGTGCAAAATCCTTTCTTCATTGCTTTCAGTGCAGTGGGGCTAAAATTCTGATAGCAGCGGAAGGTAAGAAATATACATTGTTTATACTTCTGTTACGCACAACCATAAAAGCAATGATTGTTAGCAGCATCATAATAATAAACATACATCAATATAATAAACATGCATCATGTTCTGTCTAATCAATCAGCAGGGATAAGTGAAGATTAAAGGTTATTCAAAAGGTTCATAGAGGCTTAATGCGTAACAATACTTTATTAAAGAAATATGTTCCTGTGTCCTTTCTCTCCTCTTTGAAGTAGCTGTAGACTACAAAAAGAAGTGGGTCAAGTTTTCACTATTCGTTTAAAAATATAGGTTGTTTAGTGAATGTTTTTCCAACATGGCCACACGTTACAGTATCAGAATTTGTTCTTATAAAATTGTTTCATTTTAGGGTAATGTATATGGCCACATAACTAGTTAGATAAATATGATAACATGCATTGGCATAACTAGGAGAAGCAGAGCCCCTTGAGGCAGACTTTCGAGGGTATTCCACTTACCCCGCATACACACAATATATACATACCATATAAACATACATACAGCTTATACATACATACAGTACCATATACACCCATGCATCATATACACAGACATACAGCATATACACATCACATATGCATACATATTTAGATCATATACATATCACAAATACACACACAGAGCATATTCACACCCAATACCCCAAATGCCGGGCCATCCTGACACTGTGAGCCCCATAGCAGCTGTCATGTCCTCCTAATAACGTGGAAAATCAATTATCCAATGGATCAAACTATTGTGCAATCAACATGGCAGACTAAACTGGCATAATACACAGGGGAAATACATAAAGTATGGAAGTTTACACTTTTTTTCTATTTTTTTTTTTAAATGAAGAACTGAAGGCTGCTGTGGAGGAAGTACTGCCTACTCTGATAGAAGAAGGGGTGACGGTATTTTATTTGAGCAGAGATTCACCCACTAAAGGCGTGCAAAGCTTATTTGACAAAATGGAGTCAGCTTCAGAAGACCCCATACCAGCTTCTTTTAGATCAGGCATCACACCAAAATCTCCAGCTCTGTATATTTACACTTCTGGGACTACAGGTAAGTCAAGGAAAATTACTTCATATAGAGATAAATCTTCAATTGCAGTACTTTCTATAATAGGTATATCAGTAGGTTCTATATAGTAGAGTATGTTTTACTAGTCATGAAGCTTTTATCTCTTTGGGGTTTATCAGAAATATAACCTGTACAATGAAATGGTATATACTAATGTCTATAATATAAAACATCTCAGGCAGGCCACCTACATGACTGAATAAAGAAAATATTTTCAGCTCGCCAACCAATGTACAAACGATGCCGACTTGGATGTACAGCCGGTGCACGGACATGCTGTGCGGGGGAACAGTCAGAAATTCCACAGTAGCAAAGAAGTAGAAGTCCAGCATCCAGGCAAAAGATAAAGTATAAAAATCCACTTTTATTCAAAGATTTTTGAATAAAAGTGGATTTCTATACTTTACCTTTTGCCTGAATGCTGGTCCTCTACTTTTTTGGTACATAACTGAATACTCTTCTAAATACTAAAACCCTAAATACAGGCAATCTTTATTCATCTCAACTACTCATTCATTTTGCAATAATGGAAAGCACTATATATTATACATCTAGTTATAGACAGAATTGATTCATATGTATGCAGTCAGCATTACCAATATGGACCACCGTAGAAGCTGACGCACTACATGCTTATGGTTATTCACTTCATACATATAAGCAGCTAAACTTTCTAATGTTGAGAAATACATATAAGGTTTCTGATTTACTTACAAAGATATGTTACTAGTGGCAATATACCTCACAATATTTATTAGCTTGGCTGTGTGAATCTGTGGATAGTATTGGAAATTCTTCATCTACATGAGCACTACAGTTTCTTCATCAGACATTATGCAAGTATAGCAACCGGGGAAGTATATTAATAAACTTTGTTTCAATGGCTCCCACACGTACCTAGAACACAATTCAAAACTTGGCAAACGCCAACATGTCTCATATACAAGATCCCATAAATGAGCCAACTGTCCGAACTGCAAGTTATAAAGCTGTGTGCAGCTCATGAACATGCATTTGTGTGTAAGAAGCCTCAGTAAGAGTACAAGTATAAATATTTGTATAAGAAAATATTAAGTATTGCTTTTTTGGGTATCGTGGTGACTCAGTGGTTAGCATTACAGCCTTGCAGCACTTGAGGTCCTGGGTTCAAGTCCCATCCAGGTTAACATGTAAAAGGAGTTTGTATGTTCTCTCCGTGTTTGCATGGGTTTCCTCTGGGTCCTCCAGTTTCCTCCCATACTCCAAAACATACTAGTACAGTGATGGCGAACCTATGGCACGGGTGCCAGAGGTGGCACTCAGAGCTCTTTCTATGGGCACTCAGGCCATCACCCTCAGGCCATCACCAAACACTTCCAATCTTCCTGCAGTCCCAGGATTAAGAGATGCTGCTCTCTCAGTGCTATTCGACACTTTGTTGGCTGTTAGGAACTGCAGGAAAAGTGAGGTTTTGTCAGAACTGCATTATCTTTGGAGGTCATCATGTTGGACCCGGCCATTGTTCCTTTACAGAGAGACCCTGGAGAGAAGCTACAATGATAATCTGAATTTGCCCTCCTTCGTTTAACTGGTGGCCTCAAACTGCTAATACAATTGCAAGATGTGAAAGAACAGGTAGCAATAAGTTACTGCTTAAAATTTCATGTTGGCACTTCACGGTAAATACATGGATTTCGGTTGTAGTTTGGGCACTCAGTCTCTAAAAGGTTCGCCATCACTGTACTAGTAGGTTGATTAGATTGTGAGCTCTGTGCAGCTCTGCATAATCTGTGTGCGCTATGTCAATAAAGGAATTATTATTATTTTTGTCTTAAGGGCTTCCTAAGGCGGCTGTAGTAACACACAAGAGTGTTTTTGGAAGCTGCACAGTGGCCTTGCTATGTGGACTCACAAGTGAGGATGTGGTATATATTCCATTGCCTCTTTACCACAGTGCTGGACTACTCATTGGAGTCCGAGGATGTATTCAGACAGGTACAAAAATGCTTTTTTTACCTCTTTTTATTTTCCAAAGAATAAATGCAAAACTATTCAGTACATAAAGGAAAACAATTATTGTAGAGAACTGAGGATTACATTATATATTTATAATATGGTGGTACTAAAATCAATAACATCAAATCTTAAATTGTGACAAAATGCAAGCATTGATTGTGCAAGAATGGACTGCTATCAGTCAGGATTTGGTCCAGAAGTTGATTGAGAGCTGCCAGGGAGAATTGCAGAGGTCCTGAAGAAGAAGGGGCAACACTGCAAATATTGACTTGCTGCATTAACTCCTTCTAACTGTCAATAAAAGCTTTTGTTACTCATAATATGATTGTACTTGTATTTCTGTATGTGATAAAAACATCTGACAAACACACATAAAAACCAGAGGGCAACAGATCATGTGAAAATATAATATCTGTGTCATTCTCAAAACTTGTGGCCATGACTGTAAATATATTTGAAAAAAGATGGGAAAAATGGATAAGATACATGCTTAAGGTCTCCAACTACTATAAGACTAAGCTGAAAATATTTATGTATTTACTTTTTTTTTCTTTATCTATATATATTTTTTATTTTTTGTGCAGCTATCTACTCCAGGCATTGGAGGAAAATAGGAGAATGGGTGTATTAATTGTAATTTATGAAGATTATATGTGAGAATTTATTTAAGGATCTGAAAACTTTGTTTTTTTTTAAAAAATTTGGTACGGATTATTAAAATATGCCTTTTCAATGTCTACTATGCAAAGTTTATCCATATAGAAGTTTTAAAATGTCCCATGCAAAAGTATTTTACTATACATAGATTACATTGATGTCTATTCTATAGGGGCTACAATCGTCCTCAGAAAAAAATTCTCAGCCAGCCAATTCTGGGATGACTGCAGGAAATACAATGTCACAGCATTCCAATATATTGGGGAGATACTTCGGTATCTGTGTAACCATCAAAAGGTTGGTAAAACCTTGATTGTTTTGAATTTGTTTGGTCTTCATTATTTAAAAGCAATTTCATTAACATTTATGCCCTATGCAATCAGTGTTTTAATAATAATACTATTATTATACCACTTTATTATCTGCCCTCTCCATTTTGATTTGCTTACATCTTTTGTAAATGTAAGACTCTTGGTAGGAAGAGCGAAGAGTCATGGCTTCATCTACACATTATCAATATCTTTTTCTAGAAAGACAATGACACCGATCACTGTGTGCGATTTGCTATAGGAAATGGAGTGAGAACTGAGGTCTGGAAGGATTTCATTGATCGTTTTGGTAAAATCAAATTATTTGAATTCTATGGAGCAACAGAAGGAAATGCATTCTTTCTGAACTATTCCCAAAAAGAAGGTGCAATGGGCAGATACAACTACTTCTTAAAAGTAAGAAAATGATTTCACATTCCGTTACTTATTATGTTACTAATTGGTTGGGAGCTTTGTGAGCTCTCATTGAGTAGATAGCAGCATGCATAAAATGAAACTTTTGGGTGACAATCTAAAACTAGGAGTATAAAGAAAATAATTGATATTAATAATAAAGATCATGTAACATTTAAAATATATATATATATTAAAACAGCATGTTCACTCATCTCTTGTCGTTCATTGTACATCTTTTTAGCTTGTTCAACCTTTTGAAATTATCAAATTTGATGTAGAAAAAAATGAACCAGTTCGAGATTCTGCAGGACACTGTATAAGAGTATCAAAAGGTATGGACATTCGTACAACAAAAAAACACACATGAATTTACTTTGGTACTTTAAATATGTTAGTATTCCATTTTTAATGGTTTATTTATACCAAGATCACTGTACTTTACAATGGATTGACCATGTTTTCCATCCAATTTACTGCAATGTGATAGTATCTAGCAATCTTATGATAAAGCAAATGTTTCAAAACTGTAAATATGGGCACTTAAAGACTTTGGAAACATGATGGGGCATGCAGATGCCCAGGTCATTAACCAGGGGCAACAACAGTAGGAGCGCAGGACAGAGAAGAATTCTACTCAAACTGCAGGTTTGCCTTTCCCTCTGTCAGGTCAGTTAGGAAGGGCAGGGGCTCCCAGCTGTCCCAGCTTCCAGGATCACAGAAACTATCCCTGCTTGTAGTTGTGCCCAGCCATCTCCTCTGCCCTGTGTGTAGGATGTTCTTCTGCCTACACATTCTTCACTAATGAGTCTTCATCTGTAGCCTCTCTCTCCAGCTTTAGCGGCAAGTAAATGTGTGTTCAGTATAAGTGTGTGATTTGTGTGCGTGTGTCTTTGTGTCAGTACAGAAATCAGTTTATATAGGTGTTTATGTGTAGATTGAAACTTCTACAGTGATCCATCCAAGATGGCAGCCCCCTAGGCAGCAATGATAGGTTGACTTAACAGGTGAACTTCCAGTAACCCTCAGTAACAGCCGGGTGTCAGCTGTATTATACAGGTGACAACTGCTGTGTATGGAGAGAGCTCAGCCGGTCAGCTCTCTCCATACATCCCCTGCAAGCCAGGATGTTATAGAACGTCCTGGTGCGCGAAGGGGTTATGCATGCCCTGTTGGCTGTATTGCCTAGAAACTGGGAATTAAAGCTGCAGATCCAATTCCCAAATATGTCATTATCTGCCTGTTTCTTTGATTTTCTGGTAGAGATCACCAAAACCCTGATGTTATTTGATAGATGAACCATAGTTCTACTTTCTGTAGAGCCAAAGGGTCTACAGTGACTCTCCACTTCCTGACTCAACAAAAAGTGATTCCTTTCAGCTCATTTTCACATGACTTTAGAGAAATTTGTTATAGGTAAACAGGTAAAATTTAACATAAAAATGAGAGAATTCTAGAAAGGGCATTTTAAACAATGGGTCATTGCTTTCTTTGGTTGGGAATATCCTTTTGATTCCCAGTACATAGGCCTTATGCAATTTTTTGAGTAGACTGAATTTATGGGTCTTACCAATCTGACTACTTTATGACTGCATAAATATTCATAATGATTCGTAATGCCATCTTCCTGAAGATTTATTCGTACCAAACACAATCCATCAGTTTTTCTGTAATGATTACATTACAAAGTTAAAAAGTTCTGATGTAAATTGTTCCATTTTGACTGTATCTTAGGTGAAACTGGACTCCTGATAGCAAAACATACTAAGCAGAATCCATTTAATGGATATGCAGGCAATGGAAGCCAGACAGAAAAGAAGAGACTTCGCAACGTGCTTAGAAATGGGGATATATATTTTAACAGTGGAGACTTGGTAATGATTGACAAAGAAAACTTTATCTTCTTTCATGATCGTGTAGGAGACACATATCGGTAAATACTTTCATAAATATGCATTAAATGCTCTTATCAATCTATAAAGGGGAACCTGTCAACTCCAGAGTAAAACATAAACTAAACATGTGGCCTTGTAGGATAAATGGCCTGCATCATAATCATGCCTTTCTCGAGAAAATCAGTGGCATGAAAGCTAATAAATTAAGTTTTTTAGTGACATGCACATGAACATTTCGTTGCACCATGGACCCTGTGCACCCTGGAAACACTGCAAGCCCCATTCTCTCTTTATTAGCTACTGATAACAGCCAATATGTAGGGGGCGCTCTATGTTGCATCCTCACCAAGGACTTCTTCTACTGTTATCAGTATCTAGCATATTGGTCTCTTTCACACACATTTATCTGCATTAAAAAAAAAAACATATTAACGTGTGTTGGGCACTGCTTTGCCCAACAATCTCTACACTTTTCCTGCACATCTAGCTTTTCAACCCTTTTTTTTTTTTGCGCCATTTTCGATGCGTGATTAGACCAGTTTGCTCATGTACCAAGTTCTATTTCACTTTCAATAATGTGGAGTTAGTTTTATATCCTTTTCGCTTGTGCGTCGATTCATTAAAGGACACCTGTCACATGAATTAACAGCCCACAACAAAACAGCCTTCCTAAACCATCTCTTTAGCCTCCTTCCAAGCATATGCAGTATGTTTATATAGGTGTTCTGTAACTTCTATAACTTTAGCTCCAATGTGGGACCCACTGTATGCTAATTAGCTACTATTAGCACCTCTCCTCCCCTACCCTCCCATTTGATCCCAGTTCTCACATTGCTGGCATCCAGCTATCTTCTCTCTCTAGGGCTGTGCATGAGCATGCTCTATCTTCCGGCTATGGTATATAAATGTCTGTGTAAAAGGGGTCTTAAATCCCAGTTTAACTTACCAAAACAATTCGTATTGACCCAGAGCTAGAATTGATAAATGCCCCATAAAGACTCCAAATTTATAGAATAATGTTGTTACATAGTTAAACCAGACCCAGGAACACAAACATTGTGGTGCTGCAGTATGTTTTAGCTTCCATTCACTTTTTTAACTAATAATTTTACTATTTTCAGAAGATAGTTATACTATACAAAGTACAGGTATTCTGCATGTCCATACAGATATTTTGTATTCTATACATTTAAAGCTCAATTTAGTAAGTCAAATGATAAAATAAGCAAACAGGTTAAAATGGACAACAATACCTACATTAGTATCACAGATGTCAATATGCAGTTTTCTGCATAATACCAATAAAAAGTCTGATATCAGGAAAAAAAATCTTTGGTCCTCAACCTGGTGTATCATATTTAGTTCTTTTTAACCACTTGTTCTTATCAAAACTTTTAGCACATCCTAGATTATATGTTGCAAATTTTTCCATCTTAACGTCAAGCTTTTTCAGAAAACCTAATGACATGATGTGGGATAATAACCAAACCAGAATATCTATTCCAGAGGGAACAAGTTCCCAAATGATGATCACACTGCTTTAATGTTTTTGCATCTCATCAGTGCATTCCATCAGCATACAGAGTCTGGTAGTGTACCACCAGTTTTTACCAAACAAATGCAGACAATGTTATGTAGCAGCCCTGGCAATCTGTGTAACCATTCCTTTGTGTGTGTTAGCTGTAGTGTGAAAACTGCATTTCTCTTCCTTCTGCTGTAATATCTAACCAGAAGCCTGGTATAGCAGTGACTTACAGTATAGAGCAGTGATGGCTAACCTATGGCACTGGTGCCAGAGGTGGCACTCAGAGCCCTTTCTGTGGGCACTCAGGCCATCACCAGAGATGACTCCAGGTATCTTCCTGCAGTCCCAGACAGCCCAGGACTTGCTGTGCACAGAGCTATTTTAAAGTGACAGCTCTACCTGGGACTATTTTCTGCTTTATTGGTGCCTCAGGGGCTGGTATCAATGAAAACTGTGACAGAGAAGGGAGTATAAATCACAAATTAAATTTCTGCGTTGGCACTTTGCGATAAATAAGCGGGTCTTTGTTGAAGTTTTGGCACTCGGTCTCTAAAAGGTTTGCCATCACTGGTATAGAGAATGGGATGTGTTCCAAGACCAGCTACAACAGCTCTCCAGGGCTGCTACCTAACCCGGTCTGCAACAATGTATTGTTTAAACTGCTGGTACACTCCCTTTAAATGCCTAGGGTTTTCTCAAATTTTTACAATGATAGTATATTTACACTTCCAAGTTTTTGATCAAGCCAAAAACCAGGAATGAATCTATGTTTTATATGTGGTCTTCCATTATGGTCAGCTTTAAAACTTGAACCTGACAACCTCTCCCAGCAGTAGTTATCAGTCTTGGTGTAGAATGATCACAGAGTATAATGTTTTAGTTTTCACTGGTGGTGTCACAAATCTTTTTTTTAATTTTCTTTCAGGTGGAAAGGTGAAAATGTGGCAACAACTGAAGTGGAAAACTTGGTGTTAATGTTAGATTTCATTGAAGATGCCAATGCTTTTGGAGTTCCTGTGTCTCGTAAGTGGAAAATGCCTTTTTTCTGTAGATCATTATACATCAATAGGGTAGAATGATTGATATGTTTGCAACGCCAATGATAACTTATTGTTGTATAATATCATACATGTATTTTGCATTAAAAGAAGCATCAGGTATAATCATAGTGCATTTATTGTGTGCGGTTCTCCTTTACAAACAACTATTAGAAATAATTTATAATATACTTTAAGTGAATTCCAATTATACAGATACATCTTTGAATGGTACCATCTACATTTATTTCCTATCTATTCTTCCCTGCATTTCCTGGTTACAGCCTGCAGAGGGCAGTTTATTTAAACTGCATTTACACATAATAATAGGAAATTACTGATGTGTTATTATTTCTATAGTTAAAGCCTTGTTCACATTACTAAAATATGCAACCATGGTGCCCATGGTGCCTATTTGCCCATGCAATGTTTCTTCCCAAGTGAGCAATTGATCCAATTAGCATTACATTGGGCTTGGTAGAAATGTTGGATTGGTGCCCCGTATCCATAATGTACCTCTCTGACATTAACATTCTCTTTGTCTTAGATCATGAAGGTAAAATTGGAATGGTGGCCATCAAGCTTAAAGACAAAAGTTTCTTTGATGGAGAAAAACTGTTTGCACATGTCACTGAATATTTACCAAACTATGCCAGACCTCGATTTGTTAGAATACAGGTAAGACCATCTGAAAAGAAATTCACTCCCTAAAGGGGACCTGACATGTCCAGCTTGGAAAAAACAGTAATTATCCATCACTTCTGGACCAGTAACCTAAGCCACTGAAACATTTAAGGTCAGTACTTTGCACCAGTCAAATCCAATGGTAGAATCTACATATGAAAGTCATATAACAGAAAGATTTGTGTATGTTCCATGTTTCGACTCACTCCTGAATTCTGCCTTGTTCATATACATCTAGGAGGAATAACATACTTCTAAGTAAAAGAGATGGATAAATCAAGACCTATTCATTACTTGCATACTTGCCATAAAAGCAGTGCATCTAAGAACATAAACAGTGCTGCTTCTGGTTCTGGTACTAGGCTTAGAATTGCTACCAGTTTTGAGGGTCTGTCATCAATTATGGATTGGAGTGCCCCCTCTTTGCTACGGTAGTCATGTGTTATGGGGAGATCAACTTGGCCTTATGAGATAACGTAATTAGCGCCTGGTACGTAGACCAACTGCTCCCAGCCCCCTCTTCAATTCCCCTGCCCCTTAGACATGGTAACTGGTTTCCCCTGCCCCTTAGAAATGGTAACTGGTTTCCTGGCATCCTCTGAATGGAATTTTTAATTGATACAGACTTGGTGTCTCCAAGCCTCTCATGGTTTTTTATGTGTATTAAAATGGCTACTTAAGAACATGACAAAATTATACTTCAAAGAAAACTTGGTCATAAATCACATATTTCAATTTCTGGTCAACAAATCTGTGATCAGCATCCTCTGCTTATCCTAGGGTGTCGAGTTGGGGAGTACAGAAAATGCCTATTAAAACATTGGGCCGGCATTTCATATTGGTGTTTGATATTTGTTAATTCATGCTGGGAAATGTGGTGGGCAAATCTTCTCAGGAGACACATGAAGGAAGATCTGATATAATTGGGAATATGTCCCCAACTTTCCACCTTGATTCAGGTGTAGCCACACCCCTGTCACACATGACCAAGGGGGCGGATCATGTTAAAAGTAACATGCCACCATTCAATTCTTTTTAGTCTACGGAGAATGCATTAGGTTTGTAGGACTTCCTAGGGTTTTCATTGGTTTTCTCCACCATAGATCTCTATGCCAATCCAATTAGTAAGAGGTCTGTCTTTTCTTTCATCCCTTTTACTCAACTGTTTGCTTTTATGTATGTTTTTTATTTCACCAATTAAAGGGGTTATCCGGGTTTAAAAAATTTTTTTATGGCCGGGCTGGGGAGGGCTATTTAAACACAATAAACATGTACTTACCTCCTCCGGTGCTGCCGATGTCCCGCGCCGCGGCCGGTCTTCTCTGTGCGCCGGTTTCATTACAAGTGCGCACAGGGAGCTTCCGGCCGGCCGGAAGCTCCCATGCGCACCATCTCCCAGCGCTTACAACGCTGAGAGATAGGGACGGATGGGAGGAGCCGGCCAGATTGCGGACCGGAAGCTCCCTGAGCACGGCTTCCGTGCCCCTGTAAACAAACAGGGGCACGGATCGAAGGGACCGCGGCGCGGGACATCAGCGGCGCGGGATGAGGTAAGTCCATGTTTATTATGTTTAACTAGCCCTCCCCAGCCCGGCCATAAGAAATTTTTTAAACCCGGATAACCCCTTTAAGTAGGCCTTTAATAATTTTTTCCTTGCTCTATACGTTCCCATAGCTTTGGAGAGGTGAATTACTGCTAAGCTGTGTTACCTTGTGTGTGTTTGTGTGCTAGCAGTAGCTAAAGGCAATGAGTGTCTGTTCTAGCAGTAGCTATAGACAGTGTGGGTCCAGGTGATCTGTACAGCAGCTAGAAGAGTGTGTATCTGGGTCTATGTGTGCGGTCCTTGTGTGAGCGTCTCGTAAGCCGTGATTACTAGTGGTGGCAGCTGTGCATAGTAGCTCTGTGCAGTAGCGTTCCATAGTCACGCAAGTGGGTACATAGAGTGGTTGTGCGTCCCCTGGGCTGTGTGTGCTTGGGGTGTAGTGGGATTCGGATGTGTTTGGTTTCCCTGACATGAGAATTCAGTTGACTGGGTGTGCTGTGTGTTAGGGGAGTAGGAATTAGCGCAAGGGCGCCATTTTGTTTGAGTGGACAGAGCTTAAGGACTCATTTGTGTGGTTCTCTGGCGTAAGTGCACCCCGTGTTTGGACCCCGGTGAGTGGGGCTCATCTATTTCACTGCCAGTGGATTGAGTAATTGGGATTTGTAGTAAAATGGGTTTAGGTCTGCACCAATGAAGGGAGCCTATCCTAACTTTGAATGTTGTATTGTCCATTAAAGGGAACCTGTCACCAGGTACCTTACTTTCACTAAATACTGGTTACAGAAGCCCATTATATCTGCATTGCAAATATATCTTTCTGACCATTTGCATTGTGTTATAACTTACCTTGCACCCTGACAGAATCCTCTGTTAAGTCCTAGGGGTTGGGCTTTGGTTTGAATGCATTTAAAAAAACAACAAATTTGCAATACTGCTGTAAAGGGCTTCTGTAACTTGTCTTTAGTGAAAATGAGGTCGCTGGTGACAGATTCCCTTTAATTTATGTGTACATTAAAAATGAAGCATCAGTATCCTGGAGAAAATGACAAATGCTTGTACTTGAAGAGAAAATGTTGGTCAGGTATGTAGAATACATATTGAGCAAAAGTGTTTGAGATGATTTCGAAAATATTTTTGTTTAACTCTACAGGACTCCATACAAATAAACGGCACATATAAGCAATATAAAATGGATCTAGTTAAAGATGGCTTCAATCTCTTCTGTATAAAAGATCCACTATACATCTTGGATGATGAACATAGAACCTACAGACCACTGGATCACCAGATTTACAGTGATATCATGGAAAGAAGACTTAAACTTTAGAATGATAAAGGAGGTTATAAAAGCTGGTTTTAAACTACTGTAAAGAAAGATTTTCTTTTTATGATCTTTAGTCTTCTAATATACTGACTATGGTACCCAAGTTTAGGGTTAGAAAAAAATCTTCTAATTTTTTATTATGAAAAATTTAAAAACCTCACAAAATTGTTATTGCCATTTTCATTACGACCTATACTTGAAAATTAGCAAGTTATTTTAACCATGCAGTAGATGGCGTAAAAAAATATAATAAAAAATGTAAAATGTCAGAATTGCTGTTTGTTTCTTTTAAAAAAACATTATAATAAGCATTATAACGGTCAAATCTATAAATTTCAAAACATTTTATGTATTTATATATTTTTATGCTATTATTCTATATCAGTGATGGTGAACCTTTTAGAGACCGAGTGCCCAAACTACAACAAAGACCCAATTATTTATCGCAAAGTGCCAACACAGAAATTTAATTTGTGATTTATACTACCTTCTCTGTCACAGTTTTCATTGATACCAGCACCCCGAGGACACCAATAAAGCAGAAAATAGTCCCAGGTTCAGCTGTCACTTTAAAATAGCTGTATGCACAGCAAGTACTGGGCTGTCTGGGACTGCAGGAAGATACCTGGAGTCCTCTCTGGTGATGGCCTGAGTGCCCACAGAAAGGGCTCTGAGTGCCACCTCTGGCATCAGTGCCATAGGTTAGCCATCACTGTTCTATACAGTATGATGTGAGAGTGGTTCTGCTTCCTAAGGCCCCTTCCACACTAGCGTTTTTCACGCGCGAGTTCTGTGCATGCTTTTGACGCGCAGAACTTGCATTGCACTCTGTCCCATTGTTTCCAATGGGTCTTTCCTCATTTGCTTCGGTTTTCACGCGCGTGCTTGCGTTTGTTTTGACGCGCGTCAAAATCGCAGCATGCTCTACTTTTGCGTTTCACGCGCGTTTTTCCCGCCCCCTTCAAGTCTATGGAGATCGAGCATTTAATTAAAAAAACACAGTGAAGAACAGTGAAGAATAGAATAAAAACAGTGAACACAGGATCATTTAAGTGAAAAACACAGTAAAGAACACAGTAAAGAATAGATTACAGATGTTCGGCACATCTGCTTACTTGTCGGGAGATACGCGCGGAACGGTGCGAACAAAATAGTATGTGAAGAACAATATATATGTGTGAAGAAGACATTGCAGATGCAGATTTGTTCGCACCGTTCCGCGCGTATCTCCCGACAAGTAAGCAGATGTGCAGAACATCTGTAATCTATTCTTCACTGTGTTCTTCACTGTGTTTTTCACTTAAATGATCCTGTGTTCACTGTTTTTATTCTATTCTTCACTGTTCTTCACATCTGCTAACTTGTCGGGAGATAATATACGCGCGCGGAACAGTGAAGAAAAGATTGTAGATGTTTGCATACATCTGCTAACTTATCAGAAGACATTCTTTTTCAATTAAATAAAACATTTTATTCCCGAACCATGGTCCCTTTGAAAAAGTCCCATTGACTTAAAAAACGCGCGTGAAAAACGCAAAAACGCTAATGACTCCAAGGAAAAATGGAACAAAAACGCAGCCAAAAACGTCAGTTTTTCACGCATTGCACCCTGACGTGAAATGCAACGCTAGTGTGGATGGGCCTAAAGGTGTGCAGTATGTGTTAATTAGCAGTCCCTACTGGCCCTGTCTTTATAATACTGGCATATTATTAAAAGGTAAAATGGTCTTTTCCCTTCCCAGGATCCATGTGCACTCTTTACAGATTTAGGCTACCAGCACACAAATGTGGCCAGCTGTTTTTCATGGCTGATTTGCATCAGTCTAACTTCAGTTTTTCACGGATCCTCATAAACTATGGTGTATAAGAGATTTGTGAAAAATGGGTCTAATTAGGACATTGTTAGAACTTGTGCTGTGTAAACCAGTGGTTGTTTCATCCTGGTCTTTTGCTTTACTGCAAGAAGTAAATTCTTGTCTTTCATCATGGAGCTGAATGAAGGTGTTAAGTGTGGTTTGAGTGATGAACAGCCCGTCCAATCAGCAGGCCATGGGGCACCCAGAAACTCCAAATATATATTTTTTTCACTTAGGTCCTAGTTATACTGATGTTGTTCTACTTCTATTGTGATATTGCTGTGTATTCCCACACTTGCTTAGTCTAGACTTTTCTTTGCCTAAGGATTCTGTTCATCACCACCATCTTGATATTGACCCATTATCCTGACTTCATTTGTCTGTCTCTCTGTTTGTTTGTCATCTTTTCTGAGCACATACTTAGAGTAGGGAATGCTAACCAGTTTCCGCCAGTGGATTAGCCCAGGGCTTGGAAAGTAGGTAGGGACAGAGGTCATGGGTAAGCTCAGGGCCTGTAGACCTGTACTACGTTATAACAGACTGGCTGCATGACCCATTAAAATAACAGCTTCTCTGTAAATGACACTGTATCACAGAAAAAAACTCCTTAGCTTAGCTTTTTTCTCAAAAGGGTCTATGTAAAAAATTAACCCCTTACCGAAGTGTGACATACAGATATGTCACTACGGTAAGGGGTTAATTTGTTTACATACATGGATGAGCCCTCTCCATACACCCACCGGTAACACCCGCAATTGTTAACCCTTTGATTGCCACTGGCCTCATAGCTGAAATTATTGCCCCCCAAGATGATCATTGCGGTCATCTGGGATGTATGAAAACACAATAAAATGTATATAAATTTAGTATCCCCATGATCACACTGACCCAAAGAATAAAGGAGATGGAAAAGTTTCTCTGTTTCTTTACTTTACTAAAGCAAGTGAAAAATAAAAATCTATGTACAACCTTAAACTCTTGAAATACTTTATTGCTCATGTGTACCAGGATTGTGACTTATAGTTCATGTAGAAGTTTGACTGTTCTCCTTTCTCCTGTAAGAATCAATATACAGTGAAGTTTAGATCCAATGAAAATGTGAAACTCTGATATAGGAAGCAATGAGTTCCAGTTTTGTCTCGCTATAATGTATCCAGCTATGATGCAAGGAGTCCTTGTCTGCCACCAGAACAGCAGTGCTGACATTAATCATACATTCATACAATGGGGCTCATTTACTAAGGGTCGCGCTACTCACTTTCATTGGACATTGCACCTTTTTCGGGGATTGTACCACTTCCACGGGTAATTAACTAGTGTCTGCACTGGCAATCGTTTTTTGGCGCAGCTGCGCTGGCTTTCATACACCACAAATTGGGGACTTCCCATCGGACAATCTGACTGGTTCGGACTGGGTGCTGGATTTAACTTTCAAATTGTTTCACAAGACAATGAACTTACATGCTGCAGGAAGAAGAAGGTGAAGAAGGATATCGGGCGCACAATCTTAGTGAAGCGCGGCACACTAAGCATTATGGTTGGACAATGCACTTTCGGTGAACTCCATCGGACAGGTAAGTAAATGTGCCCCAATACGTTTTCTCCATACTGTTGATGGCTTTGGTCATTAATCTGCTTTTAAAGAATGTAATAAAATACTGTGAATAGAGCTCAGGCAAGATAGAAAACCTGAGACAAAAAATTGAAATTTGTACTTCGATGCAATGTACTGGGAAGCTGGAAAAGAACCCATCACAAACTTGATATATAAAAATTTAATAATACAAAATATCATATGCAGATTTTATTTTTGTGTCAATAAAGTGATATATATTTTAATATTTTGTGTTTGTGTGTTTTGATTGACTATTTAGAACACAATGGCCCTCACTGGGCATTTTTTGAGGCATTTCTTGTAGGTTTTTATGTTTGATTATGTATATTTATTTTTATCTGCACTCTAAGGTAAAGAGGGTTTTTGTATTTAAATCCAAGGGGGTCTGAATACTCCTACAAAATATTACAATAGGACTAAAGAACCCTCTCCATAAGGGTGTTTTCACATTGGCGTTTTTTTTCACTGAAGCCATTTTAGCTTATGGACACATACAGATTGTTTTTCTCTTCCTGGCTTCAGTGATTTATCACTGATGCCCTTACTGACCCATTCTTTTCAGTGGGCTATTTCACACTTCAGCTTTTTCCACTCATCCAATGTTGTCAGTGAGTGCAAAAAGAACATGTTCTAGACTGACCACTGATCAGTGAAAAAGCCCATTGAAAATAATGATTTTCGTTTCCTGGATTCAGTGATTTATGACTGATGCCTTACTGACCCATTCTTTTCAATGGGCTTTTTCACACCTCAGTTTGTTTCAGTGGTCAGTCTAGAACATGGTGGTCAGTCTTTTTGCGTTCACTGACAACATTGGATGAGTGGAAAAAAGCTAAAGTGTGAAAGAGCCCACTGGAAAGAATGGGTCAGTAAGGGCATCAGTGATAAATCACTGAATTCAGGAAGAGAAAACCAATCTGTATGTGTCCATAAGCCAAAATGGCTTCAGTGAGAAATCACCAATGTGAGAAAAACGCCAATGTGAAACCCAATTTTTTATATTATCTGCTATCCACTGTAGATCAGCAGAAACACCTCATACCAGCTGTTAAAAATTATGTTAGAAAGCTCAGTTCAAATTTACTAACTGGTATTTGAAAGAGGTGTTATTGGGACGAGATTCTGTAGGGACTCCGTGAGATATTTTGATGAAGGCATACGGTTTCATGTTTTATTTGGCCTTTCTTTTTCTGTTATGACTTTTTACCCCTATATTATGTAGCATGGGGGGGGGATATGTTCACTACTTGTCAGCATCCTTATATTAGTCTTGCAATTTATAATACATTGCAGTACTGTGATGTTGAGATGGGCAAATGGATTCTAACAAAGTGGAATTCGTTTAGAATTTCAGGAAAACTTCGCTTCGGCACTAATCTGAAGTTTACGTGATTAGTGGGAACAATTTTTTTTCCCCCCTTTTTTAGCAAAATGGCCACGAGCACAACGTGTTACATGGGGCAGAGAACTCTGTGAAGAAGAAAGGAACACCCTTGATGACATGCACAGACATGTGAGCCAATCAGCGACCGGCAGGTTTATGTGATGTCACAGCCCTATAAAACTGTCGGCCATTTGCAATCCCGTCATTTCACACTGCATTTTACCACAAAACAGGTCCACAGGATAGGGCCTAACTTGCTAATCAGTGGGGGTCTCAGTGATCACGAGAACAGGTATGCGAGGTACCCTCATGGCTCCACGAAATTACTGGAGCAGCCGGTTACGCATGTGCGCATACCTCCCAACTTTTGTGGAGGAGAAAGAGGGACAAAATGGCGGCGCGCGAAGCGCGCCGCGGCGATTTTTTTACCCACAGAAGCCACACCCTAGCCACGCCCCCTAACCACACCCCCTGGCCACGCCACTGCTCATACCTTCAACGCATCCACTGGCACCAATGTATATTTATGTATATAATTGGGGGGCATATTCCACTCCCCCTAGACAACGAGCATGCCCTCCTAGACAACGAGCATGTCCTCCCCTAGACAACGAGCATGCCCCCCCCAGACAACGAGCATGTCCTCCCCTAGACAACGAGCATGTCCCCCCCTAGACAACGAGCATGTCCCCCCCAGACAACGGGCATGTCCGCCCCCAGACAACGAGCATGCCCCCCCCTAGACAACGAGCATGTCCCCCCCAGACAACGAGCATGTCCCCCCCAGACAACGGGCATGTCCGCCCCCAGACAACGAGCATGCCCCCCCCTAGACAACGAGCATGTCCCCCCCAGACAACGAGCATGCCCCCCCTAGACAACAAGCATGCCCCCCCTAGACAACGAGCATGTCCCCTAGACAACGAGCATGCCCCCCCCTAGACAACGAGCATGTACCCCCCCCTAGACAACGAGCATGTACCCCCACCTAGACAACGAGAATGTACCCCCACCTAGACAACGACCATGTCCCCCCCTAGACAACGAGCATGTCCCCCCCCCCTAGACAACGAGCATGTCCCCCACCTAGACAACGAGCCTGTCCCCCCCTGTGGCTGCGTGCCCTTTTTTGTGTGTTTGTGTTATTTTTGTCTTCCAGGACCGTGCATGCTGTGGACTGCTTCCGATTCGAAGGATTACATCGATGACCGACAGTTCTAACAAATAAAATGGTCAACGAGGGTGTGTCTGCGTTTTTTGTTCAATAAAATTTTCTGAAAACGGTGTGATTATTTATTTTTTTGCGACACTCTTCATAGTTTGCCGTAGTAGTGGTGCCGGCTAGGTGACGGTGCTCATTACTAAGGGCTGGCCTTAGTGTTTGCCTTAATTTTTTTGGCAAATTCACACTAACGCCCATACCATTACCCCGGTACCCACCGCCACCAGGGGTGCCGGGAAGAGCCGGGTACAAACCAGTACCTGACCGTCTATAGATGGTCAGGTAGTGGGGCGGCTGCAGGCTGTTATTGTTGCGCTGGAATAGCCCCCTAACAGTGACCTATCCCAGCTCAGTAATGGCAGGCTGCTGCTGCTTTTTTGTATCAGGCTGATTTGAAAAATAGGGGCACCCCATGCCGTTTTTTCTTCAAATTTTTGACAAAAATATGCGTGGGGTCCCCCCTTTAAAGGGGGCTCCCAGGCTGTTTCCCCCATTTTTACAAAAAAATGGGGGGGAAAAACGGCATGGGGTGCCCCCTATTGTTCAAATCAGCCTGATACAAAAAAGCAGCAGCAGCCTGCCATTACTGAGCTGGGATAGCCCACTGTTAGGGGGCTATCCCAGCGCAACAATAACAGCCTGCAGCCGCCCCAACACCTGACCATCTATAGACGGTCAGGTACTGGTTTGTACCCGGCTCTTCCCGGCACCCCTGGTGGCGGTGGGTACCGGGGTAATGGTATGGGCGTTAGTGTAAATTTGCCAAAAAAATTAAGGCAAACACTAAGGCCAGCCCTTAGTAATGAGCACCGTCACCTAGCCGGCACCACTACTACGGCAAACTATGAAGAGTGTCGCAAAAAAATAAATAATCACACCGTTTTCAGAAAATTTTATTGAACAAAAGACGCAGACACACCCTCGTTGACCATTTTATTTGTTAGAAATGTCGGTCATAGACGTAATCCTTCGAATCCGAAGCAGTCCACAGCAGGCACGGTCCTGGAAGACAAAAATAACACAAACACACAAAAAAGGGCACGCAGCCACAGGGGAGGACATGCTCGTTGTCTAGGGGTCAGGGGTAGACATGCTCGTTGTCTAGGGGGGGGGGAAATGCTAGTTGTCTAGGGGGGGGACATGCTCGTTGTCTAGGAGTCGGGGGGAGACATGCTCGTTGTCTAGGGGGGGGAATGCTCGTTGTCTGGGGGGGGGACATGCTCGTTGTCTAGGGGGGGGGGCATGCTCGTTGTCTTGGGGGGGGACATGCTCGTTGTCTAGGGGTCAGGGGGAGACATGCTCGTTGTCTAGCAGGGGGAAATGCTCGTTGTCTAGGGGGGGAAATCCTCGTTGTCTAGGGGGGGGACATGCTCGTTGTCGCAGTAAAGGGGAGGGGTCCTATGGAGCGCAGTAAAGGGGAGGGGTCCTATGGAGCGCAGTAAAGGGGAGGGGTCCTATGGAGCGCAGTAAAGGGGAGGGGTCCTATGGAGCGCAGTAAAGGGGAGGGGTCCTATGGAGCGCAGTAAAGGGGAGGGGTCCTATGGAGCGCAGTAAAGGGGAGGGGTCCTATGGAGCGCAGTAAAGGGGAGGAGTCCTATTGAGCGCGCAGTGAAAGCCATAAAAAACACATTTGATATTTTCCTTCCCGCTTCCCAGTACAGGGCCTGGAATATTTAATACTGTCACTAGGAAGTATAATTTGTTACGCAGAAACAGGCCGCACACAGCTCTGTACGTGGAAAAATAAAAAAGTTATTGATTTTTGAAAGTGGGGAGTGAAATATGGAAACGCAAAAATCGTTCCGTCAGAGTAATGGAGCAGACGGCCGTGTATGACCATTCTGCTCCATTACTGTCATAGAGCGATGACATGGACCTTATGTGGACCCCAACAGACCCCTTGTTTTCATGATCTATGGGGGTCACATCACTGAAACCCCCACACATCAGCAGGTTAAGCCCTGTCCTATGGATAGGGCCTAACTTGTATTTGTGGGAAAACCCCTTTAACCCCTTAACGCTCTGCGCCGTAGCTCTACGACGCAGAGAGTATAAGGAGTGTATGAAGAGGGCTCACGGGCTGAGTCTTCTTCATACAAGGTGGGGGGTTTTGCATGTTGCAGAAAACCCCCACCGCTAATAACCGCAGTCGGTCATTGTCGCCGGCAAAGTCTTTTTTACGATCGCTGTGCCCCCGAACGTCATCGGGGGCGGCGATCGTTTGCCGTGGTAGCCTCGGGTCTTCTTTTGACACGAGGCTACATGGCTTCTGCAGGTTCGTTACAATGAGCCAGAAGTATTGCAGTATATGGTAGAAGCGATCTGACCATCTAGGGTTAATGTACCGTAGATGGTCTAAGAAATAGTGGAAAAAAAAGAAAAAACAGGTTTTAAAAATAAAAAAAATTTATAAAATATTAAAAATTCTAATCACCTCCCTTTCCCTAGAACGGATATAAAACATAATAAACAGTAAAGATCACAAACATATTAGGTATCGCCGCGTCCCAAAATGCCCGATCTATCAAAATATAAAAACGGTTACGGGCGGCGGTGACCTCCGAGGCGGGAAATGGCGCCCAAATGTCCGAAATGCGACTTTTACACCTTTTTACATCACATAAAAAATGAAATTAAAAATGATCAAAATGTCGCACAGACCTCAAAATGGTAGCAATGAAAACGTCGGCTCATTTCGCCAAAAATGACCCCACCCCCAGCTCCGTGCACCGAAATATGAAATAGTTATTAGCGTCAGAAGATGGCAAAAATTTTTTTTTTATTCTTTTTTGCACACATGCGTTTAATTTTTGAAAATGTATTAAAACACAATAAAACCTATAAATCCGGTATCACCGCGATCGCACCAAACCAAAGAATAAAGCTGAGGTGTTATTTTGAGTGCACAGTCAAAGTCGAAAAAACTGAGCCCACAAGAACGTGACATGTGCGGTTTTTTAAAAAAAATTTTCCACATTTGGAATTTTTTGCAGCTTCGCAGTACACGGCATGTTAAAATAAATAACATTACGGGAAAGTAAAATTTGTTACGCACAAAATAAGCCCTCACACAGCTCTGTACACGGAAAAATGAAAAAGTTATGGATTTTTGAAGTTGGAGAGCGAGAAATGAGAGAAAAACCCTGCGTCCTTAAGGGGTTAAGGGATTAAGTATATGGTACAATAAAAGCAGAATAGAAGGGCACTGGGGGGGTTAGGGATGGGGGCAGGGGGTCTATGGAGGAAAGTGTTTAACCCTTTAGCTGCTGCCTGCAGTCCCTGTAGAGTACCTGTTATCACACTGCAGCAGCTGCACACACTCGGCTCTGCTTCATCAGACGAACTTCAGTGAGGAGCAGGAGGAGGTGGGGGCAGGGAGCCATTGATGTAGCAGAGCTGGAGAGCTCCTGCCTGCACGGAGGATGATCCCCTGGGGCTGCTGTGCAGGGGCAGTGCAGAGAACATGACACTCTGCACTGCTCCATCCATCCATCCATCCATGTGCCTGCAAGTGGCAGCCTGAGGACAGGGAGGGCTCTGCCTCCCAGGGGAGGGGATGGGGGAGGTGCCGGCTCTGCAGCAGACAGCCCGGGAGCTGGAGAGGAGGAGGACGCTGTACCCCGCCCCCTGGCTTCTCTGTATCCTGAGCAGGACGGGGGCGGGACTCGGGGGCGGGACTCGGGGGGGGGGGCGGGACTCGGGGGCGGGACAAAACGGAAAAATCCGTGAAACCGCAAAAAAACCGGGACTTTCACTTAACGGTCCGTGCAGGCGGGACAAGGGTTAAAAAACGGGACTGTCCCGCCCAAAACGGGACGGTTGGGAGGTATGCATGTGCGGGCTGCCCCATTCATCTCTATGGAGCTGCCAGAGATTGGTTAGCGCTGTACTTGACAATCTCCATCAGCTCCATAGAGATAAACAGGGCAGCCCGTGCATGCACGACCGGCTGCTCCAGTCATTCCAATGGGGGTACCTCGGATCCCATCAGTCCCCTGCTCTTGTGATCTGTTGGGTCTCATCACTGAGACCCCCCACCAATCAGCAAGTTAGGCCCTATACTGCGGATAGGGCCTAACTTGCTTTTGTGGGAAAACCCCTTTAAAACCTTTTAAGGGCCAGACTTTTTTTTATATTATGTTCCGATATGTAAAACCATAGAATTCAAAGAAGGTGTACCTTATTTCTCGCATGAGTGTATTGTTTATTTATAGATACTGATTATTTCTATGCACAGAATGTATTACTTTAGTTATGGAGATGTGTTTCAATGGTAGGTAAAAGGTTAAAGTTATGAAACGTGATCTTTTCAGAGTTCATAGTACACGATAGTCGTCTTTGTGCTGCCTGTGTAGAGCACACACCTCCCCTGCTTCATTGTTTGTAATCAGACATTCAGCGAGACTCGCTTCCCCATTCTGCAGGATGTCTATCGTGCAGAAAGCTCTGGTTGGGATACCGCTACTATGGATGCTGAAACGCATATTATTCTCATACCTCTGGCAGGACCTCAGGTTTTTTTTCAGAGCAGCTGGCTATGCACGGAGGATACAACAAGCAGTTAAACGTTGCCCTTCCTTTGGCATGTTGGATATGTTTTTGAAACAGGTGTCTGTCAGACCAAACCAGACATTTATTCTATATCAAGACCAGTCGTATACTTATAAGGAGATAGACCTTAAAAGCAACCAAGCAGCCTGGGCGTTAAGTCAGTATGCAAAACTGAAGAAAGGTGACTGTGTGGCGATTTTCCTGGGCAATGAACCTGCATATATCTGGCTTTGGTTAGCATTAGCCAAGTTAGGATGCCCAATGGCTTGTATGAACTATAATATCCGCTCGAAATCCTTTCTTCATTGCTTTAATTGCTGCAAGGCTAAAGTACTGATTGCTGCTCCAGGTAAGAGAAAATCCAATATCCAGGATATTATGCATTCACGTGTTGGTGAGCAAGGGGGTCCTATACATTTTATGAGTTAATCTGATATACATGTATGGCAGTATCTGCATTATTTCAGTGACACAAGACAGTATGCAATCTGTTGTTTTGCCTGCAAGCAGGGAATCCTTGCAAAATATTTTACTATGATACAAGTAGTCCCATCCCAGGCAATTTGCATGGTCCTTGGAATCCAGCCAGCACAGGATAGGGACTAACTTGCTGATCAGTTGGGGTCTCAGTGATGAGACCCCCACAGATCACTAAAATAGGGGGTCCGAGGTACTTCCGTCAGACCCCTCATCGCTCCCCTAGATGAGAGGAGCAGATGGCTGTGCATGTCCGTTCCGCCCATTCATCTCTATGGAGCTAATGGAGATTGCAAAGCCATGGAGGTACATAGGATCCCTGTTCTCATGATGTGTAGAGGTCTCATCACTGAGACCCCCACCGATCAGTAAGTTAGAGCCTATCCTGTGGATAGGGTCTAACTCATTTTGTAGGAAAACCCCTTCAAGAAGGTCATGAAAATGTTATTATAGAGTGTATAGAGATGTTTTAGATGTAGTATTGCATCATTGACCCACACCTTCTTTGATACAAAACATTTCCAGTAGCTGGCAGTCCTCATGCTGATGCCACCTCGTGTGCCCAGGGCCCTGTAGTATCCCAGCAACTGTTACCCGGACTATACATACTACATTCACGAGGGAGATTTCATTGGAAACTAAAGATGAGAGAGTTTCTATAAATGAAAACTGACCTGCACACATTCCTGTGGAAGCTATGGGAGCACAGCAGATATGTAGATGTTCTAGTTTCTAGATTTTATCATGGTAAAGTTTTGTTCAAAATGTTATTTTTCTGTTATCTGGGCAAGCAATACAAGTAAATACATCAGTGTGTATCTAATGGTGATGATAGATCTTCTGACTATAATAGGTTTCTTCTGAGTGTCATCAGGGTGCCTGGTATTGTACTAGACAAAACAGGGAATCATACTGTGCCATTCACTTCATGTTTTCATGGAAATAAGTTAGACACATAAGTTGGACTTTATAGACTTCTCTACCTTATCAACTGTGTAACTTATCAACTATACAGATAGTGTATGAACAGCTCAAATTCCAGATTATATACTATAAGTAAGAGAACCTCTGTGCTAAAATATGCCAGCTGCAGAAATGCATGGCTTCTGTCTGCCTCTGATAACATATTCAGAAAAAAACATGACATACTCTACTGGATGCCATATGACAAAACTATAGACCCCTAGAAACAGAGAATAGAGATACCTTTCTAAGCATGGATCTAAATCTGCTAAATAAATCAATAGAGGTCCTTAAACTATTGTGTAAGGACCTTATTATTGTCCAATATTGTTGTAGAAAAGTTTGTTCCATCGAAGGTTAAAGGGGTTTGCCCATGAAAAAAAGTTCTCAAATTTTATTGTTTACACAATAAAGATGATTTTTTAACCCCTTACTTTACAATTTTACTCATGTCAGTCAGTGTAAAATTCCAGAGTGTTGGTGGGGATTCTGTGCTATGAGATGCTTTGAGCTGACAATGTGCTTAGATTATCAGGGTCCAGGTTTATACACAATTTTACTTAGTTTCTGGACATTCACTAGAATCTGGTACATAGAAAAAGAGTGATGAGACAGATCAGAGATGATCGATAATGAGATCCATGAGATGGATATAAAACACAATGACATCTCAATTCTGCTACCTCACCTACAACAGACACAGAGTCAGCTCTGCTATATGCCGGATAAAGATCTTATTCTGCTGATAGCTAGTAGAGTAAGTCTCTACACACTGCTGCTTGCTGGCAGAAAGACCCTGTATCTGAGCTGGTCTTGTAATGCACGGGGAAGAGGCTGGAGGCATAGAGCATATTGCAGCATGAAGTTAAAATAAGCTATTGATGAGAAGAATCTGCACTGCCTGACCATAGTAAGAAGATTTATGGTCAGATCCTAGGGGAAACCAAAATTGTATACAGCCAGGACTGATAGACAGGTTGGACTTCTATCTGTGAAATGCTGTATTTTCGTTAATAACTTTGAATTAGAGAATGTGTCATTTTGTTATCCTGAGTATATTCAAGACTCTTGTCCTTATGGGAATACCCTTTTAAAAGTCATCCCTTGACACCTGTACAAGAGGCATCACCCACCACAGTACCACATAGTATCATAGTAGATATGGTTGGGAAAAGATGGATGTCCATCTGGTCCAAATTATAAGGTCTGGGCTTTCCCAGCTATTTGAACATATTGGTGTTAGGTGCTTCAATTTCTTCCAGCTATTCTGGAATTATCAGCTTTTTGATCTCCAGAGAATTGTCTCGTCAGTTTATTTAACTTTGCCTACCATGTAAAATGGTACAGGCTCCTTTGTACTAACCAAGTGGAAGCCTCCTAAATTTCCTTCTGTCCCTAGTGGATATGACTCACAGGCAGATTTGCATCAATTAACATATGCAGCTAGAGGAATGGTTCAGTGATTTCCACGTACTCCTCACAAAGCCATTGATTTCTATGGGTGTTTTCACATTGGCTTTTATTTTCACTGATCCATTTTCCTTGGAAAAAAATATGAAACATGTCCTATTTTTCCACTGAAGCGGATCATGGAAGGCAATAGAACTCTATGGGTCTTCAAAAAAAAAAAAGATTAAACTTAGTTTTCACTGACGAGGCTGATAAACGAGGTTTTGTGTTTTTAAAGCAATGTTAAACCTCCAGTTTTTTTGTGGACACAGAGACAAAACAGAAGCTGAACATCCATGCTGATGTGAAAGAACTTTAACCCTTCATAGAGGTCGTAGCCCAAAATAATGAGGTATAAACTGGATAAAGGAACAGCTATAGTGGGTTGCAAAAGTATAAATTCCCACCGAATGTTCCCTTGTTTTACTTTTAAATGTTACAACCACAAACCTGAATGTATTTTATTTATATTTTATATGACCGAGCAACACAAAGTATTAAGTATTTGTGAAGTGTAAAGAAATGATACATGCTTTTGCAAATTAAAAAAAAATGAAAAGTATGATGATTCCAATTGCCTTTAGAAGTTACCTAATTAGAGTGCATGTGTATATAATGTGTTCTCGGAATTAGGGTGATTTTTCACTGAACCCATTCCAGTTTATGGACAGATTGGTTTTCTCCCTCTGGCTTCAGTGATTTGTCCCTGACGCCTTACTGACCCATTCTTTTCAGTGGGGTCTTTCACACTTCAGTTTTTTTCCACTGATCCAATGTTGTCAGTGAACACAAAATGAACAGGCTCTAAACTGATCAATGAAAAGAAACTGAAGTCGGATCCTTCCTGCATTGTGTCTGGTCCTGCCCTAGGGTTCATGTCTTCTGGTCCGAAGTGCTGGAGTTCCTAAATTTACACTTTGATTTCCCACGATTACTGTCTCCCTCTGTGTGTCTCCTCGGCATCATAAACGAAGTTGTCAATGGCCACTATGACAAAATTTTCTTTAGGTTTGTCTTATACTACGCCCGAAAAGTGGTGGTGATGACCTGGAAGGACCAGGAGCCCCCCCCCCATTAAAAAGATGGATACTACTTAGAGATGAGCGAGCACTAAAATGCTCGGGTACTCGTTATTCGAGACGAACTTTTCCCGATGCTCGAGTGCTCGTTTCGAGTAACGAGCCCCATTGAAGTCAATGGGAGACTCGAGCATTTTTCAAGGGGACCAAGGCTCTGCACAGGGAAGCTTGGCCAAACACCTGGGAACCTCAGAAAAGGATGGAAACACCACGGAAATGGACAGGAAACAGCAGGGGCAGCATGCATGGATGCCTCTGAGGCTGCTTAAATGCACCATTATGCCAAAATTATGGGCAACAGCATGGCCATGACAGAGTGACAGAATGAAGCTAGATAGCATCTAAAACATCCAATAATTGACCCTGACACTATAGGGGACGGCATGCAGAGGCAGCGGCAGCAGCGGAAGGCTAGAGAGTGGCATGGCGACATACCCTAAATGGACTCAGGCTTCAAACCAATGGGTAGCAGAGAGGAACCAAAGGAGGTGAGCAAGAAGCGCTCAAATAATATTGGTACATGATAAAAGTTTGCCAGTATATTTTGTGGATTACACAGCAGGGTGGCGACAAAGTTAACATGGAAGCCATGAAAACAATCCAAAATTCTGCCTGACACAGCTCGTTTGATAAGGGGACGATGTATGGAGGCAGTGAACTAGTAGTAGATTAAAGGTGCTGCAGTTAAAACTATGTTAGTTGGTTCTTGGCATGGAGCTGGCGCTCCGCTGCCAGGCGAGCTTTCGCCAATCCAAGCCCCTGTCTCTAGGCTACTCCCCAAACAGCACTTCTAAAAACCTTTCGGATAAGATCAAGTGTAGTAGCGTTCTTATAAGTTTGGGATATGGCGGGTGAGGGGAATGTAAACATCTGCGCAAGAAGCGCTGAAATAATATCCGTAAATGAAAAAAGTTTTCCAGTATATTTTGTGGCTTACACAGCAGGGTGGCGACAAAGTTAACAAGTTTGATGTGGAATGCCCTGCAATAGCTCTTGGGCGGTGTGCCTTTTATCACCTAGGCTCAGCAGTTTGAGCACCGCCTGCTGTCGCTTAGCAACGGCACTGCTGCTGTGCCTAGAGCTACCGACTGATGGCGCCATGCCCACGGATGGTAATTCGGAGGAGGTGGAGGAGGGGTGGGAGGATTTGGAGGTATAGTAGGCCTTTGAGACCTGGACCGAGGTAGGCCCCGCAATCCTCTGCGTCGGCAGTATATGACCAGCCCCAGGGTCAGACTCGGTCCCAGCCTGCACCAAGTTAAGTGTAGTAGCGTTCTTATAAGTTTGGGATATGGCGGGTGAGGGGAATGTAAACAGATGCGCAAGAAGCGCATGATGCGCATGGAGCTGGCGCTCCGCTGCTAGGCGAGCTTTCGTCAATCCAAGCCCCTGTCTCTAGGCTACTCCCCAAACAGCACTTCTAAGAACCTTTTGTATAAGATCAAGTGTAGTAGCGTTCTTATAAGTTTAGGATATGGCGGGTGAGGGGAATGTAAACAGATGCGCAAGAAGCGCATGATGCGCATGGAGCTGGCGCTCCGCTGCTAGGCGAGCTTTCGCCAATCCAAGCCCCTGTCTCTAGGCTACTCCCCAAACAGCACTTCTAAGAACCTTTTGTATAAGATCAAGTGTAGTAGCGTTCTTATAAGTTTAGGATATGGCGGGTGAGGGGAATGTAAACAGATGCGCAAGAAGCGCATGATGCGCATGGAGCTGGCGCTCCGCTGCTAGGCGAGCTTTCGCCAATCCAAGCCCCTGTCTCTAGGCTACTCCCCAAACAGCACTTCTAAGAACCTTTTGTATAAGATCAAGTGTAGTAGCGTTCTTATAAGTTTAGGATATGGCGGGTGAGGGGAATGTAAACAGATGCGCAAGAAGCGCTGAAATAATATCCGTAAATGGTAAAAGTTTGCCAGTGTATTTTGTGGATAACACAGCAGGGTGGCGACAAAGTTAACAACTTTGATGTGGAATCCATGAAAACAACCCAAATTTCGGCCTGACAAACCTCGTTTGATAAAGGGACGATGTATGGAGGCAGCTATATGGACGACTTTTGGAGGTAGCAATGGAGACAACGTGTGGAGGCTGCTATGGAGACAATTCAATTTGGATAGTGCCTGTATGTGGCAGTCCAAAAAATTTTTCAAACCAGAGGAGCAGGTAGGTGGCCCTCCAGAAAAATGGAATAGATTGAGTGCCTGTATGTGGCAGTCCAAAAAATTTTTCAAACCAGAGGAGCAGGTAGGTGGCCCTCCAGAAAAATGGAATAGATTGAGTGCCTGTATGTGGCAGTCCAAAAAAGTTTTTAAACCAGAGGAGCAGGTAGGTGGCCCTCCAGAAAAATGGAATAGATTGAGTGCCTGTATGTGGCAGTCCAAAAAATTTTTCAAACCAGAGGAGCAGGTAGGTGGCCCTCCAGAAAAATGGAATAGATTGAGTGCCTGTATGTGGCAGTCCCAAAAAATTGTTTAAAACAGAGGACCGGAAAGGTGGCCCTCCAGAAAAATTGAATAGATTGAGTGCCTGTATGTGGCACTCCCAAAAATTGTTTAAAACAGAGGACCGTGTCGGTGGCCCTCCAGAAAAATTAAATGCATAAAGTACTATACCTAGAGCCAGTGGGCCCTGTCAAAAAACAGCCAGTTTCCTCTGCTTTACTGTAGAAAGAGGAGGAGAAGGAGGAAAATGAGGAGGAGGAGGAGTGGATAAATTATTCAGGTTGAGCTTCCTTCACCTGCTGGAGATTTGAAATTAGGGGAAATCCATGCTTTATTCATCTTGATAAGCGTCAGCCTGTCAGCGCTGTCAGTCGACAGGCGTGTACGCTTATCGGTGATGATGCCACCAGCTGCACTGAAAACCCGCTCTGACAAGACGCTAGCGGCAGGGCAGGCAAGAACCTCCAAGGCGTAGAGCGCCAGTTCGTGCCACATGTCCAGCTTTGAAACCCAGTAGTTGTAGGGAGCTGTGTGATCATTTAGGACGATGGTATGGTCAGCTACGTACTCCCTCACCATCTTTCTGTAAAGATCAGCCCTACTCTGCCGAGACTGGGGACAGGTGACAGTGTCTTGCTGGGGTGACATAAAGCTGGCAAAAGCCTTGTAAAGCGTACCCTTGCCAGTGCTGGACAAGCTGCCTGCTCGCCTACTCTCCCTCGCTACTTGTCCCGCAGAACTACGCACTCTGCCGCTAGCGCTGTCAGAAGGGAAATACTGTTTCAGCTTGTGCACCAGGGCCTGCTGGTATTCATGCATTCTCACACTCCTTTCCTCTCCAGGGATGAGAGTGGAAAGATTTTGCTTGTACCGTGGGTCCAGGAGAGTGAACACCCAGTAATCGGTGCTGGAATAAATTCTTTGAACGCGAGGGTCACGGGATAGGCAGCCTAGCATGAAATCTGCCATATGCGCCAGAGTACCAACGCGTAAGAATTCACTCCCCTCACTGGCCTGACTGTCCATTTCCTCCTCCTCCAACTCCTCCAACTCCTCTTCTTCTGCCCATAAACGCTCAACAGTGTAGGACTCAACAATGGTCCCCTCTTGTGTCTCGCCAACATTCTCCTCCTCTTCCTCCTCATCCTCCTCCACCTCCACCTCCTCCGATATGCGCTGAGAAACAGACCTAAGGGTGCTTTGGCTATCAACAAGGGAATCTTCTTCCCCTGTCTCTTGTGAGGAGCGCAAAGCTTCCGACTTCATGCTGACCAGAGAGTTTTTCAACAGGCCAAGCAGCGGGATGGTGAGGCTGATGATGGCGGCATCGCCACTGACCATCTGTGTTGACTCCTCAAAGTTACTCAGCACCTGACAGATATCAGACATCCACGTCCACTCCTCATTGTAGACTTGAGGAAGCTGACTGACCTGACTACCAGTTCTGGTGGAAGTTGACATCTGGCAGTCTACAATCGCTCGGCGCTGCTGGTAAACTCTGGATAACATGGTCAGTGTTGAATTCCACCTCGTGGGCACGTCGCACAACAGTCGGTGAGCGGGCAGTTGGAGGCGGCGCTGCGCTGCCCTGAGAGTGGCAGCATCTGTGCTGGACTTCCTGAAATGCGCACAGATGCGGCGCACCTTCGTGAGCAAATCAGACAGATTGGGGTATGTCTTGAGGAAACGCTGAACTATCAGATTTAACACATGGGCCAGGCATGGCACATGTGTCAGTCTGCCGAGTTGCAGAGCCGCCACCAGGTTACGGCCGTTGTCACACACAACCATGCCTGGCTTCAGGTTCAGCGGTGCCAGCCACAGATCAGTCTGCGCCGTGATGCCCTGTAATAGTTCTTGGGCAGTGTGCCTTTTATCGCCTAGGCTCAGCAGTTTGAGCACCGCCTGCTGTCGCTTAGCGACGGCACTGCTGCTGTGCCTAGAGCTACCGACTGATGGCGCCATGCCCACGGATGGTCGTTCGGAGGAGGAGGTGGAGGAGGGGTGGGAGGAGGAGGAGGCATAGTAGGCCTCAAACACCTGGACCGAGGTAGGCCCCGCAATCCTCGGCGTCGGCAGTATATGACCAGCCGCAGGGTCACACTCGGTCCCAGCCTCCACCAAGTTAACCCAATGTGCCGTCAGAGATATATAGTGGCCCTGCCCGGCAGCACTCGTCCACGTGTCCGTGGTCAGGTGGACCTTGTCAGAAACGGCGTTGGTCAGGGCACGGATTATGTTGTCTGACACGTGCTGGTGCAGGGCTGGGACGGCACATCGGGAAAAGTAGTGGCGGCTGGGGACCGAATACCGAGGGGCGGCCGCCACCATGAGGCTGCGAAAGGCCTCGGTCTCTACTAGCCTATAGGGCAGCATCTCCAGGCTTAGCAATCTGGAAATGTGCACATTAAGGGCTTGGGCGTGCGGGTGGGTTGCACTATATTTGCGTTTCCGCTCCAGCGTCTGGGGTATGGAGAGCTGAACGCTGGTGGATGCTGTGGAGGATCGTGGAGGTGACGATGGGGTTTTTGTGGCAGGGTCCTGGGCAGGGGGCTGACTATCAGCTGACACAGGGGAAGGAGCAGTGGTGTGCACGGCCGGAGGTGAACGCGCTTGTTGCCACTGAGTGGGGTGTTTAGCATTCATATGCCTGCGCATACTGGTGGTAGTTAAGCTAGTAGTGGTGGAACCCCTGCTGATCCTGGTTTGGCAAATGTGGCACACCACAGTCCGTCGGTCATCCGGTGTTTCCTTAAAGAACCTCCAGACTTCTGAAAATCTAGCCCTCGCCGCAGGAGCCCTCGCCACGGGAGCTTCACTAGTTGACACATTTGGCGCTGATGCACCAGCTCTGGCCCTGCCTCTCCGTCTGGCCCCACCACTGCCTCTTCCAACCTGTTCTGGTCGAGGGCTCTCCTCCGTCTCAGAAGCACTGTGTTCACCCGGCCTCTCAACCCAGCTTGGGTCTGTCACCTCATCATCCTCCGATCCCTCAGTCTGCTCCCCCCTCGGACTTCCTGCCCTGACAACAACTTCCCCACTGTCTGACAACCGTGTCTCCTCATCGTCGGACACCTCTTTACACACTTCTTCCACTACGTCAACAAGGTCATCATCACCCACAGACTGCGACTGGTGGAAAACCTGGGCATCGGAAAATTGCTCATCAGCAACCGGACAAGTGGTTTGTGACTGTGGGAAGGGTCCAGAAAACAGTTCCTCAGAGTATGCCGGTTCAAATGGCAAATTTTGCTGGGAGGGGGCAGACTGGGGGGGAGGAGGCTGAGGTGCAGGAGCTGGAGGAGTGCCGATTTCGGTGACATGGGTGGACTGCGTGGAAGACTGACTGGTGGACAAATTGCTCGAAGCATTGTCGGCAATCCACGACATCACCTGTTCGCACTGTTCTGGCCTCAACAGTGCTCTACCACGAGTCCCAGTAACTTCAGACATGAACCTAGGGAGTGTAGCTCTGCGGCGTTCCCCTGCTCCCTCATAAGCAGGTGGTGTCTCACCCCGCCCAGGACCACGGCCTCTGACCCCTGCAGTAGTTGGACGCCCACGTCCCCGCCCTCGTCCTCTACCCCTAGCCCTCGGGTTAAACATTTTGAAAATGAGAGTTATAACTTGTATTTTTTTTTTAACTTTTTTTTTTTTTTGGTTTTTTTGTTTTTTTGTGTTTTTTAGTTTTTAAAACCAAACGATGCTATCCTATTGCTATGGCTATTTTCTAGCCAAGTATTACAGCACACTACTATGCCAGATAAGATGACGCTGAGTTATGAAAAAAATAAACATAAAATAAAAAAGGAAATGGCAGACTGTGCCTAGTTGAAATACAACCCCGGGCCCTAATAAATTTTCCCACTTCGGTCTTTGCGATGGATATGTGCGTCACTAAAACACAGTGGTCGCAAGTCTGACTCCAAATTGCTCCCAATTTGATAGTAGATGCACTGCAGCAAGTACAGCCACCAGCAGATCAACCAGAAATCAAATATATCTAACGCTACTGTAGGCGTAATTAAGACGTTTGTATTCTCCTATGGCTATTTTCTAGCCAAGTATTACAGCACACTACTATGCCAGATGAGATGACGCTGAGTTATGAAAAAAATAAACGTAAAATAAAAAGAAACTGGCAGACTCTGCCTAATTGAAATACAACCCCGGGCCCTAATAAATTTTCCCACTTCGGTCTTTGCGATGGATATGTGCGTCACTAAAACACAGTGGTCGCAAGTCTGACTCCAAATTGCTCCCAATTTGATAGTAGATGCACTGCAGCAAGTACAGCCACCAGCAGATCAACCAGAAATCAAATATATATAACGCTACTGTAGGCGTAATTAAGACGTTTGTATTCTCCTATGGCTATTTTCTAGCCAAGTATTACAGCACACTTCTATGCCAGATGAGATGACGCTGAGTTATGAAAAAAATAAACGTAAAATAAAAAGAAACTGGCAGACTGTGCCTAATTGAAATACAACCCCGGGCCCTAATAAATTTTCCCACTTCGGTCTTTGCGATGGATATGTGCGTCACTAAAACACAGTGGTCGCAAGTCTGACTCCAAATTGCTCCCAATTTGATAGTAGATGCACTGCAGCAAGTACAGCCACCAGCAGATCAACCAGAAATCAAATATATCTAACGCTACTGTAGGCGTAATTAAGACGTTTGTATTCTCCTATGGCTATTTTCTAGCCAAGTATTACAGCACACTACTATGCCAGATGAGATGACGCTGAGTTATGAAAAAAATAAACGTAAAATAAAAAGAAACTGGCAGACTCTGCCTAATTGAAATACAACCCCGGGCCCTAATAAATTTTCCCACTTCGGTCTTTGCGATGGATATGTGCGTCACTAAAACACAGTGGTCGCAAGTCTGACTCCAAATTGCTCCCAATTTGATAGTAGATGCACTGCAGCAAGTACAGCCACCAGCAGATCAACCAGAAATCAAATATATATAACGCTACTGTAGGCGTAATTAAGACGTTTGTATTCTCCTATGGCTATTTTCTAGCCAAGTATTACAGCACACTACTATGCCAGATGAGATGACGCTGAGTTATGAAAAAAATAAACGTAAAATAAAAAGAAACTGGCAGACTGTGCCTAATTGAAATACAACCCCGGGCCCTAATAAATTTTCCCACTTCGGTCTTTGCGATGGATATGTGCGTCACTAAAACACAGTGGTCGCAAGTCTGACTCCAAATTGCTCCCAATTTGATAGTAGATGCACTGCAGCAAGTACAGCCACCAGCAGATCAACCAGAAATCAAATATATATAACGCTACTGTAGGCGTAATTAAGACGTTTGTATTCTCCTATGGCTATTTTCTAGCCAAGTATTACAGCACACTACTATGCCAGATGAGATGACGCTGAGTTATGAAAAAAATAAATGTAAAATAAAAAGAAACTGGCAGACTCTGCCTAATTGAAATACAACCCCGGGCCCTAATAAATTTTCCCACTTCGGTCTTTGCGATGGATATGTGCGTCACTAAAACACAGTGGTCGCAAGTCTGACTCCAAATTGCTCCCAATTTGATAGTAGATGCACTGCAGCAAGTACAGCCACCAGCAGATCAACCAGAAATCAAATATATATAACGCTACTGTAGGCGTAATTAAGACGTTTGTATTCTCCTATGGCTATTTTCTAGCCAAGTATTACAGCACACTACTATGCCAGATGAGATGACGCTGAGTTATGAAAAAAATAAACGTAAAATTAAAAGAAACTGGCAGACTCTGCCTTATTCTACTCAAACCCCTAATAAATTTTCCCACTTTGGTGTTTGAGGTGGATATGTGTGTCACTAAGAGCTAAACACAACGGTAGCAAGTCCCCCTGCTAATTCCTCACAATATGGTACTAGCTGCAAATAAAAAAAAAAAAAAGTATAACGTTATTGTAGCCCTAAGAAGGGCTGTTGGGTTCTTTAAGAATCACTCCTGCCTAACAGTAAGCTAATAGAACACCCTAACGCTTTCCCTGAGCAGCAGCAGCTCTCTCCCTAGCGGCATCCAGACAGAGAATGATCCGAGCAGCGCGGGCAGCGGCTAGTCTATCCCAGGGTCACCTGATCTGGCCAGCCAACCACTGCTATCTACGTGTAAGGGTACCACGTCATGCTGGGTGGAGTGCAGAGTCTCCTGGCTTGTGATTGGCTCTGTTTCTGGCCGCCAAAAAGCAAAACGGCGGGAGCTGCCATTTTCTCGAGCGGGCGAAATACTCGTCCGAGCAACGAGCAGTTACGAGTACGCTAATGCTCGATCGAGCATCAAGCTCGGACGAGTATGTTCGCTCATCTCTAATACTACTCATTAACAGTGTCATTCCCCACTACCGGTCCCTATATACCAACAGGAAGTGTCCCCAGAAGTTTGACCGCATCTGGTCCAGATGGTGCGCGACTCCCCATACAGCCTTATAATCACATGTGATATATACTCCTCTCCATGATGAAGGAGACTGAGCGTGCTGGTATGTGTGTGTGTGTGACTGATTGTCTATGTGTCAATAGTTATTTGTGTTGTATCAAGATGTCTGGCTGCAGTATCCTGCTGTTATCTACTGTGTAATATCCCTCAGGTAGTTTTGAAACACAGTAAGAACCTGACTGTTACCATGGCTGTTGTATAATAATCCTGTAATGGGGGGAAGGAAATATGTGACAGACAATCTTGTTCTTCGGTTTTGTTTATTATAATTGTATAAAATTTCAAAAAACTGCAAAAATAAATACTTTAAAAAAAAAATGAAAAGAAACTGAAGTATGAAAAAGACAATTGAATGAAATGGGTCAGTAAGACATCAGTGAAAATTCACTGAAGCCAGGAAGAGAGAATCTGTATGTGTCCTTAAGCCAAAATGGGTTCAGTAAAAAAATCACTGATGTGAAAAGAAAAAAAAGCCAATGTGAAACCACCCTTACTACAGCTTATTTGTGAAGGCATTGTTAGAAAATGCCAAAAAGCAAAACAAAAAAAGAAAACTTTAATATGGTACATGACGCCTATGAACGGCAGCACTAAGCATCGGGATTGCGCCTGTGTGGGCTGTGCTTCCACATTCACAGGTGACATGGATGTAGGGGGGGGGGGGCAGAATAGTCTCAGGCCCCTTCCACACTAGCGAGTGTAATGCGATGAACTCGCATCACACTCGCAACGCAAGCTGCCGGGAACGCACGGCCCGAACCCTGCACCGCGGGAGTGAACTCAGCATGTCAGTTCACTCCCGCGGTGCAGGGTTCGGGCCGTGCGTTCCCGGCAGCTTGCGTTGCGAGTGTGATGCGAGTTCATCGCATCACACTCGCTAGTGTGGAAGGGGCCTTAGCCCCAATGCTCACAGAGACTACCCCAGGCCCCAAATTGCCTCAGCATACGGTATATTTTAGAAAATAGTAAATATTTGGAGAATCTACCATCAGGCTAAGAAAGTAGATTCCTGATGACAGATTTCCTTTAATAAAAAAAACAATGTAAAACATTATTCCTCCCAGCCACTCAGCCCTAGGCATCTAAATGAATACTAAATATAAGCATATTTTTAACATCAAGATAACATTGTTAGAACTATAATGTACTATAGCATTTACTAATTTACGGTACTATAATTTAATATTTAGAATTTAGTACATAAGATGGCCAAATGGTGAAAAATTGAAGTTGGGATATATTACACATTTGATACATTTTACATTAACCATTTAGCCAGTGTTAGTCGCAGAAGGTGCTTCATTCTCTACCTTTTTCACCCTTATACACTGTTTAGCAGTATATTAATAGATAAACATAGGCAGATCCGATCTAGTGTCAATACTGAGTCACAGATTGTAAGAGGGAGAATTCTGAAACTTAACTTAAGGGGTTCAGAGAGTACAATCAGGTCAAGAAGCTTTAAAGGATCCATAATGGTTCTTTGCTCCATACAGAGAGACCAGTACTATAAACAGTGCATTACAGTTGTGGGCTGTAACAGATCTTGAATTGGGGTGGGGCAGCTATAAGTTATGGCCCTGGGTTTTATTATCTTTGTATGGTATTTATAGTGGCATTATACCAAATCTGTACACACTCAATAGTTTGAAATTCTTGCTGTAATGCTGCCATTCCTGTGTTAAATGGTGATAACAGCAACAGCTTTGCTGAATACTATTCTGCAGAAAGGAGGAGTCAACAAATTTTGTTTACCAACATCAGGAGCTAAAACGATTTCCGATTGCTGCCAAATACAGAAAGTTAGGGCTCTTTAACATTGGTTTTGTTTATCACATCTGTGGTTCAGTGATAGAAAGTAATTGATTTCTATGGGTGTTTTTACATTGGCTTGTATTTTCACTGATTTGCTGTCCGTGGGAAAAAAAATAAAAAATTCACAGATCACGGAAGGCAATAGAAGTCTATGTGTCTGCAAAAATAACGGATGAAACATCTATTTTTTTCACTGATGAAGCAATGTTAAACCTTCAGGGTTTTTTTTTTTGCGGATGAAGAGACAAAACGGATGCATCATAGAGACAAAACACAAGAAAATGGAGAGAAAACACAACGGATGTGCAACTGCAGCTGATAACCAACCAACACTAATGTGAAACAGCTTTATTAAGTATATTTCTGCAAAGGCAAACATCCATTTGCAGTTGTCTAAAGACTTAATATGTACCCCTTAAGGCCCCAACACATAAGCAGCATAATTTGATAGGTGTCCCCTTTATACTACCCATAAGCCAAAAAAACAGACTTGTGCGGCCCACAAACTCAGACAGGAATAGGATCTGTTCTGGGCAGTCGGCTCATGCTAGGCGCCATGGGATCCATCGTTGTGTGCATAAGCTCATAGAAAGAAATGGGAATACGTGTTAACCGCTAAAACAATGGCTAGCTTATGGACCCATTTCCTGTTTATATGCATGAGGCCTTAGATTGATAGGATATGCTGTGAGTGAAGGAAACAAGATGATGAAACGGCTGGTGACTGCACCAGTAAGGGAATGATATGTGATCAGCTGTATAAAATACCTTCCTCCTGCTTGTAGAAGTAGGTTCTGAGAGATAAGTGATAGAAGGGGCATTTTCAAGCTTAACTGTGGGCTGCATATAGTTATACAGTAGATAAAGTGATATTCCATAAGTAGAGGTATCCCTTTAAGGACTGTAAAATGACTTTCTGCACTTGGTACTTCATAAACTACTAATATTTTACCTATGATTACATTACATTACTCAATAGCGCCCCAGATTACATATCACCTTCTGCTTCTAGTATTGAGCCAGCCAGCAATACCGGTCCTGAAGAATCTGGAATTACAACTTTATGCATAAACTCTACACTAAAACAAGTTTTAACCTATATAGATCCTGAATGTATGTGCGCATAGACCAGTGATGGGCAACCTTTTGAGCTTGGTGTGTCAAAATTCGCCAAAAAAACGAGCATAACTCGGGTGGTGTGTCACCATGACAAAAAAATATAATTTTGTGATATTTATAGTTTAAATAATAAATCTGTATACTATTTAACTTTTAGGGTACTTTAACTGTAGGTTGTCTGATTGATCCTACCATGTACTGCCATTCTACAGTATGGCAGTATATGGGGATTTTCCCAATCATCTATTACTATGTGCAAATCACACATTGTAATAAATCGGTTACAATCAGTGTGGAAATGCTTAGTAACCTGTGAACTTTCAGTCATGAAACTTCACAGGTTATAGCAAGGGCGCAGGTGCCGCTGTCTGCATCTCCCTTATGCCCTCTTGGCATGGAGAAGGTGTGAGGAGCAAAATAATCGCAATGTCTGGCGATTTGCAAGGCGTTGCGATTATTTCAGGGCTTGTACGTCACAAAACTGACACACAAGCCCTGATGACTGTCTTCTATCATACAGTGCACTGACCTTACTTACTATATGATGAGAGTGGTTGTCCTCCCTTGCCCCTGCTGTGGACATGGTCAGTGTAGAGGTGGGAGCTGCTGGGACATCACACAAGGCAGCAGCGATGTGACCTCTGACTTGCTGCCATCCTCCCCCCACCACAACTATCAGGAGCTGCAGAGGAGCCTCCTGGATGTATGGCCGGGTCACCTCTCCTGCTGTGCCCCATGCTGATACCTGTGCTGGCCGGAGACACTAGGCACAGCTCACACATGGGGAGAAGTTGGCCCGGGGAGGAGGAGGAGGGGGGTGCTGGAAGCTCAGTGCAATCTCTCAGCCTCCTGGCTACTGCACCTGGTCATGTAGGATGAAACTTAACTCTCAGGCAGCCGCGTGTCAGTGAAAATGGCTACGTGTGTCAGCACTGACACGCGTGTCATAGGTTAGCCATCACTGGCATAGACCTTCAAAAATCTAAAATGTGAAAAAAAAATAACTTTTCTGATCTAACACAATAGGCTTGAATCCTGTGCTTGTTACTAAATATACAACTTAGACATGCAATTTGCATAAAAATGAGATGTTACTAAAAATATACATACTCTATACATTCTAAATGTATACATTTGTTATTAAGACTACTTTATTTATTTTCCCAAGAATTGAGGGCCGCTGTGGAGGAAGTACTGCCCGCTCTCTCAGAAGCTGGGGTTGTGGTCTTCTACCTGAGCAGGGACTCGCCCACTGAAGGTGTTCTAAGCTTACTTGACAAAGTGGAAGCTGCCTCTGAAGACCCGATTCCTGAATTCTATAGATCAGGTTCTACAGTAAAAACACCAGCTCTCTATATTTACACATCTGGAACTACAGGTAAATCGTATTTAATAAATACTGCAAAATGTCTTAAACCAATCAGAATCTAGAATAAATCCCTGTACTTTAAAAATTTTTCATCATTGGGCAGCAAATACGTAAAACATATTTTTAAATCCCCCTCTAGTTCATGATAAATGCACAAAACACATTGGGGCACATTTACTTACCCGGTCGACGGAGTTTACCCGAAGTGCATTGTCCGACGACAATGCACTGTGCCGCAATTCACTAAGATCGTGCGCTCCAATATCTTGCATCTGTTGCTTCCCCGCTCAGCTCCGACGGAGTTCACCCTCTTCTTCCTGCTGTATGTAAGTGCATTGGATGCGACTCAATTTGAATCAGTCGGATCGTCTGCCGGTCCATCTCCCCTCCCATTTCTGTTGCATGAAAGCTGGCGCTGCTGCAGCAAAATCCGATTGCATGCGAAACAAACCCCCTTCTAAATAACTGTCACAGAGGAGCAAATCCCGAAAATTTCCAAAATCCGACAAAAGTGCGTTCCGCGGAACCTTAAATAAGCCCAAATATATGGTGCCCTCCTTTTAATCTTCTGGTGCTGGTGTGCTCTGATTCCAAATCCATTTATGTAACATTGCTACCTCCCAAACCTTATTACCTATAGCTATGATACATTTTGGTGTACGGAAAAACATTTGAATGTTAATGGAGACTGTGGTAGCACAGAGTTTCATAGACGTGACCGTGTTACTTTGGCAGGATTGCAAAAAAAATCTTTGGTTACGGTAATTTATTTTTATTTATAAAATAAGGCTTCAGGAACAATAATTGAAAAATGGGTAGCTAAATAAAAGGTACTATTAAGAGGTCATAAAGAAGAAGGAGTGCATGAACACAACAACGGTATTGCTTAAAAAATCTTTTCCATCTCATCATCTCGTAACTGAATTTGATGATGTGAAAAATCTTATTGGAAAATGGGTTTGCATGCATTGGGACTGAATTTATGCCCATTTCATTTATGTATATTCGGTTTATGTAGATATTTTAGGTTGAGGTCTCAACAATCACTTCTAAATGTATCTTTTCTTCGGTATTTATATCAATTTTAGTGGGTGTTGAACCCCTACCTGGATAGGTCATTAATGTTTCTAAGTGGGATAATCTAAGTATAAATAACATTTTAAGCAGTAGAATTGTACGATTCTCTTTGTAGGTCTTCCTAAGGCAGCTGTTATAAATCAGGGACGCCTTTTGATAAGTTCATCAATAAGTACATTGGCTGGAGTTACATGCAATGATGTTTTGTACATTCCATTGCCTTTATACCACAGTGCTGGTCTTATGATTGGGATTCGTGGATGCATCCAGCAAGGTAATGATTTATTTATACATTATATATATTAAATTAAATACTTTTATCTATTATAGATGAAACCTATTTGTATTTCTCTCACATTTAAATAATCTTTTTGACTGATGGTAGATGTCCAGCATTACACGCTTGTTTCTTTGTGGACTTATTGGAACTGTTTTAGTACATAAAGAAAGGGCATATTTTCTACAAAATTTACTTTTAAACAATGTAAATGAGCCACAGACATTCAGGCTGATGTCGCCCGAGTGCCTCTTGGCATTGCCAGGTTTTAATTTATGCAATCACATTCCCTGCTGTAATCCTACCTCCCGCTTCTGACCGAGGAGCTTGGAGAGAGCACACACCGCTCTCTCCATGCCCGGGCCTCTTACATCACCAGTCAGGAGCAGGAGCCTTCTGACATCACCGGTCAGGAGCAGGAGCCCTCTAACATTACTCGGTCAGGAGCAGGAGCCCTCTAACATCACTCGGTCAGGAGCAGGAGCCCTCTAACATCACTCGGTCAGGAGCAGGAGCCCTCTGACATCACCGGTCAGGAGCAGGAGCCCTCTAACATTACTCGGTCAGGAGCAGGAGCCCTCTGACATCACCGGTCAGGAGCCCTCTAACATCAATTGATCAGGAGCAGGAGGTTCATTCACAGCTGGACGGTGGGGGGAGGAGGGTTGAATACATTTAAACCAGGCATTGCCAAAAGGCGCTCAGGCCTCCAGCTTACTTACAAACTGATGGCAGATGTTGTTTAAAATTAAAATTTGAAAGTCCCTTGCATGGTTTCATCCACACAATGTTCCAAGTCTTATACAATGCTCATCAGGAATTCTGGCCACTCATCTTTGCAGAATCTTCTAATTCACCAACATTGAAGGGTTTCTGAACATGAACCGCATTTTGAGGTCTTGCAACAGCATATCAATCCAATTAAGGTCAGGACTTTGAGTAGGCCACTCACAGCATAGTAAAGGACTCTTTAGCAGTTATTGCAAACAATTGATTGCAATTGTTGCGGGTGGCCACTACTAGTTTTTACTTTTGCACGTAGGACCCTGCAGGTTTTTTAGCAGCTTTTTCTCTAAATTAAGACCTTCATTAAAAACTGCATTTTTGTTTAACATATTTTTCGGACTATAAGGCACACCGGATTATAAGGCGCACCATCAATAAATGCCTGCTAAAACATCTAGGTTCATATATAAGGCGCACCGGATTATAAGGCCCACCTGATTATAAGGATGAATGACCAGCAGGTGGCAGACCTGTGCACAGTTCAAGGCAGCTGTTGTCTGTAAGTACAGTACATATACAAGGCGCACTGGACTATAAGGCGCACCTTTGATTTCTGAGAAAATCAAAGGATTTTTTGTGTGCCATCGGTGCTGCGGAGAGGAGAAGGGGATGAGCGCAGCTCACCCCCGCCCCTCTCCTTAGGAGTATACAGCGCTCTGCGCCGTATCACGTAGAAAGATAGGACATGTCCTGTCTTTCTACGGAGCGGTACGGTGCTGCACCGTACCGCTCCCGTACAGGGCTGTGACCCCATAGCGATGTATGGGCGACTTACTCATGTAGGTTTATCTAATACTTACATTAGTTTGGTGATCTGAAAAATATAAGTGCGACAAATGTCCCAAAAATGAAGAAATCAGGAAGGGGCAAATACTTTTTCACAATACTTACTGTAATTTTTCAAAAGTGCTTGGGGATGGAGGGAACGTAGAGAGACTAGTTTTTCAAGATTTTGCATTATATATGAGAAGTCATGATTCCATCGATTAACTGCCAGGTTGTGGTAAATGATTGAGATTCCTCCTTTACAAAAGTGATGATCCACCATAAGTCTTGGGATTCCAAAGCAGTGGATGGGGCAGGTGGTAGTGAAACAGATAAGCAGGGTCACTTGTATTATGTGCTGGAGCTCTGTAATGGAAGTCCTTATTATTGTCTTGTTTTATACCTTTATTTCTAGTAAACTCCATTGGTTATACCAGCATATTCTCTATATTTTATTAATTGTATGATCTCAAAAGAAGACATATATGCTACACAGGACCCCAAATAAAAAAAATCATAAATGATGTTGAACTAATACAACTTATTTTACCCAGGAGCCACCTGTGTTTTAAGAAACAAATTTTCTGCTAGCCAATTCTGGGATGACTGCCGGAAATATAAAGTTACAGCTTTCCAGTATATTGGAGAGATCCTCCGATATCTGTGTAACACCCCAAAGGTATGGACAATTTTCAGAATTTTAATCAATTGCTTTAGTTTTTGTGTAAATATAAAGACACAGAATAGACGCAGGAGTTATAAATATGTAAATAGCTGGATAGATTTAGTCAATTAGATGCAATGAACAGCAAGTATTTAAACAGGTGCAGTCTATTTTCCAGTGCTATAATATTGGTTCTTAAAGGGATGGCGAGATGCACCTTGGTGCTCTAGGATTGCAAGAACATTTGTCTTATAATAAGGATAGCATCATTGGTAGAGTAATGGTTAAAAAGAACCTCTTATGCGGCTCTAAACATAGACAAAATAAAAAACAGTTTGGCTCTAGATTGCACAAATGTCTGAGATGTTTGCTATGTGTCAGAGAAAATTATAGTCAAAAGAGCTGAATATATAGAAAAGAGAGTGCAAGTGAATTCACATAAAGAATGGCTGGAGAATTGCACTTGTGCTGTAAACTCCTGTGTTACCCCTTCCTCTTCAGCAGCAGAGCCCTCGTTCCTATTGTTTCACATGACAAGGTTATTACTTTAGAAAGCTTTTTTGTTTTATATGTCCTGCATGATCTGTGAAGCACTTCAGAACATCATATAAAACTAAAGATTTATTATTATAATAATTCTCAAAGGTTCTCTTTAAAGGAAATCTACCAGTAAGTTTAACAAATAAAAAACTAAACAAACACATCTATGCTTTTCTTCCTCATGGCGGTGGTCTTCTTTAATCTTGAAAGCTGGGATCGCCTGGAAAAAAGACTTATAATTAGCAGGCCGGAGCGTGAGGACAAAATGTCCAATTATCCATGTCTCCTGCGTGACATCACCTCCCTCTCCCATGCCCAATGACCCATTTTAAATATCCTTCTCACAGAGCTTGCATCCCCATGCACCCCCATATTCCCTTCCATCTCACAAAATCTGCACCACATGTCCTCCTATTTTCATGACCCCCCTACATTTTGCAGCCTGCCCCCCATGCATCCCTTTTCCACAGCCTGATACCCTATGCCGCCCACGCATGCCCACTTCTTTCTTTCTCAGTCTGCACCACATATCTCACTCTTTTTCACTCCCTGCATGTCATGACTTTTCTAATACGGTAATTAATCTACAAATATCTCTCTTCCTTCCAGCCTGCGGCCTAGTACCTTCTTACAGCCTGCACCACCAGGTTTTAGTTTTTTCTACAGCCTGCCAAATATCACGACACAAGAGCAGCATCTTTCTACTTACCCTACCACACTGGCTTATCAAACGGCTTTGACATCTTTGCAGGTCCTGTAATCCAAAAATCCACTTACTTAAGTGACTTACTGCACACAAAGTTTTTATAGAATTGTTAACACAAGTTGTAGCAAAAACACAGTAAAATATCTGGCCACAGTTTGAGTGGCCAGGTGTAAGTCTAGACAGACACGTACCCATGCTTAAAACTAGTCCCTGACCTGTTGAATCAGTTTTAATACTCAGTGCGGCACAATTACAAGGGACCTTGCGCCACTTTTCTTTCATATTTTATACTCTCTTTATGTGCAAACTGCTTGCACTTGTATTTAAGAAGTGTCTGCTACACATATGTGTCGCAGGTGACTCATTTGTGTTGCGGCTGCACTATACCCAATGCAACACAAATCTCTGCACATAAAGGTGTGTTCCGATGTACAGTCGGAATGTGCGCCACATTTATCATGCAGAGTTGGACAGAAGTGTGTTGCATGCCACATGTTAAAGGTGAATCAAAAAAAGTTGGTGCACAGTTGGAGCAGTACAGGGGGCGCCAGATTCATGAAGAACGGGCACCACAATTTCTGAATCTGGCGGCCCCTACTCTATACACAGGCAAGCTGCACATAGTGCAGTTTGCACAGTTTTTGATAAATGTGCCGCAGCTTTTGTCCCAATGTGTATTTATCATTCTATAAAAGTTTTTGGTTCAGGTTGGTTTCACATTGGGTTTTTTTTTTTTACATCGGTGATTTCTTACTGAACGCATTTTAGCTTATGGAGCTATACAAATTGGTTTTCTCTTCATGGCTACAGTAAATTTTCACTGATGCCCTACTGACTTATTCTTTTGAATGGGCTTTTTCACACTTCAGTTGTTTCCACTGATCCAATGTTGTCAGTGAACTCAAAAAGAACAGGTTTTAAACTGAAGTGTGAAAAAAAATACATTGAAAAGAAAGGTTATGTAAGGTATCACTGAAACAAAATCACTGAAGCCAGGAAGAGAAAACCAATCTGTATGTGTCCATAAGCAAAAATTGGTTCAGTGAAAAATAACGGATGTGAAAAAAACACCAGTGTGAAACCACCCTAATAATGACATCCCCATTTCCCAGAGGATAGGGGGATTTCAATCAAACCTGAAAGGGTTTCAAGACCTGCCCGACTGCTTCTGTTACACAGTGTACAAAATTACTCGTCGCTGATAATTAAATAAATTCACACATTTTTCCTTTTTCTTCTAGAAATATAATGATAAGGAACACCAAGTACGACTTGCAGTGGGAAATGGACTTAGGCTAGATGTTTGGAAAGAATTTATCAATCGTTTTGGCGATATACATATTTATGAATTTTATGCTGCCACAGAAGGAAATGCATTATTTTTCAACTACACCAGAAAAGTAGGAGCGGTAGGAAGATGCAACAGCTTACTAAGGGTACGTTGTATAGTCCTTTACATATAATTATACCTTCCACCTGCTTCCCATTCAAAGAAAAAAAACTACTCACTATAACAGTCATTAGACCATTTACTCTGAACTGCCCCTATAACAGCACTCTAGAGTGCCCCCTATAAAATGTGTAATCTGGACCAACCTCTTAGAATAACTGCCTGTGTGTTTAGTCTTGAATAATTAATGAACTGTGTATTTAGTAATAATTATAAGTGAGAGAATAATAACATGAAAAGAATATAAAGTGGAATCTGGAAATTTTTGCATTTTAGCGTATGAGACCTTTTGAGCTGATCAAATATGATGTGGAAAAGGATGAACCCATCCGTGATGCTGCAGGAAATTGTATTCGTGTTGGAAGGGGTAAAAATATTTCTTTTCTAAGTACTAAAGAATTAAAACACTTGCTTTAAATAAACGACATTAAAAGGTTTCAGAGGTATTTTGGATTTTTCAGGGTGTTCCTGTTAAGGTTACCGTATATACTCGAGTATAAGCCGACCCAAGTATAAGCCGAGACCCCTAATGTCAACACAAAAAACTGGGAAAACCTATTGACTCAAGTATAAGCCGAGGGTGGGAAATGCATTGGTTACAGCCTCCCAGTACAGGCAGTCCCCGGGTTACATACAAGATAGGGTCTGTAGGTTTTTTCTTAAGTTGAATTTGTACGCAAGTCGGATCTGTATATTTTATCATTGTAATCCAAGCCAGCACTTTTTTGGTCTCTGTGACAATTGGATTTTAAAAATGTTGGGTTGTCATAAGAATCAAGATTAACACTAAAGCTTCATTACAGACGCCTGTGATAACTGTTACAGCTGATCAATGTAGCCTAGGCCTAAAGTACAGTAAGTTACCAACATCCAGAGGTCCGTTTGTAACTAGGGGTCGTATGTAAGTTGAGTGTTCTTAAGTAGGGGACCGCCTGTATATAGTCTGCCAGCCCCTGTAGCATACAGCCTGCCCAGCCCCTGTAGTAGGAAAAAAAAAATAACACTGTACTCATCTTTCCAACGTCCCCCATAGGTCCTCTTCTGTCTCAGACTGTCTCAGACAGAAGAGGACCCACAGGTGACGTCAGAAAGGTTTTTTAGTTGACTCGAGTATAAGCCGAGTTAGGGTTTTTGAGCACAAATTTTGTGCTGAAAAATTAGGCTTATACTCGAGTATATAAGGTATGTTGAATAACAGCGCTTTGTAGAGGTGAAATACCCAAATGTAGCTATATCTTTATTATATAAATTAGCGGCTTGTTTTATTTAAAAAAAAAAGTTATATTTATGTAAATGTGTCTATGTTGCCACTCTGGGCTCCAGCTTCACACCCCGAGAGTACTTTCTCTATTCCCACTTCCTCCTCCCTAACCCCCTCTTCCTACCAGCTGCTACTCACTGTAGCAGTGACGTCTTCAATTGCGGAGCCAGAGGAGGTAACAAGCATGGTAGAAATGCTCTGGAGCCCCAGGGAACTTCATCCACATTTAAAGGATATCTACCACCAGGATGAAGGATTGTAAACCAAGCACACTGCCATGCAGGTGTGTGTCCTCTTGGTCAGGATCCACTCTTCTTTTAGCTTAGCTTCTTAAGTCCTTGTTTTTATGAAAAATTATGCAAATGAGCCTGTGGGTCTCTGGACTCCATAGATGTTGATGGATCCTGGAGCCCCTTTGGCTCATTTTTGATAAAAACAAGGGCTTAAGAAGCTTAAAGAAGAGTGGATCCTGAAAGAGGAGGCACACATCAGTATGTAAGTGTGCTTAATTTACAATCCTTCATCCTGGTGGAAGATGTCCTTTATATTAATATAACTTTTTTATTTTTATGAAAGCAACCTATTCATTTATATATTATAAGATATGGCTGCATTTGGGTTCTTTACAAAGCACCACCAGGGCTCAACATGTAATCATAGCCAAATGGAGGTCCACAAAGAGTTGGTGGACTTGGTGAGTTGGTGTCTTTATTCACCGATAATGCAACGTTTCAAACCGCCAGAGCAGTCTTTATTAATCATGCTTGATAAAGTCTGCTTTGGCAGCCGAAACATCGGATGGTGAGTGAATAAAGACACCAGATTGTTCATCTAATCTTGAGCTGTACAGTACAGTAGTAGAACCGAATTTCCTACAGAAATCAGCCACTTTGTTAGGTAGAATCTAAACCACACTTACTTACTGGTTGGCGTTTAGATACTGTTGCATTATCATATCTTCATTAGACATAAAACCACTATGTAAAATTATGCTCTGGTGCCCCTATGTATGTCACACAGGGCACTTGGCACACTGCTTGTCTCCTAATTATGCACGCCTCTGGCATGCATTACAATCCACCCAATCCCTCCGGGGGAGGGGGTGGCCAGATTCAAATGCAGGCTGGAGGCGTGCATAATTAGGAGGTGAGAAGAGCGCCGAGTGCCCTGTGTGTCATACATAAGAGTGCCAGAGCCTAATTTGCATAATTTTAAAAGAAGTTTTCTTGCTACCGTAAATCAAGTGGTTTTACATTTAATAAAGATATGATCCTCCAACAGTATCTAAACACAGACTAATAGTCATGTTTGGATTAGATACTACCAAGACACTACAAAGTGGTTTATTTCCTTTGTAGCACACCAAAGACAAAATGATAGTTTCTTTGTTTATAAAAAAAAATTGTGAAATATAATGAAAGGATTCCTCTATTGTTAGCAGTATAGCAGCGCCGATCATGATCACTATGATAGGTAGGTCCAAAAGGAAAACAATGGTGTTCTGAATTTCAGACCAGTAGAAAAAAACAGGGACTTAAAATTTGGCGCAGGCTTTGAGACAAAGTTTGCGACATATCTTAAGTCCATTTTTTTTTTTACTGGTCCGTAATGCAAAACCCCATAGTCTATTTTCTATTGGATCTACATATCATTTCTCTCTTCTTTTTTTTTGTTCAGTTTCATGATCACTATGATGCAAGATGTAATCTGGCCAGCACGCAGTCCGATTTCAAGGCACAGCTGAGGAAACATATCTGAAATCAGTGCACACTTATTCAACATGTATTTCATTTCATTTCTGTTTATTTACACCTGTTGTTCTTGATTCCCACTTATTCACAGGAGAGACTGGTTTGTTAATATCAAAAATTACAGTTACCAATCCTTTCACGGGATATGCAGGAGACGAGTCACAGACTGAGAAGAAGAGACTCCGGAATGTGTTTGAGAAGGGAGATATGTATTTTAATTCTGGAGATTTGCTAATGATTGACAAACAAGGTTTCATTTTCTTCCAGGATCGTGTCGGCGACACATTTAGGTACGATGTCAACAAGCTTCTTGTAGTAGTAAAGGGTACATACGTTTTCAGACTATTAGCAAAGTTACCTTAGACATTGCTCCCCCAAATTAATTCCAATATAAAGTGTCCCCCTTTTAAATGTACCCTCTCTTTGAAATTATATTGTGTACGGAGTCCTTAATTTACATGTAAACAGTATCCCCATAATGAATGTATACATGCAGTCCTCCCTTATAATTCATACTGTGTAATAAATATAGATAGATACTGTGCTCCTTGTATTAAATACCATCCTCCCTTTAGTAGATTGTACATATACTTTACCCCTCTCTATTAGACATATATACATGATGTTGAATCTGTATACATATCAATGACGGACCCCATTGACACACTGTATTACCTCTGAAGGATGGTTGCACTGCACTGGCAACCAAAGGGAGAAAACTAAAAGATCCAAACAATAATTATTAAGCATGGCAGTTTAAAAACATGACAAAAATCCACCCAAGTATATAGTTATTTAGCACACTGCCCCACATATATAGGTAGACAGCACACGGCAGCCCCCCCCCCCCAGTAGATAGGCATCCAGAACACTGCCCCCCCCCCCCCAAAGTATGTAGGTATCCAAGACACTGCAGCTCCCCCAGTATATAGACAGCCAGCACACTGGAGCCTCCCATTCCACTATATAGGTAACCAGAAAACTGCACCCCCCCTCCTCCTAGTAAAAAGGTATACAGCAAACTGCAGCACCCCTCCCGCAGTATATAGGTAGCCAGGACACTGATGTCACAGTTTGCTCACCAGAGGAGCACACAGAGCTTTGTCGCGCTACTGCTGAAGAAGAGAGGAGATGATGAGCTGTGAGGACCTCTAGAAGGTGTACTTAGTTTTTTTTTTTTTTTTTTGCTCGGGGGCAGTGGGAGGCTGCTGGCGCCTCCTGCCCACAGAGTCTTGTAGTGTGAGGATTGATGTTGGGGTGTCGTGACAGACTATGGCCTGTCCTAAAAACTTTACAAAGTATAAGTACATCGCCCTGTCAGATGAATGGTGCGGATTTGCAGTTATTGAAATTTATGTAAAAAGCCTGGCATATGTAAACATAGCCCTTCTTTCATTTTCTAAAAGGGTTTTTTCCCTTTTCCATGCCTGATGTATAAGGACCTGTAAAGACCTAAAACATGTAATACCTCTCTGCTGTTTAGCAGCGAGTTATTTACAGAAACTGTGAGCATAATATATGAATCTGGTCTCCAGTGTTATGTCTAGGAAATATGGCCGATATGCAATCATTTTTTTACAGAGAAGGTTTGCCAATTTTACAGCTCCTTTACACAGTCGAGTTTACACGAAGTAAAGCTATAACTGTTTTTACTTCAGCTTTGTGAGTGTTTTGTGTGCAGGGTTGTAATACACTCAGGGCCGGGACGACGGGTGGGTAAGTGTAGGCAGTCACCTAGGGGGCACCCCTGGTTCCTAACCTAGGGGGAGTGCATTCCTGCACACACATACCATTAATAACAGGATGCAATAATGTCGTTGACACCGCCTGTGTCATAGAGAATAAGCGCAGAACCTAAGAGGAAGCTGCAGGGAGCTAGGAGGTCCTGTGCTACATAATTAGGGGAACCTGTGCTACATATTTAGGGGAACCTGTGCTACATAATTAGGGGGGCACTGTGCTATATTACTAGGAAGTGTCCAGTGCTACATTTATATATGGCAAAGTTAAGCTACATTACTATAGGCACTGCTGTGCTATAGGTGAATGCCTAGGGCGCCAAAATGCCTTGTCCCCTCCTTGAATACACTTATAATAATGCATATCCAGCTAATCTGATTCTTACATTTCTTTGTTCTTGAACAAAATACGTTCTGCCTAAGCTAGCTGTGCATGCCGTCTATGGCCCGGATTAAATAACTGGGACATTTTCCAGATGAGCCAATTGAACATATTATTAGTGGAAATTGTGGAGTACACTACACACTGCACCTGAGCTATGCAGCTGCTTAGTAATCATAGTAAACACAAAGGTATTATACAAGGTGGGCTAAACAAAGTACTAACTACTGTACATAAACAGTCTACTATACAATTCCATCCTGTGTTTTCTTGCTGGCAACATAGTGACCAGGCGGAGGCCTAAAGGATGCTCTTTTGACCTCCATCTTACAGCTTATGACAATTGACACATTCGGCGTGAACCTTTCTGATATATATGCTAAACATGTTCACAAAACAAGATGTAAACCCAGCCTGGTGGTGTGGTAGGAAACGTGTATTTAGACTGAGATTATGTGACTACAGGAAGTCCTTCTAGAAGAGGTTTACTGGCTTAATCCCAAGTCATGTCACAAGGCTTCCTGAAAGCCAGGTTGTACTTGGCCATTTCAGTGAAAAGAAATCTCATTCTAGCTCACCTCCAGCCTCTCTGTACTTCGGAAATGGCACGGGCTTCACCTCGTTTGCTGAGGTCACAATAGCTTACAGAAAAAACTCTCGACAGTCCAGCCAAATTCCGGAAAAAACTTTTGAGACTTTATTTGGTCAGAATACAAACATCCACAGCATTGTTTCTCGATATTCCCTTACTCAATCCAACGCGTTTCAAACGGATTAACCGTTCTTAATCATGGTGTATCATGATTAAGAACGGTTAATCCGTTTGAAACGCGTTGGATTGAGTAAGGGAATATCGAGAAACAATGCTGTGGATGTTTGTATTCTGACCAAATAAAGTCTCAAAAGTTTTTTCCGGAATTTGGCTGGACTGTCGAGAGTTTTTTCTGTACTTGGCCATACATTCTCTATAAACAATGTTATTCTTTTGCAGATGGAAAGGTGAAAATGTTGCAACAACAGAAGTAGCAGATATTGTAGGGATGACTGACTTTATTGAAGAAGCCAATGTCTATGGAGTTCCAGTTCCTTGTAAGTACAGAAATATATGTTATCCAGTACCAGGTCTTAAAAGGGAGTTTGTCTCTGTTTTGCTTTCTGGTCACCATGGCCAACAATTGTCTTTTTAGAAAAATGCAAATCAGCTTCCAGTGCAAGGGTCATAGTTCACCAATATCAGATACTGGGAGTCTGACACTTGGAATCCCTACTGCTCGGTTGTTCCTAGCATTTACAGAATGGAGTCCAGCTCTGTTCTCAGATACGACACAGGAACAGATGATCAGTGGGGATTCTTTTTGTCGGGCCTACACCAATCTGATATTGATGACCTAGAGGAATAGTGTCATCAAAGGAACCTGCCATTCGAATTAACCCACTCAAAATATATACTTCATTAAAAACTATAAAAAGCATTGCCCTTGTCCCTAAATGGTTCCATCCCATGGCTGCAATGTTAAAAATCAGTTTGTAAACTCATATGCAACTCACCTGAGGCAAGTATGATCACAGAAAGTGGGTCCCAGGAATGCCCTGCCTCCATGGTCCTAATTGACAGGTGTCATTGCTTCCGCCATGCTGCCAGTATGGAACTAGTACTAAGGGACCGTTTGCCAATATTCAACTGCAGACATATACAGCTCCCTTTTACTTTCCCCTGCCCCAATGGAAAAGAGGCAGTCAATAAATGTCTAATTTAGAAGAATGCTGGCTCTAATCCCATGCAGAAAAGGCTAAATGTATAAAAACATCTAAAAGGTACTGTCTGTGGGCGGTGTTGCTGATGACAGGTTCTCTTTAAATATGAAAATCCCCTTTATAAAGCAGGGTCCCACAATTTCTCTGCAGGGCCACCTAAGGATTATGAGTCATTATAGAATAGCCTGTCCTAATAATGAAGAGAAGGATGATCCTTTAGAGTAAAAGATGCCTCTTTAGTTATTCTACAATCATGTTCCCTGAAGGGGATGACATTTTATGTTCTAACTCCGAAAAAACTCTTAGGTTGAATTTAGACAAACATTTGCCCGTACAGCTATGTCCAGGCATACGTAACACTGTGATGGAGAGGAGGGGTGACCCCCTCCCCTTTCTGTAGAAATGCATGGCATATGAGCCTTGCACATGGGAAAAGATAGGACATGTCCTATTTTTTCCCCATGTATGGAGTGGTACGGTGCTGAATGTGTGCACCACCGTATCGCTCTGTGTGGCAATTGCTCTCTACGAGGGACACATCCCTCATACGTTTGTGTAAATGCAGCATTATACCATTTGTCCACTTAAGATTTTTGTCACTTTCTTTTTTCAGATCATGAAGGAAGAATTGGAATGGTGGCCATTAAACTTAAGGAAGGTGAATCATTTGATGGGGAAAAACTTTACCAAAAAGTTTCAGATTATTTACCTAACTATGCCAGACCTCGTTTCATAAGAATACAGGTAACAGTTTTTTATATTAACCAAAACCATTCATCTAGGTTACATATACTTGTTAAATCATATTAGTCAGTGATCCTTTTACAATACTGTACATTTATAGAATAAATCATTAGCTAATCATTAGATTCCTAATGGATGGACCTCAGAAGGCTTTCATATACACTGCTCACTGCAGTAGAAAGAGAACCTGTCTTACTTAATGTATATTACAAGTACTATTTTTTTTTTTTTTACAATTTTACATTTGTTATACAATTATGTATTAATAAATGAAGTATTGCTTTCATCTACAGGACTCTATTGAAGTCACTGGAACCTACAAGCAGCGTAAAGTGGAACTGGTCAAAGAGGGCTTTAATCCACTCACTGTAAAAGATCCACTGTACTTCTTAGAAGAGACTGAAAAGCGATACACAGCAATGGATCGTCATATTTACAATGCAATTCTGGAACAGAAATTAAAACTTTAGTTTCCTATGTGGTCACATGCCACGGTTTGGTATAGGTTTACCAGAATAATACATGTCCAAATCCTGATCACAGTTCTAGTTTGGAGATTTTACCGACTTAGATTGCACTGTTAATATTATAAATCACAGGGACTTTGCTGAGAAAGACATTAATAAAGCGAAAAACTATTGACTGGACATAATGCCTCACCTTTACCTGATTATTGATCCCTGTGATTAAATTGCACATATATGAAAAATAGTCACTTACCATCTGTTACATGTAACATGTTAGATACCATGGAAATAACTCATGTGGAAGACAGTAAAAGTTAAGCTAAAGGGTATGTGCATCCATAGATTATGTATCAATTGGACAGGTCCTTAATAATCAGCATTTCAATATCATTATTCATGAATATTTTTAGCCACAATCTACATCAGCTGCATAGAGATGAATGGAGCAGAACGGTCATGCATACAAGGGGTCTGCCGGAAGTACGTAGGACTCCTCGTTTTTGGGATATGTCGGGGCTCATCACCGATCAGCATGTTGGGCCCTATCCACAGGAAAGGGGCCTAACTTTCTTGGTGGGAAATACAAAGAATTTCAAAAGTGTGATGTTGCACTACTTGTTTTGCTCGCTTCGATGTCTTAGGGCTGTGCCCCCCCCCCCATAGTCGGTTTGTGAATCATCACGCAGTGTTCCATTTCATGGATGGACCACCTTGCAGAGTTGGTTAAAGTTTGGTGCTGCTCTGTTGCAGGAAAGAACACCTTGTGTCCCTTGAGTCCTGTCCTGTAGTCTGTCTGTGAACCAGGACATTGCATGGTCCTTAATTCACAGAAGAAGCACAGCAGTATGTGGGATCCCTTAAAAAGAGCTTTCACCTTAATACGACTGATGACTATAAGTGCCACTATTGCAAAATGCTTTATGTTTAATTATTAACCCACAACTGATCCTGAACATCCAAGCAGCAACGAAACTGGGTTAAGTAACTAGTAAATGAAGTATATTCACCTAACATCACCTATTCACTGCTGGATAGAGTTACCCTTTAAACATCATTAACTGTAAAGTAATAAATGGTTTCAGCAAGGGATCATACAACTATTTCATGAATCTCGGGATTGAATCTTCCACAAGGGAAAAAGCTTCAAAAGGCTAATAGTCCTTGGATAAAAAAAGACCATCAAATGAAAAGAAAATAACACGAAAATGAAAGCTGTCTGCAATTGATAGTGAATACATTTAATCATACTGAATTATTATAGTTTTTAGCAGTACCTAATCACATTGTTCAGGTAACAAATTGGGTTAAAATGTTATGATTGCAGAATAATCCCATAATTATATTACATATTTTTTCCATACAGTCAGAATATTGCTGTAGAAGATTCACAATGCTTTGTACAGTGTGATTTTGCTGTTATTCTTTCCAAATATTTATAAATAAATTGGCTTGGTTTTTGTTGGTTTGATTTTCCATATGGTGAGTGTCTCAGCACTGGCAGCAGTGACTGGACAGTGAGACTGTGTCTAGAGCCCAACCACAAGCAGCAACACCTTTCTTGAAAGACGAATAGATAAAATGCAGAATTTTGAAAGATCCCAGAACAACTATTCTCCATTATCTTTTTTTTATGAAAATTCTTATGAAAATAGACAAGAGACCAGAGAGATTTAGCAAGTAGAAATCTAATGAAAAGCCATTGGTACAGTATATATTACCAGATTTCTGAAAACATGAATCATTTGGAATCTCCTATTGCTCCCTATCTCTGCAGAACTAACAGTAGAGATAGCACTTTAAAGGGCGTAAAGGAAAGTTTCACCCGCTGGTCCTGGAATGTAAGAGGCTGGTTACTGCTGGGACGTTCCAGAAGGTCACACCTGAGAGGAGCAAGAACAATACCTTGTAAAGACAATCCTGTTGTGGCATTATAACTTCAATTACATAAATAAAGTACCTACATAATCAAGAAATCATAATCAAGGTATTTTATGGTATTTAACCACATCTTTAGGAAGCTTATGAGTGACAATTTTTATTCAGGGGGATTGTAACAAAAATGCTTATCTACTATACAAATGATATGGAATAAGTGTCTGATTAGGTGAAAAGAGCCTATGCAGTCCATATGAATTAAACATGGGTGTTCATGCTCAACTAGCATTTCCATCACTTGTATCAGACCTTGAGGGATAGCAGAAATCTATTTGGAGAAACTGAGGGAACTTGAAGGTCCAGATTCATAGTATCATAGTATAGAAGGCTGGAAAAAGACGCAAGTCCATCAAGTCCAACCTTTACGAATTTATCCTCGGGTTTATCCCCATAATCCGTGATATTTTTGCTCTCCAGAAAGGCATCCAGGCCTCTCTTGAACATGTACATAGAGTCCGCCATAACAACCTCCTGCGGCAGAGAGTTCCATAGTTTCACTGCTCGTACAGTAAAGAACCTTTGTCTATGGCAATGGTAGAATCGCCTCTACTATTCTTACTATTGCTGCAATTCCAAATAAATCCTCTCTGCAAGGGATGGCGCTGTGGTTGGTTAGTGGTAAAGAGACCATAGTGCTTGTCTCTTTAATTGTTAAATGTGGAGGCGCTGGGTGTTTGATACCTACTGAACTGATGTTAATGACCTATCCTAAGGACACTAAATAATAAGTATAGACTTCAAACTAAAACCGATGATTGTAGCAGGATGCTATAGTAAGCTAGGAAGCTTATTGCCATGTATTGGCTGTGTCTGGATGCCCCAGGGGTGCAGGTATATAGGGCAGCACGGTAGCTTAGTGGTTAGCATTACAGCCTTGCAACGCTGGGGGTCCTGGGTTCAAGTCTCAGGGTCAACATCTGCAAATCAGGGACTGATCTGGCAAGCTCTGTGCAGCACTGCGTAATCTGTGTGCGCTACATAAATAAAGGAATTATTATTATTAATATCATCAATCATTTGGAAAAAAGGGTTTTTTGCAAACGGAAAGCAAATGCAAAATTTGCATTTGCACATATGGGCCCCATGGCTAGATACTGCTGGGCTGTGTACATTTACAAAGTACGTGTCTGTAAAAATGTCACAAAAAATGTTTTGATTGCCCGGTGGCCGCACCATTCGCCAGATACATCAAGAGGCCAAAGCCTTTTGATGTATCCGGCACAACAAGTGGGAGCGTGGGTGCCATCATACACTGGCGTATGATAAATGTCCCCCCCATAACTTTATATACTCACAAGAAAACTTCTTTCACCGGGAGCGAGGTCTCCAGCCAGGTTTCTACAGTGCTGCCATAAGACTCATATAGTCTCAGTACCAAGGAGTCTGGTTGCTTCTCTGCCTGTGAAAACAATTACAAGCATTATGAGATATATTTTTATAGTGATTTCCCTTTTTTTGCTTTACTTACAGTATTCTGTATTCTGAGGTGTCTATAGGATGAATCCGTATCCAGGGATTAGACGGAGGCAACGTTGTGCAAATCAATTTTAACAGCAGATTCGCATGCTGGAAAAGCCATGGAGAGCTAGTCCACAGGAAGGTTACACGCAGCCTGGTAGTAGCTTTAGGCTGGGCTGGTACAGATGGAGTCCGGGTGGTGGATCTCGGCTCTGGGCTAAAGTCTCTGGACTTGCCCTGGATGACAGACTAGTGATGGGTTGCGCGCGGTCGAGCCGGCACAAAGAGCCCATTCACTAAACCCCGCCCCTAAATGGCTCACCACGCCCCCTTTAACACGATAATATCGGGTTAAACATGGAGTGGTGCGGGCGCCTGACTGGCCTATGGCCCCCTGTTATATATTTAATAGGGAGCAGTTCAGGAGCCAGAAGACCCGGGTCTTCTTAGTGAGCGGAGCCTAATGATCCAGCTCACTAAGAAGAGATGGAATTTCCATCACTAAGACAGACCATAAGCATCCACCCAGCCTGGTCAGGTGGTAGCACTCCTCCACTCAGCTTCCAGCTTGCTTTACAAGAACATCATTGGACAGTAACATCTCACAGTGTTAACTCTTGCCTTATCAGGCAGTGGCTACATATCCAATTACTAAGTTCTCCAGTACTTAAAAGGAAACCTACCACTTAGAATGTCAGGGGTAAGCTGTAAGTACCGAGCACCAGCTCAGGGTGAGCTGGTGCCGGTACTTACTTTCGTTAGTGTTATAAACCGCGGTATCCCGGTTTTAACACTTTTTAAACTTTAGAGCAGAAGACGCTTCGGCGCTGTGTGCGCGCGCCTCCATAGGAAATAGCGGAGATGTTGCGCGCGCACGCGAACTTCTGCTCTAAAGTGTTAAAACCGCGATACCGCGGTTTATAACACTAACGAAAGTAAGTACCGGCACCAGCTCACCCTGAGCTGGTGCCCGGTACTTACAGCTTACCCCTACCATTCTAAATGGTAGGTTTCCTTTAAAGACCTCCTAGAGAGGTGATCAGTCTCCCTAACAGCTCCTGAAATGAAGAGGGCGCTATTCGCAACTACTACCTTGCCTATGCATTGGCAGGGGTGTTGCATATACATTTTAAAAAATTATTATCCTGTAAAAAGAAACAAAAAACGGGGCCAACATTTATTATCACGCCTCAAAACAATTGTAAGAAAAATAGCTGTTCATCCCAGTAAAAATAAATAAAATATAAAAGAAAGACCTCACATAAATAGGTTGATGTAAAAATAAAATTATAATTATTAGAACCTGGTTATGTGATTATGCTGACCCAAAAAAATGAAGAAAATGTTTCATTTACACAGCTCCCAAAACAAAACCAATAAAAATCTAATAATCTGCAATATAAACAAGCCTTTACAACGTTCCACAGAAAAGTAAAGTTACGGCTCAAAGAATATGGCAGTAACGATAACATTTTCACCCTTTAAAGGCACAGGAAATTAAGTTACCCATTCTAAAAAAATCAAGATAAAAAGCTATTTTTTAAAGCAATCATTGGATGAAGACAACTTGTACTCACTAGTTTGACAGCCTCTAAAACTACAGCAGAAGAAAGGACAGTGAAAGAACTCCAAGATGTCTGCTGTGTAGACGGTGCTTCTGTGGTGAGAAGGGGCATACAGAAGCTATATGCATTCTGGATCACACCAGCGTCTTGAAATGATCCTGACAGCAAGATATAAGCCAATTAAAATATTGTATCTAAAAGATTAAATAGGTATAGTATCTCATTATATATGTATTATAAAATATAGCTTGGTTAGCATTTAATGGCCTCATAGCCAGGCACTGAGGCTCCATTCACACCTCGGTATATGGCGGCTTTGAGCTAGCTGCAAAAATGGCAGCTAGCTGACGTCCGCCATAGATGTGCATTATGCACAGACACAGTGTGGTGATCATAATGAGTCTCACCACACCGTGCCCAAGCTGTGGCTGAAGGCTCTCACATGGACGTGTGAATGGAACCTGAGCTAGAATGGCACCTTACATTATCCAGGGGACGTACATACAATATTCACGGTAAAATGACTACATACACGACAAATAAGCACTTTTTCCAGGATGGGGTAGGGAAAACATTGCCTCTTAGCTACCTTGTAAGGCAAGGTAAACGCAAAACCAGTATATCTTTTCGAAAAAGGAACAGATTCCATATTCACAACAGCAATGATTACCACTACACTACAGAAATTTGTAGAAACTGTAGACAGTGTTTGCGTCTCCCAAGTACAGTGTTGGTTCAGCTAAGTGAGAGACTTCTGATTAGGGTCAGGAAGTCAAAGTTCTAATTACGGAGAACAATTGAGGCCGCCTTGCAGGCGTGTGGAGACTTACTTATGCTGTTCCTTCTGGAATAGATATACTGGTTTATCTTTAATCCCACATCATGTCATTAGGCTTCCTGAAAGTCTAACTTGTTATGTTAAAGGATATTTACAGCTTTTTATAACTCTTTTTTTCATGCGACCCCAGCGTGTCAAGCTTAAAGAAGTCCAGCGCTGGGATTGTTTTTTTTTTTTTTTTATATATAATTTTTATTAATAATTCGACACATAACAATAAATGTATAGATCATCCTCTATCAAATACAAAACTATATAAATTTCTATTATACACTTATTATAGAGATCTTTGACAAATTAACTATACATTTTTACATATATTCCCTTTACAAATCCCAACCCACCCACCACCCCAACGACTGGTGAATCCTAGATAACCAATATCTATACAATTTATTTCTCTCTTCCTAATTCCACTATTTCCATAAGCAATTCATTTTACTCCTCTATAACTTCATCAGCTTCCATTATTCTCATGCGGTCCATTCTAGTTCGCCACACTTGACACCTAGGTGGATCTTTGTTTTTCCAGTTATACAATATAATTTTACGTGCCATTAGCAGACCTTCCGCAGCCTCTCGTATACCTTTTTTTGTACCAATTAGCCCAATTTTGCTCCCAAGATACAGTTTTTAGCACAATATGGGACACTGCAACCACTGGACACTCTGATGCCCTCTATTATGTATTCCCAATATCGCACTAACTTTGGGCACCTCCACTCAGCGCCGGGATTGTGGTGAGGAGGAGTATAGTTGACTATGTGTAATTTAAGTTTACTACCAACTACTGGCAAATTTGCTTTACGGGGTCTGCCTTACAAGGTTGCCAATAGGCAATGTTTTCCTTATCACATCTTGGAAAATGTATTTGCATATTTCCAAGAATCCCCCATTGGAGCGCCAATGTTTGTAAGTCTCCACACATCTGCAAGACGGCCTTAATAGGGAAAGTCTCCATAAGAAGAGCTCTTACTAAATATTACTAAACATTACATATATGTGTGTCAATCTGAAGGGAAATCTGATCAAGAAAAACCATACAAAAAAAAACACATAATCTATTTGGATGATGTGGCAAATGTAATTCAGAATTCCGGTTAATTGATAAATGGTTGCTTTGTAGTAATACTTACTCTCATGAGGCATAACTGCATAGGAAAATTCATGATGTCCAATATCTGCTGTGGCATCAGGGGACTTTGGAGCTCTCAACCTAATAAAACATACAAAATAATAAGCAAGAAAACATTGTATGCGATTGCAAATTTCTTCATCAAATGTTTTACTAAAGGTAAAAGGACATGAAAAATTATATTTAAATATGAAACAATAGCAAACTGAAAACTCCAATTTATTCACCCACTTGGCAAACCTGCTCCTGCTTTCAGACTTATATGGTCTTGTCACTCCATTAGTACATGCTAGTTGTGACATCTGTATCCAGAGTGACGTGGCCTCCGCCAGCTCTCACCAATTAGCACAGCTTCATTTCTAGTCTGCCCTATCATGTACGATCTCTTTCTTTGTTCTCCTTTCTTTCTACCTTTTTTTACACAGCCTATAAGGTTTATCCATCACAATAAGAGAAGGGAGAGGAGAGAGAAAGGACACTGGTATCTATGTAGGCTACTTAGATACCTGGACCCTTTGGATTCTAAATAAAAAGGATCCAATCCACGGGTCTTAAAGAAACCATAAAAACCAAGCATGATAAACCAGGGGCAATTACTCATAGATCCAGGCACTAGCTATAGATCCCCTGTGACTGTGGTAATCTTCTTATATTTATTATCCATGGCCTCCTTCTTTTAAAACTAACTTTTAAAATGATACCAATGAAACTGAAGGGCTATGGCTCTGGCTTCCCAAGCTGTTGTTACACTGTGCAGTAGCACGTCTGAGTCTCACCCTCCCCCTGCACTTCCTGTACCTTCTAAATGTAATAGTTGGTGTAGTTACAATACAGAGGGGCTCTGGTAACACCCCCCCCCCCCCCCCCGAGCACTTAAGACTTAGTATCATTTTAAAAGTTGATTTTAGAAGCAAGTAGGCCATGGATAACAAATATAAGAAGATTACCACAGTCACAGTGCCTGGGTCTATGAGCAAATACTTTTGTATTCATATTACTATCTGAATTCTAGATATGTCCTGAGATAAAGAACATCCTTCTTATACTGGATTTTGATGGTATATTTCTTTTCAGATACTGGAGACCCAGAAAATACTGATGATAACTCACAAGGAAAGGCTGAGAACGTTCCGAAGCACTGAGCACCCATATTTGCAGTCATTTAGAACAGCTATGCCAAAGCCATGTTCTGACAGATCCATCCATCGATGTGCCCAAACCTAACAAGGGAACAAGAAGTTAGGTTCATGCAGATCCAAACAATATAGATCTGCATGAAAACCCCCAAATTAATAGCAAAGCTCTCTACTATAAGGCAAAGGGGTCCGTAAAGATGGCAGTGGTGGCTACTAGGAGCCAAACGAAGATCTCACCTCATATCGGGCCCAGTCCCAAGAAGTATTACGATGAGTCGGTCTCTGTAAATGTCCAAACTGGATCTCATATGTTGCATTTGTACTGTGAACTGTGGTAGGAAATTCAACTTTCAAAAACTTGTGAGCTTCTATCCAGGTTACCTGTACCAAAACAAGAAAATGACTATAATATACAGACAAACCATGTATGCAGAAACCAGAATCCAGCATACAGAAGAATAGAGGTCTACCGATCAGGGGTGCACCTAGCCTTTCTGCTGCCTGAGGCGAGCTATAGAAAGACGCCCCCCCCCCCCCCAATCCATATATGTAATATATCAAGGAGCGTCAGGACCAGACCCAATCTTGGGTTAATATGAAAATAAAGCAATGCAAAATACATAAAGTGTGCCACCGTTCACTATATAATACACACAGCAAGTTACCACAAAGAACAAAATACATAAAACGATCCGCCATATAATATAAAATCAATACATCATGCCACCATATACCATAAAATACATCCGGCGTCCTTCATGTAATATATAATACATACAGCGTGCCGCCATATACCATATAATACATACACTGTGCCGCCATATACCATATAATACATACAGCGTGCCGCCATATACCATATAATACATACACTGTGCCACCATATACCATATAATACATACACTGTGCCACCATATAATACATACAGCGTGCCGCCATATACCATATAATACATACACTGTGCCACCATATACCATATAATACATACACTGTGCCACCATATAATACATACAGCGTGCCGCCATATACCATATAATACATACACTGTGCCGCCATATACCATATAATACATACACTGTGCCACCATATAATGCATACAGCGTGCCGCCATATACCATATAATACATACACTGTGCCACCATATAATACATACAGCGTGCCGCCATATACCATATAATACATACACTGTGCCGCCATATACCATATAATACATACACTGTGCCACCATATAATACATACAGCGTGCCGCCATATACCATATAATACATACTCTGTGCCACCATATACCATATAATACATACACTGTGCCACCATATACCATATAATACATACACTGTGCCACCATATAATACATACAGCGTGCCGCCATATACCATATAATACATACACTGTGCCGCCATATACCATATAATAAATACAGCGTGCCGCCATATACCATATATTATATACAGCGTTCCGCCATGCAATATAGATACATTCAGTGTACCACCATGTAAAATATACTATATGGCAGTATATGTAGATATACACACACAGTCATACAGCATGTACACATATATACAGCAAATATGCAGCATATACACTCATATAGCATGCATAAACACACACAGTCGCCACACACATACAGTATACACACACTTCTATACAATCATACAGTATACATACACACACACTCACCATACAGTATATACAGATTAATATAAACATATATATATATATATATATATATATACCCACACATCTTACTAAAAAATAGATACATACTTACGTGGACGGCGGGCGAGTGGGAAAGGTGGGCCGCAGATAGATGAGGCGGACCGCGGACGGGAGAGGTGGGTCAGGTGGCTGGGAGTGGCGGGCCGCGGACGGGAGAGGCGGGCCGCGGACGGGAGAGGCGGGCCGGGTGGCTGGGAGTGGCGGGCCACGGACGGGAGAGGCGGGCCGCGGACGGGAGAGGCGGGCCGGGTGGCTGGGAGTGGCGGACGGGACAGGCGGGCCGGGTGGCTGGGAGTGGCGGGCCGCGGACGGGAGAGGCGGGCCGGGTGGCTGCAAAGGGCTTTCTGCGAGAGGCAGGTCGCGGACGCGAGAGGCGGGCCGCGGACGCGAGAGGCGGGCCGCGGACGGGAGAGGCGGGCCGGGTGGCTGCGAGAGGCGGGCCGTGGACGGGAGAGGCGGGGCGGGTGGCTGCGAGAGGCAGGCCGTGGACGGGAGAGCCGGGCTGGTTGGCTGCGAGAGGCGGGCCGCGGACAGGAGAGGCGGGCCGCGGACAGGAGAGGCGGGCCGGGTGGCTGCCAGAGGCGGGCCGGATGGCTACGAGAGGCAGGCCGCGGGATGGCTACGAGAGGCAGGCCGCGGGATGGCTACGAGAGGCAGGCAGGCGGTCCGAGGGTCCTGGAGAGGCGGTTCGGGAGGCGGCTGCAGGAGGGGCGGCCAGGACGTTCACAGCCAAGCTGCGGTGAGTGACCTACCTGATGCCGCCCCTCCGTCCACCAGGAGGCGCTGCCGCCTGAGGCGAGTTTCTCAACTCGCCTCATGGTAGGTGCGCCCCTGCTACCGATCATCACACTTAGATTATAAAAAGTAGCGTCTATTCTATTACCTTGGGGTCGACTGCTGAGACAACCCAACCAGACATGTGAAATACATCCTGGCATATCATGGGAAACACTTCAGCTTAACATGATTCAGGACGGATACAAAGGTTGTGATACAGACAAAGCGGGGTAATGCAAGTCTGGCACATGGCGTCCTACAGTGTTTAAGAGGCTCCGGCCTCTTAGATCCAGAAGAAATCCATGTCTGATCGGACCTATCTGACCATGCTCTATCCAATGATCTGCTTATATTTTAGTTACAGTCTCCACCTGCTTTCCGTGAAAGAATATATTAAATATCCACTATATTTAATATATTCTTTCCTGGAAAACAGGTGGAGACTAAAACATTAGCAGATCATACCCGAGGCATTCAAAAAGGCTAGCACATTCATATACAAACCAGCATATTAAAGCAATTTTAAGAATAACCTTCCCATATATTAATATATATAACCAATCATATTACTTTAAACTGTGTGAAGTATTTTCATTCATTTGCATTTTCAGTGCAGAATATTCATTTACTTTACTAGCTACATTACCTTAGTATTAAATCTGAGGTATGGACATGAAGCCTCGAGGATTATCTCTTGTACAATGGTGCTATGATCACTGATTTTCAGCCCAAACTTTACAACTCCTCTTAGTCCTCCATTACTACTCATCTCTAGTTTAGTCAAGACACTTGTTACAGGTTTCCTACAATGAGAAAATGATAGAACAAATGGCAGAATACAGTAACAAGCGGTTTACTTGACCCAAGTAGGGTTGCATGATGCATCAAAATATCGGTACTTGTACGACTTCCACAGACTCTATAGACTCCTCGTATCTGTCTGTAGAGAAGACATCGGGCAGGGAATCCTTTGTATAGAAGCGTCAGGTTAGCGGGACAGCAGACATCGGGCATGGAATCGTTTGCATAGAAGTGTGGGGTTAGCGGCAGAGCAGGGAATGTGTCATCAGGGAGATATCACCATGTGTCCATATATGGTCACTACATCTCCCAGGGCTTCCCCAGATACAGGGCTCTATTTAATTCAATTAAATAATTTTTGCTTAATGCGGGATTTGGACCCTACAACCTCCACACTCTACCTGCCATAGACAGACAGAGCCTCTGTCCACTAGGCTATGGGCTTACTGGCTCTCAATGAGAGGATTTTATTTAATGTTATATAGAGAGGGAGCTTATCAGAAACTATTATTATTATTGAGATTGTTATTATTATAATTATTGAGATGATGATTATTATATATTATTAATCATAAATAATAATGAGATTATACGATTTTAAGCATATAATAGAGTTAAATGAATATTAAATGAATAAAAATGTATAAGAAGAAAAAATAATGGTTTATTCATACAGGCGTGTCCGCTGCTCATCTGCAAAAAAATATGGATGTAATGTATCCGTACGCCATCTGTTTTACATATGCAAAAAAAACTGATAGGTTTCTAATCTACTTCTTGCCCTGCCCAGTTGGTTGCCTAGCAACATTTTAGACAAAGAAAAAGACTTGTATGGATGTACATGGTCCACATGTGAGACAAAATAACACATGGGGCAATTTTTTTGCACATCCATGAAAAGAAATGGACATGTGAACAGACCCACAGAAACGAAATGGTCCATTTGTTCTTCGCACCCGGACATCAAAAACACCAATCTACTTGAGCCCTAAAGTATACTCTTTACGATGTATAATGACATTACCAGGATAACCTTTACATCACATGTACTACACTGTCATAAAGCACTAAAGCTTCTCCTGGCAAATCACTTGGTGACCGCTACTGAACACATGTGTTTCAAAGGAAATGCAAATGTGATCAGGCTGAGCCCCGCCCCCCAGACATCTCTAAATGCACTGTAAACGCTGCATGCAATCACGCCCTGAACATTCAGATAATACTTTTTTCTTTTCTTGAAATTATCGTATCTTTATCAAGTATCGCTATACATTTCTGGGTATTGTATCACACTCAAAAGTGTATTCTGGATATTATAGCGCACTCAATAGACCCAAGCACATCTCATCAAGGTTACCTGGTCTCCAGATGATAGTCCATCACATCCCAAGCATCCCAGTATAAGGGAATGTCATCAAACATCACAAACTGGTTCCCATAACATGCTTGTGGTATACACTCTCTGAAACAAGAACCAGCAAGTCAAAATCAATGTACAGATACAAAGTTCCATTGCAATCCTGCACTAAAAGCCAAATGTACAAAGTAATCCATAAGCAAGCCTATAATCAATAAAAAAATGTATACAGTTTATGCTAAGGTGTGAAAAAGACATATTCATGACATTTTTTTTTCCACTCTTTATGATATGTTTAAGAAACTGTAAAGGGTTGAAAACACACAAGCAATTTTTTTCTATGGATGTAATTCCTTGTTTTTGATCTAGTAAAACTGAAGTTGATTTTATCTTAATTATGTCAAATGCTGGATTACTAGGTTCATCGTGGATCAACAGAATGTTGCCATTTTCTGTTCTGTATCTTCAATCAATGTCCATTTCATATTGTTAACCACCAAAAGGAAATATAAAATGCACTGAAATAGTGGGCATTATTTCCAAAGTAAACCTTACATGGGTTGTTAACAATAGCAACAGAGTCTGTGGGGGTTATCTGTCATACACCAGCAAACGTGATAGCCCCTCCAAGCATCTGGTGCAGTCAGATACATCAAGAGGCTCTGGCCAGCGGGGGCCTGTGCAGCATAGACACTAGCTGGCGTAGAAATAAATGCGGACGGCGAATTTTCACATATAAAAAGTCACCGTCTGCAAGCGAATGCACAGGCGCGGGGACAGTAAAGCCCTTTGCTTGCCCAATCCCCATAGGCCCCCCTGGCATGGAGGTGGCGAAAATAATCGCAAGTGCAAGCCATAAGGTATGGTGCAGAATCCCTGATAAATATCCTCCAGTGTTTTCATTCTACAATCATTCCAAAGCAGCTATATTGAACCCTATCATTTTCTCTTCGCACATTCCAAATATATATTATATACACACATATATATATATAAAGTTATATAGAGAAGGGGTTTATCTTTGTAAATAATTATGGATCTCATATTCGACTGATTTGTCCACTGTATGCTGTTTGGGCTATAAAGTAATTCAAGTAAACTACTTAACCTATTGCACGATAAGAGTCTTAGAGATGTCAAACGTCCCACTGAATCAATGCTAGCCTGAAGAATTCCATTATTCATTGTTATACAACCATTATCCTAAAAAGAAAAAATTAAATGTAATATCAGATATAAACATGTATACAAAAGGGTGACAGAACTGCAGTATTTTATTGTATTGTTACTTTACTAGAACTGTACATACCTGCATGACCACGGTTACAGGATAAACTGGATTTACTTCTTCAGGCAAGATAGAATAGCCCATACCAGGAACCTTGACTAAAAACACACAAGCATGACACAGGCAATAAAACATTGTTGCTTTTGGATGCTACTGAAAAAAAAAGATTTCATAAGTTGTTACAGCTAATGTACCTAGAGTTTTGGTCCTAAATTTCATTCAATAATCTATCTTTGCCATGCAAACAACATTTTTTAATTACTTTCTACAAAATGAAATGTTTACAAACACTAAAAGTACTACACATTTAACCCTTTCAGGACTCCTATTTTGGCCTCAAGGACACAGACCCATTTTAATAACCCTGTGTCACTATGAGTGGTTTTAGCTTTGGAAGACATTAACATATACAGTGGGTTTTGAGATTGTTTTCTGGAGGGAGTGGATGGTAGGGAACCACACCAACTCCCTCCAGATATTAATGTTTGTTGATCTGCTTTAGTAATTTATTCTTGTATTCTGTGTTATTTTAGTTATACTTGCACTAATGCATTTTGCCACTATATCAGACATCTAAAAGTAGGGATTCTGAGGGCTTTACCCTTGGTGTGACAAGTACTGTGTCCACAAGGGTTAAAGGACATGTAAATGGAGGTCTTATATTGACCCCCATTTAAATAGTTTTAACAAATTATTTGTTGGATAGCTAAAAAAAATTAATATGATTGATAGCTCGCCTGTACAGTTTTCTTTTTGCTTCTTTTTTTCTGATGTGCTCTAAGGCATTAATACCCACAATCAGAGATGGCAGAGAGTCCATAGAAGACTATGGGGAATGAAAGGTGAATGTACAACCTTCTGTTTACCTTCCATTTTTTCTAAGGCTCTTTTTAAATGGATAGTGTAACAGAAATCCCTATAACAGGTGTGAAATTAGACAGTATTGGGTATTTGTGTTGCAAGTGAATATCTACTTCCTGTGTTTGTGTGTGTGTTTGTGTGTGTGTGTGTGTGTGTGTGTGTGTGTGTGTGTGTGTGTGTGTGTGTGTGTGTGTGTGTGTGTGTGTGTGTGTGTGTGTGTGTGATATATATATATATATATATATATATATATATATATATATACACACACACACACACACACAATATATATATATGTCAAGAATCAGAAGTTTATATCTAGAGATGCGATATTCTTAAGTTACTCAACATAATAAACATACCTAGACGATGCTCCCCTGATTCTGGTATGGAAATTACTTCTGTGCGCTCCCAAGGCAAAGTGTTTATCACAGACAATGACTGACTGCTTGAAGGTTGGGATGAAGTTTTCAGCAGGGACTGTATTGCTTTACTAAGAAGTTTGGCTCCTTCTGTTCTGATCTCTGTTAAAAAAAAAATGTATCAATGTAAAGTAATGTGGTTTTAACCCGGTTCATTTATTATTTTATTATACCTAATTGGAAAGGTTAAAGAGGAATTTCTATTTACCCATTCACGCCTCAAAGACTTCAAGAAACATTGATTATCTGTTTTGAGATCTCATATAAAAGTAAATGGAGAAAGCTGTACATGTGTACCCACCTCACTAACTGAGGCCACCAGATAGAGATGATTACACCCACATTTATTAGACATTAACCTGTTAATCCTACCATTATTACATACAACCAGGTATAATAATAGGATCTTGGTTTATGGTCTGTAAGTGAAACATATGATCAACAGATGATCTTACCTTCATAGTATCTCAAAGCGTCTTCAACCACCAGCTGGATACAGCTACCTGGCAGCACATCATGAAACTGATTCAAAAGCAACAACCTTGACCAGGAGTGAAGAGAAAGTAGTCAAACCTTTTCTGTCATTTTAGAATACATCATCAATTTCATCAATACAAACCATACCAAAAATTGTTCAATAATGTTTGGTAGTGGTAAAAAAAAAAGTTAAGGTACGGTAGCGTTATAAGGGTTCATTAAAGGCACATAATAACACATTTGTATACCACGTAACTGAAGAAAACATAAAATGCCAGACACTAATGAAAAAGACCTGCACTTTACCTCCAGAGATGCTGAAGCCGATCCCTTGGGTAAATGAAGTTCTTGTCCTGTGCGAGGGCAGCAGAGCTCAGAAACTCTACATCATGTAGTAGCTGCTCACACTGTCTGTTCCCTTTTTTGATCTGAAGAGTAAATAGATTTAAAAGAATGTGCAATAAAGTGAATTCTCTAACTGTAGTTACTCACTAATTAATATTATTGGAAATAGAAATTAATATATAATTAATAGAAAATACTACAGTGCACACAAGATTGGCTTCCATCCATTTCCATGGGTTACGCTATCTTCAAGTGCATCTCATCAGGATCCTTTCCAGGACTCTATTAGGTTATAGCGCTCTGTTTTGGGCATGAAGGGGCAAAGCCATTGATTCAATACTGTAACCCCGTCACAGTTTTATCTTGATCATCAGTGCTTCCTGTCACTCAGAACACAAGAGTTCCTGCTTTCAAGGACATTTACCATCAGACTGACCAATGGTAGACTCCTGACCGTTTTGTCAATGTGTATCAGGACCTGTTCTTCTAATATCCAGGAATGGCTGCATATTCTAGAAACAGGAGTTTTAAAAATATGTGCTCCAGGCTGTCCCGTCCATCACCAGATATCTGTGAGACAGGCTATGATGAACAGAATGGGGGCGTGAATGAATTGATAGCCGGCGGAGTCAAGAGATCAAACATTCATCCTTATCCTGTGAATAGGGGTTAAATGTTAATCGTCAACCCCTTTAACTTTAATTACGTCCTGTATACATATGCAGAGCACAAAGAATAATGCAATAAGGAGAATATTATACATCACAGCCACACCTTTTAGGCCTAACTCACACGAACTTGAGGGGGGGCGTTTGTACAAGTTTGCGGCCGTACATACGCCCCCCATAGACGGCAGACGGCAATAGGCACACAGAGTGATACGGTGCCGCACTCCGTACACGGGGAAAAGACAGAACATCTACTAATCTTTCCCTGTGTGCACGGCCATGCAGCTCTATGGAGAGGGGTCATTGCTTCTCCTCTCCAGAGCACCAGACCTATGCCCGCCCCATACGTTGGTCTGAATTTGCCCTTAGGCAGAGACAAGCTTTATTAAGCTTTAGGGAAAGTTTTCCATACACTAAACATTATATCATTTCTCTTCTTACTTTTACAAGCTTAGCATCAGCAGAGCAGATTAAAATATAGTTTTACCATCAACCAGCACTTGCCAAGAGGAACAATAGTGTGGTCGTATTTAGTTTGATTCAATGATTTCAATGCTGTGAATAAAAACAAGTCAAACAATGAACACATAATGTACCAACACAATTCCCATGAAGAGCACAGAGTTACCTGAGCTTGTGTAGTGTATGTGCCATTGTGCAGCTCCAAAAACAGCTCCCCAACCCACGAACACAGCTGAGAGGTGTCAGTTTCCAAAGCAGAAAAGAACCGATCGGGGGCAGATAGCTGAACTCTGTTGAATAAATAGATATGATATGTAACAACACAAATAAACACAGTATTCCCGTTATTATTCTGGAGAGTCCTGGACAATTTTGTGAGAATGTGATGTAGATTAAGTTCACACCTGTGTTCAATTACACATCTCATTAGTAATAGCAGAAAAACAGCACAGAAGCATGCAAACCGCTATTAATAATGGATGTGTAATGGAAGAAAATGGAAGGTCCCTTAAAGTTTGAATAGGAGACTTTGACATTTTATTGCTAACAAAAAGGAATACAAACAGTCCAAGTGTCACACAATGTAATAAACAATTACCATTATTAATGTGACAGCTTTCATTATTACAGATCACACATAGATTAACCAATTGTGGGGACTCCTAACATGAAACACCCTACAATCACCTTGCATTGCCAAAAAGAGATCGATTCCACAATCCTCCCGTTGACAAATTCAGTATTATATGCATACCAAGAAATTGGCTGGCACCGCACAATTACAATCATAGGTGGCCCAGTGCAAAAACGTAACGTATACTCCAAAAAAACCAAGCAATGCACAGTGGCCAAAAGTAAGACACAAATATATAAGCAACAAAATCAATTTATTAGTATTCCAGGATAAATCAAACACGCAAGACACACATTTAAAAATATAATATACAAAGAACGTCATGGGTGGGGACCCAGGTAAGGGTCCTCCACGTTTCGCCCCTAGTCCAAACACTATATGTGTTCTAATACCTCATTCTATAAATATGACAGAGTCAACACAGAATCAAAGTCTCAGTCAAGATACAACAGTGTAAAGTTCTGAGCACAATCCCTATTGGATCAAAAGATCATCAATTGAAAACAATATCAAATACATAAATTGTGCAATGTGCAATAAATGAGAAAGTGCAAGTGCTTAAGTAAACCAGGATCATCTATACACCACCAATCCAAAAAGTCTCACTAGGAGTATGCGAATACCGCTGCAAAAAGTTATCCCTATAGGGTTGGCATACAGGTAAAGACGAGGCAGGATAAGGGGCGAATGGCTCCCCACGCGTATCGTTGTCCTCCAGACAACTTCCTCAGGGGTAAGTAACCATACTCATGACACACTCACTTAAATGTGCCTCCCAATTAATGCGGCGTCCGCGGACAACGCCAGGTGCACGCAACAGCTCATGACTGGAAGTGGTATATAGTCATGTTGCTTGGTTACAAGTCAAACTTTACCCAGACCAGGATGCGCAAGCGCGAGAGGTGGATGACTATACACCACTTCCGGGCATGCGCCGTTGCGCGCACCTGGCGTTGTCAGCGGCTTTATCCTGGAATACTAATAAATTAATTTTGTTGCTTATATATTTGTGTCTTACTTTTGGCCACTGTCTGTGCATTGCTTGGTATTTTTGGAGTATAAATTCAGTATTATATATCACCAAGTAATATCAATTCATGTCTTTGCAGTGACTCTTCAGTTTGGCTATGGCCTCATGTACACGACCATGTGCGGCGGCTGTGAGCTAGCTGAACAAACAGTGGCTCCATAGCCTTCTTTTGGGCACGTTTACGGTCGTGTGCATGAGGCCATATACAGAGGTTACTAAATGGAGGGCGCTCCTCTATAACATCCATATTACATAACATACAACATTATTACCATGTTCTAGTCATACTACTTTATCTTTATGTTGTAGAGAAGCCCTTTCGACCTTTCAAAATACCATCTGCACCCCTGTAACCTATAGGTTAGTTTATGTAATACCAAAAGTGCTCTAAAATCTCCCAATGCAAACTAAAAGTTCTACATTTTATTTCACAAACAGATCCGATACATATGTTCTGGGAATAGAATAGGCTGGGGGTATTCTGGATTTTAAGAATATGGTATTAGGCTTGAGACCTCCTCAATGGATTTGTTCTGGGCCTGCTGGAGGATATTCCCCTACCCATCAGCATGCCTTGTATTCTCTGAATAGATACATCTTGTGCTGATTTCCGTGTCTCACACATGTGTATTAGGAGGATGCAGCATGTCAGCAGATAAAGCACAGACACTAGCAATGCTTTGCTATACATTACATCCAGACATGAGCAGGGGAAGGAGAGGGGAGGGGTAACACGGATGACATCACTGCCTCTGACCATGTGACCAGCCTCATTTACATAATAAAGAAAAGATGATTTTATAATGATTAATGTATGAATTGACTAGATAAAGGTTGGGATGGGATCCTTGTGAGCTGCTCTAACAGGTAGAGGTGACAGAAATAGTGACAGAGACCTGATGACAGGTGTCCTTTAATGTTTGCCAAAATAAGGATCCAATTTTTTGGAATACTGAGAAAGCCATCGACTGTTGTGCACTTTAAGTAAAACAACAACTATACCTCGACAGAAAACACATGTCCAGCTTACCACTGAAATAATTTAGATGACTTGTACTGACCTGGGCAAACCATCTGTATCTTTCATTCGTCTAAGTCTTCCTACCATCTTCTCAGTTGGACCTCCTCCACCATCACCAAACCCATAAAGGGCTATACCGCAGTTGACACGGCCCTTATCTCTGTTATTCTTCACTGTTTTTAGCATCTGAATGATCAAACAATGAATACAGATTATAGACAGAACCCTCAACATAATTAAAAATACATTCCAGAAGCATAAAGAATAAACTCCAGAAGGTGCCTTGACATCACCTATTTACCTGTCCACAGAGAAGGCAAGAAACAACTTTGAATCCCTGCTCCAATCCAAATAGAAATGCAATTTATTTTTACCTTAAAACTGTCATGCTCTTTTGGTTTTGTGTCTAGTTTAGATAAAATCTCTCACCTCTTCCACAGTACCCTTCATTCCATAGGAGTCACCAGGAGGGAAATGAGCCAGAACCTTTGAGCCATCAATGCCTACCCAGTGAAAGGTATGATGCTGCATAAGGACAAAGAACAAAAATGTAAACTTGCAAAACACTGAAATGTTTACAAACAAAAAATATGTGAAAAAGTGATGCACAGTTATTAAGCACATTGGTCTTCAGGTGACTCACAGGAAATGCATTAACCAGACTCCAACTTAATTTCTGAGTGAGGAAGCGATGGATCCCACAGCCGTTCATCAGCTGTGGCAGCTGAGCCGAGTATCCAAAAGTGTCCGGTAGCCAGAACTGGGAAGATGATAGAGAAAAGGTGGGATTACTATAGTAGACAAGCAAATACAAATCAGCTAGGATCAGCTAATGGCTGTAAGCATAGGATGGAGTTAAAAAAAACTGGACAAAGAATTTTCCTTTAATAAAGTAGATTACAAACTTTACTATTATCATCTGGACTATTAATTTGTAAAATTAAAAAGAGTTTTAAGCATTTAATTAACTTGAAGATGGTTTTGCTGATCGGTTCACCTCAGAACACGTAATGCCAAACTCTTCTTGAAAGAAGAGCTGTCCATGGAGGAACTGGCGCACCATTGATTCACCGCTGGGAAGGTTTCCGTCCTCAAAGAAAAAAAAACAATGGAAATTCAACTGCTTGATCCATATACAATCCTGGAAAAATACAACACTGGGTCCATATTACAACACAGTACTGAGGAGGTATAAAGAGATTACTAGGAGCAACATGGAGAGATGGATTCAATAGATGGGTTGCAGTCTACTTATATTTTGAACCCAATGCACAGCAGAGCAGTATTTTATCACATCTCAAAGATTTTTGATGAAATTGGATAAATGACCCAAAAATAGCTCTACAGTTAGTTTTTCTTCTGAATAAATTAGGATAAATTTTAGCCTAATGAAGGACTTGCATAGATTTGTCCTAACTTCAGAGTGCAGTATATGTCAGAAGTTTGTATAATACACCCAAATCTCTCAACTATTTAAAATATTTAATCATTAAGCATATATGAAACAAACCAGACAAAGATTCTCTGTTTGCCTCTTGAATATGTCCTCTCAGAATAATCAGAATTATGGTCTTACCATTTCTACCCATGTTCCACCAACAGGTATGAACTGACCAAGTTTCACAAACTCTTTAATCCGTGAATATAATCCAGGATACCATGTTTTCACCCACTCTAGTTGCTGAGCCTGTAAAAAATAATATTAATTACGTTAGAAAAGTTCCCTGGAAGAACAGAAACCCCAGCAATCCAGGATGGAACGGCAGATCAAGCATGTGTTGCTGCTCCCATCAATTGTATGGTTGTGTTGTCAATTCTGACACTTCTATACTATTGGATGAAGCTGGAGGGCTCCCGTACTCGTGATTGTGGACAGATCACAGATCAGCTTGTTAGCCCCTATCCTGTGGAAATGTATGAAAAATACTATTTATGGATCAGTTGGAATCAGATTTAGTCTGTGAACTCTCCCTGGCTGTACCACACTGGCAAAGGGTAGTCAGCAGGAGTCACGGATCACCAACGGAGACCTCTCTTAGGTGATTTCATAGAGTTTATTACGTCCCTACCGTCTTGCTAATATGTACCCCCACCTACCCAACAGCTGTTTCAGAGGCTGCAATTGTCCAGGCGATATAACCCACATCTGGTGTAACTGCCCCCTGGTTTCCTCTCTCTGGAACCAGCGAGGGTCAAGAACACAGCTCACCGCTTGGTTCAGTATATAACTTTAGCAACTAGAATCCATATAGTGGCAAAATGGAAAACAGAGTACCCATTGTTCACAGGGTTAAAAATACTGATCTTGTTCAAATCCCATTTTCAGATTTCCTACACTCCCCCTTCTGTTTTCTCTTCTTTTGATTGATACGGTAGCTGACTATTTATCATACTAAACCAATTTCTGTTAATTCCCACTGCAAGGGGTATGCTTTTTGCCGTGACTTATTGTAACGCATTATTCTGTTTTCTTTCAATAAACTTTTGTTGAATTTAGAAAGTTATCAGTCAGGAGAAGAGTACAAAAAAAATTCCAAAGGCATCAGATAAACGCTGAAAAACAGTGAAGACGGCCAACAAGAGGTGGACAGAATTTGTCACTACAGTGGCATTTCCGAAAACGTGGTCCAGGAGGCAGCCAAGAAGCTTACAGTCACATTAAAGGTTGTGGTCTGACAGGTTGTGGTGCGTAGACAAAACCGCTTGGACGTGGGCTTTAGTAAAGATGGAAAGAATTATGAACGGTTCAAAGTATCAGTCAATTTTGTCCGCACAGATCTCAGTTCTGTAATAATCATTCTTTGATTTTTTATTTTTTTTTACAAAACATAAACCTGCTTTTATTATATCCTTCATATGGAAGGGAGAGACGCACATCTCTCTAGAAAAATCAATATTAAGATCTATGAAAAAGAAAAAGCAGAATACTTTTTCCCAGGACCCCTAGAAGAGAAAGTCTCACATATAAATCCTGTTCCAATCATGGAGCTGAGCTTCTGCCCATCATATGAAACTCTCAGGGCAACATGAATCAACTCACAAATTCAAATTAAAGGGAGTCCAACAGTAGTTTTGACCATATAACGAGTTCGGTATTAGCCCTCGGGATCTAGTATCTTTGTGTGTGCTTTTATTAGCAGCAGGACTGTAAAGATGCATTTATATTCCAGAATTGTAGCTTCGCTTGGAGCGCAGGGATGCATTTCTGTGTGAAATCTCTTGAATGCAAGCAGCACAAAGGGACATATATTTAACGCATAGACCAAAGGACACGGGCAATGTGAACAGACACCCCAGTGCTCCAAGTCCAGTTACAATCTAGAATCAAATCCTTTTTTTAAGTCCTGCTGCTAATACCAACACACACACAAGGTATGATAACACAGACCTCTGGAGACAATACCTCTGCTGACAGTTTTTATGGTGAAAACTGCTGCTGGTCCTCCCGTTTGAATTTGTCTACATGTATGCAGAAGTAACCTTTTGGATAATACATGTCACTGCTGCAGTCAATCCCTGGCATTCGTGCTAAACCACTCAAGACTGCTGAGACTAGTGACCACTGCCTGCCACAGCACTGGTAGAGGTGGCAGGGTGGACCAGGAAGTATAGATATGCTTTTTTTTTGTTTTGTTTTTATTATCTCTTTTCCTGTGGGTGGACAATTTATACCCAAACCAATTATAGTGTTGAATGGAATGCTCTAGTAAGCAAAGTTATACTTAATCCTAGAATAGCTTTTTTTTGGATGATCATAAGGATATATGTACCTGAGAGCACGTAAAGGTGAAATCAGAATTCTCTGTCATCAGTTGTACAGCAGTAACCCAACTGCGGGCACATTTTCTAATGGTTTCCTCATATGGCCACAACCAAGCTGGAAGATAATGTGTAAATCCATGTTATGTTACTCATAGAGGGACATGTATCACTCCAATTGCTTTCTTTTTCTTGCAACTTTGTGTAATACTTTTTGCCGTTTTAGACTTAGGCGCAGAATCAAGCAGTGTACAAAAGTTAGCTGCCTCAAAGATTTAATGAAGTAGCCAAATTTATCATTGTAGCCCAGATGTTTGCCCAACTTCTGAGATTTGGGCTCTAAAATTGTCCCATTCTTGCAGCTAATAAGTCCCAAAACAGAGCATGCTGGACCAGACTTACTTTTGGGAGCTATTATTTGGGACTAAAAAGTCACACACCACAAAAAGTCGCAAAAGTGAGAATAAACAGGCAACTCATCACATGTATCACAAAGGTGAAAAACTTAAGATACATTGCAATGATTAAGTAGGTCAACTTCAGGAAACCTGAAAAAGTGGCAGCGGAAAAACAATGATACACGTGCCCCATAGTCAGGTATACAGGCAGCTCACTTGTGTCTATACTAAAACTATGACTATGATCTATGACAAAAGGGAAAATCATTGAATTCTTAAAGAAAACCCTACAGCAGATTTGTATAAATATGTGAGTCTGAAAGAATAGTTTCAAACATGTGTGTAATGTGTGAGATATTTTTATCTAGGCCTCCAACAAGCTTTCTATAATTGTAAGGCGATTGCCGAATTTATAGATCTATGTTCCCAGCCATTTTCCCAAAATTTTGATGAACTATGCACTGTTTCTCATTTTTCTCAGAGAAACCGAATGTTTATACTATCCCAGCTACAAAATGTAATGAGAAGACTCCTCAGTAGTCAAAATAAGATAAGGAGAAGAAATAGGCTGAAGGACAACTATTTTCTAAGAGGCGTCAAGGACAAGCAGGCAAATTACACAAGATGGCTGACAGTGGACAATATAGCTCCCGGCTAAAAAAAAAGATGGCGTATGGGTGAACAAAATGGCATCCAGAGAGAAATTTGATATATTTCACAAATGCATGTAATTTTCTAACCTAAAAATACCTGAATCGATGTGGCAGTGCCCCATTGCATGGATAGTGTGCTGGCTTTCACCATTTCTTTGACTGAGGAATTTAGAAGACAGCTTTCGGACAGCAGCAAAGGTGCCAGGGTCGTTAACATCACACAAATTAACCATTTGATTTGCCACATACAGGGCCTGGAAGCTTCTTTGGTTATCTTCACCAAGCAACTAGAAAAATATCATGAAAAAAATATAAAATCTCAAAAGGTGGTACATCAATAATAGTAAAGATGAAATATGAGCAATACATTCAAAATGGTTATTTGGTATATAGCCCAGAGTACGGCATCATATAACAATTGTACAGGAGTTTTGGAATAACAAAAACAACAGTAAAGGAGTTGACACTTCACAAGAAACATCGACACCATGAAGGGGAGCCTGTATTTGGTCTGCCATTAACTCTCAATTGACTGACCTGACACTTAACTCAAACGTAGCTGATGAGCTAAAGGGTATCCGCTGTTTCCACATACACCATTTGTATTACAAACTAAAAGTGATTGTTACAGGAAATAATTAAGATTTATCTTTGATGTATTACACACATGCAATAAAAAAAAAAAAGTACCTGACTAATGATCACACCGTTCACCATAGTTTCATGATCCTCTTTATTAGCAGAGAAGTTGAGATAAGGATCTAGTTGACTGACAACTGTTCTGTCAGGCACAGAGAAGAATAGTGCAGTTACATTACACTACACTATGATTTTTGTTGTCAAAAAGCAGCAAGGTTCTGATAGTATGACCCTAATGCTGCAGACAGTTGTCAGATGTTATTACATACATACTAGATATTTGAGGCGAAGCAGTTACAATTCCCTGGAGGAACATTAATGACACAAGATCCGTCCACTGCCACAAACACTACTTTAAAGCACAACTGTAAATTACCCCCCCCCCCCCCACATACCAATAGCTCTTGGGATGTAGAACAACTTTGACTATTATCTTTGTTACCTATATGCAGCAGTTTCTTTGCTTTACCCCTCAGATTATCTCAGTGCTGAAGTTGCTCCTTCCCTGCCTGTGCTGACAAGCCCTGCAGATCTTCCTATAAACAACTTTATGGGCCCACAGGTGGGGAGGAGATTCTTCTCTTTGCTCACAGAGGAGGAGGTCATGTGACAGAGCTCTCTGTTTGTAGCATAGCTGAATGTATTTAGTGCTGTGAATACAGATGTCTCCTACACAGAATAAAGAGGTACAAAATCTCCCCTGTCCATATCAGTTTCTCCGTCCCAGTCTGTGATTCTACAAAACTTTCTCTGTCTCTCTCTCTCTCTGCACCCCTCCCCTTCCTTCTACTCAGAACTGTGCAGAAAATGTATTAACCCTTAGTGCTCGCACAACACAGACAATATTATATACTTCACATAACTGTTTTACTTATGATTTCTACCACTTATTACATGCTTCATGCTCCTCCATGTAAATAAAGCTGCCACACTAGTCACCATATACATCCTGTATGCACAATGTGCAGTGTTCAATGGATTTACTTGAAGGAATCTCACTGGATTTGCTGGTAAATTACTTTGAGAGACAACACAAGGCATCATGGGATCTGTGGGATGAGTGAATTGGACTTAGCTTCAGGTCAGATAAAGGGAGGTGTTAGTCTCCGCCCAGTACACATCTGGTGAGAAAGATGTTTGTCAAACACTTTCAGAACAGAAAATTCCATAAGGGCGAACACCACAACAACTTTTAAATGGGGAATCACATATGATAATTTGGTGAAATCATTATAACTTTACAGTTAGAATGTAGTTTCACAGGAACGCAGCACCTTTGTTGTTCTCCAATGGTAAAAAAGATTAAATAAAAACACATTAAATACAATAGAGAGATCTAAATTGATTCAAGTATTCTTACCTTGGCCATATCATACAAAATCTCAAAGTCCAGAAGAAGCTCATGTATATCACGATTGAAAACAGCAAGTTCAGCTCTTTGTAGTGTAAATATTTTCTTGGGATCAACAGGAGAAATCATCCCTCCTTGACCAGCCCCAAAAAGCCCATTACAAGCCATCTCTATGTACAGGGTCAGGCTGAAATACACAAGTAAAGATTGAGTCCTTTTGGTAATATTTTAGGTACTTGCTAGAAGAGCACAACTCCCATCCTACATGTTTTATATTAATATATGTTACATATATATATATTACATACATAAAAGGTCTCTATTTAAAAAGGAGAGATTTACAAATGCTAAATGAAATAGATTGTAGTGGATTATATTGTAATACTGCACATGTAATACTGTCCCACGATCTTACAATATGTTACATTTGGCTACAGAGCAATTTGAGTCTTAGCCTTTCAGCACACGTGTGCATTCTTGGCCGTTGTTAGAGGCCCATATATCATTGGCGTGTGGGGGATTTATCCAAGCCACAAACGCATGCAAAATTGGAACCTGCTCTATAACATGGAGCTCAAGCGGACGACTCATGTACATGGAAACCAATACCAGTTTGTAGGAGCCCACTGACATTCATGCTTTATCCATTGAATTAACAAGTAGCATAGGGATAACAACATAACATTAGTGTGCACGGAGTCATATTCTTTAAGGGCATCTTACCTGTGTGGATCCTCTGCTTTCAGAGAGCGAGACAAAATAAAGTTGGTCTTCTCCCCCTCCTTTGTCAAACCCTAAATACAAAGAAAATCAACATTAAAAAGTTACACATCATTCACTGATCCACTCACTAATACGAAAAAATATATACAGTAAATATTATTTATTTACAGCATAAAAAGTAACAAACGAAATCAAGAGAACAGCTATACAATACAATAACTCAAAAAGTGTTTACTAAATGAGTTTAGATAATAATGCGTGATAATAGAACTACAAGAAATGAGTAACATATCAGTGTGCTAAATTGGGTTTTCTAGCTAATAAAACCATTTAAGCCACTCTGAAAATGCTTTCTAATGGTCACAAAGGGGCTTGGACTATGTTATAGCCAAACACTGGCCACTGGGCTTTCATTTATGTAAAACAATATAGGAAACCTGTGTAGAAGCATTTACCTGGACTGGCATGCCGTCCTTCCATACTAATCCTTCACCATCGCTTTCCCATAGGAGATGAACCTCCTGTCCTGACCATTCCTTGGGAATAGTAACCTGGACCTTAAACCAACATGTCCACCATCTTAAAGAAAATAAAAATATTTTAATGGTCATGGCTCTGTGACTGCTCAAAATGAAAATGCTGTGTAACTATCAGGGGGAGATTAATAAGTAGTTCAACCTCTTAGTTATTCAAATGCCACTCTTGTGCACCAGAATCGAAATCTACAGTAGGGATGGCCTGACGTACATTTCAGCTATAACCTGCACCAGTATTTTGTTTGTGGGGTGTAAAAGCCACAAAACAATCATACAAAGCATGATCAATCTATCCACATATGTCAGCTCTGCATTTTACCCTTAACACTCCAGCCGCTCAGTGAAGGCAGCATCATACTGTGGACATGCTTTCCTTTAGCAGGGACTGGGAAAATGATGGGACGATGGATGTAGCTACCTATAGGACAATTCTGGAAGAAAACTGGTTAGAGGCAGCAAAGCACATGGGACTGAGATGTAGATTCACCTTTCAGCAGGACAACAACCCTAAACATACAAACAAAGCTACAATGGAAGGTTTTAAATGAAGTAATATCCATGCACTAAAATGGCCCAGTTAAAGTAGAGACCTAAACCCTATTGATGATCTCTGGCTTGACTTGAAAATTTCTGTTTAGAAATGTTCTGCAAACAATGTGACTGAAGAAGAGCTATGCTGCCAAGAAGAAATGGAAATATTCCAGCTTCTAGACTCAGCTGTCAATGCAGCTAAAGGTGGTCCTACAAAGAATTGACCCGGAGGGGCTAAATACATGTACTCACCACATTTTACATAGCAAAAATGTAGCAAGTAACACATCAATTTCTCTGCGCTTCACAAATACTGGATACTCTGTGTTGTATCACAACACATTTACATTTGTGGCTGTTATGTGTATAAATACATGGAAGTTCTAGGGGTCTGAATACTTGTAGGGAAATGGCAGGTTCACTGTATGACATGGGGCACACAAGTATTTAATTTGACATTCGATAATAATTAAACCCAGGAAACTTTATGCACAACTTTATTAGACTTACGTGGGGCCAAAGGTTTGTCCAACATGAGCCGTCTGAAAGTCCCTCTTCACAGCTTCGTCATATGAAATCCTCTTCTCAGTTAGAAAGAAAGAGAGGGAATCCACTGGACTCGTAGACCCGTACAATCTGGTACACATACAGAATTTATATCACTGTAATATGACACAATATACAAGATACATAATATATTAAGCAGACAACCACAGTGAAGGTAGACCCCACCTCTGTTCATTTTCCCTTTGTGGACCCACTCTACCGGTTAGGGAAATGCCACTGCCACCTTGGCAGACTCAGAGCACCATCCATTGTGCACTACAGGCCACCATGGATTTCTTCTTTGGCGCTGTAGTTGTCAATGGGGAATGATATTTGGTTGCAAACGGTGTGGCCATTAGTGAGGGGGCAGGAGGAGAAGGTGCACTGCTAGTAGTGAGGGGCAGGAGGAATAGGTGCACTGCTAACAGTGAGGGGCAGGAGGAGAAGGTGCACTGCTGGCAGTGGGGAAGGAGGAGAATGAGCACTGCTAGTAGTGGGGGGCAGGAGGAGAAGGTGCACTGCTAGTAGTGGGGGCAGGAGGAGAAGGAGCACTGCTAGTAGTGGGGGCAGGAGGAGAAGGAGCACTGCTAGTAGTGGGGGCAGGAGGAGAAGGTGCACTGCTAGTAGTGGGGGCAGGAGGAGAAGGTGCACTGCTAGTAGTGGGGGCAGGAGGAGAAGGAGCACTGCTGGCAGTGGGGAAAGGAGGAGAATGAGCACTGCTAGTAGTGGGGGCAGGAGGAGAAGGAGCACTGCTAGTAGTGGGGGCCGGAGGAGAAGGAGCATTGCTAGTAGTGGGGGCAGGAGGAGAAGGAGCACTGCTGGCAGTGGGGAAAGGAGGAGAATGAGCACTGCTAGTAGTGGGGGGCAGGAGGAGAAGGAGCACTGCTGGCAGTGGGGAAAGGAGGAGAAGGAGCACTGCTAGTAGTGGGGAAAGGAGGAGAAGGAGCACTACTAGTAGTGGGGGGCAGCTGCAGGAGAAGGAGCACTGCTAGTAGTGAGGGGCAGGAGGAGAAGGTGCACTGCTAGTAGGGAGGGGGCAGGAGGAGAAGGTGCACTGCTAGTAGTGAGGGGCAAGAGGAGAAGGAGCACTGCTAGTAGTGAGGGGCAGGAGGAGAAGGAGCACTGCTAGTAGTGGGGGCAGGAAAAGAAGGAGTACTGCTAGAAGTGGGGGGCAGGAGGAGAAGGTGCACTGCTAGAAGTGGGGGCAGGCGGAGAAGGTGCACTGCTAGTAGTGAGGGGGCAGGAGGAGAAGGTGCACTGCTAGTAGTGAGGGGCAGGAGAAGAAGGTGCACTGCTAGCAGTGAGGGGCAGGAGGAGAAGGTGCACTGCTGGCAGTGGGGAAAGGAGGAGAAGGAGCACTGCTAGTAGTGGGGGGCAGGAGGAGAAGGAGCACTGCTAGTAGTGGGGGCAGGAGGAGAAGGAGCACTGCTAGTAGTGGGGGGTAGGAGGAGAAGGTGCACTGCTAGCAGTGGAGGGCAGGAGGAGAAGGAGCACTGCTAGCAGTGGGGGGGGGGGGCAGGAGGAGAAGGTGCACTGCTGGTAGTGAGGGGCAGGAGGAGAAGGAGCACTGCTAGTAGTGGGGGCAGGAGGAGAAGGAGCACTGCTAGTAGTGGGGGCAGGAAGAGAAGGAGTACTGCTAGAAGTGGGGGGCAGGAGGAGAAGGTGCACTGCTAGTAGTGGGGGCATGAGGAGAAGGAGCACTGCTAGTAGTGGGGGGTGGGAGGAGAAGGTGAACTGCTAGTAGTGAGGGGCAGGAGGAGAAGGAGCACTGCTAGTAGTGGGGGGTAGGAGGAGAAGGTGCACTGCTAGTAGTGGGGGGTAGGAGGAGAAGGAGCACTGCTAGTAGTGGGGGTCAGGAGGAGAAGGAGCACTGCTAGTAGGGAGGGGGCAGGAGGAGAAGGAGCACTGCTGGCAGTGGGGAAAGGAGGAGAAGGAGCACTGCTAGTAGTGGGGGAAGGAAGAGAAGGAGTACTGCTAGAAGTGGGGGGCAAGAGGAGAAGGAGTACTGCTAGAAGTGGGGGGCAGGAGGAGAAGGTGCACTGCTAGAAGTGGGGGGCAGGAGGAGAAGGTGCACTGCTAGTAGTAGGGGGGGCAGGAGGAAAAGGAGCACTGCTAGCAGTGGAGGGCAGGAGGAGAAGGAGCACTGCTAGCAGTGGGGGGGGGCAGGAGGAGAAGGTGCACTGCTGGCAGTGGGAGGCAGGAGGAGAAGGAGCACTGCTAGTAGTGAGGGGCAGGAGCAGAAGGTGTACTGCTAGTAGTGAGGGGCTGGAGGAGAATGAGCACTGCTAGTAGTGGGGGGCAGGAGGAGAAGGAGCACTGCTAGTAGTGAGGGGCTGGAGGAGAATGAGCACTGCTAGTAGTGAGGGGCAGGAGCAGCAGGTGTACTGCTAGTAGTGAGGGGCAGGAGGAGAAGGTGCACTGTAGTAGTGGGGGCAGGAGGAGAAGGTGCACTCCTAGTAGTGGAGGCAGGAGGAGAAAGAGCACTACTAGTAGTGAGGGGCAGGAGGAGAAGGTGCACTGCTAGTAGTGAGGGGCAGGAGGAGAAGGAGCACTGCTAGTAGTGAGGGGCAGGAGGAAAAGGAGCACTGCTAGTAGTGAGGGGCAGGAGGAAAAGGAGCACTGCTAGTAGTGAGGGGCAGGAGGAGAAGGTGCACTGCTAGTAGTGGGGGCAGGAGGAGAAGGAGCACTGCTAGTAGTGGGGGCAGGAGGAGAAGGAGCACTGCTAGTAGTGGGGGCAGGAGGAGAAGGAGCACTGCTAGTAGTGGGGGCAGGAGGAGAAGGAGCACTGCTAGTAGTGAGGGGCAGGAGGAGAAGGTGCACTGCTAGTAGTGAGGGGCAGGAGGAGAAGGTGCACTGCTAGTAGAGGGGCAGGAGGAGAAGGTGCACTGCTAGTAGAGGGGCAGGAGGAGAAGGTGCACTGCTAGTAGTGAGGTGCAGGAGGAGAAGGTGCACTGCTAGTAGTGAGGTGCAGGAGGAGAAGGTGCACTGCTAGTAGAGGGGCAGGAGGAGAAGGTGCACTGCTAGTAGTGAGGTGCAGGAGGAGAAGGTGCACTGCTAGTAGTGAGGGGCAGGAGGAGAAGGTGCACTGCTAGTAGTGAGGGGCAGGAGGAGAAGGTGCACTGCTAGTAGAGGGGCAGGAGGAGAAGGTGCACTGCTAGTAGTGAGGTGCAGGAGGAGAAGGTGCACTGCTAGTAGTGAGGTGCAGGAGGAGAAGGTGCACTGCTAGTAGAGGGGCAGGAGGAGAAGGTGCACTGCTAGTAGTGAGGTGCAGGAGGAGAAGGTGCACTGCTAGTAGTGAGGGGCAGGTTTTGAGTTTGTTCTACTCACTTCCCCCGCAGGTTGCAGTCAGTGAAATAAACCTCGGAGATGAACTTCTCCACTCTCTCTAGTGTGGTCCTCCTGTTCTTCAGCACCAGGGGGCGGGATGACGGCTCCTCCATAGCTCAGCACAAAATATACACACACAGACACACGAGCTTCTGTACTGTCAGGACCTTCCGCATCAGCGGGTCATGTGACTCTCACAAGTCATGTGACTGAGAAGCAGAGGCGGGATCAGGATATAAGATACCCAGCATGAGATCTGCTAGTGTCTGTGATGTACAGCTGTACAGAGACTGGGGAGGGATGTCATACAGAGAGGAAGGGAGCTGATGGGGGATCATAAACGAGGCAATGGTAATGGAGGGGCAGTTAATAATTATGGAGGGAATGGTTAACTGGGATTTGAATCTGGGGCAGTTATATCATCTAGTGGGGGAAATAGTAAACATTGGGGGTTAATGAAATCTATCATTAAGTTTTCATGCTGCTAATGGTTATTAGGAGCTTCCTGTTCTCCAAGTGCTCCAGGGGGTGTCACTAGAGCCCCTCCAAACTCCCGGCCTGCCTGGCTATTACACATTCCCTGGAGCACTTCTCCCCCCCCCACACAATTACTGAGGCAGCCCATTTCTTCTCTGCCTCCCTGGGTGCTTCCCCTCTCCTGCTGTCAGGAAAGGGAACCTGTCAGGACGATTTTGGACACAAACCAACCGCAGATTCCTAGGGATCCTCTACACGGTCACATAGAAAAAACATTTATACTTTCCTGCATCCAGAGCTCACAGCATCTGCATCTGAAGTCGCCGTAGTACACTGGGTTTGGTGCATGTGCAGTGAAGCTGTGATATTGTTCCGGCTTCACCTGCCAAAAAGCGAGAGGAGGCAGAGGATCTGCAGATGTGAATCCGATGTGCCTCATCGCAGTCACATCTTGATAAGTATTAATGCTTTCTTTTTTTTTTTTTTTTTACTGAGGTCATACAAAAATGAAACACGTTCATTTTGGACACAACCACCAGTCCTCTAACTTGAAGCCATTTTATGGTCAGGAATGTCTGGCTGATGAGATAAAAGACCAGAGACTTCACTGTGAATATAAGAGAGTTGGGAAAGCTTTAATAGATGTATTAAATTACCATATGTACTGGAGTATAAGCCGAGTTTTTCAGCACAAAATTTGTGCTGAAAAAAAAAAAAACCTAACTCTGATGCTCCGGTGACTCTTCAGGTCCTTCCGCTCCTCTTCGCGTCCCCTCACGATACTGGCAGCTTACAAACAATGACAGCAGCAAGCATTTGGCATCATTGTGTATGCCGGCCGAGTAAGAAGACCACAAGAGAGCCAAATGACCCAAAGAAGGGCCGAAGTAAGAAGAAGACATACGGGGGGAGAGGGGGGTTTAGGCGTTGTACCGTATTTTTCGGCCTATAAGGCGCACCTCTAATAAATGCCTGCTAAGACATCTAGGTTCATATATAAGGCGCACTGGAGTATAAGGCGCAGGATCAAATGCAGTACCTAAAAATGACCAGCAGGTGGCAGACCTGTGCACAGTTCAAGCCAGCTACACTTCCCGGGAAACTTGTCTTCAGCGTGTCAGAGAGCTCCGATCTCAGAGGTATGGGCTGCTGGGGGTTAATGCAGGGTGATGCTGCAGGGGTTAAGCGGTCTCCCTCTGCCCCTTCTCCTTCCCTCCTCAGCCAGGGTGTTATTCCTGTGGGGTTCCCTGTGGCTCCTTCTCTTTCCCCTGTTACAGGGCTGGTATGGGGGATTGTTTACTGATGATGATGATTGCCTCGTGGTCGGCACTATGGCAGCTCCGGTCTCTCCGGTCTAGAGGAGGGCAGGATGGGCACAATGTTAGTTGTGGTGCCAGGGCACTTCAGGAGCTAGGGACCCTGTATACTGTGTGGGAAGGTGCAGGAGATTTCTGGGGATGGAGCTATTAAACACTGGTAAATGTACAGTACATCTTGTCTGTAGTACATTTCTGTATAAGTTCATATATAAGGCGCACTGGCCTATAGGCCGAAAAATATGGTAAATGTGTGTACAGTGTTAATTTTTTTTTTTTTAATTGGCATACTCGGGGCAGGGGCTGGCAGGCTATATACCAAAGGGAGGGAGGCAGGCAGGCAGGCTATATACCACAGGGAGGCAGGCAGGCAGGCTATATACCACAGGGAGGCAGGCAGGCTATATACCACAGGGAGGGAGGCAGGCAGGCTACATACTACAGGGAGGGAGGCAGGCAGGCTACATACTACAGGGGGGCAGAGGCAGGCAGGCTATATACTGGGGGGGGGGGCTGTGACCAATGCATTTCCCACCCTTGGCTTATACTCAAGTCAAAAGGTTTTCCCAGTTTTTTACCTAGTATTCTAACCCCCACACATCACAGAAAACATAAGGCAAAGCAGCCAACCCCTTTGAGGGAAATCTGTCAGCAGGTTTGACCATACAATACTGAACAATGTTGGGTAGCAGCCCTGGAGATCTGTGTTAACCATACCATGTGTAAGATTGTAGCTGAACTTTGGGCACTCTAGTGCACCAGTGTGTAAAATCTATTCACTGTACTGCACACAGTTTTGAGCTCTGATCACCTCGCCGATGTCCATTTGGCACGTTCATGGTGTGATAAGACACGGAGCAAGCACCACACTGTAAACATGCACAATGGAAATCGTGGTGCCAGGCAGTCACGGATGGCCGCCCCCAATGACCTTGGGGGAGAAAACAGGTCAAGATGCGGGCATGTATGCAATTAAGGGGTTAACACTAGTGATTGTTGCCAGGATCCATTGCGGGTGTTACCGGTGGATGTTTGCATAATACAGGGAGCTATGGATGAAGAGGGCTCATTAAGGGAACTGTGATATACTATTCAGGACCCAGGAACTTCAAGTCACACCCTGTTTAACGCCCATCAAATAAATCAGCTTGGAAGCTTGGACTATATTAGTTGATTGAAAATACTTTGTTTATGCAGTCCTATGCAAGCCATGTAAAATAATAATTGAATAGTAGAGAAAATTAAAAATAACTTTATTTGTATGAAATTTTAAAGACCAATATTTTTCCATTATAAAATGCATCTCAATATTTAAAAAAATAAAATGTAAAAAACATCAAGTTACATGGTTATTCTCTTGTCTTAAAATCAGCAGTATATCCTAGTGACAAAAGGCATAAAACACATCAGCAGCAGCGTTGAGTCTCTAAAATCGGCTCCCAGTGTGTAGTTCCCGGATTATTCTCTTGCAGTATGTAAAGCTGAGGAAGTAAATTAAGTATAGAAAATTAACGATAAAGTATTTTTTTTATCATATTTCTATTTTAACCGGTTAAGGACCGGGCCCTTTCCCGTTTTTTCATTTCCATTTTTCACTCCCCACCTTCAAAAATCTATAACTTTTTTATTTTTACACGTAAAAAGCTGTGTGATGGCTCGTTCTTTGCGTAACAAATTGCACTTCATAGTGATGGTATTAAATATTCCATGCCATGTACTGGGAAGCGGGAAAAAAATTCCAAATGCAGTGAAAATGGTGAAAAACCGCATTTGTGTCGTATTCTTGTGGGCTTGGATATTACGGCTTTCACTTCACGCCACAAATGACGCATCTAATTTATTCTTTGGGTCAGTACGATTACAGGGATACCAAATTTGTATAGGTTTTATAATGTTTTCATACATTTATAAAAATTAAAACCTCATGAACAAAATTTTTTTTTTTATTTTGCCGTCTTCTTGTGCTTATAACTTTTTCATACTTTGGTGTATGGAGTTGAGGGTGGTGTCATCTTTTGCGACTTTTGATGATGTTTTCAATGATATTTTTAGGACTGTACGACCTTTTGATCCCTTTTTATAGAATTTTTATTTTTTTTTTAAATGGCAAAAAAAGTGCCAGTTTTGACTTTGGACGCGATTTTCCGTTACGGGGTTAAACTCAGTGAAAAACCGTTATTATATTTTGATAGATCAGGCATTTTCGGACGCGGCGATACCTAATGTGTTTATGATTTTTACTGTTTATTTATATTTATATCGGTTCTAGGGAAAGGGGGGTGATTTGAATTTTTAGGTTTTTTTATTATAATTTTTTTTTTTTAACTTTTTTTTCATTTTTATTTTTACTATTTTTCAGACTCCCTAGGGTACTTTAACCCTAGGTTGTCTGATCGATCCTACCATATACTGCCATACTACAGTATGGCAGTATATGGGGATTTTACTCCTCATTCATTACAATGTGCTGATAGCACATTGTAATGAATGGGTTAACCCGAAGTAGCTTCGGGTCTTCGTGAGACCTGAAGCTACCATGGCAACGGAACGCCGCTCCCCGATGACGTCACGGGGAGCGGCGATCCTCGGAAAGATGGCGGCGCCCATGCGCCGCCATCTGTTTGAAGCCGCCGGCACCGATCGCGGGTGTTACCGGTAAGCCTTTGCTGCAATATGCAGCAGAGACTTACCGGCTATGGAGAGGGCTCGGCCCGCGAGCCCTCTCCATGCATCGGAACGCGACCGCCGCCGTGAATACACGGCGGGCGGTCGCGAACCGGTTAAACATTCCAGAGTTGGTATAAAATGTAAAATGTTGTTTTCACAACCAGAATAAACACATTACATTGTAGCTTTAGGGCACTATGCCATAAATAACTTCACACTAACCCTACCTGCACAAGTGCTCAGGGAGCAGGGGGAGGATATGAGAGGAGCTATGGTAGTACCTCATGCTCATTAGCATAATTGAAATTAAAAGTAGATTTTTAGAAGGAAGGAGGTAACATAACAAATATAACATTACCACAATCATTCCCTTGATCTATGAGTAAGTTTACCAGATTTATGATGCTTTATTTTAATGGTAGATTTCCTTTACAAGTGAATTCATCACCACATTTTTCACACATACAGCTAGTGACAGATTCCCATCGAGAACTTTTAACTAAATGCCACCCTTCTTTTAGCTAAAAAAAGGTTTTCCCTCACATCCCTATAAAATCAATTTTATGTTACATAGCATCCAAGGTGGTGTGTTCTGCTAGGCCCCCCCTCCCCATCATCTACTCCTCCCAGTGTCTTATGCCTCCTCACGGTTCAGCACTTCATGTCATGAGACCAGGGTGATGTCATGTTCCTTACCCAGTTATGTTAACATCTACCTCATGTATGTATCTGGTCACATTCAATCATAGCATGCTCCAATGGACTTCTACTTTTCCCCATTTTCCATGGAGGCTGCTGTGATTTCATGTGATCAGATACATACAGGAGGTAGATTTCATCTAAAGTCCTTTACCCAGTAACAATAACATCTCCCTCTTGTATGTATCCAGGGCCACATTAAGGGTGGTTGGGGGTCTCCCCATAATTTTAGTAAATGATACTAGAATTTTTTTTTATAGAGCCGCCCCAGAGATATATATATATATATATATAGACTGCTATAACTATACCCAGCCCCCTGTAAAAATTATGTACAGCCCCCTATAAATATATACAGCCCTTCTATAAGGACTATACACACGATCTAGCAATAACTATATACTGCCCACTGTGATAAATATAAACCCCCCCCCCAATTATAACCATCTACGGCCCCCCCATTATAACCATCTACGGGCCTAGGCAAAATAATAAAATGGTACTCCCTTTCCTCCATTCCCCTGATGCGCGCCAACCTCTTCTTCCAGTGTCAGCATACCATCAGGCTCTGACAAAATGGAGGCACCCTGTCTCTGCTAGGGCCACCATCTTGTTGAAGCCCGATTGTCTATGGCTTATTGTTCCCTCGCTCTGCTATAGGCCCAAATCTATTAGATTCTACCCAAGTCTGCTGCTTTAACAGCCGGTTCAGAGAAAATCTGAGCCAAACCTGCACAAACTGTGGGCGATTTGGGGGGCCATGCGACAGCTTGAATCGTCCATAGTTAGTGGGGCCCCTTTAAGGGCAAAGTGGTGGCGGCCCTGGGAGCCCCCCTATAATCCGGCCCTGTATGTATCTGATCACATGAAACCACTGCAACCTCCTTGGAGGATGGGGAGAAGTAGAAGTCCAAGGGGGAATGCTGTGATTTCATGTGATCAGATACATGCATGAGGTAGATGTTAATATTACTGGGAAAAGGACCTTAGATCACCCTGGTCACAAGATATGAAGTGCACAATGATATAACATATATAACTTTTTTCAACGTTCCAGCAAGGCACTGTGTTAAACATGACACAGTATTCTTTTTTACCCCTAATGAAAACAGCGCTGTATCTGTCTGTAGTTGACGGTCCCCAAGTACTAGTTCCATACAGTTCTAGCAGTGAGCTGGAACGAGGAGGCAGGGCAGTGCAAGTAAAATTTAATATGCAGGACTCGCTATGATTGAACTCACCTCAGGTGAGTTGCATATACATTTTTTAACCCTTAAGGACCTCGTCTTTTTTTTTTTTCATTTCCATTTTTTACCTCCCCACAATCAAAAATCTATAACTTTTTATTTTTCCACATAAAGAGCTCTGTGATGGCTTATTTTCTACGTAACAAATTGCACTTCGTAGTGATGGTATTTATTATTCCGTGTCTTGTACTGAGAAGCGGGAAAAAAAAATTAAAATGCAGTGAAAATGGTGAAAAAATGCATTTGCGTGTTTTCTTGTGGGCTTGGATTTTACAGCTTTCACTGTACGCCCCAAATGACAGGTCTACTTTATTTTTTGGGTCTGTGCGATCACAGCGATACCAAATTTGTATAGGTTTTATAATGTTTTCATACATTTACAAAAATTAAAAACCAGTGTAGAAGTTTTTCATACTTTGGTGTACAGAGCTGGGGGTGGTGTCATTTTTTGCGACTTTTGATGACGTTTTCACTAGTACCATTTTTAGGACTGTACGACTTTTTGATCACTTTTTATTGACTTTTTTATAGTTTTTAAAATGGCAAAAATATGTAGTAGATTTATTGCTTACCTCATTTTCTTCTGGTCCTAGGCTTTGGAGAGTTCTGGGACTGTTTGCTCACATCAGACTTCAGCCTCCTGGGCCTGGGTTTTGGTGTCGGGGTATCGTCTGCCAGAAGTTTTGCGGCTTTCCTTTTTCTTGCTGGAGTCTTTGGCACTGGGCTTTGTTGGGATAGACGCCTACTGATCTTTACTTCCAGGTTATCTACAGTTTTCCTTTTACTACGCAAACGCATTCCTCGCTCTCCTGCACTTATGATTTTAGAGTCTCCCATTGAATTTTCAGTGGTCTTTGCCCTTTTTCTTTTTACAGCAGTTTCCCCTCCTTCTTCCATCACTTCTTCCTTGCACTCTTTCTTTACAGTTGTCGATTTGCCCCTTGTAGCTTTCCTTTTAGTCGCATTAGTTTCAGCCTATGAGTGCAATATTTTACATTACAAATATTTTTGAGGTGAAAATGTATACAAAATGTTGTCTTTTAATTTTAATCTCAATATTTCCTTGTTATTGTCATATATGTTTGTGAAATCCTAGATAACCCCTTAAAACAAAAAAGGGATACAGTTTGCAATAAAAAAAATTTCTGACCCACTTTGAGCCAAAAGAACTAGTATTTTTTCTCATATACTGTATCGTCAAACATGGAAAGAACATATTAATAATGTGCACCTATGTACCAATATTCTATAAGCACTAGCTTGCTTTGTATTCTCATGGCATCCTGGGGATAACAAAGTCTGACAGGTAATACTCCATAGCTGAATGCCTATTCTAATGCCTGCAGATGTAACATACAAGAAACAAAAAATATAATAAATGGTAAGAAAAGGTAATAAGGCTCCATCAATAACTTGTATTCCATAATTGTGGGAAATAGAGCTATAAAAGTTAAGCAAATTAGCCTGGGGCGTTCATGTTTCGTCACCGGAGCGCCTCATGGAGTCCCGTATTTTGATTTATGCCCAGCCCCCATAGCGCTAGTGGCCCTGCCTGGTTCAGTGTTAATTTCCGTATTGATATACAAATATTTCCAATTTTATAAAATGATGTTTTATGAATCAGTACCTTGACTGGTTTGGCATCGATATCCACCGACTTGCGCTGCTTTCGCACTTTCTTCCCTGGAATTTATTTGGTGTATAAAGTAAGAAGATTCATATAAAGTGAAATTATTAACAAAAAAAAAATTTGGCGAGTTCTGTTAACCTTTGCGTCTCAGATTTATTAAAACTAATAAAAATAGCGCTACAATACAGCTCTATGTAAGTTTCCATATGATGGAAACTTCATAGTAAGCATGTTCTATATAAGCATATTCTAAACTTGTTCCATGCACCACAGCACTCCCTAGTAAAGACATATCACAGTCATGAGATGGATACAAAACACGCTCAACTCTGAGCACTACTATGCCCCCTCATATCCAGAGCTTATCTTTCTGTAAAGCAGGCCTCCTTTGCAGGGTGCTGGACAGGACGTGCCTCTATCTTTAGTGCTCTATGCCCCCCTCCTCCTTGAAATACAGGAGATGCATTCATGTAAGAGGAATCCAGTCAGGAGTTTATGGTCGTATCCAAGGACAACCAAAAATACAGAAGCAGGACTCATAGAGACAGGTTAGAATTCTAATTTAATATCTGTAAAATGCTGTATTTTTGTTAGTAACATTGAATTAGAGAATGTGTTATTTTTCCATCTTGAGTATATTTAAGAATTGTCCTGGGAATATCCCATTCACACATGAATTCTTGTTTGATCTATATATATATATATATATATATATATATATATATATATATATATATATATATATATATGGATCAAACAAGAATTCATGTGTGAATGGGATATTCCCAGGACAATTCTTAAATATATATGGCATCAATAGCACTGGGGGAATTAAATAACCCACATTTTATACTGGTGTGCTGCCATTTCTTTGTATTTATGGCGTCAATCTGACATTTGCTAATGTGAACTTGACAGCTGGTGCACCTTACCTTTACCTTTTGGAGCAAGGGGACCCGGTTCTCCCTGTCAAAAAATAAACATACACAAAATTAGTAAGATAGAAGCCTCAACCTATAAAATCTCCTCCACATAAATTAGCAGACATCACCAGCCCACACATTGGGGGGAATACATGAATGTGTTGCAGGCTTGAAGTGCAGAGCTCAAATACACTAGATGCATTATTGTGATGATGGATTCTGGGGCAGTATCATATTGTCGGCTTCTATTTTAGAACTGCTGTTAACCACAATGCGGCATACCTGCCTAATTTGTGTGCCACTTCAGAATACAGCCTCTATGCACCCACCTAATTTTTCGACTATTTAGAGTATTTTCCACCTGTACACGCCCCTTTTCCCCTAGGTCACACCCCCTTTTTTAGGAGAAGTTAGAAAAGTTTTTTTGGCACAAATCTGCTATGAATACAGGTGCAGACACATTAATGAATTGCTCTCATCATATCCTACCTGGAACCAGATTGTCCTTCCATTACTGTCCCTCAAAGATTTCATTCCGGGCACAAAGTAACACTGCAGCCACTGTTCAAAGGCAGCATAGTCCTCCCCATGCCCAGGGTCATAACCTTTACCCCCTAAGGAAAAATAACATTTACAATATTCCAACCGTTAATAGAAAAAAAAAAAAATAAACTAACAAAAAAAAAAATACCCAGCAAACTCACCCAACTGAATAACCTCCATAGGTACCAAGTTACAAAGCTGGAGAAGGTCTGGATTTTCTTTCTTAATCTTGACTTTCTTGCTTAGAGGGAGGTCTGCATTCTGTAACAGCAGCAAATACCATTCTCATGTCAACTTAAATTTGTTTATGACTTCCAGCAAATTATTATTTTATACTAAGGGGGTATTAGATTTTTTTGTTTTAATCTATCATCTTTAGAGTAGGTGATTAGTATCAGACTTGCGGTTGTCAGATACTGGGCACAGGATCCGCTGTTAGAAGAGATTGCATTGTTGGGACAAGTTTTATGACCTTTTCAGTCTATCATGCATTGCATTGTACATTGTATAGTGTCTGTGTTTTGTATTGCAGCTAGCCCCATTCTTTTCAATGGTCAGCGCTACAAATTGGCCATGAGACTAAGTGACGTCACGTCATAGGTCTGTAAGCAGAAACGGGCCCCAATGGCTATAAATATAACTGGTGTATAGGTAATGGCCATTCCAACCATCAATATTATAGAAATAAACCGGAATACACAGTAATTCATTGTATATCATTAGTGATACCAGGACCCATATAGGTGTCTGGATGAAAATCCAAGTATAATTCTAGGTCAGATTTTTAGTGTCTTACTAGAACCTGGCTCTGGTTCCTCACACTTTCCAAGACAGCACGAGCTGGCATAAACGGAGGGATCTTCAACCTGGGAAAAAGGATATGGAGTAGTTTATTTTAGGAACATAAAACAACACAAAGGGCATAAAATAAATGTCCATATAACACTTAGATACAAACCGAAATAGGATCTCTGCTCGTAAGTAGTTTCCAATGCCATTAAAATATTTCTGGTTCAGCATAACTTCACAGATTGGTTTCTCAAAAGCTTTATCCGACAAGTGTTTGAAAACATTCTCCCTATGTGAAAATAACAGAACAAATTATTTAAATAGGTGACATAAACAAAAAACCTGTAGGGTATGAGCACTTTCTTTCATCCCAGAATGGGGTCTTTAACCATTATACAATTTGGGAACAGAATACATAATGGTTTCTCCATAAAGGGGCTGTCCACTTCAAAATTATAAAGTTTGTGCAATGACGTGTTATACAATATACTTTCTGTATCAATTCCTTACTGTTTTCTAGATCTCTGCTTGCTGTCATAAACACTGGTCCGTGGTCATGTGATATCACACAGGTACACAGCTCATTATATCACAGAGTAATCTGAGCTGTGTGTTATAATGAGCCGTGCACCTGTGCGACATCACATGACCAGGTATATATAACGAGCCGTGCACCTGTGTGACATCACATGACCAAGTATATATAACGAGCCGTGCACCTGTGTGACATCACATGATTAAGTATATAACGAGCCGTGCACCTGTGTGACATCACATGACCAAGTATATAACGAGCCGTGCACCTGTGACCAAGGACTCATTATTATCCACAGGAAATAAACAATGAAGCTTCCTGTAGAGTACCAGATATCTAGAAAGTATATTGAAAAACAGTATCAATTATTTGCTGGAATTTTCTGAAAGCGGACAACCCTTTTCAGTGGATCTCCTGGAGGCAGAGCCTCTGTTATAGCATTGTGGCGATCTTCCTCTTCTTGGACGTGCAAGAAGTTTAAAAGGACACATGACCTGCTGTGCCCAATCCGTGGTTTCAGCAGGCCAAGATGTGCTATAATACATGGTTGATAGCAGTGGGTTCCCAGTGGTGAGGAATTGAAGAACACAGAACTGGAATCTGGAGCAATAGCAAACTAAGCACTCTAGATTATTTCTGCGGACCTCTGTTCCAACCCCTCTAAAGCACCCATACATCTCCAATAGCTATCAGCTGAAAGCCCCCAAGTATGCCCCCGCTGGTCTGTGTGCACATTGGTCACATTCAACCAAGCAGTAAGGGTGGGTACATTTTTATCTCCCCCCTGTCCCGAAGAGTGCATTCACACAGGACATTACTGCATGTTCTTTATAAAAGCAAAGTTGACAGCAATGTAATCAGACATCTCAACATCTCAGCCGTTGTGATGCATTTGAAAATGCAAGTGTTAACGACACATATGAATGCACCCTAAGCAGAAATTGGCAGGTTAGGCTGGTGTCTTGTATGTCTGAAAACGCATATGCAATGTGGCCGGGTCCCGTATATCTGTGCACTAGCTTTACTCATAGATCCAGGCACTGTGTTTGTGGTAATCTTCATATCTTTGTTATCCATGGCCTCCTTTCTTTTAAAAGCAACTCTTAAAATTATGCTAATGAGCCTCAAAGGCTACTGGGACGATACCCAGTGCCCGCCCGTGCTGCATATTTACAGGCCATTAATGGGTGTAATGGGCACTTTCCGCTCCCACTGTGAGCCGAATCTTCCTCTGCTGCCATGAGAATACATCATGCAGTGACAGTAGGAAGTTCCGAGTAGTAGGAGGGGGAGACAGTGTAACAGCCTGTTAATCTGCAGCATGGAAGGGCTCTGGGAACCGCCCCAATAGGCTTTCAGACTCTTTAGCATAAATTTTTAAAGCTGATTTAAAAGGAAGGAGGTCATCGATTACAAATATAAGAAGATTACCACAGTGACAGTTTGTCCCTGGTTTATCCATGCTTAATTTTCATAATAGATTTCCTTTAAATACAAACTGGACACAGACAAACTACATAGGTCACAACCCTTCATCTCAACAGAAATCTTATGCACCTGAACTTTTCATATTCCATCATGACACAAGGCCCACGCTCCGGCTGCCACGTGCCGTTATATTCCCAGGTGCCGAAGCGTCTTGGGTCTACAAAGCACAGAACTTTCCGGGGCACATCCACTGTGAAGAAACGCAGGTGAGCGTGTTTTGGGATTTCATCCTCTGCAGTAAACTTGAAACTTCCAGACATTCCAAATCTGAAGATGACACTGGCCACTTCATCCGCATCAGCCATCGGCGTCAGGATCAGCTTCACCTCCTTTCCCCGAGACACTGCACTGATGGTGTACTCCGGGCAGCTGAATGGCACTTCTGGATTTTTGCTGACCTCCGATTTCTCCACTTTACCTCCAAAACGCAATCCATCACATACTTTGTTAACAAAGAGACTGGCAAGGTGAAGCTCTGGACCTTCTGGCATGTCTGCATTTTAAAGGAAGCAGCATTATACATTTGTTATTCAAGGTCTGGATACATAGATCATTCACCCACTAGTGTGAGATAATAAACACAACTGCAGAGCAACATCCACACACTACAGCGAGAATATCCACACCATGTGGATAATTTATGTCCCTGTCACAACAACACAAATAAGGTGCAAAGCATTCAGCTGGGAGGTACGTACTGGTCCCCACAGTCAGGACACCACTACAACCGCTCATGGATGTGCTGAGTGACCCCGGCTCATAGGCGTGCCAAGCGGTCCCGGCTTATAGGTATGCCGAGCGGCCTGCAAGAGTGTTTACTGTGGTGCTACAGCAGTTTTATTGCTATGTTACTATCAACAAGCAGACTTATTCACCAGGACTGGAAAATCCTTTTAAAATCTCTTCCACTTAGTGGCCATGTGCAGTTGAGTAGCATCATGTCAAAGAATCTAGCCTGTCATGGCTTAAAAATGTTTTGATCAAAATAAAAATGGTCTATACAATGTTATTTATCAACATGGGAATGGAGGGGGGGAGGGCGCAAAAAAATCTTCCAGTCATGGCGGCCCTACTAAGGGTTAGTTGCTTATCTGCACAGTGCACAAAGTGCCATGTACAAGGTGGGGGAGAGGAGCAGCATGAGGTGAAGAGAAAGTTCTGTAGAATCACAAACTGGGATGGAAGAACTGATAGGGAACAGGGGAGATCTTGTACCTCACTATTCTGTGCAGGAGAAATTTGTGTCAGTGATAAGTCCTTCGTGAACGACGTGAGTCAACTCACCTCAGTGAGCTGATGGCTCACTTAACACGCCTCTAACCAAATCACCACACCCCCTTTAACCTAATACCATTGGGTTAAAAGTGGTGTGGCGTGGGGTGATTGACTGGCCTGCGGCCAGCTCTTTTTAGTGAGCGGAGCCTAATGAGCCAGCTAACTAAGAAGAGCTATTACTTGAACTTGAACACATCCAGCTCTGCTACATACACAGAGAGAGCACAGTCACATGATCTCCTCCTCTGGGAGCAGGAGCTCCTCCCCTCCCATGAAACCGACAGATAAACTATGGATTCACAGGGCTTATCAGAGAGAGGAAGTAGCTCTTACAGCAATGAGGTAATCTGAGGGGTATAGCAAAGAAACTGATGCATATTGTTAACAAAGATTATGTTCTGCATCTCAAGAGCTATTGATTTGTGGGGGGAAAAAAAAAATTACAGTTACTCTTTAATATTTGTAGAGACAGTGATCACTCATTCACACTGCCAACTTGTTGGTATTGCTTTATTTTAACCCCTAGGCGCACCAGGACGTTATAGTACGTCCCCGGGGCTAGATGCTTAGCGCACGGGGACGTTCTATAACGTCCTGCTTCTGGCACCGGCTCACGAACGGAGCCGGTACCAGAAGCAGCGGCTGTCAGCTGTCTAGTACAGCTGACAGCCTGCGATAACACCCGCGATCGGAGCCGGCTCCGATCGCGGGTGTTAACCCCTTACACGCCGCGGTCAAACATGACTGCGGCGTGTAAGTGTGTTTGAGCTGTGGATCGGATCCCCCGTGCCGCTTACCGGGGGATCCGATCCACTTCTGGGCAGCTCCGAGGACTGGCATGTGCCCCGGAGCTGCCCGGTCTCCATGGCAGCCAGACCCCTTCCGGGTCTGGCTGTAAACTGTCTGAGCATGCGCAAGTGTATTGAACTTAAACCAGTGATCAGAGCATCACTGGTTTAAGTTCAAGTATGTATAATTAAAAAAAAGTCAAAAACACTAAAGTTAACACATTAGAATAAATAAAAAATAAATACATAAAAATATAAGTCCCTAAAATGTCACTTTCCCATAAAAAAACTTAAGTATAAAAAACATAAAAACACTAAAAGTTATGCATATAGAAAGATGGTGATGCTAAAATGAATAAGATTTTCTCCAAATTAGTTTTTATTCAGTACAATTGAATAAAATACACAAAACCCCCACATATTTGGTATCCCTGCGTCCGTAACAATCTGCATAATAAAACAGAATCGTTATTAGATCCGCAAAGTTAACCCCGTAAAAAACAAAACAAAAAAAAGCTCCAGAAAAAAGATCATTTTCAATTAATACCATATAAAAATGCTCTAAGGGATTTAAAAAATGTTATGCACTCTAAAATAAGACCACTAAAAAGAACAACTCTCCTCGCAAAAAATAAGCCCTTAAACAGATTTGTGAGGCGAAAAATAAAAAAGTTATGCATATGAAAGACGGTGATGCTAAAAGTAACAACATTTTTGCCAAATTACTTTTTATGCACTAAAAATGGGAAAAAAATAAAAAATCTATATAAATGAGGTCTTTTTGTAATCGTGGCGACCCATAGAATAAAAATAATATACTATTTTTATGGTATGGTAAACAGCCAAAAAAAAAAACCCCATAAAAATCTTCCTGAAAAGTGATGATTTTCATTTCCTCCACCAACAAAGAGTTAATAAAATCTCACCAATTAGCCTATAGATTCCCCCAAATTACGTACCAGAAAAGTGCATCTCATGTGGCAAAAGAAATAAGCCCCTATAGGTCCACATTAAAAAAAGAAAAAAATTATAGCCTGTACAATGTGACATAGAAAATCTGCTCTGGATGGCGCCTCCTTCCCCTCTATGCCCGGCCGTGCGCCCATACAGCAGGTCACCACCACATATAGAGTATCCGTGTACTCGGGAGAAATTGGGTAACAAACTTTGTGGAGCCTTTATTCATTTAATCCATTGTAAATGTTTAATTTTCCACCCAAAATGAGTGTATTGTGAAAAAATATTACAATTTACAGACTGCACCTCCATTTTGTTTTAACCCCTATAAAACACGTAAAGCGTTAACAAACTTCTTAAAAGTGGTTTTTCATACGTTGAGGGGTGTAGTTTCCATAATGGGGTAATTTACGAGTCTCACTATTATTTAGGCCTCTCAGTGTCAATTAGAAGTTGAGCAGGTCCATCTAAATACAGGTTTTGGTGATTTTACAAAAAATTTGAAAAATGATACCTAAATTCTGAGCCTCAGAACATTCTAGTAAAATATGTGGAATCTTAAAAAACCATGCCAACATAAAGCAGACATTTGGGAAATGTAAGTTATGAATTTATTTGGGAGCTATGACTATCTGCATCAAAAGTAGAGAATTTAGAACGTTGAAAATAAAGAATTTTTCCAAATTTAGTTTTTTTTCATAACTAAACACAAAAGATATCATCCAAATTTTTAAACTAATTTGAAGTACAATGTGTCACGAGAAAACAATCTCAAAATCCCCTGGATATCTCATAGCGTTCCAAAGCTATAACCACTTATAGTGACACAGGTCAGATTTGAAGAATGGGGCCGCGTCCTTAAGGCCAAAATAGGCTGTGTCCCCTAGGGGTTAAGCAGTGCATCTTGCGTTCACACAATCATGCATCCCCATACAGCGCAGATGCTGGCTCCATGCGGTTTTACTTGGCAATTGTTAATTGTTATCAGCCTGTGAGTTAGAGCCTTTAGTGCCCTATTTTATTGTTCCAGGAGCAGGACTTACAACACCATAGTCCTCTATAACCCTGTGTCACCTGGGTGGCTCCGAAGGTGGTCGCCCGGCACCTGGGTGGCTATGCAGGTGGTCGCCCTGCACATGGGGGGCTCCACAGGTGGTCGCCCTGCACCTGGGGGGCTCTGCCAGAACCTGGGGGGCTCCGCAGGCGGTCACCTTGAAATTGAGCGCTCCTCAGACTGATAAAGGTTGTGTACCTCTGGTCTAAATCATATAACACACCACTACATGACCTATAGAGGGCGCAGCACTGCATCGCCGACAGCAGGTTATGTAAGCAGCACGATGCTGCCATGTCCCCGCTGCCCCCAGCACTACACCCGCTAATAATCCTCCGCTCATCACATGTTATCACCCGAGTAACCCACTGACCTTCGTCTTTATCAGCCCCAAATCTGTATCTGCTTCCAGCATAAAACTCGCGACGGTAACGCCCTCCTCTGCTCTTATTGGTCCATTGAGTTTTATTAGACGCGTTCATGCATCCCAAAGCATGCTGGGACTTGTAGTCTTTAGAGGAGGAGTTCTGTGTAATAATCTAACTGCTGGGCATAAGAGGAGCTCTAAGCAGCAATCTTATAACTACAACTAGGTAAAAGAGCAGTTTTGTATAATAATATGATAACTACTGCTGGGTATAGGAGGAGCTGTGTATAATACTCTGATAACTACTACTAGGTATAGGAGGAGCTCTGTGTATAATACTCTGATAACTATTTCTCGGTAAAGGAGGACAATTTGTAATAATCTGACATCTACTACTAAGTGTAATATGTGTGTTATAATTATCATCGCACATTACACACTACATATGAGACCGAGCCCGGTGCGGTCAGGTGTATAGCCAGTCCTCGTTAGTATAGTGGTAAGTATCCCCGCCTGTCACGCGGGAGACCGGGGTTCGATTCCCCGACGGGGAGGCTAATATTTTTTTTCCCAATATTCAGTGTATTCACAGGATTGTATTCTAAACGGTATAATGAGGGTGTATGAGGCTTCATTACCTTATGGCCCGCAGCCATTCTACAGATACTAACAGAGGTTACGAACTGCAGTATAGTGAACAGGCTACTGTACTGTCAATAGGTTTGTAGCTAGTGCACAAAAATGACCCTTATGCAGAAAAATCCTTTCTTTTTATAATTCATCTTTAGATATCCCCGATGCTGAGATCTTTGAGCATAGTCACATATAGAAGGCTGTGATCACTTGACTGTGATGGCCATAGTCACATATAGAAGGCTGTGATCACTTGTCTAGGATGGCCATACTTACCGTTAACAGAAGATAAGTATCATCTGTCTGTGATGTCACAGCTCTGAACAAACTTTTACATACAAATGGCCGGTTAGCTCAGTTGGTTAGAGCGTGGTGCTAACAACGCCAAGGTCGCGGGTTCGATCCCCGTACGGGCCAGTTAACTTTTTCCCTAAATTTTTGAATTTTATAAGGCATCTGTAAAGTGTTTTTAAAAACCCAATACAAAATAAAACGATATTTCATTTGTTTTGCAGTTTTTTTCTTCTAATAAACGTTATTTTACTTAGCATAATCATTTATCAGTTTCAATTCCACTAGTAGTCTTAAGAGATTTTTTGGGTGACTGTACATATAGATAGTATACAGCAGATAGTAAACTGCATATAGATCCACATTAAAAAGACATATCATGTCTTAATATACACCATGCCAATACAACCAGTTTGATACACTGTGTCAGTTTGAGGCCACATTCACAAGTTGCTTTTTTGATGTGTTTTAAGAACAATCCAAAGGTTCCAAACATGAACTGAGGCAACACTGGGTTTCCATCACACATTATTGAATTGTGTTTGACACATATGAAATCAAAGGGACAGTCCAAACTATAAAATATGGAGAAGATCAACTGCATGGCTTTAAAATTGGATGTTTGGAGGTGAATATATATTGAGGCAAGCTAGCCTGCTGGACTATGGGGAACATTTACTTACCAGGTCCCTCGGAGTTCCCGAAAGTACATTGTCCATTCGGAATGCACTTTGCCGTGATTCACTTAGATCCTGCGGCCGATTTCCTGCATGTGTCGCTGCCCTGTTCAGGTCTGCCAAAGTTCACCATCTTCCTCTCGGTGCATGTAAGTGCTTGGCTTGCGACACAATTTTGAAGTTAAAACCCGCGGTTTGTCTGAATCCGTCGGATCATCTGACGGTACGCCCCCCCGATTTGTGCCGCATGAAAGCTGGCACCATAGCGCCAAAACCCAAATCACGTGCACCAAAACCCCTTTTAAATCCCTGTCCCAGCGGCGTAAAATGGAAATCTTTAGTAAATGAGCCCCTACATGAAATGCAAATAAAGTTCAAAGTAATTTGAGATGGTTACCCTATGTAGACTACCTATGGAGCCTAAACAAATAATTTTAAGGGGTTGTCGGACTGTTATAAATATTCAGCTGCCAGGTTGGAGAGGGCTTTAAAAAAATAAATAAATAAATAAACCCATAGGGAGGAGGCGAGTCGGACAACCCTTTTAACGTTTGCAAAAGACTATGTTGTCTCACCAATTTTCAAGCCATCCATAAGGCCCTTTGCACTCGACTGGAAAATTTCAGATGTTGAAATATTCAGACAGCACAAATGCGCTATGGGTAACATACACTCACATTCGTTTAAATGGGCAATTCATCCATCCATATGAATTGACATATTGCCCACTGTATTGTTGATGGGAAAAAGATAGAGCTTGCTCCATCTTTTCCTGTATGTGCATTTCTACCTATGGAGAGGGGAGGAGTGAGCAGCGCTCCCCCTCCCCTTCTCCAGCTGAACGTATATGCTACTCTCAGGTTCCAGCCCCGCGTGGCATACACTTTGTGCAAGGAACGCAAGTTAAACTTTATGCATTAAAGGGATTTCTGTTTTTAATATTTAATCAACAATAAAGTATATTATTTTAAGAAGTGTGTATTTTTGCATTTTGGAGGTAGACCCTATTCTTGTAGGTGATATGATGGCAGCTAGACTATTAATCTGAATAATAAGTATACCCCAGGAAATTGCAGAAAAAAATTAGCAGTGCACCAGACTATGGTTTAGTAATGTGCAATAGGTGGCATTCACATTTGCCCCTTGACCTCTACTATTGTTGGCCACAGCATTTTCAGAGAATGGTGTAGATGCAAAAGTAGTGTTCAATGGCCATTATCAAATAGACATCATCTAGGCCAGTGGTGGCGAACCTTTGGCACGGGTGCCAGAGGTGGCACTCCGAGCCCTTTCAGTGGGCACTCAGGCTGTTGCCCCATGGCAGAGTTTGCCAGACAGGGATCCTCCTGCAGTTACAGGACTTTCCATGCTTTGCATTATTTTAATGTGAAGCATCATGGTCTTCCTGAGACTGCAGGAAGAGAGAGGTGTGGACAGGGTTAGGTTATCATTCTGTGTGACCCCTGAATCTTCCTGTTCAGGGGGCTGTCAAGGGAAGCTCCAGTGGCAATCCAAATTTCTTCTCCTTCTGACAAAGATATTGGTGCCCTCTGGCCCATTGAAAGCCGTGGTATAGCATGGAGCAAGAAGATTGTAATAAGTTACTGCAAGAATTGCTTTGTTGGCACTTTGCAAAAAATATGCAGGTTTTGGGTTGCAGTTTGGGCATTCGACCTCTAAAAGGTTTGCCATCACTTGTATTACTGTACATGTCCTTTATAAGCAATAGTAAAGTGCATCTTACACAATAAAGAGACAAGGAACATGGTTCCACATAAAAGTTTTGTGAGCATTTTATTAATTAAAAAAAAAATATTTTGCAAGCAGAATATACAGGATGTACAGTTTGAGAAAACTGAATCATTTTCTGCATCTGGGAATGTCCAAAACCCCCAATAACACAACTGGCATGAGAAACTATATGTACAATGTGACCATAAAGAAAATGAGAAAAGCTGCAATGCTTATTTTTACACCTGATATGGAAGCTAAGAGAAGAAGGATTTCCTGGGCATTTCATAAAAGTAGGGAACTGCAGTGTCCAGCCACCTTCAGCGTTGGATGTTGTCTTCTGCACAAAACACGTATACAAAGTTCACATTATGCCACAAGAGCCTGTGCAGCTCAGGAGATTCAGTCTCTCTCATGTTCAACCAGCCTTTTTTTCAGGAACCAAGTGCTTTTCAATGGACCTCATGGTCTTCAATATAGCAGAGGATTTTCAGTTGTCCAGAAGCTTAGTTCAGAGAGTTCATGATCTCAAGAGCCTGTTTCAGTTCTAGAAATACAAACAGAAGATTGTAATTAAATTGTGTAAGCAAACCAATCACAAGAGCAATGCAAGAAAAATCTCCTAACCCATCGAATGTATATAAGGCTTCCTGACTCATAATCTTAGCAACCCTTTAGGCACTACCAATGTACCAATGAGACCCGAGAGAGAGGGATGGCGGGTAAACATAGTCAAGTTCCTGCAAATATAACTCTAATCCTGGCAGCATAACCCTGATATGAAGAGATCCCCTCTGTAAGTGTGATCACAGAGAGGTTATCATGTCAGGCAAGTCCTACCAAAGCACAGGCAGTACCCGGGTTACGTATGCATGATAGGTTATGTAGGTTTGTTCTTAAGTTGAATTTGTATGCAAGTCAGAACTGTATATTTTATAATTGTAACCACAGCCAAATTCTTTTTGGTCGCTGTGACAATTGGATTTTAAAAATGATTAACAGTAAAGCTTAATTGCTGACACCTTTAATAACGATTATAGTTCTTTATTGTAGTCTAAGGCTAAAGTACAGTAAATTACCAACATGCAGAGGTCCATTTGTAACTTGGGGTCGTCTGTAAGTCGGGTGTTCTTAAGTAGGGGACCGCCTGTATTGCAATAAATGTACTCACAACCACCGCACAGAGACAGATGTGGCACTAGTGTGATATGTAATACGTTGTTTGCATTATACAGTTCCCTGTATTTTTTGTATTGGTTATTTTGAGCTAAACCAGAGATAAGGTACCTTTAGAAAGACCTGCTCTGTGTGTTAATCAATACTGGTCCTGCTCAAGCAGTCCTTTTGTAGGTGCACTAGAAGGATTCCTACTCCATCAGCAGATTCTAGGCACTTTTTCAAGTGAGAAATTTATTTGCTTTATTTGTGCGGCCAATAAAAACTTTTGTAACGTTTTGGCAATAGGTCTTGTCTTTGTCAAACATGAGGCGCTATGACAGTGCAAGAAGTCGCCAAGTGGAAATCAAGTCTGTGCTGGATGAAATGCGCATTAACACACAGCGACTTCCTGCCCTCACATAGTGGCTGATGTTTGACAAAGGCAAGACGCATTACCAAAAAAGAAAACATATTTGAAGAAGTGCCTAGAATTAATTTTATTTTGCTGTGTGTTAGACTGCAACTGGTTTTGTCTCACAATAAATTATGCAAAGAACTGAAGATAAAACTGAGATGTGAACTGGGTCTTAGGCACTCTGACAATTGAATTGCTCTTTGAAGCACAATTTAGCACATCAGGGGTCATTTATAAACACAGAACAGTGTAACCCTAAATGATTGGCTTTGGAAACTGGCAACACATATTTTAGGCAAAATACACGTTGCCATTTCCCCCAAACATAAGTGTTTTGGCTGAAACACTAGTTATTTAGTCAACCTATTAGTAAATTAGACATGAAAATACTTAGAGGGGTATTCCCATTTCAACAAGTAATTGCTATTGTTTGAATAATGAAAAGTTATACAAATTTCCAATATACTTTCTGTATCAATTCCCCACAGTTTTCTAGATCTCCGCTTGCTGTCCTTCTATAGAAAGCTTCTATGTTTGCTTCCAGTGGACAGAAATCTGACCGTGGTCACACAGGTGCACGGCTCATTAGTATCACAGAGAGTAATCAGAGCTGTGAGATATAACGAGCCGGGCACCTGTGTGACCATGGTCAGATTTCTATCGACTGGAAGCAAACTATAGAAGGACAGCAAGCAGAGATCTAGAAAACCGTGTGGAATTTAAACAGGAAATATATTGGAAATTTGTATAACTTTTCATTATTTAAACAATAGCAATTACTTGTTGAAATGGGAATACCCCTTTAAGCATGGTAGGGTTAAGACCAATTAAACAGCAATCTTACCAGTTAGCAAAACTCTTAATTTAGTGGCAGACATTGTAACAGCGAGCGGCCTGGAGTCAGCAGATTCTCTCATGCACAGATTTAGATGGACTACTGGCTCATTGACTTCCTGTAGTATACTGGAGCTGAGAGTCTGATCTACCCGCCAACTAAGGGAGGATAAGCGTGATACTAAAGAGACAAAAAGGAGACCTTTAAACATACGCAAGAATTGACATATTTCACTCTGGTTGATTTTTATCATAATATAAGACACCCAGAACAAATTACCGTATATACCGGCGTATAAGACGACTTTTGAAGACAGAAAAATCTTCTGTCTTCTCTGGGGTCGTCTTATACGCCGGTAATCGTCTTATACGGCGGGCTGAGCCCTCTCCATAGCCGGTAAGTCTTTGCTGCATATTGCAGCAAAGGCTTACCGGTAACACCCGCGATCGGAGCTAGCACCGATCGCTGGTGTTTGCACAGCGATGGCTGCCGGCAGCCTCAAAAAGCTGCCGGCAGCCTCAAAAAGACATCGGGGGAAAAATACTCACCCTCCGTTGGCCCCGATGTCCGCGCTGTGCTGTCTTCAGTCTTCCGCGCCGTCTTCTTTCTTCTGCTGGGCGCCGCCATGTCTTTCCCCGGGTCGACGCCTAGTATGACGTCAGCAGCGGCGCGTCATACTAGGCGCCTGCCGGGGAAGATCAATGGCGGCGCCCGGCAGAAGAAAGAAGACGGCGCGGACATCGGGGGAGCATCGGGGTGAGTATATGTTTTTTTTTTTTTTTTAATGCTGGGCTGTATACTACTGGGGGCAGTGCTGTATACTACTGGGGGCAGTGCTGTATACTACTGGGGGCAGTGCTGTATACTACTGGGGGCAGTGCTGTATACTACTGGGGGCAGTGCTGTATACTTCTGGGGGCAGTGCTGTATACTTCTGGGGGCAGTGCTGTATACTTCTGGGGGCAGGGCTGTATACTTCTGGGGGCAGTGCTGTATACTACTGGGGGCTGTGCTGTATACTACTGGGGGCAGTGCTGTATACTACTGGGGGCAGTGCTGTATACTACTGGGGGCCGTGCTGTAATGGTAATGTTGTTGTTGTATGCCTTATGTTTTTGAGCGACAGTTTTCCTGCTGTATACCTGCATGTCATAAGAATTTACATTAAAAAAAGGACCATGTTAAATTCAAATCTGTTTCTTTTTATATTTTTACCGGTGTTTTGTATGCGTTGGAAAAGGGGTAGTCTTATACGGCGAATATATCTTAAACTCTATATTTTAATCAGGAAAGTAGGGGGGTCGTCTTATACACCAGGTCGTCTTATACGCCGGAATATACGGTAGACAGCAGGAACTGTGATATAAAAATATTTCATATTACATTTTCCCAATGGTCCAAGCTAGAAGACAGGTGCCTTGGATACCAGGGTTACACAGGATGTAACACAAAGGTCTGAACAGTGGAATAGATCACGAAATGCACATCGGATTCCAAAATCTAAAAATATACAAGCCAAATATTTTTGCAAAACCCCCCCCAATGATACCAAACTAGGCTCCCTACCCCCTGGAGGCAAAAAATCATAAATGGAAACCTAATTTTTCATTGCAAATTCAGATTCCCCAGGAAAAGTTACATTTAATTGATCTACAATCAAAGTCATTTAAATTGACAGATGGCGCTTTAATTGTCAAAAATCAGAATGGGTAAAAACAATCTATTGCTTTTAATAGGTCCTACCTTATGCTGGACCCTACATCCATGTTCGCAAGATTGAATTACATTTTCGGCACATATGGAGAATCTCATCCCTTAATATAGATGTGTTAAAACTTAAATACTTACCAAACACAAGCATTTAGATCTAAACACATCTGAGAGATTCTCCAGATGTATTTTAAAACACAATTCAATCACATCTTGTGCACATGGTCTTAAAGGGGTTTTCCCACAAAGCAAAGTTAGGCCCTATCCACGGAATAGGGCTCAACTTGCTGATCAATGGGGGTCAGTGCTGAGACCCCGCAGATCGCAAGAATGAGTGGTCCATCAGACCCTTTGTCTCTCTGGATTAATGGAGCAGACGGCTGCGCATGACCATTCTGCTCCATTAATCTCTATGGAGCGGACTGAAATTGCCGAGCGCCGCGCTCACCAATCTCATTCGGCTCCATAGAACGTCTTTACATTATATTTCCATATAATACAGGGACTCCCAACCTCTGCTCTGTGTGCAGCCCGTGGATTGTGCCACCATATGGCACATTTACCCGGCTGCACATGTTCTTGTGAAACATCCCCAATATTAACGTGTTTTGGGATGTATTTCGCCTGATGCATTTGCTGTGCCTTTTAAAATGCAATTAAATCACATTCTGTAAATATTCAGATAATATTTCTATGTAGCAGTAGGTGGGGCCCAAACATCTATGTCACTAGTGGGCCCTGGGTCCCCCTGTCCGACCCTGCTGCCCTCTACCATATCCCCAATCATTATTGCCTCCTCCTGCCCCTTCCATAACACATCACCTCAAGGCCTCCTCATGCCCCCCTCGTGTATTTGGACAAAAGTCAAATTTGCACTGTCCCAGGGGTCCAGAAATGTCTTCAGTTTGGACTATGTCCCATTTCCCTTTCTGCTCAGTATAGGTCATGCACAATAGCACCAGGGAGAGAAGTGAACATGAAGTTTGACTATATCCAGCTGTACATGCAATCATTGGTTTATAATAACCTAATCTTAAAGGATTTCACATTTTTCATAGACTTTTAATAATACTTTTTAATACTAATTCTCAATCTGCTTATATCATAAACACTACTGGTTCTACTCACTCTTAAAAGTATATAACAGTTTACTTGTCTCCCGGCCAGCAAACTGCAGTCACAGAGGCATCTGTGCAAGGCTGCAGTCCCTATGTCATCATCATCCTTATCTCCTCTCTGGCCTGCTAGCTCTCCTTGCTGCAGACATGAGCTGACAATTTTGCTTGGAGCATGGGGTCAGCTCAGAGCTGAGAGGAAATAATGAGGATGATGAAACAGAGAGCCAGGTATACTTGTATCTACTTTTAAAAGTGAGCGAGACCATTATTGTTAATTATAAAAGCAGCTTGGGAATGAGTATTAAAAAGGTTATGGGGACCTGTCATTAAGTGAAAATGTCTGTAAGATGTGGCATATACAGTTTATGCAGTGCTGGCATAGAAAAGGTCTAAACACCTATCCCAGGAACCTCTCTGGTTACATACAAGAACAGATTAATGCATGTTATGTAGCAGGAGATGGCTGAATACTTACAACGGAGACTATTTTCTCTCAGTGTTTCCTGTAAGGCAGTCTGCTTCTCTTCATAAGAACGGCAAAGAGAGACCGCATGTTCTGCGGGAGGAAAAAGGATATATTATAGAACATTCATTAGACCTACCTGTCTGGTTATACCACCACTAAGAGTGTTTGCACACGGTGCGTTCTTGGTGAGTTTTTAAACACACTGAAAACTCATGCGTTTTTGTATGTTTACCATGCGTTTGGCTGGTTTTAATCGGTTTTTCTTCATTTCTGAAATTGTAGGCAGCTGTGAAACGGATTCAAACCAGCAAAACGCATGGTAGACATACAAAAACAAATGTGTTTTCAGTCTGTTTAAAAACGCACCAAGAAGGGTCCAAGAACGCACCGTGTGACAGCACCCCGAGGGTACATCCACAGCATGTAAAAGAATGGCTTTGCAATAAAATGGTGTAATCCACTACAATGTCTGCAGGACCAGAACCACAAACTCATGTCACGTGTTTATGTTGCAGTTGCTTTAAGACAAACTTCCTGTGGAATTATGAAAGAAAATCCTGCCGTAGAATGTTTCCAGGACATACCCTATTACTCTCCACTTGCTTACCTCTAGGAAGACCAAGCTGCTGGAGTTCACTAGATAGGTTGTCCCCACTGACGTTATGTTTGGCAGCACTTGAGAGAATGAAAGAGAGAACGGCGACTGTAGCTTTAATGTCACCAGACTCTGCAGGAAGAAAAATCCAGGTGATTAATGAAGTATAATCACTAAGCATGTGCCCGTTTCACATTGCTACGAGCCCTTTGCTTTCCTTGTTTAGACATCATTAGGATATCATGTGCATTAAAATCAATAACAACTTCTTCAAACAGTAGGGTTGAGGCAACAACCTCAACAGTGTGATACCTGCTGAAGGTTCCAATCAGACACCAGTACCCATGTTCACATATGGTCCACATATGGTACCCCCGGCTTATTAGCTTTTGGGATGAAGTGACTAGAGACACTCGGGCCCCTTGTTCCAGTGATGCACTTTAAAGCTTAACTGTACAGGTTACAAAGCTTTTTCTATAGTTGTAATAGCTTAAAACTAACATTTTCCAATATACATACATTACCGTATTGCAGCTGTTTGTCAGCTAATCCTCTACTTTTTTCCTGTTTCAGGCCCTCTCCCTTCAAACCTACATTCCGGTTGTCAGAAAGAAACCGTACAGCGAAAGAGAAGGCAATAGGAGATGCATCTTTATTTATTATTTTACTTTGTTACCTTATAAAGAATGGCTGACCATTATACAAGCTCTTATACCTGTGGCACCCCCTTCATCCTCATAGACTGTAAGCTCTTGTGAGCAGGGTCCTCACTCCTATTGTTCCATATGTCTTAATGCACTCATGTTCCCACACAAAGCCCTCTTCCTCCACATGCAGATGATCAGTTTAATAAGGAAGCATCCATAAGTGTGTTCTGCACACCACCTATTTCTCTCTAGGCTTTGACAAGGCTACAGTCATGTCAGTGAAGAGAAGGGGGGGGGGTGTCCACACAACAGTTTGATATGCATGATGTAAAAAGTTTCTTTATTATCATTCTATATACTATCTTTAGGGTCACATTTGTGCGGTTAACACAAATAGGAGATTTTTCTTAGTCATTTACTGTATGTTTAAGGGTTCATTTACATGACAGTCTACGGGGGACGTACATGCGACCGGCAATAGCGGCACGGCGGTGATACATGTGTGGCACCGATCTGGGCCACACACCACAAAAAGGTGGAGCATGCTCTATATCTCTGAGTGTGTGGCCGTGCCCTGCTGTTTTCTATGGAGGGAGGATGGGCCAGCAAACGTCGTTATGACTGCATGGCACCCTAATACAGGATGTTAGGATCCGGTGCCAAGTTCTGTCAGCTCTGTGTTTGACCTCCTTTGCTCTACACTAGAAATCTCTACAAGCCAAAAAGGTTAAGGATATGCTGAGATTCTGTGTAATGATTGGTTAGGCTGCTAGTGTTTGTGCATGTAAGGCGAGCTCCGCATTATGGTCAGAGGCCAGTCGCCTTGCCGAATGCCAGGGTCCTGCACCCATTAAAATTCTGAAGGATCATCTCGGTAAGTGCCGCATTTCTTTCTACGTGTGTCTGCTTGATGTTTGAAGTATACTATTGCTGTCCACCTCCGGTTCCCTATCACTGCTGCTAGTGCCGCCCAGAACTCCACAGCTGACCTCCGGTTACAATTGGAGTGGATTGCGAATGGGAGCAGTGCCAGTGCTGCCGTTTCCATCTTGACCGCATTATGGGAAGGGAGGGAAGCTTCTCTGGCCTCAGTTCCCTCACCTAATGTCACAACCAGGAAGTGCCTGCCCAATTCAGGAGACGCTGGAGAGGATTTTACAGTTAGGCTAATAGACATATAAGACTGGATTTCAGACTAGGAAGAAGCCAGCAGTATAATATAGGTATTATTGGAATTGTTTTGGCTGTGCCAAAATTGTTTTGGCCAGGCACTTCTTAGAAACTCTTTAAAGGAAATCTACAGCTTTGAAAAAGTAAAAAACACCTAGAAATACTCACCTTACCTCCGCTCCTCTTCATCTTGATCCCGGCACTGTCCTCTCTCCTGAACTCCTTCTAAGGGCCTCCTAACAACAATTCGTCCCATGTTGATGACACATCAGAGTCTTTCCTAATAGCACTGAAGCTCATGATTCCTATAATCTGGCACCCTCATGACCCACCTACGACATCACAACGGTATAAGAAGGTGAATGAACTGGGGAACTTTTAGCGTGGGAAACACAAGAACACAATACCTTCAGATATGGAAACTCTAGATGAGTTACCAAAAGTAACCCAGCCTGTTCTCTTCAACCCTGTTGATCAGATTCTATCCTATTATCTCTTTGCAACCTGGATTGCCACTAATGTTCAGGTAATGTGTGGGGCGCCCATCCTTTCCTTATACCTCTGTTAGATATGATATTTTTTTACTGTGTGTTCATTGTAGACATTCCTAGCACCACCTCACCATTTCTTAACCCACGACTCAAACACTTTTGAAAATGACAGTGGTAGCTCAGTCAAGTGAATAGATATCACGGTGGCTGAGTGAGTAGCACATCTGCCTTGCAGCACTGGGGTCCTGGGTTCGAATCCCACCCAGGTCAACATCTGCAAAGAGTTTGTATGTTCTCTCCGTGTTTGCGTGGGTTTCCTCCGGGTACTCCGGTTTCCTCCCACACTTCAAAACATACTGTTAGGATGTTTAGATTGTGAGCCCCATTGGGGACAGGGACCGATTTGACATGCTTTGTGCAGCGCTGCGTAATCTGTGTGCGCTATATAAATAAAGAATTATTATTATTTATATTTTTATACAATATTACAGGAAGTCTGTAGATAATTGATGACCGCACACTTCTTACTAGTTGTATTTCTAGAGTGCTGGCAATAGGATTTTGTTCAGTTTAAAACTACAGTGCTGTTTTATGGATGACCACAGAATCTAGGACTTGAGATGTGAAGTAAGTCCCTGCATCCCCACTAAACAGCAGCGGGTAGATGAGGGATGTCTACATGGGAAACACACGTTTAGATTACTTTACTTCTCTAGAAATGTTTTTACAATATCTTTTTTTAGTTTACCACCCTACCCCATCTACATATTGTACAACATTAAACATAATGCCACTTTTCCTATAGGTTGGAATAAACAGGATATTCACTTTGAAAGAAGGGAATCACCCTTTACAGACATAGATTCTCTATAGCACGTCAATGGGAAAAATAATAACGTTCACCAAATGCATCAAAGTATCTCACCAAAGCGAGCATCTGCCGTCAGCTTCAGAACCTTTTCATACTGAGAAATATAAAAATAGACAGGATGATCAGTCCTCCAATATCTAGAACATGAATAACAGGAGACCTATTCATCTGTGTCCATATTACTTACATCAATTGCCTCTCCCAGCTGTTCCTTCAGAACTTGAACACAGATCAACTTCAACTTAACAGAAGACTAATAGAAGAAAGAGAAGACACTGAAAATATGGTTGTGATGGATAAAAGCACTGGGGTGGGGGATTCACAGACAAAATGTGCAATAGTAGTCTTATATCAATTCTTTATTATATCAAGTCAGGTGATTGGAACCTTGATAACAAGTCTATGGCTCATGGACACGTTCTGCCCACCTAGAAACTGCAGAAGGTGAGCTCATGCTGCTAAATAGATTTAACATTTCTTATCTGTAACAGTATATGTCCATATCATTAAATGGGATATGGATCTCTATACAAAAGGTTCTGGTTTTGACTGCAGATGTGTGAACATATGCCCTGCGGCATCACCATCTATCCCATGCCCTAGAATCAAGATCATGATAAAATAGGTCCCCAAGGGCAGACTGCGCAATGTATATTCATGGTTCTATCAAATCCAAGCTCAGCAGCCTTCAGTTACAGGTCAGCAATCTTCCATGGAGAGTGAATGGGAATAAAAATATTCTTAATTTACTAAGAAAATGGGTCCTTATTCTAAGGAGTCCTGGAAACCCTAAAGGGCTCGCCACACTGTGCCAAACTTTACTCCAAATACAATGCTTCACATTCATTTTTGTATTTTTTAAGCAAAGATGAGCAATCTCTCCCCACACTTATACTGAAAAAATCCAAATATACTCAACTATTTTAGCCAAGGTGCTGATCTCTGCCAGCACCCAGTCTGGGCAATCCAGATCACCGCAGAAACGGAACCTCTGGAATATAACAGATGATCAGATTAGGACACAGTGCAGACACATAGGATTATAAAATGCATGCATAATATATAATAATATATAAGACAGTGCAGAGAGATCGGAGCTGCGCTCATACACTGCACTGATCTAGACGTGTATATACACAGCACCGAGTATACAGAGAGTACGAGACTCACCATGTCGCCGTATTCTCCAGCCTCCAACGTCAGCTGATCGGGGGCCGATCATGTGATCTTCCACAAGCTACTTGAAATAACTTTATTCATACGAACAACATCCGATGTGGAGGCGGGATTCATTGTCATACTCTCATATTACAACTGAGAAACCTTATGTAGATTAGAAGATGAACCCCATTTACTCCTGTGACCATAACAAAACAGCACAACACACATCGCTGTATACATTCTCTATACATCCTGCTACACATGGGGCAAGTACAGGCTCATATAAAGGTGACTAGAAGCCAGCACCGATTCCTATCAATCAAGCATAGCTACCAATAGCTATCAATCAGCCATAGCTATCCCACAGCTATGGGGCCTACAGTCTCACGGCTGATCCAGGCACTCTGAAATAAGAAGTCCGTAAAAAACACACATGCGTTTTTGACAGTTTTTGTCCGTTTTCCAACTATCCTCATTTAGATAATTGGAAAAAACTGTCAAAAATTGATGCATTTTCAAAAAACGCATGTATTTTTTAACGGACTGCTTAAAAACGGTTCAAAACGCCACGTGTGCCGCTGACCTTAGGCCTTGTTCACACAGGTGTGTGCCTTGCGCATCTTCAAAAAACTTATCTTTTTAAGACCATCTTATCAACCAATCAGTATTGTATCCCTTTCTGCTTCAATACATGTGCATATCGCATCCGTTAAAAGAAGGTTTGCAAAAATTTGGCACCTGATTTGCCAATATAAAATTAAAAAAATGGGCCATATACGGATATTATCTTTGTGCCATCCTTTTGTTTTTGCTGACCCATTGACTACTATTGACATCCGTGGTAAATGTTGCTCATGATAACCAATCAGTGCTCAGCTTTCATTTACCAACAGCAGTTATTTTTAATGGGAAAGCTGTTAACCCCTCAAGGACACAGCCATTTTGTAGCTTAAAGGAAACCTACCATTTCAAATGGTAGGTTTAAGCTGTAAACACCGAGCACCAGTTCAGGGTGAGCTGGTGCCGGTGCTTAGTTTCGTTAGTGTTAAAACCGCGGTATCGCGGTTTTAACACTTTTTAAACTTTATAGCAGAAGCCGCTTCGGCGCTGCGCGCGACCGTGCGCGCGCAACGCCTGCGGCATTTCCTATGTAGGCGCGCGCACGCAGCGCCGAAGCAGTTTATGCTATAAAGTTTAAAAAGTGTTAAAACCGCAATACCGCGGTTTTAACACTAACGAAACTAAGCACCGGCACCAGCTCACCCTGAGCTGGTGCTCGGTGTTTACAGCTTACACCTACCATTTGAAATGGTAGGTTTCCTTTAAGGCTCCGTCCCATTTTTTTGGATTCTGACATGTGTCGCTTTATATGGTTATAACTTTTGAACTCTGTTACTTATCAAAGCGATTCTGAGATTGTTTTTTCCCCACATGTTGTACTTCATCTTAGTGGTAAATTTTGGCTGATAAGTTTTGCGTTTATTTACCAAAAAAAGAAAAATAGTGAATTTTTTTTTTTTAATTTGCCATTTTCAAAATCATTGCATTTTCAGGCAGATAGATTTACCACCTAAATAAATTGCTGAATAACATTTCCCATGTGTCTACTTTACATTTTCATAATTTCTGAAATGTCTGGATAATTTATTTTGATGTCACGCGGCTTACAAATCGAATAGCGCTTTTCTGTATTTTCAGAATTGACTATTTTGGGGATAAATACAGTTTTGAATGAAATTTTACATATTTAACATCAAAATCCCCTATATAATCTACCTATTTTCAAATCTGCACCCCTCAAACTATCAGAAACAGTTTTTAGCAAGATTGTTAACCCCTTGAGATCTTCATAGTAATTGAATCAAAATGGAGGTGAAATTTAGAATGGTCAAATTTTGTCGGTTATACGTTCATTTAGCCCTAAAATATATTCATTTCCAAAAGATAAAAAGAGAAAACCCATCATACAATTTGTTCTGCAATTTCTCCCGAGTACAGAGACCCCCCCACATGTGGCTGTTACTTGGTTTATGGGGGCACAGCGAGGCGCAGAAGGGAAGGAGGGACCTGCAGCTGCCAGGATTTTAGTTTCCTCATTGGCCCCTTTTGGGGCCATGTGATGGCATTTTTTTTTTGCGGGACGAGATGCTTTTTCCAGTGTTACCATTTTGGGGTTGGTATCACCTATTGTTGAAAATTTGGGAACTTTTTTTTGAGGGCAGGAGTAGAAAAGCATCAATTCTGTACTGGATTTTTTACTTTTTTTTTTTTGGTGTTCACCGTATAGCCTAATAATCATGTTATCTTTATTCTATGGGTTGATACGATTACGGGGATACCAGACATGAATATTTTTTCTTATGTTTTACTAAATTTGTCAAATAAAACCCTAATGTGGGAAAAATCTATCATTTTTGCATTGCCGTCTTCCAAGTGGCATAACATTGTTACTTTTTTGGCTACGGAGCTGGTTGATGGCTTGTTTTTTGCGGGACATGTTGTTCTTTGCACCAATATGTTTTTTTGATCACTTTTTATAGCATTTTTTGTAGGATTGAATAGGTATACATTTTTGGAGAGTTTATAACAGTTTTTTTAACGGTGTTCATCATGCGGGTTCAATAATTATTGACTGTTATTCTCCGGATTGTTACAGACGCGATGATACTATATATGTGGGGTTTGTGTTATGATTTAGACTTTTTTCTGCGTTATATGTCTCTTTATATGTTATGAGGATTATGGGCATTTTTATTGATTTCCTACTTTATTTTTTTATTGAATAACTTTTTTTTTTACTGTTTCCACCATGGGACATCTGATTGCTTGTTCATGACAACACTCTGATGTATTGCAGGGTATTAGCAGTTTCAGCCTATGCACAGACGCCATCTTTCAGGCAGTTCTTACAGACAGCTCTGGGGTCCTGATCGGACCTCAGAGTTGCAATAGCAACAAACCACACCCCCCCCCCCCCAAAAAAAAAAAAAGCACAGGGGGGGGGGGGTTGCGATCATGGGGAAAAGACCCCCCAAAGGCAAGTTAAATGGCGCGGTAGCACTGACCGCGGCTGATCGGAGCCCACTGCGACCGCGGGTGTTACACCCCGTTTTTCCCGATGCCGGTTCGGCTCAGATCTTCTGACGCTGAACGCTAAGTCACTGTGCTCAGCGTCCGATATATGGGATGCAGAGCGCTAAGGGGTTAAGGAGATTGCACTGGTCTCGGACACCATGTTGTGTACTGTCAGACATTTTAAAGTCTCAGCATTCATTTCACATAACTTGTCTAGTGAAAACTAAAGTATGGATGGGGTTTCTATTCAAACAAAGTAAGGTAGAAAACACAAAGACTTAGCGCTCGCTAGCACCACCTAGGGGAAGGTATTCAGGGGAGCACCTGGGCATTTTGTTTATGTGAAGACAGCCAATGGTTCTACATTCCTTTGTGTGCTCACATCCAATAGTGTTGCATTTCCGGGGTCAAACCACCCAGTAGTATTGCCCGCTTGTGTACTTGCACGCCCTTTTCAAAGTGTCTTATGATTTTCTATATACCGTATATACTCGAGTATAAGCCGACCCGAGTATAAGTCGAGACCCCTAATTTTGCCATCAAAAACTGGGAAAACCTATTGACTCGAGTATAAGCCAAGGGTGGGAAATGCATTAGTCACAGACGCCCCCAGTAGGTATACAGCACGCCCAGCATTAATAGAAAATAATAAACTTATATACTCACCCTCCGGTGGCCCCGACCTGCAGCGCTGCTCCCCCGATGTCCGCACGGGTCCTCTTCTGGCTTCGGCGCCCGTCTTCTGTCTTCACTAACTTCGTGCCGGGCGCCGCCATTGTTCTCCCCTGGACGGCGCCTAGTATGACACGCCGCTGCTGACGTCATACTAGGCGCCGCCTGGAGGAAAAGCATGGTGGCGCCCGGCACAAAATTAGTGAAGACAGAAGACGGGCGCCGAAGCCAGAAGAGGACCCGCGCGGCCATCGGGGGAGCAGCGCTGCAGGTCGGGCCACCGGAGGGTGAGTATATAAGTTTATTATTTTTTAAAGATTTTTTTTATGACTGTATGACTCGTGTATAAGCCGAGGGGACGTTTTTCAGCACATTTTTTGTGCTGAAAAACTCGGCTTATACACGAGTATATACGGTAAGTGTTTCAGTGCCAAAAATAAAGTACCGTATATTCCGGCGTATAAGACGACCTGGTGTATAAGACGACCCCCCCTACTTTCCTGTTTAAAATATAGAGTTTAAGATATATTCGCCGTATAAGACTACCCCTTTTCCAACGCATACAAAACACCGGTAAAAATAAAAAAAAAAACTGATTTGAATTTAACATGGTCCTTTTTTTAATTTAAATTCTTATGACATGCAGGTATATAGCAGGAAAACTGTCACTCATAAACATAAGGCATACAACAACAACATTACCATTACAGCACAGCCCCCAGTAGTATACAGCACAGCCCCCAGTAGTATACAGCACTGCCCCCAGTAGTATACAGCACAGCCCCCAGTAGTATACAGAACTGCCCCCAGTAGTATACAGCACTGCCCCCAGTAGTATACAGCACAGCCCCCAGTAGTATACAGCACAACCCCCAGTAGTATACAGCACTGCCCCCAGTAGTATACAGCACTGCCCCCAGTAGTATACAGCACTGCCCCCAGTAGTATACAGCACAGCCCCCAGTAGTATACAGCACAGCCCAGCCCAAAAAAATAAACTTCTATACTCACCCTTCGGTGGCCCCGATGTGCTGCGCTGCTCCCCCAATGTCCGCACCGTCTTCTTTCTTCTGCCGGGCGCCGCCATTGATCTTCCCCGGCAGGCGCCTAGTATGACGCGCCGCTGCTGATGTCATACTAGGCGCCGCCCCAGGGAAAAGCATGGCGGCGCCCAGCAGAAGAAAGAAGACGGCGCGGAAGACGAGTCGCGCGGACATCGGGGCCAACGGAGGGTGAGTATGCGCCCCGATGTCTTTTTGAGGCTGCCGGCAGCTTTTTGAGGCTTTTTGAGTGCTAGCACCGATTGCGGGTGTTACCGGTAAGCCTTTGCTGCAATATGCAGCAAACACTTACCGGCTATGGAGAGGGCTCAGCCCGTGAGCCCTCTCCATGCACCGGGACCCGACCGCCGCCGTATAAGACGATTACCGGCGTATAAGACGACCCCAGAGAAGACAGAAGATTTTTCTGTCTTCAAAAGTCGTCCTATACGCCGGTATATACGGTAGTCTTGTCTTGAGCTAATCTTCAGTAAGGACAGTGTGTCTTTTCTGTGTTAGTCAATGCATTCCAGCGCTGGAAACAAAGACTCATATAATTCGAAAATCACCTTGCAATGCTGACGGGGACGGTCATCTTTAACAGAGCTGAGCCATGATTGGTGGCCATAAACAACTAGAACAGTTTTGCTCTAAGATGATTCTGATAAACCTCCACCAGTGGCTATAGATGGTAAATGTATTATCCATGGAACTCACAGATAACATCATGAAGAAAAAATGGACATGTGAATGAGCCCTTAAAAAGTGCTTGTTGTAAAGATTGAGGCCCACAAATCACCACCAACCCGTTATTCAGGACAGTAACTAGATGTCAATGCTGTCCTTATGTATTCAGGGATAATCAGCATTACACAGAAATAGATCCTTGAACACTGTATTCATAGGAGTTAGGGCGTTGGAGCAGAGTCATGCTGGGATGTCCCTTCATGGCTGAGTTGATGTCCCACAGGCCAGGTAAATTATCACATCTGGGGACATTTATCATGAATTGCCCTATTGGCAGAGACTTTGAGGCCGTGTTCATGCGACGCGTTGCGTCACATTTTTTGTGCAGTTTTTGACGCATTCCAAAGGCTTCATCCTTGATCACATGCTGAGGTTACAGTCCCCTCTACTGATGGCTGCACCCCCTTCACTCCCCTCCAGTTGGTATTGAGGCTTCATAAATAATTATAAGTGCAATTCCTCATGATTTGTAAGGAATTGTGATTATTTCAGAGCTTGCAAGCCAAAATACTGACGTACAAGTCTCGATAAATCTCCCCCTATGGGCCATTGGTCAGGCCAGGTTAGGGCAGTGTGACTCTGCATCTCCTAGAACATGGGTAGGGAACCTATGGCTCGGGAGCCAGATATGGCTCTTTTGTTAGCTGCTTCTGGCTCTCAGCCAGCTGTGGCTACCTATCTACTTGGGGGCATGTGCTGTGGCTACCTATCTGATAGCCGCCGGTCTTTATAGGAACCCAGGAAGTGGGCAGCGCCAATCAGCAGGGCACTGGCCCTTTAAATAGGCGAGTGTCAGCGCGTGCTGGCCAGCCAGGACAGGAGCCAGAAAGTGGTGGGTTGAGTGAGCTCAGAAAGGGGCACCGCCACGGAGAGGGGCACGGGTGTGCCTGCGATCCGAGACCTAGATCGCAGGGGCATCCGTGACACTGGGACTACCTATCTACTGGGGGGAATGTGCATATGGTACGGCTCTTACGGAATAACATTTTAAAAAATGTGGCGTTCATGGCTCTCAGCCAAAAAGGTTCCTGACCCCTGTCCTAGAATATAACAAGAAAGCTCAGAAGAAATTAGTAAATGATCACACATCAGCTATTGAGAGCTACAGAATATGGTTTCACACAGTGAAAAAGCAACAGTGCTGTGAAAAGAATACATTACGGATGCTATTCCAGATTCCGTTGTGGTAAATAAATTGGAATAATCTTACCACACGTAGCTTGTAGAAGGGAGCCAAAAGGGTTAAGGCAGGAATCTTCTGAGGGAGTCATGATGGAAAGTGTCCCTAGATGACCCCCACATAAATTGACTCCTGCCCTTATAAGGCCAGTCCCATAGATCGGCGGCCCCCAACCCCTGGCCTTGGCTCGTCCCTTAGCACTGCCAAAGAAAAAAACTCTATACTAACCACCGGCTTCAGCTGCAGAATTTCATTAAAGGGGTCTCTTCTTTGGATATTTCATTAAAGGGGGGATCTGCTGTGGGTATTTTATTGAAGGGGTGCTGCTGTGGACATTTCATTAAAGGGGAGCTCTGCTGTGGATATTTCATTAAAGGGGGCTCTGCTGTGGACATTATAATAAAAGGGTGGCTTTGCTATGGACATTTCAGTAAATGGGGCTTTGTTGTGGACATTTCATTAAACAAGGCTCTGCTGTGGATATTTTATTAAAGGGGGGCTCTGCTGTGGACATTCTCTTAAAGGGGGTGCTCTGCTGCTGGGCATTCTACTATTGTGGAGAAACTGTGACTCAACATTTTATTCGTGAGAGGAGGTTGCTGGACATTTTATTAGTGAGGGGAAGCTGCTCCTGGACATTTCTTTGGTGAGGGTTGACTGCTGCTGGACATTTCATTGATGGGGAAGCTGCCGCCGGACATTTTATTAGTGAGGGGAGGCTACTGCTGGACATTTTACTAGTGAGGGGAGGCTGCTGATGGACATTTTATTAGTGAGGGGAGGCTGCATCTGGACATTTAATTAGTGAGGGGAGGCTGCTGCTGGACATTTTATCAAAGAGTATTGCTGCATTTCCCCCCCTAGGCTTCCCTTGGCAATAAGTTTTCTCAGTTTTCTTTTACTTTTAAAATTAGGTGCCTTAGCTTTTACTTGAGTATGTATATTTTTTTTTCTCATAGTGAAAAGGCCAAATATAAGGGGACATTATAGGTGTGTGCTGGGGGTAATATATGGAAAAATGGGCGCTATCAGGGAGCACTGCCACTGCCATAGATACTGTCCCTTTAGAGGAATGTTGTTAAAATCTCCATGCGTGTCTTATGAGTTTCATACAAGAATCATCAGAGGGCTATAGCGAAGGAATAGATTACTACAGGCTAAACCCTAGCTAGGAGTATAGGAGGTAACCAAAGCACGACCAGATGATGAAGCAGCACTCCGTATAAGCCAAAATAGTGATTTTATTCCACCATAGTATTGCAATGTTTCACCTTATCATTAATGGCATTTTCAAGCATCAAGTGTTCACAGTCAATCAGATTAAATAGAGTTGAACTAATCACCAACATATGTGTACATAAGTGACGTCATTTACGATATCATTATACAAGTACAGAAAGTGCATCAGTGAACAAATATTCATACAGCAGAGCATAATATACATAGTGACAATAAGGCCAATTAAAAATTTGAATAAAGTGTATAAGAGACTCACGAGTCTACATCGTAACCCTTGCTCCACCTCCTATGTGTAAACAGACAGGGAACAGATCCCTAGTCCAAGTGTATCGTGGACAAAGTGCTAAGTGCATATAAAAAATTAAAACCAGAGACATACAGTGTAGTACATATTGTAACACATATAGCGTTCAAGTGGGTAAAACCTTATTTTTTTCTGTGTAACCCAAAAACTCACTTTTCTCCGTTGGTCTATATAAAGACCGCTCCGGTAAAAAAACACAGACATGCGCATTCAAGGAAAAGTCTCTAGAGCAGCCATCTTAGAGAAGGGAAACATTGCCCAATCATCAAGTCACAGCTAGACAGCAAAAGAAGGACAGCGACAATCCCCAGGGAACTTCACATGGGACAAATCGGGATAGTGCTGAGTGGTCCACAGGTAAGCCGGTATTGTCAAGCACAGGAAACCTCTTGTTGCCTATTGCCCAAAGGGTCTATGTCTGTGACTCGAAGACTTCAACCAAGTCCCATCCGGGATCGATGCCACCTCATGTGGATCCGCTCGCTCAAAAATCACCCGACTATCCGAAGCTACCGTATTGAGGAGAGTCATAATCTTTTCCCCTTTTCCGTCAGATGGATGTTGCAACAAAAAATAGAAAAGCGCATTAAACAAGGTTACATCACAAGTATAAGACATCTGTACAATCTATCATAAATGTAATGTATCAGGACAATTTCGTCACTATTTTAAAGAAGCGGACAGAGATCAATCGTGTTAGGGGAATAGCGCATATAGGAACAGAGTAGTCTCTATTTCTAGAGAGCCAATTTACTATCCCGTGGATCCAATAAAGGAACCGGCGCAATGTGTTCCGAGAATACTTTAATTTTTAAAATATATGCATCAAAACAATAAATATATTAGGACAAGATGCGTTTCGGATCCGGAATGGATGCTTCATCAGTTGTGTTACATGACATGAGTAAGTAAGATCTATATAATAGACATGATTTGGCACGTTAACGGCCCCCGGGGCACGGGGGTCCCATGCAGGATGATTAATAGAATGCAGATGACATTGATAAGAAAACATATAAATTCTAACAAAAGATCACTAAAAATACCATAACAATGGAGGAAATATTTAAAAGACTCATATTTTTATGAATAGGCTACACAACCTACTTATTAGCCATGAGGGACGTGGTACTTTTCCGTTCTTCTTGCCGGTATAAGGGTGAAAAAACTACAAATATGGAGGCTGGGTGGCACTATTTTGAACTACATCTACGGAAGCCTGTGTGGACCAAAATTATATCATATGCTATGAAGGCATTTTGCTGATGACATGAGGATGTTCGTGTTCATACAGGAATATTAAGCGATATGTTGATGCAGAGTTATTTATCTCAACGGATCGTTATGAACAGGGGTAATGATATTATACTAAAATGGTTTCAGTGATTTCATTTAAACCCGTGGGTTTCAATGTTTTTAATTTGAACATCCAGAAAATTTCTTTACGTTTCAGTATTTCAAATCGATTGGACGTTTCCTCTCTAATATGGTCTATTTAGCATTGTTTTTATGTTTCATTTCCATATGCCTGGATAGACTATGTTTTTGGTTGACGTGAACAATATTGAATCTGTGCTGATTTAGACGGCAATGGAGGGATTGGGTAGTTCTTCCAATATATTGTATACTGCATTGGCACTCAATTAGTTAGATGACATATCTAGTTTGGCAAGTCATGTTTGTTTTGATGCTGAATTTTTCTTTGGTACAATTCGAATGAAAGGTGTCAGTATCATGCTTAATGACTTTGCAGCACTGGCATTTACTTTTATTGCATCTTGTTACTTTGTTGCTACTGTTATCTACGCTAATGGTAGTGTGTTTCTTCAGTTGCTTCGGTATGCTCGGTGCTAGTGTCTGTTTGAGTGTTTTGGCTCTTTTGTATGTGAATTTAGGATTTTTTGGGATATTCTGGGATATATGGATCGTTTAGTAATATGTGCCAATGTTTCTTAACAACAGCTTCTATTTTCTTATGATCATTGGTGTAAGTAGTGATAAATCTGGTCACATTGTTGCCGGTCTTCCGTGTTTTTTCTCTTTTGACGGATTGTAGACACTCTAATTGTGTATGTTGTCCAGCTTGATGTTTTGCATTTTCTATTAAGCCCTTAGGGCAGTGATGGCAAACCTTTTAGAGACCAAGTGCCCAAACTGCAAACCAAAGTCCACGCTATCATTGCAGAGTGCCAACCCGGCTATTGAGCCTATATTTACCGACAATCCCCCTCTATAAGGGACATATAATACTGCCACATGATGACCATTACCAGTACAACAAGATAAATACCACCATACTGATAATATACAGACCACCATAGAAAGACCAACATCACCAATTATATCACAAAGCAGGAGCAAGTACAGCTGAGAACACTACCCCCATCCAGCGAGGAACACTACCCCCATCCAGTGAGGAACACTACCCCCATCCAGTGAGGAGCACTACCCCCATCCGCTGAGGAACACTACCCCCATCCACTGAGGAACACTACCCCCATCCACTGAGGAACACTACCCCCATACAGCGAGTGTGGGTGCACTGAATTACAAAGTTACATGAATCAAACATCAAATGTCCCCATATGACAGCCATCTGTGGCCATATATATATATATATATATCTCCCTTAGTCCTGAGCTCTGGGCATCTGTGCCATGCTGTCAGTGAGGGCAGTGTAGTACACCCCAGGGTAACTGACAGCATGGCACAGCAACAAGACAAGAGATCTGGGCCAAGGGCAGTATATATGTGGCCATGGGAAGCTGTCATACAGGGCAGTTTGGGACACTAAACAATAATGACCTATAGTTGTTTAGTGTCCCAAAGCTTGCTGCCTGCTGCCTGTGACTTATACACAGAGCAGCTCCTGCCTCCTCCTGTTACGCTTATCTTTACAGGCTGCTGTAGGCTCCAGCAGTTCCATCTCTCTCCTCTCAGGGCTGCAGGGGAGGAGGGGGAGGGAGTAAGAGAGTGTAAGGCAGCACTAGTGAGCACAGAGCAGCCTACAGTGAGAGATATCACTGGAGCGCTCGGCGATCGGCAGCTTTTCCTGCTGGCTGAAGCTTCAGTGATTCAAGATATAGACGGCAGGGGAGATGGTACGCGTGCCCATGGAGAGGGCTCTGCGTGCCCTCCGTGGCAAGCGTGCCATAGGTTCGCCACCACTGCCTTAGGGTATCCCTTTTCTAAAAACCTTGTTTCAATAATCTTAGCTTGTTTATTAAAAGTAATATTATCAGTGCAATTTTTTCTAATTCTTAAAAATTGACTATATGATATATTCTGTACCCATTTTTTATGGTGGTTGCTCTTAAAATTCAAGTAGCTGTTTATGTCTACTCCTTTAAAATATGTCTCGGTTATGATTTTATTCTCACTGTGTTTGATTAACAAATCTAAAAATTTTATTTTTTCTTTTTGTCCATTAAGAGTAAGTTTTATACACCATTTATTATTATTAATTTCTTCAAAATATTTTTCCAGTTGTTCTTTTTCACCTTTCCAAATCATGAATAGGTTGTCTATAAAGCTATAGTAAGTGACAAGGTTACCTTTATGTATTTCATGTGGGTTAATATGTAAATTCTCAAAGACCCCCGTGAAAATATTCGCATATGAGGGTGCGACTTTTGTCCCCATCGCTGTTCCTCGGATCTGATGATAGGTAGTATTACAATATAGAAAGTAATTATTCTGAAGTATAAACCGTAGACATTGAAGAATGAATGTTCTTTGATCTTTTTTGATGCATGTATCATTCTCGAGGGTTTGTTCTATACAAGCTAAACCAAAAAAAGTGATCGATGTTACTATATAGAGCAGAAACATCCATGGTTGCAAATCAGTAAACTTGTTCCCATGTTAATTGTTGTAATTTCTGAATAAGTTCGCTGGAATCTTTTATATAACTGGGTAAGGTTGTGACATATGGCTGTAAAAATAAATCTATATAGTGAGATAAGTTGCTGGTGAGACTCTGGACGTTGGAAACTATGGGGCGACCTGGTGGAACTATGGGATCTTTATGTATTTTGGGGAGGTGGTAAAAGTATGGCTTGTTTGCTTGGATGATGGAGATGAATTTCTTCTCTTTTTTATTTAAAAAACCTTTCAGGTATGCTGATTTGATGATGTTATTGAATTCTCTAGTGATGGAGGGAAAAGGATCTGTAAGAACCATTTCGTAATAAACAGGATCTGATAAAATGTTGAGGGCTTCATTTTGGTAATCGTCCCAGTTTTGTACAACTACAGGCAGTCCCCGACTTACGCGGTTTCGAGTTACGAACAACCCGTAGATACGAACGGGGTCCTGGCCTGCGCATGCGCAGCTGAGAGCCCCGTTTGCATCTAGGAGTGGCCCGTAACTCAGATCGCAGATGGTGTCCTAAGTTCTGCGGGCGATACCCGCTGCTTCTTCTGTATAGGCACAGAAGCGCTGTACAAGCCGCGACCGCGTCCTTAGTGATGGCAGCAGTATCGCGATCTCAGGGGTAACTAAGGACGCGTCGGCAATACCAGCTGCTTCTTCTGTATGCTTCTGTATGGGCACAGATTCTGCCGCGTCCCCAGTGATGGCAGCGGCAGCATTGCGATCTCGCCGGAGGGTGGATGTTCTGTGATGTCCCGCTTAATAGATAGCAGCGGCTTGTTTCAGCCCCTGCTATCCATAATCATAGGTAACTAAGGACGCATGCGCTTGTGAGATCTCCTGTGATCTCCCTTGTTTCCTTGGTTACCTGTGGCTTTGTATAGCAGTGGCTTGTGTTTTATTCTGCACCAGTTATCTCTGAGGCGGGTCTTTCATCCTACAGTGCCCAGACTAACCTGCTGGTGTGCCCAGTTACTACAGGGGTGGTGTATCCTACTACAGTGCCCAATTGCTACAGAGCGCAGACACAGAGGCGGTTTTTCTACCTACAGTGCCCAGACACAGAGGCGGTGTTTCTACCTACAGTGCCTAGATACAGAGGCGGTGTTTCTACCTACAGTGCCCAGACACAGAGGCGGTATTTCTACCTACAGTGCCCAGACACAGAGGCGGTGTTTCTACCTACAGTGCCTAGACACAGAGGCTGTGTTTCTTCCTACAGTGCCCAGACACAGAGGGGGTGTTTCTACCTACAGTGCCCAGACACAGAGGGGGTGTTTCTACCTACAGTGCCCAGACACAGAGGCTGTGTTTCTTCCTACAGTGCCCAGACACAGAGGCTGTGTTTCTTCCTACAGTGCCCAGACACAGAGGCGGTGTTTCTACCTACAGTGCCCAGACACAGAGGCGGTGTTTCTACCTACAGTGCCCAGACACAGAGGCGGTGTTTCTTCCTACAGTGCCCAGACACAGAGGCGGTGTTTCTTCCTACAGTGCCCAGACATACAGAACAATTGAAACAGTAAAGGTGTTTCTTTATAGGTACTGCACATTTTGCACCTAGAAACAATATGCCTTCTAAAAACAAATCTGAAGCAAGTGCTGGTGATACAGCAAAGAAAAGGAAAACGATCACAATGGAAAATAAAGTACATATAATAAGGAGGTCAGAGAGAGGTGAAACTCCATCATCCATTGGCAGAGAGCTCGGTTACAGTCGGTCGACAATTGCAACAATTTTAAAAGATAAAGATAGAATAATGGAGCATGTGAAAGGACATACTCCAATGAATGCTACAATTATTACCAAGCAACGCAGTGGCTTAATTATCGAGATGGAACGGCTGTTGGTAATTTGGATCGAAGACCAAAATCAACGTAATATGCCCATTAGTCTTTCTTTAGTGCAAGAAAAAGCACGAAGCCTTTTCAACGATTTAAAAGCTGCACATATAGAAGGTGACGGAGATTGCAATGAATATTTTGCTGCAAGTAAGGGCTGCAAGTGACTTTCCCAAGATATTGGAAGTGATTATTGATGAAGGAGGTTATTTGCCAGATCAAGTTTTTAACGTAGATGAAACTGGATTGTTTTGGAAAAAAATGCCTGAGAGAACGTACATTTCCAAAGAGGAAAAAAATGCACCAGGGCATAAGGCATCAAAGGACAGGCTGACTTTATTACTTGGGGGTAATGCATCTGGGGATTTAAAGCTCAAGCCTTTGCTGGTGTATCACTCCCTAAATCCCAGGGCACTGCGTAATGTCACTAAAGCATCTCTTCCTGTTATTTGGAGAGCAAATTCAAAGTCTTGGGTTGCAGCAGCAATTTTCCAGGATTGGTTTTTGAACCATTTTGTACCTGCAGCCAAACGTTATTGCTTAGGCAAAAATATTCCATTCAAAATTCTTCTTCTCCTTGACAATGCCCCTGGACATCCAAACACTTTAGACAACATGCACCCCAATGTAAAAGTGGTATTTCTACCCCCAAACACCACATCCATAATTCAACCAATGGACCAAGGAGTCATAGCCTCCTTTAAGGCTTATTACTTGAGAAGGACATTCTCACAAGCTGTGAGGGCTACGCAAAACAATGAAATAACCTTGAGGGAGTTCTGGAAGAGCTTTAATATTTATGATGCCATCAAAAATATTGCTGATTCTTGGGATGAAGTAAAAGAGACAAATATGAGAGGAGTTTGGAACAAGTTGTGCCCCCAATTCACTCAAGAGTTTTTGGGGTTTACAGATGATGAAATCGCTGAAACCATGAAAGCTTTGGTTGCTATTGGTAATGATCTCCAGTTGAACATCAATGAAAATGATGTTGAAGAGTTACTGAGCTCCCATGGCAAAGAACTAACCAATGAAGACCTTATGGAACTTGAGCAGCATATCTCAGAATTTAGTGAGGAAAACCAGGACATGGAAACTCCAAAGTCGAAAAAATTTTGTACAAGAGATTTAGCCGATGCTTTTAGTCTCATTGAAGCAGGTATGGCAGGTAAGCAGGTAAGTTAGAGGAGCAGGATCCTGATACAGAGAGGTTCAGTAAAGTGTACCGTGCAGTTACTGAAGGCCTAAGATGCTACAGGGTTATTTATGATGAGAAAAAGAAAGGCACAGTACAAACCTCCCTTGATGTCTACTTCAAAAAATCGACTCCAGCCGCAGAGTCAGACTCTGACACTCTAATACCAATCCCATCCTCTCCAACAAGTCCCTCATCTTCTACCATGATTGTTTAAGCTTGTACCAGTAGCGTACATATACGTTTTTGAAAATGTTTGAGTTTATATGCGCAGTGTAAAAATTAAAAAAATTGTTAAGACAAACTGTTGTTGAAGTTGCATTTAATTTGTACCATGCAATTTATTTATCTCTATTTTGTATGTGGTGGGCTTAAAGCCACTGTGAGGTCTTTACTACAACAAAACTGTACAGTACATATACCACTAGGGCAGTGGTGGCGAACCTATGGCACTGGTGCCAGAGACGGCACTCGGACCCCTCACTGTGGGCACCCAGGCCATCACCCCAGCATGAAGTTCACCAGACAGGACTCAAAGAATCTTCCTACAGAATCTTCCTACAATGATAGGTGAATTGTCCCTCCTCCTTTCAACTGCGTTGGTGTCTTTAGGAGGCTGATTGAAAGTTGTCTAAGAACAAAGAGAAATAAATTACTACTTAAATTGCTGCGCTGGCACTTTGCAATAAATAAGTGGCTTTTGGTTGAAGTTTGGGCACTCAGGCTCTAAAAGGTTCGCCATCACTGCACTAGGGGAATAGAAAATGGTCAAAGGTTACCAAAATTTTAAAAATCAATTGGCACAGGGGCAATAAGTGAAGTTCAATCTGAACAGGAGCACAAGCATCAAAACCAACTTAACATGCTTGTGCACAGTTGCCTGTCATATAAAACAAAAAAAATATTACTGTACATTTATAAAATACACCAGATCCGACTTACATACAAATTCGACTTAAGTACATACCTACAGCCCCTATCTTGTATGTAACCCGGGGACTGCCTGTATACCCCCATCCTTATCAGCGGCCCTTATAATGATGTCTTCATTTTGTTCAAAATTTTTTAGGGCTGTTTTTTCTGATTTGGTGAGGTTGGCTGATTTGTTGGTATATTTTATTGTGTGTTTTTTGGGGGGTTTTTGGAGGTCTTTAGTTGTCCAATGTTATTGAGTTCGTTTGCTACCAGGTCATGAAAGGTTTTTATGTGATGTCCTTGATGTTCAAGAGGGTAATAAGTAGATGGGGGGTGGACTTCTTTATGTATATAACCATCTAAAATAGGGTTGGGGTCTTTTATATCGGTATTGGAACCAGTATTTTTAGATTTTAATTCAAAGTGTCTTTTAATAGTTAATTTGCGGGTGAACTGATGTAGATCTAAAAATAGGTCAAAGGTACTGGGTGTGTTATCAGGACAAAAAGATAGTCCTTTCCCCAAAAGGCTCATTTCATGGGAGTTGAGTATATGCGATGAAAGATTGAATATTTTGATTGGTTGTCTTTTCTCTATGAAAGATTGAATTGAATAGCGCATAAACATATATCATTATAGAAAGACGTTAAGAGGGAGTTCCCTATTGAGGCCAGTGGGACTCAGAGATCCGAGCCTATATATCCACAGAACTTCTCTGCGTTTCAGCATCAGTTCCCTATTACCTCCCCTCCTAAGAGGTGGAATCCTGTCTATAATGGTAAATTTTAAATCTTCCAATTTGTGTCCAGCCTCAGAGAAATGATGTGGCACTGGCAGTTCTATTTTATTGGTACGTATACTAGATTTGTATTTAAACGCAACCTACGATCCGTACTAGTCTCACCCACATAAAGTATCTTGCGTGGACACTGTAAAACATAAATTACATAGTCAATTCTGCACGTAAGAAAGAAATTGATCTTGTAAGAATTACCAGTGACAGGATGAATAAATGTCTCACATTTGGTCATAAATGCACAATTATCACAGGCCATACATGGGTAACTACCCTTGCGGCTTGTTTTGTCCAAAGTCACATTAGAAACATCTGTTTTCAACAATTGATCCCTTAAATTTTTGACCCGTTTATATGAAAACAGAGGGGGTGATAGAAAATAGGGAATATCCTTATAAAATGTATTAAGGATGCGCCAATTCTTCCGTATGATTGATGCCACTTTCTGACTGTGTGTCGTGTAAGTGGATATCATGGGTATACGGGTATCAGACTTGTTGTCGGGCTTATTGGATAACAGTGGGGTTATATCAATGGATTGTACTTTTTCCATTTGTTCAGTGACAAGTTGCTTGGGGTAACCCCTTTTGATAAATTTCTTACCCATAAGGAGAAGTCCCTTATTTTGTTTTTCCTCATCATCCACAATACGTTTAACCCTGAGAATCTGGTTAAATGGTAAAGAGGTATCATGTTTCGAGGGTGTTGACTTTCATATCGTAGTATGGTGTTGCAATCTGTTTCACATATAAATCAGTTCTCAGTGTATTGTCTACAACATTTACATTAGTATCCAAAAATTGTAGTTGGACATCAGACACCACCATTGCTAATTTGATGACAGGGGAAATGTTATTCAAATATTCAAAAAATACATGAAATGACGGATGGTCCCCTACCCATATCGTGAAGACATCGTCTATGTATCTCCACCACTCCAGTACCATCTGGAAGTGGTATGACACATAGACGAAAGTCTCCTCAAGATCGACCATTACAATATTGGCATAGGCTGGGGACACATTGGACCCCATAGCTGTTCCGCGTAGTTGTACAAAGAATTCATCGTTGAACGAAAAATAATTGCAAGTAAGAATAATTTCCAGCAGGTTCAAAGCAAACTCCTTACCATGAGAACTTTACCAACACTGGCTAAGCCCTGGTCATGATCAATAGACGTATACAAACTTGTCACGTCAAAGGACACAAGAAGGGCCCCTGTAGGAAAATACATTTTGGAAATCATATTCAAGAAAATCTGTGGTATCTTCCTGCATTCTTCCTGTGGTATCTGTGTGTGTTCCTGCATTCCTGTGTATTCCTGCGTTCCTGTGTACTCCTGCGTTCCTGTGTACTCTTGCGTTCCTGTGTGTTCCTGCGTTCCTTTGTCTTCCTGCGTTCCTGTGTGTTCTTGCTCCTGAGTCCTGTGTTACCAGACTTTCTCTGTATTTCTGTGTTACGGGACTTCCTCCATGTTCCTGTGTTACCAGACTTCCTCCGTGTTCCTGTGTTACCAGACTTCCTCCGTGTTCCTGTGTTGCCCTGGGACATCCTGTTACGATGGGACAGCTGCCATCTTTAATCCCTTAAATAGGACATCCCTTGGGGTCACTTTCTTAGGATGCCAAGAAATTGCAGTGGCTTTTTCTTCGGAAACAAGCAGGGGAAATCTTTGATCGCCTAAAGAGGTGGTGCCTCATTGACAGGAATCAACTCGTTTTCCTTAGGAAACGTGAACAAGAACAGACTTTTACACGTATAAAAGGGACTTATGTTAATGGACATTTGTGAGATAATCGAGATGTCCATCTGGCAGACTTCCTAAACTGTGCCTTTGACTTTGTAGTCTTCAACTGTCTATCCCTAATACAGATTGAACAGGTCCCCAAAGTCCATCCCGACAGACTTAAACAGTTTATTACTTTACAGACTGATTTTAAAATCCTACACTGGACATTCATTTACATCTACTCATAGATTCTATCACTCTGTCTCTCAATAAAGTTTTTTCTATTTTTCCATCTGGCAACATGTGTAATCCGGCTGACGAGGTTAGCAATGTAAGTACACTCAATACTCTCTTCATTCCATCTCATTTCAATTGAAGTCCGATTCCAATCCACCTCTATATTTTGTACACAGTATAACCTACATCACTACTGGCGGACACACCCTCTGGCTATACATGTAATTCGGCTGACGAAGTTAGTACAGCCACAATTAACTACGGTACTATGCACCAAACATGAATAGGAATCCCAGAGACTATTGACAATAGTTTTATTATCTCACTTAGCAATTAACTTGTATATATATTGGGTTTATGTATGTGGTCCTAATTCACATTTTTTCTGTGTATGCAACTGTGTGGAGCTGGCACACATGATGATGTCAGAAAGAAGACGGCTGCTTTCGCTGCTTTGGGGGAGCAAGAAAAGGTAAGCTAATTTTTTCCCTGGGGGGTGAGGGGAATGGTGACTAATGGGGAAGGTGCAGGGTGGCTGCGGGAGGGTGGGGCACAGCGTGGCTACTGGAGGGGGCAGTATGGCTACTGAGGAGGGTGACTACGTGGCTACAGATGGGGGACAGTGTTACTACTGGGGGGACACAGTGTGGCTACTGGTGGGAGGGGGGGTCCTCACACATGTGGTTTCCTGGATTTTTGGATTGAGTCTTTCACAGTTAAAGTGTATCTACAATAACAATTACCTCTCCATTCTTCACAGGTGGGAAAACCTGCAAAATGAGCAGTTTATCAAATACTTATTTTCCCCACTGTATATGTACCATGGAAGTAGTAGTAGTACTACTAGTTGTGTTCTGCCTATATATGTAGGATGGGATAGAAACTATGGGTGGGATCTATCACATGCCAGCAAAGTGCCCCCACAAAAGCTAATATAGTCAATGTGCCCCCAAAGTAAAAAATTATGCAGAATTTTTATGATGGCCTGTTTCCTTTAAGTAGAAAATAATAAAATAAGTATGCATGTATATACACAATTTATATTTTATGATACAGTACTAAGTAAAAAAAAATAAGGCTTGTTTTTTATAATTTTATTGCTAGGCTTATATTATTGAGCAGCTATTTATTACAGGATGGCCTCTTAGGAAGTCCAATTTATTTGTCCACCTCCCTAGGTAGTAATGAATGGAACAGGATAGGGAATAGCTTCCTTGCATAGGTACCTGTTGGTAACCTCTATAAATCAGATAGTGAGGTTCGTGATGCAAATAACTGAAAATATAGAAAAGTGTCCATATCATGTAAGTTTATTGCTGTTATATAATACATATGATACATAACTGTGTGCAGCTATTGTAGAAATCAGCTAACATTTTAATGCAATTTCTGGGGTTCCTGTAATAGAAGCCTGCTTTCAAACACAGTCACTGCTTTCTTAAGTGTCCCCTGTATCTGCAATACACAATATTCAGAAATAACACATAGTATAAATTCCAACTGTATACAAAGGTAAGTGATGAGATGGACAAAGTTGGATCATACTTCATGGTTTTATAAGTTAAAATCAGCAATTGTGATTGGAAATCTACTACTGACCTCAATGTGGTGAACAACATCACTTATGCCAAGGGTCCCTTTAAAGTCTTGAATTTCTAAAAACAAAGTACTAAAAACATTGGTAGAACCCAAGAAATTCATCCAGCAGTGTAAAATAGTAATTAAAAGAGATCCGCATTAAACAATACTTTCAATACTTGCAATACTTTTGAAGGGCTACTTGTTTTAGACACTTTATTTTTCTTTATGGTTAAAGAAAATCTACCTCCGGGATGAAGGATTGTAAACCAAGCACACTGACATACTGGTGTGTGCTCCCTCTTGCAGGATACACTCTTATTTTAGCTTCTTATGCCCTTATTTTTACAAAAGAGGCTTTAAAAACTATGAAAATGAAATCGAGGGGCTTGTGACTCAATTAATAGCTATGAAGCCTTGAGCCCTCTGGTTCATTTGCATAATCTATAAAGCCTTTTTTTTTTTGGTTAAAACAAGGGCATAAGAAAATATTAATATTAATAGTGGATTAATAGTCCGATTCTCTTGTTCTTACATGTTGCTATTGGTCACAGCTGAGCAACTGAGATTACACAAGGAGGAAAGTGAGTGGACGGGTAAATGGTTCACCTACATGCATGATCATAGGCTCACAAGCTGGGTGGTCACTATAATCTTGTTGTTTTATGTATAACATATCGGGGCTCATTTACTAAGGGTCTGAACGGCGCACTTTCGTTGGGTTTCCTGAATATTTCTGTTTTGTACCGAATTGGGCCAGGATTTTGGCGCATGCAATCGGATTGTGGTGCATCGGCGCCGGCTTGCATACAACAGAAATCAGGGGGCTGGCCGTCGGACAACCCAACGTATTTGGACAAACCACGGAATTTAAAAAAGGTTTTGTGTCGCAAGATCAGCACTCACATGCACCAGGAGGAAGCAGGTGAACTCCGGCGGACCTCGGCACAGCAGCGACACATGCAGGAACTCGGACGCATGATGTTAGTGAATCGCGCTGGATCCGAATCCTCGCCGGACAACACACCGCGGGATCGCGATGTGACCGGGTAAGTAAATCTGCCCCATCATGTGCTTAGAATTGTGAGGGATCACTCTATTTGATGTATGGTGCTCTTTATAAAGATGTATTGTGGGGTACATCTATGAAAGAGTAACTCCTTAATTCAATGTACATTGTAATTTGTCCATTTATATGAGTCTTTTCCACTTGTATGTGTCTGGAAACTTGAAGAATTAACGAGGTTTATTATAATGCAGATGTGACTTGAGAAATATGGAAAATATCGGGACTAGGGTTTAGAGGTGGCATTCTGTACACTCATTGAGGTATTCTATATTTTAATGGAAGTGCATGAGTGCTTTTTCTTAATTTTCCTGTGCACTAACAATTTTTATTATCTTGCTGCATTAATTACATTTATGACATGTTTTAATCAAACGTACCTGATTTAAATATGTTATATATTATTATCAGGTACAATTCCATGGAGTTTGCACTTAACTTCTAAATTCCTTTTAATCCTTTACCTTTGACCAGGTCCATATAGCCCAATTTACTACAATGGTTCTGTGTACAATGTAGTCAGCCAGACTGCAGTACTGATATGAATGATGAAGCATCTAAATAAACCCTTAATGGGAGATGTAGAATATGGGGCACATGCTTACACAAGATTCTGTGGGTTTTATTGTATATTTCAGGTATTTATCTGGCTTCTAAGCATTGGCCATGTTTTTGTTGTTATAAATGTGTGGTGGTATTGCTTATAGAGGTGACTAACCAGTTTAAAACTGAATGTGTAAGAAAGGAACACTAGACATCATGGAGGAAGTTTATCAGAATTTAAAAGCCTTGAAATAGGCTTTTCCCCCTTATGCCACCTCCATGCCAAGTGAGTGTTGAGGGGCTCTGATGGGCCCCATGTCCATGCACTCGCTGTAGCCTCCTTTATGAACTGTTGCAGATTTCAGCATGTTAACAGCAAGTTCTGGGCACCATGCAACAGCATATACAGGTGGTCCCATACTTAAGAACACTCGACTTACATACGACCCCTAGTTACAAACGGCCCTCTGGATGTTGGTAATTTATTGTACTTTAGTCCTAGGCTACAATGATCAGCTGTAACAGATATCACAGGTGTCTGTAATGAAGCTTTAGTGTTAATCCTGGTTCTTATGACAACCCAACATTTTCAAAATCCAATTGTCACAGAGACCAAAATCATTCTGGCTGGGGTTACAATGATAAAATATACAGTTCTGAGTTACATACAAATTCAACTTAAGAACAAACCTAGAGACCCTATCTTGTATGTAACCCGGGGACTGCCTGTAAATCCCCCTATGTGGCTTTTTAAGGGGTTCTGAATATAAACATTCATGAGAAAAATAGGGTACACTTTGTATTTTATAGTTCTTAATATGTCAGATAAATAGTTCAGGTGATAATTGTAAACTTTGCAATATACCCTATTAGGAACAAAAACTCTCATTTTTTGCTCCTTCTCAAATGCTGATCAGGGTTTCTGAAAACCTTTCAAGCCCTGAACATAGATGAAGACAGAAAGCTAAAGATAAACTCTTTATAAAACTTGAGAATGTTTTACTTGATAATTCAGCTCTATAATGAGATAAATCAGGTGACTGTGAGGTAAGTCATTAGAAAAGAGGTTGTCCACTTTAAGTACATTCTAATAATTGATATTGTTTGTGTAATAAAAAGTTATACAATTTCCCCATATAATTTCTGTATCAATTCCTCATGGTTTTCTAGATCTTTGCTTGCTGTCATGCATCAGGAAGCTTCATTGTTTACTTCCTGTAGATAAACACCGCTCCCTGTTCATGTGATATAACACAGTTGTATCACACAGCTCTGATTACACTCGTGCAGCTGTGTGACATGACCGTGGACCGCTAATTATCTACAGGAAGTAAACGATGAAGCTTCCTGTTGCATGACAGCAAGTAAAAAAAACATGAAGAATTGATACAGAAAGTATATTGGAAAATTGTATAACTTCTCATTACACAAACAATATCCATTATTTGCTGGAATGTGCTTAAAGTGGACAACGCCTTTAACCCTTCCTATCAATAAGCTGGCTGAGTAGGGGGAGGAGGAAAGGAAACATTGATTTAAAAACAGAACAAAGAAAATGTTTCTTTAATATAGTATATGACAAATATTTCTATTATTATCTACGTAAAAGATTTATGTCTTATCTATTGGCCTTATTTATGGTTTGGTCTTGTTTTTCATTGGTCTTGAACTCATAATGATATACATAAATGTATTACTTCATGTTATTGCTTAGAAAGATATTTGTGCAAAACAAAATAGGAAAGCGTGGATATAGTGTAGTAGATTAGCAAATTTCTATTTCCATAAAAATAGGTGTATGCTCACCATGTTTGGTTGTTTAGTAGTCACAACCAACTAATATTTGCCTTATCCTGTGTTCGATTCACAGGCAGTTTTTGGCATTTTGATTCCCGAAATCTGCATAGTATAATCATATATCCAATAAAAAAGGAGCATATTTTTCATAAAAAATACCACTTGCTGCCCGACCATGGGGTTTAATATTTTACTGTAAAAAAGCCATCTCATAATGGATAATTACATATAGCTAAAATTACTAAAAACGTGCTAATCGCTATATTTGCGGTGGAAATGCGTTTTGATGCCTGGACTGTGCTTGTCTTCAGTCAAGAAGATGGTAGCATCAAAACGCATCCCCACCCCAGTATCACTCTTGAGGAGGGAAAGTGTGTAAAAGTCTCTTGGAAGAGTCTGTGGACCTTCTGGACCACCGCGGGAGGTGGTATGAGACCCGCAGTGGCAGCCAAGGTAGTACAGCAGAAAACAGTCCAAACCTGAGATGACAGCAGGAAACACGGAGGAATACTGGTAACGCTGGCACACGGAGGAACACTGGTGATGGTGGCACAGACAGTAGATTCCGCTGGACAGGAACCCTGGAAGGCACAGCAGGACAGGACAACGCCGGTGGGGACCGTGACACATAGAGGGGCATGGGCAGCAAGGATCGCGGGTGCATCTGTGACACCAAGAAATAGCAATTTCAGTGTTTTCAGTCATTTTAGCTATACATCTTTTATGAGAAAGATTTTTTATACGTTAAATCATTAAACCCCATGGTCGGCCTCAAAATGGTCCTTCCTTGGTTGAACTTGCTGGACAAGTGTCTTTTTTCAACCGTATAAACTATGGTATTTTTTATGAGCTATATATTCATCTTTTATTGGATTCATGTTATTGCTGCTATAGGTGGTTCTACAAGTGATTGGGGCTTTGTGCACCAGCATATGATAAAATCCCTATCACTCCACCACACCAGATACATTAGGAGGCTTCGGCCTACTGATGTTTCTGGTGCCTGGCTTCGCTGGTGTACAATAGAATTGCGCTTCCACCAGTGACCGTTCGTGTTTGAGCGGTCGCAGACTATTGTGAGTGCACAGTGTTCCTGCCTTGCGCCAGCCAACTCCGTAGCAGCCATGCCACCCTCCCAGGCCTCCTCGCCCATAATTCCTATTTTTATTAGTATATAATGACCTGTGGTTTAGTTTATCTGAGGTTGTATTTACCTTACCTTCTAATGAGGAGATTTATTTTTATTATGCCCTGATACCAAACCATGAATTCCAGACTGTTTCTAGATAGATGGGTAAATAGATGGACAGAGCACTTCAGGGCCTCTTACAACTCCCATAATCTCTGCCAATTACTTTTAGTACACTTACGAGAACAGCAGGAGGATTTATCACTGTGTATTCATGCCATGTTATGCTTTTTTTAACAGAAAACAAAGAATTATATTGCTGTATATTCAATTTGACCTAATGTTCACAATGTTTCTGCTGTCACATGACTAGTTTCTGTAGTGTAATATAGAGGCGTGACAGTACCACTTCAAATTACCACCATGAATCAAAGTGTTCCTGGCTTTGTGATTTTGGGATTTTCTAGTTTGGGATCATTCCGTTATCCTGTCTTTGCAATTCTGCTTTTCATTTATGTTCTAATAATTACTGGAAATGTAACCATAGCTCTCATTATTTGGGTGGAGCCTCGCCTGCATACACCCATGTATATGTTTGCGGTAATGTTATCCTTTTTAGATATATGTTATACTGCAGTTACAATTCCACAAACCTTGGCTATCTTTTGGATTGGAAGAGTCTATATTTCCTTCAGTGGTTGCTTACTTCAGATGTATTTTTTCCATTCTCTAGGGATAACTGAAAACTACCTTTTGACTGTTATGGCCTATGACCGCTATGTCGCCATTTGTAACCCTCTGAGATACTCTACTATAATGACCCCGAAAAGCTGCAAGAATCTTGTATTTCTATGCTGGTTATGTGGCTTTATGAGTCCAGTGACCAAACTGATTTTAGTAAGTTTTTTACCATTTTGTGGCTCTAATGAAATTCACCATCTTTTCTGTGACTTGTCGCCTCTTCTACACCTCTCTTGTGCAGACACTTTTCTCAATGTTATCACTGACTTTGTCATCAACTCCTGTATCATCATCTTAACTTCTGCATTCATCGCCCTGACCTACACAAAAATCCTCGTAACCATAATCATGATGAACAGTGCTGAGGGACGTAGAAAGGCTTTCTCCACTTGTGCAGCTCATATCACTGTTGTGCTGATCTTTTTTGGAAGTGTTGCCTTCATGTATGTTAGACCACAAAGCGTATATGCACCTGAATATGACCAACTTGTAACTGTTAACTACACCATTTTGACGCCATTATTAAATCCAGCCGTGTATAGTCTAAGAAATAAGGAGATAAAGAAGGCAATTAAAAAATATATTCAGATTAGAGGAACTAGTCGTAGATTATAAATTGTAGTCCAATTTTATGTTTAATGGACTTTTATTAACTTTCTTAGTTGATGTGGACAGCTCTCAGACTAAGGCCTCTTTCACCATAATGTTTTTTTCGCTGTCCAGAAGCTATGGATTATAGGTCTGTTTTTATATTGTATTTTTTACTTGTTTTTAGCCTAGTTTTCCTTATATAATTGCAAAAACGGTCTGTGAGTCATCTGTATGCCATTTGGAGGCTACTTAAATGATGAAATTGGCTTCTTGCCTATATTTCAATTTGGTTATGTGATGGTTTTTTGGACATTTGTATTGTGTCTAAGCAATTACATGTATGCAAATACAGAATTGGGAAAATAATTTCAGTGAGAGTTAAACCATAACAAAACTACGTAATCCACAAATAGTTATCTACAAGAAAACTGAATGCAAAATTGTTTGTGTAAAAAGGGCCTAACAAAGTGAAAAAAACAATCATGGTCAAAAGGCATAAGGTATGAACAAAGCAGATTCTACCATGAATGCTATAGTACATGTATAAAATGTACAAATACTAGAATCTGAGGAGAAAAAAGATAACAACATACTATAATCTAAGATTATGAGAAGAGTAGGAAAAATGCAAACCCATTAGGGTTGCAATAATGTTGATAAGAGAAAGGAATTACAGCAACATAAAATGAGAGGGTTCAGAGGTTATGGAGAAGAGGTGAGAGAATAAAGAGACAGAAAAGGGTATCATATCCATAAATGCAGAGCTATGAAGTTGTGGAATCCTTCGACCACCTCTAACTCCAAAAATATATATTTAATTGGTTCAGTTTGATCAATGCAATATGTACTGAATATTTTTTCACAACAATTTTTTCAGAATATGTGGTAAATTTGTTATATTGCTTAACTTTAACCCCATAGCACAATAAGACGTACCCTTACGTCTTGATGTGCATGCAGGAGTATGAAGAGGGCTCACGGGCTATGAAGCAAACACTTGATCACCGCCGTTAAAGCTGGCGGGGGCATTAACAAGCCGGCAGCGCGTTGGCGCCACCATGTTGACTCCGATCGTCGCTCCCCATGGCGTCATCGGGGAGTGGCGATCCGTTGCCATGACAGCCTCGGGTCACACAAAGATCCGAGGCTGTCATGTTTTAGGCTATCTATTACAATGTGCGATTTGCATATAATAGATGGTGTGCAAAATCCTCATATACCCCATATGGCAGTATATGGTAGGATCAATCAGACAACCTAGGGTTAAAGTACCCTAGGGAGTCTTAAAAATAGTAAAAAATAAAAAGTAAAAAGAAGAAAAAAAAATTATATTAAAAAACCCTAAAAATTCAATTCACCCCCCTTTCCCTAAAAGTCATATTAGTATAAATAAACTGTAAAAATCATAAACACATTAGGTATTGCCACGTCCAAATGCCCGCTCTATTAAAATATAATACTTGTTTTTAATTGCGTTTAACACCATAACGGAAAATAGCGCCCAAAGTCGCAAAAGGCATTTTTTTGCCATTTTGAAAAATATAAAAAATTTTATAAAAAGGTTGTACAGTCCTAAAAATAGAAGCATTGAAAATGTCATCAAAAGTCGCAAAAAATTACACAACCCACAGCTCTCTATACCAAAGTATGAAAAAGTTATTAAAGCCAGAAGACGGCAAAATGAAGAATTTTTTTTTTGTAATTTAGTAAATAGGTTTTAATTTTTGTAAATGTATCAAAACATTATAAAATCTATAGAAATTTGGTATCCCCGTGATCGTACTGACCCAATGAATGAAGTATACATGTCATTTGGGGCGCACAGTGAAAGCCGTAAAATCCAAGCCCACAAGAAATAGCAAAAATGTGTTTTTTTATCATTTTCACTGCATTCAGAATTTTTTTCCCGCTTCCAAGTAAGAATATTAAATACCACCAATATGAAGTACAGCTTGTTATGCAGGAAACAAGCCCTCACACAGCTCTTTACATGAAAAAATAAAAAGTTATAGATCTTTGAAGGTGGGAAGTGAAAAATAAAGACGCAAAAATTAAAAAGGGGTAAGGGGCCACACCAGTAACCGGCACCCTAGATCCACCAACAACTACAAAATGCCATCCCAGAAATTATAAGTACCACAGTAATTCAATAAATCCCAACCCAGCAACTAAAACAGACAGTAATAATACAGGAGACCCTGGGGCAGATAACAAAAAGAGAGATACCCCTGAGTAGACGAATAACATACTGGAGACCCCAGAGGAGACAACTACCAATGCTGGAGACCCAGCGCAGACAAATACTGGAGACCCACAGAGTAGAGAAGAAAATTCTCTCCTTTTCTACCTGCTCCCAACGGCAGCTTTTTTGCCCCATAAGATGCTCTGTTCTAAATCTGAACTGGTAGTATGAACTGCAATGATGACCCAGAGCAGCAAAATTAAAAGAATAAATGTGAAAGGTGAATTTGTTAGTTCTAAACTACTTCACATTATTGCTATTTTATATTTTTTTATTTTGTTACTCTAAAATAATTGCCATGTTCTTCTTGGAAAAACAATATGGAGAGGCCAGATACATTTATTGTTAGCCACAACAAGGAGAAATGTGCAAAAAAGTCCAATATTCATAGACTCTGTGCTTATAATTAAGGTATACCTTGAGTGGCTGATATTGTTATGTTATATACAATAGGTCTTAATACAATGGGGCACATTTACTTACCCGGTCTATAAAGTTCCTCAAAAGTGCATTGTCCGACGATCATGCACTGTGCGGCAATTCACTAAGATTGTGCGCCCGATATCCTGCATGTGTTTCTTCCCCACTCAGGTCCGCCGTAGTTCATCTTCTTCTTTGTGGTAAGCGCATTGTCTTGCGACACAATTTGAAAGTTTAAATCCCGCGCTCAGTCCGAATCAGTTGGATCGCCTGACGTCACGCTCCCCTAATTTGTGCCGCATGGAAGCCAGCGCAGCGGGGCCAAAATCCTATCACATGCGACACAATCTCAGCACAAACCCCTGTTTCATACCTATCACAGACGTGCAAATCCCAAAAACATCAGAAAGTCCGACAAAAGTGCCTTCCGCGGGCCTTAGTAAATAAGCCCCAATAGGTCTAGATTTTTATTTCTGCTTTGTTTCGACAACAAACATTTCATTTGAGAACAGGCTGAATGGAAAGGTTATATTCAATTGTAAAGGGCTTTCCATTTTCAACTACATCCAAAAGATACGTTGGTTACCAACCTAAGGAGTCAAGAAGCTCAGCTGCCTTTGGTTGTGGACGTCCATGATGAAAAAGTCAGGATTAGAAGCATCAACAATGGATATATATTTGGATTATATTTTGGAAATTGCATTTAAAAGAGTCATTACAACATATTTGTAATGTGCATTTACTGTAATATATTTCTTATCTTTTCCTCACAACAAATACATTTAAAAATAACAATGTGAATTGTAAACTCAAGTGGAGATTCAATTACAGTTAATGTAACAGCAAGTTCAAGAATATATCGTTTGATATGCCTAAAAAGATTGCATTGAGTCTTTAAAAGGAACCTGCCATTTAAATTAACCCGCCCAAAATTAATACTTCAGAAACAAATTATGATTAAAAAGCATTGCCCTTATCCCTAAATGGTTCCTTCCTATGGCTGCAATGTAAAAAAAAAAACAGTTTGTAAACTTATAGGCAGCTCACCTTATGTGAGTCCAATGATATTAATGGAGTCTTGTATATTAAATTTTACTTGCATTGCCCTGCCTCCTTGTTCCTAATTTATGAGTCTTACTGCTCGGACATGCTGCTGTATGGAGCTAGTAATGGTTCAACTACAGATATATACAGCTCTGTTTACATATTATTAGAGGAATAATACCATGTGACTAGGGTGATGTCATCTAAGGTCCTTTACATTAATATGTACCCCATGTATGTGTCAGATCACATTAAATCACAGCAGGCCTCCATGGCATCTAGTTTTCCCTGTAATTTCATGTGATCAGATACATTCATGAGGTAGACTATGCAAATGTTACAGGGTAAAGGTGAAGAGGCATATGGATTGTGTAGGGGTAGATAAGAGGGGCCAGCTGAGCAGGATAAACCCCTCTGATGCCAGGAAGGATAACATAAAGTTGATTTTATGGGGATGGGAGGTAACAATATTTAGCTAAAAGAAGGCACTTAGTTAATAGGGCTTTATGGGAACCTATCACTAACTGTTTTTGTGAAAAATCTGGTGACAGGTTCTCTTTAAAGGAAATCTACCATCAAAATCAAGCATGATAAACCAGAGAGACTTAATTATAGATCCAGGCACTGTGTCTGTGGTAATCTTCTTATATTTGTTATCCATGGCCTCCTTCCTTTTAAAACCACTTTTAAAATAATAAGCCTGAAGGGCAACTGGGGCGGTACCCAAAACCGCAGTGTGCTTCAGTTTCATGGGCTGTTAAACTGTCTCCCCTGCCCTCTCATAACTTCCCCCCTGGAATCTCATGGCAGCAAGAAACTTTCAGCACACAGATGAAGAGGGGAGCACTCATGCACAGTCCAAGAACCTGTTAATCTGCAGAACAGAGGATCTCTGAGAATCTTCATCGTAACCTTTCAGGCTCAGTAGTATAATTTAACCCCTTACCGACGAGGGCTCATGGGTTGAACCCTCTCCATAGCTAGTAAGTGTTTGCTGCATATTGCACGTGGGCCCCACCATCTTGGCTCGGATTTTCGCTCCCAGTGACATCATTGGGGAGCAGTGATCCATTGCTATGGCAACCTAGGGTTAAACTACCCTAGGGGGTCTGAAAAATAGTAAAAATTAAAAATCACCCCCTTTCCCTATAACTGATATTAATATAAATAAACAGTAAAAATCATAAACACATTAGGTATCGCCGCATCCTAAAATGTCCTATCTATCATAGTATCATAGTTTATACGGTTGAAAAAAGACACATGTCCATCAAGTTCAACCAAGGAAGGGAAGGGATTGGATGAGGAACGGATTTAGAGTAAACAATTCTATATAACATAACCATCAATGTTATTTAGGTGTAAAAAGGCATCTAGACCCTTCTTGAAGCTCTCTGCTGTCCCTGCTGTGACCAGCACCTGAGGCAGGCTATTCCAAAGATTGTTCTCATAGTAAAAAAGCCCCTGTCGCCTATGGTGATTAAACCTTGTTTTCTCCAGACGGAGACAGTGCCCCTCGTCTTTTGATTTGATTTAGTCTGAAACAACTTACCACAATATTTTTTGTATGGACCATTCCTATATTTATATAAATTAATCATGTCCCTTCGTAGTCATCTCTTTTCCAGACTAAATAAATCTAGTTGTTTTAATCTTTCCTCATAACTGAGACCCTCCATACCCCTTATCATTTTTGTGGCTCTACGTTGAACCCTCTCCAGCTCCAGGGAATCCTTTTTATGGACCGGTGCCCAGAAATGGACAGCATATTTCAGGTGAGGTTGAACCAATGCCTTGTACAGTGGTAATATTATATCCCTATCATGAGAGTCCATACCACTTTTGATACATGACAAGATCTGTCTGTAACTATGGGTTGCCTGTAAGTCGGGTGTCCTTAAGTAGGGCACCGCCTGTATTAGATTACAATTCTTCATTGTGACATCACAACCAATGACCTTTAATGACATCACAATTTTTCCATGTGACAATTAAATGCCCTACAAGTAAATCAGTAGTAAATCACTATGTGTCGTTATGAAATAACAATGCTCCTAACATCAAGCTAGATACAGTATATCAGGAGGCTTTGACTTTCTGTGTATGAGATGGCCAGCTGTGCCATCGTACAATTCTGCGGCAGGCCCTGTTGGATATAGCTAGTGCGTGCCACTCCTTTTGGTATGAAAGTGACATAAGGGGGAAAATAATAGCAACTCCTGGTGGTGCGAGAGGAATTACTACTATTTAACCTCCTATTGCATTATAACATACATTTACATCATAATGCCATTAAGAATGTATGAAGAGGGTTTAAGTGCTGACACTTAACATCGCATTGGCGCTGCCATTTTGGATGGGATCATTGCTCCTGGTGACATCATCAGTCAGTGATGATCTGTTCCCATGGCAGCCTGGAGTCTGCATGAGACTCAAACACTTGTCATTCAGCAGGAACCATAGCAGTGTGCCGGAGGCAAATTCTCCATATACTGCAATAAAGAGCCCAAAATAGCAGCATTAAAAACATCATCACGTCCCACAAAAAAATTACAACTTACACAGGTCCGTACACAGCTTATTGATTTATAAAATGCCTGAATAGATGATTTATAAAATCTGAATAATTCCAATGCTTTTAATAGTTTCTTTATCATTACTTAGCTTCCTGCCACCGGAATGTGCCATGTCCCGTGGAAGGTGGGCAGTTTGAATGAAAATTGCTTGCAATGTAAGAAGGGGTGCGGGTGGGGGGAGGGGGGAAGAACCTGAGGGAAGTGGTAGGGAGATGAATGAGGAGGTGGGAGGTGGCGTTGAGGAGAAGATGACTTGTGCCAGTTAAACTGCCCCCTGGGAGTTAGCACACGCTGCTGGCAGGGAGTCAGATAATTTAAAAAGCATCGGAATTATTCAGATGGACAACAAAGGCATTATTACAATCAAAAATACCAACACCGTACCTGATGGTGCACGTTAAGCTAGGGAAAATAATTGGAGGCTGGGAACTTCATACATGTGTGTCAGCCATAATAAAATATGTAAAGATGTTCATCTTCACCAGCCTGAGTGGGAATTTCACAGGACAGCAATTTGGAAATGCTCCTATTCAGGACATGAACTTGTGTGTGCGAAGGGCCAAACTTTTGCTTTCTCTCCATGGACAGATGAATAAATGGTTTGGATGGGTTTGGTGATGGTGGTGCTGCTAGTGGTGCTAGTGGTGGGGGCAGCGGCACATTCTCCTTCAGTGGGAGGCAGGTAGCCTTGTGGCTAGGAAGGAGGTGTAGCAGGCTGGGCCAACTGAAGCAGCATACATGTTAAGGAGTGTTTTTTGGTGTCTCAGCCACTGCAGCTCATGTTTACTCTGCAAGTGCCTGGTTATACACAAGGTGCTCAGATTGTTAAAGGGGTGTTCCCACAAAGACAAGTTTATTAAGTGTATTTACGATAACAAAATAACACATTTTCTAATTCACTGTTATTAACAATAAAACAGCATTTCACAGATATAATTCCACCCTGTCTTTATCAGTCCTGGTATACACAATTTCAGTTGCCCCTGGTTCCCGACCCTTTATCTTCTGACTTAAGGGTTGGCAGCCATCTTGGTTTTTTTTGTTGGCTGTAGAGCTCTGCTCTACTCTGCTATCTGCCTCTAGCCCCTTCCTCTCTGCATTCCAGAACAGAGCACTCACTGATAAACAGGCACTCACTTCCTGCCGGCAGCAGTGTGAGGAGTGTAAAGCTACAGACAGATAAATTCTTTATCTGGGGAAGGGGAGGAAGGCACAGCAGATCTAGTGTGTTGTGGGATAGCAGAGATGTAGGGGAACTAACTGTGTCATTGTGTATAATAGGCATCCCATGGATCTCATCATCTCTGATATGTCTAATCTCTTTTTTATATGTGTCAGATCCTAGCACAATGTTCAGAAGGCAAATGAAAGTGTATATAAACCAAAAACCCTGATAATCTAACCACAGAACAGCTCACAGAACTAGATGGATCATAATGTGTCTGCTTAGAGTTTCACTTGTTTTGCCAGCTGCCATGGCTTCCTGGCCAGCACCTCTTTGTCGAAGTATCGCTGCCTTCTACCCATGTGAGGTCTAGGATCTCATCCTCACCCCTCGCTTCTGCCACCAGGAACCCTCAACGTTGGCCTCCCTTTCCGTCTGTACTTTGCAGAAAGCCTGTTGTGTTGGCAGTTGTGTTTCATCGTCATCATAGGTCACTTCTGACAGTCCACTGCCCATACTCTCATCCTCCAATAATTTTTCTTGGGAATCTTGCAATTCTTTATCTGGTGCAGTGCCAGGTGAATGGGCCACAGATTCCTAGCTAGAAGAGATTTCGTACACATGACTAACTGCTACATGACTTATGGCTGAAATGGCTTTGCTACTTTAAGGTGTGGTGGTGCACTTCCAATTGAGGATGGGCCTAGCAAAGACAATCCCACAGAGGTTGATGCAGTGTCTGCCATGTAATTGACCAATGCCTCAACTATGTTTGGCCTACCAGTACACACCCCACACAATGGCGTCCCACACCAGCAGCAGCACCACGGCCATATCCCTGTGCATTAATTCCTGCTTTCCTAATTTCAAAGACCTACAGTAACAGCCAGCACCTTTAGAATCAAGGTATTACTGGATGATATCCACTGACTTTTATGATCCACATATAAAAGCGCAATATACTCTGACAATAGAACCTCTGAACTAAGTAGAAAAGCAAACAAGACTCCTGAACTAGTTAGAAAGGCACAATTTTCTTTGACCACTGGACTTTTGTGAACTAGGTATTTGCATGCGCTATTCTCAATTACCACTCTTTTCTGAACTAGGTATTTGTTTTTGTTTTCAAACTCTTTTTATTATTTAATTTTAGAAAAACATAACAAAGCAGTTACACAAGTTTCTTGTTTGCGGTATATACACATTGCATGAATAACTGTCTTTTGACAATAATAATGTTAACATAATAGAGAATTCAATATAATAGCCATATAATAAATTCCTTCCGTTATGTCGGTGGTCTTTACCGTAGGCTACTTGTATGAGTGCAGAAATGTAAGCATATATAAACAACAACTTAACAATACTTACAATAATACATCTACACAAGACAAGACGGGTAGGGGAAAATGGGGTGGGGGAGTCATAAGAGAATATCGGTATATGCCTCTGCTTTTACTTAATGAGTTGAGCCTTGGTTTTTGCTAAGTGTACCTTTTCCTATTTCAGCTTCCTTTAATGGGGGGGGGGGGGGGGTCCTATTTCATTGTCTTTTAGACATGTATTTTCTCCATGGATCCCATATCTTAAGAAATTTCTCTCTTTTACCAATCTCCCAATGTATCAACTCTTCCATTCGGTAGATTTCTTCCACCTTCTGAGACCACATTTGTTTGGTAGGTGGAGTGGGGGATAGCCAAAGCTGTGGAATTAGTAACTTAGCTGCTGTTATTAAGAACGTCGGGAGATTATCTACTCCTGGTGTTAGTACATGGTTTGGGATCCATAGTAGCATAAGTTTCGGGTCAAGTTTCAGTAGGGGAAGGCATATTTTATTAATTTCTAGTATAACAGATTGCCAGTATTTTTGTATTTCAGGACAGGTCCACCATAAATGATATATATCGCTGTTTGAATCCTGGCATCTCCAGCAGGACCCTGATACGTTCTTATCTATTTTATGCAGTATATATGGGGTTTTGTACCACCTAGTTAGTAGCTTAAATGAGCTTTCTTGTATCCGTACACATTTAGAAAAACCATGTGCCCCTTTTGTTATGCCTTTAATGTCTTCTTCCGTGAATCTTGTTCCTAGTTCTTTTTCCCATTTCCCTATATATGGAGGGGGGTCTCCAATCTGTAGTGAGAGTAGGAATTCATATATTTGTTTAGTATTTTTCTTTTGTGGTGCCTCTTCTGCTATCTGTTTCTCTAACCATGTGTGTTCTCTGGGTAGTATAAACTTCTCTTGTATCTTCCTACATGTGGAGGTTAAGGCGTGTGTCTGTAGGAAGTTAAGTTTTCTTCCTTTGTCTGCTAACCACTTAACTTTATCTTGTAATTGATCTTTCGAAACTAACCATTCTCCTACTGTGATCTCTGAGTAGTCATCCCAAAAGGTAGTCTCATTGTGTTTCTGTAAGTTATTTACGTATGGGGCTAGTGCCATGGGCATAAGTTTTGTATATTTTCCTATTAGGTTCCATTTCTTGTTTAGTGTTAGAATGGTGGTTACTATTCCCCTCAACAAACAGCTATGCAGTGTTTTATTATCATCTCTATTATGTATGCCCCATAATTGAAGTTTTTCCTCTTTAGTTAAGAGATGTTGCTCTAGTTGGGTGCAGAGGCTATCAGGGGCTTTGTGTAAAAGTCTCAATAGGCGCTGTATTTGCGCAACTCTATAGTAATTAGTGAAGTCTGGTAAACCCATGCCTCCCCACTGTTTAGTAGCAATCTGCATTTTGTATTGCAACCTGGACTTTTTATTTGCCCATATGAACCCTCGGAACAATTTCTGCACACTAACTAGAAATTGCCTTGGTAATGTTACTGGGGCCGTTTGCAAAAGGTATGTAAGTTTTGGTAAAATGTAAGTTTTAAGTAAATTTTTCCTACCAAACCATGACATATATGGGATTTGTAATGATTTGATTTGCATCTCTATTTTCTTCAAGAGTGGAATATAGTTGTATTTATAAATATGGTTAGGGTCTTTTGGTAAGTTAATCCCCAGATATTTGATCGTGTTTTCTGGCCATTGGAATTTGGATGTCTTCTTAAGTCGCTCAGCTGTTGTTGGTGGAAGTGTAATATTTAATATCTCTGATTTTTGAAAATTTATTTTAAAATTGGATAGTTTCCCATATTCTAGAAAGGTGTGTGTCAGGTGGTGTAATGATTGTTCTGGGTTCATGGTTAATACCAGTAAGTCATCTGCAAATGCTGCCGTTTTATGTGTATAGTTACCTATTTCAAGTCCTCTAATTCTGTCATCCTGTCTAATTCGTCTGATTAATGTTTCCATAACAAGGATGAATAAGCTGGGTGATAATGGGCAACCCTGCCGTGTGCCGTTGGTGATCTGGAAGGTAGACGACAGGGTGCCATTCACTCTTACTCTAGCGTTTGGTGCAGAGTATAGGGACATGATAGCCCCCACAAATTGTTCCGGGAAACCCAGTTTCAGCAGTGTTAATTTCATGTATAGCCAACTTACTCTGTCGAAAGCCTTCTCGGCATCAGTACCGAGAAGGACTAACGGCACTTTATTTTTCCTAGCGTATTCTACCAATCTAATTACTCTACAAGTGTTATCCCTTCCTTGTCGTCCTGCGACAAATCCTGTCTGTTCTTTTGTAATTATCTTAGGTAATATTGCACTTATTCTTTTGGCAATGACTTTGGCCCACCATTTCACGTCTGCGTTTAATAGTGAAATAGGACGGTAGCTTCCGCACAGTTTTGGGTCCTTTCCCTCTTTGGGGATAATTGTAATATGTGCTTCTAGTGTATGTAGGGGGGGTGTGTGCCTCCTGTGAATAGGGTGTTGCAAAGGTCCGTGAATTGTGGTAACAATATGTCTTTTAGTTTTTTGTAATAGATTATCGGTAAGCCGTCTGGGCCTGGTGCTTTCCCTGTGGGGATGCTACTTAATACCTTATTTAATTCTGCTTGTGAGAATGGCTGCAGAAGCGATAATCTATCCGTCTCTGTTAATGTTGGTAGGTCTAGTCTATCCAAAAAGGTCCTAATGTTGTGTGGGGTCTGTTCTGCTTGATGTGGTAGGTTGTAGAGGTCACTGTAGAATTTGTGGAATTCAGTAGCGATCTTTTCAGTTGCCGATGTATGTGTTCCGTTGTTTGTGGAAATGGAATGTATATATGCTTTCTCCTTTTGTTTTTTGATTAATGCTGACATTAATCTGTTTCCCCTATTTCCATGTGCATAAAGTTTACTCTTAGAAATTTGTAGTAATTTCGCAGAGCGTATGTTTAGTAGGTTTTTAACCTTATTCCTCATGTCTATGAGTTCTTGAAAAACAGATTCAGCTTTACTCTTTTTATGTGTTGCTTCTAGTGCGGAAATACAGTTCAGCATTCCATTGAGTAGTCTTGTGCGTCTTTTCTGTATGAATGTTGCTATTTAGATAAACACCCCTCTTGCTACTGTTTTATGCGCTTCCCATATGTATGGGATTGTTAGGTCTTCTCTGTTGGTGAGTGTGAAATATTCTTGTAATTTGTCCCTGACCGCTGTAATATGTATTGGATCCTCTAATATTGTGGTATTTAATGTCCAAGTCCAGTCTGGGTTGGGTAGTGATGGGATGCAAATTGCTAGTTCTGTTGGGGCATGGTCTGAATGTAAAATGCGGCCTATTTGAGCCGTTTTGATTCATTCTATTTGTGGTTCTGAGATAAATATATAGTCTAGTCTATGGTATGTTTGATGTGTCACTGAAAAGAATGTATAATCTTTCGCGGAGGGGTTCAGTAATCTCCATGTGTCTACCAGATGCAGTCTACTGAGTTCTTCTCTTAAGATCGCTAGTTGTTTGTATGATATGTGGGTTTGGCCTGTGGTGTCTAATAATGGATCTATGCAAATATTGATATCTCCTCCTACCAGGCATAGGCCTTCTTTAAATAACTCAAAATTCTGGAGTGTATTTACGAGCCACTGCACTTGCGCCGTATTGGGTGCATATACATTAGCAATGGAGACTAATTCTCTTCCTATCAGTCCTTTAATAAATAAATATCTGCCATTAGGGTCCGACATTTCGGCCAGTAATTTAAATGGGATTGTTTTTCTCACTGCAATTGAGACCCCTTTAGAGGCTGTAGTACTAGTGCTATGAAACCATTGCTGATAGTCTCTTTGCGGTAATTTAGGGATTTTCCCCTCCTTGAAGTGGGTCTCTTGTAGCAGTAACACATCTGCTTTATTTTTCTTCAATAATCTAAGAATTTGGTGGCGCTTGCAAGGCTCGTTCATACCTCTTACATTATAAGTAACAATTTTCACATTCGACATCTTGTGTATAATACATCATACGACCTGTGTCTTTTGTATGCATCAACCAATCAGACGTCTGCTCGTATCTTGGGTTGGATCCTATTCTCTGATGTTGGGGAGTACAGGGTAGGGAAGACACAAGAGGTTTAGGGAAAAAGACAAGACAATTACATACGAATGAAAACAAGTAAAAAACATAACTGGTTTGCTTGGGTAAGCTGGATTTTAAAAGGACCTCACTGTCCCAGATGCAGTTTCTTGGGTTTGCGCCCCCTAGTGGGAAATGTCCCATATCTCGGGGCCAACTTTCATCGGGATGAGACAGATCGGTTATCACTCAAATAACTCTAACTCTTAACTTATGTCTGTACCGTTTATATCCCTATTCAGACATTTAAAACATTTAACTCCTGAAATATTGTTAACCGTTTGATTAATCACCATCAGATGCTTATTCTTCTAGTTGGGGTTTTCCTTTCTGGGACCCCATATTGAATTCTGTATGAAGGCAGTAGGTTCTGGGGCGGGGGGGGGCTGAAGTGGGTTGGGGGGGGGAAGGGTAGGGGGGGTAAGGGGGGGGCATGACGGGCTGGGAATAATCCGATTGGGGGGGGGGCTGAAGTGGGTTGGGGGGGGAAAGGGTAGGGGGGGGGGGGTAAATGTTAGTTAACTGCCTATTCTGTAAGGATGCATCTGTGGTTCTAATCCCCTTACTTCTATTTCTTATATATATAATCTAAGGTGAATAAAGAGTCTCTCTTCTTTTCTTCTCCCTTTACCCATCTCTGTCTGAATTATTCTTATGCTTCTTTTTCTTGCTGCTGTTTGTTACTTTCCAAGTGTCTATGCTTGGCAGGGTAGGTAGAGTGGAATCTTCTTGTATTGGCATCCAGGAGGGCACTTGTATGGGCTCCATGTTTAGCTGATCCCATGCCGCTGTTAGGTCGTCTGGTGTACGGATCACTATCTGTTTGCCGCTTTTGTTTATTGAGATGCCAAATGGGTATAGCCATCGAAATTGCATATGTCGCTTCCGCAGTTCCTCTATAAGTGGCTTCATTAACCTCCTTTTTGCCAATGTAGAGGGTGCTAAATCTTGATAAATGGAGATATCTTTTTCTGCATATTTTAACTCTGCTGTGCTCCTTGCTCCTTATAGGATATCAGCCGCATCCGTGTATCGCAATAGGCCACATATAACATCCCGCGGTGGGTCTGTTTGGCGGGGTTTCGTGCGAAGCGCCCTATGTATGCGCTCTATGTGTATCATGGAGGCTCTTTCTGGGCCCAAAATGTTTTTAAATATTTCTAACGCTACCTTGGGTAGGCTGTCATGCGGGATGTCTTCGGGGAGTCCTCTCAGCCGGACGTTCTTTCTACGGCTGCGGTTTTCTTGTTCCTCCACCCACAGCAGTGCTGCATTAAGCTGGACCTTGTGGCTTTCTAGGTTACTGCGGACTGCTTCCCCAAATTCCAGTATGGCACCTTGTCTGCTCTCTAGCTCCTCAACACGTGCGCCAATATGGCGGATGTCCACCTTAATGTCAGCAAGTTCTTTCGCTATAGGGTTGAGAGCCTGATATAGGGTCTTTTTTATGAAGTTCCGCGACACCGGTGCTACGGCTTCTTCCCCTCCCGCTTCGGAGCACTCACCTCCGCTGTCTTGCTCTGATTCTCCCGCCTCGTCATAGATCTCCGGTTGTGGCGGCGCCATCTTGTGAGTTTTGGTCGGCGGGGTGGACAGCTTTCTTTTCAAGAATTTATCTAAATCTTGTTGCTCTTCTATACACCACAGTGCCCCAGGACAGGACAATTGAGGCTGTTTGAGAATTTGCTCCCTAGCTGACTGACTCTATGATGAGTATCAAGCTCGCCCTGGCTATCTTCTGTGTGTAATGGCATCTGGACATGTGATTCTGCTCTTATAATGCAGATAGTAATATAGATTTGTACCGTGTTAGCCAGGGAGAGCAGAAGAAGAGTGAAGAAATAAAGGTATCGCCTGATTTCTTCACTCTTCTTCTTATAATGCAAAGTCACATGTCCAGCCCAGCTAGTCAAAGGCATGCCTACATAGAATATGCCTGTGGTCACTAAGGGGCTGGAAGCTGCTTGATTGGCTGCTTCAGCAGTTAATCAAGCAACTTTATGTTTTTTTCTCGAACACATATCCGGATACTGAATAATGACATGTGTTTGGTCTCCAGGTCTGTGGCTGCCAAACCTGTGAAATTCAGTATGGATGTATATTTTACCATTTGGAACCGCTCATCACTGCCAGCAATGCAATTTGTAGCCTTTATTTATTTAAGGTGTTTGGAGAATTAGCATTTTTAAAATTTTTTATTGAAATACGATTTTAACAGGAATTGGATGCCTTATGTATAAGACTTGCGCAATTTTTATTGCAGTTGACAGCTATACAAATAACAATGTGAATGCATGTAGCTAAGCTCTATAGGAGATTCAATTACAGGCTCTACGGCAGTGATTACAAATATTTGCTTTGTCACATATAAAAAAACATGGAATGGAGTCTTCAGACACTTCAGCACTAATGTGCCAAATCCACAGAGGAAGCATGTGATCCTATACCACACAAGTTCACGTTACGCCTCATCTTCACGTAACCTTGATCACCCCAGCCAGCACCCCAGCTGTAAAATAAAATAATAAAAATATATATCTCAAAATTAAGACATTATAAACAATTTATTCCTTAGCAATTACTGCTATCTGAACATATGACTACACAAAATGATCATAAAATGGAGAAATAGTCTGGAGCCAATTTGGTAAGAAAATGGTAAGTAACACACAATTGCCCATGCCTTGGATGTGTTTATGTATACATTTTGAATGGGGACCCCAGTACTTTAGGGACTACCCTGGAATTTACCCAGAACAACTTTATGTGGCCTCTTTTACTATCTGCATACTCCTTAACCCCTAAACGCAATAAATCGTACATGTAGTTGGGACATGCGGTCCATTGCCGCATGCCGACGTGCTTGATCACCTGGCTGCAAAAGCAGAACCCGTGCAATTGCTTTGGGAGCTCAGCTGCAGGAGTCCCCTCTAAAAGCTGAAATTGTGATAATCACGATCCCGACTGTTTAACCCTAGAGACCCCACGGCCATGGTGACAGTGAGTACCTATGGGGCAGGGCACAGAGTTGCCAACCTCTTCCATGGCAGCCCTAGGGAGGACAGGGCTGTCGGCAGCAAATACCTGTTGGATCATGCTTTTAAAATGATCTAACAATGCTGCTGTCAGCCTATGCAGGCTGACAATGAAATATTCTGCAATACATTAGTATTGCAGTATATTACATTTGTTCATGTCCCACCCTGCAACAAAGTAAAACAGTTAAAAAAAGGTGTAGTTTCTATAATGGGGTAATTTATGGGGTTTTAACCTCTCAAAGTCACTTGAAAACTGAGAAGGTGTCTGTAAATATATATAATATAGGCTTTCTGATTTTCATAAAAATGTGCAAAATTGACATTCAGGAAAAGTTATTTGGGTGCTATGATCTGCTTGCAAAGGAAAAAAAAAAATTTTTTGCCATTTTTAAAGCAGTTGAAAATTATAACCAATTAGTGACAGGGCAGATGAAAAAATGAGGCTTGATCTGAAAACCTTAAAGTGGCTTGGTCCTTAAGGGGTTACATTTTTTTTAAAAGAAACAGCTCGGTCCTACATAGCCACAATAAAAGGTCTTACCTGTTTCTTACTATCCAGTAATCTATGTCTTCATCAGATTTATTATCATGTTCTGTACCATATCCCACAATAACCACAGCATGGCCAGGGCTTTGACTGCAATCACCTTCAAAAATACCTGAATAATAAAAGATATTATTTTGAATTTAACATGTTTTCTTCTATTGACATACAGTTTAAGTCCATATGTAAGCGAACATATGCTACACCCGTGCATGGCATATGTTTGGCTGGAGAAAGGGAGCGTTCCTCACCCCTCCCCTCTTCAAAGGGAGATGTGCAACATATTTCAGGTTAAATATATAGTATGCCCTATCTTTCTTCTGGCTGCGGCATGGTACAGTGACATGCGTGTGCTCACCTCCTGGCCAATCACAGCTACGGCTAGTAGGTAGGGGGCGTCAATTTGCCGGATTGGCTGCACGGTTGTCAATCCTGCAATATGTCCGCATCCAAACCCAAATCCGCTGATGCCCAATTATCATTATTTTGCTTTAAAAAGTCTAATTTACAAAATGTAAATGCTGTTGTGCAAAAGTCAACTAAGCAGCCAGATTATTTAGACCTGTTTGCACTGAACATGTTTCATGTAAGGACAGTTATTCCCATCCTATAAGAAATCCCACCTATTCAAAGAATAAATGAGATGATGTAGAGAGTGTTTAGGGAATACCTTGTCCACTTCATGACTTTGGGACTTAAAATTACCGCTGTGAAAACCCAACCCCAAACCCCCCTTCACTCATTAATGGGCGTACACAGTTGTTGGGTGTCAAGGCCACAGCGGCCGCATTTATTATAACAAAACATCATCATTAATCATAACATTGCATAACATTACAATTTACATTAAATTCAACTAGCAAAGGGGTTCCGGGGGGCATCTAAATTGCCATCAAATCCGTTGTCACGAAGTCTCACTTGTCCCCAGCCGTATATGCGCCTGACCAGGGACCCAAAATGGAGACTTCCGCACCTCCTGAGATCCTTGCTCCCAGGAATTCACCATATCTCTGTTAAACAACTATTCGGGGGACTGGACACCCCCCGTGTTACCAGCTCCCCCGTCTCAACACCTCCTTTTTGCCCCCGAGAACCCCTCCTAAATCCGCCGCTGCGACATTAGTTTTGGCCCCCCATCTGCATCCCCTATTTTTACAAAAGGGGCGGGTGGGCGGGAAAATTGTTCTTTTCTCCCCAGATTCCAGTGACAGACTGACACTACCTCGTGTCAGTATATTTACAAATATTCCCAAACCCTTCCCTGTATGTGACTGCTCCAGACTTACTGTAAACATCTCCCCCTCCCATCTCTGACCTTCACCTAACCCCTTAGATAGCTCCAATTTAACCCCTTGTCATGCCGCTATTGCGTTACATTGCATTCACTTCATTGCTCCTTTCGTAGCTGGTAGTCCTAGTCATATGCAATTACTTTTTAGTTGGCAAAACTGAGTACAACCTTTTTATCCCATCCTGGAAAAATTTGCATATTTTCCTACAACCTTTTATATACAGTTTTATAAAATTAAAGACATTCTTTTTGCAAATGTTGTAGTTAAAGTGGTAGAAAACTAATAATGTCCTCCACTATAATTTTGGACGACAGGGCATCAAAACAACAAAAGGAAACTAATGCATTAGGCATTTTATGTAAAACAATTATAAAAATGATGACATATTGGTTAAATATCAACGCCATAGATAGTGGAGCACAAAAAGGGGGTATCTCTATTGATACAAATGAGCATACATGGTACAAACAGTGTATTTCCTTTATAAAGGATTGTAAGTAAAATATGTACATGGTGGATAGGCAATGTTTGGATGGGAAAACAACTATAAATGAATTACAAAAAACTTCACTGGCAAAAACAATTGTGATAACAAAATAGTATCTTTTAAAGAAAAAGGAGGTTCACTGAAAATATTGAGAGGGATCGGACTGTGGATAACAATTAAAATATAGCTTTTATTCACAGTTGCATTAAAAATCGGACCACTAAGTGGTCAAACCCACTAAAAGTAATGTGTCATTTCCCACAATGCTGCAGAGAACAAGATATAGGCGATTCATATAGACCCAAGGTCAGTCTGGTAATAATAGACCTTGGGATAAGATAATAAGGGGTGCCGGCTGAACTAGGTGTATAGAATTAGTTGTCCCTACTCTCAATTACTACACCATCAGATATATATCTAGACCCAATGCGGTTCTAGTGACAACAGCATCCCCACAAAACAGATAAAATGTTGCCAGGTAGGTGGCCCCGATACTGTGGGGAGGCAGAGGATAAATTGCGGCAGGCGGAGAACTGGGAATGGTATACCATAACCCAAGCCTCCATCCTGCCACTCAACTGGTGTGTGTCTCCGGTGGAGGAGAGGGGTGAGCAACAGCGGTCCAAAAGGCCAAGACCCTGATGGAACCAAAAGGCATAAATCTGCCACCCAGGATACATAAATGAATTACATTAGAATGACACATTTCAAAATTGGCTTCAGCCTAAATCAGTATAAATGACCATATCGTCAGGAAAGTCTTACCCATAAGCCTAATCCATGCTGCTCCAGTACCAGAGATACCACCAGCCCCGACGCGCGTTTCGGCTGGACAAAGGCGATATGGTCATTTATATTGATTTAGTCTGAAGCCAGTTTTGAAATGTGTCATTGTGAATGTAATTATTTTATAGTTGATTTCCCATCCAAACATTGCCTATCCACCGTATACATATTTTACTTTCAATCCTTTATAAAGGAAATACACTGTTTGTACCATGTATGCTCATTTGTTTCAATAGACATAAACCACTTTTTTGCATTCCACTATCTACAGTGTTGATATTTAACCAATATGTCATCATTTTTATAATTGTTTCTGAATAAAAATTTACATATAATACCTAATGCATTAGTTTCCTTTTGTTGTTTTGATGCCCTGTTGTCCACAATTCTAGTTTTGTATTGTGATTTTGGTGTCCACAGCACTACAGTACTAATTGAAATAATTTGGTTTGTTTGTTTTTTCTTCACCAGTTCAAGTGGTAGGTAGATTTAACTTTACTCACCATTACAATACATCTGAAAGTCATCACTTGCATCAATTCCAACAGCTATTGGTCCACCAAAGGCCACGGACATGGCCATATTGTCTTCTTCAGGCAGAATGAAATATTTGGTCACATTTAGGTTCATTGCATTGTCGGGTTTGAATTCACAGCTATCTTGCTGCATGATACAGAAAAAAGAGCAAATTAACATTTAGATTTTATTCTTTTTAATTTCTTTTTTTTTTTGTTTGTAATAGCTGATCCAGTCCCCATATTATTAAAGGATGCAATAATATGAAAAAATAAACTCAATAAAATGGAGTAAGAACTTAATTTAACATGTATTAAACATGTACACAATTATAACAAAATAAGGACTGGTATAAGAGGAATTTACATTTTTAATTAAGAAAAAGACAGTCATAAAGGAAGATACACTCCCCTGCACACGTAATTACTATTTACGCCAAAAGACTGTTACTTGTAAAAGAATCAGCACATACTTTACCCATGTAATTGAAATAATGCATTCAATGGTGGTTATCATATGCTATAGCATGGTGCCCCAGTGTATGATGCCCACGTCACCCCTCTGGCTAGTCGGATATATCACATGGCGTGAATTTGGTGTAAGGGGGGAAATAATCGTAATTCCTGGTGTTGCACCAGGAATTATGATTATTTCAGGCTTACACACTAGAAAAGAATCATACAAGCCCTTTAATTACCCCCCATTACCTGTATAGTAGTTAAAGGTCCCTCATCCCACAGTGAGAAAAATTTTAAAGAAAAAGCTTACCTTTGCAGAATACTCATAATCTTTGGCTTTCATAATGCCATGACTGGAAATATATGCCATGCCATCCTCCGGCATTCCTCCACAGCAGCCCTTATTTTTAGAATCACAGTCTACAAGCTGCTGTTCACTGAATTCAACAAGCTCCTTGGACTTAATGCAATGATGTGATTCTAATACACTCACCTTAAATTTACAAAAATATATATTAATATATAGACGTTACATGGTAACACAGCTAATCATAGCTACAATAAAGATACTTGAAATTGGTACAATCTAACGCAATAAGTTATTTTTAGAAACCCAGTTATTTTGTCGTTAATACCTAGTATTCTTTGTTTATTAACAATATCACTAAATTAGTAATAAAATTCCAGACCTTAGGATACTTTCACACAAACGTTTTCTAGTAACTGGGTATGCAGCAGAAATACATTGCATTTTACATATTTCAGCACTTATCCTTTGCCATAGAAAACATGGATCACATTAATAATCGCTTTGAGGCATTTGAAAAGCTCTTTAAAAACTGATCGGTATCATGCGTGAAAAACTGACACACTGGGGGTGATTTACTAAGGGCCCGATTCGCGTTTTCCCGACGTGTTACCCAAATATTTCCGATTTGCGCCGATTTCCCCTGAATTGCCACGGGATTTTGGCGCACGCGATCGGATTGTGGCGCATCGGCGCTGGCATGCACGCGACGGAAATCGGGGGGCGTGGCCGAACAAAAATTCGACGGATTCGGAAAAACCGCCGCATTTTTAAAAAAAATGTGTCGCGAAAATTGCACTTACCTTCACTCAGCCCGGCTCGGTGTATTCCAGTGCATTCCGATGCTCTTCAGCGCAGCAGCACCACCTGGTGGACGGCGGAGGAACTGCCTTAATAAATCCCGGCCGGACCCGAATGCAGCGCAGAAAACGCGCCGCTGGATCGCGAATGGACCGGGTAAGTAAATCTGCCCCACTGAATCAAATCTGACAGAAAACTGATTAAAATCGAACCCTGAGCAAACTGGCTGATTTCTGCAACGCCCATGTGAAAGGGGCCTTAGCTGGAAGACACCACACATGCAGTCCACAAATAAACCCATAAAATACCACCTTGTCCACCTTGGTATCCCAGCCCAGCTAATTGGATTCCGAAGGCCCACTGTCTTTTCACAGTGAGTGGTGTGGGTCCAACTTTTTTTGGCATTGCTGCAGTTTCTCCTGCTCTTGTGTTGATTGCAGAAGCAGAACCATTTCTTTGGCTGTCAGAGACAGCCATATACCCTAGTGGTATATATATATATATATATATATATATATATGTATATATATATATATATATATATATATATATATATATATATATATATATAGGCCCTGTGGTTTCACTTTCAAAAGGTTTAATCAACTCAGTACAGTTCTTCCCCAGACATTTACCCTCACAGGGGGTAGTTTTCCCCTGTAACTGTGCCCCAGTCATAGTGGAAACAAAAAAAAACTGTGGAAAATTTTCCCCAGAGAAGGCAGAGACAATGCAGAGACAATGCAAATCTGAACTAAATTTGGCAAATTTGCAATGCAAATCTGACTAAACTTCCCTTCAAAGCCATGCCCTGCAGTTTACCACCACATATTGTGTAGTGCAATACTTGGGAGAGAGTGGGTATCAAACTCGGTGGAGCATTTTGGTATTTTATCCAATGATAAAGTGTAATTTTTTTGAAAAATGCATTCATTTAGCCAAAAAAATTTCAATTTCAAAATTGCAACCAATTTAGTTTTAACCCCTGTAAAACAATTAAAGGGTTGACAAACTTCATAAAAGTTGTTTAACTTATGTTGAGGGGTGTAGTTTCTATAATGGGGTAATTCATGGGGTTTTACTATTATTTAGGCACGGAAAGTGACCTGAAAGCTGAGCAGGTCCCTCAAAAACATGATTTTGAAAATGTTCTAAAATGTTCTAAAGCCTCAGAACATCCTACAAAAATGAATCCTAAAAAAAACATGTAGACATAAAGCAAACATTTGGTGAATGTTGTCATGGGTGCTCCTGCGACCTACGTTTTGTGTTGCAGGCTCACCCGTGGTCCTCCGTGTGCCCCGGTCCCCTACAGCATCCACTTACCTATCCGTGCTGATTTCCCATTGTGACCTCGGACCTGTTCCCGTTTACGCTCCTCCGCTGCCAGCCCTGACCTTCTGCTTTGTCTCTGACGTTGATCCTGTGCTGCCTGTCCTGACCTCCTGTCTGTCCTCGTCCACAAACATGCCTTTTCTGTACCTTGGCTTGGTTGCTACCTTGGACAAAGTCGCACCTGCGGAACGACCTGGTGGTACCACGCCACAGCAAGTCCAACCCGCTTTGCGGCAGCTCTGCTGAAAACCGGGTGCCACTTAGACTCCGGTCCCAGCTGCTGGCTTACGTCATCGTCCACGATGGTCCAGTGGGTCCACTACCCCTGGAACCTGACAAATGTTAGTTATCAAGTAATTTTTCTGTTATGACTATGTGTTGAAATAGTAGAAAATTATGAATTTTGAAAATTGAGAATGTTTTCAAATGTTCACCAAATATCAATTTTTTCATAAACAAACACAAAACATATCCCAAACATTTTAAAACTAACATGGCATACAATATTTCACGAGAAAACAATTCAAAACCACCTGGATTAAGCGTTTAAAAGTTATAACCACTTATAGTGACACAGGGCAGATTTGAAAAAATGGGCCGGGTCAGGAAGGTGAAAAGTGGCTTCAAGGGTGAGAGGTTAAGGTAGTATGCAAAAAATTATTTCATCCCTTTTGATCATAAATCCTTTGGGTCAAGAGTAATTGGCTTAGAAGATATTATTATGTGCCTGATATTATCAAATTACATTAGTTTTCTTACCGCAGCAAAAGCCCAGCAGGATCCACACATTGCTTGATTCTTCACATGGGTCACGCAGTTTGAATCTCTCCAGTCAACTGACTTTGGTATGTTGTGATTTATGGGGTAATCCTGCACAGGAGCATCGTACTGGGAAGGTGCCCTTCTTGAAGAAAAGCATTTCCTGGAAGTACGTTCGGCTGGTGTCTGAAATGATACATAATAATTATCATATACACCACACTAAACTATTCAATATAATAACAACAACATATCAGTATGATCTGTATGTGTTCATGCACATTCAAAAGCCCCTCCATCTAAAGATGAAGTAATCTGCACTGTACTCATTTAAGGATTGTAAAAGCTACTTACAAGCTACTTAAACCCCTTAATTTACAATTTTACACTTTTTACTCTTATTGCTGTTTTAGCTGCTATCACTCTCTATGGTGCTCGGTGCAAAATCCCAGGGTATGGGCTGGGACTCTGAGCAGACACATTATAACCCATCTAGTTTTGTGGGATGACAATGTGGTTAGATTATCAGTATACAGGTGTATATGTACTTTCATCTGGCTTCTGACATTGTACTAATACACTGACACATAAAAAAGAGAGATGAGACAGATCTGAGATGGATGAGATCCATTAGATGCCTATTACACATACAGCATTGCTACATCTGTGTTCTTACAGAGATGTGCTTGCCTCCCCCTCCCCCCCAGATCACGTATCTCCTTGTAGCTTGAAGTTTGCAGCCTGACTCTCCTCACAATCTCCTGCCAGGAAGTGAATCAGTGTATGCGTCTCTGAGCTCTGTGCTAGGACTGCAGGGGGCATGGCTACAGGCACAAGACACAGAAATCTCATCTCCACTGAGTCACACAGAAATCCAAGATGGCGGCCAACCGATCCTAAGTCAGAAGTTACAGGGTTGTGTTTAGGGACAATTGAAATTGTGTACAGCAGGACTGATAGAGACAGGTTGGACTTATATCTGTGAAATGCTGTATTTTTGTTAATAACAGTGAATTAGAGAATGTGTTACTTTGTTGTGTTGAGTACATATAAGAAACTTGTCTTCGTGGGAATACCCCTTTAAGAAGATCTCCTTTTAGTATGATTTTAGAGTGCAGAAAATCTCCTTCAACTTGTGTATGTTAATTACAAAAATATATTGTTCTCGACTTGTATATAAATAATACCTCTGGTCCAATGACCTCTGTTAGCATTGACATCACTTTTACAGCGGACCTGCTGCAGCCTAATACAGGCCCCAGCTGCAGACTGTAGTGAGTGCGCACTGTCAACAAAGTCTCACTGCTGAGCCTTGTCAATGGTTTGGTTTTTGAGAAAAGTAGGGTAAACTTACCATATCTGCAAACTGATTCATGCACATTCTGTATCTGGAAAGACCCTGGTCAGCCAGTTCATTGTGTTTCTGCACTTTACTCCACGTTGCTTCCCAAGCCTTCCTCCGGTACATCTCATCATGAAAACTACCATACTTCTTTTCTATTTGGGTTTATGAAGTAAGATCAGTAGTTAGACAATCACTTACTGTGTACGTTTGTAGCCTACTATATGTGGCATTTTACAATTCTTGAATACTTTGACAGTGAAACAGAAACCCACACAGTAATTGTGTACTTTATCTTAAACTGGCTAAACACGTTGTCCGCCCAACCTGCCCACTATCAGGTATGTTGGACTTCAACATATCCTATCTTTTGTTATCCCATGAGATAAGTTGATGCCAGGAAGTTTGCCTATAGGAATATTCAATTCCCTGACACTATCTAATAATAAATTCCATTGCTAATCATGAAATATTCACTGTAAATGACGGAACCAACAATATACTAAAATTTTACTTTTATTTGGCGTATATTAAAAAAAGAGGGATGACTCCTATCAGTATCAGTCAGTGACAAAAAATACCCTCACATTCTTAGACTGTCCAACCATCAGATACAAATACACTGTACCCTTATCTGTCAGTCTTATATTGTTCTTTCATCACTGACTATATCAGAGCAGTGTTCTATCTGTTGCCTGTCAGTAGGGGGAGCTAAACTCCAGCCTCTGTATGTGGCTTTTGTAGAAGCTTGTGTCCATCCAACGCTGCTTCTAATTGCTAAAAACCTCAAAAAAACTCAAAAACTATCCAGAAAAGAGTTGGGCTAATAGTCACTGCATGTTCCATAATTTGATGCTAAATATTACTGAAATGGAAGCTGGTCAAGCACAAGAATGATTCTATCTGATTCTATGCAGCGATAAAAATATAATACCATGTTTCGTTTTCCACTCTTCCCATTCCTTGTTAAGAAAGTCGGTAGATAGCACACATCCGATGACAGCCGACAAAACCAACACGAGTTTCTGCAGATACATTCTAAAAAAGGCGTCATAGAAAGGTAAAGCTTAGAAACATATTTCTAGTTTGAAACAGAATAAAATGATAAGTAGAACAAATACAAAATTGCTTATAAGCCCGAAAGTTTATAAGCATTTTATTGGGGATCAGGTGACACCAGCTGACCTTAAAATCTAAAAAAGTGAGTGGGGCCACAGGTGGTGTGTTGGTGTATTGCAACTGGTAACCAGAACCTGGTGTCTTGCACAATGCAAGCACTGGGTGCCGGTTACTGATTGCATGCTTTTCCTTGGAAACACATATATGATCTGGCGGAGCTCCGCCCACAGGCATTTGCATTGCATTTGTGAATGCAATACAAATACCATGATTGGCAGTGAAATATTGACCAAGGAACTGCATATAATATGGGGTAAGGTGAGAATCTCCTCAATGTTACTGTGAGAACCATATTTTTGGTTACTAATTGTATTATATACATCTATTTTTTTCTGATGTATATGCACTTGCACTTTTAAATCAAATATACTTAGTGAATTTGTATAATATGGGTGTTAATCACCTGTGTATAACACACGCATAAGCAGTTTCCTTATAGTTTAAATGGTGTGGCAATTGATTAATTTTATTGTTTATTCTTTTTTTATTTATATATTTGGAATAAAGTAATTTATTTTTAATATGACATACATGCACTATTGTCTTTCTTGAATATACACTATATACACTCATTTTGTCTTGGTCAAAAGCCCCATATAATCTAAAACTTCTCTTTCTTCTTTTCCATGGGCAGCTAGAACAGTTTTACCTCGGACACTTCTGATAAATCTCCCCCTAACTAGTGCGTGTATGTGCCAATCACCCCAGTATAAGAACCCTGTCCTCCAATAAGGCTTGTGAAAAGAATAATAACAGCTCCAGAGTAAAATCACTATCCAAAATAGTGGCAGCCTTGCGGAAGATTGGAGCTCAAGGACTATTAATGATAGACCTTTCAAAAAAAAAAAAGTCAGATATTATGTCAGTTATTCGTCCTATGCGATAATAACAGCTTTTCTTGCAAAGTAATCTGAAATCACAGAAAACACTGAATGCTAAAAATGGTATAATGAATATAATAACGCAATCAGCAGTAAAGCTCCAAGCTAATACATTACAGGATCATATCAATCTGATTACTTCAAAAATCAAAAAGTCTAAAATGCCTTGCATTTCAAAAGGGTTTTAGAAACTTTTATGATTTTTACAAGGGTCTTTTGGCAAAACAGTGTGCAGTTTAGTGGAAATAAAAGTAACAAAATAGAATTTCTAGTGGGAATTGTACCAATTTTTTTGCATGATTTTGCACTTTTTCTATTTACTTTCTTTATCAATTCTTTATCAATGGTCTAGATCTCGTCTAGACCATTCTATTGAAAGCTTCTATGTTACTTCCAGTGGATGGAATTCTGACCATGGTCACACAGGTGCACGGCTCGTTATAACACACAGCTCTGGTTACTCTGATACCAACGAGCTGTGCACCTGTGTGACCACGGTCAGAATTCCATCCACTGGAAGTAAACAGAGAAGCTTTCTATAGCAGGACAGCAAGCAGAGATCTAGAAAACCATGAGGAATTGAAACAATAAGTATATTGGAAAATAGTATAACTTTTCATTATACAAACAATAACATTTATTGGTGGAAATGGGAATACCCCTTTAATTTGTATTGCTTTGATGGATTTTTGGTTCTCATATGTTATTATATACTATACATACCGGCCATCTTGTTAGTAAGAAACACGTTTATAAGACTATTCTACAATGTTAGTTTACAATGTTTTCTAGCCACAAGGAGGAGCTGTCTATGCATTGTAACAATATGCTGCAATTGAACAGCTCATGAAGTAAATCTGAATAGAGCTACACAGGTAAATACTCAGCTGTCCATAAAACAATCCTTTGGATTCACAGAATCTGTTGATAATAAGGAGCTGAGAAGTTGCACTATGTCCTTCGGTGAATATATTTCGACAACTCTCCACGAGTTCTGCTTCACTGTGTTTTTCATGGACTATGTTAGTAATAGAGGGACTTCCCATTCCTGTAGTTTCATCTGGCTGTGTTATAAGTCTGTAATGTCTTATTTTGTCTGTATATGTACCCCATCTAAAAAGCACTGTGGAATATGATAGTGTTATATAAATAAGTATTTATTATTATTAGTGATTACCACTAATCACCTTCCCACGACAATAAAACAGCATATAAAGTGTGAGGTATTTGCTTTATGCTTATGCATTCCCAATGTGTGATTTTAGTAATGATTTTAGTAGCTTTTAGTATAAAAAGCTTGGTTTCATAACAAAACTAACTTGTTTTGTAAACTTGTTTTGTAGCATTTAGCTGTTGTCTTAATTCTAAAGGCAGCACACGTATTTTATCAATCTCTGAGCAGTTATCTTAGCCAAACAATTTGTGTAACCTGTTATTTACTAGGACATTGTGCCATGTGTTCAGCAATGTCATTCACGAGCACATTGGGGCTCATTTACTAAGAGTTGTGCTGCTCACTTTCGTCAGACTGTTCACCTTTTTAGGGAATTACACGGCTTGCACAGGTATTTAAGAAGTTTGCGCGCTGGGATTTTGGAGCACACTATCATTTTGTGCCGCAGCTGTGCTGGCTTCCATGCAACACAAATTAGGGGGTGTGCCGTCGGACGATCCGACTGATTTGGACAGAGCGTGGGATTTAACTTTCAAATTGCGTTGCAAGCCCAAACACTTAGATGCACTAAAAAGATGTTGAACTCTGTCAGACCGGAGTGGGGAAGCGACACATGCAGGATATCGGGCACGCGATCTTAGTGAATCGCGGCACAGTGCATTATTGTCGGTGAACTCCAGCAGCAATGTAAGTAAATGTGCCCCTATGTGTCCAGCAAAGTGGTCATCTTTTAGTTTTTTTTACTCTGTTCAGTTAATTTTTTACATGTTTTGTATCTGTTTTTGCAATTGCTGTACAATTTAACTTTGTCTTAGTGGTCGACTGAATCTTTTTTTTTAATGCTGTAGCTATTTGATTTTTTTTTATACCATGACTAAGAACCAGCTGCTTTGAAATGTGTTGGTCTAGTCAAGTGTGACCATGATATGTACAGATTTTTAAACTTTTATGAAATAAAGTCTTGATATTTTAATGGAAATGCCGCAACTCCTGCAACCCTTTTTCTATTAGACATAGTTTATACAGTACATGATTATGTTATATAATATTTGTGATATAAGTTACAAAACAGGGTGCCATAGGCAGTGGAGAAAATGTGTATAATAATGTGTTATACCCTTATAGTCTTTTCTATATAAATGTTACAAAAAAAGTTAGGAAAAATGTTACAAAATGACATTTAGTTTTACTATTCCACATTAAACATGAGGATAGAAATGTGGACAAGCTTTTGAAGAACAGTTTGAGCTTCCTACTATAGCCCCATGTCTAAATACTCTGTCCAAAGTACCTCCCAACATTCAGCAACCCTCTTCATCCCATATAACATTAACATACAAAGTATAATTCACAAATGCATAGCTGTACTCACTTGAATGATGAGTGGAAGGTTACGATAAGATATTTAGTAAGTTTATATACTGTGAGATTTTCCGTTTGATGATATCATCTTTGTCACATGGCAATAAAACATCAATTTGGCTCGCTAATCTGCTTGATAACTAGTAACAGTTGAACAGTGATAAGATAATTCTTTTACATGACTCATGATATGTAGTAGAAATGTAAAGATAGAATTTTTTTCAAAATGAATTGACAAGTTTAATTGAGGTTTTTTTAAAAAAAATTTAGTTACTAATATTTCTGTTATGTTTATGTTTCTGAGGTACATATTTATTAAATATGTTTAAGTTTAATTATTCAATTATTAATAATTATTTTTCAATTATATTTTTGGTAGAGAGTTTTGAGACAAATATAAATAGTGTAATACTGTCCCCGTGCAATAGTTTGAATGGATAGGAGGGACAGAAAAAGACAATGAGCGCCAATAACTAAATGCCTTCCCTGTGGCCCCTGTCTAATTGTCCAGCCTGTCCTTATAGGTGACAACTGGTTGACAATCCCTGGTTGGAGGCAGGGCAATACAAACAACAAGGAGAAGTCAACAAGATATGAGTCAGAACCAAGAGGACAAATAAAGCCCAAAATCCCTAGGGAAAGGGATAGTCAGGAAAGTGTGAGAAAATCCAAAAGAAGTCAAGAAGAGCAATAGTCATCAAAACTAGAGATGAGCAAGCACTAAAATGCTCGGGTACTCGTTACTCGAGCCGAACATTTCCTGATGCTCGAGTGCTCGTTTCGAGTAATGAGCCCCATTGAAATCAATGGGAGACCCGAGCATTTTTTAGTAAAATTAAAAACTGAACGAGCACTGTTCAGTGCAGATGTTTTCACTAAAAGAACACAGTGAAAGAACACTGCAGAACAGATTGCAGATGTTCGCGAACATCTGCGATCTGTTCCGGAGACACGCGTGCAGAACGATGTTCTCTGCAATAGTATTTGAAGAACAATATGTGTGAAGAACAACTTGCAGATGATTGGAAACATCTGCAAGTTGTTCTTCACACATATTGTTCTTCAAATACTATTGCGGAGAACACCGTTCTGCAAGCGTGTCTCCGGAACATCTCCGATCTGCTCCGGAGACACGGTGTTCTCCGCAATAGTATTCGAAGAACAATATGTGTAGAGAACAACTTGCAGATGTTGTCAAACATCTGCAAGTTGTTCTTCACACATATTGTTCTTCAAATACTATTGCACCGTGCAAGCATGTCTCCGGAACATCTGCGATCTGCTCCGGAGACACGCGTGCAGAACGGTGTTCTCCGCAATAGTATTCGAAGAACAATATGTGTAGAGAACAACTTGCAGATGTTGTCAAACATCTGCAAGTTGTTCTTCACACATATTGTTCTTCAAATACTATTGCACCGTGCAAGCGTGTCTCCGGAACATCTGCGATCTGCTCCGGAGACACGCGTGCAGAACGGTATTCTCCGCAATAGTATTTGAAGAACAATATGTGTGAAGAACAATTTGCAGATGTTTGACAACATCTGCAAGTTGTTCTCTACACATATTGTTCTTCGAATACTATTGCGGAGAACACCGTTCTGCACGCGTGTCTCCGGAGCAGATCGCAGATGTTCGCGAACATCTGCAATCTATTCTGCACAGTGTTCTTTCACTGTGTTCTTCAATTAAATGATTAAATTAAATGTTTTAATTGTATTTTTTTACTGTTCTTTACTTTTTTTTTTTTAAATTAAATGCTCGTTATCGAGCAGGGCAAATACTCGTCCGAGCAACGAGCCGGTCCGAGTATGCTAATACTCGACCAAGCATTAAGCTCGGACGAGTATACTCGCTCATCACTAATCAAAACCCTTTATGAGTTCCAGTCCAGAAGATGAGTGGGAAAAGATTCGGTCCATCACAGCGGATTAACTGTTTGCAAGCCAGAGAAAACTCCACAGGAGACAATTGGGTGTAGTTAAAATCAGTTAAGGCTACTAGAAAAGGAGTAAACCAGGGTTCAGACAGAGAAGGATAGAGTGAAACAAAATAACACTTATCAGCAAATCTTGAGCTGTACTTTACGGGCAGATGATGACGCTGAGGCCTGTACAGGCACAGATGTTACAAATGGGTTGGTGATTATTTTTTGCAAAGGCTCAGAATGGATCCCCTCTTCCATTCTGAAAATTGTTTAGTACTAAACTAATACCAGACCTATTCTGAGCATGTTTAAAAGCTTATAACCCTTTTAAAGCTTCAATCTAAATCAACTATTGGAATTGGAGCAGGGCCTGTGGTTACAGTGTGCAGTCACTACACAGAGTACAGAACCATCTAGAATAGGCCATAAATGAATAAGGAATGCAATTATCTGAGACAAGCTCTCGTTTATCTTACCAACCAAACATTGGCCACTATTTGCATTAATTATCATAGACTTAAAACAACCAAAAACAATATAGTAAAACCCAAATGGAATTGGGGTTTGTCTTATTCAATAAAAAAATACCAACTTTTATTCTATACACAAATAATTTGCAACACAAGATACAAAAGCCTCCTCTGGTCCCAAACCCTATCATCACATCTATAAGAAAGTTAAATACCATCAATGGGTATTTATATAATATATTTGAAAATGTTTAGATAAGTATAGTTATCCACGAAATACATGAAAAACTCACCTTTAAGCATTTTAAAAAAAGGGTTATGTACAATCCTAGGAGGCCAGTACAAACACCCTGATGCACGTTTTGCAACTGTTGCTTCATCAGGAAGTGATATCATTATGCAAGTTTATTTACCTGCCATTGAAGCATCAAAGAATGACACATGACTTGCTTGTAACATGAGATCGCACATGGGAAACACATCCGCCCACATCACATGAAGACGCTACCAAGGTGACTTGTCCCTTTTACTGCACTTGTGAAGTATTGCTGTATGATTGATAAAAATGCTTTTATTTTTATATTCTTGCTAAATATGCTGAAACTAAGATGATGCCAGACTATGGATAACATAGTTGAAAGTTGATAACAGTTCCCTCCTCTGTACCGAAGAATGTAAGACTCCCTGGGACGATGTATTACATATGCCACCAGTGGTTTACAGATACTACCTATTCCATGAAAAGAGATGCCTATTACTTCTGCAATGCCTATGTAATAATTTACTAACCAATGAATTATGGATATTGCTTCTTTATGCCTAACTAACCAAGCCCAAGTCCGGCCCCACTGGAAGTTTCTGTATAATTCTTTTTGACACAAATAAAGCATCTCACATCTGCCAAGCCTTGCATAGCATCAGGTGTCCACAGAGAGAGAGATTTTACCATACTTCTTTCTTGGTGTGATTTCTTTGAGCTCACTCAGTGGATTATATTAACCATTAGTGAAGCTAAAGTTGTTTAAACAGGGGAAAAACCTGACACATTCCCCATAGAAGAGCCTGACACACTCAGAGGTGCCTCAATGATGCCTCCACGTGGAACACAAAATACATTCTTCCCAGAAAAACAGCAGTGTTGACAGCATCAAAATACAATTCGTGAGTCCTCTTTGTGGGCAACCAAGCTGTCACCCTAACACACAGTTTGCCAGACAGGACTCAAGACCTCCTCCAACAGTCCGAGGAAACCCAGTACATAAGTTACTGCTTAAATTTCCATGTTGGCACTTTGCAATAAATAAGTGGGGTTTGGTTGTCGTTTGGGCACTCAGTCTCTAAGAGATTTGCCATCACTGACTTACGCGCTTGGGTTGCTTATCGACAAGATCCATAACAGATATTACTCATTCCATGCAAAGATATAGAATTTTACACTGGAAATCTGCAATGAAATCTGTGAAAAATCTGCATACAAATTTATATCTGTAACTGTAGATTTTAGTGTTTATGTTGTGTGTAGATTTTGATTACTACCTGTAGAAATGAGAACGTATATTTCTTAAATAATTTACATTCAGATGCAATAAATACATTTACATACTGCATGATAGAAAATCTGTAAAGAATTTATCTGTGATCCTAAAATTTGTATGTAGCCATGTAAAAAGAATGGAGAAATGTACTTTCTGTGAATATCCATAATATTTGGTATTTATTGTACCAAAGGGGGTAAATATTATTCAGGACATCTGTTAGCACTGTTTCAATGCAGCCTTTTGTTCATTATTTTAACTCTACCACACCCATATTAAACATACATGATAGCATTTTACAGTAAATGTGTTTATAACATCACAATGGAAAATGATTGGCTTACATGAGCATTTTCACTAAGGATTATATTATAATATATAAACATTACTTCTTGTGCAGAGGAAATCAGTCAATAATGCATATTCATGGGGCTATTTATATCTAGGTTTAATCAGTTTTTGACTGTATAAAGAAGCCCACTCAGATGTTTTAATACTAGTGGCCACTCCCGGCCAGCTGCAGACAGACAAGTGTTCCGGTATCAGCAATGGAGGGCTTGAATATGAATACCTATTTAAACCTCTAACTTAAATCCCTAATTTTTTTTTTTCAGCAGGCTTTCTGTGTAGTTCCTGTGATGTCCCCTGTCCTGCTGGCTTCCAGCTGATGAAAGGGGCTGTGCACTTATTACTGTATGCTGCTCCATAATAACCACATCATAACAGTGGTTGGAGGGACATGACAAGTAAAACCACGATTAATTAAATAGATGTTGCCTGAACCAGTCACCAGCCATCATCTTCATGGCACATGGACCTTAGTAACTGGAATAATGGTATCAAGTGCAAAGGGATAACATAGACGGAAAGGATTATTCAAAAGAGAAAGTTACATGCAGTTTGAAAATGTGACAGGCCTGCCTGAAAAAGATTGGTTTTCAGGGCACGTTTGAAACTTTGGTAATTAGGCATTTGTCTGCAGGGTAGCGCATTATAGAGAATAGGTGCAGCTCAGGAAATGTGCTGGGAATTTGAAAAGAGAATAATCTTGGATCGTTGGCAGATCAAGGAATGAGGTGAGTACTTCTCTTAGTAGTTCTGGCATGTCGTGTTCTGGGTGCACTGATCATATCCTGCCTAACATCTCTTGTAACTTACTGGACTTATACAACTTATATAGAACATAATGGGTTGGGCCTAACAATTGTGTATGGACTAAGTATCTTTATCTCTAATTATTAATTCAATTAACCCTTTATTGAACAATCATATAGCTGGTAACAGTTGACCTAATGACAATTGCATTAGGTGAAGTTCTATGTTTACACCAGCATAGTGAAGTGGCAAAAAAAGTGCTGTGGGACTTTTTAGCAGTAACAAGTCACAAAAAAACCCACCCATAATTTACACCAAGGCTCCAAACTTGGGCTCCCAAATAGCCCCATCCATAAAAACTAAACCAAGAACACCAAACGAAACTTGGTTAAATTTAAAAGGCTTCTTTAGATGCGGCCACTGCGTTTGCTGCAAAAAAACTTCTTTCTCAAAACTTCTTTCTATATAGTACACAATATAAATGAACTCCTTACCTGTAATAGTAGTGGGGTAATTTATTTGATAACTTGTTCTTGCAAAAAGCAATACATCGGGAGGACGATCAGACCCCTAAGGGAGAGGATTTCTGAACATTTAAGAAACATTAAAAAAGGGTTAGAAACGCACACCTTATCAAAACACTTTAAAACAGCTCACAATATGGATGCAACACAATTGAAATTTTGTTCAATACAGTCCATTAAAAAAGATTGGAGAGGTGGAGACTATATTGCCAAAATGTGTAAAATAGAATCGAGGTATATTTTCACCTTTGACACTATGTTACCAAGGGGCCTCAATGCAGAACTTGAAATTTTTGGCTTTCTGTGAATTGGATGGAGGCAACCGTAACACTGACCACATTCGTGCCGTATACCAGCACATGTGGCTACCTTCCGGTCCCCCCCACCCAAAATCTATATAAATATAAGAATAAGATGTCTTGTATGTATGTTTCTGTGGGGTCAACCTCTTTAGATATAATTTATACATATACAAATTAATTTGTTACCTGAATAAATGCCCCCTATTGTTGGAAAGAAAATCCCATCCTTTCCCTATTGTCGAGGAAATATGTATCGGATTATGTCTATTTTTGTACTCATTTTTGTACTCATACTTCTGGTTTTCTGTATATATGTCTGAAACATGTCTGCCATTTTACATAGTCAAATATGTCTATCAATTTGAATAATATGAGTCTATACCTTAGTCACACTTTCATTTCACCGTTGACCTTTTATAATTTTTTTTTTTAAATATTTTTATATATTTCATATATCTTTTACCAACCCCAGATTCTTATCTTTTGCAGTCACGATTTATTGTGACACATACATCACAAATGCGAAACATTTCCACAGCCCGATCCAGCCTGTACTGATCCAGGTCAGGCAATTTTTAGCCCAAAATGGGTATTTAACAAAGTTCAACAATGAGGAGGTTTTCACAACAAAAAAGCTACTGAGGAAGAAGCATTGCGCTTCAAAACGCGTCTAGCTGCAAGAATCCTAACACTCTTACAGAATCTGAACACTCCTATAGAACCAAACCTATCACCATCATCGCTTACAAAATAATAGAAAGACATTTACCTACAAAACGCCAGAGAACTGAAACCAACTATTCAGAGCATTGGCTGATGCGATTTTACCCACCGACGAGTACAACACTGTCCGTAACACACGATGGAAGTCACTCAGTCCGAACTGTGAGAGGAGAAGCTACACAGTGAAATAGGAACGTGTGAGTTAACATCTCCTGACAGCATTCCTGGACGGCACCCACAGACGCCATCACACGTGGAAAACGGCCAACAAACAATCCACACAACATTTGGCGTTTGGTTACTCCTGCATACCAAAAGCAGCAATACGAACACAGGGGCATCCATATCAGTCGCTGTCAACCAACCGTGAGTGTTCAAATTTTCATACAACAATATCCATAAACAAGATTATTCGAACTGTCTAAAAAACGTATAAAAACGATCTGTAAGAGTCATCACAGGTGTAGGGCCCTACATCCTGTCAGTTAGCAAAACCTCCTGGACATTAATTTACTTTGAGTATAACTTTTTAGAAAATCTATACATTTTTAGCCACGTATTTTTGATATAGGCTTTTTATCAATTATTTTTTATGCATGCATTTTTTCCATTTTTTCATATTTTTGGTGTACACCCATGAGAGGAACTAAACAGACAAGGATCAACCAAGTTTTTATATCCTTTTGCTTAAGAACTTATTTGGGACATTATATTGTATAAGTTTAGACTTATATTGCATAGGTTTACACAGTACATATGTTTCCACGAGGAGGGGTATTATAAGAAAAGGACCAACCAAGTCCCTGCACCCCACGATTAAGACACCAAGGTGTACATAATATACATTTGTGGATAACGCTACACTGTCTGTTACAATTTTAAACTAACTGTTTGCTGTATTTTAAAAGAACTAACTGTCTGTTATTCGTTAGAAATTAAAATCGTATATAATTCATTTCTGAAACCGGTTTTTGAGCGTGCCCACAACCACAAAAGTCACAAAAAAACCTCAATGCGACTTTTTTGAGACTTTTTTACTCCAAAACCCAATGATAAATAACCACTAATTTTAGTATACTTGTTTGTGTGAAAGGACAAATTGATATCCAAATCTATACAAGATTTATAAAATTATCTGTAGTATTGATAATAATGATCAGCTTGCAAATTTATTTTAAAGAGCAAGAAAATAAGGCAAAGTTGGTTAAATTTAATTTAAATGAATTAGTTTTCTGGCATATGGTGTATGGAGAGTGGTCAGTCTGTGAGCCTTCTCCATAACTCTCTCACGAACAACTGATGTATATTACGTTGGCTGATCATAAAAGGGTTAAACACATTGAAATCATATGATTTTTTTTTTTTTGCCTCAAACAGTAGTTTAAATTTCTGTAAAATATAGTAAATATAGTGTCAGGTTCACAAGGGGAGAACGCTGGGACTTCTGGTCCTTCTTCCGATGCTTCTGGTGGTGCTAGCAGCATTCTCCGACCTCCTGCGTGTCTCAGCGCAGACTCCACCTCTCATCCGCTACCAGTGGTCTCTGGCGCATGCTCCAGGCAGCGGCTGCTAAGACCTTGTGCTGTTTAGGGGTTGTGTTCTGGACTGCTGGCAGTTGTGGTACCTCTGCATGGTGCCTGCTATTGTGCTTGGGTAATCTGCACCATGAGGGGTTATTTCCCAGAAGTTGTCCAGCTCCTATCAGGTTCTGGAGGTGGGGTTCTGGCTGCATAAATTGCAGGCTCACTAGTCACCTGTGCCAGTGTTTGAAATCCCTTCATCACTTGCTCTCTGCATTGGGTTTGACTTGCTCTTGTTCTGTATTGTTGTGACCTCGGCTAGTTTTAGACTTTGACCCTTACTGACTTTGTTCTTGACGTACCCTCTAGTTGGGACTCCGGCTAGTTTACCACTCTTTTGTCTTTTATGTTTGTCAGTCTGTTTGTGTTTTCCCTTCCCACACTTAACTAGTGTATTCTGAGTCTTCAAGTAGTCGCCCCACGGTTTAGCGTGGGGGGCTATAGGAAGGAACAGAGGTTAGGGAGAGCTCAGGGCAGACTATCTCCTGTCTTCTGTATTACCCAGCCCTAACATATAGCTTGCAATTGGATGCAAATCTTTCCTCCTGGTTTCTCAACCATTGGAGATTACTTTTTTTTCCTTTCTGCGCCTCTTGCGCCTTAATTTATGAAGTGTTTGTACCACAATATTGTTTTTTTTCCAACAATTGCTACTTGTTCTTTTTTTGGGCACAAAATTTTGGTGCCGGTTGTGAGGTACAATTTGTGGCGCAAAATTTAAGCAGCTAACACCAATTCATTAAGCCCTTATGCCACAAAACTTACATCCCACTGTAAAATATAACACGGTTTAAGCGCTACCCTGAACTAAATTGATGAATGCCCCTCTCTGATACTACATAGCACAAATACTGCATTACAACACCCTTTAGGAAGGATTTGCACAGCTTTAGAGCAGAGCACACTATCAATGGCAAATAAAATGCAAAGAACAAAAGAGAGTTATAACCCATAGAGTTGTAGGTCTCTACTCCAGAGAAATTGATAAGAATGCAGAGAATCTGATGGAAACACTGATAGGATAAGCACTGCCATTTTGCTCTGCCATTCTATATACTCTGATGTACATGTTGGTTATAGGTTCAATGATCACAAGCACACTTCTAGATTACAAATGAAGACACCAAGGAAGCAGAACGTGAAAAGAAAACGTGATTGGTTTATTTTTGGATGGTGAATAAACAACCACATTTAATTGGAGTGCTGCTCCCTTGGATTCTTCATTTGTGGTTTACACACACCTCTGAGTTGGGTTTATTTGAGGCTTTGATCGTATGATTGCTGATATACTGTACTTCTAGGGTGTGTAACAAGAAGTAAATGGAGTATTAAAAAATAGAACTTAGGAATGAACTGAACAGGAGGGTGATGGCAAAGCAATCTGCAAGTGTAACACATTTGGAAATATTTTCCATTTATTGTTGCAAAAGTTCTTACAATAATGTAATAACTGAATGCAACTGTAGAAAGAATGCCTGAATTGTGTAAATCTTTTATAGTAGTGTAAATAATTTTTACATCTAAGGATCACACTTTTACTTGTAAGGATAAGATAATTATGTTGAATTTATTATTAGATCTGGCGCACGCTCAATGGTTGGTTTTGAAAATATACAACAAAGCATCAGTTTGTATACTATCAATTTCTCATCTTTGTCATTCATCAACTAACTGTTATGCTGAACTTATCAGATAACTGACAAAAAGTTTCAATTTATGATAAATGCAATCCTATCAAGATGTACATTCCATGTACGAGGCCATGATGATATGATCTATGTAACATTTCCTTTCTGTTTCATGAACTTTAAAGATCCTGCTATGGTTACACAACACAAAGTGATCATAATATCATTTACACTTAAATAATAAAACTTCATTACCATAAATTGTTATAATAACTTTCTAGTTTCAAAATAGTAATATGAAGTTTCTGGGGTTAGTAAGAGATACAAAATTTCAAAGGGCCAGTGGAATTCGTGGTTTACAGGGAGAGCCATCTGGAACCTAAAAAAGCAGGGGCGTTGCTAGGGTTCTACTAGATCTGGATCACGGGCCCTAATGCATATGTATTGAATTTTCAGCAGTAACCATTCCTGGATATAACCCTCCTCGAATAAGCGTTTGCCATAACCAGCTAAAAATACAGGAGATATCCCTTCCTAATCCATCCAATGCCTGCAGGTGACGTGTCCTCAGACTATAGTTGTTCTCCCCTCAATTTGCTGGCATCGCTATGTCTTCTCCTTTTCCACCACGTCTCCTCCACGTAGCGCTTACCACACAGACATCTTATCTCTTATCTCTACCAGTGTTATCTTGCTGCTACCCCTAACACTGCCCCTCAAGTACTTTAACCCCTTTTTTGGTTTTGTGTCTTCATTTTTCACTCGCCACATTAAATAATCTATAACTTTTTTATTTTTTCATATCAGGAGCTGTGTGAGGGCTTGTTTTCTGCATAACAAATGCACTTCGCAGTGACATTATTTAGTATTCCATGCCGTGTACTGGGATGCAAGAAAAAAAAATTGCAAATGAAATTGGTGAAAAATGGATTTGCACCATTTTCTTGTGGGCTTGACTTTTACTGCTTTCACTGTGCACGCCAAATGACATGTCTTCGATTATTACTGTTTATTTTTATATTACTTCTAGGGAAATGGGGTGATTTGAAGTTTTAGGGGGGCTGAAGGTGAGTAGAAGGTTTACTTTTTTATGGGTGTCAGCTGTATATACCACCACCTTGTGCTGACAGACACCGCTGACAGACACTGTGCTGACAGACACCGCTTCCCTTCTTGCTACAGCTTGGATGGATGTGCACTATAAGAACAACTTCTTGGGTTGTAGACATCTCCTTATGCTACCTCTAGGGGTGAGAGCAATGGCAAGTAACCAAAACAACAGCCAAAATGGATAAGAGGGGGGGCGTGGCCTGACACCGCATGGAGTAGGACGCATTCTCCTGAGCTCCTGCTGCCTACACCTATCATCGGCTACATAAGCGGCTAGAACCCTGGCTAATCGAGCCAAAAAGGGTCCCAGAAAGGGACAGGACTCCCCTCCAGCTGCCCCCGGGAGAGCAGTGACGATGGACCGTTTCGTGACCCCGTCGCAGGCGGTTAAAGATCGTGCGGCAGCACAACCGCGCGGTCCCCCGCCGCAGACATGGCTAACCAGCGCCGCACCGAGCCAACAACCACCGAAGATCCCGACACCGACAGAGGTACCAGGGGCCGAGCGGATGCATCAGATACCTTCAGCTGGCCGGGAGCAGACCCAAAGCCAGAACGGAGAGGAGCGGGCGCCATCTTGGGAGCGGAGTGAAGACAAGTTCCCGCCACTGCAGCGCAACACAGAGCGGATGAAAGAGGCCGGATGGCAACCCTCCCCAGCACATCCTCCAGCTGCCGCAAGGGATCCAGGCACCACAGGCAAGGTACCGCAAGCACCGGAGCTGACTCCCCTCCGAGCACAGGCCCCACTTCCCCCTTTACACAGCCATCAGGGAGGGGGAGGTGAGGAGACCCTGAGCTCAGAAGCCAGGATGGAGTGGGAAGAAAGGGAGGTAGAGAGCATAACCCCACAAGCCCAATCACCGACCCTGCCAAAAGCCTCCCGGCAGCACTTAGCTGAAAGGGCGCCCACCAGCACCATGGAGCCCCCCCCAAGGACTGGCCCCCCCTTACGCCAACATCAGGAGGGGGGGTCACAGCTCCCCTGGGAGGATGAGCAGTGGATGGGATTATAGGCCCAGTGAGGTAGCACCTGTTAGGAGGCCATCAGCTTGTCTTACTGAGATGCCCCAACCGCAGAGACAGAGGGAAAAAAGAGGGAAGGAGCACCATGCAGCAGCAGTATGCGCTAACCAGGAATCTGAAAGGCCTTCAGACCCAGACGAAGACCTGAGCGCGACCCCCTTGCGTACTAATCTGATCACTCAGAACACCACAGCCACCCTTACCCCCTCGGACATACCGGCAACAACAGATCCTCACTGGCTACCTCCAGATTTACAGCTTATCCTTCAAAGCTTACCCACCAAATGTGACTTCAAAGCTATGATAGAGGAAGTGAAAACCACCCTCCGCAATGAAATAAGCTCAATCAGGGAAGATATGCGATTCCTGGTCGATAGGGTGGATGGCCTAGAAACTGCACATGATAACACTAGAGCCTACATGACCCAACTACAGGATAACGTTGCGGCCCAGGCTCACCTGATCAGAGACATGAGCCGACATCTCGAAGACCTAGATAACCGAGGTCGGAGGAATAATCTGAGGGTCCGAGGGGTACTGGAATCCAGGGGCCCAGAAGATGTCAAGGGAATTTTAGAGGAGCTATTCAACAAAGTTCTGGGTGAACAGGCTACGCACAAGATCAAATTTGATAGAGCCCATAGGGCCCTGGGCCCAAAGGGTTCGGCCACCAAACCAAGAGACATCTTTAATAACCCTGTCCCGGTGCCTTCCACATGGACGGTTTTGGATCCACAACAGGGTTCTACTTCCCTCCTGCAATTAGTTGTTAGGAAGGAGGAGCTTGTTTGTAGATGATTGCACTTTATACTTTCCATTCCACTTATTGAGGCTCTCCCCCAAATCCTGAATACTCTAGGGGTTAATCTGGGGTTGTAGGATTACGCTTCAGTTGAAAGGGTACGCAGGTACGCGGTGGCAGAAAAACCTCCGTGAACCCAGTTATACCCTAGTTGATCTGGCAACCGTCAAGGAGGCCAGACCCATAGAGTTAGTAATATCTATGTCTTGTTGTCTTTGTGTTTCCCCCCCCTCTCTCTCCTTCCCTCCTCTATTTCCCAACAGGTCGGATCTCGGGCCTCACGGCCCTACCCCTACGCACTGAGGAGTTGATGGTTCTCGCTTTGGTCTTGGGGACCCCAGACGGGTAAGCCCTGCTATAGCAGGTGGTTCTTTCCCTACAGGTATGATGATTAAAATCCTGACTCTAAATGTTAAGGGTCTAAACTCACCCCGTAAGTGCAGGCTAGCCTCGACGGAAGTGAGAACCCAGAGTGCAGAAGTAGTCTTCTTACAAGAAACTCACTTAGATTCGACAGGCTCACTACCCTAGGACATACCAGGCAGTACGCAAAGGAAAAAAATGCGGGGTAGCCGTTCTACTAACCCCCTCATGCCCATTTCAGACTTCCACAGTGCTATCGGATCCTGGGGGTAGATACATCATCCTCCATGGCACACTACAAGGAGCTCCTGTGACTCTCTGTAACATTTATGCCCCTAACTCTGGTCAGATACGTTTCCTAAGACAGGTTTTTAAAAAGCTGATGATTTTACCTAAGGCGACTATCCTTATGGGGGGAGACTTTAACATGCCCTTTTCGGCCTACACCGACAGATTGATACTGAACGGTAATTCCCCTTCGCCCCAACTACGTAAACTGACCCAAGACTTTCGAGCATTGATAAGACAATATGGTCTATACGATCTCTGGCGAATCGATAATCCTAAGGAAAAATCTTTCTCATTTTATTCTGCCCCCCACAAAACACACACAAGAATAGACCTCTTTTTGGGCTCAATCCAAGTCCTGGGCATGATGTTACGTGCAGAGATAACGCCCAATAACATGGTCTGACCATGCCCCCCTTATCCTGACCCTGAAAGACACTTTCTCCTCCTCAAAAATGTGCCACTGGAGACTCAATGAAAGCCTCATTAAAAACCCAATACAGAGAGATGCATTGATCACGGCTGTTAAAGAGTTTTTTCAAACGAATGAGCCACTGGTGTCTCTCCCAGCTTTGTGGGAATCGCACAAAATGGCAGCTAGGGGTCAATGCATCTCCATAGCCACGGGCCTAAAAAAAGAGAGGACGCAGCGGGAATCTCAGTGGAAGACAGATTTGGCCCATCAGGAGGCCCGACCCACTATAGGACTTCTCAAACAAGTGATAGACCTTAGGGAGAAACTGAAAGAACTAGCGGTGTTACGCACAGAAAAGCTCCTACTCTATACCAAACAGAAATACTTTGAAAAAGGAAACAAAGCCCATACCATATTGGCCGGACAATTAAGGGAAGAATCTTCCAGATCCACAGCTCAATCCTTAAGGCGAGCTGATGGTTCGATTACCCATGACCCCAGAGAAATATCGGAATTGTTTAACGAATTCTACTCCAAATTGTATAACCTCCCGTCTGATTTGCCCTGCGATTCTGCCCAGAGTAATGCCAAACTAGATGAGTTTTTAACCACCTGTCGACTGCCCCATCTCCCCTCGGAAGCGCTCACAGCCCTCAACGCCCCTATTACAGCGGAGGAATTATCGGATACCCTGAAGGAACTGCCATCAGGAAAGGCCCCGGGTCCTGATGGGCTCACATACCTTTATTACCAGACCTACCAAAATGTGTTATCCCCATACCTAATACCCTTATACAACAGCTTCCATGAAGGCAAGCCCATCCCGCTTAACATGACTAATTCCCTTATTACTCTTATCCCTAAACCGGGGAATGACTCGCTTGACCGCTCTAACTATAGACCTATAGCCCTGTTAAATACAGACTATAAGCTCTTCACAAAAATCCTAGCCAACAGGTTACGACAGTGGCTCCCCCAATTGATCAATAAGGATCAGGTGGGTTTCATCCCCGGCAGACAGGGAGGGGACAACACTAGACGCACCATAAACCTGGTAGGTGCATTTAATCAAACTAAGGGCGAAGCCCTATTGCTAAGCCTAGACGCCGAAAAAGCGTTTGATCGTTTGGGATGGCCCTTTCTATTTCGCACCCTGGAGACGTTTGGGTTTTGCGGCCCCTTCCTAAACGCAGTTAGGGCACTTGACTCAAACCCTTCCGCCTCTATCAAACTGCCCCACGTCCATTCGCCCAGGTTTGAAATTAGAAATGGTACCCGTCAGGGCTGCCCATTATCACCCCTCTTGTTTGTGCTCTGTATCGAGCCCCTTGCTGCGGCTATACGACAATCGACAGACATTCGCCCTCTCACTCTTTGCAGATGACGTCCTCCTGACTCTTACCCAGACCTTGATATCCCTCCCCAATTTACATAAATTACTAGACTACTTCGGCACGCTATCGGGATACAAGGTGAATATGAGCAAAACTGAGGCACTACCTATTAACCTCTCGAAAGATACTCTGGCTCAACTCTGCTCTTCTTTTAATTACAGATGGCAGACATCCGCCCTGACATACCTTGGGGTTAAGATTTCCACCTCCTATAGAACCCTATTTAACCAAAATTTCCCACCCCTCTTCACATCCCTGAGACAGCTCAAAAACAGATGGGATAAACTGCCCCTCTCGTTCTTTGGCAGGATCGCAGCGGTAAAGATGACAATCCTACCAAAACTCTTATACTACTTTGAAACTCTTCCGGTTCCTATCCCCATGCGCATATTAAAGACCTTTCAGAGTTCTTTGCTACAATTCATTTGGAATCATAAACGCCATAGATTTTCTAGGCAAATAATGACCCTGCCAAGGGACAGAGGAGGGCTAGCGCTTCCTGACATGCTCAAATATTTCTGGGCCACACATTTGAGAAGTATACCAGCTTGGTCTACCTTATATGCATATACCAGATGGATGGAGGTGGAGAAATTGTGGAGCGCCCCGATCCACCCCAATGCCTTCCTGTGGGCCACGGCTCCCACCCCGCCACCCTGTAGACTGCTGGGCCCCATGACCCACGCTAGATCAATTTGGGCATGCTGTGCCTCAAAATTCAAATTGCAGTCGGAGCGCTCTCCAATGACTTCCTTCCTCCTTAACCCGAGACTACAGTCCAGCCTAGAGGGACAAATGATCAAGCCATGGCATGACAAATGCTTATTTAGATTTGCAGACATAGTGGATTATCAATGGAGATAATAGACTTCCCAGATCTACAGAACAGGCTTTCCTTACCTTCCTCCTCCCTATTCAGCTATATCAAATCAAATCCTTCCTATTCACTACATATGGGGCAGCAACAGTCTCAATGCCAACCGAGTTTGAAAGACTATGCAAAGCAGGTACCTCTACCGCAGGCCTTATATCAGCAATCTATAGGATATTGTCTGACCCTTACATTAAAGAACCACCCCGTCATAATTATATGATTAAGTGGGAAAATTTCCTTTGCAGATCCCTACCCCCTCTTGTGTGGAACTCCATATGGGATAGAGCAGCTAAGACCTCTCAGTGCATTCAATACAAAGAGAACCAATACAAATTGCTCCTGTTGTGGTACCATACCCCTGCACTTCTTCACCAGATCTACCCGACATCTCCTGATATTTGTTGGAGGTGTGGAGGAGGGGGAGCGGACATACCTCACATTTTTTGGACCTGTGCATCTATTGTCCCTTTTTGGCGCATAGTCGAAAGTCTACTGGAAACAGTACTGGGCAGCAAAATACCCATGGACCCTGCTACGTACTTACTTAACGTCTTTCCTATGGGTCTGCTGAAACAAAAAGCCAAACTTTTATTTCATCTTCTAACAGCGGCAAGATGTCTCATTGCTGCCAAGTGGAAACAAGCTGTACCGCCGTCACGGCTCGATTTAATTACGCGTATTAAGGAAGTAAGAACAATAGAGCACCTGACGGCGCTTTTACAGAATAGAGTTGACAAATTCGATTTGGTTTGGGCTCCCTGGGATAAGTACTGGTCCAACACATCCCAGGTATAAGTCAGCCTCTCTCATTGGCGTGTCCACTCCCCACCTCCACGCGGCAATAGTGAGATCCGAGACCTGTATTACCTTCCCTATTGTTTGTCCCCTTGTCTTGTGATTGTAAGTCTAATGTTTCACCTGAAGACAGGTTTCAGCTATTCAGGGGTTCTAAAGTTTATTATATTTCCTATGTTAGGTCGCAGGCTTAGCCAATTGCCTCTAGCCCCAGAGGGGATATAGAGATTAGGGGAGTAGATTGCACAATGCTAATGCTCTATTATATGTTCCTCTGACATTGATGTACCTATTTAAATGACTATTATTATATGTCTTATGCTATTGTATTCAAAAGAGACAACATTCTTCAATAAAAATACAGTTGTACAACACAATTGATAAGAGAACAAAAATTGTCTGTGGTGGCCACCTGCAAAACCACTCTTTATAGCTGTTGACTTGATAAACACATTCATTTGCACAACAGCTGGATGCAATTCAGAGTCAGTGTTGATTTGTGTGCCACACACACACATACACACAAGCACACATGCAGTCATGCATGTTACACATGTTCTCTGGCAGTTAAGTTAAAAAGTCATACTGTATGCCATAGACTTGCAGAAATGCAGGGCAGGGATGGAAGTCTTTTCCTGGATAACTTGATTGGATCACACTAAATTAGATGGTCATTTTGAGTGGCCTTGGCCACAACAGGAGCCTTGAGTCATGGGTGACATGCTTCCAATATTCTGCTCAGTTGAACAGAAAATCAGTTAATCTACATATAAGTAATGGCAAAAGGTAGTGTTGTGGATGTGTGGGGTTGAGAATACCTGTAGTGGTATTTCACCACATGCTCCTTCCAAGACTGTAGACAGTATGTATTTTGATATAGTCAATTTCTCAGAACAAAATAGCTGGTTTGGGGGCATATATTTTGAAGCAGATGTTTGCCAAAGACTGAATAATATACTATAGTATATGGCTAAATATTAATCAAATGTTTTTCCCATTTTGACTTCATCAAAATTCCTGGCCATAAATAATAAGATGACAAATAATAGACACCATGATGGAAACCACAGGCACTGTTTGTGTTGTTCTCTTATGATGGAACCGGCACTTTGTTTATTATTGTTGTTCTGTTCCTGAGCTAAAGCAGAACAACAGAAATGATTCATGCAGACGGAACAAAGAGATGATGGGGACACTTTTAATTGAAATATCAAATTTAGTGAAATCTATCTGCCAACAATTTTCCATCCTCTGAGAACAACGGTTCATTGATATATTGTAAGAAACAGCCTCTAGACATACAAGTCAAAGAACTGGAAAGATGTAACTAGATAGAGAGGAATGTCTAAATATTAGGCTGTATTTACATGAATGTACATCCACCTGGCCGTAGCCAGGCGGGCATACGTGAGCTACGCTGGAGTGGAGGAGGGGGTGATCCCTCCTCTCTCCATTGAAAATAATGGCGCTAGCTGTAAATATGGCCAAAGCTGGAGCATGATCTATGTTTTTGCACCCACAGAACTGTTTGGTGAGCACACCTTGTGCTCACCAGACCGTTCCCTTTGGCTTTTGCCGTCTATGGGGGATGTATGTATGGCCTGCTCACATTCCAGTGAATTTGGCCTTACTAGATGCGAGCATCTAACTAATGCTGGAAGGGAGCCATAACAGGCAGCCATACACCAGAACTGACAGTGGCCATCAGGTAAAATTATGTCCAGGTGGGTACAATAGGGAGGAAAAAGGAGATTATATAAATCATAGGAAGCAGGCATATTGCAATTGTTCATTTAGGTGTCACAGTCCCCAGTTTATATATCCACCTGGCCTCCATAAGTAAAATTCTCCTATTCCAATCACCTCCCCTTTCTGGATAGGATATCAACACAATGGGGCACATTAACTTGGTATTCATTTGCTGTATAAAAAAATAATTCATTAGAGTCTTGTAAATAAATAAATCATGGGATATATGTATGTAATTCAGCAGTGCTGCACATAAATTAGGTATGCCATGGCTTTTTCATTGTCATTAGGTCTCTGTCACTAATCCCGTCACTATTACCTGTTGGAGCAGCCCACATGGATTGCATCCTAGCCTTTATCTAGTTAATTCATACTTTAATCATTCTAACATCTTATTTCCTAAGCATGTCTAAGAATGTCAGGTACTTGCGTAGCTGATGTCTGTGTCCAGAGCCAGACTGGCCATGTAACCCACCAGAGGAAATCCCGGTGGGTTGACTGATCTGGGGCTGGTATGGGACTGGTGTGGGGCCGATCTAAAAATAATACTCAAATACTCACCTTTTAGATGCTCCCCAGCAGGTCCGCAACTTGATGCATTCTGGCTGGTAGTGACAGGTCCGTGGGCATTAGCGGCACACAGACTATGACATCGGCAAGAGGTCGATGCCATAGTTTGCGCGCCAGCAGCACTGCTGGACAAAATGTATCAAGTAGCGAACCTGCGAGGGGAGCGTTGATAGGTGAGTACATAGGTTATTATTTTTATGTGCTGGGCAGGGGACTGGTTGGCTGTATACTGGGGGAACTGGCTGGCTGTATACTGGGGGACTGGCTATATACTGGGGCTGGATGGCTATATACAGGTGGGGCTGTCTGCTATATACTGGGGGACTGGCTATATACAGGGGGCTAGCAATATATTGGGGACTGGTTGGCTATATACTGGGGAGTCTGGCTGTATACTGGGGGACTGGCTATATACAGGGGCTGATTGGCTATATAAAGGGGACTGGCTAGTTCTATTATAGGGGGCAGTATTATAATAGTTCTATTCCTGTACACAGGAGGCAGTATTATAGTAGTTATATTCTTGTACATAGCAGACAGTATTATAGTATTATATACTTGTACATAAAATGCAGTATTATAATATATTTTACTTAGGGGCAGTATTATAATAGTTTCATTCTTGTTTATCGGAGAAGGTATTGTAGTAGTTTTTTTGTGTATATATGGCAGTATTAAGTTGTGTATTTGTGGAGTTTAGTAACTTGTTTTTGACCTCGGCCACAGAATGGGGCTACTTTTACTGTTTTTTCCAAGGCCACTTTAAATTTCCAGGCCGCCCCTGTCTGTGTCTCTCATATGTGTATAGGAGGAGAGAGCATGTCAGGTACTTGATGTCCTCATAATAATACACTTGTTCTACCCTGTTTTATAATGTAAAGTAAAGCAAAGTACAAAACCACAATTATTTGAAGCACTGATTTATTTATACAGAAGAGAGAGCAAAGTAAGAACTTACTGCAAGACATTTCATAATGCGGTAAATGAAATTACTACATTTTGATCACTAATAAATGTAGTTAAATTTCATATTTAATAACTTTACAAAGATTAAGTCATAGATATTGACTAAATTATTCCAGAAAATCAAAACTGGCTGCATATTGGGAAAAGGAGCACTGGTCAATACCACGTTGAATTCTTCCAAAGCCTTTTTCTCCCCAGCCTTCACTCCAGCTGTGAAGAGAAATAAAGACAGATGTAGACTTCTAACCAGTATCAAACATATACAGGTCAGACTTGACAGAACATACAATGAACAGTAACAAAGAAGTATTTACAATTACGTGGTTGCTTCCATTATTTCCATAGGATTCCATACAGGGGCGGATTAAGAATGCCATGGGCCCTGGGCTGTATGGAAATTATAGCCCCTACACGTCTGGAATTCCCTTCCTTCATATGGTACAACAATCAAGTATCTTGGGGAATGGAGGATGCTTGTGTACGTGTGTATGTAAAAGCACATGAAAGCAGGAGCATGGGTGACATTTGTCAAAATATGTGGGTGGTTTGGGAAGGCCTATGGGTGCATTCACATGCGGTATGCCCGCCGTGTGCTGGAGAGGAGGAGGTGGTCCCTCCTCCCTCCATAGGAAAGAGCGGCGCATGGCCACACACCAGGGAACAGATAGAGCATGTTCTATCTTTTCCTGATGTGCGGCGCCATGCCGCCATTGCCGTCTACGGGGACGTATATGCGTCATGTACGTCCCCGTAGAAGGTGGTATGAATGAACCGTATATTATAATCCACTACTAATTCCATAATATTTATTTGGTAGAAATGGGAAGGTGTGAGTTATTATACATGTCACATTTTATTACACAGACTAGCATAATGGGTAAAATTGATCAATACACTTTGGCCAATCTTTAGCCTGAACAACATATTTATAAAGTTTTTTATTGTTTGGCCTGGTGCATTCCAATTACACTAGATTAACAGACCTCCTTGGGCAGGTGTTTTAAGCTTGGTCTGTAGTATATCATCATCTCATAAGAATTTATTGTGATGGTCAAGGGTCCAACATAGCTACAAATCTATTTGTTTTATAAATGTGGATTAAGATTATATATTAACATAATTTTAATTGATCTCAATATTGCTTTAAAGACCCACAATGTTAATATGATTATTAAGAAATACAAATTGTCACACTACAACCTTGAACCTTTTTTTGCAACTCAGTAGCTAAAATCAGTCAGCAGTGTTGTAATAGACTACAGAACCTTGGAGTTTCCTGAGGAAATTGGCAGGTTTGGCTGACCTTTGTCTAACTTCTATGACCACTTAAAATGTAATAGTTGTAAAAGTTATTTTTGTCACAGGTTTTAAGTACATTATTCCCTCTGGGTCTTATCTTGGGACTCCTTAAACGGTTATTTAAGTCTTTTAAATAATATTTTACACTCACTATTGATGTGCCAGGAAATAAATGGTAAAATGACAGCTCCAAAACATATGCAACAGGAAGTTATCTTTACAATATCATGAGAATACGATCAATGTTCCAACATAGATGCAAACTAGCGATTCAAATATGTGAAAGCGGAGACTTTACTGTGCAGAATATATTATGTCTGATGGCATTAAAAGTACATGGACTATGCAAATTATATGGAAAGAAATAATCTCGCTGGCACAGTATGGTGGGTTGCTGTAGGGGAAGTTGTAGGGGAATAATCAAATAAACCCCCCCCACTTTATTTGACTTAATTTATTGTGTACAATGGACAAGAAGACTGGATGGAATCTGTTCTAATTTTCTGAGTGAAGATCCAATTTATATTTGCTTATTTTATTGCAGAGAGGAAGTTCAAGAAAAGAAAATGTATCAGTGTATTGATAGCACAACAACAACAACAACAGATTTTGTGAATTCAATTTGTGGGTCGAATTTTTCACATGCTGGCTAATGATGTTAAAACATCCCCTCTACTGAGCTGGATATATCTTGCACTGAACGATTTATGCCCCTGGCATACTAACATGGTGTCAAGGTGGCATGAAGGGGAGAATAATCACGATTCATGGTACTGGTGTACAAACACTGACAAATCGCCCCCTTGTATGTCACGTGGTGAATTGATAGAGATATTGCCATATTGGGCATCAGTAAAACAATCCCAACTCTATACACAACATTGCCTCTCTAAAAACTATTCTGTAGAGTTAAAATAAAACATGTCCAGGATCAAAATTTTTGTACCCCAGGTGGGGAAAAACAACTTATATTTACCTCACTTCTTACCACCAGTGTAGTCCAGAGTTTCCCATCACCACTGCTAAACAGAGGCTCCACAATGATGTTACATCCACAGTCATTCAGCCCATGCTGCCTAATACAAGCTGCATCCAGAAACAGATGTATGTGACATCATCGCTGAACTTCTGTATACAAGAAATGCTGGTGGTGGCAGGACATTGTACACTGGACTGGAAGTGAGGAGCACTGGGCTCCTGGACAAATAGTTCATTTTTTTTTTGTTGAAAATGCTCCAAATACATCTTCCAACCTGTGTTCTACTACAATGTAGAGTCAGTGACAGCTGTCTTGTATATACTGCAGTTTTTAACCTGTCATGACTAACATGTGTCCATCCAGTAGCATAACCTTAGAAGTTGCATTAGCAAACTATCAATGGGATTCTGCAAAAAATATAGTGCATTTAAAGGGATATACCCATTTCAGCAAATACATGATATTGTTTGTATAGTGAAAAGTTCTACAATTTCTCAATGAACTTTCTGTATCAATTCCTCATGGTTCTCTAGATTTCTGCTTGCTGTCATTCCATATAAAGCTTCTATGATTACTTCCAGTGGACAGAAATCTGACCATAGTCACACAGGTGCACGGCTCGTTAGTATCAGAGAGTAACCAGAGCTGTGTAATATAATGAGCCGTGCACCTGTGTTACCATGGACAGATTTCTGTCCACTGGTGGTGAACATAGAAGCTTTCTATAGAATGACAGCTAGTAGAGATCTAAAAACCATGAGGAATTTATGCAGAAAGTATATTGGAAAAATGTATAATTTTTCATCATGCACAGAATAACATTAATTTGCTGAATTGAGAATACAGCTCCAAGTCAAAATTTGCATCTGAAATTGACTGTTGATTTTGACTGGATGTGAACACACCCTATTTGTATTCAATCATTGTAGTTAAAAAAAAATGTTCTCAGCTTACCTATTCTTTATTATCCAGTATGGCTGCTCCTCCCCATCGTCATTCTTTTCAGTGCCATATCCCACAGCAATAATTGCATGATTAGCACTTTCTGTACAATCTCCATCATATATTCCTTGTATTAAAAAAAAGCATTTTACACATTTACTTGAGAATTGTATAAAACTGTAGGTTCTCTTATTATTACTAAGGCTTATAACATACACAGACTAGTAACATACTCTTTTGCTTATTGTATTATTTATAAAGCAATTCATTCTATGGTGTTATATATTCAATAAGTTGTTCACATACATTACATTAAGACAACAACAAATGGATTTACGAAGATAGAAAACTATACTGAAAAAGTGGAAGGAGGACCTGCCCGTGAGTGCTGACAATCTATATGGGACAGTTGATAAAGATATGTCGTGTGGGAGTATAGAAGTTGTGTTTTTTGTGTTGCAGGCGATTCTAAACAAATGGGTTTTCAGGTTATTTGTGAAGGTTTCAAAGGTGAGGAACAGTCCGACAAGTTTTGCCAGTGAGTTCCAGAGTATTAGGGATGCAGTAGTCCAGCAATTTTGTGGACATTTTATCTACTTTTCTAAGGCCCCTTCCACACTTGCGTTGCAGATCACGTCAGAGTTTGATCAGGGTGCGATCAGGGTTTGGTCAGTGAAAAACGCACATTTTGCATCAGAGTGCAATCAGTTTTCAGTCAGAGTTTGTTCAGTGTCTCAGTTTTTCATGCGCGTTTTCAATGCAATTTCAATGCGTTTTTCACGCGCAGAAAATGCGCGTGAAATGTACTCAGGACTGAGCTCAATCTTTTCTATGGCAATTGATGCGTGAAAAACGCATCGCACTTGCATTGCACTTGCAAGTGTCTCAGAGTGCGATGCGTTTTTGATGCATCTCCATAGACTTGTATGGTGCGTTTTTTGTGTGCGTGAAAAAAAATCTGAAAAAAAGTCTGAAAAGACCCATTGGTTACAATGGGTCAGAGTGCAATGCAAGTTCTGCGCGTCAAAAGCACGCGCAGAAAACGCGTGTGAAAAACGCAAGTGTGAAAGGGGCCTCAATCTAGGATTGATTGAGTGGTATATGCATGAGTGGTAAATGACAGAATACACCCTCAGTATAGCTATTCAGCATTGAGTATATTCAACTTACAGCATACATTTATATAACATTGCATATTGCTAATCCACTGCTTTCCTATTACATGCTGTCCCCAGGTATCAGAACTTTTCCAGGCGATGATCAGCATCAATATAAAGACAAATGTGTTTCTATGTAAAGGGCTGTCAGTCACTGATAGGACTGCCACGATGACTGGATGGTGTTGCTGTTTTGGCTTGATGACTTGGTGACTTCCAGTTCAGATTTCAGGTTTACATTTCATATGTTCATATGCTCCTATCCCTAAAACTCTCCAGAAGGCCTTTTAAATAATATTTCATGTCTTTACCTGGCTGCTCTTATACATCACTACCATGTATGTCCAATTTTAGTGTGAATGATTTGTTAAAGGGAAGCTTATTGTGTAGAGAAGTTCAGTTTATTATATATATATATGTGTGTGTGTGTGAAAGTTCAAGGCAGCACTGTATAACCAATGAGAATGGGTGCAGGTCCATGGGTTTTCAGGCATAAACCTCACGAGGAAGGTGTGCTACACCAAAACGTCCCCATCTTGAAATACATTTTTCACCTGAATTTTCACTGAAATCTGGTGGCGCTGAATGTTTTTCCTATTTTTATTTGTATATATATCCACCCACAAATATATTGTCCTGCTTGGTTAGTGGAATGAAAGCAGTTGTGTGTCTCCAGGAGTTTGTATGTTTTAGCCGTACAATATTGTTCTCTGGAACCACAGATCAGCTTAATACAAAGAGAACAAATATACATTATGGAAATGACTATAAAGTAGATTATAAATTTACCGTGGCTATAATGCATGAAATCCTCAGTGGTTCCGAAACTAACACTCACAGGCCCCTCTAGTGCCACTGAGGATACAACGCTGTCTTCATCAGGCAGTTGGTAGTATTTGGTTAAATTCAGCTTTATTGCTTTATCTTCATTAAAAGCGCAAGGATTTTGCTTGTTTATAGATAAAATGAGAGAATAATCATGAAAAAAATGTTAACCACTTCATTACCCAGCATTCCCTATTACAGTATTTAGCAGGCAACAGATTTGTTGCAAACATTTTTGTCACTGTACCATGTAATATAGACCTGTGCCACTGTATTTCCTGGCTGACTGCAGTTGTGGTGAAAGTATCATAGTGAGCTAGTATACATTGAACTGGAGCACTGCTATACCGATTTCACAAAGGTCAATACATAAATTCACTCATAAGCCCCTGGACAGGCATAATGTATTGGTGGTTCAATACTTAACTTACGTACTACTGAATCTAGGAATAATATAAATACATACCTTCTCTTGATATTCATAATCTTCAGCTCTCATGACTCCATGATGTGTTACATATTTAAGTGCATAAGCTGGGATTCCTCCACAACATGCCTCTTCTGCACCATCACAGTCCACCAGCTGCTGTTCACTCAGTTTTATCAGTTTCTGGTTCTGAATGCACATTCGGGATTCTACTACACCCACCTTAAAAAGAATTAAATAACTATTTTCTCATGCAAAGAAGAGGGCACAAATGCTGTCAACATATGTTGATAATACATAGAATACTTACTGTTGAAAATGCCCAACAAGATCCACAAAGCCCTTGATTCTTTGGTTCTGTCACACATTTGGAGTCTCTCCAGTCAACATGTTCCGGTAGACCTTCTCTAAGTCCATAGCTATGAACTGGAGCTTCGATTTTGTTACCATTTGGCATTAAGCAGTTCTTCTTCTTGATTTCTTGAGGGGTCTAGTGTACAGTTAGAAAACAAACACAAAATTTTCACTACTTACCGTCAATGATTAGAAATAGTAATGTTTACATCCAAAAGCTGAAATCCCTTAGAACCACATACATAGCACTAGAGATATTTCCTTGACATCAGATTCTCCTCTTTAAAGGAAACCTACCACTTAGTATGGCAGGGGTAAGCTGTAAGTACCGAGCACCAGCTCAGGGTGAGCTGGTGCCGGTACTTACTTTCGTTAGTGTTAAAACCGCGGTATCGCGGTTTTAACACTTTTTAAACTTTAGGGCAGAAGACACTTCGGCGCTGCGTGCGCACGATCGTGCGCGCGCCTCCATAGGAAATAGCGGAGATGTTGCGCGCGCACGGTCGCGCGCAGCGCCGAAGCCCCTTCTGCCCTAAAGTTTAAAAAGTGTTAAAACCGCGATACCGCGGTTTTAACACTAACGAAAGTAAGTACCGGCACCAGCTCACCCTGAGCTGGTGCTCGGTACTTACAGCTTACCCCTGCCATACTAAGTGGTAGGTTTCCTTTAAGGAGCTGTGCCATGGTCATGTAATTAAAACAGGTTTAGGTGTTTAAATGACTGGGTAGGATTCACTAAATGATATGTTAAACAATTCTGGCACAGTTTACACCAGCATCTGGTAATACAGGAATTGCATCATGTTTAATAAGTTTTTAAGACCTAGTTGAGATGGTGGATCCAGACAGATAACCATCCTTTTGAACATGCCCTATATTCTGTATAAACTCTGCACATATTCCAATAAAATATTCAGGATTTCAGTCACAAATCTGTATACATTTTACTCCTCAATCAACAAGAAGTGTTGCTTAGCAAAAAGGGCACCATCGAAAATGTAAAACTGTGTAGCAACAGGTTTAGGCACAAAAGTGTTCCAAGATAAAAATTTATTAATCGTGGATAGAAGTTTGCGGATGTCGACAAACTCATTCTTAATGTTGCATTAAGGTGTTAAGATATTGGACCCATTGGACCCAAGTACACAATATTGGTTGAGGCCTCAGTGCTCACACCTCCCATCTCTACCCTACTGAAACGGGCCACAAACATTCCCCTTCTTGCGGCCTGTTTCAGTACATGGTCATGTATATGAGGCCTAATAAACACGTCCAAACATTTTTATTAAATAAATGAATTAGTCCCCTTTCTTAATTTGTATACAAACTTACAATATCTGCAAAGTGATTCATTGCCATCCAGTATGTAGAAAGACCTTGGTCAGCACGTTTATTGTGTTCCTGCACCTTATGCCATGTTTTTTCCCACATTTTTCTGCGGAGTAACTCTTCACTTGTAGATGAATAATTCTTATCTGTCATAAAATTATCATTTTAAATGACTGTTACAAACAAAACAGAAAATTATATCCAATAGATAGTAGTAGTAGTTTTATACAGTACACATTAGATATATAATACATTGGGGGCATGTATCTTAGTCTTTTGTAGTTCTTTTTTGCACCTTAAGTATGATCATATCTTTTTTGTTGTGATGCATGTTTATTTTTTCCTATGTTTGCAGGTGCAACTTTTGGCTTTTTTTAGACTTTTTGTTACAAATATCTCAAATTCACATGAACACAAGCCATGTAAGGAGGTTATGTAAAGGAGAGTTACACTACAGAAAATTTGGGATTTGAGGTCATGGACTGCATTTTTAAGCACTCTCTGCACACCCCAGGGAGATGCCAACATATCAGGGTGTGGTCACACTTGGGGTTTGGGATGCGTTTTTTCAAAAAAGCATGGACTGCATTTCTAAGCACTCTATGCACACAAAAACAGATGTGTTTCTGCAATGCTTTTTAAAACTCAATGTATACACCTTGTGTGAACTCAGCCTTTATGCATGTCAGCTAATTCTTATTTACATGTTAAAATAGGGTCCAAGAAAATAAAAACCTTCCTTTACACCTGCACTGGACCAGGTGCACATTTGCGCCTAAAAGGTTGCAAAAGTAAGCAAAAAAAGTGAAAAGTCGCATGGAGCATCTGGAAGATAAAGATACACAAGACGCACTGCACTAGGTACAGACAAAGGTGTGCTTGAGAAACAACATCAAAAGTCGTAGTGAAAAGTCGCAAAAGCACAAAAAGTCACAAAAAAGAAAGAAAAAACAAGCAAAAATAAACGTGAAGAAACAATATTTGCTCATCATAAATGTCATGGATATGCTTCACAAAAGCCAACAAATTCTTAGATCACTTACTGTACTTTGTCTTCCACATACTCCATTCTTGATCAAAGAAGGTAGAAGCCCAAGTACAAATGAGGATAGTGGCAAAAATAAACAGGCTTCTATTCAGATTCATCCTGAAAGCGAACAAACATTTATAAAGCACTGATACATGTGATAGGTTTACTAGCATCTTATATTAAGCAATGCAGGTATACTATAATGTAAAGAAAATGACCTAAAAATCTGCATGATAAATAGTACATATTCTTTGTAAGAATTTCACCATATTATGTTCCACTGACCTGACAGATGTGCTGTTATATATGAATGTAAAACGCTGTCAATAATACGCTATATATATACAAATGTACTAGCTGAATTTTCAGAATGATCAGATTATTCTAACTGAATCTTACAACCACTATGACCATGTGACTAGCTGATTACTGGAAACTGATAAGGGGATAAGACAAGCAATGTATAGTTAGGGGTTTTTCAGTTATTGTCTTATCATGGAGGCAACCATTGGGAATCTACCTCTGGTTCTACTAAAAAAGTAGATAGCAGACAGTAGATTTCCTTTAGTCTTTACTTTATATGATGATATATGTTTATTCATAGTTGCAGTGATGATGCATGCATGTACTGCACCAGATACATGTACACCATGTCATTACTGCAGGATAAGTAGAAGACTGTCAACATTAGAGGGGTGATTAGTTACTAGGTGTGTATATACTGTCATTCTCTTTCCTGCTTATAATGAAAACATACATATTGTCTGAAAAAAAACTTCACATTGCCATCATCCTAGAATAAATACAAGTTATTATAAGACTAGTACAAGAGGTCCCAGCACAGCATTAATGGCGAAGGAAGTTGCTGATTACTCAAATCTTATTTATTGTATCCAAAAAAGCCGACCAATGCCTTTGACTTTCTGATGCTTATCATTCCTATATGTTGTAATGCACTACAATAAAGAGGATCTGAGTTATCACTCACTTTCCAAGCCATTAATGCTGTTCTGGGACCTGTTATACTATCTACATTAGAGTTTGATGGACATCAAGGATACATACCATTCACCAATGAGATCTTAAAGGCGAACAGATCACTGTGGTTTGGGTGAGCTGAATAGCTATGTTTATGTGGTTATTTTAAGACTAGGTCAACACCACATTGTGCTACCTATTAAAGGTACTAATTTGTCAAATCTATCTTTTAGGCCAACCACAAGTAACATTGCTGAGGAGAATGTGACCCACTAGCTTTCGGAATTTCTTTGGCATATTCCTTATTCTTATTCCCAGCAAGGCTAGCAAGGGTTTTGGAAAAAGCCCAAGCTTTGTTAGTCTAGAGCACACAGCAAATACAGTTTTCCAGAACAAATTCAGTTCTTTACATTCCCAAAAGACATGGTGAATGGTGCCCTCCTCGCCACACTTTCTCCAACAGACACTAGAAAAGGTTTTAGCCAATCTACTGGGAATCAAGTACATCCTTGTTACAAACACATTTATGCACTTTTACATTCATGCAGACCATTTGCTGTTGACCACATGGAAGTAGACAGCATGAAGCTAGAGAAGAGAGATTCCTAGTCCTGCCATCCCCTCCCTCGACATTTCTTGTCTGAGCTCCTAGCTCAGCTGTGAACCAATATATACATATTATGCTGTACAATGTCCAGTATAATATATATATAATGTTGCACATCCTCCATTAGTTAGTGTGGCAAGTTGGATGCTGGGGACCCCTGACACTGTGGGCCCCATAGCAGCTGCTATGGCTGCTACCTCTGTAGGTACGCCCTTGCTCGCTAAGTGAGATGCTTTTGAGGCCCAATATATAGCTTGCTATCACTTTATGCTGGTGAATTTCCTGCCTAACACTCTTTGCCACTTAGCGATTGAAAGGATTGGTTGTGGATATTGAGACCCTCTAAGCAACCCTTATGTCAACCTCATGATCTTGTAGGATTTACTATTTTGTGTCTCTAAGAGTTTTTCTATTTGATCAGACATGTCGACCTTTGGGATTTTTAGTATTTGGAGAAATGGCTTAATCTAGGAATATAAAAGAAAGTCAGAGGCATTTAGAGAATATAAATCCCTAAGTTGTTGAAAGGACCCAAAATTATTCCTTTGAACAACTCGCTAACTGTCTGAATCATCTTCTACAGCCAGTGCTGGATAGATAAGCTTGGATTTTAGAACCTTAAAGGGGTATTCTGGGAATATAAACGTCTGATACAAAAACCCATAATGTTATAAATAAATGTAACAAAACTTAATGTCATTAGTCACAAAATGGAGTTTAGATAGTTTGATTTTATGATTCACAAAATTTTATGGTCTCTCTAAAGTTATCACCAAGATGGCTGCCACTGGAAACTACAGGTCCCAAGATCCATTAGTTCTCAGTTACTCCTCCTCCCTCTTATGCTCTGCTCCCAGTGATGATCCAACAGGTTTTCTTGCTCTGTTACCATAGTAATGATGTGTAAATGCCCTCACCACAACACTGGCCATACTGGATGCACTGCAACCAACCAACTACAGCCAAACCTAGTGGTGATCACATGACCTGCCCAGGCAGGTGCAGGACATGTGATGTGGACATGTGACCAGCGGCCATCTTCTGTCCTGTGTATGCTCTGTAACGGACCACGCAGAGGAAATTAACGGACTGATTAAAGGGCCGGTAGCATTTTAATTCTTCATTACATGTCATCAGCATTTTTCTGCTAAGGGGAGCAAAATTTTAAATAACTAATAACATATAAGCTTATATTTTAAGGACGCATTTGTATATGAATTATGCTGATTCCTAGAATACCCCTTTAAGGGAAGCCAGGGGTAAAGGAGTAGCTTACACTAATGAGGAGAGAGAACGAGCAAATGAATTAGTGTAACATACAATGTTGGGGTGGAATGAGGTGGATAGCGAAAGAGTCTGAGAGGTGTCCATTCACTAAAATTCTAGCAGACAGCATTGTATAAAGGACCCTGATTGCCCTCAATATAGGACCCTCAAACCTGTATTTATCTAACATGTAGACTGCAAAGACCCAATGAATCCTGTCAATTGCCTTCTCTGAATCCAAACTAAGGAGCAGAGAAGGCAATCGAGAAGCCTCCATAGCATAGACCAGACTCAGAACCCTACTGTTGCCACCCAGGTACTGCCTACCTTTTGTTAAACCAACCTACTCAGTATGAATTAGGCCTGGTAACACCCAAAGCACTCTTTTTGCTAGTAATTTCACATAAAGTTTTGTGTCTTAGAACTGAAATCAGACAAAAATTTGTCAGGGTTGTGGGGTTGTTATCTGGTTTAGGCAGGGTTACGGTAGTAGCCTTCACCCTAACTGGGGGGAGGGACCCAGTAATCATGACTCTATTAAATGACTTTGACATGTATGGCTCCAAAATATGGTGGAATGTTTTATAGTACTCATAGCCGACCCATCCGGCCCTGGGGCCTTATTCTTTGGGGGACAACTTTATTGTACACTCAAACTCCGATAGGGTGATAGGGGAATTTAAAGTCTTCAGTTATTCTGAGGTTACAGCAGTTAGGTGGATTTTGTTGAGATATACACTCACTGGCCACTTTATTAGGTACACCATGCTAGTAACGGGTTGGACCCCCTTTTGCCTTCAGAACTGCCTCAATTCTTCGTGGCATAGATTCAACAAGGTGCTGGAAGCATTCCTCAGAGATTTTGGTCCATATTGACATGATGGCATCACAAAGTTGCCGCAGATTTGTCGGCTGCACATTGATGATGCGAATCTCCCGTTCCACCACATCCCAAAGATGCTCTATTGGATTGAGATCTGGTGACTGTGGAGGCCATTTGAGTACAGTGAACTCATTGTCATGTTCAAGAAACCAGTCTGAGATGATTCCAGCTTTATGACATGGCGCATTATCCTACTGGTAGTCATCAGATGTTGGGTACATTGTGGTCATAAAGGGATGGACATGGTCAGCAACAACACTCAGGTAGGCTGTGGCGTTGCAACGATGCTCAATTGGTACCAAGGGGCCCAAAGAGTGCCAAGAAAATATTGCCCACACCATGACACCACCACCACCAGCCTGAACCGTTGATACAAGGCAGGATGGATCCATGCTTTCATGTTGTTGATGCCAAATTCTGACCCTACCATCCGAATGCCCTACCATCGCAGCAGAAATCGAGACTCATCAGACCAGCCAACGTTTTTCCAATCTTCTACTGTCCAATTTCGATGAGCTTGTGCAAATTGTAGCCTCAGTTTCCTGTTCTTAGCTGAAAGGAGTGGCACCCGGTGTGGTCTTCTGCTGCTGTAGCCCATCTGCCTCAAAGTTCGACGTACTGTGCATTCAGAGATGCTCTTCTGCCTACCTTGGTTGTAACGGGTGGCGACTTGAGTCACTGTTGCCTTTCTATCAGCTCGAACCAGTCTGCCCATTCTCCTCTGACCTCTGGCATCAACAAGGTATTTCCGCCCACAGAACTGCCACTCACTGGATGTTTTTTCTTTTTCGGACCATTCTCTGTAAACCCTAGAGATGGTTGTGCGTGAAAATCCCAGTAGATCAGCAGTTTCTGAAATACTCAGACCAGCCCTTCTGGCACCAACAACCATGCCACGTTCAAAGGCACTCAAATCACCTTTCTTCCCCATACTGATGCTCGGTTTGAACTGCAGGAGATTGTCTTGACCATGTCTACATGCCTAAATGCACTGAGTTGCCGCCATGTGATTGGCTGATTAGAAATTAAGTGTTAACGAGCAGTTGGACAGGTGTACCTAATAAAGTGGCCGGTGAGTGTAAATCAATATTGGCCTGGTTGGGGGGTATTAGTATTATCTTTCAAATTTCTCAGAGAAAGATTTGGATATATTAGAGATGTTGTTGGAGGGTGTTTCTTTTATTGGGAGCTGGGTTGAGCGATATATATAAATATATAGGAATGAAATTGAGGTTTTTGGAGGTTTAACCCTTTAGGTCAGTGGTGGCGAACCTATGGCACGGGTGCCAGAGGTGGCACACAGAGCCTTTTCCATGGGCACTCAGACCATCACCTCAGGACAGAGTTCACCCAACACTGAACCCTGCAGTCCCAGGCAAATTAAGGGATGCTGCTCTCTCAGTGCTATTCGACACTTCATTGGCTGTTTGAAACTGTGGGAAAAGTGAGAAGGTTTTAACAGAACTGCATTATCTTTGGAGGTCATCATGCTGGACCTGACCATTCTTACTTTACAAAGAGACCCTGGAGAGAAGCTACAATGATAATCTGAATTTGTCCTCCTTCTTTGAACTGGTGGCCTCAGGCGGCTGATACAATTGAAAGATATGAAAGAACAGGTAGCAATAAGTTACTGCTTAAATTTTCATATTGGCACTTCAAGGTAAATAAGTGGATTTCGGTTGTAGTTTGGTCTCTAAAAGGTTCGCCATCACTGCTTTAGGTCATCAACCTGCTCGGTTTATTAAAGGAGGAATAGTAGGGCGCTTTAGTTGCCAAAAGGTCCCTTGCGAGCAGTTATTAGGGTCATCTATACGTTGGGACAATATTTCTGTTGTAGAGAATTCTCGAGGGACAATTTGCCTTTCCCATGCTTTTTTATGCTGAGCACTGATTTGCGTCAGGGTACCCCTCACTGTTATTTTATGGGCTTCTGCTGTGATTTTATCAACATTGTTGGTGGTGAAGAATTTCCTCATGTCTCTCTCAATGCTGTTTTTAGAAGATGGTAAATGAAAAAGATATGAGGAATATCTTCAAATATTGGTGGTTAAAATGTAAGGGGCCAATAGATAAATAAGAGAGTGGTCAGACCATGTGGTTGTCTCCACTTCTGTGGAGGTCATATAAACCTTCTTGTACCAACCATAGGCCATCAGAAGGCGGAGATAACCTGCCCAATAAAGATCACATTCCCCATCACCTTCACCCGTACTATCTTCTGCACTTGAATAAGAAATCGAATCTGCAAGGAATTTGGGCTCTGAAAGTTAAAAATTGACAGATTCACCCCCTTAATCTCTTGTGAACCACGAAAATCCAAGTATCTCTCAATGCCACTTTTGTGACTGTATTTGCTAGGAATATATGTGGAAACTTTAAATGGGAGAATTTGGGACTCTTATTGTTAGCAAAATGAGTGTCTTGTAGGCAGACAATGTCCGCTTTACCCTTTAAAACATCTTTCTATACTGAGTATAGCAAATTGAGACCCTTTGAGCTAAGACTCACCAACATTGTATGTGGGAACTTGTGGACCATAAAATTAACTTGATACTTGTGATTACCCTGTAGCTGATATATTATCCTGCCCTAAACTAACAACATCAACAACACATAAGAACAGTGAAGCCTAGTGGCAATGTAGGGGATTCTTGGATCTTCCTGCCACCTTCACCTAGATGCTTCATCAAAAACTGAGGAAAAAAAGATGTGGCACCCAGAAGGAGATCCAAAGGGCAATCATAGGAACAATGTGGAGGTAGAGTCTCTTGGAGAACACATCTGCGAAGTCCATATACGGAGCGGGAATTCTCTGCAGAGATTTGTGAGACAACGTAGAAGTCCTGACAGGTAGTGGATGAAGGACCCGCATACAATGTGAGGAACAATCCGGACCCCAACAGAGAATCTCCCCAGAAGACCAGTCCAGAACAGGGGCATGAAGCTGCAACCAGGGGAGACCCAGCAGAAGAGCAGATGTGCTTTTGGGCAGCACAAAAAAAGAAAGTCTCTCTTGATGTAGGGCACCAACTTGCAGAAGCAGGGGTTGCGTGCGAAACCAGATGGACACGGAGAGAATCTGACCATTGACCGAGGCAATGGACAATGGCTTCTCGAGACGAACCACCGGGAAGTGATGCTGAGAGAACAGGGCAGCATCCACAAAGTTTGCTTTAGAGCCCGAATCCAGGAAGGCAGAAACCTGGATCTGGATACCGGTGCCAGCGCTCAGGAGCACGGGAAGAGTCAGATGTGGAGAAGCTGTACTTACACCTAGGGACGCCTCTCCCAAGAAGCCTAGGTGCTGGTGTTTCCCAGAGGCTGGAGAGGTCTTTGAAAGGCAGGAGCCAGGCGAGGAAAACGTCTTACCCGGGCTTGAGGGTGCTCGGTGCGGAGTTCCTTGGTGTGTTCCTTGAACCGAACATCAATCCGAGTGGCCAGTGTGTTTAGACCATTCAGAGTTGACGGCAGGTCAGCGATGAGGGCTGCATCGTTCCAGGCAAGTTCAGAGGCCAGGGTGCGGAACTGAACCGCATACTCTCCCACAGACGAGCTGCCTTGGTGCAGGTTCAGTAAAGCAGTCTCGACAGTAGAGGCCCGTGCAGGTTCTTCAAATACAGCCCGGACTCTGCCAGAAAAGCCGTGAGAGTAGCCTTAGTCGGGGTTCAGCAGCAGGAGGACAGACTGGACCGACAGGGGTCGCGGGAGCGGACACAGGAGCCTGTTGCTGTTGCTGGGCGGCTAGCAGCTGTTGCAGCATGGTGGTGACTTGATCCAGATGTTCACGCTGAGCGGAAATCTCCTGGGATTGCTGGACCACAATGGCGGCAAAGTTAGGACGAGTAGGAAGCGGAACCTCGGCGGGATCCATGGCTGGATGTTACTGTCAGGATTCGGGGTGTGTGAATCCCCTGGACCACCACGGGAGGTGGTACCAGACGACACCTGGGACCGGAGTCCAAGTGGAACCTGGTCTTCACCAGAGCCCGCCGCAAAGCGGGTTGGACTTGCTGCGGCAGGATACCACCAGGTTGTTCCACAGGTGCGACTAGCCCGCGGTGGCAGCCGAGGTCTAGGTACCTTAACAGGAGTCTCGTGGTCGGGTCCAGGCACAGGGTCAAGGCAGGCGGAAGAGATGCAAGGTCCAATCCGGGGTCAGCAATGGGAGGTCCAGGCAGAAGGGGACGGGAACACAGGCACAGGAACACAGCAACACGGAGGAACACAGGGCAGGGAGGAACGCTGGAGGACACAGGAATGCAGGAATACTTGCAAGGAAGCTTTCTCTTAGGCTGTGAGGCTCAAAGATCCGGCAAGGGTCACAGGAAGGGGCAGAAACTTATATCAGGCCAGCGCCAGGTGAGCAGGGCCCGGGACCGGGGGCAGCAGCAGGAACACGGGTGCGCCCGCGATCAGGCTTGACAGGCCGATTTAGACCGAAACGTCGCTAGAAATTTTTTTGATCTGTTGTTGCATTGTATGATTCTTGCAACTTTTGGTGGAGCTGTTAATACCGATTATGTGAATTAAAAGAAAAACATAAAAACCAACATACGTTCTTCTCTATTTCAAAGTTCAAGCAACATCCCAGTTCCCAAGAAGCCACCAATGGTTGGCCCTCCTCTGGGTGTACAAGCGAGTGGATAAAGCCATCCTTTCCAACCAGTAATTTCAGGGGGAAACCCCACTTGTATACTAAGTTGTCTGCACTTAATATTGCTGTATTCGGCCCAAACTTCTTCCATGCCTGAAGGGTAGCCTGTGAGCAATCAACAAAAAAACTGAATGTCAGTACTTGTCCAGAAACAGCACAACTACACCCAGGCTTGGCGCTGACTAGGTAAGTGGTGGAGAACTCTCCCTGCGGGCTAAGGCCCTGCCTACAGCAGATACACCACCCTAACAAGGGAGAACCCACTATCAGGAACCTAACTGACAGTGCTTGAGTGACCCAACAAGATGACAGGGAAGACTTACTCTGTCTGGCAGCTGCTGGATGGTGGAGCGGACAGGTAACAGGAATACTGAGATAGACCAGTGCACAGAAATATAACACAGGTCTGAGACAGGGAAAGCAGGATAACACCGGAAGAGACACAACACTGAGGGCACACAACAGAGAAAGACAAGCAGAGTCGGACAGAACCAAGAGCACAAGATACACAGATTAAACTGAATAACCTGCAAGGTTTGATGGGACTGGGTAGGTATAAGGAAGTTCCCAGAAACGCCTCCAGCAGCACACTGGGGGAACTGTCCATCAGGGTAGTAACCCTTGCTGGGCAGGACTGAAATGCAAGGAGCAGGGTGTGGCTCAGTTAATCCAAACACAAACACTAAGCCACAGTTCACACACAAATTTTTAGATTAGATTAGGTAGGGATGGGAGTTTGCGAGAGGTGAACTTAAACTGTTGGTTATCATGAAAAGAATGCAGGCTGGGGATGGCCTCTCTGCAAATTATCTGGGATTGATTTGGTCTTGGGCAGCCTTTGGGCTGTATCTATCAGGCATCCCTATTTCGTTACCTTCGGTAGGACTGCAGAAATAAGCTCCGAGACATAGGCACCTAGATCTGCTGGGAAGACAGTTTTGGGTATTCCCCTAAATTTAACATTGTTCCTTCTTCCCTTGTCCTCCATATCAGCCATTTTAAGCTTCATTTTATTGTAATGAACATCTATGAGCTTGTTATGTGAGCTGGTCTCTTCTGACATTTTGCTCTCTAAGTGGTCCACCCTTCCACCCATCTATGAATGCATTCAGGGCCACTGACACCTTGGAAAAATATCTCTGAATCAACCCTTTAAGTGCCCAAACCATTGTTTTAATAAAAGACTCTGAGGCCAGTTTATCAGAGGAGGGAGGTCTTTTATGGCGTCATCCTCTGCCGTCTCCTAGTATTGTTGCTGTGGGCTTTGGTCTTTAAATCTTTTGCCATGTTTGCATGCTATGGGGGATGTCACCATAAAGTGTCACAAAATGCTATCAAAAGTGGAAGCACATAGACCTGGGAGGGACTGGAGTGATTTTCCTCCTATACTTGTACCTAAACTAAAAAGCACAATACATGAATTCAGTCCTATTGTGTAAACATGGCTATGCAAGTTAAAAGAATGGAGAATGATTTTTCCCCATAACTTGTGATACTTTTGCTCTCCAGAAAGGAATCCAGGCTTCTCTTGAACATGTCAAAGGTGATTGCAAAACCGCCTCTCCTATAGGCGTAGAGGATGGCCACTTGTCCTGGTCACAGGCCAGGGTATAAAAAGATATTTGGAAAGGTCCTTGTACTGACTATTCAGATATTTTTACATTGTAATGGGGTCTTTCCTTAGTCATCTTTTTTTAAACTAATATGTATGTGCAACATCCCCCACCGGGGCCTAGCCTTTTCTTGGGGCCTGGAGGCAGCCTGGGCCCAGAATACCAGAGTGGTTGGCAGTTGCGGCCTAGGCACGCTGTGGTCACAGTGCTTGGTATGGGTATTGGAAGGCTGTCCTACAGCCTGGCAGGTTTCCAGGAGGTGGTGTGTGCAAGAAATTAAATGAGGGGAAGGCTGATGTACTTGGTCTCCCTGGGGCAACCCTTTAGTTTCTGCAGTATGAGTCCCTGGATGATGATGGGGGAAGCCCTTGATGTTACAGCTCTGTTCAGGGACCAGACGGAGGCAATGTTGTGCAAAATATCTCACGGTTCTTTATTCAAAAAGCTGCAGGCAAACGTGCCAAATGATCTTTTACAGATGCCGGATTACTAGGGGGGTCCGGATTGCTGAGAGAGGTCATGGAGAGTGATCCTCAGGAGTAGTTCACCAGCATGGTAGTAGATGCAGGCTGGGATGAAGCTGTGTCCAGATATGCAAGCTGCAGCTTTAATCCTAGGAGGAATGTTATGTGTGCCTGTGCTAGAGGTGCATGGACACTCCTTTCACTGTATGCTCTGATGGATGACCTCCTCAGGTCTGTGCTAGGTGCAGACCTGGTCACTAAGAGATGGGCCTCAAGAGGACTTGTCACTTCCTGTCCAGGGGTTTTGTTATACTCTGGTCAGGTGGTCTCACTCTCCAATCACACTCCAGCTTACAATGAAGCATATAATTGGATAACAGATATTAAACACAGATTTAACCCTTGCCTGTTCAGGCAGAATCTAAAGGAGTGCCTAAGACCTATGGCATTCTCCTTATGAGTTGATCAGACTCTCTTAGAGGGGTTCTATAGGTAGAGGGCCTCATTCGCGAGCACTCCCTTGCCTATACATCGGCAGGGGTGTTGCATATGGACAGTTTTATTTAAAGGACATCTATCATCAGAATCACTCATCACCCTCACATGTCAATCTGATGAAGTGGAGTCCATAGCTGTCATTCTTATATCCAGAAAAATTAGTTTTAAAATTATGTAAATTATATCTCATGCATACAATGTTGCTTGCACAGTCGCAGTGCTACTATGAAAGGAACATTGTATTGCGCATGTGCAAGACAGCTGGGTGACGTCGCCGGCTCTCTGCACATGGTAGATTTTCTTTAAATATAGGAATTATTGCCACCTATAGAATGAGTGCATTAGTTTGCATATGTTAAGTGTTCAATTAATTTGTTTTTCATTAGACCCAAAATATTAGACTTTAAAATATTTAGTGATGTTGCTACATTAGACAAACTATCTCCAGAAAGAGGCCAAAATGCAGATATAACAGCTATTCAAATGAATATATTTTTGTAACCATCACTGCGCACTTACTGGGAAGAATTATTGGTCTTGACATCATAGTGCAATCTTTTGGAGGATTCCCTCCTTTTTTCAAGCATTTTGGGCCATTCTCATAAGTGTTTATGTTAGGACTTTTGTTTTCTCCAGTGTTGCCTTTCAGCGTGAATCACAAAATATGTTAGGTTGGAATAGCCTATGGAAGGTGTACTTTGGGTGTTTATTAATAAAGATTTTTTTTTGATGTATGCATTAAATATTTAGAAAATGATAAAAACAAGATTATTTGCTTAAAGGGGTATTCCGGGAATCAGCATAATTCATATACAAATGGGTCCTTAAAATATAAGCTAATGTGTAATTAGTTGTTATTTAAAATTTTGCTCCCCTTAGCAGAAAATGCTGATGACATAGACTGTAATAAAGAATTAAAATGCTACCGGCCCTTTAATCAGTCCGTTAATTTCCTCTGCGCGGTCCGTTGCAGAGCATACACAGGACAGAAGATGGCCGCTGGTCACATCACATGTCCTGCATCTGTCTGGACAGGTCATGTGATCACCACTAGTTTGGCTGTAGTCGGTTGGTTGCAGTGCATTCAGTATGGCCGGTGTTTTGGTGATGGCAGTTGCACATCATTACTATGGTAACAGAGCAAGAAAACCTGTTACATCATCACTGGGAGCAGAACATAAGAGGTAGGAGGAGTTACTGAGAACTAAAGGATCTTGGGACTTGTAGTTTCCAGTGGTGGCCTTCTTAAAGATAACTATAGAGAGACCGTAATATTTTGTGAATCATAAAATCAAACTATTTAAGCTCCATTTTGTGACTGATGACATTAAGTTTTGTTACATTCATTTATTTATAGCATCATGGGTTTTGTATCAGACATTCAAATTCTTGGAATACCCCTTTAAAGTTTTATTGAGTCTCCCAGAAAGTGGCAGTTCACATCCAGTAGAGTAGTCAAGTAAACGGTGGTTTTTGCTACACGTAGCACATCACACCCTCTTTATCCAAGATTATCCTCTGTACGCTTGTGATTATTTTTGTTCGGATAATCCCTCTTGTGAAATGGATCGTGAACACTTTGTTAACACGATATAATCTCGGTCAATACATGACTCTTTAGTTACATGATCAACCATTTACATCTGAAATAATAACCTGACAATCATCATATGGCTAAGAAAACATTCATGCACCATCAGTTTGCCAAGTAATAATGAAACACCTTTATCCAGCTATACTGAAATGTAAAGTTTATTAAAGATAAATATACAAAACATGATCATAAACAAGTGCTTATTCACATTGTTCAACAATGATGTCCAAAAAACAATTGATTTCCAAAAAGATAAGTTATTAAAAAAGACAAATTAAGAAAACATTGTTTATCCTTAGACCAGGATACAGTGATATTTAGTCACAAACAGTCTATAAAAGTTTCTCAGATAAAAAATTAAAGAAAGTTGTCTAAATATTTCAAAAATGAAACACAGGTGGTATAATGTGTACCAAAATAAATAAAGACGATGTCTTGTTTTCCAGTGCTAGGGCCAGTCGTCACATTCAGTTTATAAACACGACACAACTAAGGCCATTGATTGGTTGCAACAGCCATGTGACACAAATGGAATGTCATTGCAGGGAGAAGCCTGGATCAGACATCTCTTTTAAAGAACCTTCATTCATTTACTTCATGGAGTTCTTTCTACAAACACATTGGGGCTCAATTACTAAAGGTCGCGGATTGCACTTTCGTCGGACTTTCGGGGATTGCTTTCGGGGATTGCACTGCTTGGACAAGTATTTAACAGGTGTTTGCACTGGGATTGTGTCGCATGTGATAGTATTTTGGCGCAGCTGTGTCAGCTTCCATGCGACACAAATTGGGGGCGTGCCATCGGACTATCCGACTGATTAAGACTGAGCGCGGTATTTAACTTTCAAATTGTGTTGCAAGACAATGCAGTTACATGCACCACGAAGAAGAAGGTGAATTCCGTCGGACCTGAGCGGGGAAGCGACACATGCAGGACATCGGGCGCATGATCTTAGTGAAACGCACAGTGGGGTAGATTTACTTACCTGGTCCTGTCGCAATCCAGCGGCGCGTTCTCTGTCGAGGATTCGGGTCTTCCGGCGATTCACTAGGGTAGTGCGCCCGATGTCCACCAGGTGTCGCTGCTGTGCTGAAGTCCGCTGGAGTCCGCCGGAGTTCACTATCCTATTCCTGGTGCAGGTAAGCGCGTGTCAAGCGACACATTTTTTTTTTTTAAATTCAGCGTTTTTTCCGAATCCGTCAGTTTTTTCCGATGGCCACGCCCCCCCACCCCGATTTCTGTTGCATGCATGCCAGCACCGATGCACCACAATCCGATCGCGTGTGCCAAAAACCCAGGGCAATTCGGTGCAAAACGGTAATTTTCGGGAAACCCGACGAAAAAGAGCGATTGGTAAATGACCCCCAGTGTGTTATCGTGGAACAATGCACTTTCTGTGAACTCCAGTGGACCGGTAAGTAAATGTGCCCCATTGTTGCACAAAATAGTAATCTTCTTCATTGGTCCATTACAATCTCAGCCAACAAGTATATAACCTCTTAGGCCATTGGTGGCGAACCTATGGCCCGGGTGCCAGAGGTGGCACTCAGAGCCCTTTCTGTGGGCACCCAGGCCATCACCAGACAGCACTCCATGTAACTTCCTGCAGTCCCAGACAGCCTAGGACTTGCTGTGCACAGAGATTTTTTAAAGTGACAGCGCTCCCTGGGAATACTGGAGGAGTGGGAAGGTGTGGACAGATCTGGATTATCATTGTAGCTCCTGCTCCGGCCCTGACAATTCTTCCTGTCTATGGGACCCTGGAGGGAAGCTACAATGATCATCCAAATTTCTTTTATTTTCTGCTTTATTGGTGTCCTCAGGGGCTGGTATGAATGAAAGCTGTGGCAGAACAGGGCATGTAAATCACTAATTAAATTTCTGTGTTGGCACTTTGCGATAAATAAGTCGGTCTTGGTTGTAGTTTGGGAACTCGGTCTCTAAAAGGTTGACCATCACTGTCTTAGGCACCAATACGAAAATTGGCTAAGGAAGCAGGGGGCTTCAACAGTACATTCATGTATGTAAAAGTATACCAGCTTAACTTTAGAGTCTCATAAAGATAGCGATGAAATGAAAATATTCATCACATTATAATTAGCCAAGGACCAACATTATACAGTGTCTAAAATGCTTTTCATCAATGTAGTGTTTTATTTTGGATTCATTGGCCCCGATATATAAAAACGGGTACAATCTGCCTTAGTGCAGTTTGCACTTTCTTTGTGCAAGTTGTGCCACATTATTTAATAGTTTTTTTATGCTTTGAGTTAATCTCGTCAGTTTTCAGGATGTTACACAGTTGCACTTATTTTTTTTTTGGGCAGTTTGCTTCGTGCTATTGCGACACAATTGTGTCGTATCTCAGTAATAAATATGGCTTAGTAAGCACTACTACTCCCCTTAAGGTGCTCAGTTTTCTAAAGGGTCAGTCAAACTGTAACCGCGACACAATTGTGGCACAGACACATAATAAATACATGTGCAAGCTCCAAAAAACCTTTTCATGCAAACGCAGACAAAAAACTGCCGCAGACACAATAATATATGTGGGCCAATGAGTTATCAGAATTAGACTATGTTACCTTGACCAAAATTAGTTGTCATAGATGTCAATTTGTCATAGCCCTATTTTTGTTGTTTTAACCTTTTTTTGTAGCATTGAATACACAAAATAAAGTATTTATCATAGATCAAGGGTCTTACTTTACTGTGCAATCTTGAAATGTGATATAAAACTCTTTTGTGCCTTGCCATGTGATATACACAGTTGTGTTTAGAGGTATTATTCTGCATAACTTTCTGTATTTTCATGCAAATAGGGTTTCGTAACTCTGATATGCAACAATCAAAGTGGCTATTCTTGAATGCAGCAGAACAATAAAACACAGTAATAATCTGATAAATGTGTATGATTCTATTCTGAAAGGCAATTAAATTCACAGTATAAGCCAACAATACACAATATAACACAGTATAACAACAATTACAATCAGCATGTCTTTGGTGTGCAAGAGAAGTAATCATTCTGTGATGAAAAAGTAACATAACAGAAATGTTAAGTAGCTTAGGCATTTCAATTGCAGAACGGTATACAGAAACCTAGGAGCAGATTAAGAATGCCGGCCTTGTATGAAAATTGTGGGCCCTGTACAAGTCATTTTGACATTTACTTCATGCATGTAGAACCAGAACCAATCTTCTTGTTGGCTTTCATTTCTAGAGTTATATAGATATGTGTCAAGAACTGGAACACATGTATGAGGATTTTAGGGCTTGAGGTCCATTCAATGGCGTATCTTGAAGCTGATGGACCCCAATGCAAAGTCTGTGCCAGGCCCCCAACTATAATGTATGGTTTATAGTAATAGTCTTTTCATATGGGAAAGTGACACCATAAGGGCCCCCTAAACCTATTGGGCCCGGGTGCCACCGCAACCTCTGCACCCCCTCAAGTAATGCCCCTGGGTCCATCTCTTCATTATTTTGACAGGGAAGTATTATAACTTGCCCTAATTGTGATACACTACTACTGCTGTTACTACTGAAAAGACCTTAAAGGAAACCTACCACTTAAAAGTGGTAGGTTTATACACATATACATGGCAGCAGCTCAGGGTAAGCTGGTGCCAGAGCATATTTTTGTTAGGGGAACAAAGCCCCTATCGCAGAATTATAAATTAGATTAACTTATAGCTCGGCGCACTGCATGGTGCGCAGTGCCCAAGTGCGGTGCGCCGAGTTATAAGTTAATATAACTTATAATTCTGCGATAGGGGCTTTGTTCCCCTAACAAAAATATGCTCTGCCATGTATATGTGTATAAACCTACCACTTTTAAGTGGTAGGTTTCCTTTAAAGGGATTTTCTGTGTTCTGTGAATGGGAGCTGAGTCAGCACTAGATATATCAGCGAGCTGTTCTTATGGCTCAGTCTCCCACATTGATTCCGTAGTGGGAGGGGTCTACAGTTAAATGGTTGGAGTTTCCAGTGTCATCCTCCCACTAATCTGAAATGACTAATATTTTTTACTCATGCAGAACGAACTATAAGCATTTTTGTGAAGTAGCTTTTAATATTACATTGTCAGACCTGGAGCCCTATATTCTGAAGAATCTATAATCTTCCTTATAATGCATTTTAAAACCCTTTGACTTCTATCAGCCCAAAATTCAGTAGGTGTTACAACTAGTTGAGAATCTGAAGTGTGTGGACTGTGACAAAATGTGATTCATACTTAATCTATAACCAGAGTAGAAGGGGAGCAAAAGACTGATCTAGTGGTAAAAGATTCACCCCTTATGCCAGGTGTCCTAAAGGTGTGTACATTCTGGTAACTATTTACAGCTTTTCATTTTTTGTTATATCAGGATGCAGAAATGAGGACCCCATATTCAGTCTACATTGATGACTTACACCTTTAATTGACACTACTTGTAGTTGTGCTCCCATCGGATGTCTGCTCGGTTTCATCATCTTTAAACACTTGGCTTAGTGCTTCGTTGATGGAACCACCAAACCTCTTCTTCCTCTGTCTGCCCACAAAGTAGTAAATGAAAGGGTTTGCACTGCTGTTAAATGCAGTACAATATGTGGTAGCAAAAAAGAAAGCCACAGCGGTAATAGTATTGTTCAGCAACTTGAAATACAGTAAAGACCACAACAATCTAATAGGTGCCACTGAAATGAGAAAAACTATAACTGTCATTATTATGGCTAGATAGATTTTAGGTGGTCGGGATTTCTTTGATGTTGTTTTAATGATATAAATTAAGATAAAACTAGACAAAAGCATCAAAGGGATGATGAAGACAAATGTAAGGACTGTTGAGAATATTTGGATTCCGGTGCATTCTTTGGTTGTGGCCATAAAGGCCTGCGAAGGGCAGACAAAATTATCCAAAAGTGATAAAAGAGCACCCAGCAACCAGATGAACCCACAAGCAAAGGATGATAAGTGTTTTGGTCGATAACACTTATACCATATTGGGAAGAGAACTGAAAGGCATCTTTCTATACTGATTGCTGTAAGGAATAGCATACCAGCATTGTATCCGAAATCATACATCACTTCCAGCGCAAGCATTGTTACTTTTGTTAGTCTGTTGCGGTTTAACATTTGATCAACCATCAGTAGAAGGACAACAGCAACGAAGATAAGGTAGAGAAAGTCAGCAATGGCAAGGTTAAGGATGTAGACAGTATATTTGGTCCTTTTTATGCTGAATGTGAGAATCCAAGTTACTATCGCATTTCCGATCATTCCAAGGAGGCAGAGGATGATGCCAAAACAAGCCACAACAGAGTAGGTCACAACATCGACTCTGTTTGACATCTGGGTAGCATTTGATGAAAGGTTTCCTGCATCAGCCATGATGGGTTTAGCAGTAACAGCTTAGACCTCCAACTCTTTCTGTTGTGACAATGTTCTTACACCTATGAGTTAAAAGAACAAGCAACATGTTAATATAGTCAGGCACTTATATATATATATCAAACTGTCCAGTCAAGATATAATATGGTTAATTTACCTTGCTGTTAATTAATAATAATAATAATAATAATCTTTATTTATCAAATTCTGTAGCGCTTTACAAATCATAGGGGACATATACAACTATATTATATTACAAAGAACAAACAGTCAGAAAGGATAAATACTTCCTTTTCTTTATAATTTCTCTCTGATTATGTTCCATGCTTGGTGAAAAAACTGGACAAGGAAACACAGACTGAAGTGGAGCCTGCAGAGAATAGTATTTTAAAGATGTGTACATATTTTGCTTTTAGGATAAATTTTTGATATTGGGTTGCAAAAATACTTAATCAAAATATTAACTAAGATAATGCTGATTATGGCCCTATTCAATCAGCCATGTCCAGACAGAAAACCTGGTTCATTTCTCACCAACTATTATAACCCAACTGTGGCTGGAGAGATGTGGTTCTCCTGCTATGAATACAGTTCACAGGATCTGTGATTGAGTCAGAAATGTACCTGCGGATAAAACCAGATGGGTGTAAGGTTTGGTTCCTTACTGCAGGTATACCTTTATTATCTAGTTGGTCAATTTTTATAAACACATTTTATATTTATATAAATGTGGCAGAAGTACTTTGGGGGGGGGGGGGGGGGGTTGGCCGTTACCAGCACCCCTCCAGTTTCCGCCATCACACCACCAGCAGCACCTCTACCACATCACCTACCTGCCATCTGCTACTCAATGGGGCTCATTTACTAAGGGTCCGCAGAGTGCATTTTTGTCGGGTTTCCCAACGATTTCCGTTTTGCGCCGCATCGGGCCGGGGATTGTGTCGCACGCGAACAGATTTTGGCACAACGGCACCAGCTTGCACACCACACAAATCTGGGACAACCCGACAGATTTGGACTACGCGCAGGATTTAACATTAAGAATTGTGTTGCAAGACACGCACTTACAAGCACCTGGAAGAAGAAGGTGAACTCCGGCGGACCTCGCCGGGGAAGCGATGGATGCAGGAACTCAGGGGCACGCGCTTCATGAATTGCGCTGGACTTCATCTTCGTCAGACCGTCAGAATCAGGGATCTCAACAGGACCGGGTAAGTAAATTTGCCCCAATGTGGCTATGCAAAGTGTCAGCAACAGTAAGTAGCATATTGTATTGGATTGAAGGGCATAGCATGCATATGCATGTTCAATAGCATCAGGAGGGGGCAGTGCCAGAGGAGGGAGAAGGCCTGGTAGACAAGGCATCTGGCTGATCTAGAGGTATAAAGGTATGCCTACAGTAACGAATCATTGGTGGTTAAATTTTACTGACAGATTTCATTTCACAGTTAATTCTGTAAGAACACAGTAATACACAGTCATACACTGGGCTAGATTTATCATCATAAGATGAATGATAAATATGCATGTTAAAGGCAGTTAATCTTTTGTTCATTTGGTGAATGGTGGAACAACGGAAATCACATTACCCCAGGATTCTGTCACATTCTCCCAAATTTAATTTTTCCCACTACGCAGTGAGAACTCATACTCATACTGGTAGTAGCAGATAGCCAGAGTATCACATTATATTATCAGCATAGCATTTCGGTGCCAAAGCAACAAGACCATTTAAAGGGGAGATATATTGAAAGATTATGGTTCACTGTATAAAGTCAATATGAAAAAAATATCTCATCTATTTTGGTCCATTTTACCAGTGATATGTCTGTACCACAAAGCATAAAAAGACATAATAAGCAGTGCAGGCTGGCAGGGTTTGACTGGCTTAATACTGGCATTTGTTATAAGTACCCACTATACCAATGTCTTGACAAATTGGGAGCCTGGAAAATATAGCATTCTGTGGGGCACATGTATCATAGTTTCAGCAAGCCAAATTGTCTAATTTTAGTGACTTTTGCCGTTTTTGTGCCTTTTTTGCAACTTTTAACTCTGTTCTTTTTCAAGTACTCCTTGGGCTGCACCTTGTGCAGTGTGCCTCATGTATCTTTTCCAGATGTTCCGTGCGACATTTTGCTGGTTTTGCGCCATTTTTGCGCCAATTTTGGCGCAATTCTGCACCTGGTCCAGGGCAGGTGCAAAGGAATTTTCATTCATGGACCTGATTTTAACATGTAAATTGGAATTATTTCACATGCTTTAACTGTTTAACCTCTTTTGTTAAATTTTTGTATTTTTTTTTAAATTGGTTACTTTCAAGGGTGAGGTCACACGTAGCGGTTTAATTGCGTTTCTAATGCATTTTGAAACTAATTACAACAGCTGAGGGAGGTGATTTGCCTTATTTCATTACTGTTAACATTTGCGTTCACAAAACACAATATAAACGCCATGTTAACGCATATGTTAACATTTACTATGTGTTTTGTAAATTCAAATGTTAACAGTAATGTAATTAGGAAAATTCATTCTCCTCAGCTGTTGTAATAGGTTTCAAAATGCATTAAAAATTGCACATGTTAAATCCCAAATTTACAGTAGTGTCCGCTCCTGTATATAACCCCTCACGTGACATGTGGATTTGAGACATTTGCAACAAAAAGTCTCAAAAATAAGCCAAAATTTGCGCCTGCCCAGGACAGGCAAAACTGAACATGTATCACAAGTAAAAAGACAGGATCATACATAAAGTGCAAAAACTATGATACATGTACCCCAATGTTTTTGTAGTATAGAGATCAAGAAAAGTTTGTCTCAAATCTTATGAAAAATTAAAGGGAACGTGTCACCAGGCATGTAATTTTTTTAGCTGGTGACAGGTTCCAATATCCTATGCTATGCTGATTTCAAAAATGCCTTTGTCAGCATAACTCAATAAGAAAATGAAAGTTGCTCTGGGATTATAATTATGCATTGTGAAAAGAAGATACAGGAAAAACGCTGGTGTGAAACCAGACATGAATTCCTGCAATGATCCCCCTATATATAAGTATATATATTTAAATGTATATATATATATATATGCACCAAAAATGTCCATCCGCTGACCCGACAGAATTGTGTCCTAATTTTCTGGTGTAAAGTATACCAACTAATAGGAGGTGCAGAGTACAACTAGACAGTCTCGTACTAGGACAGATTTTTACCCAGCACCAGACACTTATAAATCTGGTGCAGAATAAGACTGTCTAGTTCAACTCTGCACTGTCTACCATTAGGACACTTTTTATAAATCTGCCCCAATGTTTATGCTTGTGAAAAAGTGAAGCCCCTCAAGTTGATTTTTGATTCAAGCTAATTGATGCACATGGATCCAGATTCAGTTGATAATATGCAAATTGTGTTCTGGATTGCTGGTGCCATCTACCACTACTGGACTTTACTTACCACTTTACAGACCTTGCCTGCAGCTTTGTTACATGATCTGGCATTCTACACTGTCCATATGAATATATGAGATATAAGATCATCATTACTATACATACATACTACTGTGTTTTGAATGTGTTCTGTTCCTTTAAGAACTTTCTTTCACATGTACTTATCTGTTAAGACTGTTGCTCACATGAATGGCAGTGATACAATCAGTTTTTATCGTACTGGATCTCCAACTGACATAAAACTACCAAATATTGAAGAAAATGTATTTTCTGAATTCACTTAAAAAATATGTCAACATTTTCATTTTTATTTTCCCCATAACATTAAAGCATATGCAACACATGTCTGTATCATCTGATTATTCAGAATATTCTGAATCACTTATATAGGTTTGCACTATAGTAAGGGGAAACTTGGACATGAATTCCTTATATACTGTCCCCTAATTCACCGACCAATGCTGGAAAATGAAGTTGAAACCTAAGCATCTTCTTGGTCCTGCTAGATTTTGTACCACTGCCACACGTCATGTAGTTTATGTGGCCTATCCGCTCTGCTGCAATATTTTGGATGTAGTAAATCGCATGCACCTGACTGTAGTTAGAACTTTTTTGATGCTGCAGATCTATTAGACTTCTGTCTTCAAAAGTCCCACGTAGGTGCGGACTAGACCTTACACACTATGGGGGAGATTTATCACTGCTTCTACACTAGTTTTCTCGCGTAGAAGTAGTGAAATAATTGCAAATGCTTGTGCAGTGCAAGAATTCGGACCTGGTGTAGTTTTGCTCGGCGGCCTAAGCCTCTTGATGTATCTGGCTGGAAGCGGGGGGACAAGGCCTCTATCATACGACATTTATCTAAAGCAATAAATCTCCCAAGAGCTTAAATTGAATCTTTTAACTCAGGTCAACCTCTGAAACTAAAACTAATGTCATGTAGGGCTTTGTACACACAGTCCACAGATACTTTTGTTTTGGTGAATACTGATGCTTTCCTTGATATATGTAAATAAGCCCTGAAATTCTCTATAGATCCCTTAAAATTAGTTATTTCGATATCTAAATTAAAATGTATGGAGAAGCTTTAATGATGCCTGTATTTATGCCGCTTTTATGGGTTCTCATATCCAATTGATTTGTTTCTAAAAATGCCTCTATGTTTTTGGAATGGCCCAAAGTGGAGCTCATTTTTTAATCAGGTATGTGGTAAAAAAAAACACTACCTGGCCCCAAATGACATTGTTTTCATGTACCTTCTAAATGTATTTTGCACACACTGCCCAGAACAACGAAACTGGCACACTGCCTGTACAAAACAGAAGTATACATGTGTATATTTATATTCAGTTCCTCCATGGATAATTCTAGGCAGGCTAAATTTCAGTTTTCTCTGTGGCACAGGAAAGTTTCCAGTAAACTTTCACCAGTTCATCTATTTTTCTATTCCTAAATCCCAGCACAATGAGCCCATAATCCACAATTCTCTTTCATATTTACTTTCAATCAAGTCAGAACTTGTAGATAACATTATGTGTGAGGATCAGCCATGGTCTTTGATCATTCACAATGAGTTGACCCTACAATGCATGGAAAAGTTTATTGAGCAGCCAGAACCCGCCAAGAACATGAGTCATTCACATCACAAATGATGTATGAAGCAGAAGGAAACCATAGTGCTATGTCAAATATAAGACTAATGCCTGCTTACACATCTAATATAGAGGGCCAATCACTTGGTAAATGTGATGTGTAGTGATAGTTTACCTCACCTAAGCAAATAGTTTAGTTTATATCATCTCAGGAAGCAGTGAGAGCCTTACAGCTATATTTTATTGCTGTTTAGTTGGGTAGTCTAATCAGTATTCCTGGGTCTCACCCACTATGAATGCTGGTATGCTCTTTTGAAGGGTCTGGCGGGACCTCCCTCAACCCATCCCTGTAGTCCCGTGAAAGTTGGAATGCTTTACCTGTTCATAGGTCATATCTGCCCTAGGAGAAGAGGGTTAGTTATCATTTGCCGGCGCTCATGAGCCGGTGTATGATAGCCCTGCCGTTGCTCTCGCGCAGCCCGATAAATCAAGATGCTTTGGCCTATTGATGTTCTCGTCGAGGTGCTGTGCAGTGTTTATCTCTACGCCCTGTGAGTGCGCAACCACAGGGACACCGACTATAGCAGAAAAAACGTTGCAGCTCTTGGGATGCTTGGTACTGGCCAGGCGGGACATGTGTCTCTGTAGTATAAGAGCAGGGTCCCATGTCCAGAAAATATTTCCCTTTTTAGTGTACACTGAAGAATTGCATTAGGCAATGCATAGACTTCTATAGTGCAGGGATATTCTTACTGCTTATGGAGAGTTATGCAGCAATACTTGGAAAGACCAGATAGGAATGTTAGCATTTACTGCATCTTCCAGCAAGATCTTGAAGATCTTGTACAGTTTTCAGCTCCAGAAAAATCATAAAGGTGCTGCTGTCAGTGACTAGCACCGCACTTATATGTAGATAACAAAGGTTCTGCTGTCAGTAAATAGCATGTAGTAACACCTAGATCTTAAAGGTGCTGTAACTGTACCGTTTGGTACTGCAGGTCATTTAAAATAAGGAATGAAGGAATTAAGGGCCAGAGATGAGGCAGTGGTTCTACTACTGGTTTTGGGGATAGAACTGTAGGGAGAGGGTATGTTTCGTCTCTTTCTGCTCCCACTTTCTGTGTAAGTAGGTGCCAGGGTGTGAGTGTGCATTGATAGGCCACATTAGGTCATATGAAGTTGAGGCATTGTTCAATGACATGGCAGATAGTGCCTCAACTTCACTATGCTTATCTTCAGTTGGAAGTGCAGAGACCTCACCTGGAGCAGTGATTTTCAACCTTTTTTGAGCCGCGGCACACTTTTTATACTTAGAAAATCCTGGGGCACACCACCAACCAAAATAGCACAAAATTACACTAAAACAGTCATAAAAGGCCTCCCTTTACTAATAAAAAGGCCCTAGCTGCCTCCCTTTACTAATAAAAAGCCCCTGGCTGCCTCCCTTTACTAATAAAAAGCCCCTGGCGGCCTCCCTTTACTAATAAAAAGCCCCTGGCTGCCTCCCTTTACTAATAAAAAGCCCCTGGCTGCCTCCCTTTACTAATAAAAAACCCCTGGCGGCCTCCCTATACTAATAAAAAACCCCTAGATGCCTCCCTTTACTAATAAAAAGGCCCTAGCTGCCTCCCTTTACTAATAAAAAGCCCCTAGCGGCCTCCCTTTACTAATAAAAAGCCCCTGGCGGCCTCCCTTTACTAATAAAAAGCCCCTGGCGGCCTCCCTTTACTAATAAAAAGCCCCTGGCGGCCTCCCTTTACTAATAAAAAGCCCCTGGCTGCCTCCCTTTACTAATAAAAAGCCCCTGGCGGCCTCCCTATACTAATAAAAAACCCCTAGATGCCTCCCTTTACTAATAAAAAGGCCCTAGCTGCCTCCCTTTACTAATAAAAAGCCCCTAGCGGCCTCCCTTTACTAATAAAAAGCCCCTGGCGGCCTCCCTTTACTAATAAAAAGGCCCTAGATGCCTCCCTTTACTAATAAAAAGCCCCTAGATGCCTCCCTTTACTAATAAAAAGGCCCTAGCGGCCTCCCTTTACTAATAAAAAGGCCCCTGGTGGCCTCCCTTTACTAATAAAAAGCCCCTGGCTGCCTCCCTTTACTAATAAAAAGCCCCTGGCGGCCTCCCTTTACTAATAAAAAGGCCCTAGCTGCCTCCCTTTACTAATAAAAAGCCCCTGGCTGCCTCCCTTTACTAATAAAAAGGCCCTAGCTGCCTCCCTTTACTAATAAAAAGGCCCTAGCTGCCTCCCTTTACTAATAAAAAGGCCCTAGCGGCCTCCCTTTACTAATAAAAAGCCCCTGGCGGCCTCCCTTTACTAATAAAAAGCCCCTGGCGGCCTCCCTTTACTAATAAAAAGCCCCTGGCGGCCTCCCTTTACTAATAAAAAGCCCCTAGATGCCTCCCTTTACTAATAAAAAGGCCCTAGCTGCCTCCCTTTACTAATAAAAAGCCCCTAGCGGCCTCCCTTTACTAATAAAAAGGCCCTAGCTGCCTCCCTTTACTAATAAAAAGCCCCTGGCGGCCTCCCTTTACTAATAAAAAGCCCCTAGCGGCCTCCCTTTACTAATAAAAAAGCCCCTGGCGGCCTCCCTTTACTAATAAAAAGCCCCTGGCTGCCTCCCTTTACTAATAAAAAGCCCCTGGCTGCCTCCCTTTACTAATAAAAAGCCCCTGGCGGCCTCCCTTTACTAATAAAAAGGCCCTAGCTGCCTCCCTTTACTAATAAAAAGGCCCTAGCTGCCTCCCTTTACTAATAAAAAGCCCCTGGCGGCCTCCCTTTACTAATAAAAAGCCCCTGGCGGCCTCCCTTTACTAATAAAAAGCCCCTGGCGGCCTCCCTTTACTAATAAAAAGCCCCTAGCAGCCTCCCTTTACTAATAAAAAGCCCCTAGCAGCCTCCCTTTACTAATAAAAAGGCCCTAGCGGTCTCCCATTACAAATTAAGAGCCCGTAGCGGCCTCCCTTTACTAATAAAAAGCCCCTGGCGGCCTCCCTTTACTAATAAAAAGCCCCTAGCTGCCTCCCTTTACTAATAAAAAGCCCCTAGCTGCCTCCCTTTACTAATAAAAAGCCCCTAGCAGCCTCCCTTTACTAATAAAAAGCCCCTAGCAGCCTCCCTTTACTAATAAAAAGCCCCTAGCAGCCTCCCTTTACTAATAAAAAGGCCCTAGCAGCCTCCCTTTACTAATAAAAAGGCCCTAGCGGCCTCCCTTTACTAATAAAAAGCCCCTAGCAGCCTCCCTTTACTAATAAAAAGGCCCTAGCAGCCTCCCTTTACTAATAAAAAGCCCCTGGCAGCCTCCCTTTACTAATAAAAAGGCCCTAGCGGCCTCCCTTTACTAATAAAAAGGCCCTAGCAGCCTCCCTTTACTAATAAAAAGGCCCTAGCGGTCTCCCATTACAAATTAAGATCTCGTAGCGGCCTCTCTTTACTAATTAATAGGCCCTAGAGGCCCCCCTTTACTATTTAAAAGGCCCTAGAGCCCCCCTTTACTAATTAAAAGGCCCTAGAGCCCCCCCTTTACTAATTAAAAGGCCCTAGAGTCCCCCTTTACTAATTAAAAGGCCCTAGAGGCCCCCCTTAACAAATAAAAAGCCCCAGCCTACCTTTACTAATAAAAAAAAAAAAAACCCTTGCTACCTTCCCTATACAAATAATAACCTTATATACTTACCCTTGATGTCTTCTTCCGCGTACCTTCACTCCTAATGGCGATCCGCTCACCTTCTGTAGCTCCTGCACCGCGCGCCTCTGGTCACGTGACTTACGCGACCTGACGTCAGGTCGCGTCAGTCACGTGACATGGGCCGCGCGGTACAGGAGCTACAGAAGACGGGCGGATCGCCGACGCGGGACTTGGAGGTAAGTATGGGGCAAAAATACGGGGGCGCGGTGGCAGCTCGACACCGGGGCAGCCTAGTTCGGGCAACTTTCCCCCGCGGCACACTCAACCTTGTGTCGCGGCACACTAGTGTGCCGCGGCACACAGGTTGAAAATCACTGACCTGGAGGATGAGGATGTGGTCTGTCAATGTCTGTGGCTTTAAACAATGTGCAGACTGAGAAGGAAGGCAGTGGTAAGGCTCGGTGGTTGAAAATCCGAAGGGTGATGATGAGGTTCTAGACCCGACATGGATGGATGGCAGTGATACTTTGAAATGCTCCTTTGAAATGCTCCCATTCAGGCTGGTTGAGATCAACTAGCCATAAAGACCTGATGGTGACTGCTGTCCTACATTATGAAGTTCCCGAGAACTTTAAATTGAAATTTTTACTTTCTGCATTCTTGGAACTTAAACTTTCAATTTTTATATTCAGTATTCCTGGAACTTGAACTTTACATTTTTGAATTCTGCATTCCCAGAACTTCAAAAATTTTCAATTTTGGATTCTTGGAACTTTAACTTAAATGTTTCAGTTCCGCATTCCTGAAATGTTAACTTGAAATTTTGCCTTTCCATATTTCCGGAACTTAAACTTGAAATTCTGACCATAATTTTAAATGCAGAGGCAGGTGGTCTGGTTTTTCCATTTCCACTTAAATCCTCTTTGAGAATAACTAGGTCTGAACACCCAAAGCGTCTTTAACTGCGGTGAGAGGAAGGGTGTGTTTTTTCTATTGCTTCTTTAATCCTCTGTAAATAACTGGGTCTTAACACCCAGAGCATGTGAATGTTATTATTTAAAGTATTTTTACTATCCAATTGTGGGTAGTGCATCTGCTCTGTTAATCCCACAAATTTTCAGCCCTCTGGTTATTACTACCTCCATTTTACAGCCATTTTCTTATACTCCAACCAAAGGGGTTTGTGTTTGCGTCAATGTTCAGCCAGAAGTCGGGACCCTGATCCAAATTTTGTCACAAAATTCAGACGAACCTGTGGAACCTGAATTGCGACCAACCCTCATCTCTTCTGAAAACGCAAAATGTTAGGCTTGCAGAAATCATGTCATCAACCAATCAACATTATATGTTAATTCTTTTTAATTGATCATGAGGCATTTTACATAGTTGATAAGCTCATTTGCCAATGTGAAAACCTTTTAAAGGGGTTATCCGGGTTTAAAAATCTTTTTATGGCCGGGCTGGGGAGGGATCGTCAAACATAATAAACATGGACTTACCTCCTCCGGCACCGCCGATGTCCCGCGCCGCGGTCACAGGGAGCTTCCGGTCCGCGTTGTGGACGGCTCCTCCCATCCGTCCCTATCTCTCAGCATTGTAAGCGCTGGGAGATGGTGCGCATGGGAGCATCCGGCCGGCCGGAAGCTCCCTGTGCGCTTGTGTAATGAAACCGGCGCACGGAGAAGACGGGCCGCGGCGCGGGACATAGGCAGCACCGGAGGAGGTAAGTACATGTTTATTATGTTTAAATAGCCCTCCCCAGCCCGGCCATAAAAATTTTTTTAAACCCGGATAACCCCTTTAAAGGAAACCTACCATGAGGAATCTGCTATCAGTAGTATATCTAACGGTAGATTCCTCCTGCCTGTCTCTGCCCTAACCTGTAATTTAATAATCCTAGAAACTAATCTAACTTGTTAAAAACTTTCTTTCAGTTATATGTAAATTGACTGCAGATGCTACTGGGGTGTATACTAGCCTATTTTATGCTAGATTTATCAAACTTTTTCATACTAGATGATAAATCTGATGTAGTTTAGGACTGTTTTGTCGTACTACGCAACATCTATTAGATTCATCAAACCACTGCGACAGCCCAGTGGTCGCAGTGGTTTGATGAATCTCCCCTAATGTGCTTTCCATACTAACCATCACAGCTTTTATTTAGCATTCTTATGGTAAAGATGTAAGATGTAAAAACAAACAGTAGAAGGTGTACTAATGGAATAAACTAGAACCATATAGAGAATGCAAAGTCTCTGTAAGAAGATCAGGTGATCCAGTAATGGAAAAGTTAATAATCAGCAGCCAAATATGTGCAAATTCAATCTACCATAGATATATACTATACATTGGGGCACATTTACTTACAAAGTCACTAGAGTTCACTAAAAGTGCATTGTCCGTCTATAATGCTGTGTGCGCACTGGTCCGACAGAGTTCACCATCTTTTTTGTGGTGCACCTTTAGCATAGGGCGTGCAACACAATTTGCAAAATAAATACAGCACTCAGAATCAGTTGGAACTGTCCGACGGCACACCCCCTAATTTGTGTTGCATGGAAGCCAGCGCAACTGCGCTATACAAACGGGTCGCGTGCGCAATCACAAGCGCAGACACTTCTAAAATACCTGTGCAAGCCGTTTTAGACATGAAAAAAGTGCACAGTCCAACAAAAGTGCAGAGTGCGACCCTTAGTAAATGTGCCCCACTGTAGACATGCTGTGGATTTCTTAACCCCTAGGGGACACAGCCTATTTTGGCCTAAAGGACGCGGCCCCATTCTTCAAATCTGACCTGTGTCACTATAAGTGGTTATAGTTTTGGAACGCTATGAGATATCCAGGGGATTTTGAGATTGTTTTCTCGTGACACATTGTACTTCAAATTAGTTTAAAAATTTGGATGATATCTTTTGTGTTTAGTTATGAAAAAAAACTAAATTTGGCAAAAATTTGGAAAAATTCTTTATTTTCAACGTTCTAAATTCTCTACTTTTGATGCAGATAGTCATAGCTCCCAAATAAATTCATAACTTACATTTCCCAAATGTCTGCTTTATGTTGGCATGGTTTTTTAAGATTCCACATATTTTACTAGAATGTTATGAGGCTCAGAATTTAGGTATCATTTTTCAAATTTTTTGTAAAATCACCAAAACCTGTATTTAGATGGACCTGCTCAACTTCTAATTGACACTGAGAGGCCTAAATAATAGTGGGACTCGTAAAATACCCCATTGTGGAAACTACACACCTCAACGTATGAAAAACCACTTTTAAGAAGTTTGTTAACCCTTTACGTGTTTTATAGGGGTTAAAACAAAATGGAGGTGCAGTCTGCAAATTGTAATATTTTTTCACAATACACTCATTTTGGGTGGAAAATTAAACATTTACAATGGATTAAATGAATAAAGGCTCCACAAAGTTTGATACCCAATTTCTCCCGAGTACACGGATACTCTATATGTGGTGGTAACCTGCTGTATGGGCGCACGGCCGGGCATAGAAGGGAAGGAGGCGCCATCCAGATCAGATTTGCTATGTCACATTGTACAGGCTATAATTATTTTCTTTTTTTTATTGAGGACCTATAGGGGCTTATTTCTTTTGCCACATGAGATGCACTTTTCTGGTACGTAATTTGGGGGAATCTATAGGCTAATTGGTGAGATTTTATTAACTCTTTGTTGGTGGAGGAAATGAAAATCATCACTTTTCAGGAAGATTTTTATGGGGTTTTTTTTTTGGCTGTTTACCATACCATAAAAATAGTATATTATTTTTATTCTATGGGTTGCCACTAGAGATGAGCGAACATGCTCGTCCGAGCTTGATGCTCGGTCGAGCATTAGGGTACTCGAAACTGCTCGTTACTCGGACGAATACTTCGCCCGCTCGAGAAAATGGCAGCTCCCGCCGTTTTGCTTTTTGGCGGCCAGAAACAGAGCCAATCACAAGCCAGGAGACTCTGCACTCCACCCAGCATGACGTGGTACCCTTACACGTCGATAGCAGTGGTTGGCTGGCCAGATCAGGTGACCCTGGGATAGACTAGCCGCTGGCCACGCTGCTCGGATCATTCTGTCTCTGGATGCCGCTAGGGAGAGAGCTGCTGCTGGTCAGGGAAAGCGTTAGGGTGTTCTATTAGCTTACTGTTAGGCAGGAGTGATTCTCAAAGAACCCAACAGCCCTTCTTAGGGCTACAATAACGTTCTACTTTTTTTATTTTAATTTGCATCTTTTACCATTTTGTGAGGAATTAGCAGGGGGACTTGCTACCGTTGTGTTTAGCTCTTAGTGGCACACATATCCATAGCAAAGACCGAAGTGGGAAAATTCAGTAGGGGTTGGATTTCTATTAGGCAATAACTCAGTGTCATCTCATCTGGCATAGTAGTGTGCTTCCTTTGATACTTGGCTAGAAAATAGCCATAGGAGAATACAAACAGCTTCTTGAAGCCTACAGTAGCGTTCTATATATTTGATTTCTGGTTGATCTGCTGGTGGCTGTAGTTTCTGCAGTGCATGTACTTGCCAATTCTGAGCAATTTGTAGTGAGACTTGCGACCGCTGTGTTCTGCGCTTAGTGGCGCACATATCCATAGCAAAGGCCGAAGTGGCAAAATTCAGTAGGGGTTGGATTTCTATTAGGCAATAACTCAGTGTCATCTCATCTGGCATAGTAGTGTGCTTCCTTTGATACTTGGCTAGAAAATAGCCATAGGAGAATACAAACAGCTTCTTGAAGCCTACAGTAGCGTTCTATATATTTGATTTCTGGTTGATCTGCTGGTGGCTGTAGTTTCTGCAGTGCATGTACTTGCCAATTCTGAGCAATTTGTAGTGAGACTTGCGACCGCTGTGTTCTGCGCTTAGTGGCGCACATATCCATAGCAAAGGCCGAAGTGGCAAAATTCAGTAGGGGTTGGATTTCTATTAGGCAATAACTCAGTGTCATCTCATCTGGCATAGTAGTGTGCTTCCTTTGATACTTGGCTAGAAAATAGCCATAGGAGAATACAAACAGCTTCTTGAAGCCTACAGTAGCGTTCTATATATTTGATTTCTGGTTGATCTGCTGGTGGCTGTAGTTTCTGCAGTGCATGTACTTGCCAATTCTGAGCAATTTGTAGTGAGACTTGCGACCGCTGTGTTCTGCGCTTAGTGGCGCACATATCCATAGCAAAGGCCGAAGTGGCAAAATTCAGTAGGGGTTGGATTTCTATTAGGCAATAACTCAGTGTCATCTCATCTGGCATAGTAGTGTGCTTCCTTTGATACTTGGCTAGAAAATAGCCATAGGAGAATACAAACAGCTTCTTGAAGCCTACAGTAGCGTTCTATATATTTGATTTCTGGTTGATCTGCTGGTGGCTGTAGTTTCTGCAGTGCATGTACTTGCCAATTCTGAGCAATTTGTAGTGAGACTTGCGACCGCTGTGTTCTGCGCTTAGTGGCGCACATATCCATAGCAAAGGCCGAAGTGGCAAAATTCAGTAGGGGTTGGATTTCTATTAGGCAATAACTCAGTGTCATCTCATCTGGCATAGTAGTGTGCTTCCTTTGATACTTGGCTAGAAAATAGCCATAGGAGAATACAAACAGCTTCTTGAAGCCTACAGTAGCGTTCTATATATTTGATTTCTGGTTGATCTGCTGGTGGCTGTAGTTTCTGCAGTGCATGTACTTGCCAATTCTGAGCAATTTGTAGTGAGACTTGCGACCGCTGTGTTCTGCGCTTAGTGGCGCACATATCCATAGCAAAGGCCGAAGTGGCAAAATTCAGTAGGGGTTGGATTTCTATTAGGCAATAACTCAGTGTCATCTCATCTGGCATAGTAGTGTGCTTCCTTTGATACTTGGCTAGAAAATAGCCATAGGAGAATACAAACAGCTTCTTGAAGCCTACAGTAGCGTTCTATATATTTGATTTCTGGTTGATCTGCTGGTGGCTGTAGTTTCTGCAGTGCATGTACTTGCCAATTCTGAGCAATTTGTAGTGAGACTTGCGACCGCTGTGTTCTGCGCTTAGTGGCGCACATATCCATAGCAAAGGCCGAAGTGGCAAAATTCAGTAGGGGTTGGATTTCTATTAGGCAATAACTCAGTGTCATCTCATCTGGCATAGTAGTGTGCTTCCTTTGATACTTGGCTAGAAAATAGCCATAGGAGAATACAAACAGCTTCTTGAAGCCTACAGTAGTGTTCTATATATTTGATTTCTGGTTGATCTGCTGGTGGCTGTAGTTTCTGCAGTGCATGTACTTGCCAATTCTGAGCAATTTGTAGTGAGACTTGCGACCGCTGTGTTCTGCGCTTAGTGGCGCACATATCCATAGCAAAGGCCGAAGTGGGAAAATTCAGTAGGGGTTGGATTTCTATTAGGCAATAACTCAGTGTCATCTCATCTGGCATAGTAGTGTGCTTCCTTTGATACTTGGCTAGAAAATAGCCATAGCAATAGGATAGGATTGTTTGGTTTTAAAAACTCAAAAAAAAACAAAAAACACAAAAAAAAAAAAAAAAACACAAAAAAACACAAAAAAAAACAAAAAGAAGTAAAAAAAAAAAAAAAGTTATAACTCTCATTTTAAAAATGTTTAACCCGAGGGCTAGGGGTAGAGGACGAGGGCGGGGACGTGGGCGTCCAACTACTGCAGGGGTCAGAGGCCGTGGTCCTGGGCGGGGTGAGACACCACCTGCTGATGAGGGAGCAGGGGAACGCCGCAGAGCTACACTCCCTAGGTTCATGTCTGAAGTTACTGGGACTCGTGGTAGAGCACTGTTGAGGCCAGAACAGTGCGAACAGGTGATGTCGTGGATTGCTGACAATGCTTCGAGCAATTTGTCCACCACCAGTCAGTCTTCCACGCAGTCCACCCATGTCACCGAAATCCCCACTCCTCCAGCTCCTGCACCTCAGCCTCCTCCCCCCCAGTCTGCCCCCTCCCAGGAAAATTTGGCATTTGAACCGGCATACTCTGAGGAACTGTTTTCTGGACCCTTCCCACAGTCACAAACCACTTGTCCGGTTGCTGCTGAGCAATTTTCCGATGCCCAGGTTTTCCACCAGTCACAGTCTGTGGGTGATGATGACCTTCTTGACGTAGTGGAAGTGTGTAAAGAGGTGTCCGACGATGAGGAGACACGGTTGTCAGACAGTGGGGAAGTTGTTGTCAGGGCAGGAAGTCCGAGGGGGGAGCAGACTGAGGGATCGGAGGATGATGAGGTGACAGACCCAAGCTGGGTTGAGAGGCCGGGTGAACACAGTGCTTCTGAGACGGAGGAGAGTCCTCGACCTGAACAGGTTGGAAGAGGCAGTGGTGGGGCCAGACGGAGAGGCAGGGCCAGAGCTGGTGCATCAGCGCCACTGTCAACTAGTGAAGCTCCCGTGGTGAGGGCTCTTGCGGCGAGGGCTAGATCTTCAGAAGTGTGGAGGTTCTTTAAGGAAACACCGGATGACCGACGGACTGTGGTGTGCAACATTTGCCAAACCAGGCTCAGCAGGGGTTCCACCACTACTAGCTTAACTACCACCAGTATGCGCAGGCATATGAATGCTAAGCACCCCACTCAGTGGCAACAAGCCCGTTCACCTCCGGCCGTGCACACCACTGCTCCTTCCCCTGTGTCAGCTGCTAGTCAGCCCCCTGCCCAGGACCCTGGCACAAAAACCCCATCGTCGCCTCCACGATCCTCCACAGCATCCACCAGCGTTCAGCTCTCCATACCCCAGACGCTGGAGCGGAAACGCAAATATAGTGCAACCCACCCGCACGCCCAAGCCCTTAATGTGCACATCTCCAGATTGCTTAGCCTGGAGATGCTGCCCTATAGGCTAGTAGAGACCGAGGCCTTTCGCAACCTCATGGCGGCGGCCGCCCCTCGGTATTCGGTCCCCAGCCGCCACTACTTTTCCCGATGTGCCGTCCCAGCCCTGCACCAGCACGTGTCAGACAACATCATCCGTGCCCTGACCAACGCCGTTTCTGACAAGGTCCACCTGACCACGGACACGTGGACGAGTGCTGCCGGGCAGGGCCACTATATATCGCTGACGGCACATTGGGTTAACTTGGTGGAGGCTGGGACCGAGTCTGACCCTGGGGCTGCTCATATACTGCCGACGCCGAGGATTGCGGGGCCTACCTCGGTCCAGGTGTTTCAGGCCTACTATGCCTCCTGTTTCTCAGCGCATATCGGAGGAGGTGGAGGTGGAGGAGGATGAGGAGGAAGAGGAGGAGAATGTTGGCGAGACACAAGAGGGGACCATTGTTGAGTCCTTCACTGTTCAGCGTGTATGGGCAGAAGAAGAGGAGTTGGAGGAGTTGGAGGAGGAGGAAATGGACAGTCAGGCCAGTGAGGGGAGTGAATTCTTACGCGTTGGTACTCTGGCGCATATGGCAGATTTCATGCTAGGCTGCCTATCCCGTGACCCTCGCGTTCAAAGAATTTATTCCAGCACCGATTACTGGGTGTTCACTCTCCTGGACCCACGGTACAAGCAAAATCTTCCCACTCTCATCCCTGGAGAGGAAAGGAGTGTGAGAATGCATGAATACCAGCAGGCCCTGGTGCACAAGCTGAAACAGTATTTCCCTTCTGACAGCGCTAGCGGCAGAGTGCGTAGTTCTGCGGGACAAGTAGCGAGGGAGAGTAGGCGAGCAGGCAGCTTGTCCAGCACTGGCAAGGGTACGCTTTACAAGGCTTTTGCCAGCTTTATGTCACCCCAGCAAGACACTGTCACCTGTCCCCAGTCTCGGCAGAGTAGGGCTGATCTTTACAGAAAGATGGTGAGGGAGTACGTAGCTGACCATACCATCGTCCTAAATGATCACACAGCTCCCTACAACTACTGGGTTTCAAAGCTGGACATGTGGCACGAACTGGCGCTGTACGCCTTGGAGGTTCTTGCCTGCCCTGCCGCTAGCGTCTTGTCCGAGCGGGTTTTCAGTGCAGCTGGTGGCATCATCACCGATAAGCGTACACGCCTGTCGACTGACAGCGCTGACAGGCTGACGCTTATTAAAATGAATAAAGGCTGGATTTCTCAGAATTTCCAATCTCCACCAGGTGAAGGAAGCTCAACCTGAATAATTGATCCACTCCTCCTCCTCCTCCTCATTTTCCTCCTTCTCCTCCTCTTTGTACAGTAAAGCAGAGGAAAATGGCTATTTTTTGACAGGGCCCACTGGCTCTTGCTATAGTACTTCATGCATTTAATTTTTCTGGAGGGCCACCTACCCGGTCCTCTGTTTGAAACAATTTTTGTGAGTGCCACATACAGGCACTCAATCTATTCCATTTTTCTGGAGGGCCACCTACCCGGTCCTCTGTTTTAAAAAATTTTTGGGACTGCCACATACAGGCACTCAATCTATTCCATTTTACTGGAGGGCCACCTACCTGCTCCTCTGGTTTGAAACATTTTTGGGACTGCCACATACAGGCACTCAATCTATTCCATTTTACTGCAGGGCCACCTACCTGCTCCTCTGGTTTGAACAATTTTTGGGACTGCCACATACAGGCACTCAATCTATTCCATTTTACTGGAGGGCCACCTACCTGCTCCTCTGGTTTGAAACATTTTTGGGACTGCCACATACAGGCACTCAATCTATTCCATTTTACTGCAGGGCCACCTACCTGCTCCTCTGGTTTGAACAATTTTTGGGACTGCCACATACAGGCACTCAATCTATTCCATTTTACTGGAGGGCCACCTACCTGCTCCTCTGGTTTGAAACATTTTTGGGACTGCCACATACAGGCACTCAATCTATTCCATTTTACTGCAGGGCCACCTACCTGCTCCTCTGGTTTGAACAATTTTTGGGACTGCCACATACAGGCACTCAATCTATTCCATTTTACTGCAGGGCCACCTACCTGCTCCTCTGGTTTGAACAATTTTTGGGACTGCCACATACAGGCACTCAATCTATTCCATTTTACTGGAGGGCCACCTACCTGCTTCTCTGGTTTGAAGAATTTTTGGGACTGCCACATACAGGCACTCAATCTATTACATTTTACTGGAGGGCCACCTACCTGCTCCTCTGGTTTGAAACATTTTTGGGACTGCCACATACAGGCACTCAATCTATCCCATTTTACTGGAGGGCCACCTACCTGCTCCTCTGGTTTGAAAAATGTTTGGGACTGCCACATACAGGCACTATCCAAATTAAATTGTCTCCATAGCAGCCTCCACACGTTGTCTCCATTGCTACCTCCAAAAGTCGTCCATATAGCTGCCTCCATACATCGTCCCTTTATCAAACGAGGTGTGTGAAATTTGGGTTGTTTTCATGGATTCCACATCAAAGTTGTTAACTTTGTCGCCACCCTGCTGTGTTATCCACAAAATATACTGGCAAACTTTTACCATTTAGGGATATTATTTCAGCGCTTCTTGCGCATCTGTTTACATTCCCCTCACCCGGCATATCCTAAACTTATAAGAACGCTACTACACTTGATCTTATACAAAAGGTTCTTAGAAGTGCTGTTTGGGGAGTAGCCTAGAGACAGGGGCTTGGATTGGCGAAAGCTCGCCTGGCAGCGGAACGCCAGCTCCATGCGCATCATGCGCTTCTTGCGCATCTGTTTACATTCCCCTCACCCGCCATATCCCAAACTTATAAGAACGCTACTACACTTAACTTGGTGCAGGCTGGGACCGAGTCTGACCCTGGGGCTGGTCATATACTGCCGACGCAGAGAATTGCGGGGCCTACCTCGGTCCAGGTCTCAAAGGCCTACTATACCTCCTCCCACCCCTCCTCCACCTCCTCCTCCTCCGAATTACCATCCGTGGGCATGGCGCCATCAGTCGGTAGCTCTAGGCACAGCAGCAGTGCCGTCGCTAAGCGACAGCAGGCGGTGCTGAAACTGCTGAGCCTAGGCGATAAAAGGCACACCGCCCAAGAGCTATTACAGGGCATTCCACATCAAAGTTGTTAACTTTGTCGCCACCCTGCTGTGTAATCCACAAAATATACTTGCAAACTTTTACCATTTAGGGATATTATTTCAGCGCTTCTTGCGCATCTGTTTACATTCCCCTCACCCGCCATATCCTAAACTTATAAGAACGCTACTACACTTGATCTTATACAAAAGGTTCTTAGAAGTGCTGTTTGGGGAGTAGCCTATAGACAGGGGCTTGGATTGGCGAAAGCTCGCCTGGCAGCGGAGCGCCAGCTCCATGCCAAGATCCAACTAACATAGTTTTAACTGCAGCACCTTTAATCTACTACTAGTTCACTGCCTCCATACATGGTCCCCTTATCAAACGAGCTGTGTCAGGCAGAATTTTGGGTTGTTTTCATGGCTTCCATGTTAACTTTGTCGCCACCCTGCTGTGTAATCCACAAAATATACTGGCAAACTTTTATCATGTACCGATATTATTTGAGCGCTTCTTGCTCACCTCCTTTGGTTCCTCTCTGCCACCCATTGGTTTGAAGCCTGAGTCCATTTAGGGTATGTCGCCATGACACTCTCTAGCCTGCTGCCGCTGCCTCTGCATGCCGTCCCCTATAGTGTCAGGGTCAATTATTGGATGTTTTAGATGCTATCTAGCTTCATTCTGTCACTCTGTCATGGCCATGCTGTTGCCCATAATTTTGGCATAATGGTGCGATTAAGCAGCCTCAGAGGCATCCATGCATGCTGCCCCTGCTGTTTCCTGTCCATTTCCGTGGTGTTTCCATCCTTTTCTGAGGTTCCCAGGTGTTTGGCCAAGCTTCCCTGTGCAGAGCCTTGGTCCCCTTGAAAAATGCTCGAGTCTCCCATTGACTTCAATGGGGTTCGTTATTCGAGACGAGCACTCGAGCATCGGGAAAAGTTCGTCTCGAATAACGAGTACCCGAGCATTTTAGTGTTCGCTCATCTCTAGTCGCCACGATTACAAAAAGACCTCATTTATATAGATTTTTTATTTTTTTCCCATTTTTAGTGCATAAAAAGTAATTATTAAAAAGGCTTATTTTTTGCGAGAAGGATTGTTCTTTTTAGTGGTCTTATTTTAGAGTGCATAACATTTTTTAAATCCCTTTTTAGAGCATTTTTATAGGGTATTAATTGAAAATGATCTTTTTTCTGGAGCTTTTTTTTGTTTTGTTTTTTACGGGGTTCACTTTGCGGATCTGATAATGATTCTGTTTTATTATGCAGATTGTTACGGACGCAGGGATACCAAATATGTGGGGGTTTTGTGTATTTTATTCAATTGTACTGAATAAAAACCAATTTGGAGAAAATCTTGTTCATTTTAGCCTCATCATCTTTTCATATGCATAACTTTTTTATTTTTCGGCTGACAAATCTAGTTAGGGGCTTATTTTTTGCGAGAAGAGTTGTTCTTTTTACTGGGCTTATTTTGGAGTGCATAACATTTTTTAAATTACTTTTTAGAGCATTTTTTTATAGGGTATTAATTAAAAATTATCTTTTTTCGGAACGTTTTTGCGTTTTTTTTTCTACGGCGTGTACCGTGCGGGTCCAGTAACGATTCTGTTTTATTATACAGATTGTTACGGACGCGGCAATACCAAATATGCGGGGTTTTTTGTGTTTTTGTGTTTTTTATACTTTATTAAGTGTTTTTATGGGAAAGTGACATTTTAGGGGCTTATATTTTTATGTATTTTTTATTTATTATAATGTGTAGTGTTAAGTGTTTTTGCATATTTTTACTTATACATACTTGAACTTGAACCAGTGATGCTCTGATCACTGGTTTAAGTTCAATACACTGCTCTACAATACTATTTTATTGTAGAGCAGTGTAAACTGTCTGAGCAAGCTTGCGCATGCTCAGACAGTTTACAGTCAGACCCGGAAGGGGTCTGGCTGCCATGGAGACCGGGCAGCTCCGGGGCACATGCCAGTCCTCGGAGCTGCCCAGAAGTGGATCGGATCCCCCGGTAAGCGGCACGGGGGATCCGATCCACAGCGCAAACACCCTTACACGCCGCGGTCATGTTTGACCGTGGCGTGTAAGGGGTTAACACCCGCGATCGGAGCCGGCTCCGATCGCGGGTGTTAGCGCAGGCTGTCAGCTGTACTAGACAGCTGACAGCCGCTGCTTCTGGTACCGGCTCCGTTCGTGAGCCGGTGCCAGAAGCAGGACGTTATAGAACGTCCCCGTGCGCTAAGCATCTAGCCCCGGGGACGTACTATAACGTCCTGGTGCGCCTAGGGGTTAAACTGCAATGTAATGCATGTTGGCAAACAGTTTGGGTCCTGTGCCATGAAAGTAATAACACACATCTGATGTTTACCATGCATCCTTCTTATTTTTTTCTCCTACATTCAAGGCCGGTTTTAGACATAGTGGGGCCTTGGGCAAAGCTAAAAGTTGGGCCCCAAAATAAAACTATTTTATGACCAGTCACAGTCAGTAAGAGGCTCCATTTACCCTGCACAACATAACACATGTAGTTACACACAGTAGTATGGGGAGGCAATCTGTAACATGGGCTGTAGGAGAATGTTATAGGAGATAGACAGATGATAGGAAGATTGATTACAGAAGATAAATATGCAAGATGATATAGATTTATAGATAGATGATAGATTTATATATGCATAAATATAAGGTAGATTATATAGATAGCTAGATAGATAATAGAAGATAGATAGATATGAGAGAGATAGAAGATCGATTGATAGATAGATAATAGGTAGGCGATAGATAGATAAAACATATATAGATATAAATAGATATACACATATAGATAGGAAATAGACAAATTATAGGAGATAGATAACTAGACGGATAGATGATACGCAGCTGCACTCGGATATAAAACAAAGGGGTATTAAAAGAGCAATACGTAGTCCACATGCAGGAGGTCTCTTTAGGACAGAGGGCCCTGGGCAAATGCCCAGTTTGCCACCTCCTAATACTGGTCATGCCTGCACTTAAATTTTAATACACCTGACGATGGAACCAGTTGTTCCTTCTAGCCATGAAACCATGAAGAATGTATTAATATCAATTGGTCAGTTAATCCCTGTTGGCAATATAGAAGCCTTACACTCCTTAGGATATGGTGCTAGTATATAATGATAGCTGTATTTACATGCCCATCTCTTTAGGTCCAGAGCCTAAGTTGGAGTTTAAGAAAAAATGTGATGTTGTAAATGTATAGGTATAGGAATCACAGATAAGAGTAGTTTACTGCCCATCACTAAACAGTTGTGGGAAATGCACAATTGTACTGTAAAGTTCCATAGATCTAGAAAGATGAGACAGTGAATGAAAAAAATATCTTAAGAATTGACTTCTCCTGTGGCTACATTTGCCAAATCCATACCCATTGAGACATATAGAAGTCATAGAGTGGGGATCACAGGAGATGCTTCTATAACAGAATCAATTCTTTGCATTGTAATATTATATTTTTCGGTAGAATTGTGTGGTAGCCTGCAGCCTGCACCCAGACCCAGTGGGATCAGCTGATTCTGAAAGCGGTTTGGTTAGTGTCTCTCTCTTATAAAACACAAATAGCCTCTATAAACAGGTATCATTTTGTGGTATTACAAAGGAGGCCTTGTGGTACGTGGCAGACAAAGAAGCCATTGTATTTTGTCATTGAATATTTATTTATATGACTTCATATCATAGCAGGTTTGTTTTATGTAAGGCACCATACTGCACATGGCACTGGTATAAGAATAAAGGAACGACTCTATTTCTTTATGAGTTTCTACAAACAGCTCTGATATAAGAATATCCTGTTCTTTGAAAGGGGAGAGTTGTACGAGTACAGGTACACTGTCCTCTTATGCCGAGTAAGTGAGTAATGAGTAATCATTGTTTTTTTTCTTAACACCTTAACAACCGCTGTATCAGGTTTTTAAGGTGTACTTCTTGTGATGCTTCTATGGTGCTGCATTAGAAGACAGCAGGGCATTGCGTCCTGTTACTGCTGGCACTGCCAACATTATAACATCCCGGCACGACACTAACACTAAGGGAACAGTAAAGCTCCAACTTCGGGTGTAAATCTTTAGACACTGCCTGTAATTGACAATATAATGAACTGTACTACATCATAGTTTATACGGTTAAAAAAAGACACATGTCCATCAAGTTCAACCAAGGAAGGGAAGAGATTGGATAAGGAAGGGATTTAGGAGAAACAATTCTATATAACATAACCTTCAATGTTATTTAGGTGTAAAAAGGCATCTAGACCCTTCTACGTAAGTCAAATGACATCTGACCTTGACAATTTTTATTTAAAATAAGTCAATAAGCTTTATGATTCCCAAGTGTGTACAAATGAAGACTACAGCCCTCATAAAGCCACATTGCCGAAAAATTTTCAAAAGTTATGGCTACTAGATGGTGACAAAGCAAAACGCTTTTTCTGTCAAACAGATTTCATTATGCGAATGAATTTTTTTTTTTTTTTTTTTTACAAAAAACGCTATAAATTTGGTATTGCTGTATGCTGTATGTACCCAGAGAAAAACATTTTTATATTATTTAGGGTCCACCTTAATAGTATACTGTATAAAAAGGGTAGGCCATATGAAACCAAACATTGTGCTATTAAAAACTACATTTTGTCCGGGAAAAAACAAGAGACCCGACCAGCTATAATGAATGAAAAATAAAAAGGTCAAAAGGGTCATTCATCTAAAACAATGTGCAGAATAAATGAGCTCAATAGAAATATTGGGGGATATTTATCAGGACCTCTGCGCACCGCCAGTGGCGCAGAGGCCCTGAAATAATCCCAAATGCTAGCTTATTGCTAGCTTTTGCGATTATTTTCCCCGATCTGCCACCTTCACGGCAGTGGGGCGTGAAGGGGGGGGGGGCGCCGAGCGGAGGGCGCGGCCGGCCAGGAGTGGGCCGGCGCGGGGCGTTACTGTCCCCGTGCCTGCACACTCGCTGCTGCATTCTTTTCTACGCCAGGCCCTGGATAAACGCTGCGCTGCTGGCTGCCCGATACATCAAGAGGCGCATGAGCGCCAGCGTATGATAAATATCCCCCATTGTATCTCATTTCAAAGCATATAGTAGCTACAAATTAAGTTTTATTAAAAAGGGACCATATTGGGTATAAACTGAAGTAATTTATTGTACATACAAGTATAAAGTTTAAAAACTTTCTTGGCTATCTTGTAAGGCATCCCCCTGAGCATCAAGAATAACTTTCATGAAACCTAATGGCATGATGCAAGGCAGCCTTAATTGCCAAAGTCTCCATAAGGAGAGCTCTTACTTCCCGAGACATAAATGTATACTGAATAAGTAAGGTCAAGTTTACACTATCCTTCATACCACCATTAAAAAAAACTGAAGAACGGAGGTTTAACATATCAGTTAGAAATCCTATTGACATCAATTTTATGTACAGACGGTCCCCTACTTACGGACACCAGACTTACAGATGACCCATAGTTACAGACAGACCCCTCTGACCTCTGGTGAAGCTCTCTGGATGGTACTATAGTCCCAGCCTGCAATGATCAGCTGTAAAGTGTCTGTAATGCAGCTTTATTGATAATCCTTGGTCCAATTACTGCAAAAAACTTGGAAACTCACTTGGAAACTTGGAAATTGTCACTGGGGCAAAATTTTTTTTTTGTCTGGATCTACCATTATAAAATATACAGTTTCAACTTACATACAAATTCAACTTAAGAACAAACCTACCGACCCTATCTTGTATGTAACCCGGGGACTGCCTGTAATCTGTTATGGTCAGTTAAGCAGCCATCTATTATCCTTGCGCTTTCTTTTTTTTGTTTTTTTTTATGGAGAAAAAGTACTGAAGGCAATGTAATTTATTTCTGTCAATAAATGCATAGTGCATAATGGATGCCTGCCTAACTGAACGTAACGGATAGCATAAAATGTACATTGATGTCAATAGGATTTTTTATTGATACGTGAAATCTCTGTTCTTTACTTTTTTAATGGAGGTGAGGAATGGAGGTTCGAACTATAGTGTGTGCCATAAAGGTTTTTCTTTAGTAGGGCCATAAAAATGAACCATGATTATGTCCTCTTTTCTTTAACAGGCAATGAACAAATTTTGTACTGCCCCCATAGACAATAAATTGTTGTGAACTTCCAATTATTTTTCTGGAAATTGATAAAAGACCCAATGGTTGGATTTCTACCCAGTTAGACCATAAGGTTTGAGAACCACTGATCTCCCAAATTTAATTCCCACGATAGTCAGCTCTGAACTTCTCCCACCTGGCAATGAACCGGCCAGCCGCGCTTGGAGTGCCTAAGGCAAAGGCATATACTTGCAGAGAAGAAAAAAGAAAAAAACTCCAGCACAGGCTCCTAGGTCTTGTAAAAGCAAATTTTCTTTATTCAGCAAACAGCATGGACGTACATCGGGTAAAACACAATAGGTTCTGATCTACGCGTTTCTGATCAAGACAAAGCTTTTCAGCCGAAACACGTAGATAAGAACCTATTGTGTTTTACCCGATGTACGTCCATGATCAAGACTAAGGCTTTTCAGCTGCAACACTTAGATCAGAACTAGAGATGAGCGAGCACTAAAATGCTCGGGTACTCGTTATTCGAGACGAACTTTTCCCGATGCTCGAGTGCTCGTCTCGAATAACGAGCCCCATTGAAGTCAATGGGAGACTCGAGCATTTTTCAAGGGGACCAAGGCTCTGCACAGGGAAGCTTGGCCAAACACCTGGGATGGAAACACCACGGAAATGGACAGGAAACAGCAGGGGCAGCATGCATGGATGCCTCTGAGGCTGCTTAATCGCACCATTATGCCAAAATTATGGGCAACAGCATGGCCATGACAGAGTGACAGAATGAAGCTAGATAGCATGTAAAACATCCAATAATTGACCCTGACACTATAGGGGACGGCATGCAGAGGCAGCGGCAGCAGCGGCAGGCTAGAGAGTGGCATGGCGACATACCCTAAATGGACTCAGGCTTCAAACCAATGGGTGGCAGAGAGGAACCAAAGGAGGTGAGCAAGAAGCGCTCAAATAATATCGGTACATGATAAAAGTTTGCCAGTATATTTTGTGGATTACACAGCAGGGTGGCGACAAAGTTAACATGGAAGCCATGAAAACAACCCAAAATTCTGCCTGACACAGCTCGTTTGATAAGGGGACCATGTATGGAGGCAGTGAACTAGTAGTAGATTAAAGGTGCTGCAGTTAAAACTATGTTAGTTGGATCTTGGCATGGAGCTGGCGCTCCGCTGCCAGGCGAGCTTTCGCCAATCCAAGCCCCTGTCTCTAGGCTACTCCCCAAACAGCACTTCTAAGAACCTTTTGTATAAGATCAAGTGTAGTAGCGTTCTTATAAGTTTGGGATATGGCGGGTGAGGGGAATGTAAACAGATGCGCAAGAAGCGCATGATGCGCATGGAGCTGGCGCTCCGCTGCCAGGTGAGCTTTCGCCAATCCAAGCCCCTGTCTCTAGGCTACTCCCCAAACAGCACTTCTAAGAACCTTTTGTATAAGATCAAGTGTAGTAGCGTTCTTATAAGTTTGGGATATGGCGGGTGAGGGGAATGTAAACAGATGCGCAAGAAGCGCTGAAATAATATCGGTAAATGATAAAAGTTTGCCAGTATATTTTGTGGATTACACAGCAGGGTGGCGACAAAGTTAACAAATTTGATGTGGAATGCCCTGTAATAGCTCTTGGGCGGTGTGCCTTTTATCGCCTAGGCTCAGCAGTTTGAGCACCGCCTGCTGTTGCTTAGCGACGGCACTGCTGCTGTGCCTAGAGCTACCGACTGATGGCGCCATGGCCACGGATGGTAATTTGGAAGAGGAGGAGGTGGAGGAGGGGTGGGAGGAGGAGGAGGTATACTAGGCCTTTGAGACCTGGACCGAGGTAGGCCCCGCAATTCTCTGCGTCGGCAGTATATGACCAGCCCCAGGGTCAGACTCGGTCCCAGCCTGCACCAAGTTAAGTGTAGTAGCGTTCTTATAAGTTTGGGATATGGCGGGTGAGGGGAATGTAAACAGATGCGCAAGAAGTGCATGATGCGCATGGAGCTGGCGCTCCGCTGCCAGGCGAGCTTTCGCCAATCCAAGCCCCTGTCTCTAGGCTACTCCCCACACAGCACTTCTAAGAACCTTTTGTATAAGATCAAGTGTAGTAGCGTTCTTATAAGTTTAGGATATGGCGGGTGAGGGGAATGTAAACAGATGCGCAAGAAGCGCTGAAATAATATTGGTAAATGATAAAAGTTTGCCAGTATATTTTGTGGATAACACAGCAGGGTGGCAACAAAGTTAACAACTTTGATGTGGAATCCATGAAAACAACCCAAATTTCTGCCTGACACACCTCGTTTGATAAGGGGACGATGTATGGAGGCAGCTATATGGACGACTTTTGGAGGTAGCAATGGAGACAACGTGTGGAGGCTGCTATGGAGACAATTTAATTTGGATAGTGCCTGTATGTGGCAGTCCAAAAAAGTTTTCAAACCAGAGGAGCAGGTAGGTGGCCCTCCAGAAAAATGAAATAGATTGAGTGCCTGTATGTGGCAGTCCAAAAAAGTTTTCAAACCAGAGGAGCAGGTAGGTGGCCCTCCAGAAAAATTGAATAGATTGAGTGCCTGTATGTGGCAGTCCAAAAAACTTTTCAAACCAGAGGAGCAGGTAGGTGGCCCTCCAGTAAAATGGAATAGATTGAGTGCCTGTATGTGGCAGTCCAAAAAAGTTTTCAAACCAGAGGAGCAGGTAGGTGGCCCTCCAGAAAAATGGAATAGATTGAGTGCCTGTATGTAGCAGTCCAAAAAAGTTTTCAAACCAGAGGAGCAGGTAGGTGGCCCTCCAGAAAAATTGAATAGATTGAGTGCCTGTATGTGGCACTCCCAAAAATTGTTTAAAACAGAGGACCGGGTAGGTGGCCCTCCAGAAAAATTAAATGCATAAAGTACTATAGCTAGAGCCAGTGGGCCCTGTCAAAAAATAGCCAGTTTCCTCTGCTTTAGTGTACAAAGAGGAGGAGAAGGAGGAAAATGAGGAGGAGGAGGAGTGCATAAATTATTCAGGTTGAGCTTCCTTCACCTGGTGGAGATTGGAAATTATGAGAAATCCAGGCTTTATTCATCTTAATAAGCGTCAGCCTGTCAGCGCTGTCAGTCGACAGGCGTGTACGCTTATCGGTGATGATGCCACCAGCTGCACTGAAAACCCGCTCGGACAACACGCTAGCGGCAGGGCAGGCAAGAACCTCCAAGGCGTACAGCGCCAGTTCGTGCCACATGTCCAGCTTTGAAACCCAGTAGTTGTAGGGAGCTGTGTGATCATTTAGGACGATGGTATGGTCAGCTACGTACTCCCTCACCATCTTTCTGTAAAGATCAGCCCTACTCTGCCGAGACTGGGGACAGGTGACAGTGTCTTGCTGGGGTGACATAAAGCTGGCAAAAGCCTTGTAAAGCGTACCCTTGCCAGTGCTGGACAAGCTGCCTGCTCGCCTACTCTCCCTCGCTACTTGTCCCGCAGAACTACGCACTCTGCCGCTAGCGCTGTCAGAAGGGAAATAGTGTTTCAGCTTGTGTACCAGGGCCTGCTGGTATTCATGCATTCTCACACTCCTTTCCTCTCCAGGGATGAGAGTGGAAAGATTTTGCTTGTACCGTGGGTCCAGGAGAGTGAATACCCAGTAATCGGTGCTGGAATAAATTCTTTGAACGCGAGGGTCACGGGATAGGCAGCCTAGCATGAAATCTGCCATATGCGCCAGAGTACCAACACGTAAGAATTCACTCCCCTCACTGGCCTGACTGTCCATTTCCTCCTCCTCCAACTCCTCCAACTCCTCTGCTTCTGCCCATACACGCTGAACAGTGAAGGACTCAACAATGGTCCCCTCTTGTGTCTCACCAACATTCTCCTCCTCTTCCTCCTCATCCTCCTCCACCTCCACCTCCTCCGATATGCGCTGAGAAACAGACCTAAGGGTGCTTTGGCTATCAACAAGGGAATCTTCTTCCCCCGTCTCTTGTGACGAGCGCAAAGCTTCCGACTTCATGCTGATCAGAGAGTTTTTCAACAGGCCAAGCAGCGGGATGGTGAGGCTGATGATGGCGGCATTGCCACTGACCATCTGTGTTGACTCCTCAAAGTTACTCAGCACCTGACAGATATCAGACATCCACGTCCACTCCTCATTGTAGACTTGAGGAAGCTGACTGACCTGACTACCAGTTCTGGTGGAAGTTGACATCTGGCAGTCTACAATCGCTCTGCGCTGCTGGTAAACTCTGGATAACATGGTTAATGTTGAATTCCACCTCGTGGGCACGTCGCACAACAGTCGGTGAGCGGGCAGTTGGAGGCGGCGCTGCGCTGCCCTGAGAGTGGCAGCATCTGTGCTGGACTTCCTGAAATGCGCACAGATGCGGCGCACCTTCGTGAGCAAATCAGACAGATTGGGGTATGTCTTGAGGAAACGCTGAACTATCAGATTTAACACATGGGCCAGGCATGGCACATGTGTCAGTCTGCCGAGTTGCAGAGCCGCCACCAGGTTACGGCCGTTGTCACACACAACCATGCCTGGCTTCAGGTTCAGCGGTGCCAGCCACAGATCAGTCTGCGCCGTGATGCCCTGTAATAGCTCTTGGGCGGTGTGCCTTTTATCGCCTAGGCTCAGCAGTTTGAGCACCGCCTGCTGTTGCTTAGCGACGGCACTGCTGCTGTGCCTAGAGCTACCGACTGATGGCGGCATGCCCACGGATGGTAGTTCGGAGGAGGAGGTGGAGGAGGGGTGGGAGGAGGAGGAGGCATAGTAGGCCTGAAAGACCTGGACCGAGGTAGGCCCCGCAATCCTCGGCGTCGGCAGTATATGACCAGCCGCAGGGTCAGACTCGGTCCCAGCCTCCACCAAGTTAACCCAATGTGCCGTCAGCGATATATAGTGGCCCTGCCCGGCAGCACTCGTCCACGTGTCCGTGGTCAGGTGGACCTTGTCAGAAACGGCGTTGGTCAGGGCACGGATGATGTTGTCTGACACGTGCTGGTGCAGGGCTGGGACGGCACATCGGGAAAAGTAGTGGCGGCTGGGGACCGAATACCGAGGGGCGGCCGCCGCCATGAGGTTGCGAAAGGCCTCGGTCTCTACTAGCCTATAGGGCATCATCTCCAGGCTAAGCAATCTGGAGATGTGGACATTAAGGGCTTGGGCGTGCGGGTGGGTTGCACTATATTTACGTTTCCGCTCCAGCGTCTGGGGTATAGAGAGCTGAACGCTGGTGGATGCTGTGGAGGATCGTGGAGGCGACGATGGGGTTTTTGTGGCAGGGTCCTGGGCAGGGGGCTGACTATCAGCTGACACAGGGGAAGGAGCAGTGGTGTGCACGGCCGGAGGTGAACGGGCTTGGTGCCACTGAGTGGGGTGTTTAGCATTCATATGCCTGCGCATACTGGTGGTAGTTAAGCTAGTAGTGGTGGAACCCCTGCTGATCCTGGTTTGGCAAAGGTTGCACACCACAGTCCGTCGGTCATCCGGTGTTTCCTTAAAGAACCTCCAGACTTCTGAAAATCTAGCCCTCGCCGCGGGAGCCCTCGCCACGGGAGCTTCACTACGTGACACATTTGGCGCTGATGCACCTGCTCTGGCCCTGCCTCTCCGTCTGGCCCCACCACTGCCTCTTCCAACCTGTTCTGGTCGAGGACTCTCCTCCGTCTCAGAAGCACTGTGTTCACCCGGCCTCTCAACCCAGCTTGGGTCTGTCACCTCATCATCCTCCGATCCCTCAGTCTGCTCCCCCCTCGGACTTCCTGCCCTGACAACAACTTCACCACTGTCTGACAACCGTGTCTCCTCATCGTCGGACACCTCTTTACACACTTCTTTGTGACTGTGGGAAGGGTCCAGAAAACAGTTCCTCAGAGTATGCCAGTTCAAATGCCAAATTTTCCTGGGAGGGGGCAGACTGGGGGGGGAGGAGGCTGAGGTGCAGGAGCTGGAGGAGTGCCGATTTCGGTGACATGGGTGGACTGCGTGGAAGACTGACTGGTGGACAAATTGCTCGAAGCATTGTCGGCAATCCACGACATCACCTGTTCGCACTGTTCTGGCCTCAACAGTGCTCTACCACGAGTCCCAGTAACTTGAGACATGAACCTAGGGAGTGTAGCTCTGCGGCGTTCCCCTGCTCCCTCATCAGCAGGTGGTGTCTCACCCCGCCCAGGACCACGGCCTCTGACCCCTGCAGTAGTTGGACGCCCACGTCCCCGCCCTCGTCCTCTACCCCTAGCCCTCGGGTTAAACATTTTGAAAATGAAAGCTATAACTTTAATTTTTTTTTAACTTTTTTTTGTGTTTTTTTGTGTTTTTTAGGTTTTTTTTGTGTTTTTTAGTTTTTAAAACCAAACAATGCTATCCTATTGCTATGGCTATTTTCTAGCCAAGTATGAAAGCACACTGCTATGCCAGATGAGATGACGCTGAGTTATGAAAAAATAAACGAAAAATAAAAAGGAAATGGCAGACTGTGCCTAATTGAAATCCAACCCCTAATAAATTTTCCCACTTTGGTCTTTGCGATGGATATGTGCGTCACTAAGCGCTAAACACAGCGGTCGCAAGTCTCACTCCAAATTCCTGACAATTGGCTAGTAGATGCACTGCAGCAAGGACAGCCACCAGCAGATCAACCAGAAATAAAATATATATAACGCTATTGTAGGCGTAAGTAAGCCGTTTGGATTCTCCTTTGGCTATTTTCTAGCCAAGTATGAAAGCACACTGATGAGATGACGCTGAGTTATGAAAAAATAAACGTAAAATAAAAAGAAACTGCCAGACTGTGCCTAATTGAAATCCAACCCCTAATAAATTTTCCCACTTCGGTCTTTGCGATGGATATGTGCGTCACTAAGCGCTAAACACAGCGGTCGCAAGTCTCACTCCAAATTCCTGACAATTGGCTAGTATATGCACTGCAGCAAGGACAGCCACCAGCAGATCAACCAGAAATAAAATATATATAACGCTATTGTAGGCGTAAGTAAGCCGTTTGGATTCTCCTTTGGCTATTTTCTAGCCAAGTATGAAAGCACACTGATGAGATGACGCTGAGTTATGAAAAAATAAACGTAAAATAAAAAGAAACTGCCAGACTGTGCCTAATTGAAATCCAACCCCTAATAAATTTTCCCACTTCGGTCTTTGCGATGGATATGTGCGTCACTAAGCGCTAAACACAGCGGTCGCAAGTCTCACTCCAAATTCCTGACAATTGGCTAGTATATGCACTGCAGCAAGGACAGCCACCAGCAGATCAACCAGAAATAAAATATATATAACGCTATTGTAGGCGTAAGTAAGCCGTTTGGATTCTCCTTTGGCTATTTTCTAGCCAAGTATGAAAGCACACTGATGAGATGACGCTGAGTTATGAAAAAATAAACGTAAAATAAAAAGAAACTGCCAGACTGTGCCTAATTGAAATCAAACCCCTAATAAATTTTCCCACTTTGGTGTTTGAGGTGGATATGTGTGTCACTAAGAGCTAAACACAACGGTAGCAAGTCCCCCTGCAAATTCCTCACAATATGGTACTAGCTGCACTACTAGTGCCAGCAAGCCCAGCCACAAGCAAACAAAAAAAAAAAAGTATAACGTTATTGTAGCCCTAAGAAGGGCTGTTGGGTTCTTGTTGAATCACTCCTGCCTAACACTATTCTAATAGAACACCCTAACGCTTTCCCTGACCAGCAGCAGCTCTCTCCCTAGCGGCATCCAGACAGAGAATGATCCGAGCAGCGCGGGCAGCGGCTAGTCTATCCCAGGGTCACCTGATCTGGCCAGCCAACCACTGCTATCGACGTGTAAGGGTACCACGTCATGCTGGGTGGAGTGCAGAGTCTCCTGGCTTGTGATTGGCTCTGTTTCTGGCCGCCAAAAAGCAAAACGGCGGGAGCTGCCATTTTCTCGAGCGGGCGAAGTATTCGTCCGAGCAACGAGCAGTTTCGAGTACGCTAATGCTCGAACGAGCATCAAGCTCGGACGAGTATGTTCGCTCATCTCTAATCAGAACCTATTGTGTTTTACCCGATGTACGTCTATGCTGTTTGTTGTATAAAGAAAATTTGCTTTTACAAGACCTAGGAGCCTGCGCTGGAGTTTTCTTCTTTTTTCTTCACTGATCTCCCAATGGTTGTGTATCTCCACCATTAGCAGAGAGGTAGCCACATATATAAAAAGTTGCTCTCACTGAACCTCATTGTTGAAAGCCAATAGCCATGGATGGAAAACCTTTAATCTCTACACCTCACTTCTTTACCATATTTGGAAAAACATAAACAGACATTTTCATGTCTATTTAACAACCCAAAAATACAAAGGATCAATTTTACAGTTTATTCACTTCTATTTAAGTCCATTGTTGTAATAAATGGTCTGACAAGTTACATATTATATTTATGCAACAGCCAAAAGAAAAAAACATTTGATGGAGGTTGGGGGCCTTTTTTAAAATTTTCCTCCTAATGTTTGCTGTGTTGATGGCAAATGTCCCAAAGCTATAATAGACATGTTTCTTGATAATTGTGGCAGATCTCAGGCTGTCCTTTTACCTTACCCTTGCAACTGAAGAGCTAAAATGTATAATGGGGCAGATTTATCAAGCTGTCTGAAAGTCAGAATATTCCTAGTTGCCCATGGCAACCAATTACAGCTCAGCTTTCATTTTACCAGTGCCCATGAATAGTTTAAAGGGGAGCTGTGATTGTTTGCCATGGGCAACTAGAAATATTCTGACTTTCAGACAGCTTGATAAATCTGCCCCCATGTATTTCCTGTTTCCCCCACCTTCATAGTATCATAGTATCATAGTATATAAGGCTGGAAGGAGACGCAAGTCCATAAAGTCCAACCTTCAAGAATTAAATAAATGTTTTATCCCCATAACCCGTGATATTTTTTCTCTCCAGAAAGTCATCCAGGCCTCTCTTGAACATGTACATAGAGTCCGCCATAACAACCTCCTGCGGCAGAGAGTTCCATAGTCTCACTGCTCTTACAGTAAAGAACCTTTGTCTATGGTGATGGTAGAATCGCCTCTCCTCTAGGCGTAGAGGATGCCCCCTTGTCCTGGTCACAGGCCTAGGTATAAAAAGATCTTTGGAGAGATCCTTGTACTGTCCGTTCAGGTATTTGTACATTGTAATGAGGTCTCCCCTCAGTCGTCTTTTTTCTAAACTGAATAATCCCAAATTTTGTAATCTGTCATTGTATTCTAGTCCCCCCATTCCCCTAATAATCCTGGTTGCTCTCCTCTGCACCCGTTCCAGCTCTATTATATCCTTTTTATATACTGGTGCCCAAAACTGTACACAATATTCCATGTGTGGTCTGACCAGGGATTTGTATAAGGGCAGAACTATGTCTTTATCATGAGAATCTATTCCTCTCTTGATACATCCCATTATTTTATTTGCTTTAGCAGCAGCCGCCTGGCTCTGGTGACTAAAATTAAGTTTACCATCCACCAATACGCCCAAGTCCTTTTCAGCTTCAGTTTGACTAAGTAATTGACCGTTTAGAACATAATTATACTTTTTGTTTCCATGGCCCAAGTGCATAACTTTACATTTATCTACATTAAACCTCATCAACCATTTCTCTGACCATCCCTCAAGCTTCCACAAATCCCTCTGTAATGCTAAACTATCGACCTCAGTATTTATTACTTTACACAGCTTAGTATCATCTGCAAATATTGAAACTTGACTGTGTAAACCCACTACAAGGTCATTAATAAAAATATTAAAAAGAAGTGGCCCCAATACTGACCCCTGTGGCACTCCACTGGTAACATCAACCCAATCTGAGAATGTGCCGTTAATGACCACCCTCTGTTTTCTATCACTAAGCCAATTACTTACCCAGATACACAGATTTTCTCCTATTCCCAGCAGTCTCATTTTATATACCAACCTTTTATGTGGCACGGTGTCAAATGCCTTTGAGAAGTCCAGATAAACAACATCCACAGCGTCCCCCAGATCCAGTCTTGAACTTACCTCCTCGTAGAAACCAATCAGATTAGTCTGACAGGACCGATCTCTCATAAACCCATGCTGACGCTGGGTTATAAGGTTGTGCACAGTGAGATACTCCAGGATAGCATCTCTAATAAACCCCTCAAATATTTTCCCCACCACAGCAGTTAGACTTACGGGTCTGTAGTTTCCAGGATTGCTATTTGATCCTTTTTTGTATATTGGTACCACATTTGCTATGCGCCATTCCTGTGGAACATAACCAGTCCTCAGTGAATCTTCAAATATTAAAAATAACGGTCTGTCTATCACCGTACATAATTCATGCAGAACCCGGGGGTGTATGCCATCTGGCCCAGGTGATTTATCTATCTTAGTGGTTGCGAGGCGGCGCCGTACCTCTTCCTGGGTTAAACTGTTGACATTATAAAAAGAATTTACAATATTCCTCATTGTGTCTTCCACCAGGGGATTTTCCTGGGTAAAGACAGTTGAGAAGGCGACATTCAGTAGATTGGCCCTTTCCTCATCTCCTTCCACCATGACCCCCATGTTATTTCTAAGGGGACCCACGCTCTCTGTTTTTAGTTTCTTATTTATATACTTGAAAAATAATTTGGGATTATTTTTGCTCTCCCTGGCAATATTTCTCTCAGTCTCTATTTTTGCGGCCTTTATCTGCTTTTTACAGGATTTATTTTTCTCTCTATAATCCTGTAATGCCTCATCGCTACCTTCACGTTTTAGCACCTTAAACGCTTTATCTTTCTCGCTTATTGCTTTCCTTACAAGACTAGTTAGCCACATAGGCTTTTTCTTGTTCCTTTTATGCTTTTTCCCATAAGGTATGTGTTTCTCACAGGACTTTTTCAGAATATATGAGAAAAAGTCCCATTTTTGGGGGGGGCTTTTGTCCTTGAGAGCATTATCCCAGTCTATGCCTTTAAGGTCTTCCCTTAGTTGATGAAAATTTGCCCTCCTGAAGTTTAGAGTGTTGGTTGCCCCTTCACTAACATGCTTAGTAAAGCGTAATACAAAATCAATGATATTATGATCACTATTCCCCAGGTTCCCCCCAACCTGTAGTTTTGATACCCTATCAGGTCTGTTGGTAAGGATAAGGTCCAGCAGTGCCCCCCCTCTTGTTGGCTCCAGGACTAGTTGCGACAGGTAATTGTCTTTTGTTGTTGACAAGAACCTGCTACCTTTGAAGGACCTGCAGGTTTCTGCCCCCCAGTCAATATCTGGGTAATTGAAGTCCCCCATGATAAGTACTTCACCATGCTTTGAAGCCGCATCCATTTCACTTATCAGCATTTCCTCTGCTGCCTCCATTATATTTGGAGCCTTATAACACACCCCTAGTAATATTTTATTATTCTTTTTCCCTCCTCTTATCTCCACCCATAGGGACTCCACATTTGCGTTACTGATGTCATCTCGCAGGACGGGCTTGAGGCAAGAATTCACATATAAACAAACCCCTCCCCCTTTTTTATTTAACCAATCCTTTCTAAAAAGACTATAACCATCTATAGTAACAGCCCAGTCATAGCTACTGTCCAGCCATGTCTCGCTGATACCCACTATATCATATTTCCGTTCCAACATCAAGAGTTCCAGTTCCTCCATTTTGTTGGTGAGGCTTCTGGCATTTGTGTACATACACTTTATATGGTTTTCCCTGTCCGTATTCCTTTTGTCCTTATTCCCCAATCTCATTCCAGCCCCCCTTCCTCCCCCATGGACTATGACTCTTCCCAGCTCTCTATGTACACCGTCTATTTGCCCTGCACAAGTGTAATTGCCCTCCCCCCAGGTCTCTAGTTTAAACACTCCTCCAACCTTCTAGCCATTTTTTCCCCTAAAACAGCGGCCCCCTCCCCATTGAGGTGCAGCCCATCCCTACTGTAGAGCCTGTAGCCCACAGAAAAGTCAGCCCAGTTCTCCATGAACCCAAAACCCTCCTTCCTACACCAACTTTTGAGCCACTTATTTACCTCCTTGATCTCCCGCTGCCTTTCTGGTGTGGCACGTGGTACAGGCAGTATTTCGGAGAAAATTACCTTTGAGGTCCTTGCCCTGAGCTTATGGCCTAAATCTCTGAAATCTTTTTTAAGGACCTTCCACCTACCTGTTACTTTGTCATTAGTGCCAATGTGGACCATGACCGCTGGTTCCTCACCAGCCCCTCCAAGTAATCCGTCAACCCGATCCGCAACATGCCGAACCCGAGCACCCGGCAAACAACACACTGTTCGGTATGCACGGTCTTTGTGACAGATTGCCCTGTGTGTTCCCCTAATAATGGAATCTCCCACTACCAGCACCTGTCTGACCTTGCCTGTGCTCCCATTACCCTTCTTACTGGAGCAGACAGTCCCCTGGTTACTAGCGGCCACGTCTTTCTGCAACATTGCTACCCCAGAGCTGATATCCCCCTCATCCGCCAGCCTGGCAAACTTATTGGGGTGCACCAGATCAGGACTAGACTCCCTACAACTCTTCCCTCTACCCCGCCTTCTACATGTTACCCAACTAGCTGCCCCCTCACTCTGCACCTCCATACTTCCCTCCCCACAACCATCTTCCCCAGAGAGTTTGTGCTCCAGGAGCAGCAAACTTCGTTCCATATTATCAATTGCCCGCAGCCTTGAAACTTGCTCATTTAGATCCAGAATCTGGGCTTCCAGATGAGCAATTTTCACACACCCCACACAGCAGTATTCCCCCTCGAACGGCTGTTCAAGGAAAGCATACATGGCACAGGATGTACACCGTGTAGCAATGCCACTTATGGAGTCCATTATTCTAATGGGGATTACAATAGAAATATGCACAGAAAGAAGAATTTACAGTCAAACACAAAACACAGCAGTTACCTGCTAAAGCCCCTCAAACTTAAGTCCCTTAAACGTAAGTCACACTTAAGACACTGCACACACTTCGGATCAATGCACACTCTCCACCAAGCTCACACACTCGCTTTGCTAATGCTTTTTTTAAAGTTATCTGCCACAAAAATCTGCAGAGCTCACTGCACAAGATCTGGCTGCAAACCACCAAACAAACTGACCACAGAAGTATATAAAGGATGCTAATTAGATAGCCACACCCCACTATTAATTAGGCAGCACCTGTGACTATACTGTCTAGATAAGCAAGGTGAATGCCTCCCTATACCCCCACACAATATACAGATTATGCAAGTAAAGTACCTTCAGATCTACTTGGTAGCAATAAAAATCACACAATGAATATCAGGAAATAAAAATGTAGATGCACTTATCTATCTGTTACTGGATAAAAAAGTACTCCTTCCCTTAAACCTAAGTCACACTTATGACACTGCACACACTTGGGATCAGTGCACACTCGCTGCCAAGCTCACACACTCGCTTTGCTAATGCTTTTTTTAAAGTTATCGGCCACAAAAATCTGCAGAGCTCACTGCACAAGATCTGGCTGCAAACCACCAAACAAACTGACCACAGAAGTATATAAAGGCTGCTAATTAGATAGCCACACCCCACTATTAATTAGGCAGCACCTGTGACTATACTGTCTAGATAAGCAAGGTGAATGCCTCCCTATACCCCCCACACAATATAAAGATTATGCAAGTAAAATACCTTCAGATCTACTTGGTAGCAATAAAAATCACACAATGAATATCAGGAAATAAAAATGTAGATGCACTTATCTATCTGTTACTGGATAAAAAAGTACTCCTTCCCTTAAACCTAAGTCACACTTAAGACACTGCACACACTTGGGATCAGTGCACACTCGCCGCCAAGCTCATACACTCGCTTTGCTAATGCTTTTTTTAAAGTTATCTGCCACAAAAATCTGCAGAGCTCACTGCACAAGATCTTGGTACACTCTATGATGTCTAGAAGCTTACGTTGTAAGATGGTAAAATTATTGAATAGTTTTGATTATAGGAAGTCAATTTATTACATGTATATGGGAAACCATTATGACTTATGAGGATAAATGAATCATACAATCTATGTCTCATGCCTCATCACATGTCACTAGAAATCTACATTCACTGTCAAGGGAAGGTGCACACAAACATATTTTGGTACAGTATAGATTTCGTTTTAGCCTCTAAACAAACATTTGTCTCATGTCCCTTGAATCACACAATATTTAGAAGCAAAGACCCATAGCATTATATATCCATTATTCCTTTTCCTATTGGAATCACAGTCTACCGCATGTCCTTGTGAGCTGTAATAATACATTGACATTGGAATACTTTAGGAACTTCAATCGCCAGGAAGAATTCATTCAATACAGGAAGTCCCCGGGTTACATACAAGATAGGTTCTGTAGGTTTGTTCTTAAGTTGAGTTTGTATGTAAGTCGGAACCGTATACTTTATTATTGTAATCCCAGTCAAAATTTTTTTGATCTCTCTGACAGTTGGATTTTTAAAAAGTTGGGTTGTCATAAGAACCAGGATAAACAATAAATCTTAATTACAGGCACCATTGATAACTCAAAAACACAGTTGTTCGTGGTGCACAGATTGCCCCTTAAGGAGCTACTCACGGTATAAGACCGGTCCACACAGTCTTTGAAAAAGTCCACAGAAATAGAGAAAATAATTTCACTATGACCGGAGCTCCCAATATTCTTCTTCTCCCTCTTATTCTATCTTAAAACATCGATGAACAGCACCAATCTTCAATTTCTCCTGCTGAAAGTATGTCACCATTCAGACTAGCACCATCGCACTCTCATCATCCTCCTTTAATTATATTGTAGCTGGAAGAAAATATGTAGGCAGATGGTGTGGTGCATTGCAATAAAGATAAAATTTATTTCAATACATCATACTCACAAAAATCCATTAAAAATGCGTATATCACAAATTCACATAACGGGGCGCTGGCTTTCTATCCGCCCGACCCAGGGTTTCGCCGGCAAGGCTTCTTCCGGGTCGTTGCTGTATGATGCATTGAAATAAATTTTATCTTTATTGGAACGCACCACACCATCTGCCTACATATTTTATTCCAGCTACAATATAATTAAAGGAGGAGAATGAGAGTGCGATGGTGCTAGTCTGAACTTTCAGACTTTCAGCAGGAGAAACTGAAGATTGGTGCTGTTCATCAATGTTTTAAGATAGAATAAGAGGGAGAAGAAGAATTTATGGAGCTCCGGTCATAGTGAAAATATTTTCTCTATTTCTGTGGACCATTGATAACTGTTAAAGCTGTTTATTGTACCCCAGGGCTAAAGTACAGTAAATTACCAAAATCCAGAGGTCCGTTTGTAACTAGGGGTCGCATGTAAGTCAGGTGTTCTTATGTAGGGGACCGCCTTGTACAGTAGATTTTTGTAATGTAATGCATAAGAAATAAGAAATAAACAGATTTCTTTGAATTTCTGGTAATAACATTTTCTAAAAAGTTACTGACTTTTCCTTTTTTTTTTCATATTACAACATATAGGGAATATTGTTATAGGGAATATTGTTGTTTAGGTACTTACCGTAAGTTTAGGTTGTTGTTTTTCCACTTAGTAAATCTGGTTAGTAAATCTGGAATCTATTGCTGTTCATGTGTTTATAGAAGCCAGTTAAGCCATGGATATTCTTTCCGCACTGCTGCCTGGTCTCTGAATCAGTGCTTTATGTCTACAAGTGTGTACACAGCCGGTTGGGAAGGCTATCTCACACCTACTCTTACTAACACCAAATTAATAACATTAATGCTATTCAGGTATTGCACAACCCTGCGACTGGAATGACATACTACGTATCAGAGATCCACCTCTTCCCATGGATACAGAGGAGGACAAGAGAGTCATGTATCAACTTTCATGACAGGTGAATTCATATTATATAAGGATTTGCTTTTCTCAAAAGTATTTGATTATTCATGAAAATGGAAATGGATTCCTATTAATAAATGGAGGTAATAAATTTCTTGTATGTATTTGGTAAATGTGCTTTCTGGTTTATACTAAGATGTTCCCAATTTTTCTAACATCAGTATGAATATTAAACTTAAGTTCAGAGGCACATTGGGACTCCTAATATCATAGTGATATATAGTGATAATCCAAACTGTAATCATATACTTTAGCATTGCTAGATTTACAATAACCCAGAAAAAAGTTAACATACAGGCAGTCCCCGGGTTAGGTACAAGATAGGTTCTGTAGGTTTGTTCTTAAGTTGAATTTGTATGTAATTTATAATTGTAACCCTAGCCAAAAATGTTTTGGTCTCTGTGACAATTGGATTTTAAAAATGTTGGATTGTCAAAAGAATCAGTATTAACAATAAAGCTTCATTACAGACACCTTTGATCACTGTTACAGCTGATTATTGTAGCCTGGGACTAAAGTACAGTAAATTACCAACATCCAGAGGTCTGTTTGTAAGTCGGGTGTTCTGAAGTAGGGGACCGCCTGTATTATTTATGTTGCATGGTAAATGTGATACTGTTGTTTACTCTATTCCCCTAAAATGTTATTGAATTATCTTCCCCCAAAAATAGTTACACATGTAAATTACCCTGCAAAAAACAAGACCTTAGTGAAAGTTAGTACTTTCTAAGTACTAATAGGTTCAAACTGTCCTTAAGAAGTTCAGATTACTTCAGATCGATGTGACTATACATTGGAGCTGTGCAGATTTTTAGCTTACAATAAAAACAATACAGTAGTTTCCTAAAAACAATTCTAATCCTAAATTTATAAACACAGAAAGCCCTGTGTTTGTCTACAATATTCTACATGACTGAAGTCACAGTCATGAGGTCCTCGATTTCTATATAAGTAACTCATTTTATGATACCTCATGGTATTCCTAATAACATTGAACCACATTACTTATGGTTTTTGAGCAAAGTCACAACAGAACTGTCCGGCACAAATCAGTTAAATATATTATTACTTATTTCCTTAAAAATAACAGATTCTTGTGCCTCATTTGAAACTGGTGGGGAGAATTTTAAGACTAGCATTTAAAAACCCAGTCTTAATGAATTCCCCCAAATGTGCGCCAGTGGAGGGAATTTTTGGCAAATATTGTGAACTTATTTATGGCAAAATTTATTCTATCTACCTAAAAGGACATTACTGCAATAAATGTGAAAATTATTTCCAGAGAATACCACAATTGTGTACTCCAGGATGTCTGCAGAATGAGTGAGAACAAAACCTTTTATAGAGTTTTGGGTAGGAGCATCTATACTGCAATTTTTTTGCCTTACTGAACCTTGAATAACTGTTGAATCATCCTAAAAAAAAGGATCAGGACATCAGACAGTAGCTGATGCTTTTCTCAAATTTCTGAGATTGCTCAATAAGAAAGAGTACACATCAAAGTATCCCAAAATAAAATGTTTTGTTTCTAGTAAACTTGATGAGGGATCAGATCAAACAATTAGATGTATTTTTTTGATGATAGTCACATGACTTGGGCTGTCAGGGAGATTAGTAAATCTTTGTTTACTAATAATATACAGTAATGCAAATATGGAAAGTGCAAGCAGGACCAAAAACTATGTGAGATTAAAAGTTAGTATACTCTTATGTGGTGTTTTATATGCATTTGCAGTGCTTTTTACTGCTTACAATTTTAACACTCATCTGATGTGATTATACACCTTAATGTTACTTTCATACCTGTTGCTACTGCTGCTCACCCCTCCCCTCTCCATAGCAAAGCATGGTGCCCGGCCTTAAATGTGGGGAAAGATAGAGAATGCTCTATGTTTCCCCCTTGCACGGTACGGTGCCAATACCATACGGTGTCAGGCACCTATTGCCGTCTATGTACTTACGGCCGTACATACGTCCCCACACGGCAAGTGTGAAAGGGGCCTTTGGCAATACCATTTTATGGTTAAGATTACTATCAACTGTACCTGACAATATTCCATTATAATAAAGGGTTGTGGGGATTCAGTTCACTGGGTTAGGCGCACCTTTTCAGTCCTCAGACTTCCCCACAAAGTAAGACATAGCTCTGGTTATGATCTCCACTTTCTTCCACTCAGCTACACACACAGGTAGGTACCACCCCCGTCCCTTCACCGGACACAGCTTGCTTTACATAGGTCTTGTAAGCCCTGGACTGGAACGTGTGAGCAGCCATCCCACCCGACACATTGACTGCACCAGAAAAACCTGTTCCAAATAAGTTGTATTGCAGCTATACTAAAACAAATGTTTTTTACTTCACTCAGTGACATGTATCTACCATCCAGGATGACATCTTGTGCCTTCCTACGGGTTATAAAAGGGAGCACCCCTCAGTGTTCAGTTATTGAGATGAGTCTGAAAAACAGCAGCTACAACAGCAGGAGTTATCTACCACATCCCCCTTATAACAACAGTAACCAGCTCACAGAAAGTTTCTATCGCCACCTTCACAGGGTGATATAGTAAGTAACCACAAGACTAGTTTTACTGGTTGAATACCGTACAGTATTAGAGAACAGACACGTGCACCATCTGCAGCGGTGTGAAGGATGTACTGTACTACTTCATACTTCATAATACTTCATCCTATTCTTCCACTATACAGGGTTGTTAAGAAAAAAACATTGTAGGTGCACATGTGCCTTTGTGGAGATAAATACATGTGATTTGCCAATAATTGGCAGGCAAGTAGTGACAGTTTCTATGCACTTACCACCACTGGGAGCCAAAGGGAAAAATGGATGGATTAATCTGGTGCATTATGCGGATGGTACTACTTAGCACCTCTTATTAGTTGCTCTATTTTATCATCAGTCATGTTCTTTCGTTTTTTGAAGACAAACCCCTTTTTGGAGGAGTTGGAAAAAGCCTAAAATGTCTAATTCCTTCGGTAAATGTGGCAAAAGGCATTTCAGGTGCAAATTTTGCAAACTGATATATCTCCACCAATGTCTTACACCAAAAACTGCAGCAAAATGTATGCACATTTGCATAATTTTGTCTCACAGACTTTCACTTTATGGCCATACTGGAATTTCAGAGTGCAGGTCCTTTTGTTCAATAGTCCAGGTTAAAGTGTCTTAAATTTTCTTCAACTCTAGTTAATAATGGCGCAAGGCATTTAATAAAATTTTTAAATGCAAATTAAGACAAAATTCTGTGGTAAACAGATTGATAAATCTGTTCCACTGTTTATGGCAAACCTTAGACTGCAGACATGCAGCAATGTGTATTATAGATTGTCACGTTAACATGTGTGGCCCAACAATGGGGATCAAGACTTTTCCAGCAAGGTTCATTTCTGTATATGTATGTCATGAGTGCGCAACTTTTGGCTTTGGTCTTTAAAGTACAGGAAGATGTAGCTCCAAAGCTATTGTTTCACTATTTTGTTAGCCTTACAACTTCCCGCATTCAAAAAGTCTTAACTAGTGCCCCCTAGCAGACCCAAAGTTCTGCACCAATCGAGGGTGTCACTGGTGGGGTCCAAGTTCGGTATCAGTATCTAGATCCAAACAAGACTTTAAAATTCAAGTTTGGTTTTCACAGGTGCACTCATCACTAGTCATGACTTTTTCACTTTTCCATTGATGGAGGTGTGAGGAAGACAAATTGTACTTCGGAGTGTCAGCCTTTAATCATCCAGGAAATGTACTGGAAAATTGTACAAAAACTTCCAAATGCAGTGAAATTGCAAAAAATACCTAGTGGGTTTTGTCTTTCCACTAGGGTCTACATGGCACGTTCATTTTATTCTTTTGGCGAGTAGCAGCATGTAGATACCGACTTTTTAGTTTTATATTTTAGAAATATGGGGGATAATAAAAAGGTATTAAATGACTTTTTGATAATTTGTAAACAATTACAGTCAGTATTTATAGTACTGAGCAGACAATGGCAGAAGCAACATACAAGTGATGATTGAGTGTCTTCAGGTGGAGACATTCATGACAAATGTGCCTCCTTGCAGCACTTCTTCATCCTATGCCCCTAAAGATACCAAAGCCAGTTATATAGTGTCCCCTGGATAACAGCACTGTGCTCCTAAATCATATATACTCCTCACAACACAAGTGACCATGCTGTACCCCCCACATATATACATTATTTTTTATATTTAGCCCCATTAATAAGTTATACAGAATCCCCTGAATAAAAATATATACTGTCTCTAATAAATTAATGTGTATATATAGATCACCCTTAATTCATTATAATATGTACAGTTCTGCTGACTGAATTAGAATAAATTTACCGCAATTAAACAATTAGAAACAATTTAACCGCAATGTATTATGTTATATAGTGTAAATGATTTCTCAGTCTCAGGGAAGCAGTGCGTGCAGGAAGCCTGCTATGCTGCTATCATAATTAATTGTGCCAGTATTATTTCAGTTACTACAGTAAGGATTATTTCAGTTACTACAACTTTAGTACTTGAATGACCTCTTCTGGCTCAACTGAATACATAAACAATGAATTGCAGCATTACGTAACGGGGTCCTGTCTGGGCCCCTCACAATGGAAGTATTAGTGTAGACTAGAGATGAGCGAGCACTAAAATTCTCGGGTACTCGTTATTCGAGACGAACTTTTCCCGATGCTCGAGTGCTCGTTTCGAGTAACGAGCCCCATTGAAGTCAATGGGAGACTCGAGCATTTTTCAAGGGGACCAAGGCTCTGCACAGGGAAGCTTGGCCAAGCACCTGGGAACCTCAGAAAAGGATGGAAACACCATGGAAATGGACAGGAAACAGCAGGGGCAGCATGCATGGATGCCTCTGAGGCTGCTTAATCGCACCATTATGCCAAAATTATGGGCAACAGCATGGCCATGACAGAGTGACAGAATGAAGCTAGATAGCATCTAAAACATCCAATAATTGACCCTGACACTATAGGGGATGGCATGCAGAGGCAGCGGCAGCAGCGGCAGGCTAGAGAGTGGCATGGCGACATACCCTAAATGGACTCAGGCTTCAAACCAATGGGTGGCAGAGAGGAACCAAAGGAGGTGAGCAAGAAGCGCTCAAATAATATCGGTACATGATAAAAGTTTGCCAGTATATTTTGTGGATTACACAGCAGGGTGGCGACAAAGTTAACATGGAAGCCATGAAAACAACCCAAAATTCTGCCTGACACAGCTCGTTTGATAAGGGGACCATGTATGGAGGCAGTGAACTAGTAGTAGATTAAAGGTGCTGCAGTTAAAACTATGTTAGTTGGATCTTGGCATGGAGCTGGCGCTCCGCTGCCAGGCGAGCTTTCGCCAATCCAAGCCCCTGTCTCTAGGCTACTCCCCAAACAGCACTTCTAAGAACCTTTTGTATAAGATCAAGTGTAGTAGCGTTCTTATAAGTTTGGGATATGGCGAGTGAGGGGAATGTAAACAGATGTGCAAGAAGCGCTGAAATAATATCGGTAAATGATAAAAGTTTGCCAGTATATTTTGTGGATTACACAGCAGGGGGGCGACAAAGTTAACAAGTTTGATGTGGAATGCCCTGTAATAGCTCTTGGGCGGTGTGCCTTTTATTGCCTAGGCTCAGCAGTTTGAGCACCGCCTGCTGTCGCTTAGCGACGGCACTGCTGCTGTGCCTAGAGCTACCGACTGATGGCGCCATGGCCACGGATGGTAATTCGGAGGAGGAGGAGGTGGAGGAGGGGTGGGAGGAGGAGGAGGTATAGTAGGCCTTTGAGACCTGGACCGAGGTAGGCCCCGCAATCCTCTGCGTCGGCAGTATATGACCAGCCCGAGGGTCAGACTCGGTCCCAGCGTGCACCAAGTTAAGTGTAGTAGCGTTCTTATAAGTTTGGGATATGGCGGGTGAGGGGAATGTAAACAGATGCGCAAGAAGCGCTGAAATAATATCCCTAAATGGTAAAAGTTTGCCAGTATATTTTGTGGATAACACAGCAGGGTGGCGACAAAGTTAACAACTTTGATGTGGAATCCATGAAAACAACCCAAATTTCTGCCTGACACACCTCGTTTGATAAGGGGACGATGTATGGAGGCAGCTATATGGACGACTTTTGGAGGTAGCAATGGAGACAACGTGTGGAGGCTGCTATGGAGACAATTTAATTTGGATAGTGCCTGTATGTGGCAGTCCAAAAAAGTTTTCAAACCAGAGGTGCAGGTAGGTGGCCCTCCAGAAAAATGAAATAGACTGAGTGCCTGTATGTGGCAGTCCAAAAAAGTTTTCAAACCAGAGGAGCAGGTAGGTGGCCCTCCAGAAAAATGAAATAGATTGAGTGCCTGTATGTGGCAGTCCAAAAAAGTTTTCAAACCAGAGGAGCAGGTAGGTGGCCCTCCAGAAAAATGAAATAGATTGAGTGCCTGTATGTGGCAGTCCAAAAAAGTTTTCAAACCAGAGGAGCAGGTAGGTGGCCCTCCAGAAAAATGAAATAGATTGAGTGCCTGTATGTGGCAGTCCAAAAAAGTTTTCAAACCAGAGGAGCAGGTAGGTGGCCCTCCAGAAAAATGAAATAGATTGAGTGCCTGTATGTGGCAGTCCAAAAAAGTTTTCAAACCAGAGGAGCAGGTAGGTGGCCCTCCAGAAAAATTTAATAGATTGAGTGCCTGTATGTGGCACTCCCACAAATTGTTTAAAACAGAGGACCGGGTAGGTGGCCCTCCAGAAAAATTAAATGCATAAAGTACTATAGCTAGAGCCAGTGGGCCCTGTCAAAAAATAGCCAGTTTCCTCTGCTTTAGTGTACAAAGAGGAGGAGAAGGAGGAAAATGAGGAGGAGGAGGAGTGGATAAATTATTCAGGTTGAGCTTCCTTCACCTGGTGGAGATTGGAAATTATGAGAAATCCAGGCTTTATTCATCTTAATAAGCGTCAGCCTGTCAGCGCTGTCAGTCGACAGGCGTGTACGCTTATCGGTGATGATGCCACCAGCTGCACTGAAAACCCGCTCGGACAAGACGCTAGCGGCAGGGCAGGCAAGAACCTCCATGGCGTACAGCGCCAGTTCGTGCCACATGTCCAGCTTTGAATCCCAGTAGTTGTAGGGAGCTGTGTGATCATTTAGGACGATGGTATGGTCAGCTACGTACTCCCTCACCATCTTTCTGTAAAGATCAGCCCTTCTCTGCCGAGACTGGGGACAGGTGACAGTGTCTTGCTGGGGTGACATAAAGCTGGCAAAAGCCTTGTAAAGCGTACCCTTGCCAGTGCTGGACAAGCTGCCTGCTCGCCTACTCTCCCTCGCTACTTGTCCCTCAGAACTACGCACTCTGCCGCTAGCGCTGTCAGAAGGGAAATAGTGTTTCAGCTTGTGCACCAGGGCCTGCTGGTATTCATGCATTCTCACACTCCTTTCCTCTCCAGGGATGAGAGTGGAAAGATTTTGCTTGTACCGTGGGTCCAGGAGAGTGAATACCCAGTAATCGGTGCTGGAATAAATTCTTTGAACGCGAGGGTCACGGGATAGGCAGCCTAGCATGAAATCTGCCATATGCGCCAGAGTACCAACGCGTAAGAATTCACTCCCCTCACTGGCCTGACTGTCCATTTCCTCCTCCTCCAACTCCTCCAACTCCTCTTCTTCTGCCCATACACGCTGAACAGTGAAGGACTCAACAATGGTCCCCTCTTGTGTCTCGCCAACATTCTCCTCCTCTTCCTCCTCATCCTCCTCCACCTCCTCCGATATGCGCTGAGAAACAGACCTAAGGGTGCTTTGGCTATCAACAAGGGAATCTTCTTCCCCCGTCTCTTGTGACGAGCGCAAAGCTTCCGACTTCATGCTGATCAGAGAGTTTTTCAACAGGCCAAGCAGCGGGATGGTGAGGCTGATGATGGCGGCATCGCCACTGACCATCTGTGTTGACTCCTCGAAGTTACTCAGCACCTGACAGATATCAGACATCCACGTCCACTCCTCATTGTAGACTTGAGGAAGCTGACTGACCTGACTACCAGTTCTGGTGGAAGTTGACATCTGGCAGTCTACAATCGCTCTGCGCTGCTGGTAAACTCTGGATAACATGGTTAATGTTGAATTCCACCTCGTGGGCACGTCGCACAACAGTCGGTGAGCGGGCAGTTGGAGGCGGCGCTGCGCTGCCCTGAGAGTGGCAGCATCTGTGCTGGACTTCCTGAAATGCGCACAGATGCGGCGCACCTTCGTGAGCAAATCAGACAGATTGGGGTATGTCTTGAGGAAACGCTGAACTATCAGATTTAACACATGGGCCAGGCATGGCACATGTGTCAGTCTGCCGAGTTGCAGAGCCGCCACTAGGTTACGGCCGTTGTCACACACAACCATGCCTGGCTTCAGGTTCAGCGGTGCCAGCCACAGATCAGTCTGCACCGTGATGCCCTGTAATAGCTCTTGGGCGGTGTGCCTTTTATCGCCTAGGCTCAGCAGTTTGAGCACCGCCTGCTGTCGCTTAGCGACAGCACTGCTGCTGTGCCTAGAGCTAGCGACTGATGGCGCCATGCCCACGGATGGTAGTTCGGAGGAGGAGGTGGAGGAGGGGTGGGAGGAGGAGGAGGCATAGTAGGCCTGAAAGACCTGGACCGAGGTAGGCCCCGCAATCCTCGGCGTCGGCAGTATATGACCAGCCACAGGGTCAGACTCGGTCCCAGCCTCCACCAAGTTAACCCAATGTGCCGTCAGCGATATATAGTGGCCCTGCCCGGCAGCACTCGTCCACGTGTCCGTGGTCAGGTGGACCTTGTCAGAAACGGCGTTGGTCAGGGCACGGATGATGTTGTCTGACACGTGCTGGTGCAGGGCTGGGACGGCACATCGGGAAAAGTAGTGGCGGCTGGGGACCGAATACCGAGGGGCGGCCGCCGCCATGAGGTTGTGAAAGGCCTCGGTCTCTACTAGCCTATAGGCCAGCATCTCCAGGCTAAGCAATCTGGAGATGTGGACATTAAGGGCTTGGGCGTGCGGGTGGGTTGCACTATATTTCCGTTTCCGCTTCAGCGTCTGGGGTATGGAGAGCTGAACGCTGGTGGATGCTGTGGAGGATCGTGGAGGCGACGATGGGGTTTTTGTGCCAGGGTCCTGGGCAGGGGGCTGACTATCAGCTGACACAGAGGAAGGAGCAGTGGTGTGCACGGCCGGAGGTGAACGGGCTTGGTGCCACTGAGTGGGGTGTTTAGCATTCATATGCCTGCCCATACTGGTGGTAGTTAAGCTAGTAGTGGTGGAACCCCTGCTGATCCTGGTTTGGCAAAGGTTGCACACCACAGTCCGTCGGTCATCCGGTGTTTCCTTAAAGAACCTCCAGACTTCTGAAAATCTAGCCCTCGCCGTGGGAGCCCTCGCCACGGGAGCTTCACTACGTGACACATTTGGCGCTGATGCACCTGCTCTGGTCCTGCCTCTCCGTCTGGCCCCACCACTGCCTCTTCCAACCTGTTCTGGTCGAGAACTCTCCTCCGTCTCAGAAGCACTGTGTTCACCCGGCCTCTCAACCCAGCTTGGGTCTGTCACCTCATCATCCTCCGATCCCTCAGTCTGCTCCCCCCTCAGACTTCCTGCCCTGACAACAACTTCACCACTGTCTGACAACCGTGTCTCCTCATCGTCGGACACCTCTTTACACACTTCTTCCACTACGTCAAGAAGGTCATCATCACCCACAGACTGCGACTGGTGGAAAACCTGGGCATCGGAAAATTGCTCAGCAGCAACCGGACAAGTGGTTTGTGACTGTGGGAAGGGTCCAGAAAAAAGTTCCTCAGAGTATGCCGGTTCAAATGCCAAATTTTCATGGGAGGGGGCAGACTGGGGGGGAGGAGGCTGAGGTGCAGGAGCTGGAGGAGTGCCGATTTCGGTGACATGGGTGGACTGCGTGGAAGACTGACTGGTGGACAAATTGCTCGAAGCATTGTCGGCAATCCACGACATCACCTGTTCGCACTGTTCTGGCCTCAACAGTGCTCTACCACGAGTCCCAGTAACTTCAGACATGAACCTAGGGAGTGTAGCTCTGCGGCGTTCCCCTGCTCCCTCATAAGCAGGTGGTGTCTCACCCCGCACAGGACCACGGCCTCTGACCCCTGCAGTAGTTGGACGCCCACGTCCCCGCCCTCGTCCTCTACCCCTAGCCCTCGGGTTAAACATTTTGAAAATGAAAGTTATAACTTTAATTTTTTTTTAACTTTTTTTTGTGTTTTTTTGTGTTTTTTAGTTTTTTTTTGTGTTTTTTAGTTTTTAAAACCAAACGATGCTATCCTATTGCTATGGCTATTTTCTAGCCAAGTATGAAAGCACACTGCTATGCCAGATGAGATGACGCTGAGTTATGAAAAAATAAACGTAAAATAAAAAGGAAATGGCAGACTGTGCCTAATTGAAATCCAACCCCTAATACATTTTCCCACTTCGGTCTTTGTGATGGATATGTGCGTCACTAAGCGCTAAACACAGCGGTCGCAAGTCTCACTCCAAATTCATCACAATTGGCTAGTAGATGCACTGCAGCAAGGATAGCCACCAGCAGATCAACCAGAAATAAAATATATATCACGCTATTGTAGGCGTAAGTAAGCCGTTTGGATTCTCCTTTGGCTATTTTCTAGCCAAGTATGAAAGCACACTGATGAGATGACGCTGAGTTATGAAAAAATAAACGTAAAATAAAAAGAAACTGCCAGACTGTGCCTAATTGAAATCCAACCCCTAATAAATTTTCCCACTTCGGTCTTTGCGATGGATATGTGCGTCACTAAGCGCTAAACACAGCGGTCGCAAGTCTCACTCCAAATTCCTCACAATTGGCTAGTAGATGCACTGCAGCAAGGACAGCCACCAGCAGATCAACCAGAAATAAAATATATATCACGCTATTGTAGGCGTAAGTAAGCCGTTTGGATTCTCCTTTGGCTATTTTCTAGTCAAGTATGAAAACACACTGATGAGATGACGCTGAGTTATGAAAAAATAAACGTAAAATAAAAAGAAACTGCCAGACTGTGCCTAATTGAAATCCAACCCCTAATAAATTTTCCCACTTCGGTCTTTGCGATGGATATGTGCGTCACTAAGCGCTAAACACAGCGGTCGCAAGTCTCACTCCAAATTCCTCACAATTGGCTAGTAGATGCACTGCAGCAAGGACAGCCACCAGCAGATCAACCAGAAATAAAATATATATCACGCTATTGTAGGCGTAAGTAAGCCGTTTGGATTCTCCTTTGGCTATTTTCTAGCCAAGTATGAAAGCACACTGATGAGATGACGCTGAGTTATGAAAATATAAACGTAAAATAAAAAGAAACTGCCAGACTGTGCCTAATTGAAATCCAACCCCTAATAAATTTTCCCACTTCGGTCTTTGCGATGGATATGTGCGTCACTAAGCGCTAAACACAGCGGTCGCAAGTCTCACTCCAAATTCCTGACAATTGGCTAGTAGATGCACTGCAGCAAGGACAGCCACCAGCAGATCAACCAGGAATAAAATATATATAACGCTATTGTAGGCGTAAGTAAGCCGTTTGGATTCTCCTTTGGCTATTTTCTAGCCAAGTATGAAAGCACACTGATGAGATGACGCTGAGTTATGAAAAAATAAACGTAAAATAAAAAGAAACTGCCAAACTGTGCCTAATTGAAATCCAACCCCTAATAAATTTTCCCACTTCGGTCTTTGCGATGGATATGTGCGTCACTAAGCGCTAAACACAGCGGTCGCAAGTCTCACTACAAATTCCTGACAATTGGCTAGTAGATGCACTGCTGCAAGGACAGCCACCAGCAGATCAACCAGAAATAAAATATATATAACGCTATTGTAGGCGTAAGTAAGCCGTTTGGATTCTCCTATGGCTATTTTCTAGCCAAGTATGAAAGCACACTGCTATGCCAGATGAGATGACCCTGAGTTATCAAAAAATAAACGTAAAATAAAAAGTAAATGGCAGACTGTGCCTAATTGAAATCAAACCCCTAATAAATTTTCCCACTTTGGTGTTTGAGGTGGATATGTGTGTCACTAAGAGCTAAACACAACGGTAGCAAGTCCCCCTGCAAATTCCTCACAATATGGTACTAGCTGCACTACTAGTGCCAGCAAGCCCAGCCACAAGCAAACAAAAAAAAAAAAAGTATAACGTTATTGTAGCCCTAAGAAGGGCTGTTGGGTTCTTGTTGAATCACTCCTGCCTAACACTATTCTAATAGAACACCCTAACGCTTTCCCTGACCAGCAGCAGCTCTCTCCCTAGCGGCATCCAGACACAGAATGATCCGAGCAGCGCGGGCAGCGGCTAGTCTATCCCAGGGTCACCTGATCTGGCCAGCCAACCACTGCTATCGACGTGTAAGGGTACCACGTCATGCTGGGTGGAGTGCAGAGTCTCCTGGCTTGTGATTGGCTCTGTTTCTGGCCGCTAGAGATGAGCGAGCACTAAAATGCTCGAGTGCTCGTTATTCGAGACGAACTTTTACTGATGCTCGAGTGCTCGTCTCGAATAACGAGCCCCATTGAAGTCAATGGGAGACTCGAGCATTTTTCAAAGGGACCATGGTTCGGGAATAAAATGTGTTAATTAATTGAAAAAGAACGTCTTCTGATAAGTTAGCAGATGTATGCAAACATCTGCAATCTATTCTTCACTGTTCCGCGCGTATATTATCTCCCGACAAGTTAGCAGATGTGAAGAACAGTGAAGAATAGAATAAAAACAGTGAACACAGTGAACACAGGATCATTTAAGTGAAAAACACAGTGAAGAATAGATTGCAGATGTTCGGCACATCTGCTTACTTGTCGGGAGATACGCTGTCCCAGGATCCGCTGCTCTTCTTCCACTGAAGTCTCCCCGATGTCACCGTGCCCCGATGTCTCCGTGCCCCGATGTCACCGTGCCCCGATGTCACCGTGCCCCGATGTCTCCGTGCCCCGATGTCTCCGTGCCCCGATGTCTCCGTGCCCCTATGTCACCGTGCCCTGATGTCTCCGTGCCCCGATGTCTCCGTGCCCCGATGTCTCCGTGCCCCGATGTCTCCGTGCCCCTATGTCCCTGTGCCCCTATGTCCCTGTGCCCCGATGTCTCCGTGCCCCTATGTCTCCGTGCCCCTATGTCTCCGTGCCCCTATGTCTCCGTGCCCCGATGTCACCGTGCCCCGATGTCTCCGCGCCCCGATGTCTCCGCGCCCCGATGTCTCCGCGCCCCTATGTCTCCGTGCCCCGATGTCTCCGTGCCCCGATGTCTCCGTGCCCCGATGTCTCCGTGCCCCGATGTCTCCGTGCCCCTATGTCTCCGTGCCCCGATGTCACCGTGCCCCTATGTCTCCGTGCCCCGATGTCTCCGTGCCCCGATGTCTCCGTGCCCCGATGTCACCGTGCCCCGATGTCTCCGTGCCCCGATGTCTCCGTGCCCCGATGTCTCCGTGCCCCGATGTCTCCGTGCCCCGATGTCTCCGTGCCCCTATGTCTCCGTGCCCCGATGTCTCCGTGCCCCGATGTCTCCATACCCCTATGTCTCCGTGCCCCTATGTCTCCGTGCCCCTATGTCTCCGTGCCCCTATGTCTCCGCGCCGCTCCGTGCCGCTGCCCGATGTCTCCGTGCCACTGCCCGATGTCTCCGTGCCACTGCCCGATGTCTCCGTACCGCTCCCCGGTGTCTCTGTGCTGCTCCCCGGTGTCTCTGTGCTGCTCCCCGGTGTCTCTGTCCTGCTCACCGTGTTCTTCAATGTGTTCTTCACACATATATATTGTTCTTCACATACTATTTTGTTCGCACCGTTCCGCGCGTATCTTCCGACAAGTAAGCAGATGTGCCGAACATCTGTAATCTATTCTTCACTGTGTTCTTTACTGTGTTTTTCACTTAAATGATCCTGTGTTCACAGTGTTCACTGTTTTTATTCTATTCTTCATTGTTCTTCACTGTGTTTTTTTAATTAAATGCTTGATCTCGAGCAGGGGAAATACTCGTCCGAGCAACGAGCCGTTTCGAGTACCTTAATACTCGAACGAGCATCAAGCTCGGACGAGTATACTCGCTCATCTCTACTGGCCGCCAAAAAGCAAAACGGCGGGAGCTGCCATTTTCTCGAGCGGGCGAAGTATTCGTCCGAGCAACAAGCAGTTTCGAGTACGCTAATGCTCGAACGAGCATCAAGCTCGGACGAGTATGTTCGCTCATCTCTATTCGGGAACAATCTGATTAATCTAGTGGGGGGACATTGCATCTGTGCCTCCTGTTTCTTGTATTGGAGTTCATGTTAATTTTACTTGTACATGATTCATTTCTAGAGATGAGCGGACTCAAAGCCTGCAGTCGAACTGCCAGTCCGGCAGATTGCCACCTCTGACATCAAATTGCCGATTGGTGATCCTACCTGGTCAATCATAGCCATAACTAGTTTCAAGGGGCATCAATTTTACGGATTGGCTGTTTGTCCACTAATCCAGAATCGTGTCCAGATTGTGCGGCCCAACCCGAACCTTGAACCTGAACGCTGGGTTCAGGTCCACTCATCTCTATCTAATATCTATGACATTTCGGCAGTAAAATTGTTTAGATTTGAAACTTTGCAAGCCAAAAAGTTACAGATATAGACTATTTTTACTGTCGATTCAGCAGAACTTATCAACCATCATTCAGCAATTTGAGTAGTGATTTGTAATTCTATGCAATCCCTTCCCCCATCCACAGTAAATGACATCAGACATTTGAGTATTATTACTCATTATCACAACCTTGGAATATAGCCTTAAGACTTGAAACGTATTGCTTCCTAAACAATGGGGCAGATTTACATACCCATTCGCGATCCAGCAGCGCGTTCTCTGTGGTGGATTCGGGTCCGGCTGGGATTTATTAAGGTAGTTCCTCCGCCGTCCACCAGGTGGCGCTGCTGTACTGAAAAGCATCGGAACGCGCTGGAGTTCACTGGCTTGGGCTGAGTGAAGGTAAGTGTAAGCTCCGCGACAGATTTTATGTTTTAAATGCGGCGGTTTTTCCGAATCCGTCGGGTTTTCGTTCGGCCACGCCCCCCCCGATTTCCGTCGCGTGCATGCCAGCGCCGATGCGCCACAATCCGATCGCGTGCGCCAAAATCCCGGGACAGGGAGAATCAGCGCAAATCGGAAATATTCGGGTAACACGTCGGGTAAACGGGAATCGGGCCCTTAGTAAATGACCCCCAATATCTGAACCAGTTTGTAAATATCACATCTGCAGCCTAAAACAAGGAGTGAATATAGAAAAATTCAATTCATGTCAGATTGTGGATTGATCAATATAATGGAATTATCACAAGAAAATGTGAATCACTGAAGAGTACAGTATATTCTTTCAGCTCTGTCTTTCCACATATATGTGTGTTCTCGAGTCACAGGAAATGGTCTAGACACAAGCAAAGTTTATACTAGGTATAGTAGAATTTGTGAGTACAATATATCTTGTTACCCTAAAGACTATAAAGTCACAATTCCAATGATGGTTTTCAGAACAAAACTTTAGAAAGTGGTTTGTAAAATATTATTAAAATTTAGAAAATGCTTTTATACTATTATAATACTAAATTCCTGAGACCACTATGGTGTCGGCTATCTCATACCATTCCAATATAATATACTGAAGCAGCAGGGCAAACGCTCGTTCTAGCACTTGACACATTAGTGAGATTGGGACCCTAGTTCTTGTGATGGGTCGATGGTCTCAGCAGTCAGACCCTTACACATTACCTTGTTATTCCCTGACCTGTGTGTAGGGGATAACTTTAAAACTTTGGACGAACCCTTTAAACCTAACTGGGACTGCTTATTTCCTGTAAGACTAATATAGTCTGTAAATAAATGAAAAAAGTTAGATATCTGAATGCACAGACCACTATATTGTAAATATTGTATGACTAACAAATTTTTACTATCACATGGTCACAGGACATGATAGTCTGATGGTTAGTGATACAATCTTTTAAGCCACATGAATAATCTAAATAAAAATTAGAGATTTACTGTCTACTTTTTGCAGTAGTTTTTAAAGGGAACCTGTCACCAGGAGACCATTTTTAGCCCTCCCCCAGTCCCCACAGAGCATAGTACATACACTGCCAGAGTGTATTTGTATAAAAAATAGGTTTTGCAGAAAAAAAGATATGTTATATTGTACCTTTCATTAGCATCTGCTGTGTGACTAGGCAGTTGCCAATTGGGAGGGGCTGGAAAGGAGCAGTCCCCCCCCCACCCTTGGGATATATGGACCTTTTCATATATATGGTGACAGGTTCCCTTTAAAGTAACCCTCCACCCATTCTACAAAATGTGACTTTACATCACTCATCTTTGATTAACTCACAGGCTGCTTACCATTCCTCTCCTGCTTCTCCTGTTTATCTGTTAAGTTCAAACTTTGTATACTTTCCTAAAATGGCCAATGACTTCTCCATGAGAGCGGTCTATAAGGCTCCAGTCGCAAAGACGATGGCTAGCTCACAGCTGTCATATACAAGAATTATTGTGTCTTGCCGCAAAACATAGAGCAGGTCCTATACCTGCCTTGATTTGCAGAGCAGAAGCTCAGCTCCCTGCTCACCCCTCCCCTCTCCTCCGGGCTTGCAACTCACAGCATACATCTGCTGTTATGGACCTGTGCATGGAGCCTAAGTCACTGGCATGCCCCTCTATTGTCCAAAGTCATTTGTAGGGACCTTGTCTGTGACTAAAACTTTGGTTTTTGCCCCCACTTTAAAAGAAACTACATTTGGGAAGCGAATAAATCAGCTAAGGCACCCAGAACAGATTGAAGGGCACCAGGTATATTGATTATTTAATATAATATACAACTTCATATCCAGCTCGATGCAGGAATTAAAAAAAAAGCCTTTGTTTCTTATTATTGTGGCATTAAAAGAATCTTACAGGTGTCTGGGCAAAAATCAACGCGTTTCAATCAGTATGTATATTCTATACCTCACAGCAAGGTGGTTCCGAGTCCTGGATGGTAGAAAGCCACAAAGAGATAAGCTGTTTTTTTTTTGGCATATTGACTATTTATGCCTCATGACCCAATCCATTGTTTTCGTTATCCCATCCTGCAAAATGTAGTTGAACATCTCCCAGAATCCCCCCCCCCCCCATGGAGCATCAATCGCTGAAAGTCTCCATCCACACACTTGAAAGGCCGCCGTAACTAACAAAGTCTCTGTAAGGAGCACTCTTACTTCCAGTGGCTGATGTATATGACTCCTAGACGGAGTGTCACTTTAAGAAACATAAATGCTCTTGATAACAGTTCATGGAAGAGCAATAGCATATATACATATACAACGGAGCAACACGCTTTGTTTAACACAATAGCAATAATATGAACTTGCGCATGAACTATAATGGCGTCTAAAGAAAAAAATACTTTGTTTAAAATGTTCCAATCCTATAATTTATTAATGCAAAGAGCCCTCATTCTAGAATACATTGTACAAATAATGAGACCGTCCCGGAACCTCTATAATACAACTAATCAGCGAGAAAGCGTGAATTGCACAAGGATTAGAAAATGAGGATATTGTTGTGTTTTGGCAGAGTGTCAATCATTTCTGTGAAGTATTTAAGCTGTTGGGATAGGTGTTCAGAATAAACACAATACAACATCTAAAGAAGGAAACTAAACAGAGCCTGCTACGTAAGGGGATTTTGAAATGTACATTTGTATTAGTCCTGTCCTTTCTATTATTTTTGGCACTGTATGCTGCTATGTAAACTTAAACAAAGTAACATTTCCACGGAGTAATAGTTCTGCAATGGCTTGATAGGGTATAGGTTGGCTTACAGAGAATGAGACCTCTGCCCTTTTCTTTAGTTAATTTTAGTTATATACTTTCATTGCCAATATGATCTAAGTTTTGATTCACATGAACAATAGGAAACCTGTCTGTGTATCATCAATGACTCCTGACTATCTGCATGGGTGCAATTTTTAACTCTTTTCTGTCCCAGTTTTGATATCCAATGACAATTGTCATTCATGTACAAAAGGTCTAATGCAGACTGACATTCCAAATCTCAATTGATTCTTTACCTCTTAACATCTTTAGATACAGGGTTTTGGGGACAGTGTATGTACAGGCAGTCCCCGGGTTATGTACAAGATAGCTTCTGTAGGTTTGTTCTTAAGTTGAATTTATAAGTAAGTGGGAACTGCATATTTTATAATTGTAGCTCCAGACAAAAATTTTTTGGTCTATGTGACAATTGGATTTAAAAATTGTTGGGATGTCAAAAGAACCAGGATTAACAATATTGTGTAATTACAGAGACAATTTACAACTTATAGGTGTTTATTGCAGCCTAAGGCTAAACTACAGTAAATTCCCAACATCCAATGGTCCTTTTGTAACTAGGAGCCGTCTGTAAGTCGGATGTTCTTAAGTAGGGGACCGCCTGTACATGGGACAGCAAACAAGGGTCTTAAATGCTACTTTCTCAAAATGGAAGTGGAATACCACAAGAATATATTATTTTTTTTAGATAACAGATATACAAACTTCTTTATGTTTTTTACTCACTTTTCCATATATAGACTGGGAAATCCCCTGGGCCAAATATTATTCTTATTAATAACACATAATATAGAGACATAAAAATTATTCAAATATTATATTTCCAACAAATAATAGCCCATGAAATAGTAATTCGCTAGAATACCAATGATGGTATTTTATAGGTAGCCATAGCCTGGTTCCATGTTGCATCTTTGAAGCAGGGGCTGTGTGTCAGCTATATTTACTGGATTGAACATTTTGCAGTTGCTTAGATGTCATAGTCAACTCTTAGGGGCTGAGATTCAGCCTTTTGCATGATATTTGATGATTCTTAACCAAGTCTCTACACACTATTGAGTCCGGGAAAAGATGAGCATCATATGGTTTGTCTTTCCTAGTCTGAACACGTCTATCTGTAAGCAAACGTAGTTGTTGTACATGTCTAATGAAGTAAAAGAAAGCTGGGGTGGACAGGAGAGAAATTTAGAGTTTGCAGTTTAAAATGTTTCATTTTCACTATGCATGCAATTGCCCACTTTCATCAGAAAGTGCAAACTGTACTATGTGCCGTTTGCCTGTAGAGGATGTAGAGTGCAACAGATTCATCAATTGTGGTGCAGGTTGTTCATGAATCTGGGGCCCCCTTCACTGCTCCGGAAGAAGGCACCATTTTTTTGTGCACTTTGTTAATGCTGCAGAATTGAGGCGAAGACACAAAAGTGGGGCATGTCGTACAGAATTTTGGCGCAAGTCATATAGAATTTTGACAACATGGTCCAACTAAGTAGTAACAAGCCTCTTTAGGTGCCCATTTTTTCTTTCTTGTCAGACACAGGGCAGTGACACAAAACTACTGCAGACACTCTATAAATACATGGGCAAGCAATTTGCACATTCTTTCTAGTGCAAAATCAGACTAAAAACTGGTCCAATAATCCTGCCTTCCCACCTGGCGTGGGTAGACAGAGATTCCTCTGTTGGGAGGCTTCTTCCGACATCCGCCTGGGCCACATTGTGGATGGCGAGTCCATCCCCACACTGGAGTCCCTGAGGGCCTCCCATCCTGACATCCCATTGTCCTGGCTAGAACACAGACAACTGACATCCTATGTAACGGCAGACCCAGACTGCACTGCGTTCAGGTCGTCTCCCACGGCCCTGGAAGCCTTATTTAGAATGTCCTCCTCACCAGCTCATGCTCTCTCTGCCATATATGGCTTGTTGCTGGAGGATGCCACTCCTGGTAGGCCAAATTATATATCAGAGCATGGGAGGAGCTCTCTCTGTTGAACTAACGGCCGAGGAGCTAGGCCTTTCTATTCTCGCATAAGATGCCACTACCCTGTAGCGCTCAGGAAAATAATTATAAAATACTATCCAGGTGGTATAGGTGCCCCTCTCGGCTTCACAGAATTTTCCCCGAGGTCTCAGGCGTGTGCTGGCGCTGCGGTGCGGAAGTGGGTACTTTACTCCATATATGCTGGAGCTGCCCGGTCCTCCAACCGTTCTGGAACAAGGTCTTCGACATCTACCATCAGGTTACTGGCAAAAGGGCCACTCCTTCTCCTCAGTTAGCTTTATTATCGATTATACCTGGTACCATCTCTACCATTAAGAAAGGCCTTCTTCGTCACTTTTTGACCGCAGCCCGTACAGTAATTCCCAGACATTGGAAGAGCCCACATCCCCCCACGATAGTCGAGTGGATCCTGGAGCTCGGGTTTATTCGTAGAATGGAAGAGTTGGTAGCAAATGATTCTGCAGATCCAGGAAAGACAAACATAGCATAGCAGATCCTGGAAAGACAAACATAGCATAGCATGGGACATATTTTCAAATTCACAGGAATTCCACGACCTTCTGTCATAGCATGCCATAGCCCCACCCCCATTCGCATGTACACGGTCTTACATCTCCCCTCCCTCCCCCCCTTTTCTTTTCTTTTTTATCTCCTTTTATATACTTATGTTTGTCATCTTGTATTCCTTTATTTGTGTGGTTGCATTGGTCCACATTATACTAGTTACTATGTATGAGATAGCACCTTGGGGTTTCTTACTCACAGTAATACGATTTGACTCCAATCCCCAACTTATAATGAAGAAATGATCTTACTGCCATCACCTGTATGTACCGTTTTATGTTATGTCTTTCCTAATAAATGTTGATTATACATAAAAACTGGTCCAAACGCTTTAACAAATGTGGGCCAAGGTGTTCACTTTATTGTCAGTATGAAAACATTGAAAACAAAATTAATAATTATGTATAATTTACTACTAGAGAGACTTCTCCTATGCATTGCACATAACATTGTGGAATTTGTGTGCAGAAAATCTGCCAAATAATACAGTAGAAGTGTAATACTAATGAATTTCCCCTGGGGTCAATTCTGCAAAAGATAGTCTAATAGTATATCTCATGTAAAAAAGGGGTTCAATAAATGTCATGATCTACAACTATAAAGTGTCTCTGTCGTGTTTTTTGTTTTTAAGACTTGATGTTAATTGCATGGATCTTGGGTGAGACTCCTTTTTATGGAAACATTTTTTATTATTACTCCAGTTACTTTTCAACAAACCTTGCTTTAAGAAAAAGTAAAGTGCTTCTGTCTGCTTCTACTCCTATCATTTTCCCTATTTCCTTCCTAATACTTTTCATTCTAAAGTCTGGATAGAATATGTCTTGGTAGCCATATTGATGAAGTATACTGAGGTCAGATAACAGAGAGAGAAGTGACTCACATCTAAGTCTATTCCCTGAAGCTTTGAGACACCATCAACTTTATAGACAGACACAGCAGATCAGAAAGCTGTTAGAAAATAATGATTGCAAGTCACACAATGAATGACTCTCCCTGGAACTTTTTTTTTGTTTTTTTTTCTAGACCCACCCTTTTTTAGCCATCACAATGTCATCTTCTCATAATTATAAAGTGCATAGGTATACTCAATGTAGCAAAGTGTTATTATTGGCAATCTTTTAAGTACAAATCACTGAGTTGGTAAAAATCTACATGTGCTACAGGTGTTTACATGAGATGTAGACTTATTTTCTTTGTAATTAAAGTGGATGTTTTCTCGACATGTGAATTATTACTTTCCAGCCATTACAGGAATACCAGATCTTTCAATATTTCTTACTTAAAACTTTGGTCACCAGTGCATTAAAACATTTTTGTGTGGTTTGTGAAAGTACCTTTTTATGATCTAAATCTCTTGCTTAGATTCTAGGAAATCAATAAAGAAGCTTTATTATCTGTCTGTAAAAATGAGAAAGCTTCCTAATGCTGCCCTAAAATACAATTCCAATTCTGTGAATTGTGATCTTGAGAAATTTCACAAACAAAATGTTATGGTAAGGTTTACACTTTCACACAATTACACTCATATGTCTTTAGCTCTGCATATTAGTATAATTGTTAATATGATGTCTAGCCTGGCCTGGTCTGAGCTGGATTAGACAGCGTGGCGCCTCTTGTCTCATAAAGATTCCTAGCTTATACTTATTGTCATACTTGACAAAAAGGAAAGGGTGAAGGGCAAAAGTCAGAAATAGAAAGATAGATCACTTAAAAAAAAACCTTTTACAATACAATGTTTGTTCATATGCCATAAATGGGTTGTCCAGGTACATGAAAAGTTAAATATATGACAAAGTGGTGGTGGTGGCACTTAAAAAATTATAAGCACACCAATGGCTGTCGCTGCCTAGTTTCTGTTTATAGAGGCCATCAGGGGGTGCCACCTCTGAGCTCATGTCTCCTAGCACCTCACTCATCACCCCTCCCTTTGGCTGATGTTATCCTCCACACTTCCTTGTATGAATGACACACACCCTTATGACTCACTGGCAGGTGCCAGGTAGACTTACAAAGTCAATTTTCTGGGGATAAGAACTTTTTGTAGCTACAAACTGTGTGGACAACAGTCAGGGTAGTGCTATAGTAACCTGTCATAAGGTTTTTTAGTGAAAATGTGGTGACAGGTTCCCTTTACGTATATGCTGTTTATTATTTTTATAGTTGCACCTAGGTAATATATTAAAATTTTTAAAATATCTGGACAACCACTTTAAATGTAACAGTAGCATCCATCTACTTAGTTAGTATCCAAGGCCTCCTAAAAGCCACATCTAAAAAAAAGCTATTTCAGATAGAATAGGGGAGGCATAATAATTATACTTATTCTTCACTCATCAGGCTGCTAGGGAATTCTTTAGTCACTTTTATATGAGTGTTTGCTCATTAGCGATCAGCATTATCTTACACGTTTACATGTTTTCTCAACTAAATGTACTTGATTATGTTGCATAGATGATAGCTCGGGTGTTTGTAGATTGGATGTTACATTTATGCTGTGCAAAATGTAGGAACTTTCAAGTTAAGTAATATTAGAGTTAAGTAAGTTAATTAAGTAATATTAGAGTATCTCGACTTGGATCGCTGCTGCCAAGTGGGCAGTCCAAAGCTGGTGCAGCCTGGCGCAAATGTACGAGAAGTGCCCCAGTACTGCCAAAAGTAACAGTGCTGATTTCTTGAGAACATAGGAGGCTCTAAACTTTTTTCAAAATTAAAACTTCTTTAAGACTGTTAGACCATTTTGATTTCCAGCATATTTATCAGATGAGATGGATGACGGATGAGGAGGATGTTCAGAAAAAAAATCAGCATGGAAAGAATTATGTAGTATAACATGTACAAACAGAAGTATCAAGTTGATGCAGAAGATTCTAGTGTTGGCAAATGTAGTCTTTTAGTATTTAGTATTAGTATTTGGTTAAACTTATATCATGCACAAATATTGATTTGTAAGAGCCTTTAGGTCTTTTTCCATTTACTGCTCTAAAACATTATATAATTATAAAATGGTTGCTATAGGTAAAAACACCAAACACCAAGCACCAAGGATACTCCACCTGGATTTCATATCACTGCTAACAGCATATCAGAGAGATATGAGAATTGAGGAAATGGAAGTGAAGAGTGCCAGAAGTCACTCCAGTGAAGAGACTATGATGTTAGATGTAAACTATTAGAAATGTTACCTTGGCATGTAACTGCCATGGGTTTGATAACTGTAGACAGGTGGCTTGTTAGCGAAGAGGAGGAAAATAATGACCTTAGTTTCAAGGAGTTTTAAGACTAAATATAGAAGAAAACAAAACGGAAGGCTGTTGGAGTAGAGGAATCTTAAAGGAGTAGATAAGATTTGTTTGCCACTTGCTGTGCAAACACTTACACGAAAACTTGTTATATATCTCATCAGTGGTTATTTCTCCTCATATCATTCTCCTTTCTTCCCTCCTTATGCAGAGGAGATGATGGAACAGTGATTAACCATACAGCCGCAAAGGAATGCATATAAAGAGATAAAGGGACATTTTTCAGGATCAGTTTCTTTCCACACTGGTACTGACACCAATACTGGTGAATGGCGTGTAAAATTTATGTGACAAGGTGCATGCTCATGGACTTGGCAGAGCCAATATATATCATTTTAACCTACGCAAACCTCAAAAATGTTTTAGACCTATACATTGTACTGTTCATTCAACCAAAAGGCCAGAGAATATCCACCAACAAAAGATTAAGAGCACATAAAGACTACCAACAACTGTCAGGATTCAGGGGTAGTGGACCCACTGAACCACCGCGGACGATGATGTAAGCCGACACCTGGTAGCAGAGTCTAAGTGGTACCCGGCTTTCACTAGAGCCTGCCGCAAAGTGGGTTGGACTTGCTTCAGCATGGTATCACCAGGACACTCCACAAGCGCAACTTTGTCCGCAGTTGTGGCCAAGGCGAGGTGCAGAATCGTGAGGCAGAGACAAAGTCGTGGACAGGCAGGAGGTCAGGACAGGCAGTACGTGATCAGAGTCGGGGTCGTTGCAGAAGGTCAGGACAGGCAGTACGGGAGAGAAGTCAGGAACCGAATCAAGGTCATAATGGGAAATCACTATGAACGCACAGGACTAGGAGGCGGGGACACGCGCACCAGATCTGACTTGATCTCCATGTATTATTTTCTCATAATTTATTCTTTGTACATTGTAAATGATTAATTAAAGTATTACATTTTAACATAGTTGTTGGTAGCCATTATGTGCTCTCATCTTTTGTTGGTGGGTAGGGCCAATATATCATACCTTGCCCATAAGAAAACTGGTGGGCCAGGCATGCATAGGTTTCTAATTTCTGACACCAAGAAAATGTCTAAAATCAACTGTGTTACTGGCACAGGATATATATAAATGATTATATATAAAATCTATGCCAAAAAACTACCCATACAAAAATAATGTGCTAATATTGTGTTGTAGATATAGCATGTGCACTTTAAAGAACGAAAAGACCTACCCTCTCTACTAGACTAAAAGAGAAAAGAGGAAATTGGAAGTAAACAAACGCTTTATTCAGATTCCATTAAAAAGACATACATACATTGTGGAGGATGAAATCCATAATAACGGACACATGGACCTCATGGAAATAAAGAAATACATAAGTGAGTGCATGAATCAATATGCTTAGATTCCGGGGCTCTAAATATATACAGTACAGTGCAACAAGTGGCAAATGCACCTAGAAGGAAAATATGCAATGGTGGCAAAACAGCTATACCAAAACTCAAGTCACACTGGACAAGTAAAATATGTCAACATGGGTTGGAAAAGTTTAAATAAGGTTGTATGAGAAAGCTTTGTTTGATGATAAAGGGGCTGCCGTTAAGGTACATAATCAAAAAAAGACTTTGTATGAAAAGCATACCAGAAATATTAAACAGAACCTGTCTCCAGGGGGGACAACTGCAGCCTGTCTGTGCCTGTGTTGGTCTTCTCTCCTCCAAACTCATGCAGCTTCCTCACCCCTCTCCACTTCCTGTCATGTGCATTGAGCAGGCAGGGGAGGTAGGGGGATGGTGTGGAGGAGGAAGAATGCATGAGGAGACAGTAGAATGATGAGAAAGACATAGGATAGACTATTGGAAGTTGTCACCACCTGGTGACAGGTGCACTTTAATGAGCTGAATAAGATGTGCAGAGCTCAAGGGTTGGTAATTTCTTTCATCATTGTGTTGCCTTAGAATAGGTCATCAATATTGTCATTTAAATATTTAATATTTTTTAACTTGAAAAAGTTCATTTTATTATATTGGTTACTTATCCTGCCAACATAAAAATTCTGATGACTGAACTCTTTCCATACACGGAGGGTGGCAACTATATTTTACAAGTGATTCCTAACTGCTGCAATTGGTATTGAAACCCGATTGTGGCTTTTATGGCTGTCAAGCCTGACCACGGCAAATAATCTGAGCTGCACATTGGTGCGGCCATCTCAGTAAATGATCCGGGTCTGCTTCCGTGACATTGTTGAAGGGCACTTTTCAGTTAATCTATTTGCCAGCTTCATTTCCCGCACCTACACTATAGCAAGAGCAGGAAAAGGCATAGAATTGCCCCACTTCACACCAGCCACTGGATATATCAGAAGGTGTATGGGTATAGTTTAGGGTACAGGTGTGGGAGGCTACTGTGCTATTAACTTGCATTATGCATTGTGTGGTACGCAAGCTGTGCAGCTGCAAATTATAATTACACTGCCCTGATTTGTGACACATCCACCAGGCTCCTACGGAGATGAGAATGATGATTAACGGTCCCCCCTCGCATCTTCAACGGGTTGCAGACTACCTTTCATCTTTTGGCCTGTATGAATCATACGGTCATGTGCACTTAGCCTAAGGCTGCATGTACAAAATGTGACTTATTTACATACCTCTTCAGAATCAAACCATGTGTGCACCACTGTTTTCTTGGATCCAGCTAAATTGGTCTATAAAAATGGGTCTGTGAATGCGCTCATTTCTGTAGACCAGGGACCACACAGTTCTTTTGGAATAATTGTACTGTGGATTGCTAGTAAGTGAATTTTTATGAAACATGGCCTTAGGAATGAACTTACGATATTACTGTAGAAAGTAAGTGGTAATTTACAGAGAATTACACTTAATTAGGGTGGGTCTGATTGTAGTTACAGGATCTGGGGTCTTAGAGTCTGAAGACAACAGTGTTAAACAGTTTGTTACAACATTCAGTATGCAACTATGTATGATGAAATGTTAAATTATGGGGCAATTAGCTTGTCTGAAGCTGTTAGCACAGGTTTATGACAGGATGGTATGATACAGCACGATAACCCTTGACCTCAAGACTGACTGCAGTCGTCAAAGGGACTCATGGACATTTCCCCCCTACCTACCTTACCACCAAAGACTTGTAGACAAAGAAACTGTTTAAATAGTCCTAGACTCTCCTATTAATTAACACTTTCTCCAATCATGAAAGAAACTGTTGACTAATTAATCAATGGGTGGTTCTGAAACCTGACCCAAACAGATAACATATCAAATAATGGAAGGCGTTGTTTACAGGGGAAGGTGGCCAAGTATGAAAGTGTTTTATGTTTCTCCTACCTCTGCACTGACCCCTTCTGTATTATACATTTTTACTTTAATGTTGGTCCTGGTATGCTCTACGAATCCATATCCATGTAAAGTGTGATTAGCTGCATGACTACTATAAAGCTGAGAGTGCATGTCTAGTGGGATAACAAGGAGACTACTTGAGCAAGAGTGGATGTGGATTGGGGTGATTATAGGCCCCAGAATGCAATAGATGGTGGCAGCAAATATTTCATAATTGGAGTGGGAGGACTCCAGAGGTGTACCACAGAAAGTTACGGAGTGTAAACAGGAATATGCTGGTTGGGAATTGAGTGCACCACACCCTTATCCTCCAGCAGTCTGCTCTGGTTCAGCAATGGTTAATTGTTTTGACTGAAAGAGCTCCATCATCCCTGGGGCAGAGGCTTTGGTCTCCTATAAGTAGTTTGTACACATTCAGTTCTCTACGAGTTATAATTTATTTTGACCTGCTCTATACCATGTTAGAATATTTGCTGTATTTCTGGTATCTTGGCTCCTGTTCAGACTGCTCTACTGCTTTGTCATATGGTACTTTGTTGATATCTCTGTTGTGGACCTGACTTGTTGCCTGTTCATTTTGTTAATGTTGTTTGTCCTGCTATGTGTTTGCACTTTTGAAAAAACCACCATTCAGCACTGGCCACCATTCAGCAGTGACCAAGTAAGTAGGTAGGGTTTCTTTGGGTGCTCAGTATCAGGGTTCACATCAACCCTGTTAAAACGTTAGGGGAACATCTAAGCATCACGGTATAACTCCAAGTCAGTTAAACTTCTAGTTGGAGGCATTAGCAATTGTGAATTACACATGCTTTCACATGCAAATAAAAAAAACAGAAGATACATTGGAGAAGTAACAGCTAGAGGACCACTAATATGTAGTTATGTAAGTGGTGACTACAGACAAGCCTCTTGACTGTTTCCAGTCTTCTGGACAGTTTTTTCTCAATTTGCTGGTATCCTTTTCACTGCAGGTAGAGATGGTTTTATACAGTGGTAAGCAGATGATTGGTCAGGGATGGGTGTCAGCCCTTTGCTAATCAACTATTGATGGCCTGCCCTTAATCGTAATTATTGATAAACGCCTTAAAGAAATGTTTTCGTTTATAAAATTGTGAAAAAAAATTAAAACATAAAAATGGTATTGGTCTAGTTGTTATTCTAACTGGTATTTTTAGCCTAGTTGGTATTCTAATTGTATTGATTAATCGTGCAGTTTGTCCTGTGTTTAGTGTTGATCTCATACCTTAAGAACAGTTCATAAGAGGTAAAGGGGAATCTTACTATGCATTTATCTCTATGCAAGCAAATGTTATTGAATTTTATGGCACTTTATGTTCCCCTTGAGCTTTTCTCCTGCCATCTATGTCAATGTCGTGGAACCTAACAGCTATTAAGTCACATCCTGCGGATGTAAAAGGAAGAAAACACAATGAAGCAATATAAAGTTTTTTCTTTACCAAACAGGCTTTGCTTCCTTTTTTTTTGTTATAAATAGATTGTAAAGTTGAAGGCAATGGGTGAATAAATGTCTTCAAAATATGAACTTTAGACTATTATCATTTTATATGTAAATAATTGTCTCATATTTTCATTATGTCCAGTTTACATTATTCCATACATACCCTATAGACTTGAGTTCCTTGGACCATTGTATTGCATCTTTATGCATAATCCAATATACAATACCTGCCACTGTCAAAATCTTCAACATTTTCTATTGGCTGAAAGATCCATCTGATCTGAGCATGTGGATTTCACTTATTGAACACCTGTATTACAAATCCAGTCAATGCAGTGTTTGACTGTCTAGTGGCATTCCACTAAAAACACTATGTGATTCGCTGAAGAGAATTCCTTAGGGAAGGGGGAATGAGGGGTTAAAAAAAATGTTGGCTCCATGTGACTCACTGAAGATAAATCAGCTTCCTCAATCACCCCTTCCTCAGGAATCCTCTTCAGTGAGTCACACATAGCCAACGTCTCTCTCAACTCCCTCAGTCTTCACCAGGGTGAGCTGGTGCCGGTGCTTACTTTTGTTAGTTTTATTAACCGCTGTATCGCGGTTTTAATACTTTTTAAAGTTTATAGCAGAAGCTGCTTCGGCGCTGTGCGCGACCGTGTGTGCGCAACGTCTCCGGCATTCCCTATGTAGGCGCGCGCACGATCGTGCGCACGCAGCGCCGAAGCAGCTTCGGCTATAAACTTTAAAAAGTGTTAAAACCGCGATACAGCAGTTAATAACACTAACGAAAGTAAGCACCGGCACCAGCTCACCCTGAGCTGGTGCTCGGTATTTACAACTTACCCCTACCATTTGAAATGGTAGGCATTTTTTAGCATCCTCGTCCTGTTCTAATATAGGTAAAAATTTGTTGACAATTCTCTTAATATGATAAAATTGTTTACTATACGTGGTTACGAAGGACATTGGTGTAAATGTATCATCTGGCATACTCTCCTCGTTATTTTTTCGTTTGTCACTTAGAGGTGTGTTCCTCTGTACCGATTGAATTCTTTTTTTAGCTGAAGACAGGACCTTAGTATTATAATGCCTCTCTTTGAACCTTTGTTCCAAAGTCCCCAGTTGTTGTTCAAAAATCGCATCTGTTGAACTGTTCCTGCGAATACGAATTGATTCCCCATAGGGAATATTATCTACTACATGTCGTGGATGACACGATGTGGACAAAAGAACAGTATTGCCTGCTACCGGCTTGCGATATGGGGATACTAGAATCGAATCATTTAACCCTTCTAGTGAAACATCCAAATAATCTATGTTCCTCCCCCCAAAGTGATGCGTAAAGCGAAGGTTCATGTGGTTAGTGTTCAAGTAAGTGGCAAATTTGTCAAAATCACCACTTGAGCCATTCCATATCCATAACAGATCATCTATAAAGCGGCCATACCACTCTATAGATGACTTGTACGGGTTAGTAGCCGAAAAAACATATAACTTTTCCCACTGTATCATATAAATATTTGCAAGGGAGGGGGAAAATTTTGCTCCCATCGGAGCCCCCTCCACTTGCAAATAGTGTTGTGAATCAAACATGAAAAAGTTATTTTTCAATAAAAACAATTTTCATCAATATAAATTCTTTTAAACATGGAGAATATGTGCTAAATTCATTCAGATGTTTAGACAAAAATAAAGCTTGATTGTGTGGGATCGATGAATATAATGCTCTTACATCACACGATGTCCAACTAAAGCTTTCCCCCCATTGAATGGTCTCTATTATTTGGAGCAAATGTTTTGTGTCTCTGAGGTAGCTTGGTGTGACTAAAGTAAGCGGTTGTAAATAATGGTCAAGCCAGTCTCCCAGTCGCTCCCCAAGGCTTCCAATCCCTGCCACTATTGGTCGACAGAAAGGGGGAAAGATGCCTCTATGCACCCTGGGGAGAGAATGGAAGCCTGGGATGACATGGAATTTCACAAATAAGAATTCCTTCAGTCTATCATCTATGATGCCTAGTGCTTTATCTTCTTCTAGGAGTTTAGTTAAGCTCCTCTGACAATTGGTGGTAGGGTCACCATTCAACTTACGATAGGTGTTAAGGTAATTTAGGAGGTCTTCATTAATCTTTTTATATAGAGTGGCATTCAGCAAAACAATTGACCCTCCTTTATCTGCATTTTTTATTATTAAATCTGCGTTCTCTTTTAGTTCCTGTATGGATAATTTTTCCTGTGCAGTGATGTTACTTTTCCTGTGTTGAGCCACCTCACAGCTAGTTTTCAAATTTGTAAGATCTTTTATAATGCATTCTTGGAACCTGTCCCTGACTTCACACCTGGACATTATGGGGTAGAACGCAGAATTACTGGTTTTGAACGGCTTGGCAACTTCATTGTTAGTTATTGCTGATTCCATAAGTAGACTCTTGAGATTAAGTAAGTTTACTTGGTCTCTGAAGTTGCCAATACATTAATTTTCAGAAACCACATTGATAGAAGAATGGTTTGGTTCTTGGATCTCCTGAGAATTCGAACAGCCCGTAGATTTATCTAAAAAATGACATTTAACAGTTAAGTTCCTGATGAACTTATTTACATCCAAAATAGTTCTATAAAGATCGAAATCATGGGAGGGAGAAAAGTTTAAACCCTTGCTAAGGATCTTCATTTGGTCATCCGATATGATGTAACTTGAAACATTAAGGACCGGAGAGTTTATTTTAGTTTTTTCGGGGTGTTGGAAGTTCCATGTCTCGTTTTCATTTTTTCCTTTCCCTCTCCGAGGCTTTCTCCTGGCCCGCCTCCCCCGTTTTTTGATGGGGCTTTGGGACGAACAGTTGTTGGTTCTGAGGCATCATCCAACTGACATGATGCAGAACTATTCAAAGATTCCTCTGTTTCAGAAAAACTAACATGGGGAGAATCTTTTTTTCCCTTATTTCGTTTAAATTTTTTTTTCTTTAAGATGGACTTCGGGGTAGTTTTACTGTCCAGACGAAAAGCTTTCCACGTAAACTTCATTATATTTATAATCTAGCAAATCACAATCAAATTTCTTTTTCTTCACCGTCATTATGTCATTCTCAATATCCATTATTCTAGATTTTATATCCTGTTCCATAGTATTCAGATCATCAACAGATGAAATATCCTGCAGTTGTTTCTTAATGTCATCCATTTCTTGTTTGATGTTATTGAGGGATTTTTGTTCCTCTTCTACTATTAACGTCATCAGTTTTTCTGAACAATCACTCAAAGTTTGGTTCCATTTCTCTTGAAAGGTAAACTGTAGTGGGTGCCTTTTTTTATACGTAAACCCCGAGGGATCATTTTCTTATTTAAATAAGATGTCAACGTCTCTGCATCCCACCAAATCTTGACTTCTTTAACCAAAAGTCTTTCCCAAAGTCCCTTTAGGATAATGGATTCTTGTGTCTGCATGCCAGTACTACCCTCCACATTAAATAGCATTGCTGCTTTTCTTTTTCGTTCATCACAACTTGAAATAAGAGTGTTTTGGGTAGACATGGCTTTATTCACACCTGCGTCCATCATGACACTGTGCACCAAAAATTTATTTTATAGCCGTGCGTGTGGTATGGATCATGAGTGTGGGGAGCAAGGTTTTAAAGTCCGTGTTATGTAGAAACAAGACAAAAGTTCAGGCTTAAACCAGCTCACCTCTCCAAGTACATTCCTGGATTTAATCCCAGCGCACAGCAGCAGAATCTCCACGGACTTCAGGGCAAAGATACAAGAACAACGAACCAGCACTTCAGGAGGTATCCAATAATATTTCTTTATTCCAATACTTTAAAAACACATTCCACGGCAAGGTGCACAGATGTACATGGGATCACCAAGGCAAAAAACCTACGCGTTTCGCTCCGTGGAGCTTAATCATGGTATGCCGGTACACAGAATCCTCAGGCTCTTTTAAACACCGCGCTCACTGCCGGCGTGTGACGTCATGAGCACATGACTAGTCATGTGATTATCATTAAACACGCCCCTAGAATGAGAGCGGTGCGAGTCCGAGTTATTTTAAAACCATAAAGTTGCTAAAACAAAATCCAAGAACGAGGATAGACATGAAAAATGGAAGAGACCACAAAAGGTGAGTCTTATATATGGATATGACATTAAAAGGACTGAAGGAATTCTTATTTGTGAAATTCCCTGTCATGCCAGTCTTCCATTCTCTCCCCTAGGTGCATAAAGGCATCTTTCCCCCTCCCTGTCGACCAATAGTGGCAGGGATTGGAAGCCTTGGGGAGCGACTGGGAGACTGGCTTGACCATTATTTACAACCGGTTACTTTAGTCATACCAAGCTACCTCAGAGACACAAAACATTGACCATTCCATGGGGGGAAAGCTTTAGTTGGACATTATGTGATGTAAGTGCATTATATTCATTGATCCCACACAATCAAGCTTTATTTTTTCTGTCTAAACATCTGAATGAATTTAGCACATATTCTCCATGCTTAAAAGAATTTATATTGATGACGACAAAATTTTTATTGAAAAATAACTTTTTCATGTTTGATTCCGATGGGAGCAAAATTTTCCCCCTCCCTTGCAAATATTTATATGATACAGTGGGAAAAGTTATATGTTTTTTCGGATACTAACCCGTACAAGTCATCTATAGAGTGGTATGGCCGCTTTATAGATGATCTGTTATGGATATGGAATGGCTCAAGTGGTGATTTTGACAAATTTGTCGCTTACTTGAACACTAACCACATGAACCTTCACTTTACGCATCACTTTGGGGGGAGGAACATAGATTATTTGGATGTTTCACTAGAAGGGTTAAATGATTCCATTCTAGTATCCCCATATCGCAAGCCGGTAGCAGGCAATACTGTTCTTTTGTCCACATCGTGTCATCCACGACATGTAGTACATAATATTCCCTATGGGGAATCAATTCGTTTTCGCAGGAACAGTTCAACAGATGCGATTTTTGAACAACAACTGGGGGCTTGGGAACAAAGGTTCAAAGAGGCATTATAATACTAAGGTCCTGTCTTCAGCTAAAAAAAGAATTAAATCGGTGCAGAGGAACACACCTCTAAGTGACAAACGAAAAAATAACGAGGAGAGTATGCCAGATGATACATTTACACCAATGTCCTTCGTAACCACGTATAGTAAACAATTTATCATATTAAGAGGATTGTCAACAAATCTTTACCTATATTAGAACAGGACGAGGATGCTAAAAAATCACAAGGGGTTAGATACATTTCAAAGAAAGCTCCAACCATAGGCTCCATGCTTTCCCCTAGTTTATTCTCCAGTACTAAAGGTAATCAGACAACATATACATGGTTACACTACCCAGGCAACCATAAATGCGGACATGCACGTTGTCTAGTTTGTGGATATTTATCCTCAACCAATAACTTCTCCTCATGCGTAACAAATATAAACTATAATATCAACACCTATATAAATTGCACTACAACTTACGTTGTATATTTAATTACATGCACCACTTGTAACAAACAGTACGTGGGCTGTACAACGAACTCTTTGAAAACACGCATCAGGAAACATTTATCAGATATAAGAAACACCAACTTAACTAATATATCTGCAGTGTCCAGGCATTTTAGGGAAAGTCACCTAAGAGATGTGGCTTCTTTTGAGTGGAAAGGAATAGCGAAAGTAAAGAGACCTATTAGAGGAGGGGATCACAAGAAAAAACTATTAAATAGAGAAACATTTTGGATGTTTATTTTAAAATCCATCCAACCTGATGGTCTCAACTTGAGACAGGATCTCATCTTATGTTATGAATGATTTTGTTCGTATCTGTATACATGGTTATTGGTTTTCAGGTAGTGCAAATAATTTTTGTTACAATATTATTTAATATGTATCTCCGGTATTACTCAATATGTGTCTCCTCGAAGAAAGTAATCTTGGACAAAAACTGTTATGTGAATATGCATTTCTCCATTGTGAGTTTATTTTTAATACAATATACTTATCTATATTTTTCACTTGAGTATCTCGCCCTCTCGATTCAGGATTATATAGAAAACGAACTCCTTTGTCAATGAACTGTTTCCTTTTTTCCCTAGCTCAACAGGCGAACTGTATTCCTTTTAATGTCATATCCATATATAAGACTCAACTTTTGTGGTCTCTTCCATTTTTCATGTCTATCCCCGTTCTTGGATTTTGTTTTAGCAACTTTATGGTTTTAAAATAACTCGGACTCGCACCGCTCTCATTCTAGGGGCGTGTTTTCTGATAATCACATGACCTAGTCATGTGCTCATGACGTCACACGACGGCAGTGTGCGTGGTGTTTAAAAGAGCCTGAGGATTCTATGTACCGGCATACCGGGCTTCTCTGGAACTGAGCCCAAGTCTTCTATGGAGCTACCTGCAAGGGGCCTGTAAGTCTATGCTGTTAGTGGCATAAGCTTGGTCTGCAATATGACACTAGCTGCTTACTGTCAGGACGTTGAAGGTGGCGGACGGAGGAGTGCTGAAAATCCAGGTGGAAAGCTGTGCCCCACTACCTGAAAGCTGGGATGACTGGTGAAGTCCCTTACCAGGTCCATCTACAGTGTATCACCTGGAGAGGAAGTGTGTCATTTGTGTGTCATTTATATGTACAGCATATGTGTTGTGTACAAATATAGCATGAGGTGTATGATGAAATCCCTGCCCCTCTGGATCAAGAGGTTTAGGTTTCCTGATGTATCCAGCCGGACAGCCAGGTGAGAAGCACAACCGCCCACCAGATATACCATATATAAAGTATATAGTATAGTAATGTGTGCTATATTGTTATACAGGGGGAATTTATCATACGCCGCCGGTTGTGCACCAATGATTGATAAACGCCATGCCCCCCTGTTGCAGCGGATATATCAAGGGGCTTATGTTCTGTGCCAGGTCGAACCTGGCGTAGTTTCACGCAAAAGCCTCCAACCTGTTTATAGAAAGTACACTTGCATGGGGCAGGAACACCCTGTACCTGAAACTGAAGTGGATGCATTGATAAATGCCCTCCATAATGCATGTTGTGTGAATGAGGTATATGTACGTGAATAATATGTATGTGTGAACAATGTTAATTACCTGTAATAGATGTGTGTATGTGTATACCTGTGTATGGAAGTATACCATATATACTCAAGTATAAACCAACCTGAGTATAAACCGAGGTAACTAATTTTAACACAAAAACTGGGAAAACCTATTGACTTAGTATAAGCCGGTGGGAAATGCATTGGTCACAGCCTCCATCCAGTATATAGCTAGCCAGTCCCCTTACCCCAATATATAGCCAGCAGCCCCATTCCCAAGTATATAACAGCTAGCCCCTGCTCCCAGTATATAGCCAGCCAGCATCCTCTGCCCCAGTATATAGCCAGCCAGGCCCTGCCCCCAGTATATAGCCAGCTTCCTCTGCCCCAGTATATAGCCAGCCTGCCCCCAGTATATAGCCACCAGCCTCTGCCCCCAGCAGAACCAGCAGTCCTTACCCCTAGAATATATCCAGCTAACCCCTGAACCCACTATATAGCCAGCAGCCCATGTCCCCAGTATATTGCAAACAGTACATACCCCTAGTATACAGCCAGCTAGCCCCTGCCCCCAGTACATAGCCAGCATCCCTTGTCCCCAGTATATAGCCTGCAGCCCCTGGCCCCAGTATATTGCCAGCAGCCCCTGCCCTTAATATATTGCCAACATCCCCTGCCCCTAGTATATAGACAGCAGCCCCTACCCCCACTATATAGTTAGCTAGCCCCTGCCCGCACTATATAGCCATCAGCCCCTACATCCCCTCTCCCGAGTATGCCCAGTCTGTAATGAAAAATTAGCTCTGTATTCACCTTTCCGATGCCCCCGTAGGTCCTCTTCTTTTTTCCGGTTCTTTCTTTCCACGCGCTTCTGGCACATAAACTATGATGCTAGCCGCTTGCTGACATCATTCTGTGTGTGCCGCCAACACCTCTGCTTGGGTCAGCAACCCCCTGACTAGGGTTGCATTGATGCCAAAATTTTGAGTGCGATATAACACCAGGAAAAGTATCACAATACTCGATACTGTTACAATACATTCAAGAAAAGAAAAAAAGTATTATCTGAATGTTTAGGGTGCTGTTTAGAAATGCAATGCAAACGTCTGGGGGCAGGGCTCTGCCCAATCGCATCTGCATTTCCATTACAACGTATGCGATCAGTAACAGTCAACCAGTGATTTTCCAGGAGAGCTTTAATGTTTTATGACAATGTAGTATATGTGTTGTAATGGTTATCCTGGTAATGTTAATAGTATGCTAAATAGTATAATTTAGGGCTCATTTAGATGGGCGTTTTTTGATCTCCATATGCTATCTTTTCTTGTGCGGTTGGTAAACAAACCCTCAAATAGACCCATTGGAAATTGTTTCCTATGGGTCTATTCACACCATATATGGACAGATGGTGATATTACCCTGATGACGTGGCACCTGCTCTACCGCTAATCCGATACATCTATTAAAAGGACTCCATGCCCAATGTCTCCTCTGAGGATTCCCCTGCAAACAGATGTAGAACAGTAGAAGTCGTTCAGTACCCCAAGTAACAGGAACCCAGCAGTAAACCAAGACTGACTTTATTATGTGGGTGGCGGCATCGTGCAGGCACCTGGAGCCCAAGGACTAGAAACAAGAAGAGGGGGTTCGTCAGAAAGATGAGTACAGAGTTAATTTTTTATAGACTCAAGTATAAGCTGAGTAAGATTTTGTTAGCACATTTTGAAAAACTCATACTCTTATACAGCTTACACTCGAGTATATACAGTATATTATATGTTAATGTGTGGTAGATACATTTGTATGTAATATGTATGTATATATTTTATGTGTGTGCAGTGGGTATGTTTTTTTTGGAGAGGTTTACCCACAGCTGTCAAATTTAGGTAATAGACAGGTGGGCACCTCACATGCAATAAAAATTACCATTTGTATTTCATTATTGTCTACAAGGGTAGTAGTATTGGCAGTGATCACTGTTCGAGGGGAAGGCGGCCTCGTTAGGAACTTTGCCCCACGGCACAGTGAACTCTAGTTACGCCACTATCAAAAGTGTTCATTTTCTCTAAATCATTTATGTTTGTGCTGCAACCCCTCTCTGGCTTCATGACGTTTATGCAAACATGCGCAACGGAGCCAGTGATTGGTGCAGCATAATCATTTCTTCCAGACAGTAGGACCTGAAAATAGTAGGGACTGGACATGGGTGTTACCGTTCATATTCTTTTTTTTTTTTTTTTATTGTTAGTGGAGACTAATACACCATAGCTCACATATAACAATAATCATAATGTTGCAACTCAAAACTTTTTATATTTAAATTACAAGCAGCAGAGCACTATGGTATTGAAATGTATGAGATTTTTTTAAGAAGATATAATTACTGGTATTATATAATATCTATAATTACTTCTTATTATCTGACATTGACAGATAACGATAATCAACAGCATCAATATTTTTTGAGGTTCAAATGAATCAGCAATTTGTTAAAAGAAGTTCCCTTAATTCCTTAAAGAAAATCAACCATTTAAAAAAATTAAAAAAACACCTCCACTTACTCACCCACTCTCCTCTTCATCTTGATCCTGGAGCTGTCCATTACTAGTCTTGACACATCGACATCACCTAGAAAAGAACCTTTTAATTAGCAGCCAGAAGTGCAAGGACAAGATCTCTAGCACTCTGGGCTGCTAATTATGCACACCCCCGCAGCATGAAATCATGCCTCTTGTATGATGTCACCTCCCACTTCTATGCTCCCAGCATGGGGGAGGCAGGTGGCGAGGATGTGCATAATTAGCAGCTTAGTGCTGCTAATTATAAGTTTCTCTTCTAGGTGATCGGCGTGTCAAGCTCACCAAAGGAAAGCGTCTGTATCAAAATCGAGAGTAGCGGAGGTGAGTATTTGTAAATGTTGTGAGACACTGTAACAGTCTGTTAAGCTGATCACAAAACGACTAGGATAGTCCCTCAGTCTCATTAGCATAATGTTAAAAGTTGATCTTAGACAGGAGGCCATGGATTACAAATTTAGAAGATTAGCCACAAAAAAAAGAGTTGGGCGTGCACAACTTATTAGTCTTTAATATACGAAGATTATCACAGTCACAGTGCTGGATCTATGAGTATGTGTCCCTGGTTTATCCATGCTTGATATTGATGGTAGATTTTCTTTAAAGGGACACTCCAGCTAAAACATCTCTAATGTGTTTTATAGTTCTATTCCATATGTCAGTCTCACCAACATTATGAATCTAGCTCTGGTGATACGATTTCTGTACTTAGAGGGAACCTGTCATCAGGACCACACAGATTTACCTAATGACATGTTCTCACAGACTTTTTAATACTATTTCCCAAAATTCTTATATCATATGTATTACTGCTTCCACTCACTTTTAAAAGATAAAAGTATCAGTAAAAGTGGCAGCAAATATGATGGGGGTGTTGAAGTGCTTGGTCATCTTCATCATTTCCTCTGCTAGCTCTGTCCCTCCTCAGGACCCCCTGTACACAAACCGCGAGCCAAGCATTAGCAGAGAGGCAGGGAGAAAGGGATTAGCTTATCCTTTATATCACTGAACAGCTAGTGCTTAGAAATTCCCTTATCCCAGAATATTTCTATGTAGTAGTAGGTGGGCCCCAGGTACCCCTAGCACACCAACAAAACCAATGGCTATGTGCCGAGGCGTAAAGTGCAGGGTGTGATATGCATTCAGGGGGGTGTGACGATGAAATGTTGGGTTTTAAACTGCAGTTTTTCTTCAAAAATAGGTTTAAATTGCTTTGACTGAATCATCTTTTTATATCATGGTAGCAATGAAGGCAGCATACAATATAAGATATATAACGCTCAAATATAAGGCAAAAACTTCTTTACTGGCATAAATATGGGCAACAACAAAGTGATAGCTTTTTAAGGGTGGCTCTCACATAAGGGTGGCAAGCTGTGTCATTTCTATTTGGAGGACATACAGTTAAGTTAGAGGATTTCCACTGATACACACCTGCCAACACCCACTTTATTGGGTAGAAAAAGATTTTTGTCTACAGCAACTATTATTACAAAATAGGCACATATGGCACCAGACTAAAAGACATTCACTGTATAAATCTGATTTCTTGCATCTTTTTTTTGTTTTTTGATGCAAAAATTTAGGCTATTACTATGGTTATCATTATTTATATCATTATTATTATTAAATTATAGCTGTAATGGCTTATGTCAGACTCTTACATATACATGGCCTGAATCTGATTGTAGGTGTGTATCTGTTTAACAACCATAACAGACATACAATCTGAAACACATATAGCAGATGCCAGACAGTGGTAAAACAAGTCTATTTATTTTTGGTTTCAGATCTTATCTATGGACCCATCTCTATTTGGTATTACTGCAATCTAGCCCGGAACTAGATCAGCTTACTGAATCATCAGTCTTACTGAAAAAGACTGACCCTCCTTCGATGACACAAGCAGACAATATTTCTCTTGGGAAATCATTCTACATTATTGATTTGCTAAGGAAATATTTAGTGACCTGTGCCATAGTAAACAATCGTGTGTTTGTTGTTGGATTTGGCAAGTCATCGTATCTGCTTATCCATCTATTTTCCGACATCTACAGTATAAAACGGTGCTGAGCTCCTTTGTGGAGGGACAATTTGTACTAGAAGAGAATAGTAGCAATAATATATCATAATGAATGTTCATGTGGTGAAGTGGATACAGTAAACATTACCTAATCGTTTCCAGTTCTCACTGTATGCTACATCCATTGTTGTTTTCTCAGAGTTGGGACAAGTCCTTAAGATACCCAAGGCAGGCGATTCAGAATGTCTACCACTTTCTTCCAGCCTTGATCCTAAAGGTTTGGTAATATAACTTTTGGGGAACAATAATTTATTTTATTATGCACCGAGGTTAAACATTAATTGAACCTAATGAGCTACACAGCATTGTAGTGTATTGTTTTCTTTATACCCAGCCAATCACAATGCAACATTTTTTTCCTAGAGCATGACAAAGAAAAAAATCTGTTGTTTTATAAGGAGATAAAAAATGGGCTTTATATATTTTTTTCTTTAAAGACTGGCTTCTACAAAATAATAATACCAAACTGTTAGTAAAATTTTAGATATATTTTTATTAGAAAAAAATTACAATTCTATGATCAATCATCATCATTAAAAGCAGTTCTCCAGGTTATTTATAAGATTCAACCACTTGCGCCTATTATTTTAATATTGTTGGGAAATATTTGAATTTCTGCTTTCCTTTACTTCCACCCTGCTGGGAAAAAGGTAGATGGCTAAATAAAGCTTTAGGAGTGATACAGCTAAAATTAAGATAATAACATATTGGAACTGGGAATTAAAAGTAGTTTATGTATCCATTGAGTGTGTTTCCAGTCAGATAAAAAGTAATAGAAGCACCTGTACTTCAAGCAGTCGATGTAAAGATAGCAAATTCTCAGATTCAAGGGTTGCAGAAACAGTGTCCATGAACCAGACAAAAATCCACTCTATCTATTAAAGCTGATAATGATTTCCCAGAATGCACGTCTAAAAAGCCAATGACATATTATTATAATTCGGCCTCATGCATCAAAAACAAAGGAAAGGATTTATTTTTACCTGTGACAACTATTCACAAAACAGCTTTATTTTCTCATTTTGAATTGTTTATACATAATACAAAAAATATGCATATGAACAAAACATTATACATATATCTTTAAAATGTGCATAATAATTACTCAATATACACTTGGAACTGTGAATAAGGTTAAACAGTTATCATAAGGGTGCATTCACATGAATGTATGCAAACTCGGCTACAGCTATGGGCAATTTTTCACTTCTGTTTTTTTCCACTGATCCACTGTTGTTAATGAACACAAAAAGAACCGGTTCTAAACTGATCACAGATCAGTGAAAAAACTGAAGTGTGAAAAAGCCAATTGAAAGGAATGTGTCAGTGATGCATCAGTGAATTATCACTTAAGCCAGGAAGAAAAAAACTGTATGTGTCCATAAGCCATAATGGGTTCAATGAAAAATCACCCTTAGGGTCCATTCACACGCGGTATGCCCGCCGTGCGAGCATACCGCCGTGTGCTGGAGAGGAGGAGGAGGTGGCCCCTCCTCCCTCCATAGAGAATAGCGACGGACGGCCGCACACATGCCAAAAGATAGAGCATGCTCTATCTTTTTGCGGTGTGCGGGCCGGATCGGTGCCACACATGTGTGGCACCGTATCTGCGCCGCGCCGCTATTGCCGTCTATGGGGACGTACATGCGGACGCAAATTTGTGGCCACATGTACGTCCCCGCAGACGGCCATGTGAATGTGCCCTTACAAGAACACATTTACTGGCAAAGTTCCACACTGCTACAACTATGTTAATCAAAGGCAACTACATAGACTCTGGAAGTTGGTGAACAGACGAGGAAAGTTAAGCTAAAACTTGAACACTGATACGTGAAGAGAAGTGAGCGTTACCTACAGAAGAGTATTAAATGTTATCCACTTGCATAGAATTGTATATGTTGTTCACCTACAAATGTTAATAATTGATAATAAATAAAAAAGTGGCGAATAGCTGCTGAAAGTTAAAAGTGCATTGTAAACTGGTCCCATGTCTTTGAAATTAAGAAAATATGTGCATTAAAGGGGGTTCTCACTAAAGAAAATTCTCACATCTCAATCCCCTAGTGATATTAACAGAATAAAGATGATTTTAACCCCTTACTTTCCAAATTTACTTTCTTAGTCCCTTAGCTCCAATCACTCACTAGGCTGGTCAGTGCAAAATCCTGGGTGTGGATGGGGACTCTCTAAGTAGAAACATTATGATCCATCTAGTTCTGTGGGGTGACAACGTGGCTAGATTATCAGGGTACAGGTATAAATACACTTTCATCTGGCTTCTGACATTGTACTAACACACTGACACATAGAGAGAGATGAGTCAGATCAGATATGTATAAAATACCTATTACACAGAGGCATGACAGATAGAGGCATGGCAGACTTTTACACTGTCAGCTCTACTACATCCCTGTTCTAACAGATATGTGCCTGCCTCCGCCTTCCCCTGGATCACTTACTGTATATACTAGTGTATAAGCCGAGTTTTTCAGCACAAAAAATGTGCTGAAAAACGTCCCCTCGGCTTATACACGAGTCAATATGTGCTGAAAAAACTTAAAAAATACTTAAAAAGTAATAAACTTATATACTCACCCTCCGGTGGCCCGATGTGCAGCGCTGCTCCCCCGTTGTCCGCACGGGTCCTCTTCTGGCTTCCGCGCCTGTCTTCTGTAAGATCGTACTGGGCGCCGCCATTGCGCGTCATACTATGTGCCTGCCAGCCAGGAGAGAGCGGTAGCGGCGCCCAGCACGATCTTACAGAAGAAAGAAGACGGGCGCGGAAGCCAGAAGAGGACCCGTGTGGACATCGGGGGAGCAGCGCTGCACATTGGGGCCATCGGAGGGTGAGTATATAAGTTTATTTATTTTTTTGTAATGCTGGGCAGGCTGTGCTGTGCTGTATACTACAGGGGGCAGACTGGGCTGTGCTGTATACTACAGGGGTAAGCTGGTCTGTGCTGTATACTACTCGGGGCAGGCTGGGCTGTGCTGTATACTACTGGGGGCAGGCTGAGGTGGCTGTATACTACTGGGGGCAGGCTGGGCTGTGCTGTATACTACTGGGGGCAGGCTGTATACTACTGGGGGCAGGCTGTATACTACTGGGGGCAGGCTGAGGTGGCTGTATACTACAGGGGTGGCTGAATACTACTGGTGGCAGGGTGGGGTGGCTGTATACTACTGGGGGCAGGCTGGGGTGGCTGTATACTACTGGGGGCAGGCTGGAGTGGCTCTATACTACTGGGGGCAGGCTACGGTGGCTCTATACTACTGGGGGCAGGCTGTTTACTACTGGGGGAAAGCTGTATACTACTGGGGGCAGTCTGTATACTACTGGGGCAGGCTGGGCTGGCTGTATACTACTGGGGGGAGGCTGGGCTGGCTTTATACTACTGGGGGCAAGCTGGGCAGGCTGTATACTACAGGGGGCAGTCTGTATACTATAGGGGGCTGGCTGGCTATATACTGGGGGGTCTGTGACCAATGCATTTCCCACCCTTGGCTTATACTCGAGTCAATAGGTTTTCCCAGTTTTTGGTGGTAAAATTAGGGGTCTCGGCTTATACTCGGGCCGGCTTATACTCAAGTATATGCGGTATCTCCTTGTAGTTTGCAGCTTCTCCCTGCTCACGATGTTATGGCAGGAAGTGACTTAGTGAGTGTCTGTAAACTATGTGCATGAGGCATGGCTACAGGCTCAAAGCAAAAAAACACAGAAACTCAACAAACACAGAAATCCAAGATGGCGGCACGACCCTAAATCAGAAGTTACAGGGTTCTGTCTAATACACTTAAACAAATAAAGAAGGATGCATCTATCCAATATAAACACAGACAATAATTTATTATAAGTCATTACAGAGAATATTAAAAACCATTTAAAAAGTCCACAATAGGGCTTAAAAATACAATCAGATAAGAGTACAGGGCGCTGTTAATCAAGGATTAAATGTAGTGTGCAGTGTAATAAGACACAAATAGGTGGTTAAATCATGTGTAACCCTCTAGTAAATAAATAAATACATTTGTTACAATTTCATCCTAATCATCATAATATAGTTGGGGAATACACAGTGATATACCTAATAATAATATAATCAGTAGTATATAGGGTAACACATACAGTATTTTTCAGACTATAAGGTGCACCGGATTATAAGGCGTACCATCAATAAATGCCTGTTAAAATGTCTAGGTTCATATATAAGGTGCACCGGAGTATAAGGCGTATAAGGATGAATAACCAGCAGGTGGCAGACCTGTGCACAGTTCAAGGCAGCTGTTGTCTGTAAGTACAGTTCATATATGGACTATAAGTTCTGAGAAAATCAAAGGATTTTTTGTGCGTCTTATAGTCCGAAAAATACGGTAAATACACTTGCAACACTGAAAAGGCTAATTACCAGTCCTGACTCATGTCTGCAAAGAAGACCCGACGCATGTCGCCCATCAAGTTGGCTTCATAAGGGTCGTGTCTAGAGGCAACTTGTAAATTGTATACACCAGGACTGATAGAGACAGGTTGTACTTTTATCTGTGAAATGCTGTATTTTTGTTAATAACAGTGAATTAGAGAATGTGTTATTTTGTTATCCTGAGTACATATAAGAAACTTGTCTTCAGGGGAATACCCCTTTATTATCTCATTAATAAATAATGCTCTAGATGTGCTGGAATTAATTCTTTCACCACTTAATAATTGAGTAACATATTTAAACAAAAGACTTACTGTACATTATACTGAGAGAAAGGTATATACAGTGCACCAATGCAAGGGTTCTGCAAATGACTAATATAGAATATGTGCAATTTATTTTTATTCATTTATATTCATTTTAGTCATATTTTTATATATCAAGTTTTGTGACCCTTCTTTGTTCCATTTAAAATACTGATATTTAGACTAAATAAGACTGGTAATTCCAATACATGATTAATTGCTTATGAGCGCTCTTGGCACATGAAGATGGTGGCTTGCTTTGCTTTACCACATTTGTTCTAAAGCCCAGGATGTACCAGCTCTATCAGTGGGCAGCAGTGTGTGTGGGGGGGGGGGGGAGCTCACACATGAAATAGTAGGGAAGGCAATCTGTGGATTAAATGATTAATTGAGGATTACAAGTTTGTACAGAAAATGGCCACCCATTATAATAGTGGCCACCCATTAGAATGAAATTATAACAACAGCCTAACCTCTTGCAACAATAAGAATTAGATGATGGAACAGAGATAAATAATAAGTGGATAAAATGTGAAGTCCTTCTCCATTCTCCGTGTAGTGGCTTGTGCCAGGAACTGTAGTTAAGCTTTATAATAAGTGTGTAGCAACTGAGGTGTAGTTCCCGTAGCAGAATACTCTTCAATGAAGGCACTGGACTCTCCACTTCATACTCAGTCAATATATTAGGGGTCCAGAGTGTGAATACCTCATTAACATCGTTATTCTGGAAAACCCATTAAACCTTCACAAAGAGTAAATTCAATAATAAATTAATTGACTAAAAAAAACCCAAAACATAATAAATGTCACGGATACTTCTCTGGTATATAGTGCACAGTTAATATGCATATTAAGACACTTTTTAAACATTCATTTATTTGCAATAAATACCAATATAATATTTTATATCCATGATGTTCTCATATTCAGAAGCTCTATGGTCACATTATGGTCTCTTCTGTTGGCTTTCTTAGGTCCCTCCTGGAATTATTCCAATCCTCTCTAAAAACTGCCTGCATAATTGAAAGAAGTGTAATTTTCCCACCTTGGCCATGGCGGCCAACCAGGAAGTAGGTAAATGGATTGATGCAGCTGTTAGTGATACAAAACAGATCAAAAAGGTCCATCATCAAAAAGGATGGAACAGAATGGTGTTTGTACCATACAAGCAATAACACTCTCATGGGCATTCCAAAGACGAGGAAAACTAAGACTGTCACTGCAATGATAACATATAACTTCTTAAGCTGTCGATGCTGAGAACTTGCCCATACTTTAATGAGCAAAATAAAACTTGAAACTGTCATGGATGGTATAAATATGACAAAACTAAAACAACAAATGATGATAAAGACTACTTTACATTCCCTACTGGACTCCTTAAGTATACCCTTACGATTGTAGTCTATATTGTAACAAAATGCAAACTCAAGGGCACAAAGAATACACGACACGATCCATATTAGAGTACATACAATGGAGGACGTGTGTCTGGGCCTATTGCAATGATACCATATGGGAAAGAGAACAGACAAGCATCTTTCTATACTTATAGCTGTCAGAAGACATAAACTAGTGTTGTAGCAAAACAGACAAGCAAGAATTAATACACCTGTTAAGTTGATAACACGTTCATCCTCATACTGTGATTCTAGATTTGGTATCAGGGCAAAAGAAAGTGCAAAAATATGAAAAATAAATGCAAACAACAAAAATGCTGAGTCAGCCACGGCTAGGTTAAAAACATAAATGGAGGAAGTGGTTCTCTTAATCTTAAAGGAGAGATACCAGACTACAAGACCATTGCCCACCATGCCCAATAATGACATGACTAAGGTTATTGGTGAGATTATGATGTTGAATACTGGTTTGAACAATATGGTATCATTATTCCAGTATGGTGTTTCTGACAGGAAACTTTTACTTGTGTTCCCTGATTCCATTTTAAATAAAGTGGGAAAAGTGGAATTAATTGGAATAAATACAGGAGAGTGAATGGATGTGCAGCGCTAGCAGTGATCACATAGACACAGCAGCTTCTTTATGATATATTAGATGGATGGAGCGCTTCCCCTCCTCTTATCTGTTTAGGTTGATTGACAAACAGTCTCTGAATTACACATTTCTTCCAGAAGGAAACATGTTTAGCTGCGGCGGTCAGATATTACCTGCTGCCTCTATCACCATTGTTTCTGTGAATAAGAAATAATGCAATATTAATCATCAGGATGTAAGACAACAAGACAAGAGCAGAGCTCTACTGGTCTAGTGCATGTACCCAACAGTAACATCTGTTTTTTGTATTTACTGCTCATAGATATTAGCACTGTATTTGTACATTACAGAACAACAATCCCAACAAATAGACCACTTTTATGTTGAAGCAGAATCATTGCCTCCTTCCTCCTTTTTCAGATCATCCTGATGGTAATTAGTGAACTTCAAATGGACCTGGACATGTGCGGGTGTGAGCAGTGGATAGTGCTGAGCAGTGAATAGTGCTAATGGGGGAGGGTGTGACAGTGTAACAGTCTGTAAAGCCAGATCACAGAGGGGCCTCCTTCCCACAGTAAGATAATTAAAGAAGGGTCCTGGCCAGATCCACCATCATGACACTGAACCCAAACACACAGCAAAGACTACTAATGAGTGTATTTATAAACAAGCATTTCAAGGTCCTGGAGTGGACTGGCCGGTCTCCATTCCTGAACCTAATCAAAATTTTTTTAGAGGGACCTGAAACTTAAAGAGAACCTTTGCTAGTGAGGTAGGGTATGACATGTCATTTCTTGAATTCCATCTTTAATGTGAACTCTCACCCATTTACCTAAAAAAATCCACACATTTACACATGAGTTGATTTAAAGGGGTTGTCGACTTTCAGCAAATAATTTACATGGTTTGTGTAAGGAAAAGTTTTACAATTTTCCTAAATACTTAATGTATCAATTCCTTATGGTTTTCTAGATTTCTGATTACTTTCCTTCTATAGGAAACCTTTATGTGTATTTCCAGTGGATCGAAATCTGTCCATGGTCACACAGGTGCACGGCTCGTTATAACACACAGCTCTGATTACTCTCTGTAATACTAACGAGCTGTGCACCTGTGTGGGATCACATGACCATGGACAGATTTCGATCCAGTGGAAGTAAACTGAGAAGCTTTCTATAGCAGGACAGCAAGGAATTGAAACGGGAAGTATCTCCGAAAATTGGAAAATTTCTCCTTACATAAACCACATCAATTATTTGCTGTAAGTGGACAATCCCTTTAAGTTTAGTGGTTTGAAAGCTAATATCACTTCGGAAGCCCCCAACTTCTGTTCTATAGTGTTTTTTATTTAACCGGTTAAGGACCGGGCCCTTTCCTGTTTTTTCATGTCCATTTTTCACTCCCCACCTTCAAAAATCTATAACTTTTTTTTATTTTTACACATATAGAGCTGTGTAATGGCTTGTTTTCTGCGTAACAAATTACACTTCATATTGATGGTATTAAATATTCCATGCTATGTACTCGGAAGCGGGAAAAAAATTCCAAATGCAGTGAAAATGGGGAAAAAACGCATTTGCGCCATTTTCTTGTGGGCTTGGATATTACGTCTTTCACTAAGTGCCCCAAATGACATGTCTACTTTATTCTTTGGGTCGGTACGATTAAGGGGATACCAAATTTGTATAGGTTTTATAATGTTTTCATACATTTACAAAAATGAAAACCTCCTGTACAAAAATTATTTTTTTGATTTTGCCAACTTCTGGCACTAATAACTTTTTTTTGGTGTACAGAGCTGTGGGTGGTGTCATTTTTTGTGAAATTTGATAATATTTTCAATGATATAGTTTTTAGGACTGTACAACCTTTTGATCACTTTTTATAGATTTTTTAAATATTTTTCAAAATGGCAAAAAAGTGCCATTTTCGACTTTGGGTGCTATTTTCTGTTACGGGGTTAAACGCATTGAAAAACCGTTATCATATTTTGATAGATCTGGCATTTTTGGACACGTCGATACCTAATGTGTTTATGATTTTTACTGTTTATTTATATTTATGTCAGTTCTAGGGAAAGGGGGGTGATTTGAAATTTTAGGTTTTTTTATTATAATTTTTTTTTTTAACTTTTTTTTATTTTTATTTTTACTATTTTTCAGACTCCCTAGGGTACTTTAACCCTAGGTAAGATGGCGGCGCCCATGTGCCGCTATCTTTTTGAGGCTGCCGGCAGCTTTGCCGGAAGCCATCGCTGTGATAACACCCGAGATCGGTGCTAGGACAGATCGCAGGTGTTACCGGTAAGCCTTTGCTGCAATATGAGTGAGCCCTCTCCATGCAGCGCGACCCGACCGCCGCCGTGAATACACGGCAAGTGGTCGCGAACCGGTTAAAGAGCACCTGTCAACTTATTTTGACCTCCCTGACTAACAATGCCTGCTGATAAAGGGTAACAAGTCCTCCTCTGATATGCAAATAAGCTTTTCTGACTCATGTCTGGTATCTGTGACTCTTCTCTCTCTTAGGTTGGCAGTGAAGCACTCCACATTATTCTAACTGAGAGCTCTGTATCTCTTCAAATCACTGTTTTGACTCCTTGTACTTAGAAACCATCTGCTAATATTCAACTACAGACGTATAAAGCTCTATGCACAGATGGGAAATATTGTGTCAATTTTTTTACACAGTGCCTTGTCTTACATTCATGTCATATGACCAGTGACATCATCACATGTCTCTCAGACTTCTAAGAATAGCAAACTGTATCATGTATGTGATCACATGAAATCACAGCAGCCGCCATGGAGAATGAAGAGGAGTAGAAGTCCATGGAGGCTACTGTGACTTAATATGGTCAGGTACATGCATGGGGTACAGTTTGCTATTATTAAGAGGCTAAAGTACCTGAGATGATGTCACTCTGGTCACATAACATGAACTTTGATGAGTAAGGAGGCATAAGGCATGCGGACGATTGAGCATCTAATCTTTAATGTGACACAAAAAGATTGTCTCCAGATACTACAGAACCAACAATAGGGGCTTTTAAAATGACTCTACCCCTGGAACCAATAAACATGTGAAAATGAGTTAAAAAGAGTCATATTTGCCTGACTTTGGGAGAGATTATTTTAGTTGGGTAAAACCTTGTAACTGGTTCCCATTCATGACATATGGTCATTGGTGCCTTAAAGGGGTTTTCCCATCAAGGCATTTACATTTAATTAAATTCATTTGCCATATGTAAACATTTCTTCAATTGGATGTTATTAATAAAAATGTTCCTGTGTGAAGATAATTTCTCTTAAATGTAGTCATATGGCCCCTTAGAAATGAGATAGCTGCCTCGGATAAGACCACCTCACATTCTGGCAGCAGTGGCCTGACATGCGGGATTCAGCAATCATTACCACAGGACGACTGTAGGACCTGCCGTAACTCTTTTCATATACAAAAACATTTCATATACAAAAACAATTTGTTTCTTTGTGCAATTTCTCCAGCAGAGGAGGCCGTATCCGAGGAAGCTATCTCGTTTCTAAGGGACCATATGACTACATTTATGAGAAGTTATCTGCACACAGGAACATTTTTTGAAATAACATCTAATTGAAGAAATGTTTACATATGGCAGATTAATGAAACTGAATGTGAATGCCCAGACGAGAATACCCCTTTAATGTCCAGGTAAATTTTTGCCATTCTTCTATCTGCTTCTTTTAATGACTATATCTTTGGAAAAGCTTTAATTATCATAACAATTTTTACTTTGTTTTTTTTCATGACATGTGAGACCCAAGAATTGAATGATTTCCATCTGTCTCTGAACGAAGCCGACAGGGATATCAAATTTACGATGGTAGCCTCCAAAACGGAAATGCAGTTTTTGGATGTCCTAGTGAGCCTTAAAGCAGGTAAATTGTCCACTGATTTATACACGAAAAGCACTGATAGGAACAACCTTCTTAGATTTGAAAGCAACCATCCCAAACCCATGATACGATCTCTTCCATTGAGCCAATTCCTGAGAGCTAAAAGAATCACTAGTGAGACTACATCACTTGAAAAAAACTTCTCCACCATGGAGAAAAGATTTAAGGATCGGGGTTACCCAAGTAAAGTCATAGAACACAATAAAAAATTAACAATGAATAGAGACCGCAATTCCCTTTTAAAACCCAATGCGAATAAAGACAATATGAAAAGGTTACCCTTCATTTCTACGTATAATGACCTGAGTCCTCAGGTGGCAAATATAGTCAGGAAAAACTGGTCAATTTTAAGCAAATGCTCGGTTGCAATTCCTGAATTTTCTAGACCTCCCCTCTTCTCTTACAGGAGATCCAAAAACCTAAGGGACAGACTAGTAAGGGCTGACGTTGGACCCCTTAATAAAATAACTCAGTCAGGATTATGGGGCACGACACGCAAGGGCAGCTTCCCCTGCCGCGCTTGTGTAAACTGTTCCTACATGCATAAGGGTGAGACCTTTGAACATAATGGTGAAACTTTTCGGATTAGACATTACCTTAATTGCAATAGTGATCATGTTATTTATTTGCTGAAATGCCCATGCGGGCTGGCATATGTTGGGGAAACGACATTAGAATTCAAAATCCGCTTCACTCAACATAGATATACCATCAGAAAGGCCAGACAGGATCTTCCAGTCTCTAAACATTTCTCGGATTGTGGACACATGGAAACACAATTAAAATTCATACTAATAGACCATGTACCCAAACTACGACGTGGTGGTAACAGGGAAAAACTTTTACGTAAGAAGGAGCTACAATGGATTTATAGGCTAAATACCCTGAAACCTCATGGTCTCAATGTAGATTTTAATCTGGGATCAATTATGTAAATATATCCTCTATGTATGTATATATCCTCTATTCCGCAATATTCATGTTCTCATCGTCTGATTGACATTGAAAGATACAATATGTCTTAAAGAAATCTTTACATTTATGTGATTTTAACACTTTTTCTCTATTTTTTAGATCATTATCACATCATACGCACTGTCACTTGCACTTGAAGATTGATTTATGCACTGGCGTCTCATCTGGGCCACAACTGGGATTCTGCAATATTGTACTTCGGCACTGACAATGGGTCGTATCTATGTGGGGTGTACATCCTATATATGGGACCAAAATATCGCAGATGTTGTGGGCCCTTACTCGCACTATGTGGGTGCTCGTTCTCACTTCTTAGTGACCTCGAAAGCACCATATACATTTGTGCCTGTGTTCTGGCATCAGTGGGCATTCATGCCAAACTGTTTGCCAGTTCTGCCCACACGCTGTGATCAGGTCTCTTAATTTATACACACCCTCACACACTGGTCTATAAGACATTCTACATAAGCATTACTATTCTACACTAGACCCGATATTGCCAGATTGCCAGATACTTATGTATATACATACATCGCGGTTCCCACATCCAATATGGCCACCGTTCACTCCGTAGTCGATTCTGCGCATGCGCATATGACATGGACTTCCGGTCATGCGCAATGGAGTTACACAAACGCGAACAAGTACTTTGTCGCCATCACTAAGCCAGTGAGCCGCCGGACATCTATATCTAATCCTGCACCATTTTTCATACACAAGGTATCATGTGATAAGATTTAATAACTTTTATGAATTTAACCAGCACTAGCACTTTAACTTTTCTGATTATGATTGTATTTGCACATGCATGTATGATGTCATTATTGTAAACCCTCCCACTTGGGGGTATATAAGTTTGTCCATTTGTATCCACACATTGCTTGAAAAAGGTGATAAACACCGAAACGTCGCCGGTTTGTGAATAAACCCTTCCATTTTTTCACTTTATTTGGGAGTGCTGCCTCAATTTTTGATATTTTGTACATGCGAGTCTCCTACCAGGACTGGTGAGTCTTTGCACCCCCCCCTTCTTAGGGGCTCATACATGACACTGTGCTGCTGTGGATTTTCTTTTTCTCTGCTTCTTTTAATGACTATATCTTTGGAAAAGCTTTAATTATCATAACAATTTTTACTTTGTTTTTTTTTCATGACATGTGAGACTTGATAGGGTAGTTTTATTAATAACATATTTTTTCTTTATACAAATAAAGAAATAAGTAGTAAACTTTACTAAAATAGGTTTAAAATATGAACAGCATTATTCTGCTGACCGTCTGGAGGGGGGCACACTTCAAACGCCTATATCTCCTGAACCATTGCACCTAGAAACAACAATTCTAGTGTTGTATTAAAAAGGAGAGTCTTCCCTTTTATATAGTATATGGATTGTTCTTAACAGAACCAGAGATATCCAAACTTAATTCAGGAATAGATAGCTGTATATAAAATTCATTTTTTTGAGTACAAATCTAAAGGTGGATAGCTCAGGTTCTGTTAAGAATCCACACACAATCTACACTCACCGGCCACTTTATTAGGTACACCATGCTAGTAACGGGTTGGACCCCCTTTTGCCTTCAGAACTGCCTCAATTCTTCGTGGCACAGATTCAACAAGGTGCTGGAAGCATTCCTCAGAGATTTTGGTCCATATTGACATGATGGCATCACACAGTTGCCGCAGATTTGTCGGCTGCACATCCATGATGCGAATCTCCCGTTCCACCACATCCCAAAGATGCTCTATTGGATTGAGATCTGGTGACTGTGGAGGCCATTTGAGTACAGTGAACTCATTGTCATGTTCTAGAAACCAGTCTGAGATGATTCCAGCTTTATGACATGGTGCATTATCCTGCTGAAAGTAGCCATAAGATGTTGGGTACATTGTGGTCATAAAGGGATGGACATGGTCAGCAACAATACTCAGGTAGGCTGTGGCGTTGCAACGATGGTACCAAGGGGCCCAAAGAGTGCCAAGAAAATATTCCCCACACCATGACGCCACCACCACCAGCCTGAACCGTTGATACAAGGCAGGATGGATCCATGCTTTCATGTTGTTGACGCCAAATTCTGACCCTACCATCCGAATGTCGCAGCAGAAATCGAGACTCATCAGACCAGGCAACGTTTTTCCAATCTTCTACTGTCCAATTTCGATGAGCTTGTGCAAATTGTAGCCTCAGTTTCCTGTTCTTAGCTGAAAGGAGTGGCACCCGGTGTGGTCTTCTGCTGCTGTAGCCCATCTGCCTCAAAGTTCGACGTACTGTGCATTCAGAGATCCTCTTCTGCCTACCTTGGTTGTAACGGGTGGCGATTTGAGTCACTGTTGCCTTTCTATCAGCTCGAACCAGTCTGCCCATTCTCCTCTGACCTCTGGCATCAACAAGGCATTTCCGCCCACAGAACTGCCGCTCACTGGATGTTTTCTCTTTTTCGGACCATTCTCTGTAAACCCTAGAGATGGTTGTGCGTGAAAATCCCAGTAGATCAGCAGTTTCTGAAATACTCAGACCAGCCCTTCTGGCACAAACAACCATGCCACGTTCAAAGGCACTCAAATCACCTTTCTGCCCCATACTGATGCTCGGTTTGAACTGCAGGAGATTGTCTTGACCATGTCTACAAGCCTAAATGCATGTTGCCGCCATGTGATTGGCTGATTAGAAATTAAGTGTTAACGAGCAGTTGGACAGGTGTACCTAATAAAGTGGCCGGTGAGTGTATATATTATATTAAAGGGGAGTCTCTCCTTTCTAATATGACAACAAAATGTTTCTAGGTGCCAGGGTTCAGGAGATAAGGCTGTTTGAAGTTGGTCACTGACATGACGTTTATAAACGTCCTTTCTGCAAATAGGAGGAATATGGCCGTACGTCAGTCGTGAACGGTTGTTGCCCATTGACAGACCCAAAGCATGAAATATCTGGAGAAGAGCGGTATGATGAAATTTAACAAGGTTCCTGTTTATGTGGGTGAAAATTTAGTCAAGAACTACAGGAAACATCTAACTTCTATAATTGCAAATGTTTCTTTATCACATATTAAGTTCTGTTTCTCTGTTCCATCAAATAATTATTTAATGCAATAAAATGCAAAATAATTGCTTAATGATGCCCCTGAAGCACTTATGCTTCATTAACATAAAAATAAAGTTTACTTTCTAAATAAAGTACAGGAGCACGTGATTAATAAAGAGGAAAGCTAATGGTAGATTTCCCTTAATCACAGGCAACTACATAGACTCCAGATCTAATAAACCCTATTCTATGAGGGAAAGAAGTGATGGTCACTTGCTACATTAACAGAAGAGTTTTAAACTGTGTCCACCTCCCTAGAAGGGTTTTTAATGTTGTTTACCTCCTTTATCAATTGGAAAAGGGGTATACAGCTACTGAAAATAACACACTACATTGCTAACTAGTCACAGGGCAATGGAATTAAGGAAGTCACAGTGGGCAACGGTATGTATATGAGGGGGGCCTCTGCTTTTACGGCTTTCATGGTGCACTCCAAATAACACTTCCCCTTTTTCTTTGGCTTGGTACGAGTGCTGACACACCAAATTCATATAAGCTGTAAAATATTCTTTGTATTTCCATATTCTGACAGCAGTCCTTCTACATGTTACATAGCTTTCATACTAAAGTTTAAGAAACTGTGTTATGTTTAATTATTGGGACTGTATGGGAAAAAAATAATTTTATATTTTGATTGATCAACATTTTTCCCAGTTTTTTAGGCCAACTGGGGTACTTGAAACCTGGGGGTAATGTATTGCAGTATATGGCATTTTTTGCTCAAGATCTGCCCTGTAGTCTCATAGACAATCCCTGATGTCATATGATAGATCGAAGCCTTCTGATGTAATTGGGTGATGATGCTTGACAGGCTGGTACAAGACAGGCTGGACAAGCGGCATTTACAGGGATAACACCCCTGAACAGTGCCATCAACGACCAAGGGTATTAGCGTTGAGTGTTGGCTGCAATATGCAGCAAACACACAGGCTGGATAGAGGATGCTCAGTCCATGAGTCCTTTTCCATAGTCAACAGCCTCATGAGGTACTATTATTTCACAGGTTAAATTCACGGGTTAAATTCCAGTTCAAGTTCAAGTGTATAGCAACTGAGATGTGGATCCTCTTGTAGGCCACTATTCCCACTCCATCCTCAGTCTTTATAGTAATGAGTCCAGAGTGGGAATAGATTGCCCTTTTAACAACCAGGCCATTTTTCATGTGTGAGGGTTTGTGTTCTGTGTAACAATATGCACTTCATGGTATATTGACGATATGTAATATTCCATGGTGTGTACAGGGAAGCTGGAATAAATTTCTAAATGCAGTGAATTTGGTGGAAAAACTTACATGTCCTCTTTATTCTTTGGGTTGGTACGATCACAGGGATACCAAATTTATATAGGTTGTATTGTGTTTTAATATATATCGAAACATGAAAACAATCTATACAAAATAAAAAATTCTTCATTTTGGCACTAATAACTTTTTCATACTGTCGTGTATGGCGCTGTGTGACAAGTTATTTTTGCGAGATGTGCTGACATTTTCATTCCTACCATTTTAAGGACTGTATGACCTTTTGATTACTTTTTATAAATTTTTTTATATGTTGCAAATTGGCAAACAAGTAGCATTTTGGACATTGGAATGCTATTTTCCATTACAGAGTTACATGCTAGGAATAATCACTAATTTATTCTGATAGATTGGACGCCGGCAATACCTAACATGTTTATGATTTTTACAGTTTATTTTTTTTTTATATATCAGCTCTAGGGAAAGGGGAGGGATTTGAATATTAGGTTTTTTTTAATTCATCTATATTTTTTTTTAACTTTTTTCTATTCATTCTTTTTACTATTCTTCAGACCCCTAGGGTAACTTAACCCTTGCTTGTCTGATTGATCCTACCAAATACTGCCATACTGCAGTATGGCAAAATATGGGGAATTTACTGATCTTGCATCACAATTTGACACTGGCCCATTGTAACATGTACGTTAAACTATAAAGCCTCGGGTCTTACAAACACCCAAGGATATCATAGCAACAGATTGTCGCTCCATGATGTCAGTGGGAGCAACAATCTAAGCCAAGATGGCAGTGTCCACATGCCGCCACCATAATCAGGTGTTTTCAGTGGGTGTTTGCTGCTATATGCAGCAAAACTCACTGTGTTTGGAGAGGCCTCAGCCCGTGAGCCCTTTCCATACACCCGCAGCTGATGTGTGACATACTCATAGATCACACGTTGGCAAGGGCTAAGGGGAAAACCCAATTAAACTTTCACAAAGAGTACATTCCTAATAAACTCCTCCTCATATAAAAACACTGAAAAAACACTAATACATCTCCGGATTAAGTGCTTTCATCAGATTTATTACTTGCACATCACTTGTCAGTACTGTGTATTTGTATTAATAGTCTCACACATTCATTTATTTACAATTAAATAACAGCATATTATTTTATATATAATATTTTCTCATTCAGAAGGTCTTTGGTCACGTTACGGTCTCTTCTGTTGGCTTTCTTAGGTCCCTCCTGGAATTATTCCAATCGTCTCTAAAAACTGCCTGCATAATTGAAAGAAGTGTAATTTTCCCACCTTGGCCATGACGGCCAACCAGGAAGTAGGTAAATGGATTTATGCAGCTGTTAATGGTACAAAACAAAGCAAAAAGGTCCATCATCAAAAAGGATGGAACAGCATGGTGTTTGTACCATACAAGCAATAACACTCTCATGGGCATTCCAAAGACGAGGAAAAATAAGACTGTCACTGCAATAATAACATATAACTTCTTAAGCTGACGATGCTGAGAACTTGCCCATACTTTAATGAGCAAAATAAAACTTGAAACTGTCATGGATGGTATAAATATGACAAAACTAAAACAACAAATTATGATGAAGACTACTTTACATTCCCTGCTGGACTCCTTAAGTATACCCTTACGATTGTAGTTTATATTGTAACAAAATGCAAACTCAAGGGCACAAAGAATACACGACACGATCCATATTAGAGTACATACAATGGAGGACGTGTGTCTGGGCCTATTGCAATGATACCATATGGGAAAGAGAACAGACAAGCATCTTTCTATACTTATAGCTGCCAGAAGACATAAACTAGTGTTGTAGCAAAAAAGACAAGAAAGAATTATTACACCTATCAAGTTGATAACATGTCCATCCTCATACTGTGATTCTAGATTTGGTATCAGGGCAAAAATGAGTGCAAAAATATGAAAAACTAATGCAAACAGCATAAAAGCTGAGTCAGCCACGGCTAGATTTAAAACATAAATGGAGGAAGTGGTTCTCTTAATCTTAAAGGAGAGATACCAGACTACAAGACCATTGCCCACCATGCCCAATAATGACATGACTATGGTTATTGGTGAGATTATGATGTTGAATACTGGTTTGAACAATATGGTATCATTATTCCAGTATGGTGTTTCTGTCAGGAAACTTCTACTTGTGTTCCCTGATTCCATTTAATTAAGTTATATAGATAAAGTGGGAAAACTTTGAATTAATTGGAATAAATACAGGAGAGTGAATGGATGTGCAGCGCTAGCAGTGATCACATAGACACAGCAGCTTCTTTATGATATATTAGATGGATGGAGCGCTTCCCCTCCTCTTATCTGTTTAGGTTGATTGACAAACAGTCTCTGAATTACACATTTCTTCCAGAAGGAAACATGTTTAGCTGCGGCGGTCAGATATTACCTGCTGCCTCTATCACCATTGTTTCTGTGAATAAGAAATAATGCAATATTAATCATCAGGATGTAAGACAACAAGACAAGAGCAGAGCTCTACTGGTCTAGTGCATGTATCCAACCGGTTTTCCAAAAACATTCATGAAAAATACAAGAGTAACATCTGTTTTTTGTATTTTCTGCTCATAGATATTAGCACTGTATTTGTACATTACAGAACAACAATCCCAACACATAGACCACTTTTATGTTGAAGCAGAACCATGTTCTATCCAATTTAAAACCATCTCAGAAGTTGAGTAATGATTATACATGGACCTGTGCATGTGCTGGTATGAGCATTGGAAAGCAGGGGGGAGAGTGAGACAGTGTAACAGTCTGTAAAGCCAGATCACAGAGGTGCTATCCTATTCCTTCTGACTAATGAACCTAATTTTAAAAGTTGATTTTAGAAGGATGGAGGTCATAGATAACAAATATTAGAAGATCACTACAGTCACGCTGCCCGGATCTACGAGTAAGTGTCCCTGGTTTATTATACTTCATTTTAATTGCAGAATCCTGCAGGGTATGCAAGGTTCCCACTGTCCATGCCAACACATGTCCAAGTCCGTTTGAAGTTCACTAATGACAATCTGGATGAAGCGGTGAAGGCATGGCACAAGGTCATGTGGTTAGATGAGACCAACATAGACCAACACAGAACCATAAGCATGAAGAAATCTGAAAGTTCACAAAAGCTTGTTTCTAGATACTATAGAACAGAAGATAGGGTTTTTTAGGGGAGATTTTTTAAATAGGTAAATGGGTGAGATTCCACATAAATGAGGGAATTAATAAATTACATTTGGTACCCTACCTGAGGGCACTAGTAGTTTGGTGAGGTAAAACCTTTTGACAGGTTCACTTTAGTGTTGCCTATCGACAGACCCAAAACCTGAAAGATCTCGAGAAGAGCTGGATGGAGGAGTGGGCCTAGATCCCTGTTGCAGTGGGTGACAATTTGGTCATGAACTACTTGAAACATTTGACCTCTCTAATGGCAAATTAAGGTTTTAGAACTACATATTAAGTTCTGTTTCTCTATTGTATCGAATAAATACTTCATGCAATAAAATGCAAATTAATTACTTAATAATCACAGTGGGACTATGCATTTTACGTAAAAAACTGTTAAATTTGTGCCTGCCCCCTGCACTGGCCGCTGCCCTGCTATTCATCCCCTCCATGCCCAAGAGGTGGTGTATTTGCTATTTTAAGAATATGCGATTATTTCTCCGCTTCTACGGCAGGAAACTTGCATAGAAGAAGTGATAAATCTCCCCCATGGAGCTAATGCATAATGAATGGGGGATTCAGCTGGTTCTTTTGAAACATTTATCAAAGTAACTAGTCAGTTCAGAGAATGGGGAAGAGCGGAATGCAGCTCCACCACCTCCTACATTTACTGTTGCGCTTTAGGTCTAGGTACACTCTAAAGCAGGTGGCACAATGACATCAGTGATTTTTTTCTTTGGTTGTATAAATGTACTCAGATTTATCCTATCTATTTATGCAATGACCTAGGTACTGGAGCCTTATGCAATGAGAATGGTTCTGCTCTTGTAGCTTTGCTACAACCTCATTCCTATTGTTTCATATGACTGTTATTACTCTGTAATGTCTTATTTCTTCTGGTTCCATATTTATGTAAAACCCAGGGCAGTTATTGTTTTGGCACTAGAGCAGTGAGGAAATTGTGGCCAGAATAGCTGAATAGCCTGGGCAGCATACACTTGGCATTTTAAAATGTTCCTGGAAATTAGAGATCAGTAACTGTGAGGAGCACAATTTTGACTATGGTAGCCTTACAGGTAGAAGTGGCAAGCAAAGTGTCATAACTCGCAAATTGCTCTGAATGGGATCAGATTTCAGGCTTCTTGCTTGAAAAACACACCTTGGCCTGCCTGTGATTGACAGCTCCCTTTCAGGATCTTTCCTTAGGGAAAGCTGGGAGTGAGTTTGAGTTAATTTTGTGTGCAGCTGTGGCTTGAGTGAAGGATGGTTGAACCAGTCACTGCTCTAGGCAGTGTCCATTACTCCCTTTATATTCTGCACAGTTACTTCAGAGGATACTGGTTATCGCAGTCCTACTCTTTGTCCTTGCTTGTGCTATTACTATGTTTGCTATTCTGTGCATACACTTGGCATTTTAAAATGTTCCTGGAAATTAGAGATCAGTAATTGTGAGGAGCACAATTTTGACTGTGGTAGCCTTACAGGTAGAAGTGGCAAGCAAAGTGTCATAACTCACAAATTGATCTGAATGGGATCACATTTCAGGCTTCTTGCTTGAAAACCACACCTAGGCCTGCCTGTGATTGACAGCTCACTTTCAGGATCTTTCCTTAGGGAAAGCTGGGAGTGAGTTTGAGTTAATTTTGAGTGCAGCTGTGGCTTGCGAGAAGGATGGTTGAATCAGCCAGTGCTGGGGGTAGTGTCCATTACTCCCTTTATATTCTGCACAGTTACTTCAGAGGATACTGGTTATTGCTGTCCTACTCTTTGTCCTTGCTTGTGCCATTACTTTGTTTGCTATTCTGTGCATCTGACCTGAGCTATGTTTAATCTACCACTCTCTCACTATATGACTCTCGGATATGACCTGATTGTCTTCTGACGTTGCTATTATCTGTTATATTGTCCCTTTGTGTCTTGTCTCTTCCTGTGTGACCCTGTTTTCCCCGACTCATACTTGCCTTGTCGTATTATTGTGTCCTTGTGTGAACACTGGCCTGTCTCTGACTTCTTGTTTTATGTCCGCTCCACCATCCAGCAGCTGCCAGGCAAAGTAAGTTTTCTCTGTCACTTTGCAGGGTCACTCAGGGTCTGTTAATTAGGTTCAACCTGCTCTTGTCAGGACATTATTATCTGCTGTAGGCAGGTCCTTACCCAGCAGGGATGTCTCAGGGTTAGTTCTTTACCACTTACCCAGTCTGACAGCTTGCGCCAAGTCTGGTTGTGGTTGAGCTGTTTGCTTGTCAGGTTCGTGACACAAAGAGCATGAAATGTCGCAAAATATAGAAATGCACATTTTTTTTGTAATAACTCTCACCCTCCCCTAAAAAAACAATGTCTATGAGTTATGCGGACCTAAAACTTTTACTAATATCTTGGCAACTACAGTGTTTATGTTTGGACATTTGCCCTTAAAATTTTGAGCTGGTATGTGTAATCTTCTGTTATTCTGCTATATTCAAGCATTAAGTATTCTGAATTTTGCTAATTTGTTTTAACAATTTACTGGTTGGTGACTTGTGTATCTTATAATTAAATTGTAACCAAGCTAACGCTGAGTTTGTATCTATAAAAAGTAACTAAAAGTGGAAACCATGGTACTGTATCCTGGAAACCTTAAAAGGAACTGCCATAAGGCACATTGCCATTATTGTCCTGTAACAAAGAACAAGTACAGATCTATTAATTTTATTGACATAATGGTCTTAAAAAGGAAAAGGCAGTAAGTGGCAGACCATTCCACACAGCATTATATTGTTTTACTTTTATGGGTGTATCACAAACACAGGGTGGGATTACAGTTTTGACAAGTTTCCACTTTGAGTACTAATTCTAATACATAATTACAGTATTCAATTGCACATTATATTAATATGAAATCTTATAGTTAATCTTAAAGTAGACCTTTCACCACCTCACACATACGGTGATGGACACATACGGTGATGGTGATGTAACACACTGAGCATGCTACACATGCTTAGTGCATTACAGCAGGATCCTGCCAGGACCCCAGGGCTGCCATCGGAGTATTGGGCCCACCAGTGAGTGGAGCGAGGGGGGGGGGGCATTGTCGGATCGACTTCACTGCGGCGTATAAGGGGTTAACACCCACAATCTGAGAAATCGCCAAAAGCCCCCAATGCCCCGTTAAACATTACACTTACATATACAATAATAAAGTATATACCATATATATATATATATATATATATATATATTTTTTTTTTTTTTTTTTTTAAATATGTATGTATAAATGTCTTTCATATATTGTTTAATATAAAGATAAATGTTAATTTTTATTGTAGGTACCTTAAATAGTGTGGTGCTGCAAGGCTTGTGCTTGATATTTTTATAAGAACAGTGATATATACCACAGTAATGGAAAATTATAATTTTGTCGTCACATTCTGCAGCTCAGCTTTCTTGGACCGGTCCCTGTAATGAAAAAATAAATAAAAATGATACGCCTATTAGTATAATTGTGTACTACTGTGCATGTAATAATGAAGCTGTTGGAACAATCATACAGCTCAGAATATTACAACTACAGTAGTGTTTAAAATAATAAATATTCAAAACTATTAACCTAATAAATCAATGTTTTCAGTAAAAGTTATATTTCTACACATAATATAATTTACTTCTAAGAACAGCATAAAAATAAGTTAGAACCAAGCATAAGAAAATCTATGCTGCACATTCTAAGGCATTCAACCATTCATTAAAAGAGGCTTGTTCAATAATATCATGGGTGAGTGATGGTCATCCTCAAAATACCACTGTCGGCAAGTCAGTGTGCATACTCATGCTCCATACAACGCTCGCTCTCCATCTAGTGCTTGTGCTTCATTAATCAAGGAATGCAGCTGGTGACATATCTCTAATATTATCTGTTTAAAGAGATAGGCACATAACCTCCTATAATTTCTAACAAGAACAAACAAATAATCATTGGCATTCTAGTCTATGTACCAAATGTCCAGCATCACACCAAATGAGTAGGGTTATACAACCATGGTGACTCTAGAGGGCAGCATAACAGTAACACCACATATAAAATGCAGGTGCTTTGTGCATAAAGCCAATAAGCCCACAAAACATTCTCAGGTGTTATTAGACAAGTGTCTTACGCTCTTAGTTTAGCTCAATCTAGGCGATGATGCCACACATCTCACATGCCACGGTTCTTCAGGGTTTTAATGTTGTTTTATTATTCTTACTTTTCTAAAGTATTAACGTATACACTCGAGTATAAGCCGACCCAAGTCACCTAATTTTACCACCAAAAACTGTGAAAACCTATTGACTTGAGTATAATCCTAGGATGGGAAAGGAATTGGTCACAGCCTTCCCAGCCAGCAAGCCTCTTGTAGTATATAGACAGTCCCCTGTAATATAGCTAGCCAGACAGTCCCTTTTAGTACGGTATATAACCAGCCAGCCCCCTTTAGTATATAGCCATCCCCAAGTAGTATATAGCCAGATACCTGGAGAATATAGCCAGCCCACTTTAGTATATAGCCAGCCAGTCCCCTGGAGAATATAGCCTGCCAGTCCCCAGTATGACCTGCACCTTACTGACAACACGGGCACCTCCTCTTCTTAGTTTTTTCGCCATGAGTACTGAGTACTCAGGTTTTTTTTTTATATACCAATTTTTTTAATAAATGTTTAACACATTGGGGCACATTTACTTACCCGGCCCATTCGCGATCCAGCGGCGCGTTCTCTGCACAGGATTCGGGTCCGGCTGGGATTTAAGATGGTAGTTCCTCCGCCGTCTACCAGGTGGCGCTGCAGCGCCGAAAATAATCTTAACGCCCCGGAATGCACCATCCCATAGAAGGTGAAGGTGAGCGCTCCCCAAGCGACACATTTTCGGTTTTTAAATGCGGCGGTTTTTCCGAATACGTCGGGTTTTCGTTCGGCCACGCCCCCCCGATTTCTGTCGCGCGCATGCCGGCCCCGATGCGCCACAATCCGATCGCGTGCGCCAAAAACCCGGGGCAATTCATGTACAAGCGGCGCAAATCGGAAATATTCGGGTAACACGTCGGGAAAACGCGAATCGGGCCCTTAGTAAATGACCCCCATTATGCACAATAACTGTAGAATTTAGAAAGTGGTAATTTCACAGCCATTCAAATAGTAACTGAAAAAAGCCAAAATACATTGTTTAAGTTGCAGTGGGGAGAGCAAATCTGCATTTAAAAGGTGATAGAATGGGGAGGAATACACAGACACCACAGCTGTGTGCATGGATCCATAGAAATGAAAAGCAGTTGAATTAATAGAAAGCACATGGACAAAGGCAACATTTGTGATCAGAAACCTAACACTGACCCAACTGATGAACGGAGGAAAAGAGGGGCCTCAAGGTTATATGTGTGAGACACTAACCTTTTCCGATAAATATCTAAGGGATGATTACAGTTTGGTGCTGCTGTTTTCAGTAGAAGACTGAAGGTTACTTCAGATGTATTATGTCTTTCAATAATTGTACATTAGTATGTATAGGGAAATCTACTCATGTTGGATGCAGGGTCATGGGTAATAGGACGTTAAATATTTAGAATGTAGAAACAAACAATCCATAATTGATAAGATGTTTATTTAATCTCAATACTGCAAACATTCAATCGGCCTCCTATAATAGCTTTTAGTGATGTGGGTGACTGGGCCTGAAGGCAATGTTCCAAAAGAACAATAAAAAGCAAACATTTTTTTGTTTCTAACATGTGTCTCATTGTACAGCAGGAATAGTTGTTGTGAGTGAGTTGTAATATGAAATAAGCTACTAGCAATTACCGAAAATATGTATGAGGGAAAAGGCGTGAAAACAGATGATAAAATGTACCGAAGTGTGATGTATTAAACTGCGGTGAGGCTGGGTCACATGGGAAATAAAATAGATTAAAATTTAAAAATCACAAGTGAGCTCCAAAAACACATGTCAGGAAGGTTCTGGTGTTTATTTGTGTTCATCTCCCAGACAGAGGGAGGGAGAAATGCTGAGAGAGTAGAGGGGAGACAGTGTAACAGCCAATGAAGCTGCAACCCCAAGCATAATTAGATTTTAGAAGGTAGTTTAACAAATGGATAACAAATATAAGAAGCACAGTGTCTGGATCTATGAGTAAGTGTCCCTGGTTTATCATGATGGATTTTAATAGTAGATTTCCTCTAATATTGATTAGAGTCGATTTGCAATCAAATAACCCTATAGCGTTAAAGAATTGGATTAAGCAGTGTACCACTCACTTGCAGCCAAGTCGTTAGGATTTAGAGCAGTGGTACATGTCTATGAAATCTTGTACATAACCTTTCAAAGCATCTACATTCCTTCTTTGCAAAATAAGGAATTGCCTTGTAATTGGTACATTTATCCATTAGAACAATATGCTTCTTGTGGTTTTACTTTCACATTAAGAGCACAGTGAAAATATAAAGCACACCAATCAAATTACATTTGTCTGCTATTTCTTGTCTTCCCATTACTGCAATATGCAAAACAGAAGAAATATCCACTAATAAAATTACTATACTGTGTCTGTGGATAACGACCATGTGCCCGATCTATTCTTAAAATGGAACATTGGCCAAATGCCCATTAAAATTGCCTGCTGCAATGTCCATAGTAAAGTATAACCAACTTACCTACTGCCGGCTTCTGTGCCCAACTGTCATCCAACAGTAACTCTCATCCCCACTGTACACGATTCATATATGTTATCCTAGAGGTGTAAATGCTGCCAAATACTTGATGAGATTTTCAGTGAAGCATGAGCAGCAGCTCACAAATATGCAGCTCACTCAAAAATGGTTCCTCCTTTAAATTTGGTGCTAATAGTAGGATCTTGAGCTGAGGCTCGGAGACAGAAAGTAGTACAGATAGATTTTAGATCCGTAACCAGCAGAATTGTGATTACTACTCTGGGCTACAACAGATGTTGTATTTCTCTTGTCATGTCAGTGCATAACTTCAGTTTCTGGACTAATAGATAAAAACTGAAGTAAAACATTTCTGCAATACCAGTCTAAAGTTTGGGCAAACTTTCTTTTGTTTCAGTTATTCTTTTCTATATTTTAGATCCATATTAAAACCTGAACTATATGAAAGACCACATATGGAATTAACTAGTAAAGTGTTAAAAAGTGTTAAACAAGCCACAATTAGAGGGTTTAATTACCTGTTTCGTAGGATACGACTGTGGGGTTTCCAACTAGATGACGACTTCTACACTTTATGAGATTAATGTGGCCCCAGAATCGGGTCAGTAAGTCATATAAAATTTCCCTCATGTTTTATGTTTTTGATTTTTCATAGAAGCCTCCTTTTGCATTGATGACAGTATTGCAAAGTCTTGAAATTGTTTCAATTAGCCTAATGAGGTAGTCACCTGGAATGGTTTCCCAATGTTTGATGGGGTTCCAAACGGTACTGAGCACCTGTTAGCTCCTCAACATTTAGGGCAGTTTAACACTGTCTTTGTCAAAGTCCTGCGTCACCCACTGACAAAACTTCTGAGTACAGAACTTCTTAAATCAAATTAATCTATGCTGTAAGGAGTCCTTGTTACATGTTTCATTACTAAACAGCAGCTCTGATACTGTAATGATAATGAAAGAATGTGATTCCCTCATGGTCCTTTTTGAAAAAAAAATCTAAATAAATATCTGTAAAATCTATGGGGGCATCATCCTCAGTTAACAAGGTGTGAGGGAGATGGCACTGATTTACATTGTTCTGACTGAACACTGGTCTATTTTATCCTAGCAGCATTGATTAATTATGCATTACACCCAGTAGTCCCCTGTCCAGTTCACTAGCAGTCAACCTGCTGTGATAGACAGTTTCCTTATCCTACCAGCATTGGAATCATAATTCTGAGATCACATAAAAGATCCTGGCAATTTACACTTGACAAAGCTTGCATTTATTGTGTCTGCTTATATCTGATATATTTTGTGTGTGCAAATATCAAATATAGAAAAAAGAAAGTATGATGGCACTCATCAATCTTCAGAATCTTCAATACTTTATTTTCATAAAATAACATATACTCACATAAGTGGAACAATACAAGGGAGGAAACAGGACTCACTGGTAGCCCAGTAAGTTCGGTTCCCTCCCTGCCTCCTCATATAACTCGTTTTTGCACTAGTACATTTTATTCAATTGTCCCAGGGATAAGACAGGAGCAAGAACTGAAGGGGGAAGTAAGTTGGAATATTACTGGAGAATCCCGGAATTTAAGACACACACTAAACAGAAAGTGATCGATGAGGTATTGTCCCGCCCTCATCTGGCTCCAGGTTCTCGGTCTTGGAAAATAAGGACCCAGTAGAAGGGGCATGAACAGAGGGGAGAGCTTCAAGAAATTCTACTAGCGGAAAAAACTTGCAATAGTCATATTATAAGAAATAACTGGAAAGATTACCTGCGCTAGCAAACAATGGATTGTGATGAAAGGGTGTCTAGAAACCTATGCCAGGACATCCCCCAAGTAGTAAATCTGATCTTAGTGAGACAAATGGATGTTACCATACAAAGATGCAAATCCAACATGCCAACTTATAGAACAACCAGTCCTAAAGGTACAAAAACTCCTTCAGGTTCGGTCTCACCAAGCGAGAAGGCCCACCTTCTGTGTCTTCACAGGGGTATGGAGAGTGAGAAGGGTAAAAATTCTGATGTGTTTTTGAAGACTACAGCTTCCTTCGCCAGGGATGGATGACAGTAATCGTCCATCCCTGCCAGGCAAGGAGGTCAAGGAGGGAGTTAGCAGAGAGATAACAAGTAAATCAACAATAGACCAGGCATTCCAGGAGTTTGGAGGTGAAAAGGAGATTAGAGATTGGTCAGCAGTTAACAGCACTGGATGGGTCAAGGGAAGTTTTCTTTAGTAATAGGGTAACAATAGCATGCTTGAAGGAAGAGGGAACAAAACCAGAAAGAGAGAGGCTTAAGATTTTAGTGAGGTGAGAAGTTACTGCAGGGGAGAGGGACTGTAGGAGATGTGAGGGGATGGTGTCACTGATGCAGGTAGTAGGGCAAGCAGAAGAAAGAAGCCTGGACACTTCTTCATCTGTGACTGCCTCAAAAGAAGAGAGAGAGCGGGGTGAGGTACCAGTGGTAGGAGGATTAATGTAGTTAGTGGATTGGGAAATTATTTTCTATCGCATACAGTAAAGTTTATTTTTAAAGTAGGTGGTCAGGTCTTCAGCAGCGTTAGTGTCAGTAAGAAGTGAAGAGTATCAATGAGCCTTTTGGGATTAGAGAGTGAGTATATTAGATTAGAGTTGTAGGTTTTTCCATAAATTTGAAGTGGAGAAAGTCTGTAGACAACTTTCTCCACAGATGTTCGGCACTCATACAGCACTGACAGAAAACGAGTTTAGGGCATGTGCCAAAGTGGATAACATCTGTGTTGAAATGCTTAGACTAAGGGCAGAGCCATCTCATCCAGGGTACTTTTGAGAACATTATTGTGATGATTAGTAGCCAGGTTAGGAGAAAAGAGATGGTCGGACAATAGTAACCACACAGTTTCTGCAAGATGGTGCGTACTAATGGCATGTGGGTTCCGTTTTGTGTGATAAAGTGTCATACTCTGTAAAGGAGAAAATATTTACAATACACAAGAGAAGGTTATGGAGAAGTGGAAAGGTAGTGTAGTCAGAGACTGAAGAGAGTTTCCCTCCTGGTGAGTTGGAGTATCAGAAAGTTGTAATAGTCCTAAAGAGGTAGTTAGCTATAAGAATGGAGAGACTGAAGGGGAGATGGGTGTTAATAGGGATTTTAAAATAAATCTCCTATGATGAGACTTGGAATACCACAGGATAGAAAGTGAGAAAGCCAAGAAGCAAAGTGGTCAAGGAACTGGTAGGGTGAACCAGGAGGACAATCTATTACAGCCAGGTAGAAAAACCTGAGGGTGTGGACCTCAAAAGAAGGGAAAGTGTGAGAAGGTACAGGAGGAATGACCTGGGAAGTGCACATTACAGAAAGTAGTATGCCTACCTTCCTCCCTACCTATTCTCAGGTCTGGAGGAGTGAGAGAATTGCAAACCATCATAGCACAGCACAGCAGGGGAGGGGAGGCAGTGTTGTTCTGCTGGATCCACGTTTCAGTGATGGTCAGCAGGTCAAAGGACTTAGAAAGGAACAGGTTGCTAATGGACTCTGCACACTGATTGGACATTCAAGAAGGAAGATTTGAAAAGAGCTACAAGAGGAGAAGATGGATAAGAAGGGATGCACTGGAAATCGATGAGATTAGCAAGGTTTCCAAGAAAGGTGGAAAGTTTGCAGCTGAAAGAAGAAGGGCCAGGTTTGGGAGAGATGTTACCTGCTGCTCATAAAAGGAGCATAGACAGAGCAGGGAGATGTTAAAGTTATTTATGAGAGAGTATTTCCTGTGCAAAGAGAACATACGGTATAGGTGAAGGAAGGATGGAAGAGCTGATGTGAATGGAGGACACTGAGGAGATAGGTGGATGGAGAGTGAGAAGAAAAACAGTTAACAATAGTACAGCGACATAAAAAACATTATATTAAAAATGAAAGAGGGGATATGTTAGTTTTTCTTTGCAAACTTACTTTTCTATTGCCCTTTTTAATTGCTATTTTTATAATTGCCATGTTCATAATCTAGCTTAACACTTTAGCCATAGTGCCCCCAGCCATATAGTAGGCACAGGCAGCCTAAGGTTGGAGGAGCCTTACTAGGGCTAAATTTAAAGAGGAGGGGCCAGGCCTAGCTCAGGTTGTAAAACAACTAGTGATGCCGCTATCTCCTGTTATTTTTTTCTTCTCTAGCTGGGTTGGGTGAGGGTGGTTGGGGTGAGCAATATATAACATTTTATATGAATGTTATTGTGAAGATAATTTGTCTTTTATCTGAGTTGTTTTGTACTTTTGATAAAGATAATACATAAAAATTAGTCCATTTGACTAATTGGACTCCAGAAGCTGAACAAGCATTTGCACAGCTCAAGAAATGTTTTGTTAGCATGCCAGTCTTTATACAAACTCATTTGAATCATACATTTGTAGGGAAGGTTGATGTATCTGAGGTAGGAGTGTGAGCTGTTTTGTCTCATGGGTCTAAGTCTCTTACTAATCTAGTGAGTTCTCTTCTTCCGAACATGATTCTAATATGGGCAAGCGAGAGCTTTTGCCCATCAAATGGGCGCTTGAGGAATGGTGACACTAGATGACGACTTCTACACTTTATGAGATTAATGTGGCCTCAGAATCGGGTCAGTAAGTCATATAAAATTTCCCTCATGTTTTATGTTTTTGATTTTTGCTGAATTTAGGTAACACTAAACAACTTTCTCCAAGCTGGCTGGGTACTGCACTTGTTTTAATTTTGTTGCTAAAAATGTTAAAGCGAACATGTAACTAGGAATGTACAGACAACAATGGCAGACCAATAAAAAATGTTCTCTTGGTCTCTCTGAGCACATTTTGGGTGAACAAGTGTGGTTATCAACTAAGAACCTGCATCTCAAAGTTCCATCTGGGAAATTTGCCTCACGTTATATTGTCTTGCAGATTACAGTTTCCTAACATACTCCCTATTCTTAATGTTTTCCACAAGCCCCTTTTCAAAAAATATGTCACTCTTGCGTTTCAAGGTAGAAAAGATTCTGGATTCCGTCCAATACCTGGTTCATTGCAAGGGTTATGGTCCTAAAGAGTGGAGATGGGTCTCTGGCAAAAATCTCCATGCTTCATACCTTCTAATATTATATAATCACAAGAATCCTTCTAAGCCTAGTGGGACTAGGTGGCCCCTCTTAAAAGAGGGTGCGCTATAATATCTATACTGGCAACATCCTCAGTTAACAAGGTGCGAAGGAAGAGGCACAGATTTGCATTGTTCTGTTCCTAGCAGCATTTATTAATTATGTACCACACCTAATAGTCTCCTGTTGACCACTTTACCTCATGTTTTTTGTAAAGTGTGTGTGTGTGTGGAGGGGGGGGGGGGGGCAGGTAATTTACCAATAAACATCTGTGGCCATGTTATGGACAGGAATCTCTGGCTGATGAGGTAGAAGACAGGAGGCTTCACTTTACATATGAAGAAAGTGGTGCAGAACTTTTAATAGATGTATTTTGGTAAATTACCTAATATCCTGCCCCACACACTTACATACACATTATAAAAAACATGAGGTAAAGTGGCCAACCCCTTTAACTGTTAGAAAACCAAACAGGAGACTCCAGATTTTGCTGAGTTCAGCAAATGCAGATTTTGAGAAGATCCATTTTCAATCCAGCAAATGCAGAACATGACAATTAAAAGTTTGAATTCAGCAAATGCAGAAACTTTCAATTGCTATTTTGAATCCAGTGAATGCAGAATTTGACAATTTCAACTTTGCTTTTTCTGAGAGCACACTTGCCACATGGCAGGACAGTACCTGCCGTAGATAGAGAGGGCAAGCTTTGGCCACATGTCCAATTTTTCCACCCAAAAATTAAACGGGGAGGACCCTCACACTCTAATAGTGGAATTAAGAATCCACTAGTTCTAAGGAATCTTGCAACTCAATGCCTGTTACTAGGAATCCCAGTGAGGGACTTGAAGGGGTTAAAGTGGAGTGTTCTGCACTTCCAACAGAGAATTAGTGTGGCAAAAATCCGCCGTATTTAAAAAAAGTGTCGCTTGACACGCTCTTACCTGCACCCATGATAGGACGGTGAACTTCAGTGCATTCCGGCGAACTACCTTAGTGAATCCTGGCGGAACCCGAATCCTCCGCAGACAACGCGCCGCTGGATCGCGAATCGACCAGGTAAGTAAATCTGCCCCATTGTCTGCTATGTAATTGACCAATGCCTTTACTGTGATAGTAGGCACTGACAGAACACCCCCTCTCCCTGCAGCACCAGCTTTATCACCACAACCAGCAGAACCATGGCCACGTTCCTGTCCTGTTAATTCCTGCCCTATTCATTTGGAAACATCTGCAGCCATTCACAATGCTCTTAGGAGTGAAGGAGTAACAGATACAGTTATGATGCAAATAAAACTACCATTGGCACAGTTTAATGCAGATATTAAAAACAGTGGTACTATGAAGCTGGAATGTATGAAGCAAACAGTACGACCATTGGTACTATAATCCAGTACGTTGTGATAGAATGTATTTATGATGCAAACGTTGGGGCTTATTTTACTAAGGCTCCGCATACGCATTTTCATAGTTTTTTCAGTTTTTTCCAGGATTTGCGTTGCTATGACAGGTATTTAACTGGGTATTGTGTCGCACACGATCCGATTGTGGGGCGTCTGCGCTGGCTTTAATGTGACAGAAATCGGGGGGGGTTCCGTCGGATGATCCGATGGATTTGGACTGAGCGCAGGATTTAAAATTCGAGTTGTGTCGCAAGACAACGCACTTACATACACCAGGAAGAAGAAGGTCAACTGTGTCGGACCTGTGCGGGGAAGCGACACAGCAGGATATCAGGCGCCCGTTCTTCATGATCATCGGATAATGCACTTTCGGGGAACTCCAGCGGCCGGGTAAGTAAATGTCCCCCAATAAATATGGTACAATAAAGCTTGAATGTATGTATGAAGCAAATAACATTGACACTGGTACTATAACACAGTACGGTATGATGCAGATATTAATAACACTGGTACTTTAAAGCTGGAATATATATATGATACAAAATGTATGACCACTTGTACTATAAATCAGTGCGATGTGATTCAGATATAAATAACACTGGTATGATAAAGCTGGAATATATAATGGATTATATGACGAACAGTACAACCACTGGTACTATTATGAAGGATGTCATGAAGCAGATATTAATAAAACTGGCACTATAAACCTGGAATTTAAAGAAAAAGTTAAATGTTTAATCACTCTCTTTCCCTAGAACAAATAAAATAATAAACATGATCATAAACAATCGATCAATATACAAAAATAATTATTCTATGCAGTGAACACTGTAACCAAAGGTTAGAATGACCAAATGTCCATATAACCACTTTTCACCATTTTGCCACCCATAACTTTTGGATAAAAAGTAATCAAAAGGTTGACAGTTCCCAAAATGGTATCTATGAAATGTCACCTTACACAGCTCTGTACACCTAAGTATGAAAAAGTTACAGATGTCAGAACATTGCAATACATAGAAATGTTTTTGTTTAAAAAAAAAAATATTAGGACATAATGAACTTATATAAATTTTGTATCTCTGTGATCATACTGACTAGTGATGAGCGCACCTAGACGTTGCGGGTTCAGGTCCTGGACCTGGACTTTGGTTTATTTTGGTTCACCCACTGGAAACACCTGCGATCAGTGTTATGCTCTTAATGCCGCAGGAAAAGGAAGTATTCCAGTGTCATCGGGAACAACATGATGGATGAGCAGACCATGTAAAGAGTTAACACCCATGCTCGCTGCTAGAATCGATCGCAATTGTTCGGATTCAGGCTTTGTCCGGGCTGACAAACCGCCAGACCCGAATACTGGTGGATCCACTCATAGCAAATCCCATATGCAAGAGGATGCAAAGAAAACAAGCCATCATAAAGCTCTGTAGATGAAAAAATTCAAAGTTCTGGAGTAGAGTGGAATCGCGAAAACGAAGTAAAAAACCAGGTTGTACAGGAAAATCTCAAACTTAATATCGCACCAGGATTGTGTTCCTTTTTAGGTCAATGTTAAAGTCAGGAATGGGAGGTGTATAAGAAAATTACACTCTGACTGTTATTTTATTAATCTTTGGTTCTGTGGCATCTAAAAACACAATCCGTGATTCTAGATGACACTTTTCAGAAGATAACTTTGTTTGTAGATATTGTTTATTCTCGGAGAAGGTACTTATATTAAAATAATACTTTGGAAAGAAATTGATAATGAATAAATTGGAATTAAAAAGTTTTTAAAGGGGTTGGCCCTTTTTGTAATACAAAAACTGACCATTAACAATTGCCCTGCCAAAACCTTATGATCCTATTCATGAATATAAGATCAAGCTCCTGGCAAGGCAATTGTTCATGGACAGATAGAGATCAGATGATCAGCTGGCTGATGAGATAAAAGAAAGGAGACTTCACTTTACATGTCAAGTGTCAGGATCAGGGGTAGTAGACCCACTGTACCACCGTGAGCAATGACGTAATCGGACACCTGGGAGCAGAATCTAAGTGGCACCCAGTTTTAACCAGAACCTGCCGCAAAGCAGGTTGGACTTGCTGCAGTGGGACACCACCAGGTTGTTCCACAGGCGCAACTTGCTCGCGGTGGTGGTCAAGGGGAAGTACAGAGTCGTAGAGCAGAATCATAGTTGGGGACAGGCAGGAGGTCAGGACAGGCAGCACGGGATCGTAGTCAATAACAAATCAGAAGGTCAGGGCTGGCTGAGGAACAAAGTCAGGAATGGAATTGGGGTCACAACAGGAAATCAGTATAAACCCACAGGGTTTCAAACACAGCTTTACACTTAGGCAAAGCCACAAAGATCTGGCAGGGGACACAGGAAGGGGGCCAGATACTTAACAAGGAAGGCGGCCAGACAGTGGCAATCATCAGCGCGCTGGCCCTTTAAATCTTAGAGAGCTGGCACGCATTCAGGCATGCTAGGGCGTGATGCCAGTTCTCTAAGATTTAAAGGAGTGTGGGGACCTCTGCTGGACTGAGGACAGGTGAGAGAAGCTGCTAGTGGCGTGAAGGGGCACAAAGAGGCACACGGGTCCGTCTGCGACCCGGGACATGGATCGCAGGAGCACCTGTGACAATCTTCCCCCTTTTCTTGGTCTAAAGGAATTCTGCAGTAGAGCACAATCCAGGATGTTGTCCTCAGGCTCCCATGATCTCTCCTCCAGCCCAAATTCCTTCAAGTTGAGCGCATCCCTCTGACCGATTTCATATCCAGGACCTCTTTTGCCTAGACATCGGTGGCATCAGCCTCAGTAGTCCCTTGTCAGAGATAGTGGATCTAAGGATAGGAACACTCTTTTGGCGAAATTGGCACTTCTTGAGCTTGGCATATAGGCGATTGGCCCTTAGGCATCTGAGAACTTGCCATACATGGGCCCAATGAGACTCAAGGTCTGTGGAGAACACCAGGATATCATCTAGATAGACCATGACAAAGGTATAAAGTAAGTTTTTGAATATGTTGTTGACAAACTCCTGTTGATGCATTAAAAAGTCCAAATGGCATAACAAGGTACTCAAAGTGCCCCTCTCGAGTATTAAAGCTGGTCCTCCATTCATCGCCTTTATGGATATGGATGAGATTATATGCCCCCCACAGAACCAACTTGGTGAAAATATTGGCACCACGTAGATGACCGAAAACTTGCATGATCAGAGGTAGTGGGTAGCGGTTCTTGCACGGACAGAGAGAGCCATCCTACTTGGCCACGAAGAGGAATCCAGTACCGGCAGGGGAGGAGGACTTGTGGATGAACCCCTTCTTGCCAGGCTTCAGGGGTAGTGGACCCACTGGACCACCGCGGACAATGACAGGTGAGAAGTGAGAGCCTTGGAGGGTGGTTTGGGGGCACGGAGAGGAGCCCGGGTGCACGTGCGACCCAGGTCGTGGGTCTCAGAAGCACCCATGACACTTCTGTAGATAGAAGGCTGACATTGCTGCAGTTTCAAGCACAGATAGTGGATACACCAGACCCTGTGGTGGAGGCAGGCCTGGCATCAAGTCTTTAGGGCAGTCATAGGGCCAGAGTGGCATCAGAGTCTCCGCTTGCTTCTCCAAGAAGTCATCTGCAAAGTCCATGTATGAAGCAGAGAGACCCCCCAGTGGCTTGGTGAACACCGGGGAAGCCGTGGTGGATACGGGATGAGGTGGCACCAAACAGCGGGACTGGCATTCTGGTCCCCAGCAAAGAACCTCACCGATCCACCAGTTAAGCACAAGAGAATGTTGTTGCAACCACGGGAGACCCAGTAGGATGGAAGACGTGGACTGGGTAGCACCTAGAACAACAGTCTTTCTTTGTGCAAAGCCACAATTTGCAGGCACAGGGGCTAGGTGCGATACTGGACCACAGAGGATCTGCCCACTGATGGATGAAATGACCACCGGCTTCTCTAGACAAACCACAAAAAAGTCATGCTGGCAGACCAGGGTAGCATCCACAAAGTTTCCTGCAGAGCCGTAATCCAAGAAGGCTGAAGCTTGAAACTGGCCACTTACTCCAAAGCTGAGTAGAACTGGGATATTCAGTAATGGAGAAGCTTTGTTCTCACCTAGGGATGCTTCTCCCAAGAACCCTAGGTGAGTGCGTTTCCCGACGGACTTTACAACTCTCAAGAAAGTGCTCTGGACTGGCACAATAGAGGCAGAGTTTCTCTTGTCTTCATGTGACAGGCAAGCTCTATCCACCTGCATAGGTTCCTCTGTAGCAGACATGGAGGGCGGCAGAGGTGTTCTTTGGAAGACAGGAGCCAAACAGGGTAGTCAACGGGTTCTGGTCTGTGCTTGTTCAAGATGGTGTTCCTCTAACCACTCTGAGAACCAGATATCAATCCAAGTGGCCAGAGAGATGAGACCACTCAGAAAAAACATCAGGTCTCATGCAGACTTGGCATCTATAATCTGTCCAGAATGTCCTTTTTAAAAATGGCAACCAAGGCCGCTTCATTCCAGTCTAGCTTGACATCAAGAAACCAGAGCAGAACTTTTATTCTATGTATATTGGTAAATTACCTAATATCCTACCTCCCTCACTTAGGGCTCTTTCTCATTTGCATAGGTGCTCAGCTCTGTTTGCGCATCAGTTGTGTTTTGTCTCCATTGTGTCTCAGTTTTTCATCCATTTTGTCTTTAAAACTGAAGGTTTCAAATTGCTTTGAAAACATTATACCTGGTTTTTCAGCCTCATCAGTAAAAGAAAATGTATGTTTCATCAGTTATTTTGCGAACCCATAGACTTCTATTGCCTTCTATGAAAATCATTGAACCACGGACTTGAAAAACAAAGCCAATGTGAAAGAGCCCTCACATACAATAATATTATAGCAAGTTAAACTATACTTTTTCTACAATGACCTTGTTGATGCCAAGTACAGTACCAGCAAAGATACATTATGATGTTTAGCATTCTACTAAAAACAAAAATAGCCTAAGCTCATCTGCTTGAACATCAAAACCAGTTAAATCCAATTTATGAAGTTTAATCATGTGCATCATATTGTTCAATTCTTTTGCCTTGTGAGAGATGCAAGAAGATGAAATAATAACCATCAGATGTAACATATGCTGGGCATACCATAATATATAAACTTTTGGTACAAGAACAGCAATGTCAGGGGAGGTGCTTTGAAGTCATCTTGTTAGTGATGCACCCAATCAGAGTTGACAATTGGGGATGTCATCAGAGAGACTGGGATACCAATGACTAAAAATGGGCTCCATCACGGAATGGGAGAGAAAAGCTACACCTACAACAGCTACAGGGAATCACACGTTCCACAAGTCTGTATTACTGTGCATTGGATAGCTATGAAAATGAAAACAAAGACAACATTCTACCTGTTTATCCGATACCTACAATGCGAACTGAAAAGCAAATGAATATCAAACACTTACATGAAGCATGTGACTAATGGTGACTAATGAATAGGTTAATGCTATTTATTTTGCAGCCCATAAAATAACAAATAAATCAATGTTTTATCTGTATATATATATATATATATATACAACTGAAAAGCACAAACTGTATTAATGCAGTATTTTTTAAATACTGTTCAAAAAATAATTGGAAATATATTGAATATATTGGAAATATATATTATATTTATATATAAAAGCTATGTTACTAATATGTTACTTATTTTATATATATATATATATATATATATATATATATATATATATATATATATACTGTATACATATTAAATTAATAACATATTTCCAATTTAACTTCGCTTGTGCTCTTTTACATTGAAGTTTATGCTTTTCAGTTGATAAAATGCTCTCTGATGGTTTATCAGGCTTATATTACCTTGCATTAAACCATTATCTGATATGAACAAGAGCAAAGAGCGCCAGAAGCCAGCTATTATACCCAGCCCCAGACACTTAATCATCTTTATAGCAACAATATATCACTTCATACAAGCACTTACCTTGTTTGTGCATGTGGTCAGGGTGCTTCTCCCATGCTCTTTGTAGTTAATCTGTCTTCTGTTGCTTTACTTTAGTATATCAAAGTGAGCAAGAAAACTTCACCATCTTCTGAGATATCCAATATATTAGATAACAAATCCCACAGCTCCAAACATGATTCCAAAGATAGGTAACAAGTCTGATGTTCCCCAGATCTGTTGATATTCCCCAGATGTAGATGGGTGTGATGCAGAAAGTAAGACTGCAGCTCTGTCTGCTGGTGTTCCAATTAAATAACGTGACAAAAATTGTTCAGCTCCCTCATCCCCAATGATTTATAATACGTAAAAGCTGAGCGTAAACAGTGAGAAAGCAACAGATAAATATTATCATTTTGAAAATAGACTGAAATTCTATCAAATTCAGCAGCTACCATGAGGAGATGAAGGGAGAGAGAAAAAACGTATCCTGAGCTAAAATTGAACACGGAATCCAAAGGTTAACTATTTGCTGGCATTAAGGAAATGTAGTGCTGCTCAGCTGCGCGGCAGAGAATGATGGAAGTTTCCCCTATAAAAAGTTTCATCTCCAGTCTCAATCAGATGCTAATACATATATTTTTTGTATGATTAGTTTTCCATTGTACAACACATTCTTATGTGTATTCTATATCTGCTACCTTTACATGGAGAAGTCTCATCAATACTACAAATGACTGGTCTGTTCCTCATTAAGGTCTATAAAACCGTCACAAATAATTGGGAAGTGTTGAACCAAATCTCTGGAGACGGCAATTAGTCTCAAGGTCAGCAGAGAGGTGTTTCTGTTGATTCCATTGTTTGTATTCTGATGCTACATTATAGAAACCCTATTTGCCCTGTGATGAAAAAGTTTTAGATATTGTCATGTGATTTTATATTAAAGATGGTAAACTGTAAATGTCTGAGAGAAGAGGGTCCCATCCCTAAATTTCTGTTAGATGCTACTACGATGATTTGGAAGGTGATAAGAGCGACATGAATGCCCCAGTCCTAGTTTTCCCAGAAGAAAAATTGCATAAAAGTCTTTCCTTCTTTCGTCTGTTCATGTTGGGGACATCCACAGGTGAGTGACACAAACACCTGGCTGCCACATAAATCAAACATCAGGTCAAGCCATTTTCATCACTTGCTCTATGGACTAGTTGTGATGGTCACTGTGGTCTCTGTAGCGGGTAGGGGTTGGCATGGGCACTCTATCCAGTCAGGTGCTATACAGCAAGCTACAATGCACCATGCCTTCTGACAACTCTTTATCTTAGGCAGCATAAACCTTTTCAGAAAATTGTGGTATAGCAACTCTTCTATGGCACTGAGATAGATATGCTTCCACCATCTGAAGTGAGCTTTGGGTACCATTCGTCCTTGCTTGAATTTTTTTTTTGGTAGGTAATTATCACAAGTGCCCCATAGGGCTGAACTTTGGGAATTGTATTGTTCTAATCATCACAAATAACCTTTGTCAAAGTCGGTTGGGTTCTTATACTTTTACCACGTTGTCAGTTTGAGACTTTTTGGTCTCATTTGGTACAAGAGACCAGTCAAGGTGTTGATCTTCCCCATTAACTTTAAGAATTGACTATGCAACACCCCTGCCAAAGCATGGGCAGAGGAGTGTTTGCGAATGAGGCCCTCTTTCTGGTTCTCCCTAGTAGGTGAGCCTGCGCATCTCGCCTTAGGGTTAATTCAGTCAGTATCAGGTAATTAGCAGGTATAGATTCTGCCTGAGCAGGAAAGGGTTAAGTATCTAAAAATTATTATTCCCCAATTTGCAAATAACTGATCATGACTAAGGACTCCACAATTTAGTCCGAAACGCGTAGATCGTGTATCAGTGGTCACACTGGATATGGCTGCACGCTTTTAATATGAAGAATAAAATGCTATGATTTTAGAAGACTTGGAGTGCTGGAATATTTCCCTATCCTTCTACACATTCCCCAATTGTATTCCCCTATGTAAGCTGGAGTGTGATTGGAGAGTAAGCCACCACCTGACCAGGTAATAACAAAACCCCTGGACAGGGAGGGGCTCTGTCTCTTAGGATCTGAGAGATTCTGCTCTTTCCACAGGCCTCTTAGGCCTCAGCTTTCACCTTAGAGAGCACATCCTGTCATAGAGGAGAAAAGCAGTGTGTAGCACACCATTAGTGCTGCACACAGAAGTGAATACCAGGATAAAAGCTGCAGCTTCCACAATTGGGCACATCAACATCCCAGTCTGCATACACTACCAGGCTGATGAACCAACTCCTGTGGACCACTCTCCATGACCACTCCAGTCATCCGAAATCTCCAGTAATCCGGAATCTGTACCAGAATCGTTTAGGCTGTCACCATCAAGGGCTCCCCATCCATCACCCAGGGACATATATTACGGACACTTAGGGGTTGCCCCAGGGAGATCCAGTACACCAGCCTCTCCCTCCATATTTCTTGCACACACCATCTACTGGACAGCCCTTCGGTCCCCATACCAAGCACCGTGACCACAGCGTGCCTAGACCACAACCGACAGCCACTCCGGTATTCTGGGCCCCGGCTGCCTCCAGGCCCCAAGAAAAGGCTAGGCTCCGGTGGGGGAATGTTGCAAGTGGCGCACGAACAGGATATCTACTTCTGTGCATTATACTGGCACTATAGACTGTCCTTTATTGAAAAGACTGTGCTGCCTAACCCTGCTGCCATCCGGGTTTATGCCCAAGTGAATTTTGTGTTACAACATAGAATGTGTAATTGCATTACCACGTGCTGTCGAGCGCTGCTCCAGCACCCAGGTGGTTTATACCTGCTACAGAACTTTGTCAGCTCTGCTACATCCGGCGCTGCAGCGCCTGAAGCGTTACCTTCTGGAGGCTTTGTGGCGCCAAACCCCTCACTGGCGGGAAACCCTGGCTATGTGCTGAACTCTGCCCCCTGCATGTTTGGCATGAAGTACCTTGGAGGAGGAGCCGGAGCGGCCGCAGCCAAGCAACGAAGAGGGTTAATCGGCCATCTTGGATTTCGAGGCAGGCCACGCTTGAGCCTGCCGATCGCATGCGCATCTTCCGGAGTACCGACGCACGTGTTCCGCCACCGGGAGAGAGCACCACTGATCCTCTCTGAGCACCTGCTGTCTGCTGGACATTGGGAAAGGAGATCATCGTTTACTGGAGCTGTCCTGTCATCGCGGCTGATCCTGAGTGAGTACCGCTGGGGAAGATAAAGGGGGGTAGAGATTGTTTCCAAAGCTAGGTGTAATTGTCTCACCTCCCAGGGAATAGAGACTGTGTCTTAGAGGGACCATATCCCCATTAGCAGCGGACATTGTTTAACCCCTCAGACTCAGCCCAATAATGTCAGCCCAAGAAGAGGACACTGGCTGGAACGACTCCTATCACCCGGCCCCTTCTCAGGGTATTGGAGCATGCCCAACACCCCAGAGAGCCCAGCTGGTGCCACCAGCTATCTGGTTACCCCACTATGAAGGAAAGTTGCATACCCTCTCTGAATTTAGAGCCAAGATGCTAGCTACCTTCACACTGTATCCGCTCACAGAAGAACAGAAAGAGGGCATCCTAACTGGGCAGTTAAAGGGACCCACTCTCAGTCAAGACAAGAGAAGAACGCCAGAGTGTGGTCCAAATCCTCAATAGGCTGTGCACCACCTTTCAAAAATGTACTGCCTCTGAGCTGAAGCAGAAGTTCTTCGGGAAAAGACAGAGTCCCCAAGAAAAGGCTAGGCCCGGTGGGGGACGTGGCAACTACTCATTTGCTTTCTAATATCTTAAATTTTTTACTTACATTTCCAATATTTTTTGATAGTACCTATCTGACAACTATAGAAGGACATTTTACCACTTCCAGCTTATTACACCCTTTAAAGGAAATCTACCATTTGTTTTTATGCATTGTGCATCAAACATACCTTGAGAATGCTGTAGCTACACTGATGCAGGCACATATCTTGTTTAATCAGTGATCCGAGTGGTTTTGCTCTAAAAACAATGATAAAGTTCCTGATCTTGGGAAACCTGGGTGCATATTGGCTGCAGTGTTTCACATAGCTTCCTGAACTGACAAGACTAATAAACCTGAGCTAGATGACTCATACACAGCAGCTGGGGGATGGTGCAGCGATTGATTACTTCTGCCTGTCAGGGACAACACAGTGATTGCGTATTCTCAGGTTATGCTGGGCGGGACAAGACTGTTGCAGAGAATAATGTGGGTAAGGAGAGCGCCAGGGCAGCCACATGAACGACACAGCCTCATTATCATAACTTTATATATGTTTTTTCAGCAAAACCAGTCAGTTCAGGGATTAAACAAGCTATGTGTCTGCATCAGTGTAGCTACAGCAATCTCAAGGTAAAAACAAATAGTAGATTTAAGGCATGTGTACATGTATCACATTGCCTACAGAGTTGCTATGCTGTAAATCTGTGAACAATGTAGTGTATGGGATTTTTGAGAATTGTGGAAAGATCTGTAACGGTAACTATTTTCCACTCCAGATTTATGATCTTTTGCATGCCATTTTTTGCTGTGGATCACGGTGCCAGATTCAACCTTTACATGCAAAGGTTGAGCTCCAGCCCCCCTAGAGTGGCAATATGGTGGGCACACACATCACAAAGCAGATGATTTCAGCTCAGTATGAGAATAAGGTTGTCTGCTGCCCACTGATGGTGGAACATGGTGATGGCTTCTGCCTGATACAGAACCGCCCACCTCACAGTAGAGAACCTAGTGGCTTTCTTTACCGCAATTAGTGGAGCGCCACTTATTAAGGGATGAAAACTGATGTCGGTAGAGATGCTAAAAGGTTCTATTTAAATCTATCTAAATACCGTTGAGTACAGCAAATTATTATTGAAGGGAAACTTTGTATTGCCTATTGCTTCTTACTAGAGATGAGCGAGCACTAAAAGGCTCTGCACAGGGAAGCTTGGCCAAACACCTGGAAACCTCAGAAAAGGATGGAAACACCACGGAAATGGACAGGAAACAGCAGGGGCAGCATGCATGGATGCCTCTGAGGCTGCTAAAACGCACCATTATGCCAAAATTATGGGCAACAGCATGGCCATGACAGAGTGACAGAATGAAGCTAGATAGCATCTAAAACATCGAATAATTGACCCTGACACTATAGGGGACGGCATGCAGAGGCAGCGGCAGCAGCGGCAGGCTAGAGAGTGGCATGGCGACATACCCTAAATGGACTCAGGCTTCAAACCAATGGGTGGCAGAGAGGAACCAAAGGAGGTGAGCAAGAAGCGCTGAAATTATTTCCTCTGTGAACAAAAGGTTGACGGTATATTTAGTCGATAACGCAGCATGGTGGCGACATAGTGACCAAGTTCCATAACGTATCTGGTGAAACACCCGAAAAATGAGCCTGACACAGCTCGTTTGATAAGGGAACGACATGTGGAGGCAGCCATGGAGACGACTTCCATGATTAAGAGTGACAGAACGGGTAATCCATATTGCGCTTCTATGATTGCAACTGCAGGTCTCCATCATGGCGGCGACAGACGCGCCGAGTTCCACTATGTATGTGGTGAAACACCTGAAAATTCTGCCTGACACAGCTCGTTTGATAAGGGGACCATGTATGGAGGCAGTGAACTAGTAGTAGATTAAAGGTGCTGCAGTTAAAACTATGTTAGTTGGATCTTGGGATGGAGCTGGCGCTCTGCTGCCAGGCGAGCTTTCGCCAATCCAAGCCCCTGTCTCTAGGCTACTCCCCAAACAGCACTTCTAAGAACCTTTTGTATAAGATCAAGTGTAGTAGCGTTCTTATAAGTTTGGGATATGGCGGGTGAGGGGAATGTAAACAGATGCGCAAGAAGCGCTGAAATAATATCGGTAAATGGTAAAAGTTTGGCAGTATATTTTGTGGATTACACAGCAGGGTGGCGACAAAGTTAACAAGTTTGATGTGGAATGCCCTGTAATAGCTCTTGGGCGGTGTGCCTTTTATCGCCTAGGCTCAGCAGTTTGAGCACCGCCTGCTGTCGCTTAGCGACGGCACTGCTGCTGTGCCTAGAGCTAGCGACTGATGGCGCCATGCCCACGGATGGTAATTCGGAGGAGGAGGAGGTGGAGGAGGGGTGGGAGGAGGAGGAGGTATAGTAGGCCTTTGAGACCTGGACCGAGGTAGGCCCCGCAATCCTCGGCGTCGGCAGTATATGACCAGCCCCAGGGTCAGACTCGGTCCCAGCCTCCACCAAGTTAAGTGTAGTAGCGTTCTTATAAGTTTGGGATATGGCGGGTGAGGGGAATGTAAACAGATGCGCAAGAAGCGCTCAAATAATATTGGTAAATGGTAAAAGTTTGGCAGTATATTTTGTGGATTACACAGCAGGGTGGCGACAAAGTTAACAAGTTTGATGTGGAATGCCCTGTAATAGCTCTTGGGCGGTGTATGCCTTTTATCGCCTAGGCTCAGCAGTTTGAGCACCGCCTGCTGTCGCTTAGCGACGGCACTGCTGCTGTGCCTAGAGCTACCGACTGATGGCGCCATGCCCACGGATGGTAATTCGGAGGAGGAGGAGGAGGAGGTATAGTAGGCCTTTGAGACCTGGACCGAGGTAGGCCCCGCAATCCTCGGCGTCGGCAGTATATGACCAGCCCCAGGGTCAGACTCGGTCCCAGCCTCCACCAAGTTAAGTGTAGTAGCGTTCTTATAAGTTTGGGATATGGCGGGTGAGGGGAATGTAAACAGATGCGCAAGAAGCGCTGAAATAATATCGGTTAATCATAAAAGTTTGCCAGTATATTTTGTGATTAACACAGCAGGGTGGCGACAAAGTTAACAACTTTGATGTGGAATCCATGAAAACAACCCAAATTTTTGCCTGACACACCTCGTTTGATAAGGGGACGATGTATGGAGGCAGCTATATGGACGACTTTTGGAGGTAGCAATGGAGACAACGTGTGGAGGCTGCTATGGAGACAATTTAATTTGGATAGTGCCTGTATGTGGCAGTCCAAAAAAGTTTTCAAACCAGAGGAGCAGGTAGGTGGCCCTCCAGAAAAATGAAATAGATTGAGTGCCTGTATGTGGCAGTCCAAAAAAGTTTTCAAACCAGAGGAGCAGGTAGGTGGCCCTCCAGAAAAATGAAATAGATTGAGTGCCTGTATGTGGCAGTCCAAAAAAGTTTTCAAACCAGAGGAGCAGGTAGGTGGCCCTCCAGAAAAATTGAATAGATTAAGTGCCTGTATGTGGCACTCCCAAAAATTGTTTAAAACAGAGGACCAAACAGAGTACTATAGCTAGAGCCAGTGGGCCCTGTCAAAAAATAGCCAGTTTCCTCTGCTTTAGTGTACAAAGAGGAGGAGAAGGAGGAAAATGAGGAGGAGGAGTGGATAAATTATTCAGGTTGAGCTTCCTTCACCTGGTGGAGATTGGAAATTATGAGAAATCCAGGCTTTATTCATCTTAATAAGCGTCAGCCTGTCAGCGCTGTCAGTCGACAGGCGTGTACGCTTATCGGTGATGATGCCACCAGCTGCACTGAAAACCCGCTCGGACAACACGCTAGCGGCAGGGCAGGCAAGAACCTCCAAGGCGTACAGCGCCAGTTCGTGCCACATGTCCAGCTTTGAAACCCAGTAGTTGTAGGGAGCTGTGTGATCATTTAGGACGATGGTATGGTCAGCTACGTACTCCCTCACCATCTTTCTGTAAAGATCAGCCCTACTCTGCCGAGACTGGGGACAGGTGACAGTGTCTTGCTGGGGTGACATAAAGCTGGCAAAAGCCTTGTAAAGCGTACCCTTGCCAGTGCTGGACAAGCTGCCTGCTCGCCTACTCTCCCTCGCTACTTGTCCCGCAGAACTACGCACTCTGCCGCTAGCGCTGTCAGAAGGGAAATACTGTTTCAGCTTGTGCACCAGGGCCTGCTGGTATTCATGCATTCTCACACTCCTTTCCTCTCCAGGGATGAGAGTGGAAAGATTTTACTTGTACCGTGGGTCCAGGAGAGTGAATACCCAGTAATCGATGCTGGAATAAACTCTTTGAACGCGAGGGTCACGGGATAGGCAGCCTAGTATGAAATCTGCCATATGCGCCAGAGTCCCAACGCGCAAGAATTCACTCCCCTCACTGGCCTGACTGTCCATTTCCTCCTCCTCCAACTCCTCTTCTTCTGCCCATACACGCTGAACAGTGAAGGACTGAACAATGGTCCCCTCTTGTGTCTTGTCAACATTCTCCTCCTCTTCCTCCTCATCCTCCTCCACCTCCTCCGATATGCGCTGAGAAACAGACCTGAGGGTGCTTTGGCTATCAACAAGGGAATCTTCTTCCCCCGTCTCTTGTGACGAGCGCAAAGCTTCCGACTTCATGCTGATCAGAGAGTTTTTCAACAGGCCAAGCAGCGGGATGGTGAGGCTGATGATGGCGGCATCGCCACTGACCATCTGTGTTGACTCCTCGAAGTTACTCAGCACCTGACAGATATCAGACATCCACGTCCACTCCTCATTGTAGACTTGAGGAAGCTGACTGACCTGACTACCAGTTCTGGTGGAAGTTGACATCTGGCAGTCTACAATCGCTCTGCGCTGCTGGTAAACTCTGGATAACATGGTTAATGTTGAATTCCACCTCGTGGGCACGTCGCACAACAGTCGGTGAGCGGGCAGTTGGAGGCGGCGCTGCGCTGCCCTGAGAGTGGCAGCATCTGTGGACTTCCTGAAATGCGCACAGATGCGGCGCACCTTCGTGAGCAAATCAGACAGATTGGGGTATGTCTTGAGGAAACGCTGAACTATCAGATTTAACACATGGGCCAGGCATGGCACATGTGTCAGTCTGCCGAGTTGCAGAGCCGCCACCAGGTTACGGCCGTTGTCACACACAACCATGCCTGGCTTTAGGTTCAGCGGTGCCAACCACAGATCAGTCTGCGCCGTGATGCCCTGTAATAGTTCTTGGGCGGTGTGCCTTTTATCGCCTAGGCTCAGCAGTTTGAGCACCGCCTGCTGTCGCTTAGCGACGGCACTGCTGCTGTGCCTAGAGCTAGCGACTGATGGCGCCATGCCCACGGATGGTAGTTCGGAGGAGGAGGTAGAGGAGGGGTGGGAGGAGGAGGAGGCATAGTAGGCCTGAAAGACCTGGACCGAGGTAGGCCCCGCAATCCTCGGCGTCGGCAGTATATGACCAGCCGCAGGGTCAGACTCGGTCCCAGCCTCCACCAAGTTAACCCAATGTGCCGTCAGCGATATATAGTGGCCCTGCCCGGCAGCACTCGTCCACGTGTCCGTGGTCAGGTGGACCTTGTCAGAAACGGCGTTGGTCAGGGCACAGATGATGTTGTCTGACACGTGCTGGTGCAGGGCTGGGACGGCACATCGGGAAAAGTAGTGGCGGCTGGGGACCGAATACCGAGGGGCGGCCGCCGCCATGAGGTTGCGAAAGGCCTCGGTCTCTACCAGCCTATAGGGCAGCATCTCCAGGCTAAGCAATCTGGAGATGTGGACATTGAGGGCTTGGGCGTGCGGGTGGGTTGCACTATATTTCCTTTTCCGCTCCAGCGTCTGGGGTATGGAGAGCTGAATGCTGGTGGATGCTGTGGAGGATCGTGGAGGCGACGATGGGGTTTTTGGGCCAGGGTCCTGGGCAGGGGGCTGACTATCAGCTGACACAGGGGAAGGAGCAGTGGTGTGCACGGCCGGAGGTGAACGGGCTTGGTGCCACTGAGTGGGGTGTTTAGCATTCATATGCGTGCGCATACTGGTGATAGTTAAGCTAGTAGTGGTGGAACCCCTGCTGATCCTGGTTTGGCAAAGGTTGCACACCACAGTCCGTCGGTCATCCGGTGTTTCCTTAAAGAACACCCATACTTCTGAAAATCTAGCCCTCGCCGCGGGAGCCCTCGCCACGGGAGCTTCACTACGTGACACATTTGGCGCTGATGCACCAGCTCTGGCCCTGCCTCTCCGTCTGGCCCCACCACTGCCTCTTCCAACCTGTTCTGGTCGAGGACTCTCCTCCGTCTCAGAAGCACTATGTTCACCCGGCCTCTCAACCCAGCTTGGGTCTGTCACCTCATCATCCTCCGATCCCTCAGTCTGCTCCCCCCTCGGACTTCCTGCCCTGACAACAACTTCACCACTGTCTGACAACCGTGTCTCCTCATCGTCCGACACCTCTTTACACACTTCTTCCACTACGTCAAGAAGGTCATCATCACCCACAGACTGCGACTGGTGGAAAACCTAGGCATCGGAAAATTGCTCAGCAGCAACCGGACAAGTGGTTTGTGACTGTGGGAAGGGTCCAGAAAACAGTTCCTCAGAGTATGCCGGTTCAAATGCCAAATTTTCCTGGGAGGTGGCAGACTGGGGGGGAGGAGGCTGAGGTGCAGGAGCTGGAGGAGTGCCGATTTCGGTGACATGGGTGGACTGCGTGGAAGACTGACTGGTGGACAAATTGCTCGAAGCATTGTCAGCAATCCACGACATCACCTGTTCGCACTGTTCTGGCCTCAACAGTGCTCTACCACGAGTCCCAGTAACTTCAGACATGAACCTAGGGAGTGTAGCTCTGCGGCGTTCCCCTGCTGCCTCATCAGCAGGTGGTGTCTCACCCCGCCCAGGACCACGGCCTCTGACCCCTGAAGTAGTTGGACGCCCACGTCCCCGCCCTCGTCCTCTACCCCTAGCCCTCGGGTTAAACATTTTGAAAATGAAAGTTATAACTTTAATTTTTTTTTGACTTTTTTTTGTATTTTTTTTGTGTGTTTTTTTTGTGTTTTTTAGTTTTTAAAACCAAACGATGCTATCCTATTGCTATGGCTATTTTCTAGCCAAGTATGAAAGCACACTGCTATGCCAGATGAGATGACGCTGAGTTATGTAAAAATAAACGTAAAATAAAAAGTAAATGGCAGACTGTGCCTAATTGAAATCCAACCCCTAATAAATTGTCCCACTTCGGTCTTTGCGATGGATATGTGCGTCACTAAGCGCTAAACACAACGGTCGCAAGTTTCACTGCAAATTCCTCACAATATGGTAGTAAATGCACTATAGCAAGGCCAGCCACCAGCAGATCAACCAGAAATAAAATATATAACGCTATTGTAGGCCTAAGTAAGCCGTTTGGATTCTCCTATGGCTATTTTCTAGCCAAGTATGAAAGCACACTGCTATGCCAGATGAGATGACGCTGAGTTAAGAAAAAATAAACATAAAATAAAAAGTAAATGGCAGACTGTGCCTAATTGAAATCCAACCCCTAATAAATTGTCCCACTTCGGTCTTTGCGATGGATATGTGCGTCACTAAGCGCTAAACACAACGGTCGCAAGTCTCACTGCAAATTCCTCACAATATGGTAGTAGATGCACTACAGCAAGGCCAGCCACCAGCAGATCAACCAGAAATAAAATATATAACGCTATTGTAGGCCTAAGTAAGCCGTTTGGATTCTCCTATGGCTATTTCCTAGCCAAGTATGAAAGCACACTGCTATGCCAGATGAGATGACGCTGAGTTATGAAAAAATAAACGTAAAATAAAAAGTAAATGGCAGACTGTGCCTAATTGAAATCCAACCCCTAATAAATTGTCCCACTTCGGTCTTTGCGATGGATATGTGCGTCACTAAGCGCTAAACACAACGGTCGCAAGTCTCACTGCAAATTCCTCACAATATGGTAGTAGATGCACTACAGCAAGGCCAGCCACCAGCAGATCAACCAGAAATAAAATATATAACGCTATTGTAGGCCTAAGTAAGCCGTTTGGATTCTCCTATGGCTATTTTCTAGCCAACTATGAAAGCACACTGCTATGCCAGATGAAATGACGCTGAGTTATGAAAAAATAAACGTAAAATAAAAAGAAACTGGCAGACTGTGCCTAATTGAAATCAAACCCCTAATAAATTGTCCCACTTTGGTGTTTGAGGTGGATATGTGTGTCACTAAGAGCTAAACACAACGGTAGCAAGTCCCCCTGCAAATTCCTCACAATATGGTACTAGCTGCAAATAAAAAAAAAAAAAAGTATAACGTTATTGTAGCCCTAAGAAGGGCTGTTGGGTTCTTGTTGAATCACTCCTGCCTAACACTATTCTAATAGAACAGCCTAACGCTTTCCCTGACCAGCAGCAGCTCTCTCCCTAGCGGCATCCAGACAGAGAATGATCCGAGCAGCGCAGGCAGGGGCTAGTCTATTCCAGGGTCACCTGATCTGGCCAGCCAACCACTGCTATCGACGTGTAAGGGTACCACGTCATGCTGGGTGGAGTGCAGAGTCTCCTGGCTTGTGATTGGCTCTGTTTCTGGCCGCCAAAAAGCAAAACGGCGGGAGATGCCATTTTCTCGAGCGGGCGAAGTATTCGTCCGAGCAACGAGCAGTTTCGAGTACGCTAATGCTCGAACGAGCATCAAGCTTGGACGAGTATGTTCGCTCATCTCTACTTCTTACCTCAAAGACTGACAAAAATTCCAAGTAACAGAAATCTCCAGACAGCCCTCTCTAATAGTCATAATCATAATGTGGTGCTGGGTATTCCCATTTAATAAGCAATCCTCTGACATGTGGCATATGGAGCAGAGATTAATGTGGACCTCTCACTTTTTTATGGGATACTGTGTTACAGTGTCACAGAATAGAGATCACCTATTTCCATTCAAGTTTCTAGTAACTCTAATCAAGTTTAAGGTATGGTCTTATAAGTCTTCTATAATAGCAAATTTTGATTGTAGTGCTTGGCTATAAAGTAAATAGCATTATGACTTAGAAGGGCCACTTTCATATTGGGGCACATTTACTTACCCGGTCCTGTCGCAATCCCTGTTCCGGACAGTCCGACGAAAATGAAGTCCGGCCGATTCACCAAGATCGTGCGCCCGATATCCTGCATGTGTCGCTTACCCACTAAGGTTTGCCGGAGTTCACCTTCTTCTTCCTGGTGCATGTAAGTGCATTGTCTTGCGACACAACTTAAATGTTAAATCCCGCGCTCAGTCCGAATCCGTCAGATCGTCCGACGGCCCGCCCCCCGATTTGTGTCGCATTAAAGCCGGTGCCAATGCACCAAAAATCGTTCACATGCGCCACAATCCCCTTTTAAATGCGGCTCAAAATGGTAATCATCTGAATATCTGACGTTTATGCGGTCCGCGCACCGTTAGTAAATGAGCACCATTGTGTTACAAACCTGACGACTATAATGCATTTTGAATGTCCATAACTTTGAACCAATCTTTGTCTCCTTTCATTAACAATTTACTTTTAATGATTATTTTTACCAATACACTTTACTTGACCTTTTCCGTTTAATAAGCATTTTTCGTTTGAAAGCCCCTTACGTAGGCCATTGCACACTATCCTTTATCTCCTATACTATTTACATATGATTGGCTGGACGTTACTGGGCAATGTAAAGTTAAAAAACAATCATTTTATGTTTAGATAAAGGATCCTGAATAGGGGCACACAAATGAATGATCAGGATAACACTGTCCACTTAAAAAGGTCTGTACCCAGTTTAAAGGGGATTGTAAAATAAGAGATTACAAAGGCCTATCAATAACAGGAATCATTTGTGTAGTAAACAAAACAATACCACCTCAGTCTGTTACTATATTGATATTTATTGTGCAACTGTATCTCTTCTTATGTTAAGCCAGCAGTATTGATCTAAGAACATTCGTCATAACTCTCTTATATCATCTGTCACTTGTACCTCAATTATTTACCCAGATGAAATATATATGTCAATGATCTCTTTCCTTTGTCATCTAGGATCATATTGTCTTTCTTTGTTATCTGTTAGAGGGCTTGAATTGTCGAATGCTACATGCAAAGGTTTTAAGTATATTTTCTTGTAGAGTCACAGGGTCATAAATAAATCATATTTTTATGCAATGCTATTGACTTTTTTATATATCTACAGATCATGTCATAAACTCAAACCCTTTTCTAGCCATAACTTTCTACCCCAAGACTCAAATGTCTATGTATTGATTAGGTCTGATTTGTCCCAAATACATTGGGGCAGACCTATCATATCTTGTGTGCAATGCTTACGTGGCATGACAGCACAGTAAGGAATTAGGACATTTTGGAAGTTTTCTACCCAAAAACTGAACGTGACATGGCAAGGACAGTGCATTTACTATAGCCTGCAATAGAAAACGGGTGTAGGCTATAGCTAAAATCTTTGTCAGGTCTGAAGAATTTCATTTTGGTACATGAGTCAGCGGGGGAAATGTTAAGACTGGCAAAGGATATTCCAGAAATATATCACATCATTCAACCTCTACAAAGCATGTTTATGTCAATTAGCCTGAAGGGCTCGCAGCACTTCTAACCAACCCGCTTGGCCCCTCAGGGGAGAAGAGGTAGAGGGCGGTTGGAATTGCTGCACAGGGCATGCAATATAAACAGTAAACTTTTGTTTACTAAGAAACACCCGACCATCATCTTTCATAAAAGTATACCTTTGTTCAGCTTTAATAATAATCCATTATTTATATAGTACCATCAAATTCTGCAGAGCTTTACAAATCATAGGGGACATATACAGATTGTACAGATAATATTACTTGAAAGAGTACAAAAAATCATATGGAACAATAGGAGTGAGGGTCCTGCTCGCAAAAGCTTACAGTCTATGAGAATCAAGGGAGTGACACATGAGGTATAAGAGCTTGTACAATGGTCCAGCTAAGCTTTCTTAAAGAAGACCGGTCACCAAAATTTTACCACCCTGACTAACAATGCCTGCTGATAAAGGTTCACCTAAAATTGCCAGTGAGTCACTGTACCTTAATTACAGCCATTTTTCTGATGCAAATGAGCTTTTCTGACTCATGTCTGCAGGCTGTGACTCTTCTCCTCTCCCAGGCTGCTAGTGAAACCCGTCCCATTATTTTGACTGATAGTCCTGTGTCTCTTCAAATCACTACCCTGCCTCATATTACTGAGGTACTGTCTGCTAATATTCAACTACAGACATATAAAGCTCTACTTAATTATAGGAAATATTGTGTCAATTTTTTTACACTGTGCCTTGTGTTACATTCATGTCATGTGACCAGAGTGACATCATCACAGGTCCTTTAGCCTTCTAACAATAACAAACTGTACACCATGTATGATTACATAAAAGAACAGCAGCCTGCATGGCGGTTGGTGAATGTAGAAATACATAGAGGCTGCTGTGACTTCATGTGGTCAGATACATGAATGGGGTACAGTTTGCTATTGTTAAGAGGCTAAAGGACCTGAGATGTCACCCTGGTCATATGCTAAATAGTAAGGAGGCATAAAGCATTAAGAGGAGTAGATTGGAGGGGCTAGCCAAGCAGGACACGCCCCCTCTGATGCCAGGTAATATTAGATAAAGGTGATTTATGTGGATGAAAGCAGAACAATTTCTAGCTAAAATAAGGGTGTCAGTTAGTTTTTAGGGCTCTATAGGAACCTGTCACTGGCTGTATATGTGAAAATGTGGGGACAGGTTCCCTTTAAATTCTACAAAGAACTGGCGGTGCTTTGTAGAAGTTAAAGCGGTGTTCCCATTTCTACAAATGAATGTTATTGCTTGTATTTTAAAAACTTATGTAATTTTCCAATATACTTTCTGTATGAATTCCTTACTGTCTTCTAGATCTCTGCTTGCTGTCATTCTATAGAAGCTGCTACGTTTACTTCCAGTGGACAGAAATCTGACCATGGTCACACAGGTGCACAACTCATTATAACATAAAAACTAATCAGAGCTGTGTGTTATAATAAACCGTGCACCTGTGTGACCATGGTCAGACTTCTTTCCAACGGAAGTAACATAGAAGCTTTCTATAGCAAGCAGAGATCTAGAAAACAGTGAGGGATTGATACAGGTAGTATTAGAAAATTGTGTAACTTTTAATAATAAAAACATTAAAATGAATTTTCTGGAATCGGAATATCCCTTTAAATGATGTGGTAGATTTCCTTTAATAAATTCCCCTCATTGATGACCACATGACCTGCACTGCAATACCAGACACAGAAGGGTGGCGTTGTTTCTGGGACAAAAAGTAAAACTTTTTTCTAATCTCATGACCCCTAAAACTGATCTCAAACTTTCTCAGAACTGACATAGAACTAATGATGTACGAGGCTTAATTAGGGACATAGACATGTTGGTGCCATTTTCATATCAATGTAATTTCAGCGGTTGGCAGCTTCCCATCATATTTGTTCAGAATTCTCATACTTCTTGTTAGTTCATTGAACTGTCTAGTTATCACTACTTCAAAGTCCCCATATCATTAAGAAAACATGTAGATATTAAAACTTAATTTCACTTTGATTTGTGAAGGTTAGTGGGTTATACTAGTAATAAACTCAAATTATCATCTAAAATCCTATGATATTTTTAGAAACTGAACATATTTCCTATTTATAAGTAGAATTTTTTGTGGATTTTAAGCCTTTTGTATATGTCAGTCAGCAAATTAACCTGAGAAACTTAGTGTGATCATAAAAAGAGTGTGCCGTTCCTGTGTAAAACTGTGTGAGCTAGAAATGTACAATACAATAAAGCTTTATTGATCCCTTAGGAAATTGTGATGTACATGGCTCCACCATTTAGAGTACACAAAAGAATAATCATAGACATTTAGAAACACATATGATAACACATGAAATAGTGATACAATATGGCTTGGGGGGGGGGGCTTTTGTTGGTGAGGCAAGTGGGGTTATTAACCCCTTACCGAGCCCTCTCCATAGCCGGTAAGTCTTTGCTGCATATTGCAGCAAAGGCTTACCGGTAACAACCACGATCGGTCCCGGCACTGATCGCGGGTGTTTTCCTGCAGATCGCGGCCGGCAAAGGTGCCGGCGGCTTCAAAAAGACGGCGGCGCATGGGCGCCGCCATCTTTCTGAGGATCATCGCTCCCCGTGACGTCATCGGGGAGCGGCGATCCATCGCCATGGTAGCTTCGGGTCTCACGAAGACCCGAAGCTACTTCGGGTTAACCCATTCATTACAATGTGCTATCAGCACATTGTAATGTATGAGTAGCAAAATACACATATACTGCGATATTGTAGTATGGCAGTATATGATGGGATCGTACAGACACCCTAGGGTTAAAGTACCCTAGGGAGTCTGAAAAATAGTAAAAATAAAAATTAAAAAAAAGTTAATAAAAAAAAATTATAATAAAAAAACCTAAAAATTCAAATCACCCCCCTTTCCCTAGAACTGATATAAATATAAATAAACAGTAAAAATTATAAACACATTAGGTATCGCCGCGTCCGAAAATACCCGATCTATCAAAATATGCTAATGGTTTTTCACTGCGTTTAACCCTGTAACGGAAAATCACATCCAAAAATCGAAAATGGTACTTTTTTTGCCATTTAAAAAAAAATTAAAAATTCTATACAAAGTGATCAAAAGGTCTTACAGTCCTAAAAATGATAACATTGTAAACGTCATCAAAATCCACAAAAAACGGCACCACGCACAGCTCCATACACCAAAGTATGAAAAAGTTATTAGCACCAGAAGATGGCAAAATCCCCCCCAAAAAATTTTGTACAGGAGGTTTTAATTTTTTTAAATGTATGAAAACATTATAAAACCTATACAAATTTGGTATCCCTGTAATCGTACCGACCCAAAGAATAAAGTTGACATGTCATTTTGGGCGCAAAGTGAAATCCGTAAAATCCAAGCCCACAAGAATACGACACAAATACGTTTTTTTACCAATTTTACTGCATTTGGATTTTTTTTCCCGCTTCCCATTACACGGCGTGGAATATTAAATACTACCATTTTGAAGTGTAATTTGTTACGCAGAAAATAAGCCATCACACAGCTCTGTACATGGAAAAATAAAAAAGTTACAGATTTTTGAATGTGGGGAGTGAAAAATGAAAACGCAAAAATGAAAAAGGGCTGCGGCGGGAAGGGGTTAAGTTGGTAACTTCTCGTGCTCCGTTGTTGCAGTAGTACTTGGTGCAATGGGTGTAATGCGTTTCCTGCAATGGAGATAGATACAATACATTTGGAATATCTTCACACTCTCCCACTATTTTCACAATTTGTTATGCTGTGAACTTCTAATATATGTAAAAAAAAAAAAAAAAAAATCTTCCCCGTAATGACAAAGCTGAATGTGAATGTCCTATGGTAGAGACAATCCAACATGTCACTAGGATGGAATCATTTCCACTTCCTCCTGTGCGAAAACATGAGTAGGGGCTTCTGTGTCTGGGCACAAAAATTGATTCTGCTCCTGTCTAGGCTTTAGATATAACAGCCTGTTTGGCTGACACTTACAACTACAATCTCACACCCTAGTTTGTAGCATGGTGCTTTAAATTTAGCCATAGATATATTGTATACAGTCTTGTGTAATATGTACACAATTGTTGTGTTCATTGTTTTATTAAAGGGGTTGTGCATTTTCCAATATACTTTCTGTATCAATTCTTGTTTCCAAGATCTCTGCTTGTTGTCTGCTTCATTGTTTACTTCCTGAAGATAAACAATAGTCATGTGATGTCACACAGGGGTACAGCTCATTATAACACACACTGTGTGACATCACATCACCATGGACCACTGTTTATCTACAGGAAGTATAACAAACTTCCTGTTGCATGACAGCAAGCAGAGATCTAGAAAAAAAACGTAAAGAATTGATACAGAAAATATATTGGAAAATTGTATAACTTTTCATTAACAAACAATACAAATGGGAAAATAGTTCAGTCCCCACTTGACGATCTTTCATGCCATTGATGTGATGGTAAATCCCCAGGCAAAGACAATAAGCAGAAGGGGTGAAGTGCTTATATTAGCTGTAGACACACCCCAAGTGGCTTTAGAGAACATCTCTCCTTGGATCAGATCCAGGGCCTTGGATGAGTTCTAGTTTCTCAATGGGAAGTGATAGGAATAGAGTTCTGGTGAACTCATATCCAGCTGAAGCTCTGGATTCTGTTGAGACCAGACATAACCCACTTCCTAAGCTCCCACTGAAAGTTCTGGTTATCTCAGTTTTCATGGCCACTAAAGCAAGTTGAGACGCAGGTAAGTGTTTTCCTCGCAGGCTTGATTCCAGATATGTATTTGGAATTGGGCTGGGATGGACCATATTGGTTGGAAAAGTTGTATGTTTTATGGCTCCCCCTCCTACAGAGTAAATGACAATCTCCAGCTTGTCTTCCTGACCTTATAAAGCTATTTAAATAAGGCTGCGGGAAATGAGTGACATGTCCTGGCACTACTGAACATAATCCCCCTCCCCTGGCTGTATACTCTAGTTTCAGCACACAACCATAAATTATTAAATTAACCATGGACTCAATACGGAGATTGAGTAACCAAGTGGAATTTCCAACATTATGACTTTAAAAGGGCCTGGTCTGTGAACTTTTGTGCTTATCCCAACCTCTTAAAGGGTCACATGATTGTGTTTTCCAGCAAATGATCCGCAAATATGGACAGCTCACAGATGACACCCGTGTGGCATCCAAATTATCACGTTCCCATAGACTTCTATGGGAAGGGGCAATCCAAAGACATGGGCTGGAATAGGGTATGTTCTGGGTTTTCTACAGATTCCACATGATCTGTGAAAATGTGTGTGCCATGAAATAAACATAGCAAGGTGTGATCTGTAGCCAACAGACAAAAAGGTTTGTTGAAATGAACCAGCAAGTCCACAGGGATGAATTCTCATTATAACTTTTTTCTTCCTCATAAAACCAGTAACAGACAGGTTGGCAACATCAGAGAGTAGTAGGTCCACACATCTTACACGTTTTGAGTCCTTGCAACTCTTAATCATAGATGTTTGTGTACATGAGGCAAAAAAACTGCAGAAATCAGGTTATACAGCAGGAAGAACGAAGACCTTTCATATACATCTCTGCTCCTTCTGTTTTCAGACGTGTATCATAAGTCTGGCTTTGTCTGTTTTTTGGGACTTTCCCTGTTTTTTTCCAGCTGGTCAGATGTATCTTAGCAGTTTTTTTTAACAATACTTTTTAAATGCGTTTCTATGGAAAGGCAAACAAATCGGTAACCAGAACCCGGTGTCTTGCATTGTTTTAATATGTGATCGAGTGCATATGCAATTGGGCCAAGGCCCACCCAAGTACACTAGCGATATGTGTGATCTCACCCATAGAGTATAAAAGAGGATGATCCAAGATGAGAAATGGCAAAATGTATCAACACAGCAACACTAATTGAAGGAGGGGGGGGGCACATGCTAAATAAATTGCTCTTCAATAATATACCACAAGCACTTTTATATCCCACCAAACTTTATTGGAATTGGATTTTTATTAAGAATATTTGAGTGAAAACTAACATTAACAGATGAAATACTAGAAAAAAGGTTTTTTTAATAACATGGTTATTTTGCAAGCAAAAATCGTGTGTGTCTAGGCAGTGAGGCTTTACCATGAGACCAAGTCATTTCCATGTAGAGTGGAAGTCTTCACGAAACGTCTGCCTGCTGCATGGAACTCTTTTACTTGTGACCATTTCTCCATGAAGCAGGTACATTTTGTAGATTTTTTGACACTTTATAGGAATTGTGCTTATTAAGTCTTATTATTCATAAATGCGTCTTGGTTCAGTTAATAATATTCCACCTTCAATCATTGCATTTCGGAACCTCTGAACCTAAACAACAAAAAGAACAAAGTTATTACATAAACAATATTCTATAGAGTCTGGATTCATTAGGTTTTGAAATAAATGATAATTTACATGACGTGAAAGATGCAATATACATTTCTGCACTCTAAGCACGGCCACACATCACCTCACATATCTATTAGTTGATCTCCAAGCAGCAGGATTTCCCGTGCTTTTTGGGTTTATTAGCTTTTTTCAATGCTGGACATTTGAACTTTTTTTTTTTTTTTTTTTTTTTTAGGTGGACGGGGGTTAATACAAGAATAGGGTCCCTGTAACGGAAAAGGAACATAGGACCATCCTATGTGCAGAAAATCTTCTCTATAAATAAGACTAGCCACATCCTTATCACATGCTTTGCATGCATTTGTTCTTTTCACAAACTTATGTGAACATTAACCTTTGCTGAAATTCCTTTGCCACAATTGACTTGCTGCAACATCTTTCCAGTTTTTATGGCAATTGTAAAAAATACATAAAAAACCCCTATATGCGAAATTAATGCATGCATAAAATGTTTAAAAGAAGAAAAACTAAAAAAACTAAAAAAAAAAAAAAAACAAGATTCAGACTGTACTTTTCAGACTGACCCATTTTACTGCAAAAGGTCAAACTGCTAGTAAAAACACAAGACAGCTGTGCGGATAAAGAAAAAAAATAAGTAAAGGAAGGTCAGACATAGAGCAAAATATTTTGCATATATTTCCGAATAGAAGGCAATGAGTACACCAAATATATTTCAATGCATTTTTAATGACTCGAGCAGTGCAGAGCCGATATGGGATGTGACCGGCCTTAATATTATTTAAAGGAACTGATACATTTATTACATATTGAATAATAGATGCTCTAAAATGAAATCTGAGCACCGCCCCTACATGTCCATCCCTCAATTACCTTTTCATGAGATAGGAACAAACACAGACTTCGCCAGGACCAAAGAGCTTTATAGATGACCACATTATTTATATCATTCATCAGCAGAACAAACTAAGCCTGAGCGACTGATGAATACATTTATGTACTGCTCCTCCACTTCCAAGATAAATAAAGATGCTTTTAAAGCTCAAACAGAGCAAATAAAGGGACATACAAATCAACTATATCACGAGAAGACAGTGTGGACACTGCTCTGTATATATTGACACGACAATGTCCTTTACTTGTTTGTGCATCCAAAATAAATGAGGTCAGAGACAAACACAGGTGTTTGCGTGAAACCTGACCGTGAGATTAGATAAAATAATCTGGCATATTAAGTACATAGAGAATGTGGAGGCTTGACCTATGCGGCTCATTCATGTTATTTCAGAGACATCCCAGATGATTCCTGGAGTTAGAGATGTATATACAGGAGACAGCAGAAGACTGCAGTTCTACATCAATTTGCCCTGTGTTACTCAAATTAGAAAGGGCAAGGACTGGACTTGTCTGTACTGGAATATAGAAGAAATTGGGGATGAGGAAGCGGCTTCTTTCTCTGCAAAATATACATAGCTGCATAGCCAACGCAAAGCCACTATCAGCTCATTCATCTATACATGTGTAGAATGATGAAGGTCAGCAGAAGATTGTATAACTTTTTGAGGAACCCTCCACCAATCCAGGTATAAAGAGGCCACAGTCCTCCTTTAGGACTATAGGACATTCACTACAGATTATCCAGGCCATCATTTGCCATTTAATTTGGGGGGGGGGGGGGAGGAGAATAAAAGCATGTATTGCACATTTTTAACCATTCACCTTTTATTTTTTACACAAATCACAGGATAAATATTCTTAACATTTTGTGTTTTTGATAATATCCATTAACAAATAGTATTTTTAGTGTTAAACACAAAATTACAGCAAAGTGGAGATGCAACATGAAGATTGCCTCCATCTACTACTACATGGGACTTAATGGTCAGATGTAACATCCAACAGCCGGACCCTGTGGCTGAGAATACCATACTCAGAGAATCATAAATCACTTTAATCCAGTAAATTTAGGGTGATCATAACCATGTGAGATCTAGTTTGTGTATCTAAATTAGCTCTTTACTTAATGGGGTTGGCCAATTTTCAATCAATCTGTTCCACCTGTCTCTGCATGTTTACGTAACAGTGCCTTTGCCTCCATTGATAACTTCAGTGTTTCCTTGTTCTCACCATGCTGCCCTCTGAACATATACACAGCTTCATCTCTCTCACTGCTCCAGACCATGGCGTCCCCCACTGTGCCTCTTTCTATCTCATTAACAGACACAGGTAGAGGGGTGCAACCTCTCTAATTCATCAGAGCTGAGACATGTAAACAAAGATTCATGGAGAGTCTGCAGACAGCACTAAAGTAAGAAGCGGGAATGCCGAATCACTTAAAGAGGACCTGTCACCAAGAAATTCAGCCCTAGGAGCTGCTTACTAAAGAAACCTCTGATAACCCCATCTAACACTGCGGTGGAGTACAATGTAAATGCCGGACTGCTCTCAAAGCTGTCCGGTGTATTCATGAGGGGGTGGTCCGAGGCGCTGCCCCCGGACCGCCCCGTTCGCTCCATAGGCCGGCTGTGACTGCCGCGCGTCATGCAAAAGAGTGTCCAACCCCTTTAAGAGTAATACCTGGAAATAACCCGATTTTAATCGGAAGCATTTAAGATTCTTTCAGTGACAACTCCTAGCAAACAGTAGTTTATTACAACTTTTGTCTAATTTCATAGAACTGATTCAGTAATACCTCTCCTTCTATTGTACCCAGTCATCACAAGATTGCTTGATAGCTTTGGTTAAATGAGCTGCTGGGTCTTACTAGTCCCAGTAAAGCTCTGCAAGGAAATTCACAAGGGGTCACTATCTCCCGTAACTATGGCCAGTATAGATGATGACATACACAGAAAGGGACCCATGGTTATTAGGTTTCATTGGTATTTAATATTTATGCTATATTTTAAAAAAGAATTATACTGTAATTGAACATGTAAACATTTTATGGTAGTTTAACCCCTAATAAATCTAAAATTGGAAAAATAATCCCTTTAAAAATATAAAAGTAATTAATAACAAAAATAATTAAAAAAAAAAAAAAAAAAAAAAAAGGAATGATCGTTGATTACTTAATTGGTTGTTAATCACCAGGAATAATAAAAACTGTCAGTACAGGACTTTATGTTTCAATTTAATTGATCTACATTATTTGTGCAATTAACAGTGGTTCCACATTGGCTTTTTCTTTCATATCTTTGTTTTTTCACAAAGTGTAACCGTCATTCTGAACAAAAAAAAAAACAAAATACATAATTCTTCTGCAGGTGTTCCTCGGAATCATTCCTCAAAATATTTTGCCTTTCAGTCCTCATTTAGTACCTTTTTTGGCCCATAGCAACCAGGGTTTCAAGCTCTCAAAAACCTACAATCAGCAAGATGCAGGGGCGGAGCCTGCCTCCTGTCACCTCATCACAAGCCGCGCTGCTGACCAATCACACCAGAGCTATCTTATATCTATCTATCTATATCTTCTATCTCTCATATATCTATCCATCTATATCTTCTATTTATCGCCAATCTATCCATCCAACACAGCACATGACACAGCATGAAGACTTGGAGATTGTCTCCTGCCAATTCCTTGTGTAAGGTGATGGGGGGCTGCCGTTTCTGTCTGTGTGGATTATGTGTTTATACACAAGTGTAGCAGAAGAGAGGGCTTCTCCCTGCAAATGACTGCTGCAGCACTGAGCCAGGAGGTAATCAGCTGTGAGCAGAGGGGGGGGGTGGGCGCATTTCTCCTTCCGTAGTCTCAGCTTCTTTATGAATACGGAATGTCCATAGTAACAGACATATGAGAGATCACTGCCATCTAGGGGAAGTCTGCAGAATACAAGAGGAAGGAACCAGATTCGGGTAACTAATCCAATTGCAAATGTACTTAAAATTACCTGCCCTACAACATATCAAAAGTTTTTTTGAAATGACGGTTACACTTTAACCCATTTTGCCTTATGGACACGTATAAATTGCTTTACTGAACCAATCTGTATGTGACCAGAAGCCAAAATGGGTTTCACTCATGTGGAAAAAAAAATCCCAATGCGATTCTACCCTAACAGTGGCTCAGTGGCTAGCATTATGGTCTTGCAGCGCTAGGGTCCTGGGTTTAAGTCCCATCCAGGTCAACATCTGCAAAGAGTTTGTAGGTTCTCTTGTGTTTGTGTGGGTTTCCTCCCACACTCCAAAACATACAGGTAGGTTGATTAAATTGTGAGCCCCATTGGAGACAGAGACAGATTTGACAAGATCTGTGCAGCGCTGCATAATCTGTGTGCGGTATATAAATAAAGGAATCACATCAATTCCACTAGTCAAAGCTAGAACTGAGCATTAAGACTAGAATATTATGGATACAGGAGAATATGCCATTTGGATTCATAAAATAAACTTTTCCCCTTACCGACTCGCTACGGAACGTCCATGGAACCTCCCGAAAAACCATAAAGTGTATTCCAGCCTCTAAGCAGCGCTGAGCCAATACCCTACCAACATTCTCACACGCCATGGCATCTTTTGTGCTGTAAAGATGTTTCTTCACGGCCCATTCTTGAGTGGAGGCTGTGAGTACGACATTACCACTACAGTGGTCTATAGTTGCATTCACATGATGTCCAGAGCGTTCTAAGCGTAACCTTTAATAGAAAATAATGAACAGTATTTAATGACCATTATTTTACATTGAATTATATCAAGCAGAGAACTTGTTTTAATTTGACCCAGTTGGCATGTTCCTCTTATTTAGTGTAGCCCTATGCTTTATTTAGACACAACTGTAGTGGCTCAGAACTTAATAAATCTTTTATTTGATGTACATACACATTTTATGAAGAGGCTACTCCATGCCCCAGTAGCCCGTTTGGATCCCTCCTACCCCAGTCTTCAGCGTGCAAAAGCCGTTCAAACTCAAATGAGGAGCCGGAGTTCTGAGCCCCTCAGGCTCATTTACAAAATTCTTCATCCTGGTAGTAGATTTCCTTTGAATTTGAGCAGTTGCCAGTATGGCCCTTGGGCAAATAAATGTTGCTCACCCCTGATCTAAATCCTAAGATTAGGAATAGAAAAGACATTTAAAGGAAATGTCAACATTTGTATAATTTTATATGTTTGTGGAATACGGCTGGGAATGGGAGTGCTGAGAATAGCGGAGTGCTGTGCTCAGCAATTTTCATAACCTCCATACTATTGAATGCAGTGGAAAGTAGCATGCTTGTGATGCTGCTTCAGCAATTAATGAGAATGGGACCCCTGTCCTCTGGTTTGTTGGAGTTCATTTTTGTTGTCCTGTGGATAGGGGATAGCATGTAAACTTGGTATAACCCAGTGAAGTAGATGGCAAATCATCAAATTGCTCAAATACAGTGACACAGTAGTTAGCAGTGTTTATATCCTATAATGCCATCTTGTCCCCAGTCTGACCTCAGGTAAGAGACTATTTCATCTTAAAAGGACATCTACCAGCAGGAGCAAGGATTGTAAACCAAGCACATCGGCATGCAGCTGCGTTCCCCCTCTGGCAGGAGCTGCTCTTTTTTGAGCTTCCTATGCCCTTGTTTTTAAGAAAAAAAGGCTTTAAAAATCATGCAAACCTATGACATAATGCAAACATTAACACCTATGGAGCCCGGATCCCCTAAGGCTCATTTGCATAATTATAAAAGCCTTTTTTGTAAAAGCCAGGGCATGAGAAGCTAAAAGAAGAGCAGAGCCTACAACAGAGGGCACAAACCAGTATGTCAGTGTGCTTGGTTTACAATCTTTCTTCCTTGTGGTATCAAAGTCAAATACTTGATAAGAGACAAAATAGTTTGGAGAGACATGACTCGCAACCATACAGAGCAGATTGCTGATACAGGATATCCCTAGCTCCGGGCAATATACACAGTCCATATAGCTGTATCCTGCCCTGGAAATCTCCGTAGTAAAAGAAATAGACCCTGTGGAATACATGTGTTACTGTGTGAAATAGCAGAGCTGGCTGTGTTGCTCTATACAGCAAATGCTAGATGGGAGTCTACAGATCTCTTTGTTGCATTCACCTTCCTGGCACATCCAAGAAATATTACTGCAGAGCATGTGAAATCTAGTATACAGTGGAAAGCAGTCCTAAAGTACACTATGAAATGATGCCTGTACCTAGGGAGCATCAGCATGGACAAAACATCAAAAGGTGAGACTGTCCTATATGACCCTACACAAGAAGAGTCCACACACTCAGTGACCCTCACCTATGCCAGTACTGACGCGTTGGCCACACTGTACCCCATCCCCGATCCTTTACAGCCAGCGCAAGTCGCTCAAGGTTTCGAGGATTCCTATTAGAGAACTCTGGGTTGACAATCTCATTTTCATTTGTATCTATCCCCACCAGCTGTGAGGTCTGAACACTGGCAGATGTACTCGCTGGACGGATTGCTGTAATAAATAGAAATTAATATATTAATCACAAACAAATATCAATAACATGTGAAGAAGAACGTCCATCCCACCAGCTCATCACTGTCAGGAGTTTCAACACTTCTGTTTAGTGGCCCCAACAACCTTACAGATTCCCTTCACTGACCCAAAAAGAAATATCAATAACCTGAAAACCTGAGTAAAGGTGCTGCCTGGATTGCACATTTTTACGTTACTATGGGCATCAGGTGGTGTAAAACTACCTCCAGTGCAGCCTGGCCCCTCCTGTCCCCGGTGCCCTCTGCATATGGGGGCCTAGAGGTAATGTCAGCAGTGCACGCAGGCTGCAGCCTATAACAGGCCACTGGCGACTTAATGAGGGAAGTAGATGCTTTATATTACTTTACACTCTTTGGAGCCAGTTAAAAAGGTTATCCCATTCATTCCTTTAAATGATACTGCATATTGATGGCAGCATACATGCCGTTCATACGTGCAGCTCTGCGCCACTCTTACACGCCATTCCTGAGGCATTCATACATGATCTTCAGGAATATGGCAGACTGATTGTCTATACGTTTCAATGTTTTTCCATAAAGACGCTGATAAACCCGTCCCTAATAGCCCCAGCAGTGCACTATGTATAAGCCTGTACAGACCTGCTAGGAGACCTCGGCCTCTCCTCAGGATGGACATGATTACATTACACTGCAGTCAAGGTGACATGTGCTCCCCCCGCACACACTGTTTGCTGCTTTCCAGGACACAGGAACAGGGCAGCAGATGTCAAGTACGAACAGCAGGAAAGGACCTGTGATGACGTAATGACAGGGAGGAGCCAGGAGCTGTGATTACAGGTAGTGTGAGAGCAGACAGTACAAGCCTGCGTGTGATTTGCAGGCGACGGATCACGTGGCTATGACGTTAACAAAGGTCCTGCAGCTGACTCTTAGACCCCGCAGGCTGCAGTAGAGCGCTGTGCAATGCTCACAGCAGGACTCCACAGTGTAATGTGGTCTCTGTACACATGTAATGTACTGCTTGCTGTAATATACAGCACAAGTCTGGCTGATGCGTGACCTCTGCCCGTGTATCACACGTGATATGTACCAGTCTTCCTGCCTATAAAATTGAGTTATCAGGTGTGAAGTTATTAAAGGAAATTTTCCGTCACGATAAACCAGGGACACTCACTTATATACCATTATACAAGCTTTTACCTCTTGTCATTCCCCTCATAGACTGTAAGCTCTTGTGTCACCCCCTCATCCTCATAGACTGTAAGCTCTTGTGTCACCCCCTCATCCTCATAGACTGTAAGCTCTTGTGTCACCCCCTCATCCTCGTAGACTGTAAGCTCTTGTGTCACCCCCTCATCCTCGTAGACTGTAAGCTCTTGTGTCACCCCCTCATCCTCATAGACTGTAAGCTCTTGTGTCACCCCCTCATCCTCATAGACTGTAAGCTCTTGTGTCACCCCCTCATCCACATAGACTAAGCTCTTGTGTCACCCCCTCATCCTCATAGACTGTAAGCTCTTGTGTCACCCCTTCATCCTTATAATCTGTAAACTCTTGTGTCACCCCTCATCCTTATAGTCTGTAAACTCTTGTGTCACCCCCTCATCCTCATAGAATGTAAGCCCTTGTGTCACCCCCTCATCCTCATAATCTGTACAACAGGATGCAGGGTCAGGAGACTTGTACCAGTCAGCAGGGTAGGAAAACTTCCAGCATCTCACTGGAACAGAGAGCCCAGGTCATGTACCATGTGTGACTGCTGTACAATGGAGACTGCACTTTTCCGGCTAGATTCCAAGTGTACATGTCCATGGTTTTACTAAAATAGCAGAAACTGGAGCACAAAAGAGAAAGAAGTACCTCTCAGAGAAGAAAGGGAACACTTGAACAATACATTGTAACTCACAAGTTAATCACATTTCTGTGAAATCAACCTGCCTGATAATGTTACAAAACTGTGAATAAATTGCTTTTTCTATTGTGCAAATGGAACAGACAACAGGTGGAAATGATTGGCCAGACAACCACAGTAAAGGAATGGTTCTGTAGGTGGTGAGCACAGATCATTTCTCTGTTGTATTTACATTTTGTCAATTCTTTCATCTCTAGAGGTAGCATGAGGCGGTGCTCAGACTGTGTTCGTTAGCACATTATCAAGAGCATGGATCAGAGGCCAGTAGTCAGGCCAGTGCCTTAGAGGAAATCTACCATTTGATTTCATGCCTTATGAACCAAACATACCTTGAGAATGCTGTAGCTACACTGATGCAGAAACGTATATCTTGTTTAATCCCTGAGCTGAGTGGTTTTTCTGAAACAACTATTGTAAAATTCAGGATAATGAGGCTCTGTCACTCCAGTGCCTGGTTTGGCACGTCTGCTCTTTCACTGCTTCAGAGAATGATGTAATCACTGTGTTGTACTTGACGCTGCACCATCCCCCAGCTGCTGTGTATTATTCAAGCTCAGGGATTACAAAAGATATGTTTTTGCATCAGTGTAGCTACAAAGGGCCCCCACCACTTTGCCCTTAAAGGGGCCTCCACCAAATGCGGGCGATTCCAACATTGTATTGTAAACAAAAACAGTAGCGCAGAGTGTGATGTTGCAGCGTGCTGTCTGTAGCAGGGTGTCGCCATATTTGTTTACATCCGATATCGCGAGGGAAGATGATCACAACGCGCGTCGGGGGAACGATGGAAGGTGAGTACAATATTATATAATTTTTTTCTACGACTGTATATAGTTATTATAGGGGATTGTATATATTTATTATGGGGGGGGGGGGGATTGTATAAAGCAGTAATAATATGAGTCTGCATACAGTTATTTATTATACAGAGGCTGTATATAGTTGTTATAGGGGGACTGTATGTAGTTATTATAGGGGGACTGTATATATTTATTATAGGGGGCTGCATATAGTTATAGGGGACTGTATATAGTTCTTATAGGGGGCTGTATATAGTCATAGGGGGTGTATATAGTTATTATAGGGAGGCTGTATATAGTTATAAGGGGTGTATAGTTATTATAGGGGGACTGTATACAGTTATAGGGAGGCAGTATATAGTTATAGGGGGCTGTATATAGTTATAGGGGGATTATATAGTTATAGGGGTCTTTATATAGTTTTATAGTTATTATAAAAGGCTGTATATAGTTAATGCTGTGGGACTATATATAGGTAATGTTGGGTCTGTATATAGTTATTGCTGGGAAGCCATATATTGCTGGGGGAGCTGTATACAGTGATTGCCAGGGGGGCTGTATACAGTGATTGCCAGGGGGGCTGTATACAGTGATTGCTGGGGGCTGTATACAGTGATTACTGGGGGCTGTATATAGTGATTGCTGGTGGAGCTGTATATAGTGATTGCTGGGGGAGCTGTATATAGTGATTGCTGGTGGAGCTGTATATAGTGATTACTGGGGGAGCTGTATATAGTGATGAAACACAGTTGTTCGTGTCTTCCGGGGCCTTGCCGGCGAAACCCTTGGTCGGGCGGATAGGAAAGCTATCGTCCCGTTATATGAATTTGTGATATGTGCATTTTTAATGGACTCTTGTGAGTATGATGAAATGAAATAAATTTTAACTTTGTTGGAACGTACCACACCATCTGCCTGCATATTTTCTTCCAGCTACAAATATAATTAAAGGAGGATGATGAGAGTGCGATGGTGCTAGTCTGAATGGTGACATACTTGCAGCTGGAGAAATTGAGGATTGGTGCTGTTCATCGATTTTTAGGGTGGAATAACGAGAGAGAAGAAGAATATTGGGAGCTCCGGTCATAGTGAAATTATTTTCTCTATTTCTGTGTATATAGTGATGTCTGGGGGTTGTATATAGTGATGTCTGGGGGTTGTATATAGTGATGTCTGGGGTCTGTATATAGTGATTACTGGGGAGGCTGTATATGGTTATTGCTGGGGAGTGGTAAATAGTGATTGCTGTTCCCTGTCTGGACTACATTTAATGGGGGCCCCTACCATATTTTGCGCCCAGGGGCCTCCACCAACCTTAATCCGGCCCTGTAGCTACAGCATTCTCAATGTATGTTTGCTTCATAATGCATTAAATCAAATGGTAGATTTCCTTTAAGAGACATGAAGGGGTCTGTAGAAAGGAAATAACCCCAGCAGCAGCATTGCTACCTCCTCCTTTGTGCAAGGAGTAGTGGCAAAGCCCTGTAAAATGACTTCTGGCAGGCCACTAATATCCATTTGTTTGTTCAAACTGTCAGAAACAGATTACATGAGGCCCCAATGTATGTAGTCAGGGTGATTGCCATTTGTCATTGCCATGTGTTTGTTTAAAACACTAACAAGAATAAGCCCCGCCACCAGCTCACCCTGAGCTGGTGCCCGGTATTTCCATCAGAAACCTGCCACTTCAAGTGGTAGGTTTCCTTTAAGGATGAGAGCCAGTTCACACTGAGCACATGTGTTAGCCATGAAAGAGTCTGGAGATGCCGTTTGCTGGCTGCAGCATTCTCCAGCATGACCAGATCGGCAGTGGGCGAGTAATGGTGTTGGAGGCATTTCTTTGTAGCCCTTCATATGCTAGCCAGAAGTATGACTGCCATTAGGTAACAGGATCATAGTTAGACCATATTATGGTGCAGAGAGCCCCGTGTTGTTTCTGATACATGACAATGACAGGCCTCATGTGGCTGTAGTGTGTCAGCAGTTCCTGTATGATGAAGGCATTTTTGTTATGAACTGTGCAATACGCATCAAATCCCAAATCTGTATGAAGAGGGATCAGCTTGTGAGCCCTCTTCATATAGCCTCCACCGCTCTGTGCTGTACATGTACAGCGCAGAGCGTAAAGAGGTTAAATTATTACTTTGCACAAAAAAAGCGTTATAGCAAAACATAATCCTCTCTCCCACATATACAACAATACCAAACATGTTTGCTTTTTCCATAATACAAAGTAACTATAACGTCTAGGAACAAAATGATACGTGTGGATGATTTTACACTGAATTGTATTGACAAATTACAATGCTATATTTTGTGTGATTTATTGATTTCAGTTCCCTAGACAACAGGATACGTGAGCAAATTATTTGTTATCTCAGCCTCTTTAGTGAGGACTGTAGATTTATGCCTGCATGGAGCACAGTTAATTAAAATATGGATCTACAGATTGCTTAAGGGAAAGGATTACAGTAAAGTGCCCCATAGGGAAAAACAACTAAGACGTGCAAGCCCTAAGCTTACCCAGGACCTCTGTCCCTGCCTACTTACCTAGCCCTGTGCTAACCCACAAGTTCAACTGGTCAACATTCCCTGTTTTGAGTATATTCTCAGAACAGATGACAAAATGCAGAGAGAGGGACAGACCGATAGACAAACACAAGCAAGTCAGGATAACCAGGTCAAAACTGAAATGGCAGCAAAATATAGACTTGTGAGGTAAAGTGTAGTTAGAAAACCTAGCAAGGTAACTGACTTCAGCCCATCCATTAACCCAACAACACCCAGCGGGGACAGTGTGGTTCACAAGCTTTAACAGTGAAGTCAAGCTTTACCCACATCTTTCGTCATGCAATGGACCAGAAGACCTGGTAGTGATGTCTCTCGATGCAGGACCATTACGTGGCGGAGAGAGCTTGACTTCAGAGAAAGCTTGATCAGATCTGCCAACCTGACCTTATACAATCACCAACCAATTTACATCTCACTTTACATCTCACAGTTGATTTTCTGGTTGATGCCACCACACTGGGCCATGAAAGAAACATGATCTAGAAGGTGTTCAGCTGCTTGAAAACAGACTCGTACTGGTTTTAATAGGTCAATATTTGCTGACAGTTTCCCTTTAAGTAGGAAAGGGCCATGATGAGGCCATTTGAGGGCTCTACCTTCTCCAACCTTACTATCATTAACCTCTTAACGCTCAGCGTCCGATATATCGGACGCTGAGCACAGTGACTTAGCGCTCAGCGTCCGATATATCGGACGCTGAGCTGATGCCGGTTCGGCTCAAGATCTGAGCTGAACCGGCATCGGGAAACACGGGGTGCCGGCTGTGACTGATAGCCGGCACCCCAGTGTAACACCCGCGATCGGAGTTGTCTCCGATCGCGGGTGCTTAACCCGTTAAATGCCGCGGTCAGCGCGACCGCGGCATCTAACATGCAGCTGGGGGTTCTCTCCCCCACGATCGCCCCCCCCCGAACCATTTTCGGGGGGCGCCGATCGTTGCTATGGTAACTCTGGGGTCCGATCTGGACCCCAGAGTTACCTGCAAGAACTGCCAGTAAGATGGCGTCTGTGACGTCATCTTACTGGCACAGTGCCAGCCTATGCAAGTGTATAGGCTGACACTGATAATATCCTGCAATACATGAGTATTGCAGAATATTATCATGAACAAGCAATCAGATGATTGCTTCTTCATGTCCCATGGTATAAAAGTGAAAAAGTAAAAAAAAAAAAAGTTATTCAATAAAAAAATAAAGTAATAAATCACTAAAAATGCCCAAAAGCCCCAAAACATATAAAGAGACATATAACTCAAAAAAAAGTCTGAATCATAACACAAACCCCACATATATAGTATCACCGCGTCCGTAACAACCCGTAGAATAAAAGTAAATCATTATTGAACCCCCACGATAAACGCCATAAAAACCCTCCAAAAATTATGATTTTTACCTTTTCAATCCCACAAAAAATGCTATAAAATGTGATCAAAAAACCATATGTACTCCGACATGATACTGGTGCAAAGTACAACATGTCCCGCAAAAAACAAGCCATCAACCAGCTCCGTAGCCAAAAAAGTAACAATGTTATGCCACTTGGAAGACGGCAATACATAAATGATAGATTTTTCCCCACATTAGGGTTTTGTTTGACAAATTTAGTAAAACGTAAGAAAATATATTCATGTCTGGTATCCCCGTAATCGTATCGACCCATAGAATAAAGATAACATGATTATTAGTCTATACGGTGAACACCCAAAAAAAAAGAAGTAAAAAATCCAGTACAGAATTGATGCTTTTCTACTCATGTCCTCAAAAAAAGTTCCTAAATTTTCAACAATAGGTGATACAAACCCAAAAATGGTAACACTGGAAAAAGCATCTCATCCCGCAAAAAAAATGGCATCACATGGCCCCAATAACGAAAAAGCAAAAATTTTATAGCCTTCAAAAGGGGCCAATGAGGAAACTAAAATCCTGGCAGCTGCAGGGCCCTCCTTCCCTTCTGCGCCTCGCTGTGCACCCTTAAAACAAGTCACAGCCACATGTGGGGGGTCTTTGTACTCAGGAGAAATTGCAGAACAAATTTTATGGTGGGTTTTCTCTTTTTATCTTTTGGAAATTTGTAAATTTTAGGGCTAAATGAACGTATAAGGGAACAATATGACCATTCTAAATTTCACCTCCATTTTGATTCAATTACTATGAAGATCTCAAGGGGTTAACAATCTTTGTAAATGCTGTTTCTGATAGCTTGAGGGGTGCAGATTTGAAAATGGGTTGGTTATATAGGGGGTTTTGATGCTAAATATGTAAAATTTCATTCAAAACTGTATTTATCCCCAAAATAGTCAATTCTGAAAATACGGAAAATCGCTATTCTATTTGCAAGCCGCGTGACATCAAAATAAATTATCCAAACATTTCAGAAATTATGAAAATGTAAAGTAGACAAATGGGAAATGTTATTCAGCAAGTTATTTAGGTGGTAAATCGATCTGCCTGAAAACGCAATGATTTTGAATTTCGAAAATGGCAAATTTTTCCAAAAATTTATCATATTTTCTTTTTTTTTGTAAATAAACGCAAAACTTATCAGCCAAAATTTAACACTAAAATGAAGTACAACATGTGGGGAAAAAACAATCTCAGAATCGCTTTGATAAGTAACAGTGTTCAAAAGTTATAACCGTATAAAGAGACGCAAGTCAGAATCCAAAAAATCGGGCTGAGCCTTAAGCTACAAAATGGCTGCGTCCTTAAGGGGTTAAATTACTTTCTTTGATGCAAAGCTTACATTAATAATTAAGTTGCATGGACATGTTTTGGTCAGATTTTCATATTTTACATTATCATTTGTAAACCAAAACAAGGTGTGGGTCAAATACATAAAATATATGTAAATCAGTTTGAATGTTCTATGTTCATTTAACACTTATAACTTTGGCTTACAAATACTTATGCAAAATATTGATCAGAATATTTATGGTTGTCTGTGAATGCAAAGTTCAGGTCATACTTCAATACTTCCATATTCTGTGGTTTCTAGATGAATAGATGTGTTTTTATTGCTGGAATCTAGTTATAAGCAAGAATACAAAACTTTTTTACAAATGATAAGGAAAAAAATAGCTTACAATCTAAACTTACCTACTTTGCAGATTTACTTCACAAACTTTGTAGGCAAAAGTAGCTTTAAAAAAAGTATTGGGGCTCTAAAATAATTGAATCGGAAATTCACAGAAAAATTTGGAGAATTGCTGATCGGTTGAAAGCTTAATAAAATAACATAAAAATACAATGCCAACATAAAGCAGGCACCCGGTACATTTTAATTAACTAATTTGCCTGAGAAGCAGGGGGTTCTGAAAACGTTAGATTTGGTACGATTTTAACCAAATCTCAATTTTTCTATACAGAAACACAAAATCTATCAATCATCAATCAAGTATAGTATGTTACAAAATAAGCAACATTCAAGTTTTTACAGGGTTAAAAAGGGATAACATAGAGGGCCGCATCTGCCATGAGGCGGGGGAAGCCCCTGCCTAAGGCGGCAGATTGCAGACCCTTTAAGAGGCGGCATCTTGCCTCCGTTAGTATGGACTAGCCAAATGCTGGCAAGTCTGCACTACCTGAAAAATCTATTACGTTGGCACCTTAAAGACACGAATGTAGATGATAGGTAGAGCAGTGCAGCACAGCTCTGCAGGACACAGGCAGGCGAGCGCAATGACTACAAACAGCACAACATCGGGAAAAGAGGATGGGGAGCTGCGGGGGAGTGCTGGTTTCTAGCGGTAAGTACCAGGTTATTTATTGTTTGGGGGGCTGTATATATTCTATAGGGGAGGCTGTGCATAATACTATTTAGAAGAGTCTCTGCATAATACCATGTGGAGGAGGCTGTGCATAATACTGTGTAGGGGAGGTTATGCATAATACTTTGTGGGGGAAGCTTTGCATAGTACTGTATGGGGGAGGCTGTCCATAATACTGTGTGGGGGAAGCTGTGCATAATACTGGGGGGGAGGCTGTGCATAATAATGGGGGGGGGGGTTGTACATATACTATGGGGGAGGCCCTGTATACTGTGGCTCTATAAACTGTCAATGAGGGATCTGTATATAGTGGTTGGCTTTTAATTAAACTGAGCAGCCTTATATGGAGTACTGTATTTAATTTAATTTAGGAGTATGTATATGGGGTCTGTTATAAATAAATTAGGGGAACTGTATATAAATAAATCAGATGTATATGAATTAGCTGGGTGCTGTAGTTTATGGGGCCTGGTATTTATAATAAATTATGGGTGCTGTATATACTATAATTTATTCAGTGACTATATAAAGGATGTTTTTTGTGGGGAATAGTGTGTTTAATCGTGTTTAGGAACACGTTCCATTATACTGTAAGTGATAGAGCTGGAGACATTTGACTGTGAATTCCAATAAACCATGGCCGGGAGAAATCATAATGAAGTCCTCTTCCTGATGGAGCAGATCATCACCTGTAAGGTATTAGATACTTCTAATGTCTGTGTCACTGACTGATACTAGTGTGTGAGGAAGCATCATCACCGGGGGTAGGGAAGCAGCTTTCTCAATTTTCGCCTCAGGCAGCAAAAAGGCTAGAATTGGCCCTGATAACATAGTAAAATTATTTCCACATAGTGATTCATGTCAAATTTGAAAAATAGTGCTTGGTCCTTATGATGGAAATGTACCTGGTTCTTAAGGGGGTTAGACCCCACCTACATATTGATATACATGCACAAAACAGCAGTGGATTATAATATAGACGGTTTGGGTGGTAGGCCAAGCATTCTATGTGGCCGCCCAAAATACCACCAAGTTTTATAGTGAGAAGGACCTTCACTGATGAATTCCTTGTACATCCTTCCCTGCTACACATGTACACAAGAGCAAATTCAGGGACCTTTAGATGGTCCTCTAAAGGTCCTGAAACCACATATTGAAAGCAATCAGAAGGGATGCCTCCTCCATTCCCCAAGAAGCTTTATTCTAGTACCATGACAGGCCCAATCCGCCCCTGCACACATAAGGTATAGACATACTTACATTTATTCACAAATATAATGAAAACAAATATTGCTTTGAAAGCATATAACGCTATGGACAATGCTTGAAACATGTTGATGTGCCACTGTCCCAGAACATTAATTAATTGGGGGAGATTTTTTATATGCTGGTGATGTGAAAATATCTCAAGTGCTTTTGGCCTCCTGATAAATCCTGCTTGAGCTTTAGCTTGTGCTGGCAAGAAATTGTACGCCTGGTCCCGCAGACAATAGCTAATGCACAGGTGCATGGCAGAAACACCCAGTGCATTCCCAATCTGCTGCCTGGCCCGGCCCGGCCCGCTTCAAGCCTCTCCAAGGCCTCTTCGTGTGGAGTTGGTGTAAGGGAGAATACAGGAGAAAACTGGAATACAAGCCTTGATCAATCTTCCCCATTGTGATTATGTGGTAACCGGTTCAGTGCTGCTCCTTTCAGTCCAGTCTAGTTGGTTCAATGCCATATCCCTGAATTCTTCTGATTTGGTTGTTACATGTAGTAATGGATATATGGCACAAGATTTAGCTGCCCCGTTTTTTGATTGATTAAATGGGGAAATGAGGAGATGTTTGAGCTTAAATTCTTCACTTTGATCTCAGCAGAGCTTGGGATGGAGAAGCTGGTCAACTACAAGTAACATAATGGCCAGAAACAGTGTAAATCCTCATGAACACAAACTGGAGTAATGATGTCTCCAAAGCCGATGATAAGGTCCCATTCACACAATAATATTCTGCTTAGTACTTTCTATCAGTATTAGAAAGCCCAAACCAAGATTTGCACTTCTTTCATTACATTTTTTCTGGACTCCATACTGATCAGTATGAATGAGACATGAAACTGTTTCCAAACACAATCATCTTGTGCATGTGGCAGTCCATCAAGCCCTCAGTAAAGACTGGCATATTTGAGGTGCCTACTGCTCACTAATGCTGGACACTTTGTTTTGAAAACAAAGATATTTGTTGATGTACCAAATAATCACTATCCAATGTGGAATATATGTTTTAGTTTAAAAGGTTTTTGTTTTTTTTTGTTGTTGAAGGATGTGTACGGGTGGGGGTCTCTTACTCCAGCCTGGCAATTAGATAGCAGCTGTACTATTATAGACAGTCCCCGACTTAAGAACACCCGACTTACAGTCGACCCCTAGTTACAAACGGACCTCTGGATGTTGTTAATTTACTGTACTTTAGTCCCAGACTACAATGATCCACTGTAAGAGTTATCACAGGTCTCTGTAACTAAGATTTAATGTTAAACCCAAAAGTTTTAAAATCCAATTGTCACAGAGACCAAAAAAAATGTGTCTGGGGTTACAATAATAATATAAACAGTTCCAACTTACATACAAATTCAACTTAAGAACAAACCTACAGAACCTATCTTGTACATAACCCAGGGACTGCCTGTACATTCTGCAGGGAATATGCCAAACCTAGCTTCCGTATATATAGGGGCTAAAAATAAGATATAGGCAGTCCCCGGGTTACGTACAAGATAGGTTCCTTGGGTTTGTACTTAACTTGAATTTGTATGTAAGTCGGTACTGTATATTTTATAATTGTAGCTCCAGACAAAACATTTTTTTTCCCCAGTGACAATTGGAGTTTCTAATTCTTTTGCTGTAATTGGACCAAGGATTATCAGTAAAGCTTCTTTACGGACATCTTACAGCTGATCATTGCTGCCTGGGACTATAGTAAAGCATCCAGAGAGCTTCAACAGAGGTCACAGGGGGCAGAGGGTTCCATCTGTAACTTAAGTCCGTCCTTAAGTAGGGGACCGCCTGTGTACTGAAATTATGTAGCCAAGTTTGCTAACATTTTGTATATGATGTATGTATCTTTGTATGAATGATCTGTGTAACTCGAGGTGTATTAAAAATCTTTTAACAACTTATTCATTTCTTCCTCATCCATCTCGAAAATTTTTTTCACCTCTTCAGTGTTATCATCATATTCTAATTCTGCTACATTGGTTTCTTGGACTACTGTTGTTAATTTCTGAACTGTAGGTCTCTGGGGCAGTTTTAGAAATTGCATTAACTTCCCCGTGTCAGTCGCTTTGCTCTCACTTTTCCCTTTGTCGACTTTGTCTTCTGTTCTGATGTTTAGATTTGTCACTTCATTTTCTGATCTTGAAATGAAATTTTGAGGATAAATGACTTTCCCAGTCTTATTTTTGTTTTCTGATCCTGAAGTCTTATTTAATGTAGTAAGTATTTTATTCCTTGTCACTTGTTCATCAGTAACTTTTATTTGACTACTGCTTGTTTTTTTAGGTAGACCTTTTACATCACTTTTTTGATCATCAATTCCACCCTCTTCATCTTGTAATTTAAAATCATTCTCCTCTGTTGAATTCAGTATTTTCTCTAGTTCCATAATCTCATCTTCATTTTCTTCATCTCTGTTTTGAATGTTTAGCTCTTCAGACAATTCTTGTAATTTCTGCATGGCTTGATCTAGAAGAATGTTGATAAATTATTGTAAATTGTAATATATATATAACTGCTATGCTGTATACCACTGTTGATTTGTCTAAGTAGCTAGGCTTTCTCGGAAATAATGTAAGCATCTGTACACCACATACTATTAACATACAATTTGATCAATTTCCATTTCACAATGACATATCAAAACAGGTTTACTCAATGAAGGAACACAAATAACTGTGATCCCTACGGAATAAGTAAAACGTTTTGAAGCCCTTTGTTTGCCTTATCTATTTTCATTTTATATAACAAGTGAAATGTTGAGTTGTATGTAAGTAAGCATTCCCTGCCACATTATATGGAATGTATTTATTATCCAGTGACACATAATTTAGGTGACACACTGCCATCTTCAGGAAAATTAATAAATGGAAGTAACACCTCCTTTACAGAATATTTTATTAAGAATTTTAATTGTGCTTCAATTTATCTGCTCAGTAAATGCTGCTGATGTAGTTATTTAATTAAGCATGACATGTAGTGTCAAATAGTGTTTCAGTTGTGTAAATATTGCGTCAACATTTTGCTTAACTAAATTGATCATCCACACTATTTTTGCAATTTGGTTAAAAGTTTAGCTACACTTAAAGGTAAACCAGAAAGAAATGACTGCAGTGTGCTTTTTCAAGACTTTTACATCCAAGTAGAACTTGTCAACTTATTGACGGTAGATGATAAATAAAAGTCTTCTACACAAGGATATGACACCTTTAAATGTATTGATGGGGTTTAGGAGTTTGAAGGTAAGTTTCATTGTTATGAATGCTAAGTTATAATTACTCAGAATTTATATGTTTATGAATAGAGATGAGCGAGCACTAAAATGCTCGGGTACTCGTTATTCGAGACGAACTTTTCCCGATGCTCGAGTGCTCGTTTCGAGTAACGAGCCCCATTGAAGTCAATGGGAGGCTCGAGCATTTTTCAAGGGGACCAAGGCTCTGCACAGGGAAGCTTGGCCAAACACCTGGGAACCTCAGAAAAGGATGGAAACACCACGGAAATGGACAGGAAACAGCAGGGGCAGCATGCATGGATGCCTCTGAGGCTGCTTAATCGCACCATTATGCCAAAATTATGGGCAACAGCATGGCCATGACAGAGTGACCGAATGAGGCTAGATAGCATCTAAAACATCCAATAATTGACCCTGACACTATAGGGGACGGCATGCAGAGGCAGCGGCAGCAGCGGCAGGCTAGAGAGTGGCATGGCAACATACCCTAAATGGACTCAGGCTTCAAACCAATGGGTGGCAGAGAGGAACCAAAGGAGGTGAGCAAGAAGCGCTCAAATAATATCGGTACATGATAAAAGTTTGCCAGTATATTTTGTGGATTACACAGCAGGGTGGCGACAAAGTTAACATGGAAGCCATGAAAACAATCCAAAATTCTGCCTGACACAGCTCGTTTGATAAGGGGACCATGTATGGAGGCAGTGAACTAGTAGTAGATTAAAGGTGCTGCAGTTAAAACTATGTTAGTTGGATCTTGGCATGGAGCTGGCGCTCCGCTGCCAGGCGAGCTTTTGCCAATCCAAGCCCCTGTCTCTAGGCTACTCCCCAAACAGCACTTCTAAGAACCTTTTGTATAAGATCAAGTGTAGTAGCGTTCTTATAAGTTTGGGATATGGCGGGTGAGGGGAATGTAAACATCTGCGCAAGAAGCGCTGAAATAATATCCGTAAATGAAAAAAGTTTTCCAGTATATTTTGTGGCTTACACAGCACGGTAGCGACAAAGTTAACAAGTTTGATGCGGAATGCCCTGTAATAGCTCTTGGGCGGTGTGCCTTTTATCGCCTAGGCTCAGCAGTTTCAGCAGGTGATGATGCCACCAGCTGCACTGAAAACCCGCTCGGACAAGACGCTAGCGGCAGGGCAGGCAAGAACCTCCAAGGCGTACAGCGCCAGTTCGTGCCACATGTCCAGCTTTGAAACCCAGTAGTTGTAGGGAGCTGTGTGATCATTTAGGACGATGGTATGGTCAGCTACGTACTCCCTCACCATCTTTCTGTAAAGATCAGCCCTACTCTGCCGAGACTGGGGACAGGTGACAGTGTCTTGCTGGGGTGACATAAAGCTGGCAAAAGCCTTGTAAAGCGTACCCTTGCCAGTGCTGGACAAGCTGCCTGCTCGCCTACTCTCCCTCGCTACTTGTCCCGCAGAACTACGCACTCTGCCGCTAGCGCTGTCAGAAGGGAAATACTGTTTCAGCTTGTGCACCAGGGCCTGCTGGTATTCATGCATTCTCACACTCCTTTCCTCTCCAGGGATGAGAGTGGAAAGATTTTGCTTGTACCGTGGGTCCAGGAGAGTGAACACGCAGTAATCGGTGCTGGAATAAATTCTTTGAACGCGAGGGTCACGGGATAGGCAGCCTAGCATGAAATCTGCCATATGCGCCAGAGTACCAACGCGTAAGAATTCACTCCCCTCACTGGCCTGACTGTCCATTTCCTCCTCCTCCAACTCCTCCAACTCCTCTTCTTCTGCCCATACACGCTCAACAGTGAAGGACTCAACAATGGTCCCCTCTTGTGTCTCGCCAACATTCTCCTCCTCTTCCTCCTCATCCTCCTCCACCTCCTCCGATATGCGCTGAGAAACAGACCTAAGGGTGCTTTGGCTATCAACAAGGGAATCTTCTTCCCCCGTCTCTTGTGAGGAGCGCAAAGCTTCCGACTTCATGCTGACCAGAGAGTTTTTCAACAGGCCAAGCAGCGGGATGGTGAGGCTGATGATGGCGGCATCGCCACTGACCATCTGTGTTGACTCCTCAAAGTTACTCAGCACCTGACAGATATCAGACATCCACGTCCACTCCTCATTGTAGACTTGAGGAAGCTGACTGACCTGACTACCAGTTCTGGTGGAAGTTGACATCTGGCAGTCTACAATCGCTCGGCGCTGCTGGTAAACTCTGGATAACATGGTCAGTGTTGAATTCCACCTCGTGGGCACGTCGCACAACAGTCGGTGAGCGGGCAGTTGGAGGCGGCGCTGCGCTGCCCTGAGAGTGGCAGCATCTGTGCTGGACTTCCTGAAATGCGCACAGATGCGGCGCACCTTCGTGAGCAAATCAGACAGATTGGGGTATGTCTTGAGGAAACGCTGAACTATCAGATTTAACACATGGGCCAGGCATGGCACATGTGTCAGTCTGCCGAGTTGCAGAGCCGCCACCAGGTTACGGCCGTTGTCACACACAACCATGCCTGGCTTCATGTTCAGCGGTGCCAGCCACAGATCAGTCTGCGCCGTGATGCCCTGTAATAGTTCTTGGGCGGTGTGCCTTTTATCGCCTAGGCTCAGCAGTTTCAGCACCGCCTGCTGTCGCTTAGCGACGGCACTGCTGCTGTGCCTAGAGCTACCGACTGATGGCGCCATGCCCACGGATGGTCGTTCGGAGGAGGAGGTGGAGGAGGGGTGGGAGGAGGAGGAGGCATAGTAGGCCTGAAACACCTGGACCGAGGTAGGCCCCGCAATCCTCGGCGTCGGCAGTATATGACCAGCCGCAGGGTCAGACTCGGTCCCAGCCTCCACCAAGTTAACCCAATGTGCCGTCAGCGATATATAGTGGCCCTGCCCGGCAGCACTCGTCCACGTGTCCGTGGTCAGGTGGACCTTGTCAGAAACGGCGTTGGTCAGGGCACGGATTATGTTGTCTGACACGTGCTGGTGCAGGGCTGGGACGGCACATCGGGAAAAGTAGTGGCGGCTGGGGACCGATCGGGTTTTGCAGCCAGATCTTGTGCAGTGAGCTCTGCAGATTTTTGTGGCCGATAACTTTAAAAAAAGCATTAGCAAAGCGAGTGTGTGAGCTTGGCGGCGAGTGTGCACTGATCCCAAGTGTGTGCAGTGTCATAAGTGTGACTTAGGTTTAAGGGAAGGAGTACTTTTTGGATCCAGCAACAAATAGATAAGTGCATCTACATTTTTATTTCCTGATATTCATTGTGTGATTTTTATTGCAACCAAGTAGATCTGAAGGTATTTTACTTGCATAATCTTTATATTGTGTGGGGGGTATAGGGAGGCATTCACCTTGCTTATCTAGACAGTATAGTCACAGGTGCTGCCTAATTAATAGTGGGGTGTGGCTATCTAATTAGCAGCCTTTATATACTTCTGTGGTCAGTTTGTTTGGTGGTTTGCAGCCAGATCTTGTGCAGTGAGCTCTGCAGATTTTTGTGGCCGATAACTTTAAAAAAAGCATTAGCAAAGCGAGTGTGTGAGCTTGGCGGCGAGTGTGCACTGATCCCAAGTGTGTGCAGTGTCATAAGTGTGACTTAGGTTTAAGGGAAGGAGTACTTTTTGGATCCAGCAACAAATAGATAAGTGCATCTACATTTTTATTTCCTGATATTCATTGTGTGATTTTTATTGCAACCAAGTAGATCTGAAGGTATTTTACTTGCATAATCTTTATATTGTGTGGGGGGTATAGGGAGGCATTCACCTTGCTTATCTAGACAGTATAGTCACAGGTGCTGCCTAATTAATAGTGGGGTGTGGCTATCTAATTAGCAGCCTTTATATACTTCTGTGGTCAGTTTGTTTGGTGGTTTGCAGCCAGATCTTGTGCAGTGAGCTCTGCAGATTTTTGTGGCCGATAACTTTAAAAAAAGCATTAGCAAAGCGAGTGTGTGAGCTTGGCGGCGAGTGTGCACTGATCCCAAGTGTGTGCAGTGTCATAAGTGTGACTTACGTTTAAGGGACTTAAGTTTGAGGGGGTTTAGCAGGTAACTGCTGTGTTTTGTGTTTGACTGTAAATTCTTCTTTCTGTGCATATTTCTATTGTAATCCCCATTAGAATAATGGACTCCATAAGTGGCATTGCTACACGGTGTACATCCTGTGCCATGTATGCTTTCCTTGAACAGCCGTTCGAGGGGGAATACTGCTGTGTGGGGTGTGTGAAAATTGCTCATCTGGAAGCCCAGATTCTGGATCTAAATGAGCAAGTTTCAAGGCTGCGGGCAATTGATAATATGGAACGAAGTTTGCTGCTCCTGGAGCACAAACTCTCTGGGGAAGATGGTTGTGGGGAGGGAAGTATGGAGGTGCAGAGTGAGGGGGCAGCTAGTTGGGTAACATGTAGAAGGCGGGGTAGAGGGAAGAGTTGTAGAGAGTCTAGTCCTGATCTGGTGCACCCCAATAAGTTTGCCAGGCTGGCGGATGAGGGGGATATCAGCTCTGGGGTAGCAATGCTGCAGAAAGACGTGGCCGCTAGCAACCAGGGGAATGTCTGCTCCAGTAAGAAGGGTAATGGGAGCACAGGCAAGGTCACACAGGTGCTGGTAGTGGGAGATTCCATTATTAGGGGAACACACAGGGCAATCTGTCACAAAGACCGTGCATACCGAACAGTGTGTTGTTTGCCGGGTGCTCGGGTTCGGCATGTTGCGGATCGGGTTGACGGATTACTGGGAGGGGCTGGTGAGGAACCAGCGGTCATGGTCCACATTGGCACTAATGACAAAGTAACAGGTAGGTGGAAGGTCCTTAAAAATGATTTCAGAGATTTAGGCCATAAGCTCAGGGCAAGGACCTCAAAGGTAATTTTCTCAGAAATACTGCCTGTACCACGTGCCACACCAGAAAGGCAGCGGGAGATCAAGGAGGTAAATAAGTGGCTCAAAAGTTGGTGTAGGAAGGAGGGGTTTGGGTTCATGGAGAACTGGGCTGACTTTTCTGTCGGCTACAGGCTCTACAGTAGGGATGGGCTGCACCTCAATGGGGAGGGGGCCGCTGTTTTAGGGGAAAAAATGGCTAGAAGGTTGGAGGAGTGTTTAAACTAGAGACCTGGGGGGAGGGCAACTACACTTGTGCAGGGCAAATAGACAGTGTACATAGAGAGCTGGGAAGAGTCATAGTCCAAGGGGGAGGAAGGGGGGCTGGAATGAGATTGGGGAATAAGGACAAAAGGAATACGGACAGGGAAAACCATATAAAGTGTATGTACACAAATGCCAGAAGCCTCACAAACAAAATGGAGGAACTGGAACTCTTGATGTTGGAACGGAAATATGATATAGTGAGTATCAGCGAGACATGGCTGGACAGTAGCTATGACTGGGCTGTTGCTATAGATGGTTATAGTCTTTTTAGAAAGGATCGTATAAATAAAAAAGGGGGAGGGGTTTGTTTATATGTGAATTCTTGCCTCAAGCCCGTCCTGCGAGATGACATCAGTAACGCAAATGTGGAGTCCCTATGGGTGGAGATAAGAGGGAAAAAGAATAATAAAATATTACTAGGGGTTTGTTATAAGGCTCCAAATATAATGGAGGCAGCAGAGGAAATGCTGATAAGTGAAATGGATGCGGCTTCAAAGCATGGTGAAGTACTTATCATGGGGGACTTCAATTACCCAGATATTGACTGGGGGGCAGAAACCTGCAGGTCCTTCAAAGGTAGCAGGTTCTTGTCAACAACAAAAGACAATTATCTGTCGCAACTAGTCCTGGAGCCAACAAGAGGGGGGGCACTGCTGGACCTTATCCTTTCCAACAGACCTGATAGGGTATCAAAACTACAGGTTGGGGGGAACCTGGGGAATAGTGATCATAATATCATTGATTTTGTATTACGCTTTACTAAGCACGTTAGTGAAGGGGCAACCAACACTCTAAACTTCAGGAGGGCAAATTTTCATCAACTAAGGGAAGACCTTAAAGGCATAGACTGGGATAATGCTCTCAAAGACAAAAGCCCCCCCAAAAAATGGGACTTTTTCTCATATATTCTGAAAAAGTCCTGTGAGAAACACATACCTTATGGGAAAAAGCATAAAAGGAACAAGAAAAAGCCTATGTGGCTAACTAGTCTTGTAAGGAAAGCAATAAGCGAGAAAGATAAAGCGTTTAAGGTGCTAAAACGTGAAGGTAGCGATGAGGCATTACAGGATTATAGAGAGAAAAATAAATCCTGTAAAAAGCAGATAAAGGACGCAAAAATAGAGACTGAGAGAAATATTGCCATGGAGAGCAAAAATAATCCCAAATTATTTTTCAAGTATATAAATGATAAGAAACTAAAAACAGAGAGTGTGGGTCCCCTTAGAAATAACATGGGGGTCATGGTGGAAGGAGATGTGGAAAGGGCCAATCTACTGAATGTCGCCTTCTCAACTGTCTTTACCCAGGAAAATCCCCTGGTGGAAGGCACAATGAGGCGCCGCCTCGCAACCACTAAGATAGATAAATCACCTGGGCCAGATGGCATACACCCCCGGGTTCTGCATGAATTATGTACGGTGATAGACAGACCGTTATTTTTAATATTTGAAGATTCACTGAGGACTGGTTATGGCGCATAGCAAATGTGGTACCAATATACAAAAAAGGATCAAATAGCGATCCTGGAAACTACAGACCCGTAAGTCTAACTGCTGTGGTGGGGAAAATATTTGAGGGGTTTATTAGAGATGCTATCCTGGAGTATCTCACTGTGCACAACCTTATAACCCAGCGTCAGCATGGGTTTATGAGAGATCGGTCCTGTCAGACTAATCTGATTGGTTTCTACGAGGAGGTAAGTTCAAGACTGGATCTGGGGGACGCTGTGGATGTTGTATATCTGGACTTTTCAAAGGCATTTGACACCGTGCCACATAAAAGGTTGGTATATAAAATGAGACTGCTGGGAATAGGAGAAAATCTGTGTATCTGGGTAAGTAATTGGCTTAGTGATAGAAAACAGAGGGTGGTCATTAATGGCACATTCTCAGATTGGGTTGATGTTACCAGTGGAGTGCCACAGGGGTCAGTATTGGGGCCACTTCTTTTTAATATTTTTATTAATGACCTTGTAGTGGGTTTACACAGTCAAGTTTCAATATTTGCAGATGATACTAAGCTGTGTAAAGTAATAAATACTGAGGTCGATAGTCTAGCATTACAGAGGGATTTGTGGAAGCTTGAGGGATGGGCAGAGAAATGGTTGATGAGGTTTAATGTAGATAAATGTAAAGTTATGCACTTGGGCCATGGAAACAAAAAGTATAATTATGTTCTAAACGGTCAATTACTTGGTAAAACTGAAGCTGAAAAGGACTTGGGCGTATTGGTGGATGATAAACTTAATTTTAGTGACCAGAGCCAGGCGGCTGCTGCTAAAGCAAATAAAATAATGGGATGTATCAAGAGAGGAATAGATTCTCATGATAAAGACATAGTTCTGCCCTTATACAAATCCCTGGTCAGACCACACATGGAATATTGTGTACAGTTTTGGGCACCAGTGTATAAAAAGGATATAGTAGAGCTGGAACGGGTGCAGAGGAGAGCAACCAGGATTATTAGGGGAATGGAGGGATTAGAATACAATGACAGATTACAAAATTTGGGATTATTCAGTTTAGAAAAAAGACGACTGAGAGGAGACCTCATTACAATGTACAAATACCTGAACGGACAGTACAAGAATCTCTCCAAAGATCTTTTTATACCTCGGCCTGTGACCAGGACAAGGGGGCATCTTCTACGCCTAGAGGAGAGGCGATTCTACCATCACTATAGACAAAGGTTCTTTAGTGTAAGAGCAGTGAGACTATGGAACTCTCTGCCGCAGGAGGTTGTTATGGCGGACTCTATGTACATGTTCAAGAGAGGCCTGGATGACTTTCTGGAGAGAAAAAATATCACGGGTTATGGGGATAAAACATTTATTTAATTCTTGAAGGTTGGACTTGATGGACTTGAGTCTCCTTCCGGCCTTATATACTATGATACTATGAATACCGAGGGGCGGCCGCCGCCATGAGGCTGCGAAAGGCCTCGGTCTCTACTAGCCTATAGGGCAGCATCTCCAGGCTTAGCAATCTGGAGATGTGCACATTAAGGGCTTGGGCGTGCGGGTGGGTTGCACTATATTTGCGTTTCCGCTCCAGCGTCTGGGGTATGGAGAGCTGAACGCTGGTGGATGCTGTGGAGGATCGTGGAGGCGACGATCGGGTTTTTGTGGCAGGGTCCTGGGCAGGGGGCTGACTATCAGCTGACACAGGGGAAGGAGCAGTGGTGTGCACGGCCGGAGGTGAACGCGCTTGTTGCCACTGAGTGGGGTGTTTAGCATTCATATGCCTGTGCATACTGGTGGTAGTTAAGCTAGTAGTGGTGGAACCCCTGCTGATCCTGGTTTGGCAAATGTGGCACACCACAGTCCGTCGGTCATCCGGTGTTTCCTTAAAGAACCTCCAGACTTCTGAAAATCTAGCCCTCGCCGCAGGAGCCCTCGCCACGGGAGCTTCACTAGTTGACACATTTGGCGCTGATGCACCAGCTCTGGCTCTGCCTCTCCGTCTGGCCCCACCACTGCCTCTTCCAACCTGTTCTGGTCGAGGACTCTCCTCCATCTCAGAAGCACTGTGTTCACCCGGCCTCTCAACCCAGCTTGGGTCTGTCACCTCATCATCCTCCGATCCCTCAGTCTGCTCCCCCCTCGGACTTCCTGCCCTGACAACAACTTCCCCACTGTCTGACAACCGTGTCTCCTCATCGTCGGACACCTCTTTACACACTTCTTCCACTACGTCAACAAGGTCATCATCACCCACAGACTGCGACTGGTGGAAAACCTGGGCATCGGAAAATTGCTCATCAGCAACCGGACAAGTGGTTTGTGACTGTGGGAAGGGTCCAGAAAACAGTTCCTCAGAGTATGCCGGTTCAAATGGCAAATTTTGCTGGGAGGGGGCAGACTGGGGGGGAGGAGGCTGAGGTGCAGGAGCTGGAGGAGTGCCGATTTCGGTGACATGGGTGGACTGCGTGGAAGACTGACTGGTGGACAAATTGCTCGAAGCATTGTCGGCAATCCACGACATCACCTGTTCGCACTGTTCTGGCCTCAACAGTGCTCTACCACGAGTCCCAGTAACTTCAGACATGAACCTAGGGAGTGTAGCTCTGCGGCGTTCCCCTGCTCCCTCATCAGCAGGTGGTGTCTCACCCCGCCCAGGACCACGGCCTCTGACCCCTGCAGTAGTTGGACGCCCACGTCCCCGCCCTCGTCCTCTACCCCTAGCCCTCGGGTTAAACATTTTGAAAATGAGAGTTATAACTTTAATTTTTTTTTTTACCTTTTTTTTGTGTTTTTTTTTTTTTTGTGTGTTTTTTAGTTTTTAAAACCAAACGATGCTATCCTATTGCTATGGCTATTTTCTAGCCAAGTATGAAAGCACACTGCTATGCCAGATGAGATGACGCTGAGTTATTAAAAAAAATAAATGTAAAATAAAAAAGGAAATGGCAGACTGTGCCTAATTGAAATCCAACCCCGGGCCCTAATAAATTTTCCCACTTCGGTCTTTGCGATGGATATGTGCGTCACTAAGCGCAAAACACAGTGGTCGCAAGTCTCACTCCAAATTGCTCACAATTTGCTAGTAGATGCACTGCAACAACTACAGCCACCAGCAGATCAACCAGAAATCAAATATATATAACGCTACTGTAGGCGTAAGTAAGCCGTTTGGATTCTCCTATGGCTATTTTCTAGCCAAGTATTAAAGCACACTACTATGCCAGATGAGATGACGCTGAGTTATGAAAAAAATAAACGTAAAATAAAAAAGGAAATGGCAGACTGTGCCTAATTGAAATCCAACCCCAGGCCCTAATAAATTTTCCCACTTCGGTCTTTGCGATGGATATGTGCGTCACTAAGCGCAAAACACAGTGGTCGCAAGTCTCACTCCAAATTGCTCACAATTTGCTAGTAGATGCACTGCAACAACTACAGCCACCAGCAGATCAACCAGAAATCAAATATATATAACGCTACTGTAGGCGTAAGTAAGCCGTTTGGATTCTCCTATGGCTATTTTCTAGCCAAGTATTAAAGCACACTACTATGCCAGATGAGATGACGCTGAGTTATGAAAAAAATAAACGTAAAATAAAAAAGGAAATGGCAGACTGTGCCTAATTGAAATCCAACCCCGGGCCCTAATAAATTTTCCCACTTCGGTCTTTGCGATGGATATGTGCGTCACTAAGCGCAAAACACAGTGGTCGCAAGTCTCACTCCAAAATGCTCACAATTTGCTAGTAGATGCACTGCAACAACTACAGCCACCAGCAGATCAACCAGAAATCAAATATATATAACGCTACTGTAGGCGTAAGTAAGCCGTTTGGATTCTCCTATGGCTATTTTCTAGCCAAGTATTAAAGCACACTACTATGCCAGATGAGATGACGCTGAGTTATGAAAAAAATAAACGTAAAATAAAAAAGGAAATGGCAGACTGTGCCTAATTGAAATACAACCCCGGGCCCTAATAAATTTTCCCACTTCGGTCTTTGCGATGGATATGTGCGTCACTAAGCGCAAAACACAGTGGTCGCAAGTCTCACTCCAAATTGCTCACAATTTGCTAGTAGATGCACTGCAACAACTACAGCCACCAGCAGATCAACCAGAAATCAAATATATATAACGCTACTGTAGGCGTAAGTAAGCCGTTTGGATTCTCCTATGGCTATTTTCTAGCCAAGTATTAAAGCACACTACTATGCCAGATGAGATGACGCTGAGTTATGAAAAAAATAAACGTAAAATAAAAAAGGAAATGGCAGACTGTGCCTAATTGAAATACAACCCCGGGCCCTAATAAATTTTCCCACTTCGGTCTTTGCGATGGATATGTGCGTCACTAAGCGCAAAACACAGTGGTCGCAAGTCTCACTCCAAATTGCTCACAATTTGCTAGTAGATGCACTGCAACAACTACAGCCACCAGCAGATCAACCAGAAATCAAATATATATAACGCTACTGTAGGCGTAAGTAAGCCGTTTGGATTCTCCTATGGCTATTTTCTAGCCAAGTATTAAAGCACACTACTATGCCAGATGAGATGACGCTGAGTTATGAAAAAAATAAACGTAAAATAAAAAGAAACTGGCAGACTGTGCCTAATTGAAATCAAACCCCTAATAAATTTTCCCACTTTGGTGTTTGAGGTGGATATGTGTGTCACTAAGAGCTAAACACAACGGTAGCAAGTCCCCCTGCTAATTCCTCACAATATGGTACTACTACCACACTACTAGTGCCAGCAAGCCCAGCCACAAGCAAATAAAAAAAAAAAGGATAACGTTATTGTAGCCCTAAGAAGGGCTGTTGTAGAATCACTCCTGCCTAACAGTAAGCTAATAGAACACCCTAACGCTTTCCCTGACCAGCAGCAGCTCTCTCCCTAGCGGCATCCAGACAGAGAATGATCCGAGCAGCGCGGGCAGCGGCTAGTCTATCCCAGGGTCACCTGATCTGGCCAGCCAACCACTGCTATCGACGTGTAAGGGTACCACGTCATGCTGGGTGGAGTGCAGAGTCTCCTGGCTTGTGATTGGCTCTGTTTCTGGCCGCCAAAAAGCAAAACGGCGGGAGCTGCCATTTTCTCGAGCGGGCGAAATACTCGTCCGAGCAACGAGCAGTTACGAGTACGCTAATGCTCGATCGAGCATCAAGCTCGGACGAGTATGTTCGCTCATCTCTATTTATGAACAATTGAAAGATTAAATCATTTCCATTTGTGTATGTATCCTGGTAAGTAAGGTGACTAAGTTACAACAAATGACAAACACCTGCGGAAGTTGAATGCAGAGGTGATGCCACAGTGTACAACTGTAGTAAGGTCTTCCTGAGCGTTATAACTCTACATTTTTATACATTATGGCAGGTTTTATACATATATTTTTTTTTTACATTCTGAATGTATTATTGCCTTTTGCTTTTTAACTACGTAAATGTAACATTGTGATTGTTACTAGAAATGTTTTAAGAATTTCCCAGGGTTAGTTATGTCGTTGGCGAGTGTCCATAGTTGCTCTTCTGTAGAACAGCTTTTTGTGTTATGAAATACATTTTTTTTAGAAAGTTTTACCTTCGTTAAGAGTGGTGTCCTTTGTTGGGGAACTTGTACTTGAGAATTTTGTCCTGTGTTTTTCGGTACTTTCCGTAGATTCTTGTGATGGTGACGCTGGTAAAGTGCTTACTGTTGGTTTTGCTGAAGTATTTGAGTGTTTTATTGTTCTGTAATCTGCACTTTCCTTTGGATTTGTTTCTATAGTTATTTTTCTTTTATTACACAGCTCACTTAGCATATGAATGACATTCATACACTGAGTCCTGCAAGGAAACACAACATATTTTAACAGATTTTTTGTCTATGTCACCAAATTTGGAATTTTATTCCAACTTCCCAGTACAATGCACAGAATATTAAACGACACCAATAAAAATTGTATTTTGTCCCACAAATAACAAGCCCTCAAACGGGCCCTATGTAAATGGAAAAATAGTTATGTCTTTTTATAGGCAGGAAGTAAACAACATAAACACAAAAAAGCATCTATTTTTCAGTGTTTTGTCAGTAAAAAAGAGCTTTAACAGGTTTCAACCCTTTTATGTAAAGGCGAGGTAGTTTTTTTTCTTATTGCCAGAATCTAAAAGCCATAAGTTTTTCTATTTTTTCATCTATAGAGCTGCAGTATGTGAGAGCATGTAGTAAGACTTACTTTTAAAATACAAATACCTTTAATAATACAATCAGGAAGACCCTCCTATTATGTCTCCATTGTATACCCTGACTTCTTCCAATGATACAGTCTATCTCTACATAAACCATGCATTTCTCTGACGTCTCTGTGTAAATTGGTAGACAAATGCATGGTTTGATTTGTTACTATACCTGCTGCTTTACTCTTTGTGGAAATGTTACTATTGTTGTGTGGTGTTTTCAATAAACTGAGCTAAAGGGGTCTTCCACTTTCAGCAAATAATTGATATGGTTTTTGTAAGGAAATGTTTAGCAATTTTCCTATATATGTTCTGTATCAAATCCGTGTGCCCTGAGGCTGCTGGCTCCTCTTCAAGCTGGGTTCTGCCTCCTGGCAGGACCCGGCTGTAACTAGCTGAGCATGCGTCTGCATGTTCTGTTACTTACATTGTACACTGCAATACAAGTGTATTGCAGTGTATGGGCTTGAACAAGAGATCAGATGAACAAGCCCAAGTGTGGAAAAATAAAAAAAAAACTCATTTTATAATAATAATTAAATAAATAAAATAGTCTCCTAATCACCCAGTTACATATAAAATCCAAATAAAATACAAAAAATACACACATATATTTGGTATCACCGCATCTGTATGAATCTGTACAATAAATACAAATCAATATTGAACCCGCTCGGTGAACAATGTAAAAAAAACATGAAAAATTTCCCTTAATATACAATTTTTCATCAAATACCCTCACAAAAAATGTTCTAAAAAGTTATCAAAAAAGTTACATGCCCTAATATGTTGACTGAAAATAACAACTATTTTTGCAAACAGAAAAATACTATTTTTGCAAAAAATAAGCCCTCAACCAGATCTGTCAACAGAAAAATACAGAAGTTATACCCCTGAAAAGTTGTTGATGGAGAAAATCGCTTTTTTTTTTAATATTGGTTTTTCTCAGTAAAATTGAGCAAAGATCTGAAAAACAATACAAACGAGGTATCACCATAATCATAGTGAACCAGAAATAAAGTGTTATTTTAGGAAAAAAAGAGCTAAAAATTTGTGTCCTTCTTGAAATAGAATCTCATGAATAAGCTAAAGACCTCCAAAATGAATGATGTATATATTGTATCTCACCCTGCAAATAATATTACCAAAAATATAAAAATTTTATAGCTTGTACAATGTGACAATGTGACAGGAGAAATTGGGCATTAAAATTTGCATAGCATTTCATTATTCAATTCATTATGAAAGTGTCATTTTTGGCCTAAATTAATGTATTTCCCCCCCAAAATCTAAAGTTTCTAAATCGCACTTTGAAACACTTATAGGGTTAATAGGTAAAGGTAATAGAAGTTGTTTTACATACGTTGAGGGGTGTAGTTTCTATAGTGGGGTAATTTATGGGGTTTTACTATTATTTAGGCCTTTCAAGGTCACTTGAAAGCTGAGTTATCCCTCAAAATGTAAGTTTTGGCGATTTTTATGAAAATTAGAAAAAGTTCTTAGCCTCATAACATCCTAGAAAAATGAGAGGATGCATAAAATATAATTCCAACATAAAGCAGACATTCCGGAAATATTAGTTATCAAGTTTTTTGGGTATTTTAACTATCTGTCTGGAAAGCAGAACATTTCAAACTTTGCAAATGAAGAATTTTCTGAATTTTCAGTTTTTTTCAGAACGAAACGCAAAACTTATCACTTACATTTTACAACTAACATGAAGTACAATGATGTGTCTCGAGAAAATAATCTCAAAATCACCCGGATATGTTAAAGCGTTCCAAAGATATAACCAATTATCGTGACACATTTCAGATTCTAAAAATTGAATCTGGTCAGTAAGCTAAAAACAAGAGTCCGTTATAAGGGGTTAAGGTTCTTTTGATCTCCGCTTGCTGTTCTTCTATAGAAAGCTTCTATGTTACTTCCAGTGGAAAGAAATCTGTCCATGGTCATGTGATGGATGTGCAGGAGCTGTTATTATCACAGAGAGTGATCAGAGCCTTGTGTCCATCGGATTTCTTTTCACTGGAAGTAAACATAGAGACTTTCTATAGGACAGCAAGCAGAGATCTAAAAATCCCAGGAATTTATAAAGAAAGTTTATTGGAAAATTGTATAACTTATACAAACAGTAAAACTTTTTTGCTGAAAGTGGACAAGCCCCTTTAAATTGCCATAAGGATTGCATCATCTATCAACTTACGACTGAGTTGAAAATTTTTCCAGAAGTCTTGACTGATTTCTTTCGAATAGCTCCATTACAGACTGAAGATGTTCAAAACTCTGCTTCAAACTTTCATACTGAGCTAGAAAAAATAAAGATAAACATTAAGAATGAATTTTTCTAATTCATCAGTCTACTGCAAATTTCATTACAACTGCTTTTTGCTTTCTGGTCTCTATGTACACACAGTAAATGATCACTCACCGGTGAACTGCTGTAGCCAGTGATCTCTAGAGTTGCCCCCAGTGTCATCCCAACTTGCAGCAAGTTATCCCCATTAAGTGGATAACTTGATTTTTGCCACAATACCATTTTAAAGGGATCCTGTCACCAAATTTTACCCCATTTAAATGCAGGGGAAGTAATGTTCTTTCACAAGTTCACATTTTTATCTAAAATCTCACCTGTTTACCTACAAAAGAAATCTCCACAAAGCCATACAAAAATGAGCAGGGAAAGGTCATATTTTTTATGAGTCTAGTTCAGATTTTGGTCAGGAGTGTAACTAGGAGAGGCAGGGTCCCATAGCAGACTTCTGCATGGGGCCACCTTCCCCTTAAAAAATATATACATATTTGTACACTCACACATTTTTATACTCTGCACACATTTATGTAAACTATATACATTTATATACTTATACATATGGTATATACACAAACGCACATGTAGGATATGCACAATCATACAAACATATAGTATAGATACATAATATTGTTGCACATTTAATATATACACACGCATACAGTATATGTAATATTCACAATATATACATACAGTTCCATATACATACAAATAGCATATACATACACATACAGTATATACATCTTAGACAACATACACCATATTAACATACATATACCATATACACACACCATACACCGTATAAACACACATATACAGAATATACCCATCACATCACATTTACACAATAACATCACATATACTCATCATTTATGTATATACTCACAGTCAGACAATCTTCTTCTCCCACTTGGGAGAAGTCCTGCCGTTTTGCCATCCCCTCCCCTCATATTTTTTATCTGTGTTGCTGACTTAGCTGTGTACTGTGGAAGATGTGGCCTGCTATATACATGTTATGCTGTATAATGTGCAACATAATATTTATATAAACGGGCATATCGTTTAATTCTTCAGGTGTCAAGTTGGGTGCTAGGCACCCTTACAATCTGGGCCCCATAGCCGCTATGGCTGCTACCTCCTGCTATTGGCGTCATATTGAAGATAAAAAAAAAAAATCTGTGGTCCTATCAGCTACAGAACCAGAGATACAGACAGTTACAAAAAGGTGGAAAATTGGATTTTTAACTGTATTTAACTCCTTAAAGAGGACCTGTCACCAGATTTTGACCACTCTGACTAACAACAACTAAAATTAGCTGCCTGGCACTACTACCATAATTACAGACATTTTTCTGATATGCAAATTAGCTTTTGTGACTCATGCCAGGTGTTGGTGACTCTCTCCAAGACTTGCAGTGAACCACGCCCCATTATTGTCACTGACACCTCTGTGTTTTTTCAAATCACTGCCCTGCCTCTCTGTACTTAGGGACCGTCTGCTAATATTTAACTATAGACATATAAAGCTCTATGTACAAAGGGGAAATATCATGCCACTTTTTTTACACAGTGCCTTGTGTTACATTCATGACATGTGACCAGTGACATCAATGTAGGTCCTTTAGCCTGTACACCACGTATGTGATTGCATGAAATCACAGCAGCCTCCATGGAGATTGAGGAGGAGTAGAAATCCATGGAGGCTGCTTCGTGTGATCAGATACATGCATGGGGTACAGTTTGCTATTGTTAAGAGGCTAAAGGACCTGAGATGATGTCACTCTGGTCACATGACATGAACTGTGACCAGTAAGGAGGCATACGGCATGAGGAGTATAAGATGAGAGGGGTCGCAGGACACATCCTCTTTGATGCCAGGTAATATAAGATAAAAGGTGATTTATGTGGATGTAAGCGAAACAATATTTTGCTAAAAGAAGGGTGTCAGTTAGTCAGTGGGACTCTATAGGAACCTGTCACTGGCTGTATATGTGCAAATGTGGTGACAGGTTTCCTTTAAGAAAGCAGCCAGGTTGTAGCTCAAAGGGGTTGTCCAACTTTAAAGACTCTGGAGGTGGGCTGAAGAGGACTGTTAAAAAAAATAAACCTGTACTTACCTCCTCCACTCTCTGTGCCTTCCATGCTGCTATTCGGTGGACAACTTCCACCTGCCTTGCATGCCCACCCGTCTACATGCCCACCTGATACAGCACTGGGACAAGGGACAGTGAGCATGCCAGGTGACTTTTGTGAGCTTTAAAATATTTGTTTTTCCATTAACGTTGCCATGCGAGGGCTTATTTTTTTGCAGGATTAGATACATTTTTCAGGGCTACTATTTTGGGGTGGCTATGCCCTATTAATAGAAATGTATAAACTTTTTTGTGAGGATTGTAGAAAAAAACATCAATTCTGTAATTGATATTTACCTTGTAAAATGTTATCTTTATTCTACGGGTCAGTAAAATTACTGTGATGCCATATTTCTTTATTTTTACTTACCTTTTCCTAACTTTGTTTCCCCCCAAATGAGGTTTTATTCTACAATCTATAAGTTTAACAACACCATTTTCCAAGTGGCCTACCACTTTTAACTTCTTCGAGCTGGTTGAGGGCTTGTTTTTTGCTGGAAATGTTGAACTTTATAACAGTACCATTTTCATATAGATACATTTTTTTTAATCAGCTTTTATTGCATTTTATGTAGTACGGGATAGGTAAAAATCATAATTTTTGGTGTTTTTCTTTTCATCTTTATGCCATTCATCATGAGGGTTCAATAATGAAGTTGTTTTACTGTAAGAAACATTACGGGCAAGAAATACCATATATGTGGGGGTTTGTATGGTGATTTTTTAAAACTTTTTTGTATGTAGATTTTATATGTAACTGTGTTTGGTGGGCTTTTTTTAAATTAATTTGTTAGTTTAGTTTAGTTTTTTTTATTACTATGGGACATCAACAAGCATTCATTCGATTAATCATTAAAATACAGATGACACACCATGTTTCCCATTGCCTGTTCAGCTCCATTGACGAGCTGAATCAGCATTGGCTCCATGATGTAGTACTACAGCATGAAGCTCTATCTGTTGATCTCCATGCCGTAATGGTGCATCACATCATACAGAGGGAACAGGTTAACTGTCTGTTACATTGTGTAGATCTCAGGACCACAAGCCTGATGCCATCTGGAAGATGAGATCGTTACCTTTAATATGACATGTTTCAATGATTATAATACCAAAGATATGGGCGTCTTAAGTTCCCCCTCAGCAGTGTCTAATAAGGCAAAATAAGTATGACTCTTCTCTGGTATTTTACACATGACTTTGGAGGAGATTTTTTATAGTTAAACTAGCAAGTTTTCACATGTAAGACAGAATTCTAGATTCATTTCCAATAATTCATACCCTACCTGAAGGTGTTAGTAGTTAATTATGGTCAAATCTGGCGACAGATACCCATTAAGTAACCTAATTCTATTTATAATGTATTCTCCAGATAGATTCAACTTTCACAGGAGGAATCCATATCCATCGGACATTCATGATTAATCATGTGGATATTCTATAAACATACAAGATGGGACTATCCATTTAAGTGCTAATGTGTTTAAATGTTTGAATTTCTTAGCCCTCATATCATAAAAATGTGTAAAAGTAGATGATTATATACACTCTTGTACACAATGTTACAGATACTGAATAGCAACAAGAGGTTAAACCACTGACTTAGATTGAAGTTGTTTATGGTCTGACAAGCACATGTACTGTACAGCAGCTGAGTAAATATACAGCCAAGTCGGTAAGGACGGGCTACTGGTTTTAAATAGCTCTAATTCTCTCCCAAGGACAAATATTATTACATAAATGGTAGCAAATAAACTCTGTCTACTCATACAGGCACATTACAGTCATATTTCTTTTGTAACTGTAATATGATTCTAATTACAAAAGGCAAAAGTAATTTGGGAGCACACATACTTCACCCTCCCTATCTTTTTTAACTTTCTATGAATATTAATTATTTGTCCTGTAGCCTATTCCAGGTGTTGGTGATCTGTATAACTCTTATCTATGCTAAACTAACATGAATCCAACTAGACCCCAACTACAGCAGAGCCTCAAGCAAGTGACTTATCCTGTAGGTGGTGTCCTTGGTCCTTTGGGCCCTTTTGCAAGTGTAAATGGCGCGGAGGGGTAATTTAAACAGCACCTTGAATGTGGCCGCTTCCCGACACCTTTTCTCCTCTCTTTTTAGAGAGAGTAGAATTACGCGCCCATAGAGGTCTATTGCACACAGTCATGGTTTGGTTAGCACAAAGTGTCACGGAAAAGAAAGAGCAGTTCCTATTCCGGCACTTATTGCGTCACAGCCTCCAAACTATCTATGGAGATAGTCAACCTATCTATGGAGCGCTCAACCCTCCATTTGGCCGTATTCGTCAGCCCGGATAGTCCAGTGTGAAGCACATGGTCATGTATATGGGACCTCAGCCTGTTACACTGTGAATTGCACCAACTTTATACAAATGAGGGGAACGCAAGGAAATAATGATAATATTGAAGGGAGGGGCTACATGTAGTCATTAGATTAAATTCAGTGGTAGTCAGATTTTTTCTATTCTCAGTGAAATATCCATAAGATATAAAAATTGTACATAGTTTTAGGTTATATAGCTATAAGCAATGCATGTTAGTTAGAACTTTCTGTTGGAAAATCTAGCACTTTTTATATCTTTAGTTCCTATGTCTGATTGAAGATATGTAGATTTTAGTCCCTGTCTATTTCTATTACAGGTCATGAAAATATTGACCCCATTTCAGTCTGATGTTTGTACAGCTTTCAGACACAACATTCATGTGAATGTGAAGTAAGCTAGAAAAGGATCCAAGCATTCAAATATCTATATGCCTGTAACTACTATGGTGATATAGGATTCTCAATCCTATTTTATAAGCTTTTCTCAATGTTTTGTGAAACGTAAATTTAGGTGTAAATGGTCTTTATCTCTTTGCATATAGAGATGAGCGAATCATTTAAAGGACATATACCATCAGTTTTACTGATGGGAGACATGTCCTACTAAGAAGTTTCTGAGGACTTCTTTTATTATAACTCTATATGCCGCGATTGTGGCACTATATAATTATGCTAATTAGTCTGGTCTGGAGCACCCCGGCTACATCACTGGAGCGCCTCATCCAATAATTTATTTACTACCCTGTTCTGCTAGTGCTTCTGCCCAGTCCCACCTGTCAGCTACTCTATGCATTGTGGAGGGGGCGGGACTGCTTGCAAAACGGGGGAGTGAATAAATTAAGATACAAGGTGCTCTGAGGCACCCCAGTGATGTAGCTGGAGCAAATCAGGCTAATTTGCATAATTTATATAATCTATGTATATTGCCACAATCACAGCATATAGAGGTATGATAAAAGAACTCTGTTCCTTAGGAGCTTCTTATTGGGACACATCTACCATTAGTAAAACTGATGGTAGATTTGCTTTGTAGAAGCTTCACTGAATTTTTCAATAGATTTGGTTTGAGGCCCAAATGTTGCGCAACAAATGTTGCTCCAACTGTCCCGCAAGTTGGGATATAACCCTCTCTATCCCTAGCTCCCATTTTATACTATTAATTTTTATTTTTATGTTTTATTTTCTCTTGTCGCCATTCCAACCTCGGTGCTGGGAACAATGTATATAAGAAAAGATTTGGATTTAATTCAGTGCCAGATATGTACTGAATCTACAAACCAACAAAATAGATTCGCTGATCTCTGCTTACATGTAAATTACACATGCAAAGAGTCTTCAATCATGAGCTGTCACTCCACTCATCCCCACTAAAAGGAAAAAAGAAAACCTCACTTATGTCCTTTCCTAGAAATAGAGTACCGGTATGTTTGAGCCACCTGCACCAGAATGGAGGATGATCAAGAACCTAGATACTTCTGTAGATCAAGCTTACTAATTTAAACAACACGTGGCAGATCTATAGATTACAGGGGCGTTAAGTATGTATGAAGAGGGCTCACATATTTATGGAAAATAAACCACACATAAAGCTTACTTTTTACTTCAGTAATTGCATCTTCCTTCGATGAAATAGTCTGCAGTAGATTGTTCTAAAAGACAATATTAAATATTGCACATTTTACAAATAAATAATTAAATAGGCAATCTTGTTATATGCGATTATTTATATTTAATATGGCTCCAATACAGTGTTCATTTGTCCTAGAGAGGGACAAAAAAAGTGTAAAAAAACAACAGTTTAATAAAAAAAAAATTTAATACAGTATAAAGATCCCCTAAATGCCCCATATAGTGAAAAACTCTGAAACACGATAAAAAGTGAAAGCAACAACACATATTGGGTATCTTAATACACAAATCATCCTATAGCACAAAGTTATGGGCAGGGTAGGCTGAACTCCAGGCCCCCCAAAGGTAGAAAAATGTGAGCTCCCTTCACAATAAATATTGAACACCATAGAAATATGGGACTGACCACCTCATAAATCACAATGCAATTTATTAATCACTATTAAAAATTAATATACACATACAATAGGAAAAAGAGGGATTCCAGACCCAACAGGATACTATGCATGTGTAATAGAATTGGGGCTGGGGTGAGAAAAACATTTTATACCAGTGTAACTAGCGGCACACTTCCCATTAATATATGTATTTACAATTTAATACATTTTATATTTTTCAGTCCCAGAATAAACACTTAGTTTGCCTCAAAGGGAAGAATCGCCCACAATCTCACCGCGCCACTTACCCATCATTGCTCTGCTTAGTCCCGGAAGTGTCGCTTCCCCACTCAGGTCCGACACAGTTCACCATCTTTTTAGTGGTGCATCTCAGAGATAGGGCTTGCGACACAATTTAAAATAAATACTGCGCTCAGTCTGAATCCGTTGGAACGCCCGACGGCACGCCCCCTAATTTGTGTCGCATGGGTTGCCAGAAAAAGGGTATAGTAGCCCCAATTTCCTTGTAGAGAATTGACAAGGGAATAGATAAATGGGGCTTACTGTTTAATTGAATGTACAATTATACAATGTACACTGCTGATTGCATATATAAAGCTATCACTTAAATATACAGTATGCAGGTTTTGAACCATCTACCCTACCCCCACAACAACAACAAAAAAATAGAAAAAGGCAGCTAAAACATACTAAAGACATTTGAATTTATTAGATCAAAATAAAAAAGTAAAGGTAAAATGTTATTTTATTGGTTTGTCACAAAAGTATTTTTAAACCATCTCAGAATTTATAAGGAAAAGAAGCATTGAGACTAGAGATGAGCGAGTATACTCGTCCGAGTATACTGCTCGGTCGAGTATTAGCATACTCGGACCGGCTCGTTACTTGGACGAGTATCTCGCCAGCTCGAGATCGAGCATTAAATTAAGTGAAGAACAGTATTTTTATTACATAATAAAATATCCCAGATGTTTACTGATGTTTTGCTTGTAAGAACACATTGAAGTAACACTATTCTTCACTTTTCAGGTGTTCGCGCTTGTCTCCCGCTAAGTTAGGAGATGTTCTGAACATCTGGAATGTGAAGAATAGTGTTCTTTCAATGTGTCCTGCACTTAAATGTTCGTGTTTTCATTGTTTTTAATGTTTTAATCCTATTCTTCACTTTGCAGCTGTGCGCGCGTATCTCCAAACCTATCGGGAGACACGCGCGCACACCTGCAATGTGAAGAATAGAATTAAAACATTAAAAACAGTGAAAACACGAACATTTAAGTGCAGAACACATTTAAATAACACTATTCTTCACTTTGCAGCTGTGCGCGCGTATCTCCGAACCTATCGGGAGACACGCGCGCACACCTGCAATGTGAAGAATAGAATTAAAACATTAAAAACAGTGAAAACACGAACATTTAAGTGCAGAACACATTTAAATAACACTATTCTTCACATTGCTGATGTGCGCGCACATCTCCGACATTATCGGAAGACACGCGCTAACATCTGCAAAGTGAAGAATAGAATTAAAACATTAAAAATTGTGAATACAGGACCATTTAAGTGCAGAACACATTGAAAGAACACTATTCTTCACATTCCAGATGTTCGTGCACATCTCCTAACTTAGCGGGAGACACGCGCGAACACCTGGAAAGTGAAGAATAGTGTTACTTCAATGTGTTCTTACAAGCAAAACATCAGTAAACATCTGGGATATTTTATTATGCACTGTTCTTTTAATGTTCTCTTTTACTAAAAAAATGCTCGGGTCTCCCATTGACTTTAATGGGGTTCGTTATTCGATACGAGCACCCGAGCATCGGGAAAAGCTCGTATCGGATAACGAGCACCCGAGCATTTTAGTGCTCGCTCATCTCTAATTGAGACCCTTCCCGTCTCAATTTCTGCTCCAGGGCCAATGTAGTGACATGCAGCAAGTGATGGTTTCAACCGATTGCAAATACTCTTATTGGGTTATTGTTGAACCCATTTCTAAGTGGTTTAAAATTAATTTCTTACAGCTGGACGCCTTTAAAAATGTGCATTTGGCTTAAGGCTTTGTTCTATAAGGATGTGTTTACATGAGGATATTTAAATGATAAATATGTATATAGACTTTATCTTAATTACCCTTTCCTTTTCACACATTGATATCTGCTGCTCAGTTTGGGAATCATAGATTTCTTTCAACCTCTTCATCTCTTTGTTCCTATTTTCTATCTGTGTTTGTAATAGAGTATCCTTGCGCTGTATAATAGATCTCTCGGCTTCAATACGTTGCGTGTGCCTTTCCATCATTTCCTGAAAGTAGTAAAAAGAAGTGTAAATAAAGTCTTGAATAGTTACTCTCATTTGAAATATTTATGTACATAAAAAAGCAAATAGTATTTATGTAAAAGTAGATCAAGTGAATATATAAATCTTTGTAATATCCCTCTAAGTTAACTGTCTTGCCAAAGCTATATTCACATCTACACTCACCGGCCACTTTATTAGGTACACCTGTCCAACTGCTCGTTAACACTTAATTTCTAATCAGCCAATCACATGGCGGCAACTCAGTGCATTTAGGCATGTAGACATGGTCAAGACAATCTCCTGCAGTTCAAACTGTGCATCAATATGGGGAAGAAAGGTGATTTGAGTGCCTTTGAACGTGGCATGGTTGTTGGTCCCAGAAGGGCTGGTCTGAGTATTTCAGAAACTGGTGATCTACTGGGATTTTCACGCACAACCATCTCTAGGGTTTACAGAGAATGGTCCGAAAAAGAAAAAACATCCAGTGAGCGGCAGTTCTGTGGGCGGAAATGCCTTGCTGATGCCAGAGGTCAGAGGAGAATGGGCAGACTGGTTCGAGCTGATAGAAAGGCAACAGTGACTCAAATCGCCACCCGTTACAACCAAGGTGGGCAGAAGAGCATCTCTGAACGCACAGTACGTCGAACTTTGAGGCAGATGGGCTACAGCAGCAGAAGACCACACCGGGTGCCACTCCTTTCAGCTAAGAACAGGAAACTGAGGCTACAATTTGCACAAGCTCATCGAAATTGGACAGAAGAAGATTGGAAAAACGTTGCCTGGTCTGATGATTCTCGATTTCTGCTGCAACATTCGGATGGTAGGGTCAGAATTTGGCGTCAACAACATGAAAGCATGGATCAATCCTGCCTTGTATCAACGGCTGGTGGTGGTGGTGTCATGGTGTGGGGAATATTTTCTTGGCACTCTTGGGGCCCCTTGGTACCAATTGAGCATCGTTGCAACGCCACAGCCTACCTGAGTATTGTTACTGACCATGTCCATCCCTTTATAACCACAATGTACCCAACATCTGATGGCTACTTTCAGCAGGATAATGCGCCATGTCATAAAGCTGGAATCATCTCAGACTGGTTTCTTGAACATGACAATGAGTTCACTGTACTCAAATGGCCTCCACAGTCACCAGATCTCAATCCAATAGAGCATCTTTGGGATGTGGTGCAACGGGAGATTCGCATCATGGATGTGCAGCTGCCAAATCTGCGGCAACTGTGTGATGCCATCATGTCAATATGGACCAAAATCTCTGAGGAATGCTTCCAGCACCTTGTTGAATCTATGCCACGAAGAATTGAGGCAGTTCTGAAGGCAAAAGGGGGTCCAACCCGTTACTAGCATGGTGTACCTAATAAAGTTGCCGGTGAGTGTATATTGCTCAGTACTGCTAAAACCTGCTACACACTTAGGCCCCTTGAACATGAAAGTTTGCACACCCAGGTCGTAACCCTGGTAAGCATGCTGCCGTGTGAAGGAAGAGGAAGGGGTGAGCGCTCCACAGAAAACCGCTTGTCCAGGTCATGGTGAGGTGAGACAATGGGGCAGATTTACTTACCCGGTCCATTCGCGATCCAGCGGCGCGTTCTCTGCGCTGGATTCGGGTCCGGCTGGGATTCATTAAGGTAGTTCCTCCGCCGTCCACCAGGTGGCACTGCTGCGCTGAAAAGCATCGGAACGCACTGGAGTTCACCGAGCCGGGCAGAGTGAAGGTAAGTGCAAGGTCCGCGACAGATTTTTTGTTTAAATGCGGCGGTTTTGCAGAATCCGTCGGGTTTTCGTTCGGCCACACCCCTGATTTCCGTTGCGTGCATGCCAGTGCCGATGCGCCACAATCCGATCGCGTGCGCCAAAATCCCGGGGCAATTCAGGGGAAATCGGCGCAAATCGGAAATATTAGGGTAACACGTCCGGAAAACGCAAATCGGGCCCTTTGTAAATGACCCCCACTGTGTGCTCACCGCACCATGACCGGCTACTAAAGACCTCTATGGGGGCTGTGATACAGTTGTATGCATGAGGCATACTGGTCTGTGATGCAGCACGTCTCTGGGGGTCATTTACTAAGGGCCCGAATCGCGTTTTCCCGACGTGTTACCCGAATATTTCCGATTTGCGCCGATTGTACCTGAATTGCCCCGGGATTGTGTCGCACGCGATCGGATTGTGGCGCATCGGCGCCGGCATGCGCGCGACGGAAATCGGGGGGCGTGGCCGAACGAAAACCCGACGTATTCGGAAAAACCGCCGCATTTAAAACCCGAAAAAGTGTCGCTTGGTGACCGCTTACCTTCACCTGGTCCGAGGTGGTGCATTCCGGCGCGTGGAGATGATTTTCAGCGCAGCAGCGCCACCTGGTGGACGGCGGAGGAACTGCCTTCATGAATCCCGGCCGGACCCGAATCCAGAGCAGAGAACGCGCCGCTGGATCGCGAATGGGCCGGGTAAGTAAATTTGCCCCTGTGTCTTCACAGCACTTATATGTTATATACACAGCTTGGAAGCCCTCTCCATAGAGCCTTAATTCCATCGCACTTGCAGCGCTGGGGACCTGGCTTCAAGTCCCATCCAGGTCAACATCTGCAAAGAGTTTGTGTGTTCTCTTTGTGTTTGCGTGGGTTTCCTCCGGTTTCCTCCCACACTTCAAAACATACTGATAGGTTGATTAGATTGTGAGCTCCATGGGGACAGACTGATTGGCAAGCTCTGTGCAGTGCTGCAGAATATGATGACGCTATATAAATAAAGAAGTTATTAATAAAGGAATTATTATAAGACCATACATGTAGGATATATGGCATGGCTAATGTAAAAGGGGTTTTTGGGGAAGTGCAGGGATTGGGGGATATTGTTGGTCGATCATTTGAGTGTGAATAAACTATGTTTACTGCTACAGATGCTGATAGGTTATGAAAAATATTTTCAGGATGAATAACCAATATGCTGTATTCATTGAAGATGTAGTTCCTAATAAGATGGCTGAATAGCCAATACTAGTGCAGGTAGGTCTAGGTACGGATTAGCTAAGAAAGCGGATGGCTGGTGCGCATGTCCATATACTGTATAAGACCTACCTGTCATTATCTGCTAAACCATCCCTGTTTCACTAATTTGACTCACTCTATAGGTTGCAGCAACGCACTGTGATGGTAATACATGTACACTCTCCCAGTACTTTGAAATAGAATATTTAATGCAGGATTCGGGACAAATTGATTCAATTCAATCAAATTTTTGCACTTTTGCAAAATTGCACTTTTGAGAAATGTGATCATCTCCAATTGTAACATCAACTGAGGCCCCTTGTAGAAACATTGTACACAATGGGGCAGATTTATTAACTTGTCTATGATACTTTGTTGTTAACATCTGCACATGACTTTATGGTGCACCCGTTATACAGTATATAGTGTGAAAGCATTTCATCGCAACTGTGACTTTTATGCCACACAAAGGGGAGTGTATTTTGCAATTCACACTTACGCTCATATCTATTATTCCAATATCAAATGAAATTGGGGCACTTTATCCTTTTGTATGGACATGTAAATTCCAAAACAAATATTAATTGCTGTATTCAGTTGAAAAAAATAACTGTCTGCAGATAGTCTAGCAGTCCATGGTGCCTTTAATAAATTGTCCCAATGTGTAATAAAATCTATATATGCAGTTTTTTTTATATACATATAGAGATATAAAGTTACAGTACTTGTCTAGATAGAAGTGCAACACCCCTGCCGATGCAAGGCAGAGTGGTTGTTGCAAATACGTCCCAATATGTAGCTTGCAACCTGTGTGGAGTCTGATACCCCATAGCAGGTCACTACACAACACGGGGAACACTGCAGCGGTAGATCCTGCCTGGGAAGGCAGGAGTTAATTGTTTAATGTGATGTCATTCCATCAGCCAATCACATTTGTTATAATATTGTATTGTAAGCTGGGATGCAATTGGAGGAGTAACCACCACCTGACCAGTGGGAGTAATAAAACCCCTGGTCAGGAAAGTTCTAGAGATCAGAAGACTAACAAGAGTCAGTCAGACAGACCAGTCAGTCAGGGTCAGTCAGATAAAGCAGAGCAAGAGAGCCAGCTCACTGCCTGGGCAGCTCTGAGGAGTTAGTGAGAGTAAAGGGGTATCATCCTACCTTCAAGGGTGATATCTGAAGTAACCGAGGACAAGCTGAAGCATCCTACTAGGACACAGCTATCTCCCAGCCTGCCTTTGCATCCAGGCTGGTGACCAATCCCTGTGGTTCCCTCTCCAAGTGCATCTCCAGCCTGTTACCATTGTCAAGATTCGTTTGGCACGTTATCTATTGTTCCTGTTGGTTCCAATAAAGAACTGTAAGTTACTTTTGTACAACGTCTGCCTCCGTCTGATCCCTGCTACTACGGCTGTCACCATCACAGGCACACTATCCATTACACAGGGACTCATACTCCAGACCCCAAAGGGTTGCCCCAGGGAGAACCGGTATAGCAGCCTCTCCCTCATCATTTCTTGCCAACACCACCTGCTAGAGACCTGCCAGGCTGTAGGACAGCCCTCCAGTCCCCATACCAAGCACTGTGACACTAGCGTGCCACTAGGCCGCAACCACCAGCCACTCCGGTATTCCGGGCCCCGACTGTCTCCAGGCCCCAAGAAAAGGCTAGGCCCCGGTGGGGTATGTTGCAGAAGCATATATTACTAAATAACATTTTAAACTGTCGGTTACAGGAGGAAAAGAAAAGTGGTTCCTTACCTGAAGTTGGATCCTTTGCGACATCTCATTTAGATAATTAAACCCAAGTAATACGGAACTGACCAACAGAAGCAGAAAGATGACATGTCCAGATCGGAGAGTGTAGTCAGTCCCCAGTATTCCCATGTTAGCCCAGGTGCTCTGAAAATTTAAAAGTGGCAAGAATGAATTCATTTAGAGGTTCTACTGCATGTAGACTACATTTCCACTCTTCTCCAAACCAGCAATGTAGGCTTTATTCTAAATATCATATGGTTAACCACTGAGCCGTCTCAAATTCTGCTAAACGTACCTTCCTAGCAACTACCTAAGAACCTGTTACTGAGAGTGAAATCCAAGAAGGACAACCCTTCAGGACCTTGATAAAATTGATATAGGTTTTATTATGCTTTAATAGATTTAAAAAAAATCTAATCTTTTGTACATAAAAAATATTTTCCATTTTGCCAAATTCTGAGGCCAATATCTTTCTCACAGTTTGGTATATGGACTTATTTAAGGTGTAATTTTTTGCGGCATGTGGTGTTGTATTATTTTACATCAATTTTGGACCTATATGACCATTTGATAATTTTTTATCTAAATATTCATGGATGGTAATTTGGGAAAAGTGGCATATTCAGACATTTGGGTGCTATTTTCCATTACGGGGTTCATGGCCGGGAATAGTCTTTTTAATACTTTAATAAAACTGGCATTTTTGGACCAGCATTTTAAACTTTTACATTTTTACAATTGTTTTATATATATATATAATTTTTTTTTACCATTATTTCATACCCTCCAGGGTTGTTTAACCCTTCAGTTTCTGAATACTCCTGTATTGCAGTATATAGCAATATTACTGCTGATCTATAATAGCCTGCCATCCGCTGGCTATTAGAGATTATTACACATGGCAAACCTACGAATCTCAATTAGACTCTAGGCTGTCATGACAACCGATCAACTCCCACCAATGACGTTTGGGGGGCAACAATCGGTCATCTGAGATGGCAGTGCCTATGGAATGGTCAGTTAGGTGCCGCAGCAGTAACAGGCGGGTGTCAGTTGTTTTATTCAGCTGACATGCTGTGTATGGAGAGAGCTCAGCTCGCAAGCGCTCTCCATACACCCCCTGCAGCACCAGGACGTGATAGTACGTTCTGGTGCACAAAAGGGTTAAGGCTTGTCTGAGATGAGCATATTTTGGAGGTTCATTTTTGTCCTGAATTTTGCATTCACTCCAAGAAAGTTAATAAAATGTCGTCAATAATGTTACTCTGCTCCTACTACTTGAGGGGTTTAGTTTTTAGGGGTTTCTCTTATTCTGGAATGTTAGAGGCTCAGCAAATGCTATATAGCACCTAAACTGAATGTTAATGCCCAGACGAGAATACCCCTTTAAGGACCACTCCACGTAAATATATGGCAGTTTTTACTGTGACAGATTGTAGAAAGGACTTTTTTTACATCACAGCATTTGTCAACTTCAATTGGCTAAATTTCCTGAAAAAAAGTTGATTTTTATGTGCGGCTTTCTATTGCCGAATGTAACTTTAAGAGTGGATATCCTTATATTATATGAAGGGAGAAACTCTAATGTTTATTATAACACCATAATTTTGTTTCTAGGTGCAAGGGTTAAGAAAATATCGACCTTTGAATTGTGCCCCCCTCCAGACAGTCAGCAGAAGGCAGACTATAGAAGGAGCTGCAGGAAACACTTTCACTTTTCATTATTGCAGTACATGCACGCCCTGCATCTGTAGCTGAACCTGGAAAAGGCTGATGAAATAATAATGCTGTACATATTTAAAACATAGTTTAGTAAAAGTTACTACTTTTAAAAAAACACTTTAATTGGAAAAATTACAAAAATCTTATTTTTGCACATTTGTAGTCAATTATTGGCAATTTTTAAATATGTAATTATTAAAACTATTGTAGCCAGATAAAGTCTCACATTGTAGAGTAAAAACTTTAAGCTGTTACATTTTATCATCCTGAAAACATGATTTGTCCAAGGATGTATTATCCTTATAGAGGTCATTATTTGTATCACGTGTTAGTGTCACTCACATTTGCCTTTTTATGGCAAAAATAGTTTGTAAACATAAAATGTAGAGAATGTTGTCTGTAGTCTAGGAAGATAAGTCAGAAAATCTGTAAATTAAATAGTTAACAATGACAAGAAATGGATACTATACCATGAAGACTTCTAGATGTCCTCTCTGTCTTTTGCACAATATTGTTATGTTGGTAACTAGAACTAGTGTCATTTGAATAGACTGGTATAACCAGTTTGTTACCAGTTTGACTTCTGCAGGTTTGTTATATGGAAATTCCAGCAGTAGAATGTCAAACTGTCCTACAAAAATGTAGTTGGGTGTATTAATGAATGAATTACATTATCTTCTAACTCAATAGAGAAACAATGGACTAAGACGCTTGTCTATTTAGGTAGTTGTTTAAAAAGTATCAGCAGAAAGTCACAATGTGGGATATCATGGCTTCTGCGCCACGTCAGACGGTGAGGTTATCATAGGTCAGCGCACGATAAATCACCCCCAGTATTTTTATGTCTCATGAGTGTAATAGATATGTTTAAATAAAAATAAACCAAGAAGAATTTACTTAATTCCATTTGTCTCCTAACTGCTTAAAGGAGTACTCCTCTCACATTTCAAGAGTACGCACTATCTTTACTACATCCATATTATAATCCACCATTGAAAATGAGGTGTGCCAGAAAATGTCAGCTGCTCCCTTTGCACTTGTTTTGATAGGTCATTAATTTCATTAAGGCATTTAGGGGGTAGTAGTCTCTCGGATTTAACCCCTTAAGGGCGCAGTCATTTTATAGCTTAAGGCTCAGCCCTATTTTTTGGATTCTGACTTGCGTCACTTTATATGGTTATAACTTTTGAACACTGTTACTTATCAAAGCGATTCTGAGATTGTTTTTTCCTCACATGTTGTACTTCATTTTAGTGATAAATGTTGGCTGATAAGTTTATTTATAAATTTGACGTCACGCGGCTTACAAATCGTATTTTCAGAATTGACTATTTTGGGGATAAATACAGTTTTGAATGAAATTTTAAATATTTAGCATTAAAACCCCCTATATAATCAACTCATTTTCAAATCTGCACCCCTCAAACTATCAGAAACAATGTTTAGGAAGATCGTTAACCCCTTGAGATCTTCATAGTAATTGAATCAAAATGAAGGTGAAATTTAGAATGTTCAAATTTTGCCGGATTTACGTCCATTTAGCCTTAAAATTTACACATTTCCAAAAGATAAAAAGAGAAAACCCATTTTAAAATTTGATATGCAATTTCTCTCGAGTACAGAGACCCCCCACATGTGGCCGTTACTTGTTTTATGGGCACACAGCGAGGCGCAGGAGGGAAGGAGCGCCCTACAGCTGCAAGGATTTTAGTTTCCTCATTGTCCCCTTTTGTAGGCTATAAAATTTTAGCTGTTTCATTATTGGGGCCATGTGACGGAATTTTTTTGCGGGATGAGATGCTTTTTCCAGTATTACCATTTTGGAGTTGGCTTCCCCTTTTGTTGAAAATTTATGAACTTTTTTTTGAGGTCAGGAGTAGAAAAGCATCAATTTTGTTTCCATTTTTATTGGTGTTCACCGTATAGCCTGATAATCATGTTATCTTAAGATTACGGGGATACCAGACTTGAATACTTTTTCTTATGTTTTACAAGAAACTTTTTCTTATGTTTTGCCAAATAAAACCCTAATGTGGGGAAAAATCTATCATTTTTGCATCACCGTCTTCCAAGCAGAATAACAATTTTACTTTTTTGGCTACAGAGCTGGTTGATGGCTTGTTTTTGTGGGACATGTACGTTGAAACAGTATCATTCTGGAGTACATATGTTTTTTATCATAATTTTTGGCGTGTTTTTTACTTTTTTTTACGACGTTCATCCTATGGCTTCAATAATTATTTTCTTTTATTCTACAGGTTTTTACGGACACGGTATACTATACTATATATATGTGGGATTTGTGTTCTAATTTATACTTTTTAGTGCATTGTATGTCTCTTTATATGGTTTGGGGCTTATGGGCATTTTTATCGATTTATTAATTTGTTCTTAACTGAATAACTTTTTATTTGCAGGAGCCCGCACAGCACTAGTACAGCACAGAGCGCTAAGGAGTTAAAATAATGCAGTCTGAAAGTTTTTACACAAAACATTTTGGGCAACACTCTTCCGACATTGTATTTCCCCTGCAACAGATTTGTGAATAAAGCACTCTTGAATACTACCCCACCATTCACACAGTGCTTCAATAAATGTAAAGCTATTCCAATAAAATGTGATAGAATATAGAAAGAGTTTGGAAATGGGCCAGGCATTGTCAATGTGAAACAAAGCAGAAAGAAGAAAAAAGCATATGACTACTGTACAATATCATTTTTTAGTTCTAAGGCTACATGCACATTGCCGGTTGCCCGCGGTACCGTAGCGTGGCGGGCACCCGGCGACATGTAGAGGGGGAGGAGGTGAGCGCTGCTCACCCCCGCCACTCTCCATAGGGATATATGGTGAGAAAAGATATGTGCGCTGCACCGTACCGCTCCTGTTGGGCGCGGTGAGCCCTTTGCCGTCTATGAAGGACGTATATCGGCCATATATGCGCTGGCCATATATATACGTTCACCATACGGCAAGGTGAATGTAGCCCTATGTGTCATGTGCTTTCTACAACATCTACCTGTTCTCCTGCAGTGCATGCCACTCTTTCCCATTTAAGCACCTTACACATGGATGTATGCTCACCCGGGCTGTATCTGGGCGTAGCACATGGCCGGGTAAAGAAAGGAGGGGGAATGAGCACTCCTCACACCTCCCCTCTCCACTGAAAGCCGAGTGGCTCATCAAGGTGCAGTGCTCACTGAACGGTGATTAGGTGCCATATGGTCATTTACATTGGGTGATACAGAGAGGTCTGTCATAGTAGTTGTCTGATGTTTTGGTCTGTACCGCTCTACCCTCTACTCTTATTAGGGTATATTCATCTTATGACCCACAGGAGAGCAGAGAAGACATCAGACAGCATCAGGTCTGTCATAGTAGTTGTCTGATGTTTTGGTCTGTACCGCTCTACCTCTAATCACTTATTAGGGTATATTCATCTTATGACCCACAGGAGAGCAGAGAAGCCGTCAGACAGCGTCAGGGATCTCTCTGCCAAGGGGACTGAGTAAAGTGACAGTAGGTGAACAAGTGGAGGCTGCAGTAGTCAAGCAAACCTAAGGAGCTATTAGAAAAAAAATTTACTCCATAAAAGGTACAATTTAGGATAATAAAAACAACCATTCACTTTTAATAAAAAGTGATTATTCCTGTATACGAGTAAATATAATAACATGTACTAGCAAACACATGTATCCCTACTACATAAACGTATGTACCTATCAACTAGAAAAGCTGGAATGCCTACATTGCATGAATTTTATTATGTGACTCCACCTTGTAATTGTTGGATTATTTTAGGTCCCAAAATGCAGCACATAAAGTGTAACTCCTCCCACTGCTTTGTTAGGAATTTGTTCTATTAGGTAAATGTAAGGGTCAAATCTTTAACTCCTTTAAGATGTTTTTTTTTTGCGTTTCCGTTTTTTACTACTCTAACTTTTGATTTTTTTTCATTTACAAAGCTATATTTACAAAGTTGTTTAACCAAACACAGGGAGATTAAATGTGAGCTCCTGCAGCCTCCATAGACACACACTGTACAGACTGAAATACAGATCGCTATTAGCAGAAATTGTTCATGAATATATTAGACAAATGTTCACCACATCTACCCACAAACAATATAAAAATGATCTCATGATGATGGTTACACTTTAAATGTAGTTCAAGCAAGATGGTATATCTCAGTTAAAACATAACTATTAATATTTAAAAAGTAAAACGTGTGAAGAAGACAATACAGAATTAATCCTGTTCAAATACAAGTTAAGTGTGCATTCACCACTGTGTAGTGGAGAGGAGGAGGACAGCGGCGCACGGCCACACACTCGGGAAAAGATGGAGCATGCCAGAGCACTATCGGCGTCTATGGGGATGTATTTGCAGCCGCATATACATCCCCACAGACGGGTGTGTGAATGCACCTTAATCCCCAACACCAGTAGTGCAGTAGCCGTACTGCACCAATTATTAATTCAATACGTGGTAGGCATATAACAAGGGGTCAAGTCAATATCAGATCAGGTAATAACTACAAGGTTTAAACTGCAGTGTACCTATCAACTCAGACTAACGCTGCCCTAAAGGGGTTATGGCATGATTCAACTTGCTTCAAAAAGGTTAAATATTTAGTAAAACCTTATTCAAAATGGTTAACTGGAATAAAAAATATCTTTTATTTGTTTTTATGATGCTTATTCAGTCTCTATTCTGTGTCACACAGAAGTAAATGTGAGAGGGGCCTAGAAGGCACATGCAGAGCACAAAGAGGGGCAGTTTTATTAGAAGTCTCATAATGCTTTGCAGGTGCCTCTCTCTTATTGGCCTATCCAGAGTTAAACATTGCTGCTTTCAGAATCTTCTTTCACTTGCTGTGTCCAAATAGTCCTATGACGTTGCCCTAATATTTAAGGGTTAACAACAAGATGAATTGGGTAAGTATAAGAAACTGGAGCAATCTCATCAATCCGGCAGTTCCAATGTTGGTATACGTCATGTGGGGTTCCTGCAATGTTCCTGCATAAGTCCAAAGCTGGCATACAGAAGCACCTAGCAAGCCATCTCAGCCCTAACAATTACTCCTATGACTGCATTTCTGTCCAGTTGACATCACACTGGACGGTAGCCTTGTGCAGCCACTGCTGCTGAGAGCTTAAAGGGGTTTTCCCACAAACAAGTTTCCATCAATGGAAATCTACCATTAAAATCCATCATGATAAACCAGGGACACTTATCCCTAGATCCAGGCACTGTGACTGTGATAATACTCTTCTATTTGTTATCCATGGCCTCATTTCTTCAGAAATCAACTTTTAAAATTATGCTAATAGAACAGTAGGGCTCTGGGCTCTGGGGGCCGTTATTGTGTAATTACAGGTCCTTTAACTATGTAGCCTTTGTGAAGGCTTTTAATTAAATCTCTGCTTGAACATGGAGATCCAGGGTTGCACAGCCCTTCACCCATTACCTAACAGCACTATAAATAAATACTTGCTATTAAATAATTACCAGTTGCTTGAATGTGTGATAGTGCTAATACAATACAGGCAGTCCCCGGGTTACATACAAGATAGGGTCTGTAGGTTTGTTCTTAAGTTGAATTTGTATGTAAGTCGGAACTGTATATTTTATCATTGTTATCCCAGCCAAAACTCTTTTGGTCTCTGTGACAATTGGATTTTAAAAATTTTGGGTTGTCATAAGATTAACAATAAAGCTTCATTACAGACACATTTGATAACTGTTATAGCTGTTTATTGTAGCCTAGGACTAAAGTACTGTAAATTATCAATATCCAGAGGTCTGTAACTAGGGGTCGTATGTAAGTCGAGTCTTCTTAAGTAGGGGACTGCCTGTATTGTGAATTAAATTATGTTATATTCACATCATTCAGGTCTGAGACAAAGTTCACTACAGGCTTAAGCTATTTTATTAAAAAAAAACAACTCTGCCTTCATATTTCTGCTATTGTCCTTACAATGGAGTATGCAATAACAGAACATTATAATGTTAAGGGAAAATATTTTGTAAAAGGAAGTGACGTAATAACTCATTGTCATTAAAAAAAAGTTACCATTGATTCATTTCTCACGAGCCATTCAAGGTGTCCATGCAGATATTACAGACTTCAGTGAAATATCATATGGCCAGGGTGCATCACTGATGCTAAATCTCATACTTAAATAATATTGGTCTACATGATCATTATATAAAGTACAATAAGCTGATAACATGTAAAATCTGCTTTACCTGATGAATTGTACACCAAAGCTTCCAGTCTGGATGCAGCAGAGAGCAGCAGCTTCAGCAGTATGTTATAAAGAAATGTAGATCATTTTGACATTTCACCTGCACCTGGGTGTGGAAGAAGGATGAGGATACGGTACAGCTACCAGGAAGTGGGTCAGAAGGTTCAAAGTGCCGTGCAAATAACTTCTTTCACAATACATTATACCAAAGGCATGAAATGCTAATGTGCTCATAAAGATCAATGGTTAATGTTTTATTTCCTATGCATAGTGTTTCTTATTTATAAAACAAAAAGAACATGGTATTAAACTGTCACCGGTGAGAAGTTCACAGCCCTCAGTATCTTGTGCCTCTGATGGAAATCAGGACTGGCCTGAACTTTATCTCCTACAGTTGATTCAGAAGACTCTGATACTGCCGATACAGATCAGTAGTGATCAGATTTCTGTTAATATCAGAGCTGATTTATCAAACTTGGACAATAGAAAATTGGAGCAGTCCAATTAGGTTTAATCCAGATACCTAGACACACTGGGACATTATGGGGGAGTTTTATCAGGATGTGTTTGGCAGTGTTTTTGGAATACAAGTCACTAAGTAATCACTAATATAATTACTAATGAACCATCAATAATTGCGGTTATTACCCCACCTTCACGGTTGCAGAGTGGGACGGTTGCTCATCAACTATGGACTGTGAAAATATAATGTTAACTAGGGGCAAACTCCCCATCAATTCTGTTTTTAGCTTTCTTCAGAACGCAAACTAGGAAGAATAGAACCGGAAGTACAGCCCCATTCTCTGTGTAGTGGCTGAGATGAATCACTACTGCTCATGTCTCTTTACAGCTGCACTGCAGTAACTTACCCAATACGGATAGGGGTCCATATATCTTAGTTTTGGCTTTGTGCTCCTTTTTTGTGCTTTTTTGCTTTTCTGCTGGTCAGATGTGTCTTAGGAGTTTTTAAAAAATATATAAATACACCCTCAAAAATCGCAAACAGCTCCAAGTTATCTCTTAAGCCTGGCAAGAGAAAACATGGATTAGCAGCTTTTTTAAAACTATTTTTTCAAGCCACAACTTCCACATTTGAGTGATCACATAATGGGTGAACACTACGGATGATGTTTCACAGGGGGTACTCTTAGGCACAAAAAAAGTTGCAAAAGTGCACTTGCACCACAAACAGACAAAAAAAACTAAGAAAACAAGCCAAGCCAAAGAGCAAAGTTTCATGTGCCCCAAAGAATAGAACCATGCTTCCAGATCAGTCCCCTGTATGAGGATCAGTCCTCTGTATGAGGATCAGTCCTCTGTGGTACCAGAGGCAGCTGGAAACAGCTCATCAGTGGGAGAGCCATTCCCTTCACCTGGAAAAGCACTTTAAGGGTAGAAAAAACATTGAACCTACTGGAACATTATTGTTTAAAGCATCAGTTAACCTTTTTCATTTATTATGTTTAATGGATTTTCAAAAAGCAGGCAACTACTTTCCTCCAGGTTTTTCATATATCATTTTGTGTACCAGGTATTAAGGACACGTAAAATAATGACAATACAGGGGAAACTTTATAAGTTGTCAGAAACACCAAGCAAACTGAGAAATACTTTTCTAGAAGGGCAGTAAAGAAGAACAGGTCTGTAAACATATTTATGTAACTGCAGTAAAATGCAACATTGTAACACAAGTCTTAGATAATATAGACAATGTTCATATACTATATGTTATATTGCGGTTAGGTGGATCTTCCAAATTCAAGAAAAGGCTTCTTCACTAGGTGGACTGGAAGAATTTTTATGGTTGCTAATGTACTTAAAGCAAAATGGAATAATGCCACTCGATAGTGAAAGGTTAAAGGGGTGAGTTAGAGCTGGGATTAGCACAGTTTTGAGGTTGGGAATGAGATACGATGGAATTGGATCAAGTGCACAAGTAGTGAGATGTGAGCTTGACAGCGTGGAGGAAACTTTCTCTTCGGTAAGAGAAGAGAAGTTGGTTAAGCTGGAGGGGCATTGGATATTTTGGGTGGGTTGCAAGTATTGAAGGTTGAAACTTTCTATATTGTTTTTAAAGTGTGTGGCAAAATCCTCAGCTGAAATGGGAGAGTTTGGTGGCGGTGCCGGAGGACGTAGAAGGGAATTAAAGGTAGAGTATAATTGTCTGGGGTTTGTGAGATAGAGAAAAAAAAAGATTAATAAGGTAATCCTATTTATCAGATGTAAGTACAGATTTGCAGTTGAAGACCACCTACTTGTATGAAGGTCTTCCTTGCAGAAAGACTTTGCCTCAAATGTTTTGGGAGGTTGGTGTGCCAGGGTTGCCTGTTGGGTTGTCTAGTTGTAGTGAGAATGAGAGGGGCTGCAGATTCCAAGGTTGAAGAAACTGTGGTGTTGTAGAAGGTGGAAGCAGTTTCTACTTCCTTGCATGAGGATACGGAAGAGAGAGGTAGGAGAGTATCTGAGAGTTTGCAGATGTCCAGCGAAGGAGAGTAGTGTTCAACAGATTGGATTGGAAAATGGCTGTAGAAGACCACTGTGAGAGGCCAAAGCAGGAGGTAAGAGAGAGGAGTTTAAAGATAGCAGAATGATCTATATGGGGATGTTAAAGTCAGCCATGATGATGGAGGGAATAACAGATGAGAGGTAGTGAAGAAGTCAGATATTAAAATGGTCAATGAAAGCCATTATCTTGAATAAAAACAAGTGGTAGCAGAGCTTGAGGATCGGTAGATGACAGCCACTGAGAGGTTAGAAGAGGCATAGATGAGGATAGAGTGGACTTCAAAAGACGGAAAGGTGAAAGAGGTGGTAAAGGATTGAATGGGCTGAAGGAGCAGTTGTCAATCAGGAGGATGCCAACTTCTCCACCAGGTTTATTGTAAGGCTGGGGAGTGTGAGTAAAAGAGAGACTGCCATAACAGGGCGCAGCAGGGGAGGCAGTGTCTGTTAGGCTGAAAAAAGACAGTTGTCGAGAAATGAATAGGTTGGGAATATCATTAAGTTTGTTGCACACATGAGTGTAAGTTCGATAATGCTTAAGAGAGAGAAAGTGGAGTAGGTGGTGGAGATGGGGTGAGATGGATAGGTTGCAGCTTAGTGTGGTTACGAGATTTAGATGAGAAAGGTCTAAAGCAGGGGTCTCAAACTCGCGGCCCGCGGGCCAACTGCGGCCCGCGGGCCAACATTTTGCGGCCCCCACCTGGAAAAGCACCGCCCGGGTCGGGTCGCGCTGCATGGAGAGGGCTCACGGGCTGAGCCCTCTCCATAGCCGGTAAGTTTTTGCTGCATATTGCAGCAAAGGCTTACTGGTAACACCCGCGATCGGTGCTAGCACCGATCGCGGGTGTTTTTACAGCGTGGGCTGCCGGCAAAGCTGCCGACAGCCTCAAACAGATAGCGGCGCATGGGCGCCGCCATCTTACCTGGGATCGCCGCTCCCCGTGACGTCATCGGGGGGCGGCGATCCGTCTCCATGGTAGCCTCGGGTCTTCCGAAGACCCGAGGCTATTTCGTTTTAACCCCTTCATTACAATGTGCTGATAGCACATTGTAATGAATGAGGAGGAAAATCCCCTTATACTGCCATACTGTAGTATGGCAGTATATGGTAGGATCGATCAGACAACCTAGGGTTAAAGAACCCTAGGGAGTCTGAAAAATAGTATAAATAAAAATAAAAAAAAGTTTTTTTTAAAAAAAATTAGAATAAAAAAAAATTAAATTTCAAATCACCCCCCTTTCCCTAGAACTGACATAAATATAAATAAACAGTAAAAATCATAAACACATTAGGTATCGACGCGTCCGAAAATGCCCGATCTATCAAAATATAATAACGTTTTTTACAATGCGTTTTACCCCGTTACGGAAAATAGCGCCCAAAGTCGAAAATGGCACTTTTTTGCCATTTTGAAAAATATAAAAAAATCTATAAAAAGTGATCAAAAGGTCGTACAGTCCTAAAAATGATATCATTGAACATATTATCAAATTTCGCACTGAGCCCCTGACTGGGCTCAGTGCGGTAGGAGCTTGGGACCCCTCGGTACACAGGACGCGTTCATAGAGAAAACACGTCTCCCAGCTCGGGGCTTTCCTTGCGCTGGGAGACGCCGTGACATTTGAATCTGAATAATGATATTTTGTAAGCGCATTTTGTGTGGAAAACTTGATGCGGCCCAGCCTTACCCAGAATCTACCTCCAGCGGCCCCCAGGTAAATTGAGTTTGAGACCCCTGGTCTAAAGGGAGGTGTAATGTTGTAGATTTGTTCAAAGGGCCCTGGAGTGGAGAGTTGTCACCAGCGGCAAGGAGACATAGAGATAGTGATAGCAGGTGGGAAAAGAATCCTGAAAAGAAGCCGGAGCGTAACGCTGAGATAAACCTCAGCAGGGGTCATTAGATGAGTGGGCAGAAGGGATGGTGATATAGAGAATTCATTAGCAGGTGGTGGAATATTGGGATAATGGTGGAGATGTGAGAAAAGGGAAAAGAGAATTGTTATTGCTACAAAAACATAATTAATGGGTAAGATTAGTGATGGATTAGCACTTACAAATAGTTTGCTAAGGTCAAACCTGGTTCAATCCTGGTTTAATTCTGATGCCTATACATTTTTTATACTTGCACAACAAGCTGTTATGTACTTTGAAACCCTTTTTTGAACCATTTCACTGTTTTTTGTAAAATTTCCAAGTGTAACAAAAAGTGGCAATTGAGACATTTAGAAGTTTTTTTCGATAATGGAGTAAACTGCATGGAATAATCATTTTTATATTTGATAGGGTATTTTGGGAAGCAGTAATTCTGAAGATGTCTGTCATTGTGTTTGTTTATTTTTATTTCCATTTTAGTAAAAGAGGGTGATTTGGACTTTAATTTTTTTTTTTTTTTACAATTTTTACCATTATATTTAAATTTTATTTAGGCCCCCCAAAAATTCACATCTCTTTATAACTGGCTGTCATATGAATGGATCTTTGTCCCCTGGTGACTTTATGGTGGGGATGGGTATAGGCAACGATCCCGGCCAATATGGCAGGCTCGGCCCAGACGATAGGAGCCAACATGGAGCCACCATAACATACTATTCTGTCATTAAGATCTCATGACCTCGAATTGCTCAACTGAACTGAGATGTGAGAAATCTGGTGGACCAGCCATGTTAAATTTCTCCCAACGTGTGATGCTTGGGACAATATATCACAATATATATTTTTAAAGTGCAGACAGTTTGTTCAGTATAACCAGGAATAAAAGATTGTGTACATTTCCAAAAATAATAAATATATTGTCATAGAGATGTTACTGGATGTTTCGTCATTTTCCAGAACACAGTAGTAATTCACAGTAGTTCTTCAGTCTCTTGAGATGGATCATCAAATTAGCTTGGCCTATGAAAATACCTCTGTTACATTTTACAGAATGTTGTTTTCATTGTGATTACTGCTCCATTGTGACTTCTTCTGTTCTGCCACAGTTCATTTAATTTAATAAATCTCTTGGTGACAAATTAAGAACCCTCTGCTCAGCTCAGCAGCGTTTTCCTTGGAGGCATATTGAGAGAACATCTGTGTACTTGTGTCACACACAATTTGTATAATACTAATTGATGAAAATCAGAGACCATCTCTGTGGAGTCATTATAACAAAATTACAAGGCCATGGATGAAAACACAACCTAAGCATTGCTTAAGATACACCATTGATCTCCCATTACTTCACATAAACATGACTCCAGTAACTTGTAGAGGGACTTCCAGGGCAGCCCTATCAGGAATGTCTATAGAACATTAAACAGATAACCCCTTTAATTTTAAAGGAAATCTACTATCAAAATCTATTATGATAAATCACGGGCTTATCAGCCATAAACATTTAAAAATAAAAGCAATCAAAGGGTTAACTAAAAATGTTAACTCCCCACACAACTCTATGTGCAAGTTTTAGGTCTTAGAATATGGTAATGCAAGGAGTTTTAAACATGTTTTTAATGGTAGATGTAACAAAACTATACAAATTTGGAATATCCATCATCGAACTAACCTAATGAATAAAAGGGAAAGCTGTTAAAAAAAGTTAAGTACAGTAATGGCATAACTGTTTTTTTGTACATTCCAACATTTGGATTTTATTTTTCAGCTTCTTAGTTGATTACATAAAAGAATTAAATGGAAAGGACCATTTGTCCCACAGATTTGGTTCTCATATGACTCTGTAAATGGGAAAGCAGAAAGTAAACATCAAAAACTTAAACTGATGTTTCTGCAGTGTTGAAATGGTTAATGAAGACTTTTAGTCTAACTTCCTGGAATCAAGAACACTGCTCAACAAAATAAAGGAACTCTTGAAAAACACTATGTAACTTAATCACACTTCTGTGAAATCAATCTGTCCAGTTATGAATCAACACTAATTGTGAATCAATTTCTCCTGCTGTTGTAGAAATAGAACAAACTGCTATAAAGGCAACCTTTTCTTCTGTTGCTTTGGGCACTTTTGCATTTTTGTCATTGCTCTCACCCATAGAGGTAGCATGAGGTGATGTCTACACCCCACAAAAGCTGCTGAGGTAGTGCGGCCTCCAGGGGCGGACTGGCCATAAGACCCACCGGGAGAAATCTCGGTGGGTCGATTCACTTGGGTCCGGTCCGGGGCTGGTTTGGGACTGGTGGGGCCGATGTAAAAATAAAAAACATGAAACTCACCTTTCCGATGCTTTCCCCACTGCTCCGCTACATGATCCAGTCCGACCGCGGTGACAGCTCCGTACCCGCCGGCGTCGCAGGCTATGATCCAGTCCGGCCGCGGTGACAGCTCCGTACGGGCCGGCATCGCAGGCTATGACGTCATAGCCTGCGACGCCGGCGCGTACGGAGCTGTCACCGCGGCCGGACTGGATCATGTAGCGGAGCAGCGAGGAAAGCGCCGGAAAGGTGAGTTTCATGTTTTTTATTTGCATGTACTGGGGTGGGGTGTTGCTGTATACAGGGGGGCTGTTGCATGCTATATACAGGGGGGCTTCTGTATACCATAGGGGGCTGTTGTATACAGGGGGCTGTTGTATACAGGGGGCTGCTGTATACCAGAGGGGGCTGCTGTATACACGGGGGCTGCTGTATACCAGAGGGGGCTGCTGTATACCAGAGGGGGCTGCTGTATACGAGCGGGGGCTGCTGTATACCAGAGGGGGCTGCTGTATACCAGAGGGGGCTGCTGTATACCAGAGGGGACTGCTGTATATCAGAGGGGACTGCTGTATACCAGAGGGGACTGCTGTATACAGGGGTGACTGGCTGACTGTGTAAAGGGGGGGTCTGGCTGGCTATATACTGGGGGGGTAGTATATTCGCTATGGTGGAGTAGTTCTACACTCCGAATGTGGAGGGCTATATGCCGAGCCCCTAATCTCAGCAATAGTATTATAGTAGATATATTCTTGTACATAGGGGGCAGTATTATAGTAGTTATATTCCTGTACATAGGGGGCAGTATTATAGTAGTTATATTCTTGTACATAGGGGTAGTATTATAGTAGTTATATTCCTGTACATAGGGGGCAGTATTATAGTAGTTATATTCCTGTACATAGGGGGCAGTATTATAGTAGTTATATTCCTGTACATAGGGGGCAGTATTATAGTAGTTATATTCCGATTCACTTGGGTCCGGTCCGGGGCCGGTTTGGGACTGGTGGGGCCGATGTAAAAATAAAAAACATGAAACTCACCTTTCCGATGCTTTCCCCACTGCTCCGCTACATGATCCAGTCCGGCCGCGGTGACAGCTCCGTACGCGCCGGCGTCGCAGGCTATGATCCAGTCCGGCCGCGGTGACAGCTCCGTACGGGCCGGCATCGCAGGCTATGACGTCATAGCCTGCGACGCCGGCGCGTACGGAGCTGTCACCGCGGCCGGACTGGATCATGTAGCGGAGCAGCGAGGAAAGCGCCGGAAAGGTGAGTTTCATGTTTTTTATTTGCATGTACTGGGGTGGGGTGTTGCTGTATACAGGGGGGCTGTTGCATGCTATATACAGGGGGGCTTCTGTATACCATAGGGGGCTGTTGTATACAGGGGGCTGTTGTATACAGGGGGCTGCTGTATACCAGAGGGGGCTGCTGTATACACGGGGGCTGCTGTATACCAGAGGGGGCTGCTGTATACCAGAGGGGGCTGCTGTATACCAGAGGGGACTGCTGTATATCAGAGGGGACTGCTGTATACAGGGGTGACTGGCTGACTGTGTAAAGGGGGGGTCTGGCTGGCTATATACTGGGGGGGTAGTATATTCGCTATGGTGGAGTAGTTCTACACTCCGAATGTGGAGGGCTATATGCCGAGCCCCTAATCTCAGCAATAGTATTATAGTAGATATATTCTTGTACATAGGGGGCAGTATTATAGTAGTTATATTCCTGTACATAGGGGACAGTATTATATTAGTTATATTCCTGCACATAGGGGGCAGTATTATAGTAGTTATATTCCTGTACATAGGGGGCAGTATTATAGTAGTTATATTCCGATTCACTTGGGTCCGGTCCGGGGCCGGTTTGGGACTGATGGGGCCGATGTAAAAATAAAAAACATGAAACTCACCTTTCCGGCCCCCCTGTATATAGCATGCAACAGCCCCCCTGTATACAGCAACACCCCACCCCAGTACATGCAAATAAAAAACATGAAACTCACCTTTCCGGCGCTTTCCCCACTGCTCCGCTACATGATCCAGTCCGGCCGCGGTGACAGCTCCGTACGCGCCGGCGTCGCAGGCTATGATCCAGTCCGGCCGCGGTGACAGCTCCGTACGGGCCGGCATCGCAGGCTATGACGTCATAGCCTGCGACGCCGGCGCGTACGGAGCTGTCACCGCGGCCGGACTGGATCATGTAGCGGAGCAGCGAGGAAAGCGCCGGAAAGGTGAGTTTCATGTTTTTTATTTGCATGTACTGGGGTGGGGTGTTGCTGTATACAGGGGGGCTGTTGCATGCTATATACAGGGGGGCTTCTGTATACCATAGGGGGCTGTTGTATACAGGGGGCTGCTGTATACCAGAGGGGGCTGCTGTATACACGGGGGCTGCTGTATACCAGAGGGGGCTGCTGTATACCAGAGGGGGCTGCTGTATACCAGAGGGGACTGCTGTATATCAGAGGGGACTGCTGTATACCAGAGGGGACTGCTGTATACAGGGGTGACTGGCTGACTGTGTAAAGGGGGGGTCTGGCTGGCTATATACTGGGGGGGTAGTATATTCGCTATGGTGGAGTAGTTCTACACTCCGAATGTGGAGGGCTATATGCCGAGCCCCTAATCTCAGCAATAGTATTATAGTAGATATATTCTTGTACATAGGGGGCAGTATTATAGTAGTTATATTCCTGTACATAGGGGACAGTATTATATTAGTTATATTCCTGCACATAGGGGGCAGTATTATAGTAGTTATATTCCTGTACATAGGGGGCAGTATTATAGTAGTTATATTCCGATTCACTTGGGTCCGGTCCGGGGCCGGTTTGGGACTGGTGGGGCCGATGTAAAAATAAAAAACATGAAACTCACCTTTCCGATGCTTTCCCCACTGCTCCGCTACATGATCCAGTCCGGCCGCGGTGACAGCTCCGTACGCGCCGGCGTCGCAGGCTATGATCCAGTCCGGCCGCGGTGACAGCTCCGTACGGGCCGGCATCGCAGGCTATGACGTCATAGCCTGCGACGCCGGCGCGTACGGAGCTGTCACCGCGGCCGGACTGGATCATGTAGCGGAGCAGCGAGGAAAGCGCCGGAAAGGTGAGTTTCATGTTTTTTATTTGCATGTACTGGGGTGGGGTGTTGCTGTATACAGGGGGGCTGTTGCATGCTATATACAGGGGGGCTTCTGTATACCATAGGGGGCTGTTGTATACAGGGGGCTGTTGTATACAGGGGGCTGCTGTATACCAGAGGGGGCTGCTGTATACACGGGGGCTGCTGTATACCAGAGGGGGCTGCTGTATACCAGAGGGGGCTGCTGTATACGAGCGGGGGCTGCTGTATACCAGAGGGGGCTGCTGTATACCAGAGGGGACTGCTGTATATCAGAGGGGACTGCTGTATACCAGAGGGGACTGCTGTATACAGGGGTGACTGGCTGACTGTGTAAAGGGGGGGTCTGGCTGGCTATATACTGGGGGGGTAGTATATTCGCTATGGTGGAGTAGTTCTACACTCCGAATGTGGAGGGCTATATGCCGAGCCCCTAATCTCAGCAATAGTATTATAGTAGATATATTCTTGTACATACGGGGCAGTATTATAGTAGTTATATTCCTGTACATAGGGGGCAGTATTATAGTAGTTATATTCTTATACATAGGGGTAGTATTATAGTAGTTATATTCCTGTACATAGGGGGCAGTATTATAGTAGTTATATTCCTGTACATAGGGGGCAGTATTATAGTAGTTATATTCCTGTACATAGGGGGCAGTATTATAGTAGTTATATTCCGATTCACTTGGGTCCGGTCCGGGGCCGGTTTGGGACTGGTGGGGCCGATGTAAAAATAAAAAACATGAAACTCACCTTTCCGATGCTTTCCCCACTGCTCCGCTACATGATCCAGTCCGGCCGCGGTGACAGCTCCGTACGCGCCGGCGTCGCAGGCTATGATCCAGTCCGGCCGCGGTGACAGCTCCGTACGGGCCGGCATCGCAGGCTATGAAGTCATAGCCTGCGACGCCGGCGCGTACGGAGCAGTCACTGCGGCCGGACTGGATCATGTAGCGGAGCAGCGAGGAAAGTGCCGGAAAGGTGAGTTTCATGTTTTTTATTTGCATGTACTGGGGTGGGGTGTTGCTGTATACAGGGGGGCTGTTGCATGCTATATACAGGGGGGCTTCTGTATACCATAGGGGGCTGTTGTATACAGGGGGCTGTTGTATACAGGGGGCTGCTGTATACCAGAGGGGGCTGCTGTATACACGGGGGCTGCTGTATACCAGAGGGGGCTGCTGTATACCAGAGGGGGCTGCTGTATACCAGAGGGGACTGCTGTATATCAGAGGGGACTGCTGTATACCAGAGGGGACTGCTGTATACAGGGGTGACTGGCTGACTGTGTAAAGGGGGGGTCTGGCTGGCTATATACTGGGGGGGTAGTATATTCGCTATGGTGGAGTAGTTCTACACTCCGAATGTGGAGGGCTATATGCCGAGCCCCTAATCTCAGCAATAGTATTATAGTAGATATATTCTTGTACATAGGGGGCAGTATTATAGTAGTTATATTCCTGTACATAGGGGACAGTATTATATTAGTTATATTCCTGCACATAGGGGGCAGTATTATAGTAGTTATATTCCTGTACATAGGGGGCAGTATTATAGTAGTTATATTCCGATTCACTTGGGTCCGGTCCGGGGCCGGTTTGGGACTGGTGGGGCCGATGTAAAAATAAAAAACATGAAACTCACCTTTCCGATGCTTTCCCCACTGCTCCGCTACATGATCCAGTCCGGCCGCGGTGACAGCTCCGTACGCGCCGGCGTCGCAGGCTATGATCCAGTCCGGCCGCGGTGACAGCTCCGTACGGGCCGGCATCGCAGGCTTTGACGTCATAGCCTGCGACGCCGGCGCGTACGGAGCTGTCACCGCGGCCGGACTGGATCATGTAGCGGAGCAGCGAGGAAAGCGCCGGAAAGGTGAGTTTCATGTTTTTTATTTGCATGTACTGGGGTGGGGTGTTGCTGTATACAGGGGGGCTGTTGCATGCTATATACAGGGGGGCTTCTGTATACCATAGGGGGCTGTTGTATACAGGGGGCTGTTGTATACAGGGGGCTGTTGTATACAGGGGGCTGCTGTATACCAGAGGGGGCTGCTGTATACACGGGGGCTGCTGTATACCAGAGGGGGCTGCTGTATACCAGAGGGGGCTGCTGTATACGAGCGGGGGCTGCTGTATACCAGAGGGGGCTGCTGTATACACGGGGGCTGCTGTATACCAGAGGGGGCTGCTGTATACCAGAGGGGGCTGCTGTATACGAGCGGGGGCTGCTGTATACCAGAGGGGGCTGCTGTATACACGGGGGCTGCTGTATACCAGAGGGGGCTGCTGTATACCAGAGGGGGCTGCTGTATACGAGCGGGGGCTGCTGTATACCAGAGGGGGCTGCTGTATACCAGAGGGGACTGCTGTATACCAGAGGGGGCTGCTGTATACCAGAGGGGACTGCTGTATATCAGAGGGGACTGCTGTATACCAGAGGGGACTGCTGTATACAGGGGTGACTGGCTGACTGTGTAAAGGGGGGGTCTGGCTGGCTATATACTGGGGGGGTAGTATATTCGCTATGGTGGAGTAGTTCTACACTCCGAATGTGGAGGGCTATATGCCGAGCCCCTAATCTCAGCAATAGTATTATAGTAGATATATTCTTGTACATAGGGGGCAGTATTATAGTAGTTATATTCCTGTACATAGGGGGCAGTATTATAGTAGTTATATTCCTGTACATAGGGGGTAGTATTATAGTAGTTATATTCCTGTACATAGGGGGCAGTATTATAGTAGTTATATTCTTGTACATAGGGAGCAGTATTATAGTAGTTATATTCCTGTACATAGGGGGTAGTATTATAGTAGTTATATTCTTGTACATAGGGGGCGGTATTATAGTAGTTATATTCTTGTACATAGGGAGCGGTATTATAGTAGTTATATTCTTGTACATAGGGGGCAGTATTGTAGTAGTTATATTCTTGTACATATGGGGCAATATTATAGTAGTTATATTCTTGTACATAGGAAGCAGTATTATAGTAGTTATATTCTTGTACATATCGGGCAGTATTAAAGTAGTTATTAGAGATGAGCGAACATGCTCGTCCGAGCTTGATGCTCGGTCGAGCATTAGGGTACTCGAAACTGCTCGTTACTCGGACGAATACTTCGCCCGCTCGAGAAAATGGCAGCTCCCGCCGTTTTGCTTTTTGGCGGCCAGAAACAGAGCCAATCACAAGCCAGGAGACTCTGCACTCCACCCAGCATGACGTGGTACCCTTACACGTCGATAGCAGTGGTTGGCTGGCCAGATCAGGTGACCCTGGGATAGACTAGCCGCTGGCCGCGCTGCTCGGATCATTCTGTCTCTGGATGCCGCTAGGGAGAGAGCTGCTGCTGGTCAGGGAAAGCGTTAGGGTGTTCTATTAGCTTACTGTTAGGCAGGAGTGATTCTCAAAGAACCCAACAGCCCTTCTTAGGGCTACAATAACGTTCTACTTTTTTTATTTTAATTTGCATCTTTTACCATTTTGTGAGGAATTAGCAGGGGGACTTGCTACCGTTGTGTTTAGCTCTTAGTGGCACACATATCCATAGCAAAGACCGAAGTGGGAAAATTCAGTAGGGGTTGGATTTCTATTAGGCAATAACTCAGTGTCATCTCATCTGGCATAGTAGTGTGCTTCCTTTGATACTTGGCTAGAAAATAGCCATAGGAGAATACAAACAGCTTCTTGAAGCCTACAGTAGCGTTCTATATATTTGATTTCTGGTTGATCTGCTGGTGGCTGTAGTTTCTGCAGTGCATGTACTTGCCAATTCTGAGCAATTTGTAGTGAGACTTGCGACCGCTGTGTTCTGCGCTTAGTGGCGCACATATCCATAGCAAAGGCCGAAGTGGCAAAATTCAGTAGGGGTTGGATTTCTATTAGGCAATAACTCAGTGTCATCTCATCTGGCATAGTAGTGTGCTTCCTTTGATACTTGGCTAGAAAATAGCCATAGGAGAATACAAACAGCTTCTTGAAGCCTACAGTAGCGTTCTATATATTTGATTTCTGGTTGATCTGCTGGTGGCTGTAGTTTCTGCAGTGCATGTACTTGCCAATTCTGAGCAATTTGTAGTGAGACTTGCGACCGCTGTGTTCTGCGCTTAGTGGCGCACATATCCATAGCAAAGGCCGAAGTGGCAAAATTCAGTAGGGGTTGGATTTCTATTAGGCAATAACTCAGTGTCATCTCATCTGGCATAGTAGTGTGCTTCCTTTGATACTTGGCTAGAAAATAGCCATAGGAGAATACAAACAGCTTCTTGAAGCCTACAGTAGCGTTCTATATATTTGATTTCTGGTTGATCTGCTGGTGGCTGTAGTTTCTGCAGTGCATGTACTTGCCAATTCTGAGCAATTTGTAGTGAGACTTGCGACCGCTGTGTTCTGCGCTTAGTGGCGCACATATCCATAGCAAAGGCCGAAGTGGCAAAATTCAGTAGGGGTTGGATTTCTATTAGGCAATAACTCAGTGTCATCTCATCTGGCATAGTAGTGTGCTTCCTTTGATACTTGGCTAGAAAATAGCCATAGGAGAATACAAACAGCTTCTTGAAGCCTACAGTAGCGTTCTATATATTTGATTTCTGGTTGATCTGCTGGTGGCTGTAGTTTCTGCAGTGCATGTACTTGCCAATTCTGAGCAATTTGTAGTGAGACTTGCGACCGCTGTGTTCTGCGCTTAGTGGCGCACATATCCATAGCAAAGGCCGAAGTGGGAAAATTCAGTAGGGGTTGGATTTCTATTAGGCAATAACTCAGTGTCATCTCATCTGGCATAGTAGTGTGCTTCCTTTGATACTTGGCTAGAAAATAGCCATAGGAGAATACAAACAGCTTCTTGAAGCCTACAGTAGCGTTCTATATATTTGATTTCTGGTTGATCTGCTGGTGGCTGTAGTTTCTGCAGTGCATGTACTTGCCAATTCTGAGCAATTTGTAGTGAGACTTGCGACCGCTGTGTTCTGCGCTTAGTGGCGCACATATCCATAGCAAAGGCCGAAGTGGCAAAATTCAGTAGGGGTTGGATTTCTATTAGGCACTAACTCAGTGTCATCTCATCTGGCATAGTAGTGTGCTTCCTTTGATACTTGGCTAGAAAATAGCCATAGCAATAGGATAGGATTGTTTGGTTTTAAAAACTCAAAAAAAAACAAAAAACACAAAAAAAAAAAAAAAAAACACAAAAAAACACAAAAAAAAACAAAAAGAAGTAAAAAAAAAAAAAAAGTTATAACTCTCATTTTAAAAATGTTTAACCCGAGGGCTAGGGGTAGAGGACGAGGGCGGGGACGTGGGCGTCCAACTACTGCAGGGGTCAGAGGCCGTGGTCCTGGGCGGGGTGAGACACCACCTGCTGATGAGGGAGCAGGGGAACGCCGCAGAGCTACACTCCCTAGGTTCATGTCTGAAGTTACTGGGACTCGTGGTAGAGCACTGTTGAGGCCAGAACAGTGCGAACAGGTGATGTCGTGGATTGCTGACAATGCTTCGAGCAATTTGTCCACCACCAGTCAGTCTTCCACGCAGTCCACCCATGTCACCGAAATCCCCACTCCTCCAGCTCCTGCACCTCAGCCTCCTCTCCCCCAGTCTGCCCCCTCCCAGGAAAATTTGGCATTTGAACCGGCATACTCTGAGGAACTGTTTTCTGGACCCTTCCCACAGTCACAAACCACTTGTCCGGTTGCTGCTGAGCAATTTTCCGATGCCCAGGTTTTCCACCAGTCACAGTCTGTGGGTGATGATGACCTTCTTGACGTAGTGGAAGTGTGTAAAGAGGTGTCCGACGATGAGGAGACACGGTTGTCAGACAGTGGGGAAGTTGTTGTCAGGGCAGGAAGTCCGAGGGGGGAGCAGACTGAGGGATCGGAGGATGATGAGGTGACAGACCCAAGCTGGGTTGAGAGGCCGGGTGAACACAGTGCTTCTGAGACGGAGGAGAGTCCTCGACCTGAACAGGTTGGAAGAGGCAGTGGTGGGGCCAGACGGAGAGGCAGGGCCAGAGCTGGTGCATCAGCGCCACTGTCAACTAGTGAAGCTCCCGTGGTGAGGGCTCTTGCGGCGAGGGCTAGATCTTCAGAAGTGTGGAGGTTCTTTAAGGAAACACCGGATGACCGACGGACTGTGGTGTGCAACATTTGCCAAACCAGGCTCAGCAGGGGTTCCACCACTACTAGCTTAACTACCACCAGTATGCGCAGGCATATGAATGCTAAGCACCCCACTCAGTGGCAACAAGCCCGTTCACCTCCGGCCGTGCACACCACTGCTCCTTCCCCTGTGTCAGCTGCTAGTCAGCCCCCTGCCCAGGACCCTGGCACAAAAACCCCATCGTCGCCTCCACGATCCTCCACAGCATCCACCAGCGTTCAGCTCTCCATACCCCAGACGCTGGAGCGGAAACGCAAATATAGTGCAACCCACCCGCACGCCCAAGCCCTTAATGTGCACATCTCCAGATTGCTTAGCCTGGAGATGCTGCCCTATAGGCTAGTAGAGACCGAGGCCTTTCGCAACCTCATGGCGGCGGCCGCCCCTCGGTATTCGGTCCCCAGCCGCCACTACTTTTCCCGATGTGCCGTCCCAGCCCTGCACCAGCACGTGTCAGACAACATCATCCGTGCCCTGACCAACGCCGTTTCTGACAAGGTCCACCTGACCACGGACACGTGGACGAGTGCTGCCGGGCAGGGCCACTATATATCGCTGACGGCACATTGGGTTAACTTGGTGGAGGCTGGGACCGAGTCTGACCCTGGGGCTGCTCATATACTGCCGACGCCGAGGATTGCGGGGCCTACCTCGGTCCAGGTGTTTCAGGCCTACTATGCCTCCTCCTCCTCCCACCCCTCCTCCACCTCCTCCTCCGAACTACCATCCGTGGGCACGGCGCCATCAGTCGGTAGCTCTAGGCACAGCAGCAGTGCCGTCGCTAAGCGACAGCAGGCGGTGCTCAAACTGCTGAGCCTAGGCGACAAAAGGCACACCGCCCAAGAGCTATTACAGGGCATCACGGCGCAGACTGATCTGTGGCTGGCACCGCTGAACCTCAAGCCGGGAATGGTTGTGTGTGACAACGGCCGTAACCTGGTGGCGGCTCTGCAACTCGGCAGACTGACACATGTGCCATGCCTGGCCCATGTGTTAAATATGATAGTGCAGCGTTTCCTCAAGACATACCCCAATCTGTCTGATTTGCTCACGAAGGTGCGCCGCATCTGTGCGCATTTCAGGAAGTCCAGCCCAGATGCTGCCACTCTCAGGGCAGCGCAGCGCCGCCTCCAACTGCCCGCTCACCGACTGTTGTGCGACGTGCCCACGAGGTGGAATTCAACACTGACCATGTTATCCAGAGTTTACCAGCAGCGCAGAGCGATTGTAGACTGCCAGATGTCAACTTCCACCAGAACTGGTAGTCAGGTCAGTCAGCTTCCTCAAGTCTACAATGAGGAGTGGACGTGGATGTCTGATATCTGTCAGGTGCTGAGTAACTTTGAGGAGTCAACACAGATGGTCAGTGGCGATGCCGCCATCATCAGCCTCACCATCCCGCTGCTTGGCCTGTTGAAAAACTCTCTGGTCAGCATGAAGTCGGAAGCTTTGCGCTCGTCACAAGAGACGGGGGAAGAATATTCCCTTGTTGATAGCCAAAGCACCCTGAGGTCTGTTTCTCAGCGCATATCGGAGGAGGTGGAGGTGGAGGAGGATGAGGAGGAAGAGGAGGAGAATGTTGGCGAGACACAAGAGGGGACCATTGTTGAGTCCTTCACTGTTCAGCGTGTATGGGCAGAAGAAGAGGAGTTGGAGGAGTTGGAGGAGGAGGAAATGGACAGTCAGGCCAGTGAGGGGAGTGAATTCTTACGCGTTGGTACCCTGGCGCATATGGCAGATTTCATGCTAGGCTGCCTATCCCGTGACCCTCGCGTTCAAAGAATTTATTCCAGCACCGATTACTGGGTGTTCACTCTCCTGGACCCACGGTACAAGCAAAATCTTCCCACTCTCATCCCTGGAGAGGAAAGGAGTGTGAGAATGCATGAATACCAGCAGGCCCTGGTGCACAAGCTGAAACAGTATTTCCCTTCTGACAGCGCTAGCGGCAGAGTGCGTAGTTCTGCGGGACAAGTAGCGAGGGAGAGTAGGCGAGCAGGCAGCTTGTCCAGCACTGGCAAGGGTACGCTTTACAAGGCTTTTGCCAGCTTTATGTCACCCCAGCAAGACACTGTCACCTGTCCCCAGTCTCGGCAGAGTAGGGCTGATCTTTACAGAAAGATGGTGAGGGAGTACGTAGCTGACCATACCATCGTCCTAAATGATCACACAGCTCCCTACAACTACTGGGTTTCAAAGCTGGACATGTGGCACGAACTGGCGCTGTACGCCTTGGAGGTTCTTGCCTGCCCTGCCGCTAGCGTCTTGTCCGAGCGGGTTTTCAGTGCAGCTGGTGGCATCATCACCGATAAGCGTACACGCCTGTCGACTGACAGCGCTGACAGGCTGACGCTTATTAAAATGAATAAAGGCTGGATTTCTCAGAATTTCCAATCTCCACCAGGTGAAGGAAGCTCAACCTGAATAATTGATCCACTCCTCCTCCTCCTCCTCATTTTCCTCCTTCTCCTCCTCTTTGTACAGTAAAGCAGAGGAAAATGGCTATTTTTTGACAGGGCCCACTGGCTCTTGCTATAGTACTTCATGCATTTAATTTTTCTGGAGGGCCACCTACCCGGTCCTCTGTTTGAAACAATTTTTGTGAGTGCCACATACAGGCACTCAATCTATTCCATTTTTGTGGAGGGCCACCTACCCGGTCCTCTGTTTTAAAAAATTTTTGGGACTGCCACATACAGGCACTCAATCTATTCCATTTTACTGGAGGGCCACCTACCTGCTCCTCTGGTTTGAAACATTTTTGGGACTGCCACATACAGGCACTCAATCTATTCCATTTTACTGCAGGGCCACCTACCTGCTCCTCTGGTTTGAACAATTTTTGGGACTGCCACATACAGGCACTCAATCTATTCCATTTTACTGGAGGGCCACCTACCTGCTCCTCTGGTTTGAAACATTTTTGGGACTGCCACATACAGGCACTCAATCTATTCCATTTTACTGCAGGGCCACCTACCTGCTCCTCTGGTTTGAACAATTTTTGGGACTGCCACATACAGGCACTCAATCTATTCCATTTTACTGGAGGGCCACCTACCTGCTCCTCTGGTTTGAAACATTTTTGGGACTGCCACATACAGGCACTCAATCTATTCCATTTTACTGCAGGGCCACCTACCTGCTCCTCTGGTTTGAACAATTTTTGGGACTGCCACATACAGGCACTCAATCTATTCCATTTTACTGGAGGGCCACCTACCTGCTCCTCTGGTTTGAAACATTTTTGGGACTGCCACATACAGGCACTCAATCTATTCCATTTTACTGCAGGGCCACCTACCTGCTCCTCTGGTTTGAACAATTTTTGGGACTGCCACATACAGGCACTCAATCTATTCCATTTTACTGGAGGGCCACCTACCTGCTCCTCTGGTTTGAAACATTTTTGGGACTGCCACATACAGGCACTCAATCTATCCCATTTTACTGGAGGGCCACCTACCTGCTCCTCTGGTTTGAAAAATGTTTGGGACTGCCACATACAGGCACTATCCAAATTAAATTGTCTCCATAGCAGCCTCCACACGTTGTCTCCATTGCTACCTCCAAAAGTCGTCCATATAGCTGCCTCCATACATCGTCCCTTTATCAAACGAGGTGTGTCAGGCAGAAATTTGGGTTGTTTTCATGGATTCCACATCAAAGTTGTTAACTTTGTCGCCACCCTGCTGTGTTATCCACAAAATATACTGGCAAACTTTTACCATTTAGGGATATTATTTCAGCGCTTCTTGCGCATCTGTTTACATTCCCCTCACCCGGCATATCCTAAACTTATAAGAACGCTACTACACTTGATCTTATACAAAAGGTTCTTAGAAGTGCTGTTTGGGGAGTAGCCTAGAGACAGGGGCTTGGATTGGCGAAAGCTCGCCTGGCAGCGGAACGCCAGCTCCATGCGCATCATGCGCTTCTTGCGCATCTGTTTACATTCCCCTCACCCGCCATATCCCAAACTTATAAGAACGCTACTACACTTAACTTGGTGCAGGCTGGGACCGAGTCTGACCCTGGGGCTGGTCATATACTGCCGACGCAGAGAATTGCGGGGCCTACCTCGGTCCAGGTCTCAAAGGCCTACTATACCTCCTCCCACCCCTCCTCCACCTCCTCCTCCTCCGAATTACCATCCGTGGGCATGGCGCCATCAGTCGGTAGCTCTAGGCACAGCAGCAGTGCCGTCGCTAAGCGACAGCAGGCGGTGCTGAAACTGCTGAGCCTAGGCGATAAAAGGCACACCGCCCAAGAGCTATTACAGGGCATTCCACATCAAAGTTGTTAACTTTGTCGCCACCCTGCTGTGTAATCCACAAAATATACTTGCAAACTTTTACCATTTAGGGATATTATTTCAGCGCTTCTTGCGCATCTGTTTACATTCCCCTCACCCGCCATATCCTAAACTTATAAGAACGCTACTACACTTGATCTTATACAAAAGGTTCTTAGAAGTGCTGTTTGGGGAGTAGCCTATAGACAGGGGCTTGGATTGGCGAAAGCTCGCCTGGCAGCGGAGCGCCAGCTCCATGCCAAGATCCAACTAACATAGTTTTAACTGCAGCACCTTTAATCTACTACTAGTTCACTGCCTCCATACATGGTCCCCTTATCAAACCAGCTGTGTCAGGCAGAATTTTGGGTTGTTTTCATGGCTTCCATGTTAACTTTGTCGCCACCCTGCTGTGTAATCCACAAAATATACTGGCAAACTTTTATCATGTACCGATATTATTTGAGCGCTTCTTGCTCACCTCCTTTGGTTCCTCTCTGCCACCCATTGGTTTGAAGCCTGAGTCCATTTAGGGTATGTCGCCATGACACTCTCTAGCCTGCTGCCGCTGCCTCTGCATGCCGTCCCCTATAGTGTCAGGGTCAATTATTGGATGTTTTAGATGCTATCTAGCTTCATTCTGTCACTCTGTCATGGCCATGCTGTTGCCCATAATTTTGGCATAATGGTGCGATTAGGCAGCCTCAGAGGCATCCATGCATGCTGCCCCTGCTGTTTCCTGTCCATTTCCGTGGTGTTTCCATCCTTTTCTGAGGTTCCCAGGTGTTTGGCCAAGCTTCCCTGTGCAGAGCCTTGTTCCCCTTGAAAAATGCTCGAGTCTCCCATTGACTTCAATGGGGTTCGTTATTCGAGACGAGCACTCGAGCATCGGGAAAAGTTCGTCTCGAATAACGAGTACCCGAGCATTTTAGTGTTCGCTCATCTCTAGTAGTTATATTCTTGTACATAGGGCGCAGTATTATAGTAGTTATATTCTTGTACATAGGGGGCAGTATTATAGTAGTTATATTCTTGTACATAGGAGGCAGTATTATAGTAGTTATATTCTTGTACACAGGGGGCAGTATTATAGTAGCTATATTCTTGTACATATCGGGCAGTATTATAGTAGTTATATTCTTGTACATAGGGCGCAGTATTATAGTAGTTATATTCTTGTACATATGGGGCAGTATTATAGTAGTTATATTCTTGTACATAGGGAGCAGTATTATAGTAGTTATATTCCTGTACATAGGGGGTAGTATTATAGTAGTTATATTCTTGTACATAGGGGCGGTATTATAGTAGTTATATTCTTGTACATAGGGAGCGGTATTATAGTAGTTATATTCTTGTACATAGGGGGCAGTATTATAGTAGTTATATTCTTGTACATATGGGGCAATATTATAGTAGTTATATTCTTGTACATAGGAAGCAGTATTATAGTAGTTATATTCTTGTACATATCGGGCAGTATTATAGTAGTTATATTCTTGTACATAGGGCGCAGTATTATAGTAGTTATATTCTTGTACATAGGGGGCAGTATTATAGTAGTTATATTCTTGTACATAGGAGGCAGTATTATAGTAGTTATATTCTTGTACACAGGGGGCAATTTTTATTGTAAAAAAACCAACAAAAATACAATTAAGCAAAATACAAATTCATAAATACATTCTTCTGTACAATTAGTATTCAAACAAATATAAACTCAGAGTAAATGTAACTTATAGAGTCCATAGCTGCTGCTGCTGCTGGAAAGGAAAAAGAAAAATGTAAAATCACTATATACAAATTAAACACCAGATATATTCCTCCATAACTTTCTATTTCTCTGGTCTTTTCTGACTTCCAGTGACTTTATCCACCTTAGCTCAGACAATATTTGGGATACCACAGCCGTGTAGTTATAGTCCTCACTATGCAGGGACACCCGGGTTCTGGCATGCCAGTGGTAATATTTGATTACAGTTATTATAAGATACATGGTTCCAGGATCTATAATACCATCTGGAGATGGCACGCCATAGATGATCTCCGGGTACTGGAGGAATTGTAGCCTCGGGATGTTCAGCAGGTCAGACACTTCCTTCCAGATCTTCCTCCCTCCCCAGCACTCAGAGATGAAATGCTCCATCGTCTCCTCCTGCTGACACCCCAGGGGACACTTCCTATCTGCCACACTCACAAACTTTAGGTTCCCTCTAACAAATAACTTCCCATGTAGTGACAACCAAGAAATATCAAACAACTTGGGGGGAAGTCGCTTCGCATTGAGGAACCTGAGACTCTTCTGTAAGGTGGTGGTCACACAGTCTCTGAGAGCAAGTGGTGAGTGGTAGAAAGCCCGACATATCCTAGTATAGAGGTCTCTCCTGGTGTTACGGATAATGTAGGACTTCTCCAGCTTCCACATCCTGACGCACTTCAGACCATATACCATATACTGGGGGAGGAAGCCAGGAGTCCATCGGCCCCTCTTGAGACTGCCGCCTCGCACCCAAGACTCTGCAAAAGGCAATATCCAGTCCCTGACACTATTCACCCACAGGAGACCATCATTTGAGTCCAGGCAACCGAAATTGACTTTCAGAAACATGGAGTCAAAGAAAACCCTTGGATTTAACATATCCAGTCCACCCTCTCTCCTCTGCAGGTAGGTGACCCCTCTTTTTACTGGGTTCAACCTGTTCCCCCATAAAAGCTGGAAGAACAGGCTAAAGAGCCGAGCGGAGAAAGATTCTGGCAAAGGAAAGACGACAGAGACGTAGAGGAAGACAGGGACCAGGTAAGTCTTCATCAGAGCAACCCTTTCTCTATAGGTCAGCCTCCAGTTCTTCCATCGCTGAACCTTTGTATTTCCGGCTTCCAACTTCTCTTCCCAATTTAGTTTGGCATTATCTTCCCTCCCGAATTTAACCCCAAGGATCTTAATATGGGTGGAGGCCTTGGCGAACTGTGGTAGATCAAAGCCAGGAGCAGTATCCAATGTCCAGAAAGCCTGACTCTTCTCAAGGTTGACCAGAGACCCGGAGGCCTCTGAGTAACTTCTGATGGCTGCAGATAACATCTCCACCTCACGAGGTTCAGATATCACCACACTCACATCATCCGCGTAGGCGACTACCTTCAAAGGCAAGCAATGGGGGACCGGCACCCCCTGAAAATCACACAGCTGCAGTGATCGCAGAAACAAGTCTATGGCAAACACATACAGCAGTGGACTCAGAGGACAACCTTGTCGCACCCCGGCCTCTACTCCGAAAGTGTCCCCCTGCCAACCATTGATCAGAGGAAAGCTCTTCGCCTCTCTATACAAAGTTCTCAGCCAATCTATAAATTGTCCCGGAATACCGTACTTTGACAAAGTGGCCCATAGATAATCGTGATCAACCCTGTCAAAGGCTTTAGCCTGGTCCAGACCTACAACATATCTCCCACACCTCAGAGCTTTACATCTCTCAAACATCTCCCTTATCGAGATGACTGCTCCAGAGATGTTCCGCCCTCTTACTGTGCCGTACTGAGAGCCTGCCAACAGTGCCGGGGACAAACAGACTAATCTAGAGAATAGAATTTTTGCCAGAATCTTCCTGTCAACATTCAAGAGGGCGATCGGCCTCCAGTTCTTGATGTCACTAGGCTCTTTACCTTTGGACAGCAGAATAAGGGAGGACACTCTCATGGATGGAGGCATCAGGTGATTTTCTAGACAATTAGTAAACACATCCACAAGGATCGGGGCTAAGAGGTCTCTGAACTTCTTATAGAATTCAGCTGTAATACCATCAGGACCTGGTGCCTTCTTCAGATGTAACTTATCAATGGCCTCTTTAACCTCCTCCTCTGTTATTTCTGCTGTCAAAGGAGAGAAATCCAAATCTCTAGTGTCAGGACCTGGAGTTGCCTCCAAGAATTGAGCCATTTTGTCTTTGTCCAAAACCTTCTTCTGAAATAACTCAGCATAGTAGGATCTCACCACCCCCAGGATACCCTCCCGAGATTCCTGTAAAATTCCCTGGGAGTCAGTGAGACCCGTGATTGATTTCTTGGCCACACGTTCCCGGCAGCTCTCATATGGATCAGGCGTGACTAAGTTTCCATAGTCTCGCTCCACAACCAGGGACATGTAGCGGCTGTACTGATACTGCTTTATTTCAGATTTCAGTCGGTCGATTTTTTGTTTTTCATCCCCACCCGCCGAATAGAGTGACTCCAATTCTTTCCGCAGCTTGAGATACTGGCTGTACTTACTCTTCCCCTTCTTCACTGACAGTCTCTTTAAAAGGGACCGGATCTCCTCCTTGACGTCCTCCCACCAGTCAGATATGTGGTTATAGAAATCCACTCTCTCCATTTCACCCTGTAAAAGAGAATGGACATGTTCCTGGACAAAACCTTCTTCCAAGAGACTAGAGTTAAGTCTCCATAAACCTCTTCCCATATCAGGCCGCTCACTAGCACCTAAGCAAAAAAATAAGGCAAGGTGATCTGAATAGGGAACACACTTTTCGCTCCTCTCTCCTATGACCTCCATAGGACTCACCAGAGGCAAGTCTATCCGGCTAGTTCTTCCAGCACAGGAGTAGGTAAATTTGGGTTTCCTACCACCCTGCACAAACACATCCGATAAACCTGACTGCGAGATTATAGCATTCAAGACCTTGGAGTCCCTGGTGAGAGGTCTACCACTGGATCGATCAGTAGATGCTCTGGTGGCATTAAAGTCACCCGTCATGATTACGGGCACAGATGTAAAGAGATAGGGTTTTACCTCATGAAACAGATTTACCCTTTCAGTCACTGTCTGCGGACCATAGATATTAGTAAGTCGGAGCCTCCTACCTCGGATGGTAACCTCCAGCACCAGACATCTTCCCATCAATACCTCGGTAAGTCTATGTATGGTGACATCGTGTGTATTAAATAGTATAGAGACCCCGGCACATGGCTCCACAGACAGTGACCAGAAGGATGGACCTGAACGCCATTCCCTCTCTGCTTCTCGTAAGAGACTAAGACTATTGAGATGAGTCTCCTGTAGGAAAAAGACATCAGCGTCCAGATATTGGAGATGTTCATACACCGCGTGTCTTTTCTTCCTTGCCCTAATGCTGTTTACATTAGTCGAGATGACTTTAAGGTGAAAATCCGCCATTAGAGCCATAAGAAGGAGCAGAGAGAGTAACCCCATCATCATAAGTCTGAGTCCGAGCCCTCCTGCTGACCACCCGTCTCCATATCGGATTCAGATTCTGGCCCTACTGCCTGAGGTCTCCGTTTGGAAGGGGGATCTGGCTCATCCTCATATTCTGCCACCATTTTCTCAAGTTCCCTCTCTAGTTCTTCCTCTACATCTGACTCTGACAACACACTAAACCTGTTGACAGTCATTGTCACATCTGCCGTTCTGTCCACCTTCATCCTGGATGATTTTTGGACAGTGGTCCACTCCCCCTCTGGCTTACGAGTGGATGTATCTTTCTTCCTTCTCTTTGTAGAAGTTGGTGCTGGAGAAGGAATGGGCACTGAGGGTGGTACAACCTGAGGGACAACCTGCTTGTTCCCCTCAATGCTTTGTGGTCGGGAATGGTCTTGTACTGGTATGGTTTTAATCTGAGGCTGGTCTGGTACCGGCGTTGTGTTTATTTGAGGCTGCTCTAGTACTAGTATGGTGTCACTTCCCATCCGCTGAGGTTCTGGCCCAGCTTGAGCTGACCCTGACAACAAAGTCTCCTCCTCCCCCAGGTCATCTGCCCCTGCCAGTATATCTTCATCAGGGAAGGTCTTACAGATATTATGCCAGGCATTAGGACAATCCCTGTGGGCATGCCCCATCTCTCCACACAGATTACAACGGATGTTCTGGCAGTCCGCACTCACATGACCGATGTCCCCACACAGGCTGCACTTTATCATGGTGCAATTACTGGCCACGTGACCGACTCTACCACACTTGAAACATCTGCGGGGCTGACCTGGATAGAAACATACCCCCTTCTCACGGCCTATGAAGAAAGAATTGGGCAGATGTTGGGTTATGTTATGAAACTGGCGTAACCTCACCAGGACCTTCCACCCTCCTGTCCAGATCCCGTCTTCATCCCGGGTCTTAGTGAGCTCTGACATAAGGTCACAATGCCTCCTGAGCCAGAGCACAATATCCTGCGGGGGCACAGCTTCATTCCAGAAGATAATGGTGACAGTAACCTGGCCAAGTTTAGAGATGGGGATGAAGCTGAATTTATTCCACCCCTCAGCATCCCTATACCTGGAGAAATTTGCCCAAAACCGGTCCAGGCTGCACATCAACTTAAAACTGACATCATATCCCTGGCGATCGGGGAGGTTTATCACTGCCAGGATGTCACTTGGCGAGAAACCCATCTGGTCACATAGCAGAGATCTCACAACAAATCTACGGTCAGGTAGGTCTTCCTTGGCCCCTCTGTGCTTAAATCTTACCACATTCCTCCTCTTAAACGCCTGACCGGTGTAATGTGAGCCGGACGTAAAGGATGGTGCACCCCGGCTCCAGGCATTGCCAGAGGAGGTCTGGTCAGGACCGGTACCACGCTGTGACTGGGGGCACTGTGGAGGCTGCTGAGCACCTGAACTAGGAGGGTCCACACTAACATCAGGGACTAAAGGGGGGAAGTCCTGAGCATTGGACTGCGCTAACGCCTCCTCACCATTAGCCTCTATGACTCCAGGCTCCATACAGTGCTCTGACTGCTCTACAACAGCATCCCAGACAGATGGTGAAGCCCCTTCTACTGGAAAATTATTACACACTGAAATATCAACATTAGAATCAGCAATAACCACAGACATAGCAGTATCAGAGACAGATATATCAGCAGTATCAGTCACAGAGATATCAGCAGTATCAGAGACAGATATATCAGCAGAATCAGTAACTGGCACAGCAGAGTCCTGATTGTTCTGCTCAGGGGTCACCTGGGAGCTCTGCTGTGCTGCTGCAGTGTTACCTCCTGGATTGTGTCCACAGTCCTTCTGCAAGGAGATGTCATCTGCACCACTAACATCAGGCAAGTGTCCTTGTCCTTGTTGCATGCTGTATGCTGGGACTTGTGGTGCCTGCACTGCACCATTACCATCAAGGAGATGTTCCTGTCCTTGCTGCATGCTGGGTGCTGGAACTTGTGGTGCCACGGATTCACCATTTACATCAACGGGATGGCTGCAATCGTTCTGCAGTTTGCAGGATGCTGGGACTTGTGGTACTTCTGTAAGTGGCTGCTGATTCCTGGCAATGTCTTTCCTGTAGAGATCTCCTTCCTGATAGGGGAAAGTCGCCGGCTGCAGTACAGGTTTTGCATAGGACTGCTGGACGCCATTAGCGCAGGTCTCTGGTACAGGATATGATGATCCTCCATGATGTTTTTGAGCCTGGAATCGCTCCTGGTTCCTGTACGTCTCAGCGAGAGGTCCCAATTGCTCCAGTACGGCCTCCGTCTTGGCGATGTTGTCAGCAAGTTCTTTGGCCAATGAAGCCAGTTTTTTGTCAAGCAGCTCGTGTCTTTCGGGGTTCGCGGCTTTCATTTTATATGCGCAGTCTATTTTTTTCTGTAGCAGCAGTTTCTGGTCTTTTAGCTTTTCCAGTGTTTTTACGAGTGCTGGGATCTTATCAGCGAGCTGGAGCTCAGGTGCACGCTCAGCCACAGGACTGGGAGAGACTGCAGGTGCATGCTCAGCCGCAGGACTGGGAGAGGCTGCATGTTGTACTCTGCTGGGTCCGGGCCTCTGTGGCGCTGGCGGGCTCTGGCGCGCTGCGGCTGTCACTACTGGGGGGTGACAATGTCCATCATGGGGACTGGGTCCCACTTTCCTGCCAGTGACAGCGCTGGTAGCAGCTTGAGGCCTCCCTGCTGGTCTCACCTCGGCCTCCACAGATCTTACAGTCCTGTTCCCTCCACTCCCAGACCTGGTTCTCTCAGTCCGGATCAGGACAGGCTTCTGCAGGTTCTCCAGGATGGTCTGGCGCTCCAGGGATGTCCTCCTGTGCCTGGATGATGGAGGTGTACACGGCACAGCTGAGGACTGTAATGGAGGCTGCCTCTGCTCCTGCACACCTTTCCCCAGCGGATTTCCAAACACTCTGCTCTCACTCACAGGTTCCTGCTTCACATTCACACTGGCAGATGGATTCACCATAGAGGTACTTACTGCTGCTACTGCTGCTTTCTTCACCGCATTCATGTTCTTCTCTTCACAAACTCTGACAACACCAGAACTGCTGACACTCTGCACAGAACTCACTGCACTGCTCACTTTAGGATTTTCATCCATGGGATTTGGTGGCTGAGAATTATTTCCCAGAGAGGGCCTGGAAGCCTGGGCCTTGCATGGGGAACTTCCCCACCCAGGGTGGCCCCGCCCTGGGCTAGCTCCAGACATGAGGAGACCTCAGGAGCTCACACTGCACACAACCTCTCAGCAAGGGGGCAGTATTATAGTAGTTATATTCTTGTACATATCGGGCAGTATTATAGTAGTTATATTCTTGTACATAGGGCGCAGTATTATAGTAGTTATATTCTTGTACATATGGGGCAGTATGATAGTAGTTATATTCCTGTACATAGGGGGCAGTATTACAGTAGTTATATTCCTGTACATAGGGGCAGTATTATAGAAGTTACAGTATATACTCGAGTATAAGCCGACCCGAGTATAAGCCGAGACCCCTAATTTTACCACAAAAAAAATGGGAAAACCTATTGACTCGAGTATAAGCCGAGGGTGTAGTATACAGCCAGCTAGCCCCCTGTAGTATACAGCCTGTCCCAAGTAGTATACAATCAGCCTGCCCCCATGAAGTATACAGCCTGCCCCCATGAAGTATACAGCCTGCCCCCATGAAGTATACAGCCTGCCCCCATGAAGTATACAGCCTGCCCCCATGAAGTATACATCCTGCCCCAATGAAGTATACAGCCTGCCCCCATGAAGTATACAGCCTGCCCCCATGAAGTATACAGCCTGCCCCCATGAAGTATACAGCCTGCCCCAATGAAGTATACAGCCTGCCCTCAAAAAGTATACAGCCTGCCCCAAAAAGTATACAGCCTGCCCTCAGTATAATAAAAAAATAAACTTAATACTCACCCTCCGACGATACTCACCTTTGAATTGAAGTGGCGGCTCCCGGTCCTCGGCGGCGGCTCCTGGTCCTGGGCGGCGGCTCCCGGTCCTCGGCGGCAGCTCCCGATCCATTGTGGCGGCTTCTCTCTTCGATCTTCACGTGCCGGCAGTCGCGTCCATGCGACTTGCCAGCGGGCGCACAGTGCGATGCGGCGGTGTCGCCGCTGATGACGTCATCAGCGGCGACACCGCTACATCATATTGTGCGCCCGCCGGCAAGTCGCATAGACGCGACTGCCGGCACGTGAAGATTGAAGAGAGAAGCCACCGCAGAGGATCGGGAGCTGCCGCCGAGGACCAGGAGCCGCCGCCAAGGACCGGGAGCCGGAGGGTGAGTATTAATTTTTTTTTTTATTAACTCATGTTTTTTTTTTTTAATTAACTCGTGTATAAGCCGAGATTAGGTTTTTCAGCACATTTTTTGTGCTGAAAAACTCGGCTTATACACGAGTATATACGGTATATTCTTGTACATAAAATGTAGTATTACAATATATTTTACTTAAGGGCAGTATTAGTTGTGTGCTCTTATAAAAGAAGTGTTATTCTTGTATAAGGGAGGTAGTATGAGTCTCTTTCTCTGCGCTGTTTAGTAACTCCACCCACATCACCAGGCCACACCTACTTGTTTTGACCCCGCCCACAGAATGGGGCCACTTTTACATTTTTTTCCAAGGCCACTTTAAATTCCTAGTCCGCCCCTGGCGGTCTCTACTTGAGTGCGGCAGCTTCATGAAATATCATTGAGCTGTGGCAAGAGGGTTAGCTGTGTCTGTCAACCAGAGCATCGAGCAGATACCAGGAGATAGGCCAGTACATCAGGAGATATGGGGTGGGCTGTAGGAGGGCAACAACCCTGTTACCTATTCCTTTGTACAAGAAGGAGCAGGAGGAGCAGTGCCACAGCCCTGGAAAAGACATCTGCAGGCCACTAATTTCCACACCTTAGAAACCAATTCCACAAGATTTTTATGAGCAGTGAGACAATGGGCCACTGGCTGCACCAGTTTTCTGTCTGACTTTGCACTAGAAAGAATGTGCAAACTGGCTGCACATGTATTTATGAAGTTGCACTGTGTCTGCTGTGACACAAAACTCTGCACCTAAAGGGGGCGTTCCGGTGCTGATTCGGATGGTGAGCAGCTATTATTACAGCGGCTCTACAGAATTGAGCCCCACACAGTATGTTAAAGGTGCACCAAAAAAGATGGTGCATACTTCCACAGCAGTGCAGGGTGGGCCAGATTATTGAAGACCGTTAACTTACTTTTGATAAATGTCCTAGATCCTAGAGGGACCGCTGAGAAGATGGTGAGTAGAGAGAGATCCAGAGATGGAGACACTAAATGTGCCATCAGAAAGATAGGAAGAAAACAAAGAGAGTCCTTCAGCCCCCATAAATGTCCTCACAGCCCCCAGTTATCTCTCCACTGCCCACCTAATGTCATCACAGACCTCACTAGTAATCTCCCCCACAGCGCCCCTAATGTTCCTCACAGTCCCCCTAATGTCATCACAGCCCTCATTAAATAATATCTCCAAACAATTAATGTCCTCAAAGCCCCCAGTAATTACCTCACACCCCCACTAATGCCCCCCACAATCCCCCGTAATGTCCGCCAGACTCCAGTAATGTCCTCAAACCCCCAGTAATGCCCCCCACAGCCCCCAAGTAATGACCCTCAAACTCCCCTAATGTCCTCACAGCTCCCAGTAATGTCCCCACAGACCTCACACACACCACCCCACACCCCCCATAGGCCCCACAGAGCAGAGTAATGGCCCCAATGATATTCCCCACATACCCCAGTAGTGTCCTCACAGCGCCCAGTAAAGTTCCCATGGCCCCCTCAATGTACCCACTGCATAATTAAAAAAAAAAAACTTATACTTACCTTTGTCTTCATGCTGTGCACTGCAGGACTGAGGCGCGGTGACATCTCCTGCTCCTGGCAGCTATAGTGAGGTACTCGGAGCAAGAGACACAGTGTGATTGTGTCAGTGTCTCCTGCTATCTGTAGTCGTGAACTGAGCTGACGGCCCTGTTCTTCAATATACTACTCATCCCTATTAGCGGCCTGAGGATGCAGATAGTGATGAGAGTGGGGAAATTTGACCGGGACAAGTGTTTTGCTGACAAAGAGAGATTCAGGGCTCCAGTCAAAAGATCCGGGGCGTGGGTCCCTGCTCTTTTGACCTGTTGACGCCCTGCATTAAGGCATATAGCACTCACAGTTTAGAGTTATCTATGTCAGAATTTATGTGTGATGTAGATGAATTATGAGCTTATCCTTTTTTGATCGCATTCCTTCCATTCATTGCAGCCATATTATATTAAATTAATTTTAGACATTAATTTCTTCTCACCTAAATACTCAACATTTTTTCTTAATGTGATAATTACCATGTATTTTTCCTACATTCGCCTGGAGGCAACACATGTGACCCTGTGCAACATGCCTATAGTGACCTCTACTGGATACAACAGCATTAGATGAAAATAGGGTCAAGAATATTGGTTACTAAAGTTATGTTTCCTATATTAAAGGCAGTAAATCAGAATGTAGACCATGCAGATCTGAAGAAGTTGCAGAGGAACAACAGGTGAAAACACCACAGCTGTTTGGTAAGGCCTAATGCTCACAAGTGAGTGTGATGCAATTTACTCATCACAGTTGCATAGTGAGGTTCCCACCCCAAATGGTTACAGACCGGACTGAATTCAATTCAGTTCCAGTCTCTGAGTGTTCCGGCAGAACATTCAGGCAAGCTTAATATGCAAGTGTATTGAGAGTAATCTTGCCTCCAGTATCCTAGGTAATGTAGGACAACCACGAGTACAGTCCCTGCCTAAGCCACAGTGCAGACACAAAACAAGACTGACAAACAATCAGCACAGAAAGCGAGGTCAAGGGTCTGGGTCACAACAGAGATGGCATATACAGTACAGAATCTGTGTCCAAGAGGGATCAGAAAACTAGAGATGCCAAAAGAATAGCAAAAGCAGCAAACAGAGAACTATTACAGAAAAATAAGCAGGTTAAGCAAAACTAAAAGCTGCACTGGGCTGAATGGAAAGCAAACACTTATAGGAGGCTGCTCCAGGTGATTGGAGCTGAAGTCTGTCAAAACATTAACTGTTTCAGGACAGGGCAGACTGCAGGAGCACAAGGGTGTAGTGCAGGGGTCGGGAACCTATGGCTCGCGAGCCTGATGTGGCTCTTTTGATGGCCGCATCTGGCTCGCAGCCGGGGCTCCTATCCAGGGGCGTAACTACAGCCGCAGCAACTGCTAAGATGCCTGCCAAGACCAGGGGCCCGTATTCCTCGTATGTCCGGGGCCCCTGTTGTGTCCCCGGCTGTAGTTATGCCCCTGGATGTAATCGGCAGAGCAGCGCAGGGTCCGCGGGGTTAATTCAGGGGCGGGCACCTCGGTCTCCCTCCCTGCAGCAGCCTCGTGTGTGAGAGAGGGAGGGGAGGAGACTGTCTGACTGCGGCCAATCCCGGGGCTGGATGTAGCAGCCCGGGAGATTCCTACAGAGGAGACCAGAGAGCTGCATACTCCGGAGACATCAGCACCGGAGACATCAGCACCTGAGGAGAAGGAGCCGGGGATCAGCCAGAGATAAGTGCTCCCTCCCCCCCAGTGTCTCCTCACACTCTGCCTTAACCCCTTAGTGTCCTGTATGCAGGAGCAGCTATGAAGCTCCTAAGTGTCCCTTACAGACCCCTCTGCATCATCCCCTCATATCTTCCCCCACCACTGCAATTCTACATTAATGTGAGGTTCTGCAGCAGCTTAGACACATGTTGGCGTTTGTATGGGGATGTTCTGCAGCGGTTGGCATCTGTATAGGGATGTTCTGCAGCGGTTGGCGTCTGAATGGGGATGTTCTGCAGCGGTTGGCGTCTGTATGGGGATATTCTGCAGCGGTTGGCGTCTGTATGGGGATATTCTGCAGCGGTTGGCGTCTGTATGGGGATATTCTGCAGCGGTTGGCGTCTGTATGGGGATATTCTGCAGCGGTTGGAGTCTGTATAGGGATGTTCTGCAGCGGTTGGCGTCTGTATGGGGATGTTCTGCAGCGGTTGGCGTCTGTATGGGGATGTTCTGCAGCGGTTGGCGTCTGTATGGGGATGTTCTGCAGCGGTTGGCGTCTGTATAGGGATGTTCTGCAGCGGTTGGCATCTGTATGGGGATGTTCTGCAGCGGTTGGCTCATGTATGGGGATGTTCTGCAGCGGTTGGCGTCTGTATAGGGATGTTCTGCAGCAGTTGGCTCATGTATAGGGATGTTCTGCAGCAGTTGCCGTCTGTATAGGGACAGTAAATTAATAGGAATGTAAATTATCTAATTTTTATTTTACAGGGAATTACCATGGTTTTGGTCCAGTGGCGGCTTAGTACAGGGGGGGGGGGGGACTCCTTGCTGTACTAATAACTGCTGGAGCCATTGTTCCGTCAGTGTCCCTTTAAACATATTGTACGGCTCTCGCAGAATTATATTTTAAAATATGTGGCGCATATGGCTCTCTCAGCCAAAAAGGTTCCTGACCCCTGGTGTAGTGCAATAAACTCCAATAAGTGATTCAGTGAGCAAGCTAGGTGCATGTTCAAACAGGCAACTGACAAGTTGTCACATTCTGTGGACACAGGAGGACTTTGGCACAGATGTTACATATACATATAATATATAGAAGCCAGAAACGTCATGATTAATGATCCATGTTTTGTGTAGAGTTTTAGACTTATTGCTTCCAATGGCCAGGTCTCTGGACCTATATTCTAACCTCACATCTAAGTAAATTCCCAACTGCTTCATTCCCTATGAGAAAGTGGCTCAGATATATTATTGTGTCGGTGCCAGTTTTTCATTTGCATGAAAAAAGTGTCTTTAGAGCTTGCACATGTATTTATTATGTTTGTGCCAGGGACGTCGCTAGGTCAAAAGATCCGGGCCCATGCCCCGAATGTCCGGGCAAATTTCCCTACTGACATCGCTATCTACATCCTCTGGACATAGATAGCGATGAGTACTGTAATGGTGAAGGAACCGCCGGCTCCGTTCTCCACTACAGAGAGCAGGAGACGCGATCACCCAGTGTCTCCTGCTGCTAGCAGCTCACTACAGCGCCGGGAGCAGGAGACGCCGGGTGATGACGTCACCGCGCCTCAGTGCTGGAGTGAATGGAGAGAAGCTGGGGGAGACACAGCGGTAAGTATCAGTGTTTTTTTTTTTTTAATAATGCAAGGTGGAGGGGGAAGATTGAGGGGACTTTATGGTGTCTATGGGGACATTACATTAGACGGGGCTTTGGGGACAGTGAAGTCACTGTAGAGACAATGCAGAGGGGGCTTTGGAGACATTACTCAGGGCTGCGAAATCTTTGGGGCTGGGGGGGCTGTTAGGGACATTACTGAAGGCTATGAAGACTTTGGGGGGTTGTGGGGAACATAACGGGACTTTGGAGACATTACTGGGGGATGTGGGGAAAATAACAGGGAGCTTTGGAGACATTACTGCCGGCTGTGAAGACAATGGGGGGGGGGCTGTTAGGGACATTACTGGGAGCTGTAGGGGGGCTGTGGGAAACACAACTAGGGGGTTTGGAGACATTACAGGGGGCTGTGAAGACATTGGGAGGGCTGTGGGTAACATTACAAAGGGCTTTGGGAACATTATTGGGGGATGTGAAGACATTGAAGGGGCTATTGGAGAGATTACTGGGGGCTGTGGGGGACATCGGGGGCTGTCAGGACATTAGGGGACTGTGTTGGAAACATTACAGAGGGCTTTGGGAACATTACTGGGGGTTGTGAAGACATTTGGGGGGCTGTTGGAGACATTACTGGGTGCTATATAACAATCTTAATGTGCTGCACACTTGGCTCCTAGGAGCTAACAACGGCTCAGGACCGGTCCACAAAAAGACCCACAATTAAAACAAAAGAAAGAGAAAAATTACTCTGACCGGAGCTCCAACAATCCTTTATAAATTCTTTATGAATCCAACACGGTATACTGCTTGATGCATCGATCCTTTTCAATGAGTATTGCACGTCTCCACAGGTTTCTGACAAGAATAGGTCACCGGGGCGCCAGATGTGTAGGCGAAACCCAGGGTCGGGTGGACATGTGTGACTGGCGTCCTGCTTATGTCTAGATATGTGCATTTTTACAAACGTTTTGTGAGTATATTTTTTAATAAAATTTTAAACTACAAAGAATATACTACACTATCCATACGCATATTTCTTCTAGTGAAATTGTCTTAAAGAGAGATGGCAATGAAGGAGGATTAGGAAACGCGATGAAGTTGGTCTGAATGGTGACCTATTCTTGTCAGAAACCTGTGTAGACGTGCAATACTCATTGAAAAGGATCGATTTGTCAAGCAATATACCGTGTTGGATTCATAAAGAATTTATAAAGAATTGTAGGAGCTCCGGTCAGAGTAATTACTGGGTGCTGTGGGGGACTTCTTAGTGGAGCTGTGGGGTTCATTACAGGGGACGTTACTGAGGGCTGTAGGCGGGCTGTGGGGAACATAACTAGGGGCTTTGGAGACATTATAGGGGGCTGTGAAGACATTGGGAGGGCTGTGGGTAACATTACATTAGTGGGGCTGTGGGGGACATCGGGGGCTGTCAGGACATTAGGGGGCTGTGTTGGGAACATTGCAGAGGGCTTTGTGAACATTATTAGGGGGCTGTGATGACAGGGGGGAATGGGGGACATTACTAGGGGTTGTGGGGGACATCAGGGGTTGTGACTACATTGGGGGGCCAAGCGGGACATTAAAGGGCACTGTGGGGGACTTCTTAGTCAGGGCTGTGGGGAGCATTACAGGGGGCTCTGGGGAACATCTTATTGGGGGATGTGAGGGACATTACTGTGGGCTGTGCAGACATTACTTAGTGTAGGTATTAGGTGAGAGGATTCTTTATGTGGGCATGATTAGGCAGGGCATTATTTAGTTTAGGGTCACATTGAGAGGTAATTAGTAGGGGGCACAGTTATTAAGTGTAAATTGCATTCTTAATTGTTACTTCAAGATTAGGGAAAATTATTAGGTGGGTGGCAGGGGTTGTAATGTAAATTATGGGGCCTTATACTGTTGTTGGGGCAGTAATTGTTAGCTTTATTATAAAGTGTCCCCACAATGGGGACCATCTACTGTGTGTAAATCAGAATGTATGTATATAATATATACAGGGTGATGTACAAGATAGGTTCTGTAGGTTTGTTCTTAAGTTGAACTGTATGTAAGTCGGAACTGTATATTTTATAATTGTATCCCCAGACAGAATTTTTCTGGTCTCTGTGACAGTTGTATTTTAAAAATGTTGTATTGTCATCAGAACCAGGATTAATAATAAAGCTTCATTGCTGACACCTTTGATAACTGATACTGCTGTTTATTGTAGGCTAAGGATAATGTACAGTAAATTACCAACATCCAGATGTGCGTTTGTAACTAGGGGTTGTCTGTAAGACGGGTGTTCTTAAGTACAGGACCAGCTGAATATAGGTTTTATGGCTTTTATAACATGTTATATTAGGTAGCACCTCCTGGCACTGGATGTAACAGGTAGGGATTTCTCCTGTGTTTTATGTAGCTGTATGTGTTGTGTATAGGTTGTGTACAGGAGGGGGCATTACTGAAAGTGTTATACATATGTGTTGGGGCCGTGTCCTGAGCATTTTACCACTCTAGCAACGCCCCTGGTTTGTGCATCACAATTGTAACATGGCAGCATTTGGTCTAACACTAAAATTGTGCACATAAAGGGTGTGTGTTCCTAGTTTGCGACACATTCATTGCTGAGATGCACCGCCATTCTGTCTCAGCTGCAAGAAGCAAAGTGCACCAAGAAAAAACAGGTGCAACTGTGTCACCTCCTGAAAATAGACCAGATAAACTAAGAGCATGCAATACTATTAAATAATGTGGCGCAAAGTGCACAAAGCAAGTTCAAAGAAAACAAATGTTTTAAAATGTATGTTTTGGTTTTACTTATCAACTTATTAAAAATAAACTGACTACTCACCATTTCGACGGCCCGAGCAGCTCCTCTTCGTCTTCATGCTGCAGGTCAGCGACACCTCCATGGCTGCACCTCTTCTGTCTTCATGCTGCAAGTCCGCGACATCTTCTTGCGCTAGACCCGGCCGGCGCAGAACTGTGATGCCACTGCTGACATCACAGAGTGCGCCAGCCAGGCCGTGCGCACGGAGCTGTCGTGGACCTGGTGCAGGCGCACATGAAGACAGAAGAGGCGTGGACACGGAGTTGTCACGGACCTGCGGCATGAGGATGAAGAGGAGCTGCCCGGGCCGTCAGAATGGTGAGTAGTCAGTTTATTTTTTTTTTTACCGGCAATATATACTTACAGGGGGTTGGCAGGCTATAACTTACAGGGGGCTGGCAGGCTATATATTACAGGGGGCTGGCAGGCTATATATTACAGGGAGCTGGCAGGCTATATACTACAGAGGGCTGGCTGGCTATATACTACAGGGGGCTGCCTGGCTATATACTACAGGGGGCTGGCATGTATTATCAGTTTAGTGATAGTAAAATAAGAGGTAAATGTCTACTGATTTTGAGCAACTTTGTTTTATTTTTATATTTTTATTAAAACTGCAAAATAACATCATTTTTGTTTGAGTATATCCATACAATATACAATACAATAACCATTTTTCTCATTTCCATAAGAAAAATTGGAGCTGCGGAACGTAACTGAAAGCTATAATTGAAAGTATTTATCTTATGACTGAATAACTTGTACATTCCTGCTCACTTTTTTATCCAGTTACGGTATTCAGTGCTGTTGACGTGTTGGACGCAACCTTTGTGAGTAACTTTTGAAGGGCTGCGTTTTTTTAGTTCAGTGTGTAGTCTCCTACTATCTGGGCCTGAGGAGCACCCATACTGTATACAGAAAGATTTTGAAGGAGGAGCACACTGAAAAGCCTGAGTCCAGTATAACTTAAACGGCTATTTATTAGCCCATATTTTATTGTGTAATGAAAAAATAAAGATTTTCTATTTTTAAACGTTCTTTTCAGGCAGACAATATTTATATTTTAAATGCTACCAGAATTCAATAAGGAAATCTCTGTATAATGTAATCCTTTGAAAAGGACATGTTAAAACATATTTCACATAAAATCTAGGTCTTTAAATGACATTCTCTAATTCTAAAAGTTGATGAACCATAAATTAACAATCAGTTGTTGACTAAAGAACTGCTGCATATTCTGCCTGACTTCTCTGTTCCTCAAGCTGTAAATGATGGGGTTCAGCATTGGAATAACCATTGTATAGAGCACAGAAGCCACTATCTCATGGCGGGTCAGAATACCACTTGATGGGTAGAGGTAATTGAACAACACTGTACCATAAAACAAAGTAACGCATAGTAGGTGGGAGGCACAAGTGGAAAATGCTCTCTTCTTGCCTTTGGAGGAGGGTATTTTGACAACTGTGGCCACAATGGATATGTAAGATATTAGGATAATTACAAGTGAGCCTCCTCCTATAAGAGTTGCACATATTGAAATGAGTAACTTGTTTATGAATGTACTTGAGCATGAGAGTCTTATCAGAGGCAGAGCATCACAAATAAAATGATTTATAATGTGTGTCCCACAGAAAGACAAGCTAAAAGTGCAGCCAGTTTGTATAGCAGCTTGTACTACAGCGGCAAAGTAGGAGGCTGCAACAAATAATGTGCATGCTTGGACAGTCATGATGGTTCCATAGTGAAGAGGGTGACATATAGCAACATATCTGTCATATGCCATGACTCCAAAGAGAAGGCACTCAGTTGAGCCAAAGGACGAAAACATAAAAAGCTGCATTGCACAACCCAAACTGGATATATATCCCTTTTGTTTTCGGAGATTATGCATAGTGTTGGGAACAATAGAAGAAGCGTAACAGAGATCAATGAATGACAAATGGCTCAGGAAATTGTACATAGGTGTGTGGAGACTGGAAGAAAATTGGATAACTAAGTAAATACCAACATTTCCTATCAATGTCACAATATACATAAAAAGAAATATATAAAAAAGGACATGCTTAAGATGTGGATTCTGTGTTATCCCCAGAAGGAGAAATGCCGATGTCTCTGATTGATTTCTAAGATTTTTTACTTCTTCTAATGACTGTATCATCTGAAAAAAACAAAAATAGTGATTTCATTTGTAAGTATAATGGACACATAACATACAGTGCCTTTGCCCATGTTATCAAAATGGACCCAAGCATGTATAAAGATTGTGGACACTAATATATAGTTAAGAAAAATAAATAACTATTACCAAACAGAAACAATCTTACTACATAGATACATTATGATACATTATGATAGCAGATAACCAAGTTCATGGCTTATATATTACTGCATAGACACAGTACCATATCAAAGCTTACCACAATTAGGGGTATAACTACAGCGTTAGCAGCCATAGCATCATCATCCAACCTGAAACTAAAGAATGGAGGATCTGCACCATTATATATATTATGCTGCACATTGCACAGTATTGTACAATACATATACAATAACACCACATTACAGGGCACACATGTGATATGAAAACCTTTTCTGGTGACTACCTCTTGAATCTCATCAAGAGAAGAGATTGTGCACAGCAGTAATCAAAGCAAAAGGTGGCTACTTTGAAGAACCTAGAATATAAGACATATTTTCAGATGCTACACAGTTTTCTGTTAAATATATGATTCCACATACGTCAATTCATAGTTTTGATGCCTTCAATGTGAATAAACAATTTTTATAGTCATGAAAATACAGAAAGCTCCTTGAATGAGAAGTTGTGTCAAAACTTTTGGTCTGTACGGTATATGCTGTATATGTGTATTTATCTGTGTATTTGCTGTATGTTTATATGCTGTATGGTATGTTTACAATTAGAGATGAGCGAACATGCTCGTCCGAGCTTGATGCTCGGTCGAGCATTAGGGTACTCGAAACTGCTCGTTACTCGGACGAATACTTCGCCCGCTCGAGAAAATGGCAGCTCCCGCCGTTTTGCTTTTTGGCGGCCAGAAACAGAGCCAATCACAAGCCAGGAGACTCTGCACTCCACCCAGCATGACGTGGTACCCTTACACGTCGATAGCAGTGGTTGGCTGGCCAGATCAGGTGACCCTGGGATAGACTAGCCGCTGGCCGCGCTGCTCGGATCATTCTGTCTCTGGATGCCGCTAGGGAGAGAGCTGCTGCTGGTCAGGGAAAGCGTTAGGGTGTTCTATTAGCTTACTGTTAGGCAGGAGTGATTCTCAAAGAACCCAACAGCCCTTCTTAGGGCTACAATAACGTTCTACTTTTTTTATTTTAATTTGCATCTTTTACCATTTTGTGAGGAATTAGCAGGGGGACTTGCTACCGTTGTGTTTAGCTCTTAGTGGCACACATATCCATAGCAAAGACCGAAGTGGGAAAATTCAGTAGGGGTTGGATTTCTATTAGGCAATAACTCAGTGTCATCTCATCTGGCATAGTAGTGTGCTTCCTTTGATACTTGGCTAGAAAATAGCCATAGGAGAATACAAACAGCTTCTTGAAGCCTACAGTAGCGTTCTATATATTTGATTTCTGGTTGATCTGCTGGTGGCTTTAGTTTCTGCAGTGCATGTACTTGCCAATTCTGAGCAATTTGTAGTGAGACTTGCGACCGCTGTGTTCTGCGCTTAGTGGCGCACATATCCATAGCAAAGGCTGAAGTGGGAAAATTCAGTAGGGGTTGGATTTCTATTAGGCACTAACTCAGTGTCATCTCATCTGGCATAGTAGTGTGCTTCCTTTGATACTTGGCTAGAAAATAGCCATAGGAGAATACAAACAGCTTCTTGAAGCCTACAGTAGCGTTCTATATATTTGATTTCTGGTTGATCTGCTGGTGGCTTTAGTTTCTGCAGTGCATGTACTTGCCAATTCTGAGCAATTTGTAGTGAGACTTGCGACCGCTGTGTTCTGCGCTTAGTGGCGCACATATCCATAGCAAAGGCTGAAGTGGGAAAATTCAGTAGGGGTTGGATTTCTATTAGGCACTAACTCAGTGTCATCTCATCTGGCATAGTAGTGTGCTTCCTTTGATACTTGGCTAGAAAATAGCCATAGGAGAATACAAATAGCTTCTTGAAGCCTACAGTAGCGTTCTATATATTTGATTTCTGGTTGATCTGCTGGTGGCTGTAGTTTCTGCAGTGCATGTACTTGCCAATTCTGAGCAATTTGTAGTGAGACTTGCGACCGCTGTGTTCTGCGCTTAGTGGCGCACATATCCATAGCAAAGGCTGAAGTGGGAAAATTCAGTAGGGGTTGGATTTCTATTAGGCACTAACTCAGTGTCATCTCATCTGGCATAGTAGTGTGCTTCCTTTGATACTTGGCTAGAAAATAGCCATAGCAATAGGATAGGATTGTTTGGTTCTAAAAACTCAAAAAAAAACAAAAAACACAAAAAAAAACAAAAAACACAAAAAAACACAAAAAAAAACAAAAAAAAGTAAAAAAAAAAAAAAAGTTATAACTCTCATTTTAAAAATGTTTAACCCCAGGGCTAGGGGTAGAGGACGAGGGCGGGGACGTGGGCGTCCAACTACTGCAGGGGTCAGAGGCCGTGGTCCTGGGCGGGGTGAGACACCACCTGCTGATGAGGGAGCAGGGGAACGCCGCAGAGCTACACTCCCTAGGTTCATGTCTGAAGTTACTGGGACTCGTGGTAGAGCACTGTTGAGGCCAGAACAGTGCGAACAGGTGATGTCGTGGATTGCTGACAATGCTTCGAGCAATTTGTCCACCACCAGTCAGTCTTCCACGCAGTCCACCCATGTCACCGAAATCCCCACTCCTCCAGCTCCTGCACCTCAGCCTCCTCCCCCCCAGTCTGCCCCCTCCCAGGAAAATTTGCCATTTGAACCGGCATACTCTGAGGAACTGTTTTCTGGACCCTTCCCACAGTCACAAACCACTTGTCCGGTTGCTGCTGAGCAATTTTCCGATGCCCAGGTTTTCCACCAGTCACAGTCTGTGGGTGATGATGACCTTCTTGACGTAGTGGAAGTGTGTAAAGAGGTGTCCGACGATGAGGAGACACGGTTGTCAGACAGTGGGGAAGTTGTTGTCAGGGCAGGAAGTCCGAGGGGGGAGCAGACTGAGGGATCGGAGGATGATGAGGTGACAGACCCAAGCTGGGTTGAGAGGCCGGGTGAACACAGTGCTTCTGAGACGGAGGAGAGTCCTCGACCTGAACAGGTTGGAAGAGGCAGTGGTGGGGCCAGACGGAGAGGCAGGGCCAGAGCTGGTGCATCAGCGCCACTGTCAACTAGTGAAGCTCCCGTGGTGAGGGCTCTTGCGGCGAGGGCTAGATCTTCAGAAGTGTGGAGGTTCTTTAAGGAAACACCGGATGACCGACGGACTGTGGTGTGCAACATTTGCCAAACCAGGCTCAGCAGGGGTTCCACCACTACTAGCTTAACTACCACCAGTATGCGCAGGCATATGAATGCTAAGCACCCCACTCAGTGGCAACAAGCCCGTTCACCTCCGGCCGTGCACACCACTGCTCCTTCCCCTGTGTCAGCTGCTAGTCAGCCCCCTGCCCAGGACCCTGGCCCAAAAACCCCATCGTCGCCTCCACGATCCTCCACAGCATCCACCAGCGTTCAGCTCTCCATACCCCAGACGCTGGAGCGGAAACGCAAATATAGTGCAACCCACCCGCACGCCCAAGCCCTTAATGTGCACATCTCCAGATTGCTTAGCCTGGAGATGCTGCCCTATAGGCTAGTAGAGACCGAGGCCTTTCGCAACCTCATGGCGGCGGCCGCCCCTCGGTATTCGGTCCCCAGCCGCCACTACTTTTCCCGATGTGCCGTCCCAGCCCTGCACCAGCACGTGTCAGACAACATCATCCGTGCCCTGACCAACGCCGTTTCTGACAAGGTCCACCTGACCACGGACACGTGGACGAGTGCTGCCGGGCAGGGCCACTATATATCGCTGACGGCACATTGGGTTAACTTGGTGGAGGCTGGGACCGAGACTGACCCTGGGGCTGCTCATATACTGCCGACGCCGAGGATTGCGGGGCCTACCTCGGTCCAGGTGTTTCAGGCCTACTATGCCTCCTCCTCCTCCCACCCCTCCTCCACCTCCTCCTCCGAACTACCATCCGTGGGCACGGCGCCATCAGTCGGTAGCTCTAGGCACAGCAGCAGTGCCGTCGCTAAGCGACAGCAGGCGGTGCTCAAACTGCTGAGCCTAGGCGACAAAAGGCACACCGCCCAAGAGCTATTACAGGGCATCACGGCGCAGACTGATCTGTGGCTGGCACCGCTGAACCTCAAGCCGGGAATGGTTGTGTGTGACAACGGCCGTAACCTGGTGGCGGCTCTGCAACTCGGCAGACTGACACATGTGCCATGCCTGGCCCATGTGTTAAATCTGATAGTGCAGCGTTTCCTCAAGACATACCCCAATCTGTCTGATTTGCTCACGAAGGTGCGCCGCATCTGTGCGCATTTCAGGAAGTCCAGCCCAGATGCTGCCACTCTCAGGGCAGCGCAGCGCCGCCTCCAACTGCCCGCTCACCGACTGTTGTGCGACGTGCCCACGAGGTGGAATTCAACACTGACCATGTTATCCAGAGTTTACCAGCAGCGCAGAGCGATTGTAGACTGCCAGATGTCAACTTCCACCAGAACTGGTAGTCAGGTCAGTCAGCTTCCTCAAGTCTACAATGAGGAGTGGACGTGGATGTCTGATATCTGTCAGGTGCTGAGTAACTTTGAGGAGTCAACACAGATGGTCAGTGGCGATGCCGCCATCATCAGCCTCACCATCCCGCTGCTTGGCCTGTTGAAAAACTCTCTGGTCAGCATGAAGTCGGAAGCTTTGCGCTCGTCACAAGAGACGGGGGAAGAATATTCCCTTGTTGATAGCCAAAGCACCCTGAGGTCTGTTTCTCAGCGCATATCGGAGGAGGTGGAGGTGGAGGAGGATGAGGAGGAAGAGGAGGAGAATGTTGGCGAGACACAAGAGGGGACCATTGTTGAGTCCTTCACTGTTCAGCGTGTATGGGCAGAAGAAGAGGAGTTGGAGGAGTTGGAGGAGGAGGAAATGGACAGTCAGGCCAGTGAGGGGAGTGAATTCTTACGCGTTGGTACTCTGGCGCATATGGCAGATTTCATGCTAGGCTGCCTATCCCGTGACCCTCGCGTTCAAAGAATTTATTCCAGCACCGATTACTGGGTGTTCACTCTCCTGGACCCACGGTACAAGCAAAATCTTGCCACTCTCATCCCTGCAGAGGAAAGGAGTGTGAGAATGCATGAATACCAGCAGGCCCTGGTGCACAAGCTGAAACAGTATTTCCCTTCTGACAGCGCTAGCGGCAGAGTGCGTAGTTCTGCGGGACAAGTAGCGAGGGAGAGTAGGCGAGCAGGCAGCTTGTCCAGCACTGGCAAGGGTACGCTTTACAAGGCTTTTGCCAGCTTTATGTCACCCCAGCAAGACACTGTCACCTGTCCCCAGTCTCGGCAGAGTAGGGCTGATCTTTACAGAAAGATGGTGAGGGAGTACGTAGCTGACCATACCATCGTCCTAAATGATCACACAGCTCCCTACAACTACTGGGTTTCAAAGCTGGACATGTGGCACGAACTGGCGCTGTACGCCTTGGAGGTTCTTGCCTGCCCTGCCGCTAGCGTCTTGTCCGAGCGGGTTTTCAGTGCAGCTGGTGGCATCATCACCGATAAGCGTACACGCCTGTCGACTGACAGCGCTGACAGGCTGACGCTTATTAAAATGAATAAAGGCTGGATTTCTCAGAATTTCCAATCTCCACCAGGTGAAGGAAGCTCAACCTGAATAATTGATCC